>NC_057807.1:134996755-136265701 GCF_018294505.1 Triticum aestivum
CAACGATGACGGCGGCTACATCGACGACGGCGCGATCGATGACGACCACCACTGCATCGTTAACATCATCTCCCCCTAGGTACTTCTCCCCTTGATCCATCTCCCCTCCTCTTGTGGATCCACCTCCCCTCTGGTGGATCCATCTCCCCTCTAGTAGATCCCTCTCATGGGTTAGGATATTCTAGGGTTAGGATCTCCTGGTGGTTCGGTAGGTCCTCTAGTTCGGTAGGTCCTCTGGTGGTTCTTGGGGTTAGGGTTCATGTTTATTGTTGCGTGGGGATGATCTCCCTCTAGTTCATGGGGTTAGGGTTAGGGTTCATGGGGTCAGGGTTAGGACCTTCTGGTGGTTCGTTTGGTCCGCTTCATGGTTTAGGGTTCATGATTTTAGGGATGGGGATGGATGGGGAAGTGGATGATTTTAGGGGATCAACAGCAGCCTTGGAGTGGAGAAGAGGGTTGGGCTGGGTCGGAGAAGAAGAGCTGGGCGGAGCCAACGAGGCTGCAGGGGGAGACAAGCAAGGTGTGATTCTGTCGGGGTTTCGGCCGGATCTCCCTCCCTCACGGCGAGGCTGCAGATGGGGATGGATGGGGAAGTGGATGATGTCTGGTTGATGGTGCTTGTATCAGTACTTGCTTGTGTATGGTTCAATTACTCAGCTAGCATAGATGGTGAATTAGGTTTCCAACAACACTTCGAAAAGAAGCTACTTGCTTCCTTGTTTGTATCAACAGTACTTTCTTGTTTGTTTCCCTTCAATTTCCTTCCTTGTTTGCTTGTTACTGTCAGTAGCACTATGCTTGTTTCTATCAGTAGCACTTTCCATGCTTGCTTTCTTGTATTATGCACTTTGCTTGCTTGCAACTTGGGTTAGTATGAACATGTACTTGATTGCTTGTAGCACTTTGCTATCAGTAGCACTACTGGGGTTTGTAGCAGTGTTCTTCTTTCATGATATGTGCATGAAGCTTGTGTTCTTCTTTCCAGTGAACACGGGAATGCTTAGTACTTATTGTGGTATTGGAATTCCTGCTGTGTTAAGGCAGTATGACTAGTTTTAATATATACTAGATTGGTGCTAGATAATTTTGATTGCTGTAATATACAAGGTTGATTCTAATTGTCAAAATGTCTTAACTTGTGTCATCTAGTCTGTAGCCATTTTTGGTGTGTAGAGATAGCATAATCAATAGTTGAGTATAGTTTTTTCATCTGCTTTTGTACTGCTGCAAGTATAGTTGTTTCATGCTTTACCAGTGGCAACATCTAGTTGTTTTGAATACATGTTGCTTGCTGGCATACATGCTTAATTAGGGTTTCAATCAGCATTACTTGCTTGTATCACTAGCACTTGGAGAAGAATCTACTTGCTTGCTTATTAATTAGGGTTTGTATCAATAGTACTTGCTTCCTTCTCTTCATTTTCCTTCATTGCTTGCTTGTTTCTATCAGTAGCACTTTGCTTGCTTGTTTCTATCAGTAGCACTTTGCTTGCTTGCTTGTATTAGTAGCACTTATGCACTTTGCTTACTTGCTCCTAGTGTACATGCATGCTTGTTTGGTGCACTTACATGTTTTCTTAATTAATAACACTAGATCACTGTATTGTTTATCCATCAAGTTTGTTTCACATGTATTACATGTATGTGCATGATGGTCCAAATGCTTTCCTTTATTGATACAAGTGCATCATTTTACTTTATCCCTGTTGTATCTGATTGTTGTTTATTCTATTTTGCAAGCACCACCTCAAGATCATCCATGGCAAGGAGGACAAGGTCAAGCATGAGGCCAACCGTTGGTATGCAACTTGCTCCTTGTGGCCAGTTTCATAAAATCTGTGTCTTAATATGCTAAGTGAAATGTATTGCTGCAATCTGAATAAGCTGGCTTAATTGTGCCTGTGTGCTGTTAGTCTTCCTTACCTGAATAACTAGGATTAAATGATAATAAAATTTCATAAGATATGTTTGGCTGCCTGTCCATGCATTCCAAACATTCACCTAATAGTTATGTTTCCTGTATCATGCAAAGAAGAGCCTCTCACCGAGTACGAGAAGGTTAGGGCTAGAAATATCATGAGGAACAATCGGATGTTCCAGTCCCTTGGCATCGGTGCAATAGCGTCGATGATTAGGAAAACAAATGGTGTACAAGAAGGTAGAAGTGATGAGGTTCAAGAGGGTAGTGAAGTTATCAATGATGACCCAGAGTACAATCCTAAGGAGGATGAAGTTATTGATGGAGAGGAAGTGGATGATGTTGTAGTCAACAAGATTGTTAAGGTGCAAACTCTGTCTTGCTTGGAGGGTTGGGGTTCTGTTATTCTATGTTATTCCTTGTGCTCACATATTTCTCTTGTGATCTAATGCTTTTTTCGTGCTGTTTATACGAGGCACTGAAGGAATCTAGGACGAAGAGGCCTGGTGTTAAGAAGACAGTCAACAAGAAGCACAAGAGCTCAGAAACATCTCCTGCAATGCCTCTAGGAAGGGTGATGGCCCCAGCTCCAGGACAAAAAAAAGAGGATCCTGGAACCTGATGAACCTGCCCTTGATAGAGTCACAAGGCAGAAAGCAAGGATGGCGACTGCGACGGACCATCAGGAAAGTATGCTGCTCATGGACTCTCAGACCTCGGTGCAAACGGGTGATGAGTTGCCGCCCATGGATGAAGGAACCACTCTCAGCATGGATGGAAATGGCACTGTCTGCCTAGATGAAGCAGGAACCATCTGCATTGATGAAGCAGGCACTGTCCACACAGACCTCAACCCTGTTGCACCTTCTATTGACAGGAACGCTGTCATCAATGAAGAAGAACAGCAGCTTGTGCTTCAATCAGGCAAGTTGACCTTTGCAATGCTATCTTTTACTAGTTCATTTTCCAAATGGAATTATCATGTATGCTTTTGTTGATTCCTGCATTTGTCGATTTCTATTCTAATTTATGAGTTCAGTTTCATTTTCAGATGCAATGACTCCCAAGACTAGACTTAGAAAGGGCAGAGGGCTAGAGAGGATCACCAAGTCGCTTGGTAGCAAGGTGCCTATCCAAATTGCCAAAGGGATGATTCGTCCAGAGAAGTCTCTGCAGGCAGCAAAGCTTGCTTCTGAGTGTGGACTCGTTGCAAAAAGCCATCTTCCGGTTCTTCCTCACTTCAAGCTATACAAAAAAATGCTAGTCTATTGGAGAACTACATTGGAAAAGTTGCTGTAAGCTACTTGTTTCATAGTTAATGTGCTATCTATTTTCTGTTACACCTATGCATGATCACTAATATTGTTCCTACCTTGTTTGCTATCTTGGTAGGCAAATTTTGAGATGAACACGGACTCGGAGACCATCAAGACCTCGTGCAAAGATATTCTGCAGAAATATTCAAAGAACAGACGCCATCATATCAAGAAGAAGAATTTTGATACCGTAGCCGCAAATAAAGTCAGCATTAAGTCTCCGGTGCCTGATCTAACGGATGGTGAATGGCAAGCTCTGGTGGAGATGTGGTCTACCCCAAGACACAAGGTTTGTCTCTGCTTTGTTTGATGCTTTATGTTCTGCACATGATATGCTAGTGCTAGATCATGCTGACAGTATGCTTTTTTGTAGGAAACCTGTTTGTCGAACAAGATGAATCGACAAAAAGTCGTGTACAATCAAAGAACTGGTTCGAGGCACTACACAGCACACATTTTTGCCACTGTGAGAACTCTTCTCTAGAGACCTTACCTTTGGTTCCTCATTGAATAACATTTTTGATTCTTGCTGAATAACATTTTGATTTTTGTTGAAAAACATTTCAGAAAGAAGAGCGTAAGGGTGAGGAGCTGTCTGCGATTGACTTGTTTAAGGCCACCCATAACAGCAAGAAGCACAGGTTTTCGGAGCCAGTCAAGACTGCTATAGTAAGTCACTCCATGCTTTGCCCTGTTTGATTCACAACCAACTTTGATGCTTTGATGATTTGATGTTGTTTGACTCGGAGCCAGTCAAGAACACATGCTATGTTCCATGCTTTGATGTTGTTTGATAGTTCAACAAAGATATCAGAACTTGCTATAGCTATTTGATGCATTTTGTATGATATGATGAAATTTGATCTGAATGTTAGTTTAATGATCGTCTCACTCGGGAAGCCATCTTATATAGAACCACCATTCTAGGCTTAATGAAGTGATCATATTGTTCCAATTGCATGTCTCCAGGTCACTAGTCATCATCTTCTTGTATAGATTTTGTGTGCTGGTTTGATTACTTCAAATAATCCATTTGTGTGCTGGTTTGGTTTCTCTTGCTTGGTTTGGTTTGCAAAATGTGAAATAGATCTCCCACTAATGCCTATCATTTTCCTCCATATGCTAGCTTGAGATGGAAAAAATGAAGGAAGCGCCGGTACCAGAAGGTGAAGAGCCAAAGTCTGCTGTTGAAATTGTCGAACAAGTCCTCAAGACCAAAGCCAAGGAAAGCACATTCCTCAGGAATGTTGGGCTCCAGTCATCTAGGAACAACTCCGGCAAAGTTGCTGCTCATGTTCGTGACCTTGAGCAGAAGCTGGAGAGGTCCGAGCTTCAAGCTGAACTGGTGCAAGAAGAATTGGCGGCAATCAAGATGAAGGCGGAAGAATCTGAAGCTGCACGTGACAAGGAACTTGAGCTGCTGCGCAAGAAGTCTCAAGAACAGGAAGAGAAGTTAGCCCACTTGATGGCTCTCTTTGGAGCTAAGGTAGTTTGATGGCTGTGCTATGAACCTCTTTGTCTTTGAGCTAAGGTAGTTGTTGCATTTTGAACCTGTGAACCTGGGAGCTGAGCTGAGAGCTGTTGCATTTTGTTGCATTTTGCTGTTTAAACTAGAGCACATGGATCCTGTGAAGTTATGTGATCACTTGTGAACCTGGGCCTTTCTGTGAAGTTATGTGATCTTGTGAACCTAGATCACTTGTGGATCATTTTGTTTATTTTCTGTGAAGTTATGTCGATCACTTGTGCACCTGGGCTTGTGGATCACTTGTGCACCTGGGCCTTTCTGTTTATAGTTATGAAAAATGAGAACCTGGGCTCTAAAAAGGCCAAGGCCCAAACAAGAATTAGACCAAAAAGGCTTGGGCCTAAAAAAAGAAATGACTGTAAGAAAAAAATATATATAAAAGGCTGCATAACAGAAAATAAAAAGGCCAAGGCCCAAATTCGAACTAGACTAAAAAGGCTGTGGCCCAAAACAATAGTGGAATATAAAAAAATCATCAGAAAAAGGCTCCATTCCCAGAAAATAAAAGGCCAAATTATTGGGCCAGGCCCATGCAGATAAGCAAAATAAAGAGAGAAAAAATTAAATGGGCTGAATTATTGGGCTTGGCCCATCAAGACGGCTGAAATGGACCGGGCTGATTCTATTTTACGACCTTTTCATTTGGTCGTAAGTCTGCCACGTCAGCTTGCCACGGTGGATCTGATGTGGTGTGGTCAGATTGCTAGTGACCAAAACAGTTGGTCGTTAAATCTACGACCTTTTTTTGGGTCATAAACGTTTGTGATCATTCCAGAAGAAAGGTCGCTATAGTCAGTTTATGACGCCCAGCTTTTGACCTTATGTTTTTGGTCACAAAAAGGTCATAAATGGAAATTTGTGACCATTCAGTGACCAATAGTGGTGGTCATAAGTTGACATATTTCTTGTAGTGTTTCAATACTTGAACGCCAATTACAAAAAGCGCTTTATATTATAAACATCGTTTTACAAACCATCAAGCTCATTTGAACATAACATTTTTTGAGCACTGCGACTCTATTACACGAGCACCACGCAGAACTTCCCCAAAGTAGTGCTCGGCGGGTAACCGGCTCTCGTCCGAACCCTGGGTCGCAACAACGGTGGCATCCATTTCCGTCCAGTGTGTCTTCACACGGGCGAGGGCCATCCGTGCACCCTCTATGCAGGCCGGCCGCTTCATCGCCTTTATATGCGGCACCGCCCCAAGGAATTGCTGCAATAAGCCAAAATAACTCTTCGGTTTGGGCCTATCCGGCCAGACAGGAGCCACGATATCCGTCACGGCAAGTCCGGACAATCTATTTAGCTCAGCCCACTCAGCCAACCGATCGGTCAGCGGAAGTGAACGCTCCGGACTATGGAATTGAGACCAAAAAAGCTCTTCCGTCTCATGATCCTTTTGACTTCGGAAGTGCACAACAACATCTGCCGCACTCGCTGCTAAGTCCATATAAGGATCCTCCGGACCCCACAGCTGGCCAGGCTGAGCATACTTCGGATCTGTAAACCTCCTGCGCAGCAGAAAGGGCTTGCCAGCCACAATATCTCCGGCCTGGCGCAGCTCCTCCTTTATAGCCCTGATTGCAGAACGGGCATCCTTGGCTTCGGCAGTGGCCTTCCTTAGGTCTTCTTGCTCCGTTCGGCGTTCTTTTTCAAGAACCTCATAGCGGTCGGTAACATCTTTCAACTTCACGGCCATTTCGGCCATCTCCTCCCTGCTTCAGCAGTGAGCAGCCCTTTCGGCTTCTAGCTCTTTGGCCGCCCTTGAGGCAGCCGCATCACTCCTTCTGGCCTGCTCCTTGGCTCGAGCAAGTTCTGCCCGAAGGCTCTCCACAGCAGCGGCACCATCTGCATTGAGCACACATGTTGTAAGGAGTGGGCTTCGGCTCCCTTACTAGGTGACCACGGAGAAAAAACCTACCTTGTGACTCGTCAAGTTGCTTATTGACCAGCGCGATGTCCGCATCCGCCACGTCGAGTTGCCGCTTTAGTTCGGCAACTCCATCAGTCCGGCTGGCCACCGGACTATCCGCCACCTACATAGGAAAGGCGAAAATCAATACCTGCGATTATGATCCTCGGCACGCTGTCGCTCTCGACAACCTACCGAGTCTCAGGGGCTACTATCTATACAGGGCACACTTTATGTGTAAAACTGTCATAAGGTATGTCATTTTTACGTACCCCGAACCCCGCCAGCAAAGTTCTGACGGCATCATGCAACCCGCCTTCGGCGGACGAAATTCTTCCAATCACCATACTCATCAGTGTACGGTGATCTTCTGAGATAGACGCCCTCTCAAGCAGATCCTTCAGCTCCCCCGGCCGCACACCAGTTGGTGCCGAACTCTCCGGCCCCGCCGGACTCGGGGATACCCTCCGCGAGGACACCTCAGGTTCGTCCGCTCTGCTTGATGGTACGGCGGACGGATGCGTCTCGCTCTCCACCATCTCCGGACGAAGGTCCCCTGAAGACGAGCTCATCTAAGAAGGACGGAGATCCAAACTACAAGGTAAAAACTTCGGTTATCCTCAGAAGCAAACATAGGGATGTCTCTTATTATAGAACCCCCCTTTTCCTACTTACGGCTTGCTGGAGGGCTGATTCCTTAGGGGAGATAGTGCGGCCGGGGCTTCCCTGGACGCAGGACCCTTTGGTGAAGATCTCTTCCCCTGCTTTGAGGCCTTGGCCTCCGGGTTTTCGAAAGCGGTCCTCCTCTCCCCTTGGAAGGAGGGATTCTCGATTCCCCCTTTCTTCGAAGCCTCCTTGGTAGAGGCGGTAGTGTCCCTGTTCTCCCCTTCGCCTTCCTCTGAAGGCGCAACCTTCAGCATCCTGACCAGCACGGGATCCGGCACGGTCTCCGGGAGGGGGGCGGACACCGTATCAGCTTCGCTTGCGCTATCCACTCCTATTCAAGAGACGATGGGTTAAAAAGCAAAGAAGGCGCGAACAAAAGGTGTGTCCGGACGAAGGGCCACTTACCTGAGCATCCTGGCGATTGCAGCTTAGGCCGGAATCCTCGGTCAATTCCGGACACATCTCTTGTGATCCGAAGAACAATTTATACATCTCCACGGGTGTCGTACCCATGAAGTGTTGGAGAGCTCGTGGCCCCTCTGGATTGAATTCCCACAGGCGGAGGGGGCGGCGCTTGCAGGGCAAAAGACGCCGAATCAGCATAACCTGCATCACTACGACCAGATTGATCTCCCTCTCTTGGAGGTCACGAATCCAGCCCTGCAATAGGGGTACGTCCTTTGATGGCCCCCAGTTGAGCCCTTGGCTGACCCATGACATCAGCCGCTATGGAGGGCCCGAGCGGAAGATGGGCGGCGGCTTCTGCCTGCTTCCCCTGGGAGCGGTTATGTAGAACCACTCCTGTTGCCACAAGCCGAGCTCCTCCTGGAAAGATCCCTCGGGCCATGGAGCATCGGCCCTCCTGCTTACAACCGCCCCTCCGCACTCTGCTTGACGCCCCTCGATCATCTTCGGCTCGACGTTAAAGATTTTAAGCCACAAGCCAAAGTGAGGGGTAGTGCGGAGGAAGTCTTCGCAAACGACAATGAATGATGAGATATGGAGGATGGACTCTAGAGCCAAGTCGTGGAATTCCAACCCATAGTAAAACATGAGCCCTCTCACAAAAGGATCCATCGGGAAGCCTAAACCCCGACGGAGGTGGGACACAAACACGACGCTTTCACCGGGCTCGGGAGTGGGAATGACTTGCCCTTTGGTGGGCAACCTATGCAAAATCTCATAAGTCAGGTACTTGGCCTCTCTCAGCTTTTGCACGTCCTCTTCCGTGACGGAGGAGGGCATCCACCGGCCCTGTAGGTCGGAGCCGGACATCGTTGAAGGTCCGAGGCGCTCGAATCTGAGGCTCTGGGTGTTGGAGCTCGGGGCGAGGGGAAGATTCGATTGAGGATTGAAGAAGAGAAACGAGCCTTGGTCCCATTATAAAGAGGGAGAATACCAAGAGCCGTCCCCGTGACCGTTTGGGACTCACCTTCGATAGACGAGGCGTGGCGACGGGCACGGTTGGGTTACCCACATCCGTATTGATGGGAATCCCAGAATAAGGGGAACACGATCTCTGCTTCGACAAGACGTGCCAAGGAAACCGCTTCGCTAAACGCGCTGAGGTGGTATAATAAAAAACGATTCAAGTAAAGGCTTGGTGGTGGTGTGACGTCATGCCACAAAATACGTCAGCAGATTGAACCTGTGTACATATTATTCTCTCTACGGTAGAATGTGGAATTTGTTTTGCAGAGCCAGACACTATCCTGGTGTTCACAATCTTCTATGAATTATTTGGAGGAGGAACCCGCCTTGCAATGCCGAACAATATGCGCGCCGGACTCATCGTCATTGAAGCCTGGTTCAGGGGCTACTGAGGGAGTCCTGGACTAGGGGGTGTCCGGATAGACGGACTATCATCATCGGCCGGACTACAAGACTATGAAGATACAATATTGAAGACTTCGTTCCGTGTCCGGATGGGACTTTCCTTGGCGTGGAAGGCAAGCTTGGCGATACGGATATGTAGATCTCCTACCATTGTAACCGACTCTGTGTAACCCTAGCCCTCTCCGGTGTCTATATAAACCGGAGGGTTTTAGTCCGTAGGACGAACAACGATTACAACAATCATACCATAGGCTAGCTTCTAGGGTTTAGCCTCCTTGATCTCGTGGTAGATCCACTCTTGTACTACCCATATCATCAATATCAATCAAGCAGGAGTAGGGTTTTACCTCCATCGAGAGGGCCCGAACCTGGGTAAAAACATCGTGTCCCTTGTCTCCTGTTACCATCCGCCTAGGCGCACAGTTCGGGACCCCCTACCCGAGATCCGCCGGTTTTAACACCGACAGGCCATACATGGGCCAGAAGTGAAAACGGGTTGGAATCATATTGGGTGGCCCAGATGACGCTACTTGGCCTAATTCGGATAGGGCGTAATGGGCCTTGGGTTAGCAGGCTGTAAATGGGCTATATGCGAACATGCCGTTAACAGGCTTTACATGGGCCGGCCCGCCACCTTTTGACCAAGTCAAATGGGCCAGCCTTTTCACAGGAATGGGCCTCTGTTGGGCTGTGCCATGTGTCGACGTATCATAGGCGCCTTCTGTCCAATGAGTGGATGACATCTGTCCCAACGGTGAGCCGACACGTGTTTCCTCCAGCCAATGATGATTTTACACGTGGAAAATCCCCATTGGTCGGGGCTATTAACGGGTTATCGGATCCAAAACCCGACTCGATAGCTTAACGGCATTCCGTTACGGTGATGCCATGTGTCGATCACCCTTGACGAGAGCACTTCTGTGACGCGCGATTTATCGTCATGGAAATGGACACTTCCGTGATGATAATTTTGGTAATGTCATGGAACACTTCTACGACAGCATAGGCATGACTATCTTGATTCTGTCATAAATTTGTCATGGATGTACATGCATGACAAAAAACGCGACCTACTGTGACAAACAAGTATCATCACGGAAGTGTATTTTTTTGTTGTGTAGATCAGACGGTGGAGGGGAATCCGGCGGCTTACAGCGGCGGTCGACGGCGAGGTTGGCTCTGGTCAGTGGCGAGGTGCTCCGGTGTTCTGAGGCGGCGGCGGTGACGTCGGGGCGACGCGGCGGAGCAAGGCAAAGTTGAGGGTGGGGTCGATGGCGCTCAAGGACGTCAGAGTCGACACGGGTGAGGCAGTGCAGAGCCCGACGCTCCGTTCTCCGGTGGCGCGGCGGTCGAGCTCGAGGCGGTGGCGTCGGAGGTTCTTGAGCGGAAGAAGGATATTTGGGGGTGCTTATCGACGAGGGGGTTTGGCTGGCAGAACTTGTAGGCAGGGGAAGGCTCACCGGCATCGGAACGGGCGACAGCGGCAATGATGAGATGTGATCGGCGAGGGCGCGGGGCTACATTGGTGGTTAGGATAGGGTTTTAGGGGGTGCGAGAGAGTAGAGGTAGGGCCTTATATAGGGCATCTACTTAGAGTAGTGGGCAAGCACTGATCGCGATCCCGAGAAGATCGCGCACGGCGATGGTGAGTGCAAGTCGGAGAAGATCAGGCATGGTGGTTGCGGTCGAGCAGATGGGTGAGTGCCCGCCTGTCAGTGAGAGAGAGAGAGAGAGGGAAGGGAGTGGTCGGGTGGCCGATCGGGAGCGGCTCGAGCGCTTGCGTGCTAGGGCAGGCCGGCTCGGGCTCTGGTGGGCTACGACTCAGGTGCTGGCTGGGTTGGTTGGCCTGGCTGGCGCCTGGGGTCTTTCTATTTTCTTTTTGAATTTCTATAGAGAAAAAAAATAAAGTAAGAGGAAATAAAAATAGTTTTATATAGGATATATATATATATATATATATATATATAATTCAAAAAATAAAACCTATACGATGGACTATTTTCCAGAGGCAAAATAAAAACTTTATAAAAACATTTTTTTGAAAAATCCAAATAAAACTCAGACTTGAATTCAAAACTTTTGGCATTGTTTTCTTGTGACATTTAGTGTCATTTTAGCTCCTCTCATACTTTTGCTCAAGTATTTGTTAGGGATATTTGAAATGAATTTTCAAAGGCCAAGTTGAATCGAAATCAAATAAAACCCAAATGCCTCTGAAATTTCCAAATGGCACTCAATTCAAACAAAATACATAGATGCTTAGCTAATAATTGTAAAACATTCCAAATTAAAAATTTGGGATGTTACACCAAAATTTCCAAGACATTCGACTAAGGTAAATTAAGTCCAACAAGAGCACCCGGTGTGTCGACACCCCGATTGGAGCCGCTAGCGTCTCGTAGTCAGGACACAACCATCTATGCCAAGTGGACGATAGCCAAATACCCGAGTTTCCCCGAGGCGGCACCGTCGACCGCTAGGTGTTTTAGACCAGCACCATCAGCACTGGCCCACCTGCTTATGTTGAACTAAGAAATCACAGGGACGCGACCCCCTATGCATTAATTATTTACTGGCATTATTATATTGGGAAAATTTTAGAATCAAAGTTGGGCCTTGCTGGAAGAGTTCTATTCAAAGACAATTTTTCAAAGTGGCCCCAAAAAAGCCCAAATGTGTTAGGAGCGCTCATCAAGCAAGATAACACCCATATAACGGAAACTAGGGCAATAAGAGTGGAAAAACACCAAGGAAAAGGCCTAGCCCTCTACCCTTTACTAAGTGTATAGATGCATTAATTAAATAAGCAAGATATTGTGATATCCCATGATATGCATGTCCCAACATGGAACAACCTGCAACTAGCAACACTATAAGAAGGCTGAGCAAAGCGGTAACACAGCCAAACAATGGTTTGGTAGGATAGTGGAGGTTAGGGGCTTACCATAGCAATTGGGAGGCAGACAATCAAGTGATAGGTAGCGAGACCAAACAATAGCATCGAGACATCCAACAAAGAAAAATCTAGTAATGATATCCAAGGTAATGATCATCTTGTGTGGAATCCCGCTTGGAAGAAGATCGAATACATGAAGTAGTCGAACAAGCATAGTTGAAAGAATCCTCACACTTCGTATAGGAAACGAACGCTAACCAGAGAAGCAAACCGAAAAGAACAAATGACACGGTAGACACACATATCATAACTATGGCATGATGCACAATCAAGTATGATGCATGTCCGGTTTAATGAGTAATGCAAGGCAAAAGTGCAACAACCAATACTACACATTAAGTGAAGTTTAATATGCAATGAGTTGCATGTTGACAAAACTCCACGTTCAAATATTTAGTTCACTCCCGTTTATGTAAATGTTAAGATTAAATGTTGTTAACCATGGCAAGAGTGTTGGTGTCAAAACCGGCGGATCTCGGGTAGGGGGTCCCGATTTGTGCATCTAAGGCTAATGGTAATAGGAGGCAAGGGACACGATGTTTTACCCAGGTTCGGGCCCTCTCGATGGAGGTAAAACCCTACTTCCTGCTTGATTGATCTTGATGATACGAGTATTACAAGAGTTGATCTACCACGAGATCGTAGAGGCTAAACCCTAGAAGCTAGCCTATGATGATTATGATCGTCCCTCTACGGACCAAACCGTCCGGTTTATATAGACACCGGAGGGGGCTAGGATTTACACAGAGTCGGTTACAAAGAAGGAGATCTAATATCCGGATCGCCAAGCTTGTTGATACGTCTCCAACGTATCTATAATTTTTGATTGCTCCATGCTGTATTATCTACTGTTTTAGGCAATATTGGGCTTTATTATCCACTTTTATATTATTTTTGGGACTAACCTATTAACTGGAGGCCGAGCCCAGATTTGCTGTTTTATGCCTATTTCAGTGTTTCGAGGAAAAGGAATATCAGACGGAGTCAAAACGGAACGAAATCAACTGGAGAAGTTATTTTTGGAAGGAAACCCACCTGATGGACTTGGACTCCACGTCAGAAGATAAGGGAGGTGCTCACGAGGGTGGGGGGTGCGCCCACCCCCCTAGGGCGCGCCCCCTGCCTCGTGGGGCCCCCGTAGCTCCACCGACGTACCTCTTGCACCCATATATACCTACATACCCTAAAACTTCCAGAACAGAAGATAGATCGGAAGTTCCACCGCCGCAAGCCTCTGTAGCCACCAAAAACCTCTCGGGAGCCTGCTCCAGCACCCTGCCTGAGGGGGATCCCATCACCGGTGGCCATCTTCATCATCCCGGCGCTATCCATGACGAGGAGGGAGTAGTTCACCCTCGGGGCTGATGGTATGTACCAGTAGCTATGTGTTTGATCTCTCTCTCTCTCTCTCTCTCTCTCTCTCTCTCGTGTTCTCTCCCGTGTTTCCTCTATGGCATGATCTTGATGTATCCCGAGCTTTGCTATTGTAGTTGGATCTTATGATGTTTCGCCCCCTCTACTCTCTTGTGATGAATTGATTTTCCCCTTTGAAGTTATCTTATCGGATTGAGTCTTTTATGAGAACACTTGATGTATGTGTTGCCGTGATTATTTGTGGTGACAATGGGATATCATGTGCCACTTGATGTATGTTTTGGTGATCAACTTGTGGGTTTCGTGACATTGGGGACCTATGCATAGGGGTTGGCACACGTTCTTGACTCTCCGATAGAAACTTTGGGGCACTCTTTGAAGTACTTTGTGTTGGTTGGATGAATCTGAGATTGTGTGATGCATATCGTATAATCATGCCCACGGATACTTGAGGTGATAATGGAGTATCTAGGTGACATTAGGGTTTTGGTTGATTTGTGTCTTAAGGTGTTATTCTAGTACGAACTCTTTTATAGATTGATCCGAAAGAATAACTTTGAGGTGGTTTCGTACCCTACCATAATATCTACGTTTGTTCTCCGCAATTAGTGGCATCGGAGTGACTCTTTGTTGCATGTTGAGGGCTTGTTATATGATCTATATATGTTATTATTGTTGAGAGAACTTGCACTAGTGAAAGTATGAACCCTAGGCCTTGTTTCCTATCATTGCAATACCGTTTATGCTCACTTTTACCGTTAGTTACCTTGCTGTTTTTATTATTTCAGATTAATAAAACCTATATCTACTATCTACTTTGCACTTGTATCACCATCTCTTCGCCGAACTAGTGCACCTATACAATTTACCATTGTATTGGGTGTGTTGTGGACACAAGATACTCTTTGTTATTTGGTTGCAGGGTTGTTTGAGAGAGACCATCTTCATCCTATGCCTCCTACGGATTGATAAACCTTAGGTCATCCACTTGAGGGAAATTTGCTACTGTCCTACAAACCTGTGCACTTGCAGGCCCAACAACGTCTACAAGAAGAAGGTTGTGTAGTAGACATCAAGCTCTTTTCTGGCGCCGTTGCCGGGGAGGTTAGCGCTTGAAGGTATATCTTTAGATCTTGCAATCGAATCTTTTTGTTTCTTGTTTTATTACTAGTTTAGTTTATAAAAGAAAACTACAAAAAATGGAATTGAGAGTGCCTCATATGCTTCATCTTTTTAATGTCTTTCGTGAAAATGATGGGAAGGAAAATTGTGCTCAAGTACTAGAAGAAGAATTACATAGAATGCTTGGCATAAAATATGTTAATGATGAGCATGATTGCAATGTTGTTAGTATGAATTCCTTGAATATCCATGATGCTAATGATATGCAAAGCCACAAGCTTGGGGAAGCTATGTTTGATGAAGATGATATTTTTTGTCCCCCAAGCTTTGATGAGCAAATTTACTATGCTGAAAGCATGCCTCCTATCTATGATGATTATTGTGATGACACGTATGCTTTAAAGAATAATGATAACCATGAAACTTGTCATCTTGATCTTAATTTTCAATCACATGATAGTTATTTTGTTGAGTTTGCTCCCACTACTATTCATGAGAAGAATTTTGCTTATGTGGAGAGTAGTAAATTTTTTATGCTTGTAGATCATGAAAAGAATGCTTTAGGTGCTGGTTACATTGTTGAATTCATTCATGATGCTACTGAGAATTATTATGAGGGAGGAACATATGCTTGTAGGAATTGCAATAATATCAAGTTTCCTCTCTATGTGCTTCAACTTTTGAAGATATGCTTGTTTTACCTTCCTATGCTAGTTGATTATCGTTCCCATAAGTTGTTTGCTCACAAAATCCCTATGCATAGGAAGTGGGTTAGACTTAAAAGTTCTAGTCATATGCTTCATGATGCTTCCGTTATGTTCCAATTCTTATCTTTTATGTGAGCATCATTGTCATCATCATGCCTAGCTAGAAAGGCACTAAAGAAAAGCGCTTGTTGGGAGACAACCCAATACTTATTCTTACTGTTTTTGTGTGTTCACATGATTATGCTACTGTAGCAATCATGTTTTATAGCTTTTGTTTCAATAAAGTGCCAAGTAAGACCTTTAGGATGGCTTACGGTGATAGTTGTGTTGATCCTGCTGAAAATCAGAAACTTTTGCACCCCGTAAATTAGTTTTGTTAATTCACATAAACGTGCTTCTGGTCTGATTCTTTTTCTCTGGATTGGTAAACGAATTGCTTAGGACTTCCTAATTTGGTAGGATTTTTGGAGTTCCATAAGGATACGTTTGATACAGATTACTACAGACTGTTCTGTTTTTGACAGATTCTGTTTTCTATGTGTTGTTTGCTTATTTTGATGAATCTATGAGTAGTATCGGAGGGTATGAACCATAGATAAGTTAGAATACAGTAGATATTACACCAATATGAATTTATAATGAGTTCATTACAGTACCTAAGTGGTTGTTTTATTTTCTTATACTAACGGATCTTACGGGTTTTCTGTTAAGTTTTGTGTTGTGAAGTTTTCAAGTTTTGGGTAAAGATTCGATGGACTACGGAATAAGGACTGGCAAGAGCCTAAGCTTGGGGATGCCCAAGGCACCCCAAGTTAATATTCAAGGACAACCAAGAGCCTAAGCTTGGGGATGCCTCGGAAGGCATCCCCTCTTTCGTCTTCGTTCATCGATAACTTTACTTGGAGCTATACTTTTATTCACCACATGATATGTGTTTTGCTTGGAGCGTCATTTTATTTTGTTATTATTTGCTTGCTGTTATTTAGAATAATGTTTTGAATCTTTAGTTTCAATAAAGAAGTCAAGGATAGCCTTTGCCATGCTTATTTTGCTAGTATACATGTTGCTGTTTGAAAAACAGAAAGTTTACCGCTGTTGCAAAAATCCCCTAGAAAAGTTAGAGAGTGGTATAATGTTGAATATTTTTGCATATTGAGCTCTGATAAATTTATTACAGTGGGAATTTTAGTTCATAATTTTTGGAGTCAGGGAAGTATTGATACTCTTGCATTCTTTACAGACTGTACTGTTTTGGCAGATTTCTGTTATGGTTGTATTGTTTGCATATGTTTGCTTGATTAATGATTCTATTTGAGGATAGGAGTATTAAATATGCAGAGCCATTTAGTATGCAATGTTGAATAATTATTTAAGTTATTTTTTACAGTAGAAAATGATAAGGTTTTGCATTGGTTTATACTAACCTATCTCACGAGTTCTTGTTGAGTTTGTTGTGAATGAAGCTTTTGATAAAAAGAGAAACCATGATATGAGAGGAATTAAGGAGACACAAAAGCTCAAGCTTGGGGATGCCCAAGGCACCCCAAGATAATATTTCAAGAAGTCTCAAGCATCTAAGCTTGGGGATGCCCCAGTAGGCATCCCACCTACCGGGTTAGTATCGGTTAGTATCGGTTGAGCCTAAGTTTTTGCTTCTTCACATGAGTTGTGCTATCCTTGCAATGTAGTTTTCTTTAGATTTGCTTGCTGTTGTAATAAAGTATCAAGATCTGAAATTATTAAATGGGAGAGTCTTCACATAGTTGCATAATTATTCGACCACTCATTGATCTTCACTTATATCTTTCGGAGTAGTTTTTGTTATTGCTCTAGTACTTCACTTATATCTTTTAGAGCATGGTGGTAGTTTTATTTTGAGAAATATATGAACTCTCATGCTTCACTTAGATTATTTTGAGAGTTGTTAATAGCATGGTAATTCGCTTAAATAATCCTAATATGCTTGGTATTCAAGATTTGTAAGAATTCTTATGAGTGTGTTGAATACTAAGAAAAGTTTGGTGCTTGATAATTCTTTTGAGATATGGAGGTAGTGATATTAAAGTCATGCTAGATGGGTGATTATGAATTTAAAGAATGCTTGTGTTGAAGTTAGAAACTCCCGTAGCATGCACGTATGGTTAAAGTTGTGTAACAAATTTGAAACATGAAGTGTACCTGGCTTGTGCATCCTTATGAGTGGCGGTCGGGGACGAGCTATGGTCTTTTCCTACCAATCTATCCCCCTAGGAGCATGCGCGTAGTACTTGGTTTTTGATGACTTCTAAATTTTTGCAATAAGTATATGAGTTCTTTTGACTAATGTTGAGTCCATGGATTATACGCACTTTTACCTTTCCGCTATTGCTAGCCTCTTCGGTACCGTGCATTGCCCTTTCTCACCTTGAGAGTTGGTGCAAACTTTGCCGGTGCATCCAAACCCCGTGATACAATATGCTCTATCACACATAAACCTCCCTGTCTGTGTCAAAACCGGCGGATCTCGGGTAGGGGGTCCCGAACTGTGCGTCTAGGCGGATGGTAACAGGAGACGAGGGACACGATGTTTTACCCAGGTTCGGGCCCTCTTGATGGAGGTAAAACCCTACGTCCTGCTTGATTAATATTGATGATGTGTATTACAAGAGTGGATCTACCACGAGATCAAGGAGGCTAAACCCTAGAAGCTAGCCTATGGTATGATTGTTGTAATGGTTGTTGTGTCCTACGGACTAAAACCCTCCGGTTTATATAGACACCGGTTAGGGCTAGGGTTACATAGAGTCGGTTACAATGGTAGGAGATCTACATATCCGTATCGCCAAGCTTGCCTTCCACGCCAAGGAAAGTCCCATCTGGACACGGGGCAAAGTCTTCAATCTTGTATCTTCGTAGTCTTGGAGTCCGGCTGACGATGATAGTCCGGCTGTCCGGACACCCCCTAGTCCAGGACTCCCTCAGTAGCCCCTGAACCAGGCTTCAATGACGATGAGTCCGACGCGCATATTGTTCGGCATTGCAAGGCGGGTTCCTCCTCCGAATAATCCATAGAAGATTGTGAACACCAGGATAGTGTCCTGCTCTGCAAAATAATTTCCACATTCCACCGTAGAGATAATAATATGTACACTTTGCTGACGTATTTTGTGGCATGATGTCACACCACTATCAAGCCTTTACTTGAATCGTTTTTTAATATACCACCTCAGCGCGTTTAGCGAAGCGGTTTCCTTGGCACGTCTTGTCGAAGCAGAGATCGTGTTCCCCTTATTCCGGGATTCTCATCAATACAGACATGGCTAACCCAACCGCGCCATTGATGGTGGCGCTTGGGAGATGAGCGAGTTTTACCAGGCCGGTGGGGACGCATAGTCTTCGTCCGCCCATATATAAGGGGATAAGGATTCACCCTTTCACCTACACCTTCTTCCTCCTTTGCTTATCCATCCCCGCGTACTCGAGCTCCAGCGCCCAAGTCCGCGCATCTCGTCTCGACCTTCTCTGACCATGTCCGGAGCGGGAGGCAAATGGTTGGCCTCCTCCGTTACGGAGGAGCACATCGCAAAACTGCGCAGCGCCGGATATCTTTCCGGCGACATCGCGCACCGGCTGCCCGACAAGGGGCAGCTCATCCCCACCCCCAGGCCCCATGAGAGGGTCATATTCCTTCCCCACTTCCTCCGCGGACTGGGCTTCCCGTTGCATCCCTTTGTCCGGGGGCTCATGTACTATTACGGCCTGGATTTCCACGATTTGGCGCCAAACTTCATCGTCAACATCTCGGCGTTTATCGTCGTGTGCGAGGCCTTCCTCTGCATCCAACCCCACTTTGGCTTGTGGCTCAAGACCTTCAATGTCAAGCCGAAGGTGGTGAAGGGCACTCAAGCGGAGTGCAGAGGCGCCATGTTGGGCAAGATGCCCAACGTCACCTGGCTCGAAGGGGCCTTCGTGGAGTCCGTCAAGGGGTGGCAATCGGGGTGGTTCTACATCACCGAGCCGCGCGACCCTAGGTGGGCGGCGGCCCCCGAGTTCAGATCTGGTATCCCTACGCAGCTCACCTCCTGGAAAGAGAAGGGCTTGCTATGGGGTGATTCGGAGGAGCTAACGGGACTCCAAGCCTGTATCCAGAAGCTGGTGAGCAAGAAGCTCAGGCTTGTCAACGTGGTCCAAGTCATGCTCATCCGCCGGATTCTCCCGTGCCAAGAACGGGCATTTAAATTGTGGGAGTTCAATCCGGCACAGCACTAGGAATTGAGCGGGCTCTTCGACACGATGTACGAAGGAGCCTGGAGGGTGCTGTTCAAGGGCGCCGAAGCTCCTGCATCCGCTACTGAAGATCGCGGATTTCGCTCGCAGCGTCCAGCTGACGAGGTAAGTGATTCTACCCCTTTATGCGACACTTATTTTTAATAATTTGACCTTACGCGGGTTTCAATTTCCCTTTTCCTTTGACAGGACTGGATGAAGAAGGCCGAGCAGATCATCTGTCTGACTCCCATGCCAGAAAACCCAGTAGACGCCCGCCTAGCGGGGCTGCTGGTTCCGGCACCGCACGTGGTGCCGGAGAAGAAGGCCAAGAAGGTGGCCACGGGCACTCGAAAGAGTTCCCGTTTCAGGTGTCCGACGGCTCCGAGGCGGACTCCTCCCCCGAAGGCGAGGAGGAGGAAGAAGACTCTCTCCCAGAGGAAGGAGAGAGGAAAAGGAAGGCTTCCCCAATAGGGGAGGCCGAAGGGTCCAAGAGGGGAAGGACTATTCCGCCGGACAGCTCGGCCAACGCCAGCATTGGCGACGAAGAATGGCCCTCTAGGGCCAGGCCTCCGGCGAGATCGTAAGTATCCGGATTCCTGAATGATTTATAATTTCTTTTTGTGTCACATAGTGTCCTTCTAATGCCGCACACTGCCTGTAGTCCGGCCGATGATGATCTCCCCGCTCCATCGAGCGGCTCGTTGGCTCCGTCGGATGTAGATTCCATCCCGACTGCCTCCACCCCTCGCGACACTGAGGACGCCGAGGTGGGATCCCAGGAAGGGACCCATCAGGAGGAGTGTCACAGCCCCAGATCAGCCCTTGTTTGTTTTTGCTTTAGCATCCATGCAACATGTTTAAATTTTATGAAATTTGAAATGGGGATGACCAAGCCCTAGCACCAAAGCATTTGCAAATAGGTTCAACTTCAAAATATTTTCAAAGAACCCAAATTGGTTTGCAAAAATGTTCATGATTACTGGAAAAGGGTGAAAACCATATCCAGAGATGATGGATATTTTTCCAAGACATTTTTGGATTTTTGATTAAACCATATTGTATTTGAATTGGGGCATTTAAATACTGTTAATATTTTTAAATGCTCCAACAATTCTGAAAATAGTTGAGGGCCTCTGTAATAATTCAGTTAATGTCCACAATTATTCTCAGGATTTATAAAAAATGATTTAGTGGCTAAAACTAAATCAAAACAAACTACAGAAAATAGAAAACAGAATTAAATAGAAATAAAAGAGAGAGAGAGAAGGAAGTTACCTGGCGCCCACTTACCTGGCCCAGCACGGCCCAGCCCATCTCCACTCCCCCTGTCGTCTTCCTCCTCGCCAGAAGGACCGAGGCGTGGCGCGCGCCCGAGAGGCCTCGGCCACCTCCTGCTTCCCCTGGCCACCTCCTGCTTCCTCTCGTCGCCCTGGACCCTGTCCGCGACGCCACGCACCCTCCCAGGCCTCGCACTCTCCCCGTGCCTTCTCCCCCCCCTTCTTTGGCTCCCTCTCTCTTCCACCGAGCGGAGCCCCGTCGCCACCGACGCCGTTCGTCGCGGCCACAACCACCGCCTCGCCTCCCCGACGCCTCCCAAAGCTCCGCCGGTCCTCCCTCTTCCTCCTCACCAAGACGGAAGGCGCCGGAAGCCCTGGATGGGGCCAGCTTCGCCGTTCCCCTCCTCGGCCACCGTGGATCGCCGCCGTCAAATCCGTCCCCGTCCGGCCTCCCTCAAGCTCGCCGTCCACCTCTACAGGGTCTACGTGAGCTCTCCGTCCGTTTCCCCCTCTCTGTTTCGTCGTTCGCGCGCCGTAGCTAGGTTATCCACCAAGACCGAAACCCCATCGCCACCGGCCATGGCGCCGCCGTGGCCAGGGCCACCGCAGCCCGCGCCTGAGCACGTCACCGTGCTCGGTGAACCCCCAGGAGCACGTAGCCCTCCTCGTTTTCTCCTCTAGTGCGCCGTAGCTTCGCCACCGTTCGCGCCCGAACTCCGGCCACCACGGAAGTGCTCGCCGCTGTCGTCTCCGGCCACCCCGCGGCCCCTCGTGCAGCCAGCTAGGTGTGGCCGTGTACGGGCTACCTTCTGGTGGCCTTCGCGCGTCCAGCCGCCGCCCGTAGCGCAACCCCGGTGAACATCCTCCGCGTTTCGGCTCGCCGCCGGCCGAACTCCGGTGGCCAGTGACGTGGCGCTGTCATTAGCCACTAATGACGCACTAACCAACCCCCTAGGCCACTGACAGTGGGCCCCACCCCTGGTCAAACCCCAGTCAGCGCTGGGTTTGACCGGAATTAGCTCCTGTGTCACTGACGTGTGGCCCCCACACGTCAGGTTTGACCTGGGGCGCCCAGTTGACCCTGCTGACGTCACCGTGACGTGGTGCTGACGCCATAATTCATTTCTGGATTTATATTATTCAGGAAATTCCAGAAAATTGTAAAAACTTCTAAAAATCATAGAAATTCAACCGTAGCTCCAAATTAAATAATTTATATATGAAAAATTATCAGAAAAATTCAAGGAATCCATCTGTACCATTTTCATGCATGTTAGAACAACTTATAGCTGCTGTTTAGCACAAATCAATTAAATGGCATTTGAATAATCACATATGGAGTTTGAATTTGAATCTTGTATTCAAACCAACTTCATTTAATCTGTTGCTAGTTGCATTAGCTCAAAACACATTCATATTGCCATGTCATGAGCATGCATCATATTGTGCATTGCATTGATTGTATTTCTTCCTTGTTGCCGGTATCTGTTCCCTCCCGGTAGACGATGTTCCGACGTTGTGATCGTTGACACTGATGAAGACTCAATGTTATCTTCAGAAGTGCCAGGCAAGCAAAACCCCCTTGTTCATTCCGATACAATCCTACTCTCTCGCTCCTGCTCTCTTTTACTGCATTAGGACAACAACGATTCATCTGTTACTTGCCACGGTAGCTGAACCCCTTTATCCTTTGCATGACCTGTCATTCCACAGTAACAAGATGAAACCCACTAGTATGAGTAGGAGTTGTTTGAGCCCTGTTGTGCCTACTCATTCATGTTTGTTTGTCATGCCTGCTACTGCTTAGAGTTGAGTCAGGTCTGATTCATCGGGGATGAATCAGAAGTGTGTGAACATGTCCTACTATGTGTGAGCTAAGTGTGTGAACACGATTTGGTAAAAGGTATCGGTGAGAGGCCATGTAGGAGTACATGGTGGGTTGTCTCATTGAAGCCGTCCTCAGGAACTGAGTTCTGTGTTTGTGATCCATGATTCAGCTACTACCATACATTGGGCCCTGAAATATGACCCCGCTCGACTTCTTATTCACCCTTGTCCTCTGTCCAGGAGTTGCAAGTAGTTTCTGGTGTTTGTAGTATGCTGGAGGCCGTGGACAGCGCTGACCATAGGGGTGGGCTGTGATGCGGTAGGCACGTGGCCGGGTATACCGGGCGCCCGTTTGGTGTCACGGAACCCTGTTCACATCGTTTGGGGCTGTGAGCGAAACTCCGGCCGGATCTCCTCATGGATGGAACCCGAATAGGCGATAAACCTGGACTAGAGACTTGAGTGTTTAGGTAGGTCGTGGTCTACACCCACGTCGGCTTTCGCTTGAAGTCTGCCGAGCACATGTCGTGTGCAGACGCTAAGTGGTGGAAACATGTATGAAGAAGTACACCCCTGCAGGGTTAACATCATCTATTCGAATAGCCGTGTCCGCGGTAAAGGACTTCTGGGTTGCTTATATCAGTTCATAGACAAGTGAAAGTGGATACTCTAAAATACGCAAGATAAGCGTGAGTGCTATGGATGGCGTTCTCATAGGGAGACGGGAGCGGATCCATAGTGGTGTATTGATATGGTGAATATGTGGACTCGTGTGCGCCACCTCAAAAGAGTTACATTGCAGTCGTAGTTTAGGTTAGCCACCGAGTCAAAGCTGGCTTGCTGCAGTTAAACCCCACCATCCCTTTGTTGATAATGATGCATATGTAGTTAGTTCTGATGTAAGTCTTGCTGGGTACATTTGTACTCATGTTTGCCTATTTTATGTTTTTGCAGAGAGACTTCGGTCTCACTAGTAGTTTCGCGTGGACTTCGACGTTTAGCTTGTTACCTCAGCTACGATCTTGTGCCCCGGCAGGATCTGGTAGATAGTCAGGCTTCTCAGCCTTTTTCAGTTATAGATGTCTGTACCCAGACATGATAGCTTCCGCTTGTGCTTTGACTTGTATGCTCTGATTGTTGGGTCATGAGACCCATGTTTGTAATATCTCGCTCCTCGGAGCCTATTGAATAAATTACTTGAGTCGTAGAGTCATGTTGTGATGCCATGTTGTATTTGCACATATCGAGCATATTGTGTGTATGTTATTGAAATGCTTGGTATGTGTGGGATCTGACCATCTAGTTGTTTATCTTTAGTAGCCTCTCTTACGGGGAAATGTCTCCTAGTGTCTCCACCGAGCCATGGTAGCTTGCTACTGCTCCGGAACACTTAGGCTGGCCGGCATGTGTCCTTCTTCGTTCCCGTGTCTGTCCCTTCGGGGAAATGTCACGCGATGAATACCGGAGTCCTGTTAGCCCGCTATAGCCCGGTTCACCGGAGTCCTGCTAGCCCAGTGCTACAGCCTGGATTCACTCACTGATGACCGACACGTTCGATGCTAGGTCATGGATGCCTGTCCCTGTAAGTCTATGCCACTTTGGGTTTACGACTAGCCATGTCAGCCCGGGCTCCTTATCATATGGATGCTAGCGACACTGTCATATACGTGTGCCAAAAGGCGCAAACGGTCCCGGGCAAAGGTAAGGCGACACCGTGGGAATACCGTGCGTGAGGCCGCAAAGTGATATGAGGTGTTACATGCTAGATCGATGTGGCATTGAGTCGGGGTCCTGACAGCGTTGGTATCAGAGCTTGACTGCCTGTAGGATTACCAAGCCAAACTGGTCGAAGTTGAGTCTAGAAATTCTTTAGTTATATAAGGGAATTGATTGTGGGATGGAACGTAAGGCTCTTTTTACTCCTTACACCTTATGCCTTCTGATCTGAGTCATCATCTTCTCTTCTACGGGGATTAAGAACTAGGCTATCTCTTCTTTCTATCAGGATCACGTGTTACTAATCCGTAGACTTATAAGATTTTTGGACTTAAGCCTCTGTTCAGTTTTTACTGCTTCCGTATGTTAATTGTTGATCTCGAAACTGTGATATTGTGCTTCTGAGTGGTTATGCCACCATTTTTGTGAATGTCTCAAATCTTTTCTGAGCATTTACAGCCGTTATGCTGTCCGAGTCATTCCAGGTTTCTAAATAGTCTGATGCATTTGCAAAATCCTTTCCCTCTGGTTTCGATGTTCCTTTATGCCAGCTCAATCACACTAATTGTTGAGTTGAGGTATTCTATTGCCTTGACATTTATGTTGGAGTTACTATTATGACCCTAGGTATTTAGGGAGTCACCTAGTAATCTAGCAACGTTTTGTGTTCCCAGTGTGAGATTCTGGCCTTTATTCTCGAAAGCATTCCGTGATGCTACTTAGTAGTAGGTATTCTATTCCTGGGTTTTGAACCCGAGGTTCACTCTACTTACTTCATGTTGATAGTGTTGCTAGTTCCTTTAGGATAATAGTAACCTTTGCGATAGTCCTCGAGGTTCATGGTACATCCTTCTTCCAATTAGCATGAATCATTCTTGGCAGGAGTTCTTCTGAACCAAAAGATAACAACAAGAGTGCTCTCGATGAGTTCTCCATGCTATATTGTGACTCTGCCAGCTCAACCTTTCTGCATGGGTTATCCGGAAGAATTATGTTGAACTTGGTTCGACATACTAATCTATGCATCCACAACTCAGAAAGTTATATGTTCCTTTGAGTTGTCCCTCTTTAGTTGTCTACTGATCTTCGTCTATCAATTGATAGTCAAGAGTATGCGTGCATTCGTTTATCGATGCCTATTACCCTTGTGGTCCGTCAAGCCATTCTGTCCTGAATGACTTGGAGAAACAAACTTCAGTACCTCATCCATATCAAGGATTGGGTCAAAACAATTGTACTCCGCAGATCAAAATGCCAATCCAGCTTTTGCTCTGTTCTACCTTGGAGTATTACCATCTTTTATATCGGGATTGTTATAGGAATTGCACACCATCCTATGAACTCTTGGTACAGTGATACTTCTTACCATCATTGTTCATTCCTCGGTTCCTGTGTTATTGTAACCGGAATGCCGACAAATGAATCATGACGTGTGAAATCAATACTGCTAGCAACTCTGTTGCTTGGTAGTTAAATGGACGATAACCTCATTCTTAGCGTGTGATTATTGAATCATCACCCTAAGACTGATTGTGCTGCCTAGTCCCTATTTCTGGTGCACTCCTCGACCAATGAGTTAGGAATTATTTCAAGTCCTCACTCATTTGATCATGTCGTCTTGCCCTCAAAAGCAAGATTGTTCTCGAGCTTAGTAACATACCGGTGGTTCGTGACTTTCCAAATATCTTCTTGGAAGTGTTACCGGGTTGTTTCCTGACTGTTATGTTGAGCCCGTGATCAAGTTGGTTTCTTGTGAACCACCCTTTCTCCAAGAATCTGTGTTGGATATCCCTGAGCTAGTTGGTTAAGCTAGAAAACAACTTGGAGAATTGGAAGATAAAAGCTTGCCTGACTTAGTTCGTTCCAAAGGGATATTCTTGTGTAGTGTGTGTTGAAGAAAGATGATATCTTCATCGATTGGTCCCTATGATCAGTTGCTGGACCTATTGTCTTATCAACCCTTTGATTTGAGTGTGGGCTATCGTCAAATCAAATCAGTACCAACGATGCTCGTAATGTTGTCTTACTCGTGGTTGATCCCTCGAGCATACACCATTATATCTTTTGGGTCTGACCAATGCTATCACTTGTTCACTTAACTATGGAATTCCTTTTAAAAGGAAACCCAGATGAATAGTTGTTGAGCCCATTGACAACATCCTTATCTCCTCCATGATTTTGTTGGACAATAAGTTAGTGTTGGAAACTTTTGAAGCATTTGTTCATGCTAGCTCATGAAGCATATGTTCGGATGTAAGAAGTGACTTCCTCTAGTTCATGTGCATTTGATGCAAGTTGCCGCCGTGGACTCGAGAAAGTCAATGTTGCTTCCTTTGGAATCATCGCAAGTCAGTCATGCACACGTGTGAAGTATTCTGTGGTCTGGAGACTTGCAACCCTCATTCCATATGTGTATCCTAGCACACCAAGCCACTGACTGATTTGGTCAAGGAGAAGGAGTATCTTCATAAGAGCTAATCCGGACTTATGAAAGAACTTCGATATCCTCGCTGATGGTTCCCAACCAGAACTCGATAGTGTTTTATTGTAAGACCACCACGTGGTCATGCTTGTCTAGGACATCGTGTTCACACGTGTGTAGCAGAACCAGCTCATGTTTAGGAGTTTGCTATCGTAGTTCATTTTCCGAGAATCTCGCAACGTTATCTCGTCGAATTGTGTTGCAAACTTTCATTTATCTTCCTAGACTCGATGAGTCTGGAATATCCTGACACCAACCAAATCTGAATCTCAAGCAGTTATGATGGTTTGGAACATTTCCCAAGAACTATAATATCGGTCCCTCGGAAACCGGTAAAGTGGATGTCGTGGCCAACACACCCCGCCGGGAGACCTAATATTATAGTATCTTGATTGGAGAAGTTGGCCACCTCCCCATAAGGATTTCATAGGATTTACCTCCGTAACTGTTCCTTATGGATTCTATTGCTCCCAAAGTCCGACCTTTTACTTGATGTTCTAGATATCAAACCATAATTATCTATGAGATACACTAGCACATCAAGGAGAACATTAGAAGCGGAGTGCTAAATGTCTCTCGGTCGATCATCCAGATTTTGTTTCCTTGGCCTCGCTAAGGTGAAATCTGAGAAGGTGTTATCTTCCTCTGCATCTGCATCATCCATCATTAGCCATCATGGTAGTACGTTGTGTTGCCAGGATCCTTGACACGGATGTTGGTAAAACCTTGATGGTTGTGGAAATGCTCAAGTTCTTGAGAGCACGCACAAGCGCTAGGTGTTATCATTGGTACTAACTGGATTGCTCTCAGTTTCCTCGGCAATGCTTTGACCTTTCAAACAGTGAATTCACTCTTTATTGTTGGGTTCTTCCCCAGTTACCAGAATCATTCCCAGCATTTGCATTTTGTTCCTAGCTTGCACCGCCAATGTGCCATTCTACCATGGGTCTCTTCCATTTCCGGTGGTAAGCAAATTCATCCATTACGTTGTCTTCAACAAGGTAATCCACATCATCCAAGTCCGAGTATGCCATTCTACCGACCCGCTCCAAACGATCGCTCGAGAATTGCCTTAGGCTAGTTTAAAGAGTTTCAATGATCTCTGAATCAAAGGTAATTCTTCTTGCCACTTAAGGGGATATATCTACGAGTCACCATCCCTAAGATGCCTCGTTGTGGTATCATGGCAACTCAACTCCTCGCTACGATTGACAATCGATTACCACCTTCTTAAGCGTGAAATTGTTGTCTACCTAGTGAACCTTCGTCATCTGCTTCACTCCATTCCTATGGATGTGTGCTTCGCCTCTCAGCTCGAGAGATGTTGCTATGTCTCATTCCGTGAGTTAATTCTGAGTTGTTCGACCTTCGAGAAGAACCATTCTTTTAGGGTCTTTCCTTTCCTCTCGTTGTCATGTTAGTTGGAGTTCTCAGAGCAAGACTTCAAGAAAATGATGGTGAACAAATCAACGTTTAGTTGAAGTGCAACCTGGATCGTGAAGATTGTACTAGTTTGCGTTCCCCCTTCACCTTACCCTACGCTTAAATCTCGGGACGAGATTTTTTGTTTAGTGGGGGTGAGCTGTCACAGCCCCAGATCAGCCCTTGTTTGTTTTTGCTTTAGCATCCATGCAACATGTTTAAATTTTATGAAATTTGAAATGGGGATGACCAAGCCCTAGCACCAAAGCATTTGCAAATAGGTTCAACTTCAAAATATTTTCAAAGAACCCAAATTGGTTTGCAAAAATGTTCATGATTACTGGAAAAGGGTGAAAACCATATCCAGAGATGATGGATATTTTTCCAAGACATTTTTGGATTTTTGATTAAACCATATTGTATTTGAATTGGGGCATTTAAATACTGTTAATATTTTTAAATGCTCCAACAATTCTGAAAATAGTTGAGGGCCTCTGTAATAATTCAGTTAATGTCCACAATTATTCTCAGGATTTATAAAAAATGATTTAGTGGCTAAAACTAAATCAAAACAAACTACAGAAAATAGAAAACAGAATTAAATAGAAATAAAAGAGAGAGAGGGAAGGAAGTTACCTGGCGCCCACTTACCTGGCCCAGCACGGCCCAGCCCATCTCCACTCCCCCTGTCGTCTTCCTCCTCGCCAGAAGGACCGAGGCGTGGCGCGCGCCCGAGAGGCCTCGGCCACCTCCTGCTTCCCCTGGCCACCTCCTGCTTCCTCTCGTCGCCCTGGACCCCGTCCGCGACGCCATGCACCCTCCCAGGCCTCGCACTCTCCCCGTGCCTTCTCCCCCCCTTCTCTGGCTCCCTCTCTCTTCCACCGAGCGGAGCCCCGTCGCCACCGACGCCGTTCGCCGCGGCCACAACCACCGCCTCGCCTCCCCGACGCCTCCCAAAGCTCCGCCGGTCCTCCCTCTTCCTCCTCACCAAGACGGAAGGCGCCGGAAGGCCTGGATGGGGCCAGCTTCGCCGTTCCCCTCCTCGGCCACCGCGGATCGCCGCCGTCAAATCCGCCCCCGTCCGGCCTCCCTCAAGCTCGCCGTCCACCTCTACAGGGTCTACGTGAGCTCTCCGTCCGTTTCCCCCTCTCTGTTTCATCGTTCGCGTGCCGTAGCTAGGTTATCCACCAAGACCGAAACCCCATCGCCGCCGGCCATGGCGCCGCCGTGGCCAGGGCCACCGCAGCCCGCGCCTGAGCACGTCACCGTGCTCGGTGAACCGCCAGGAGCACGTAGCCCTCCTCGTTTTCTCCTCTAGTGCACCGTAGCTTCGCCACCGTTCGCGCCCGAACTCCGGCCACCGCGGAAGTGCTCGCCGCCGTCGTCTCCGGCCACCCCGCGGCCCCTCGTGCAGCCAGCTAGGTGCGGCCGTGTACGGGCTACCTTCTGGTGGCCTTCGCGCGTCCAGCCGCCGCCCGTAGCGCAACCCCGGTGAACATCCGCCGCGTTTCGGCTCGCCGCCGGCCGAACTCCGGTGGCCAGTGATGTGGCGCTGTCATTAGCCACTAATGACGCACTAACCAACCCCCTAGGCCACTGACAGTGGGCCCCACCCCTGGTCAAACCCCAGTCAGCGCTGGGTTTGACCGGGATTAGCTCCTGTGTCACTGACATGTGGCCCCCACACGTCAGGTTTTACTTGGGGCGCCCAGTTGACCCTGCTGACATCACCGTGACGTGGTGCTGACGCCATAATTCATTTCTGGATTTATATTATTCAGGAAATTCCAGAAAATTTGTCAAAACTTCTAAAAATCATAGAAATTCAACCGTAGCTCCAAATTAAATAATTTATATATGAAAAATTATCAGAAAAATTCAATGAATCCATCTGTACCATTTTCATGCATGTTAGAACAACTTATAGCTGCTGTTTAGCACAAATCAATTAAATGGCATTAGAATAATCACATATGGAGTTTGAATTTGAATCTTGTATTCAAACCAACTTCATTTAATCTGTTGCTAGTTGCATTAGCTCAAAACAAATTCATATTGCCATGTCATGAGCATGCATCATATTGTGCATTGCATTGATTGTATTTTTCCTTGTTGCCGGTATCTGTTCCCTCCCGGTAGACGATGTTCCGACGTTGTGATTGTTGACACTGATGAAGACTCAATGTTATCTTCAGAAGTGCCAGGCAAGCAAACCCCCCTTGTTCATTCCGATACAATCCTACTCTCTCGCTCCTGCTCTCTTTTACTGCATTAGGACAACAACGATTCATCTGTTACTTGCCGCGGTAGCTGAACCCCTTTATCCTTTGCATGACCTGTCATTCCACAGTAAATAGATGAAACCCACTAGTATGAGTAGGAGTTGTTTGAGCCCTGTTGTGCCTACTCATTCATGTTTGTTTGTCATGCCTGCTACTGCTTAGAGTTGAGTCAGGTCTGATTCATCGGGGATGAATCAGAGGTGTGTGAACATGTCCTACTATGTGTGAGCTAAGTGTGTGAACACGATTTGGTAAAAGGTATCGGTGAGAGGCCATGTAGGAGTACATGGTGGGTTGTCTCATTGAAGCCGTCCTCAGGAACTGAGTTCTGTGTTTGTGATCCATGATTCAGCTACTACCATACATTGGGCCCTGAAATATGACCCCACTCGACTTCTTATTCACCCTTGTCCTCTGTCCAGGAGTTGCAAGTAGTTTCTGGTGTTTGTAGTATGCTGGAGGCCGTGGACAGCGCTGACCATAGGGGTGGGCTGTGATGCGGTAGGCACGTGGCCGGGTATACCGGGCGCCCGTTTGGTGTCACGGAACCCTGTTCACATCGTTTGGGGCTGTGAGCGAAACTCCGGCCGGATCTCCTCATGGATGGAACCCGAATAGGCGATAAACCTGGACTAGAGACTTGAGTGTTTAGGTAGGTCGTGGTCTACACCCACGTCGGCTTTCGCTTGAAGTTTGCCGAGCACATGTCGTGTGCAGACGCTAAGTGGTGGAAACATGTATGAAGAAGTACACCCCTGCAGGGTTAACATCATCTATTCGAATAGCCGTGTCCGCGGTAAAGGACTTCTGGGTTGCTTATATCAGTTCATAGACAAGTGAAAGTGGATACTCTAAAATACGCAAGATAAGCGTGAGTGCTATGGATGGCGTTCTCGTAGGGAGACGGGAGCGGATCCATAGTGGTGTATTGATATGGTGAATATGTGGACTCGTGTGCGCCACCTCAAAAGAGTTACATTGCAGTCGTAGTTTAGGTTAGCCACCGAGTCAAAGCTGGCTTGCTGCAGTTAAACCCCACCATCCCTTTGTTGATAATGATGCATATGTAGTTAGTTCTGATGTAAGTCTTGCTGGGTACATTTGTACTCACGTTTGCCTATTTTATGTTTTTGCAGAGAGACTTCGGTCTCACTAGTAGTTTCGCGTGGACTTCGACGTTTAGCTTGTTACCTCAGCTACGATCTTGTGCCCCGGCAGGATCTGGTAGATAGTCAGGCTTCTCAGCCTTTTTCAGTTATAGATGTCTGTACCCAGACATGATAGCTTCCGCTTGTGCTTTGACTTGTATGCTCTGATTGTTGGGTCATGAGACCCATGTTTGTAATATCTCGCTCCTCGGAGCCTATTGAATAAATTACTTGAGTCGTAGAGTCATGTTGTGATGCCATGTTGTATTTGCACATATCGAGCATATTGTGTGTATGTTATTGAAATGCTTGGTATGTGTGGGATCTGACCATCTAGTTGTTTATCTTTAGTAGCCTCTCTTACGGGGAAATGTCTCCTAGTGTCTCCACCGAGCCATGGTAGCTTGCTACTGCTCCGGAACACTTAGGCTGGCCGGCATGTGTCCTTCTTCGTTCCCGTGTCTGTCCCTTCGGGGAAATGTCACGCGATGAATACCGGAGTCCTGTTAGCCCGCTAAAGCCCGGTTCACCGGAGTCCTGCTAGCCCAGTGCTACAGCCTGGATTCACTCACTGATGACCGACACGTTCGATGCTGGGTCATGGATGCCTGTCCCTGTAAGTCTGTGCCACTTTGGGTTTACGACTAGCCATGTCAGCCCGGGCTCCTTATCATATGGATGCTAGCGACACTGTCATATACGTGTGCCAAAAGGCGCAAACGGTCCCGGGCAAAGGTAAGGCGACACCGTGGGAATACCGTGCGTGAGGCCGCAAAGTGATATGAGGTGTTACATGCTAGATCGATGTGGCATTGAGTCGGGGTCCTGAAAAGGAGGCTCCGGAGGCGCCGCAAGGCAGCCTCCCGGACTTTGCGCCGGACTCCACGCCCGAACCCGCAGTGGTTCCGGAGTCCGGCAGGCGGCCCCTTCGCAAGAAGGGCAAGACCGTGACGCCGGCGGCCCCCGTCCAACCGGAGGCGCCGGACGACTTGTTGGAGGCGCTCAAAGGCGCTTCCATCGAGGAAGAACACCGCACTATTATGAGTGCGGTGATTCAGAAGGTTCAGCTCGCCCAGAGCGGGCTGACCGAAGCCTGCAATAGCCTTCTAACAGGCTTTGAGGTAAGAAGTTTAAAATATGTAATGTAATACCGCATAGACAGTAGCCCCTGATGCTCGGTTCGGTGTTCGGAAAGAAAAGCCGGACTGAGGATCTAAAAAAAAAGATATACGCAGGGTTGCTAAAAATAATGTCAATATGGGTTTGCAGGCTGCGCTGCTGACCTCTGCCACACTGACTGCAGAGGTCGGTGCTTTGAAGCAGGACCTCGAGCGGTCCGAGCAAGAGCTTGGCCGTGCCAAGAAGCAGCTCGAGGACAAAGAAGGTGAGTAACACCACTTTGAATAGTTACCTTACAGAAAAGGATTTAGGTTGCAATGAAAATAACAAGGATAACATGGGTACTGCAGGGGCCACGAACGAGGTGGCGACCCTGAAGAAGGCTGTGTCCGCGGCCGAACGCAATGCGGCCGCGGAACAGGCGGAGCGAGAGAAGCAGGAGGCGCGGGTGGCGGAGGTGCGGCAAGAGCTCCAGGCTCTCATGGAAAAGCACGAGAGTTTGGAGCGCGACTCAAAGACTCGAGAGTCCGAGCTTGCCTCGGCTCTCAAAAGTGCCAAAGCCGCCAAGGCCGAGGCCCATAAGGCCCTTCAGGAGGTTGAGGATGTGAAGAAAATAGCGGCGGGTAAGGCATTTTTCATGCAAAGCAAGCATGTTAATGTAAACTTCCTGATACTTACCCGAATTCGGAGTTCTCCAGGGGCGTTTGCAGATCTGCCTCGCAGCGTGTCCGATGCCGCCGCATTCTACCGAGCCGAGGAGGGGAGCTCAACGGAGAAGGTCTTCTGGTCTTAGTATGCTAAGGCCGGCCATCCGGTGCCCCCTAGCGACCAGCTGAAGCAGCTGGTCGAGCTCCACAAGGTAGCCGAGCAGGCCATGAAGGGCCTTATAGTCCGGCTATGGCCTGGAGAGGCCATGCCTGGGAGCTACTTCGGCCTCGTGCGGCGGCTGGTGGATGCGTGCCCCTGGGTGGAGGTCATCAAGCGCTCCGCCTGTATTGAAGGTGCTCGTCAGGCCCTTGCCCGCGCAAAGGTGCACTGGGCCCGGATGGATGTGGAGAGGCTTATCACTGACGTGCCGCCAGCGAGCAAGGAGTATCGTACGCCTGAGATGTACTATAAGACTGTCCTGAAGGGTGCCCACAAGATTGCGGATGAGTGCCCCAGAGATGTAATTATTGAGTAAACTTGCTATGTATTATCCTGTGCGCTGAAAACTTTGTTCATGTGCGCTAAGCAACGCTTGTTTAATTTAAAATATTACCTTCTGTGCGGCCATTTATAAAATCTGAGAGATGGCAAGTCGTCGGCTTCAGCCCCCATGTCACTAGTGCTGGGGTGTTCGGGATAAACTTGAGCACTCTTGTTCCCATTTTTGGGTCCATCTAGGGAGGCGCTCAACACAACGAACAAGGCAACCGGACTTATAATGCTTGAACACTCTCACTTAGCCATAGAATTCTATAATTTTAAATTTTGGCGAAGCCCCTAGTATTCGGAAGACTGAGTTCGGGGCGCTATCCACGCCTTGGCCGGACATGATCCGGTTCTTTGCTCGAAGCGGCATAAGTCTTTAGGGACTCGAAAAGACCTCTCGAACAGCGACCAGTCTCTCGCCTTATCATGCCAGTCAGTTTTAGCTTTCTCCACTGAGGCGCTCGCCCAGCTCAACCGGGGTGCAATCGCAGTGGTTCTCCCAGTGCTACCTTAGCCGACGGAACAGAACGTAAGGTACCAAAACATGGGAGCCGGGCAAACCCAACTATTGACCCAAGACATGATTCGGAGCCGATTCATATAATGTTATAAGTTCGGGATGCCGCACTTGTGAAAGTGTTCGGACTTATCACACCATAATGCGGGGAACATAAGCCCCTGGTGTATTCGGCCGTACCAAAATATACGGGTGCAAGATGTCATTGATGAACATATATATAAAGTAATGCAATTATAGGCAAAAGGTGCTGCATTGTTTATTCAAGAAGCTCTTCTATTGGCGCAGAGTGATACAAATAGTGCGGTAAGCAAGGGATTGGACTAATTAGACATGTCTCCCTCCGGGGGTAGGCTGCGGAATGATGTATTTAACAGAATTAATGCTTGTAATGGAGACCACCTGAGTGTTCGTCGCAGCCTTTGATCCTCCCTGGCTGTTGCATCGTGAGTTCGGCAGGTTCGCAGCCGGACAGGGCCTCTGGTGAACGGAGTCCTGTGTATAAAAAGAAGGAAAATAAAAATGAAAAGAGCGACACACTTGGGAGCCCCTGGTGAGGTGGAACCGCACTCTGGGTCTGTTGTGGTCATGCCCCTCCCCCTATGCCCATGGTATCTCCAGAGCATAATGATGTACGCGGAGAGCTGGTCTTGCAATCAAGCGAGGGCTGGGGTTGGGGCCGCATTGCTACACATGCTCGGAACGTGCCAGGCGGTCTTGATGACTCCACGAGGGCCTGGCATCTTGAGCTTGAGGTATGCATAATGCGGCACCGCGTTGAACTTTGTGAACACAGTTCGTCCGAGCAGAGCGTGATAGCCGCTGCGGAACGGGACTATGTCGAAGATTAACTCCTCGCTCCGAAAATTATCCGGGGATCCGAAGACCACTTCCAGTGTGACTGAGCCTGTACAATTGGCCTCAACACCTGGTATGACGCCTTTGAAGGTCGTCTTTGTAGGTTTAATCCTTGTGGGGTCTATGCCCATCTTGCGCACTGTATCCTGATAAAGCAGGTTCAGGCTACTGCCGCTGTCCATTAGGACTCTCGTGAGGTGAAATCCATCGACGATTGGGTCTAAAACCAATGCGGCGAATCCGCCATGGCGGATACTGGTCGGATGGTCTCTTCGATCGAAAGTGATCGGGCAAGAGGACCATGGATTGAACTTCGGGGCGACTGGCTCCATCGCATATACGTCCCTTAGTGCACGCTTCCGCTCCTTCTTGGGTATATGGGTTGCGTATATCATGTTTACCGTCCGCACTTGTGGGGGGAAACCCTTCTGTCCTCTATTGTTCGGCGGCCGGGTCTCTTCCTCATCGTCGCTATGCAGCCCCTTGTCGTTGTTTTCGGCAATTAACTTGCCTGCCTGCTTAAATACCCAACAATTTCTGTTGCTATGGTTAGCTGGCTTTTCGGGGGTGCCATGTATCTGGCATGAGCGGTCGAGTATTCGGTCCAAATTGGACGGACCCGGAGTAGTTCTTTTGAATGGCTTCTTCCGTTGACCGGGTTTAGAGCCTCTGAATCCGGCGTTGATTGCCGTATCCTCATTGTTGTCGCCGTTAATGCGGCGTTTGTTTTTGTTTCGACGCGACTTGCCATTGTGGTCCTTGGTATCCGGACTGCCAGCGTTTTTGCTGAGGTTGTTGTTGCGAGCTAGCCAGCTATCCTCTCCCGCATAGAAGCGGGTCATGAGTGATGTGAGGGCTGCCATGGATTTCGGCTTTTCCTGTCCTAGGTGCCGGGCTAGCCACTCGTCGCGGATATTATGTTTGAAGGCTGCGAGGGCCTCTGCATCCGGACAGTCGACGATTTGATTTTTCTCAGTTAAGAACCGTGTCCAGAATTGCCTGGCCGATTTGTCTGGCTGCTGAATTATGTGGCTCAGGTCATCGGCGTCTGGTGGTCGCACATATGTGCCCTGGAAGTTGTCGAGGAATGCGGCTTCCAGGTCCTCCCAACACCCAATTGACTCTGCGGGCAAGCTGTTAAGCCAATGCCGAGCTGGTCCTTTAAGCTTGAGTGGGAGATATTTGATGGCATGGAGATCGTCTCCGCGGGCCATATGGATATGAAGGAGATAGTCTTCGATCCAAACTGCGGGGTCTGTTGTGCCATCGTAGGATTCAATGTTTACGGGTTTAAACCCTTCAGGGATTTGATGATCCATTACTTCGTCAGTGAAGCATGGCGGGTGTGCGGCGCCTCTGTATTGAGCAATATCACGACGTAGCTCGAGGGAGCGTTGTCTGCTGTGTTCGGCCCGGCCAGAGTTGTTGTATCCGGCGCGACGGTATTCGTCGTGGGTCGTGGGGCGCCCACGTGATCCATAGATGGATCTGGATTGCCTTGCTTTGTCCTCCAATATATCTCGCAAGTCCGGCGTGTTCCCTCATGGCTTCGTACTTTTGGAGCGATGCCGGGGTACGGTCTTGGTGGAGGGCCTGGATGCCTCTCTGTCGCGACCACAGGGTGGTCGGTCGGCCGTATTGTGCGTTGGTGATGAAGGTATGTATGCTTCCTCCTCTAATCGGGGGAGCAACTTGCGTTTTGGGTAACTCTTGGAGGGACGTTCGAGTTCATACTCTTCGGCCGCGAGGACCTCGGTCCATCTGTCGGCCAGCAGGTCTTGATCAGCTTGAAGCTGCTACTGCTTTTTCTTTAGGCTGTTTGCTGTGGCCATTAGCATGCGTTTGAAACGCTCTTGTTCGACGGGATCCTTGGGCACGACGAATTCGTCGTCGTCGAGGCTTTCCTCGTCTCCGGAGGGAGGTATGTAATTATCATCCTCGACCTCTTCGTCTGCCGCTCTCTCGTGAGGGCTTGCTTCTGCATCCTCCTGCGCTGAATCTTGCTAGAGGGGATTGTCTTCGGCACTTTCTGGGGTGTTATTATCTCCTGTGCCGGAATGTCCATTCTTGCTGTGGCGGGATTTAGAGCAGCACCGCTGACGACGGCGCTTGGGCTGTTTCTTTAAGGAATTTGCCTCCGCTGCTTCTTCGCCGTCCCCATCTTTTGGGGTGTCCACCATGTATATGTCATATGACGAGGTGGTCTTCCAGTGCCCTGTAGGCGCTGGTTCTTGTTCGTCTCCGGCATCGTCGTCCATACCGTCGATATCTTTGGAGTCATAGTCTAGCATGTCGGTTAGATCGTCGACAGTGGCTACAAAGTGGGTGGTGGGTGGGCTTTGAATTTCTTCGTCGTCCGCATCCCAACCATCCTGGCCATAATCCGGCCTGGCAAGAGATGCTTTAGCGAATTTAAGATGTCGCCAACGGGCGAGTGCTGAAAGATGTCCATAGCGGTGAACTCCATGATCGGCGCCCAATCGGATTCGATTGGTAGGGGCGCAGGAGGTTCGGAGTCCGGCAGGAAGTCCGGTACCTCGGAGTCACGAGCTTCATAAGGGACGGGGTCAGTGTTCGGCTCCATCGCCGTGGAAGTTGCAGCTCCCGAGGCGGTGTCCAGCCACCCGTCCTCGATCTGCGCGATCGGCTCCGGACTATGGGTCAGAGCGGATTCGTGTGCGGCCTCCGAGGTACTGTCCGGCGGCAGAGTTAGATCATGCCCATCGCGACAGTGCGGCACGCTCGGCTGCGGATCGGATCCATCGAAGATCAAGTCTCCGCGGATGTCCGCCGTGAAGTTTAGGCTTCCAAATCTGACCTGACGGCCAGGGGCGTAGCTTTCGATCTGCTCCAGATGGCCAAGTGAATTAGCCCGTAGTGCGAAGCCGCCGAATACGAAGATCTGTCCGGGGAGAAAAGCCTCACCCTGTACGTCGTTGTTGTTTGAAGAAGCCATCAAGCCTATCGGTGACGACACAGAGGAACTCTCAATGAAAGCACCAATGTCGGTGTCAAAACCGGCGGATCTCGGGTAGGGGGTCCTGAACTGTGTGTCTAGGCGGATGGTAACATGAGATGAGGGACACGATGTTTTACCCAGGTTCGGGCCCTCTTGATGGAGGTAAAACCCTACGTCCTGCTTGATTAATATTGATGATGTGTATTACAAGAGTGGATCTACCACGAGATCAAGGAGGCTAAACCCTAGAAGCTAGCCTATGGTATGATTGTTGTAATGGTTGTTGTGTCCTACGGACTAAAACCCTCCGGTTTATATAGACACCGGGGAGGGCTAGGGTTACACAGAGTCGGTTACAATGGTAGGAGATCTACATATCCGTATCGCCAAGCTTGCCTTCCACGCCAAGGAAAGTCCCATCCGGACACGGGACAAAGTCTTCAATACTGTATCTTCGTAGTCTTGGAGTCCGGCTGACGATGATAGTCCGGCTGTCCAGACACCCCCTAGTCCAGGACTCCCTCACTCCCTATATCTTCCCCAAAACATCCACCATACCTACCTATTATGGCATTTCCATAGCCATTCCGAGATATATTGCCATGCAACTTTGCACCGTTCCGTTCATCATCATCATGACATACTTTACTTTTGTCATATTGCCATTGCATGATCATGTAGTTGACATCGTATTTGTGGCATAGCCACCATGAATAATTCATACATGTTGCTCTTGATTCATTGCACCATCCCGGTACACCGCCGGAGGCATTCATATAGAGTCATATCTTGGTCTAGTTTCGAGTTGTAATTCATATGTTGTAATGAAAGTGTGATGATCATCATTATTAGAGCATTGCCAAAAAAGAAAAAAAAAGAAAACAAAGAAGAAAGGCCAAAAAAAAGAAAGTCCCAAAAGAAAAAAAGAGAAGAAAATAAATAAATAAATAAAAAGGACAATGTTACTATCTCTTTTTCCACACTTGTGCTTCAAAGTAGCACCTTGTTCTTCATGAAGAGAGTCTCATATATTGTGCTTCAAAGTAGCACCATGTTTTTCATATAGTGAGTCTCATAAGTTGACTTTTTCATACTAGTGGGAATCTTTCATTATAGAACTTGGCTTGTATATTCCTACGATGGGCTTCCTCAAATGCCCTAGGTCTTCGTGAGCAAGCAAGTTGGATGCACACCCACTAGTTTCTTTTGTTGAGCATTCATAGCTCTAGTGCATCCGTTGCATGGCAATCCCTACTCCTCATGTTGACATCAATTGATGGGCATCTCCATAGCCCGTCGATTATCCTCGTCAATGTGAGACTTTCTCCTTTTTTGTCTCCTCCACACAATCCCCATCATCATATTCTATTCCACCCACAGTGCTATATCCATGGCTCACGCTCATGTATTGCGTGAAGGTTGAAAAAGTTTGAGATTATTTAAGTATGAAACAATTGCTTGGCTTGTCATCGGGGGTATAGAAGTTGGGAACATCTTTGTGTGACGAAAATGAAGCATATCCTAACTATATGTTTTTTTGTAGGGATGAACTTTCTTTTGCCATGTTATTTTGAGAAGACATGATTACTTTGATTATTATGCTTGAAGTGTTACTATTTCTTTTATCAATATAACTTTTATTTTGAATCATTGGGATCTGAACATTCATATCACAAGAAAGAAGAACTACATTGACATTATGCCAACTAGCACTCCGCGTCAAAAATTCTTTTTTATCATTTACCTACTCGAGGACGAGCAGGAATTAAGCTTGGGGATGCTTGATACGTCTCCAACGTATCTATAATTTTTGATTGCTCCATGCTATATTATCTACTGTTTTAGGCAATATTGGGCTTTATTATCCACTTTTATATTATTTTTGGGACTAACCTATTAACCGGAGGCCCAGCCCAGATTTGCTGTTTTATGCCTATTTCTGTGTTTCGAGGAAAAGGAATATCAGACGGACTCAAAACGGAACGAAATCAACTGGAGAAGTTAGTTTTGGAAGGAAACCCACCTGATGGACTTGGACTCCATGTCAGAAGATACGGGAGGTGCTCACGAGGGTGGGGGGCGCACCCACTCCCCTAGGGCGCGCCCCCTGCCTCGTGGGGCCCCCGTAGCTCCACCGACGTACCCCTTGCACCCATATATACCTACGTACCCTAAAACTTCCAAAACAGAAGATAGATCGGGAGTTCTGCGGCCGCAAGCCTCTGTAGCCACCAAAAACCTCTCGGGAGCCCGTTCCGGCACCCTGCCGGAGGGGGATCCCATCACCGGTGGCCATCTTCATCATCCCGGCGCTATCCATGACGAGGAGGGAGTAGTTCACCCTCGGGGCTGAGGGTATGTACCAGTAGCTATGTGTTTGATCTCTCTCTCTCTCTCATGTTCTCTCTCGAGTTTCCTCTATGGCATGATCTTGATGTATCCCGAGCTTTACTATTGTAGTTGGATCTTATGATGTTTCTCCCCCTGTACTCTCTTGTGATGAATTGAGTTTCCCCTTTGATGTTATCTTATCGGATTGAGTCTTTTATGAGAACACTTGATGTATGTCTTGCCGTGATTATCTGTGGTGACAATGGGATATCATGTTCCACTTGATGTATGTTTTGGTGATCAACTTGCGGGTGTCGTGACATTGGGAACCTATGCATAGGGGTTGGCACACGTTCTTGACTCTCCGATAGAAACTTTGGGGCACTCTTTGAAGTACTTTGTGTTGGTTGGATCAATCTGAGATTGCGTGATGCATATCGTATAATCATGCCCACGGATACTTGAGGTGACAATGGAGTATCTAGGTGACATTAGGGTTTTGGTTGATTTGTGTCTTAAGGTGTTATTCTAGTACGAACTCTTTTATAGATTGATCCGAAAGAATAACTTTGAGGTGGTTTCGTACCCTACCATAATCTCTACGTTTGTTCTCCGCTATTTGTGGCTTCGAAGTGACTCTTTGTTGCATGTTGAGGGCTTGTTATATGATCTATCTATGTTATTATTGTTGAGAGAACTTGCACTAGTGAAAGTATGAACCCTAGGCCTTGTTTCCTATCATTGCAATACCGTTTACGCTCACTTTTAGCGTTAGTTACCTTGCTGTTTTTATTATTTCAGATTACAAAAACCTATATCTACTATCTACTTTGCACTTGTATCACCATCTCTTTGCCGAACTAGTGCACCTATACAATTTACCATTGTATTGGGTGTGTTGGGGACACAAGAGACTCTTTCTTATTTAGTTGCAGGGTTGTTTGAGAGAGACCATCTTCATCCTACGCCTCCTACGGATTGATAAACCTTAGGTCATCCACTTGAGGGAAATTTGCTACTGTCCTACAAACCTGTGCACTTGCAGGCCCAACAAGGTCTACAAGAAGAAGGTTGTGTAGTAGACATCACTTGTCTTCCACGCAAAGAGGAGTCCCATCTGGACACGGGACGAAGTCTTGAGTCTTATATCTTCACGGTCCAACAGTCCGGCCAAAGTACATAGTCCAGCTGTCCGGATACCCATTAATCCAGGACTCCCTCAGTAGCCCCTGAACCAGGCTTCAATGACAATGAGTCCGGCGCGCAGATCGTCTTTGGCATTGCAAGGCGGGTTCCATCTCCGAATACTCCAAAGTACCCGTTGTAACAAACAGTGTCCGACTTCCCATCAATGTTGTACTCCTCGGCTTCTGTGCTTCAATAATGGCCATCTCCACATGTCGAGCGAATACGAGGAGCCGGAGCATTTTTACATTTGCCCCCCCGGCCCTACAGAAAAACCGTCTATTTGAAGAGACGGGGATCCTCAGACCCAAATCTCACCTTCTTCCCTTGAGCAAGCATCAACAGAGCGCATCCGAAAAAAATCATCCCAACATGGCCGGCCGCCGCGGCTCCTCTTCTCGCTCCCTTAGCTCTAGGCCAGGTGATTGGGAAGAATGTTCTGTTCCCATAGCCATCTAGTAGAGTTGCAGACCCAAGGGTTTCTTCCACCGGCGTTCATGGTCCCCGCCCGAGCAGGAGTAGCCACCTATAATGGCGGGGAGAAAGCGGAGAGATCTCCTAATCCATCCCAGGGGGAGCGAATATGCCTTATCTCGTATCTGCTAAGAGGCGTCACGTTTCCAATATACCCATTCCTTCGCGGGCTCCTGGAGTTCTACGGCCTCCAGTTGCACAACTTCACCCCCGCCTTCGTGCTGCACATCGCAGGATACATCGCCCTTTGTGAATTATTTCTGGGCTGCGAGGCTCACTTCAGGTTATGGAAGAAGTTGTTCTGCCTCATCCCTCGCAACCAGGGGGAATCCATATGTCAAGTGGGCGGAGCCGAAATATGGCGCTTCGCCGAGACCGGATACCTGTCCGGTACTCCCAAGAAGGCATCTGAAAACTGCCCCTCGGAGTGGTTTTATGTTGATGACGTTCTGAGGGTGTCCCAGATTAGGGGGTGTCCGGATAGCCGAACTATCACCTTTGGCCGGACTCCTGGACTATGAAGATACAAGATTGAAGACTCCGTCCCGTGTCCGGATGGGACTTTCCTTGGCGTGGAAGGCAAGCTTGGCGATACGGATATGTAGATATCCTACCATTGTAACCGACTCTGTGTAACCCTAACCCTCTTCGGTGCCTATATAAAGCGGAGGGTTTTAGTCCGTAGGACGAACAACAATCATACCATAGGCTAGCTTCTAGGGTTTAGCCTCTCTGATCTCGTGGTAGATCTACTCTTGTACTACCCATATCATCAATATTAATCAAGCAGGAGTAGGGTTTTACCTCCATCAAGAGGGCCCGAACCTGGGTAAAAACATCGTGTCCCTTGTCTCCTGTTACCATCCGCCTAGACGCACAGTTCGGGACCCCCTACCCGAGATCCGCCGGTTTTGACACCGACATTAGTGCTTTCATTGAGAGTTCCTCTGTGCCGTCGCCATCAGGAAGGATGCCCCGTCCCGTCTTTAAAGACGGCACTATTGGTAAAGGAGCTTTGGCTATCGGCCAAACTCTCTGGATAGGCGGCTTCCTTATGACCGCCTGTTCGGCCACCGCGCCGACGATGACTTCTCAGGTCATCGAAAGCGATCTTCACGTTAACTCGGAACTCGCCGAGCAGTTAGATTCGATGGAGCTCTCTTCCTTAAACGAGCTCTTGGATCGCATCGCCGCCCTGGGAGTCGCTACAGACTACGATCAGATTGGGCCTAAACCCGATCTGAGAGAGATTAACTCTCCCCAGGTTACCCACCACGTTGCTGTGGTAGAGGAACAATGCGGCGACCCTTCTTCTATCTTAAGGACTAGCTATGTCCGGATTCCAGATCCCTCCATGCCGGATTCCCGCGGAGGGGAGGATGTCACTCAAGCCCTGAACCTAAAGTCAGGCAGCGGGCTAGATTCATTGGACAACATCCAAGAACCCAAGCTTCCAAGTTCGGAAACTTCTTGGCCCCTGAGTTTTAGATTGGACGGGGTTCCGAATTTAATTCCACCCGCCCACCCAAACACAAGCGATCTATCCCAAATTCGGCAAGAGCCAGCAGAAACAGTACACCATTACTGGGCCAGATTCCTCCTGGTCATAAACAGGATAAAGGATTGCCGTGAGGAGGACGCAATTTCATTCTTCTGCAATAATTGCACGGACAAGGGAATCCTCAATGTCGTAAGTCGTCGTGAAATTACACGCTTCGCTGACTTGGCGTCCATAGTACGAAAGTACTGTGCGATGGAAAGCGCCTGGAAAACCGAAATCAATTTTTGGGACAATCCGGCCCTGAATACAACCCCAGTCCGAAATAAAAGGGTGCATCATCGCCAGGCACCTGGGTAAAATACCAAAAAGCAAAAGCCCTGTATAGGGCATGGAACCGTACTGGAGGGATGGCTCAATGGACCCTGCAAAATTCATAGTACAGAGGGCGCCACTCCAACTCATAGCCTTAGAGCATGTTGGATACTACGGCAGGTGGCCAAAAGTTGCGAAGAGCTTCTAACTCCAGAGCACCAGCCCAAGGATACCAGTACGGTATTAACAGTCTTCGAGACTTTTGCATCAAATAATATGCGGAAACGAACACTCCGCAGCCTTGCCGAAGTCTACCAAGTAGCAACAATAAACCCATGGAGTGACACGGCTATTACCTTTAATGCTAGTGACGAACCTAAATTCCAAACAGCCCGAGCACCAGCCGCATTGGTCCTCAGTCCAATAGTGGACGACTTTCGCCTCAGCAAGGTACTCATGGACGGTGGCAGCGGATTGAACCTCATTTATGAGGAAACCCTCAGAAAAATGGAAATAGACTGGAGCCGCATTGAGCGAAGCAGCACAACCTTTAGAGGAATAATCCCCAGTCGGAAAGCATGATGTACAGGAAAAATCACACTGGATGTGGTGTTCGGCATGCCGGATAATTACAGGTCCGAGGAAGTCACGTTCCAAGTGGCCCCACTCAGCAGCGGATATCACGCTCTATTAGGACGAGAGGCATTCACAATTTTTCAAGCTATACCCCATTACGGCTACATGAAGCTCAAAATTCCCGGGCCCAACGGAATCATCACTCTTGTTAGTGACCCGGACATAGCACTGCGGGCCGAAAATAAGACAGCTGCACTGGCCCTGGAGGCACTATCCGAAGCCCTAGCGGCCGAGGAACTCACTACGCTGCGCTCCATAGTGAATAGGGACGATGTGATACTCGATAAGAGATCCAAGTCCACCTCCTTTAAACCAGCGGACGAAATAGTCAAATTCCAAGTCCATCCAACGGACCCTACAAAAACGGCCTCCATCGGGGCACAATTGAACCCTGATGTAGACGCCGCACTACGAGAATTCCTACGCGAAAATTGGGACATTTTTGCCTGGCACCCTTCAAACATGCCAGGAATCCCACGAGGGCTAGCCGAGCACAGCCTAAACATCCTAAAAGGATTCAAGCCAGTCAAACAGGCTCTTCGGCGTTTCTCCGAACCCAAGAGACAGGCCATGGGAGAGGAGCTAGCCAAATTATTGGAGGCCGGATTCATCAGAGATATAAAACATCCGGACTGGCTAGCAAACCTGGTGATGGTACCAAAGAAGGACAAATCCTGGCGCCTATGCGTCGATTTTAAGGACCTCAACAAGGCTTGCCCAAAGGATCCCTTCCCCCTCCCCCGCATCGATCAAATTATCGACGCTACCGCAGGACACGATTCATTGTGTTTCCTCGACGCATACTCCGGCTACCACCAAATTAAGATGGCAGAGCCCGACCAGGCCGCAACGGCATTCATCACCCCATACGGCCCATTCTGCTTCAACACAATGCCCTTTGGGCTCAAAAACGCCGGCGCAACATATCAGCGCATGATTCAGACATGTCTGGCAAACCAGATCGGCAAAACAGTGGAGGCATACGTAGACGATGTGGTCGTCAAAACCAAGCACGTCGAAACTCTAGTAGACGATTTGAGGCTCACGTTCGATAATCTCCGAACATATGACATTAAGCTTAACCCGGAAAAATGTGTTTTCGGCGTACCAGCCGGAAAGCTCTTGGGCTTCATTGTATCCGGTAGAGGAATTGAAGCAAACCCAGCCAAGATCCGAGCTCTGTCACAATTGGATATCCCAAAGGACCTCAAACAAATACAAAAATTGACGGGATGCGTGGCGGCTTTAAGCCACTTTATCTCCCGTTTAGGAGAAAAGGCATTACCCCTTTATCGCCTCCTCCGACGCACCGAACACTTCGAGTGGACGGATGCCGCCACGGCCGGACTCGAAGAAATAAAAGCCATATTGGCAACAAACCCGGTCCTGGCCGCGCCCAACATGGGCGAACCAATGCTATTATATATCGCGACAACTCATCAAGTTGTGAGCGCGGTGCTCGTTGTCGAACGAGAAACAGACAGACACAAGTTCCCCCTTCAAAAACCAGTTTACTACGTGCCCACTGTCCTAACTCCATGCAAGTCATGGTACCCGCATTATCAAAAGATAGCGTACACGGTGTTCATGGCATCCCGGAAGCTGCGACACTACTTTCAAGAGTGTTCGATAATAGTAGCCTCCGAAGTACCTCTTAATGACATTATAAACAACCGCGACGCGACGGGCCGGATTGCCAAATGGGCCATTGAGCTCCTCCCGTTCGACATAACCTATAAGCCACGGCGAGCTATTAAGTCGCAAGTTTTGGCCGACTTCGTCGCCGAATGGACTGAAGCCGAACTCCCTAAAGAGTACGGCGCATATTCCAACTGGATCATGCACTTCGACAGCTCCAAAATGTTGGCTGGTCTGGGGGCTGGCGTCGTTCTGGCGTTCCCAACCGGAGATACGGTTCAATACGTACTCCAGATAATGTATACGGACTCCAACAACGCAGCCGAATACGAGGCCCTTCTACATGGCCTCCGGATGGCAGTCTCCATGGGCATTCAACGCCTAGAGGTGCGCGGGGATTCGAACCTCGCGATATCCCAAATAAATGGAGACTTCGATGCCAAGGATCCGAAAATGGCAGCTTATCGCAACGCCGTCCTAAAAATGTCAGCTCGGTTTGAGGGGCTCGAATTTCACCATATAGCCCGGGATAACAACCAGGCAGCAGACGTATTGGCACGCATTGGCGCAAAGCGCGATGCCGTCCCTCCCAACATCTTCCTAGAGAGGCTGTTCAAGCCATCCGTACTATGGAAGGGAGAATCCGGAAATAACAACCCGGACCCAACCGCACTAACCGACACCGAACATTCTAACACAATTGGTGGTTCTGCCAACGAAGTAACATCCTCAGCCCACGCAATAATGGCAGTCATTGCCCCGTGGACGGAACCATCCCTAGCCTACCTAACCAGGCAGGAACTTCCCGAGGACCAAAACGAGGCCCGCTGCATAGTGCGGCGATCTAAAGCCTATAAGGTCCATGAGGGAGAGCTTTACAAGAAAAGCACAACCGGAGTCCTTCAAAGGTGTATCTCCGAAGAGGAAGGGCGGAACCTTGTGGCTGAAATTCATGCCGGACTCGGCGGGCACCACGCCGCAGCCCGGGCCCTTGTAGGCAAGGCCTTCCGTACAGGATTTTATTGGCCGACGGCCCAGGCAGATGCTCAGGACTTAGTCCAACGATGCGTCGGTTGCCAGCTCTTTGCTAATCAAAGCCACATGCCACCCACCGCCCTCAAAACTATACCCATAACCTGGCCCTTCGCGGTCTGGGGGCTTGACATGGTTGGACCCCTTAAAGGAGGAACCCACAAGCAAAAATACCTACTGGTCATGGTGGATAAATTCACCAAATGGATAGAGGCCAAACCTGTTAAGACGGCCGAATCCGGACCGGTGATAGACTTCATATCAGGGGTCGTACACCATTACGGCGTCCCCTGTAGCATCATCACTGATAACGGCATGAACTTTACGGCCGACGAGGTTAAACTCTGGTGCAAAAACATGGGCATCAAGCTCGACTATGCTTCAGTCTATCACCCTCAAACTAACGGTCAAGTCGAGCGACCAAATGGTCTAATCATGAGCGGCATGAAACCCAGATTAGTGCGGTCCCTCAAGGAATCTAACACGCAGTGGGTAGTGGAGCTCGACTCTGTACTCTGGGGGCTGCGGACCACTCCGAATCGCAGCACCGGATTTACACCATTCTTTATGGTATACGGCGCAGAGGCAGTTCTGCCCTGTGACATAATTCATGACTCACCTCGCGTGCGCATGTACGAAGATAGAGAAGCCAAGCTCATTGGCAGGACAGTTTGGACGCATTGGAGGAGCGTGACGTGGCAAAAGCCCGTTCCGCATTCTATCAACAGGAAGCTCGAAGATATCAAAGCAGAGAAGTACGGGCCAAAACTTACAACGTTGGCAAGTTAGTTCTACGCCTGCCGGACAAGAAAAAAGACAGACTCAAGCCCAAATGGGAAGGTCCCCTTATCATCGACCAAGTCCCGACTGGTGGAGCGTACCGTTTGCGCGATGCATCGGATAACCGACTCGAGCCGAACCCATGGAACGCAGCCCGTCTCAGAAGATTATACGCCTAGCACCGGATTCTGAGTTTGTCTCCTTCCTCCGTCTATATTTTTACATATTAGCTGTCTTCTATTTCTCTCCTTCTCCCTCCTTTCCTATTACAACCTTTGAAAGCTTGTTTGCGCATTGTTCGCACACACTTGACGCGCTATCCGCGCTCATTATACCTGGGGGCTTCTTTAACAGAAGCTTATTTATACGGGCTTCATGCCCAACACATGTGTCACACTTCCGCATGTACCTTTTATTCACCATTATATGCATCGATATGACTTAAGTTTTGGCCAAGCTGGGTTGCCTGGCTCCTGTGCTTACCCCTACGTTCCCGATTGTTCGGCTAGGCGGTAAAGGGAGCACCTCTACGATTGTTACTGTCGGGTCAGCCGGATGTGTACCTCAGACTAGGTGAAGCCGAAAGCTAGCGTTCTTAAGGGAATATTCGGTCGGTGAACTAAAAGACGATTTCTTATCTATTTATTTATCTGCCCCCAGATGTTTTTCTGCTTTTTTCGCAGTCCGGACATGCACTTTAGGGCATGCCTCCCAGGGAAAGGAACCCCTAACGGAACTATTCTCCCTGGAAGATGTTTCTTACTAACCATGTAATATAACATAACTAGTTGGGCACTTGTCTGATAAAGCACTAATGACCCCTACGCCTGGTCTCCACGCATGCCCCGGTTCTTATATAACCGCGAGGGTATTCGGACACACTCCGGACTATTGGGTCCCGAGGTTGAAGCGAAAAGGTCCGCTATGACAAACGATCTACAATCCGGCTAGAAGGCATTTTACATGTCATCTTAAATTACATAGTCAACTTGACTGGGCATATTCCTCTTCAATGCCATCCAGCAGGCTGTCTAGTTTACAGTCCTGTTGGGAATACTTTGCGGCCAATTCTACTTGGCCGTACACTAAGCTCACAGGGATCTCCTTCCCATCGGGCCCCGCAGGTCCGACCTCGGCCATGTGGTTTGGGTCAGCCTTCGTGTACCGCGTCTTCACCATGGCCCAGGCCTCCCTGGCGCCTTGACGGCAGGCCGATATCTTCCATAAGCGGAAGCGCTGCCGCGCTCCCTGAAGCCTCTCTGCAAGCTCTCCAAGGCCTTCGGGCAGGGAGACAGATGGCCACAAGGCCTGGGCGACGCCTTTCATCACCTGCCGAACTCGTTCGTGCAGTTGCAAGAGCTCGGGAAGAAGGTCACCCGTAGAACCGGGCATTTCCTCTGGAGGACGGCCAGTGAGCATACCTACAGACATAACTCTGTTAGTCGACTTCCTCGCCGAACTCTTTTTCAAAGTTCGTTCAAGCACTTACTAAAAATGCTGCATCGAAGCCGCCGATTCTCCTTAACGGAGTCAGACAGCTAGGCACGAACATCCTTTAGTTCCTCACCCAGCTGGGTGTTGGCATATTGGAGATTATTTTTCTCCTGCCTCACCCTTGTAAGCACATTCTCGCCGGCCTTTAACCGGCGCATGAGATGTTTCTTGTCCGGATCTATCCCGGCGCCATCTGCAATATTATTGTCAGACTTATACACACGCCGCACTTCACAAATTACTTATTTTTTGAAGCATATATTACCAGGGGGTCTCTTTGGCTTCCCTCGCTGCGGCTAGTGCAGCCTCAAGTTGGGCTTTGCACTCCTCCAGCTCCTGGGACAGTTGGGTATTCTTTTCTGTAAGATCCTGCACAATAAATGATCCTTAAATCAGTTATTATAACTATTTCAAGTCTCGGGGGCTACTGGCGTATATAACTGTCAAATTTTCTCACCCGTATGTCTTTTACATACTGCTCCGTGGCTCTGGCTAGACCATTTTGAGCGGCACGGAGGTGCGTATCTCCCAAATTGAAGGCATCCAATGCCTCTGGGGAGAAACAAGCGTCACGAAGAACTGTCCGGCGACGCCTGTGATTCATGGCACTCTCCACCTCAGAATTAGTGGCAGATAACCTGTTGGCATCCTCTATCGGAGGAGCATCCGACGCACGCCTCGTGTTCGCCTCCGCTTCTGGACCTGGCTTTGGAGCCTGGCGAGTGGAGGATTGATTGGCAACCTCTCCGGATATAGTCCGGCGAGCGCTCTTCTTCCTGAAAAAGCACGAGCGTTAGTATGCCCCCCGAAATAAAACCTGGGAGCAAGATGACACGCCATACCGTTGTGTCGGCGTTTCAATCTGGACTGCACTTCTTTTCGGCCTGTTGGGCCTCGCTGTCCCTTGTTGACTGGCCGTCGCAGGCTCGGCCTTCCGCCTCAAGGACTTCCCCTGCGAAACACCATTGGTATACGGTGATCAAAAACACACACAGATTGGTCATTTTCAAAGTATTGGGACTTCGGTCTCAGTTACCTGCGAGGCGGGAAGTATTTCAGGGTAATTGGCTGTAATGGCGACCAAGGCATTATCGATGCTCAGTTGGTGAAATACCCCGTCGATCAGCTCCACCTATATGTCCAAATCCTCTTGGGAGGTCGGATCGAGGAACCGTTCCGGATCCTCGGGTTGTGGAGGCGGGTTGTTTATATCCTTTACGGCCCGGCGCAGTTCCTGCGCCGAAATCACAAAATGAGATACTCGATTGTGGGAGTATGGATCGGATAGGGAAAAATAAATGTCCGTTTACCAAGCTTGGAGGATTGTTCATAGAAAATCCGCCCTGCAGATTGACGCGGAGAAATTCCTCCTCTTCTCCCTTGTACAATGCAGACAAGATCTTCATCGGATCGGCGACCGATCCCGGCCCTTTACGGCCGTAGCGGGTGGCATCATCCTCCCCGTTGAAGTCCCACATGGGGTGGCCTCTATACTGGAGCGGCTGCACCCCCCGCATAATGCATGTGGCCATGACCCCGATCATGGTCAGTCCGAAATGAGCAAACAACCTTATTCGGCTCATTAGGTAAAGGACGTCCCTGTCATTTTCCTTCTGAGGGCTCCGTGGACGCCAGCTTAAGCGTTTCTTCAAAGGAGCGTTATTGAACTCAGGGAGGCCGATTCAAACAGGGTCCGGCAGGGGGACATCTTCTATATAAAACCATTCTGAAGGCCAGTCTTCGGATGCCTTCTTCAGGGTTCCGGATAGATATCCGGTCCCGGCGATGCGCCATAGTTCGGCTCCGCCCACTTGATATATTGACCCCTCTTGAGAACGGGGCACAAGGCAGAACAGCTTCTTCCACAGCGCAAAATGAGCCTCGATGCCCAAAAACAGCTTGCAAAGGGCCACGAAGCCCGCGATATGCAAAATGGAGGCAGGCGTAAGGTTGTGCAACTGGAGGCCATAGAACTCCAGGAGCCCCCGGAGAAACGGATGAATTGGAAATCCGAGCCCTCTTATCAAATAAGAGACAAGGCATACCCGCTCTCCTTTGGAGGGGCTGGGGACGCTCTCCGCTTGCTTTCCGCCCTTATAGGTGGCGAGTCCGGCTCGAACCGGAACCATGAAGGCTGGGGGAAGAAATCCCTTTGTTTGGAGCGTCACTAACTCGTTGTGTGGGACAGAGCATCTCTCCCAATCTCCAGGCCGAGGGCTGGGAGGGCGAGAGGAGGAGCCGCATCGACTGTCCATGATGGAATGGATTTCTGTCAGATGCACTCTGATGAATGCTCGCGAAGGGGGAATGGTGTGATTCGGATCTAGATCCTCGTCTCTTTTATAGGCAGCTCATTTGCGCAGCTAGGGGGGTAAAAGTAAAAATACCCTGGCTTTTCGCATTTGTTCAACACATGGAAGATGGCCATTATTGGGCGTGGAAGCCGAGGAGCGCAATATTTATAAGCAGCCGAACGCTATTCAACAGGTACACAGGATTTGGAGAAGAACCCGCCTTGCAATGTCGAAGACAATCTACGCGCCGGACTCATCGCCATTGAAGCCTGGTTCGGGGGCTACTGAGGGAGTCCCGGATTAGGGGGTGTCCGGATAGCCGAACTATCACCTTTGGCCGGACTCCTGGACTATGAAGATACAAGATTGAAGACTTCGTCCCGTGTCCGGATGGGACTTTCCTATGCGTGGAAGGCAAGCTTGGCGATACGGATATGTAGATCTCCTACCATTGTAACCGACTCTGTGTAACCCTAACCCTCTTTGGTGCCTATATAAACTGGAGGGTTTTAGTCCATAGGACGAACAACAATCATACCATAGGCTAGCTTCTAGGGTTTAGCCTCTCTGATCTTGTGGTAGATCTACTCTTGTACTACCCATATCATCAATATTAATCAAGCAGGAGTAGGGTTTTACCTCCATCGAGAGGGCCCGAACCTAGGTAAAAACATCTTGTCCCTTGTCTCCTTTTACCATCCGCCTAGACGCACAGTTCGGGACCCCCTACCCGAGATCCACCGGTTTGACACCGACACGTTCCCTTTCCGGATCCAATCCGGACGGGCCTCCCTGAGTTCAATAACGCTCCGCCGAAGACACGCCGAAGTTGGCGCCCTCGGGGCCCCCAAGAGGAAGATGCCAGAGAAGTCCACTTCCTGATGAGCAGGATAAAGACACTGGCCAAATCAGGGCTGACAACAGTCGAGGTTATACCAATATGCATAATGCGGAGGGTGCGGCCACTTGAATATCGGGGGATGCCCATGTGGCATTTCAACGGGGAAGATGATGCCACCCGTTGTGGTCGTAAAGGTCCGGACTCTGCCACTGCTCTGGCAAGAATACTGTTCGATTTTTATAAAGGGGAAAAAGAAGAATTCCTTCGTATTAAACTGCGGGATGGATTTTCCATGTACAACGCCCCAAGCTGGGTAAGTCGTCACTCTTTCCCCCACTCTATTCATTCTGGCGCCCTTCATCACAATCATTTACCTTGATATTTCTGAGCAGGAACCGAGGAGGGCCGTGGAAGGATTCAACAGCCCCTCCCCGCAGCTAGAGGATCCCGGAAGGGCCTTTGATCCAGGTGTAAGGACATATTTATCCCCAAGTGGTTTTGGTGATTGATGACAATGCTTTTGTGGACTAATCGTGTGAGTTAAGTTCTTTCACAGAATCATCCATTGGCACGAGACGATTTCCTCCCCTTGGTGTTTTATTCAAGACGGTGTAGCTCCTTCGTTTCGTTGTTGGTGGACTAGTTTCGTAGGAGTCACCGTACTATTAAGAGGGGATCCGCTTTGGTAAGACTAGGGTAGAATCAACACGTACACATCCCAATCACACCCGTCGTCTTCCTTTCGCTTCTTTGGAGCTGCCATTTCTCTTCCGTACCTGCTTCGTCCTGTGCCAGCGGTAGTACCGCGGTCTACAGCGGTAGTACCGCCGAAGCCCTCCAGCGGTAGTACCGCTCCACGAAGCGGTAGTACCGCTCTCATCGGTAGTACCGCTCCGCAGGGCGGTAGTACCGCTCGCGGGCTTTGGCCATAGTACCGCAGCTGTTCCGCGCTACTACCGCCTCGATTCGAGACTGGTGTTTTCTCGTGTCGGGTTTTGCGGCACTACAAGCGGTAGTAGAAGCGGTAGTACCGCTCCAAGCGGTAGTACCGCTCCTACTCCCACGGTAGTACCGCTCTGGGGCCAGTGGCCTGTCTTCCTCGCTAGTGCGGTAGTACCGCTGGGTAGGGAGCGGTAGTACCGCTCTCAGTGGTAGTACCGCCCTGCCCTAGCGGTAGTACCGCTCTGTGCGGGGCTGCTCAGTGGGGTAGCGGTTGGATTTGTTCCCCCGCTATATAAAGGTGTCTTCTTCCTCCAAGTTGACCTACCTCTTTCCCCCAAAGCTCCATTGTTGCTCAAAGCTCCATTTTCACCCGATCTCTCTCCCTAGCCAATCAAACTTGTTGATTTGCTCGGGATTGGTTGAGAAGGCCCAGATCTACACTTCCACCAAGAGAAATTTGATTCCCCCCACTTATCCCTTGCGGATCTTGTTACTCTTGGGTGTTGAGCACCCTAGACGGTTGAGGTCACCTCGAAGCCATACTCCATTGTGGTGAAGCTTCGTGGTGTTGTTGTTGTTGGGAGCCTCCGATTGTTGTGGAGATTGCCCCAACCTTGTTTGTAAAGGTTCGGTCGCCGCCTTCAAGGGCACCTATAGTGGTATCACGGCATCTCACATTGTGTGAGGGCGTGAGGAGAATACAGTGGCCCTAGTGGCTTCTTGGGGAGCATTGTGCCTCCACACCGCTCTAACGGAGATGTACTTCCCCTTAAAAGGAAGGAACTCCGGTAACACATCCTCGTCTCCACCGGCTCCACTCTTGGTTATTTCGTGCCTTTATTTTTGCAAGCCTACTTGTTTTACATCCTTTGCTTGCTTGTGTGCTAGTTGTTATTGCATCATATAGGTTGCTCACTTAGTTGCACATCTAGATAACCTATTTTGTTGCAAAGTTTAATTTGGTAAAGATAAGCTTAAAAATTGTTAGTTGCCTATTCACCCCCCCTCTAGTCAACCATATCGATCCTTTCAATTGGTATCAGAGCCTCATCTCTTTTTAAGGACTTTACCGTCCGAAGAGTATGGTTGATGCCGTAGATGAGGTGGGAGAGCACTCTGGTGCAAATCCAATATCATCTATGGGAGATGGGGGTAACTCGATCTCACGTGAGGAATTCAATGTGGCCTTGGAAACATTGAAAACCTCCATGACGACCGAGGTCAAGGACATGTTTAAAGATTTCCTAGAAGGACTTAAACAATCTACCTCGCTGATGAAAGTGGGTGATCCCACCAAAAAGGTGACGGATGCTACCTCTGACAAGGGGGAAGCTAACATTGAAAAGAGTCCTTCTGTTAGTGGTAGAAATGGTACCGGCATCTTTGCCCATGTGGAACCCCCGGTTTATGGAGGGCCAATCCCCTCCACTCATTTGAATCATGCCGGTCCTCCACCTAAATATGAGAAACATGAAGATTTTGATTCTTGGGTCTATCGCTTTAAGCGACATTTGAAACATGTGAACACTAACCTTTGGAGAATCATTGAAGAAGGTTTCTATCCTCATGACCCAAGCAACTTCACCCCTCGAGAAGCCGTGGACAATCAATTCAATGAGAGTGCCCTCTTCATCATCCAAGATGCAATCCTTCCCGAAGATCTCCCTCATCTTCGACCTTATGTCATGGCTAAAGAAGCATGGAAATGTGTCGAGGGTCTCTATCGAGGAAGTGCTAGCATTCAACGCTCCAACTATGAAGTAGTGCAAGATGAAGCCGATGAGTTTGCAATGAAAGAAGATGAAGAACCTCATGAGCTCTTTCGAAGAGTGACCAAACTCGCGGTCGCACTCCGAGATCATGGAAGCAAGGACACGGATGACAATTGGATCAAGCGAAAGTTCCTCAAGGCCACGATGCCTTACAACAAGGCCATGTCCTTCGTCATTCGTCAACGACCGGACTTCCACTCCATGACCTCAAGTGAAGTGTTGGATGAGTTCGTTGCAATGAGCATCTTGGACAAGACCTCCGACAATGCGGTACTCCGTTCTCAAAGGGCAAAGAAGCCCAACCTTGCTTTGAAGGTCAAGGTTATTATGGAAGAAGAGGAAGAAGTGGAAGATGAGGAAAGCAACCCCGAAGACACCAAATTTGATTACCATGAGCACATGGCCCTTGCTTCAAGACAATTTTGGAGCAAGAAGAGTTCAAGACCCAACTTCAACAAGAACAACTCAAGTGGCGTCAAGGGCAAGCAACGAGTTAGAACTTGCTTCAACTGTAGCAATGTGAGCCATTTCGTTGCAGATTGTCCTTACGAGAAGCGGGAAGACAATGGTGGCAAGTTCATCAGAAAAGACAAAGCCAAGTCCCTCCCAAACAAGAAGAACTTAGCCAAGAAGACTCCCACTCGTGGGTTGGTGGTTCAAGAAGAATACCAAGAGGATGACGATGATGACGAAAATGAAGAAGCTATGGCCATGGCATCCGTTGCCATTGCTACTCCTTCCCGGGTGTCTCTCTTTGATTCACCCAACGAAAACATCACCGCCAAATGCCTCATGGCTAAAGCTACAAACAAGGTAACCCCCAACATCACAACCACCATCATTACTAATCCCTCCTTGGAGAATTGCATTGATGAACATGTTGAGTCTAATGTGGAAATGAATGAATTTGAGTCTTTTATGAACAAGCTCAAGGGTAAGTCCAAGAAGCACTTTGTTGCTCTCTTGGAACAACTTGGTGAGGCCAATGACATGATCAAGGCTCACGAAGAAACCATCTCCAAGATAGAAGGTCATAGTCGTGACTATGCCGATGAAATATCGGATCTCTCTAATGCTCTTGAGGAAGAGCATGTGCATCGTCTGACTCTTGAGGAGTCACACAATGATGACCATGCTAAGTTAAAGAAAGATCTTGATCATGATCTTGTCATGTCTCGTGTGCTAACCTCCGAGAAGGCTAAACTTGGGGTTGATCATGCTAGACTCAAAGAGGAGTTTGAGATACTTGACAAGGCCCACAAAGTCTTGAAGGGTATTCATGCTAACCTCAAAGAGTCTCATGCTCAACTCCAAGTCAAGCTAATCAAGGAAAAGGCCACCTTTCCTCATATGGTATTAATTGATAATGCATGTGCTACTAACCCGTATTGTGAGCATGTGCATCTTGTGGAGGAGAATGCCAAGTTGAAGGATCAACTTGAGAAAGGCCTTGTGAATTGCATTCAAGGTGAGAAGAACCTCAACGACCTTTTGAGCAATCAAAAGGAAGTTGTGGCCAAAGAAGGGATTGGGTTTGCACCCAAGACCAAGAGCAAGAAGAAGAACAACAAGACCAAACGTCCTCCACCTCTCAAACAAACGCTTGTGAAAGAGGGAGATGGTGCTCCTAAGGAGAAGAAGGAAAAAGTGAAGGGAGTTGATGTCCAAAAGGGCAAAAGCATTTCCTCAAACAAAGCCGGCGACTTTAACCCGTCATATGTGTTGTGTCGTGCTAGTGATGGACATGTCTTTGCTAAATTTGTTGGTTCTTCTTATGAGTACATTGAATGGTCCATTTGGGTTCCCAAGACCCTTGTTACTAACATCAAAGGACCCATTACTAAATGGGTACCTAAAACCAAGCATTGATCTCTTGTAGGTGTTTGCTTCCGGTGGGGGATCATGGTTGCTCGATAGTGGAGCAACAAATCATATGACCGGGAGCAAGGACTTGGTGGTGGACGTGCAAGAGATTCCATCTATGCCCACCAATGTCGAGTGGGGTGATGCATCACATTCTAAGGTATTGGGTCTCGGCAAGGTTGTCATTTCTCATGATCTAACGATCGAGAAAGTCATGCTTGTTGAGTCCCTTGCATTCAATTTGCTCTCCGTTCGTCAACTTGCACTCATGGGCTTTGCTACATTCTTTGACATTGATACCATGGCCCTCTTGTGGAGCAAGACTCTTAAAGTAGCCTTTGTTGGGCATGTCGAGAATGGTCTATATGTGATTAACTTTTCAGAGCAACCCACTAAGACGCGACATGCCTAATGGCTAAAGTTGACGTGGGATGGCTTTGGCATCGCTGTTTGGCCCACGTCAATATGAGATCTTTGCAAAGTCTTCTCAAGGGGGACCATGTCCGTGGACTAACAAATGTTAGTTTTGCCAAAGATCGTGCTTGCAGTGCTTGTATCGAAGGAATTCTTCATGAAAAGGCTCACCCTCCATCAACTATCATCTACTCGAAAAGACCCTTGGAGCTCCTTCACATGGATCTTTTTGGGCCTCCATCTTTTGATAGTCTTGGAGGAAGAAAGTATTGCTTGGTGATTGTGGATGACTATTCAAGATACACTTGGGTTTATTTCTTCAAGAGGAAGAGTGAGACTCAACAAACCGTCATCGACTTTGCAAATGAAGCTCAACGTCAACATGATGCAAAGATCTTGACAATAAGAAGTGACAATGGCACCGAGTTCAAGAACTACACCTTGGATGAGTTTCTCAGTGATGAGGGATCAAGCATCAATATGCTGCACCTTATACCCCTCAACAAAATGGTGTAGCGGAGAGGAAGAACCGGACGTTGATGGATGCGGCAAGGACCATGATGGCGGAGTTCAAGTCTCCATACAACTTTTGGGCCGAAGCCATCAACACCGCATGTCATGCATCCAATCGGCTCTATCTCTGCAAAGGCTTGAACAAGACTCCTTATGAGATACTCACCGGCAACAAGCCCAACCTCAAGTACTTCCAGGTGTTCGGTTGTAAGTGTTTCATTCTCAAGAAAGGTGTTCGTTTGTCTAAATTTGAGGCTAGAGCTCATGAGGGCATATTTGTTGGTTATGCTACAAACTCTCATGCTTACCGTGTCCTCAACAAGTCCACCGGACTCATTGAGGAGACTTGTAACGTGGAGTTTGACGAAAATAACGGCTCCCAAGTGGAGCAAAGTGGTACTTGTGATGTAGGTGATGAAATTCCTCCCCAAGCCATAAGAAGAATGGGTATTGGTCAAATTCTACCCATTGAGGAACCCCTTGTGGCCGAAGGAGAAGGACAATGCTCTACTCAAGTAGAGCCATCACCTCATCAAGATCCACACGCTTCCGAAGAACAAAGTGAAGGCCCTCAACCTCGTGAACAAGACCAAGGGCAAGATCAACCTCAAGATTTTGGTGAACCTCTAAATGATGCCCAAGGTCAAGTTCTCCCCCTCGAGCAAGTTCAAGATCAAGAGCAAGCTCAAGATCAAGAACAAGCTCAAGACGACGCTCAAGATGATCAAGTCAACCCTCCTCCTTTCACCTCCGAGGAGGAATTAGAGCGTCGTGCCGCAAAGATTGCTTCCATGCTCACCACCCAAGGCTATCTCATGGAAAATGTGGTTGGAAGCCTAAGAAAGGGGGTAAGCACTCGTAGACAATTAGCAAACTATTGTGAACATCACGCGTTTGTCTCTTGTGTTGAACCCCAAAAGGTCTATGAGGCGCTCGAAGACTTGGATTGGCTCAATGGCATGCATGAAGAACTCAACAAATTCGAGTACAACAAAGTATGGAGATTGGTGCCAAGGCCATCGGGGAACCACAATGTCATTGGAACCAAGTGGATCTTCAAGAACAAGCAAGATGCTCATGGGAACATCGTTTGCAACAAGGCAAGATTGGTAGCACAAGGCTACTCCCAAGTCGAGGGTATCGACTACGGTGAAACCTTTGCTCCCGTTGCTCGTCTTGAATCCATACGTTTGTTGATTTCCTATGCTTCCCATCACAACTTTAAGTTGCAACAAATGGATGTGAAAAGTGCTTTTCTTAATGGTCCTATTAATGAGTTGGTCTATGTCAAGCAACCCCCCGGGTTCGAGGACCCCTACTTCCCGGATCATGTGTATCAACTCGATAAGGCACTCTATGGCCTTAAACAAGCCCCACGTGCGTGGTATGACCACCTTACCGAGTTGCTACAAGATCGTGGATTTGAAGTAGGACAAATCGATCCCACTCTTTTTACTAAGAAAGTCAAAGGGGAGTTGTTTGTATGCCAACTATATGTTGATGATATTATCTTTGGTTCTCCTAACAAAGCTTTCAATGAGGAATTTGCCGCTCTCATGACCTCCAAGTTTAAGATGTCTTCGATGGGAGAGTTGAAGTTCTTCCTTGGTTTTGACATCAAACAAAGAAGAGAAGGAACCTTCATCAACCAAGCCAAATACACTCAAGACATGCTTAAGAGATTCAAGCTAAGTGATGTCAAGCCGGCTACTAATCCAATGCCTACCAAGTGCCAACTTGACATCGATCCCAATGGTAAAGCGGTGGATCAAAAGGTATATCGCTCCATGATTGGCTCCTTGCTTTACCTTTGTGCATCTAGACCGGATATCATGTTGAGTGTGGGGATGTGTGCATGTTTTCAAGCCGCACCAAAGGAAAGTCCCTTTGTGGCGGTCAAGCGAATCTTTCGATATTTGGCTCATACCCCAAACTTTGGCTTATGGTACCCAAGAGGAGCAAACTTCAAGCTTGAAGGTTTCACGGATTCCGATTGGGCGGGAGACAAAGTGGATAGGAAGTCCACTTCCGGAGGGTGCCAATTTCTTGGTTGCTCTTTGGTAAGTTGGTCTTCCAAGAAGCAAAGTTGTGTGTCTCTCTCGTCCACCGAAGCGGAGTATGTGGCGGCCGGTAGTTGTTGTGCTCAACTCCTATGGATGAGGCAAACTTTAAAGGAGTACGGTGTCATTTGTGACAAAGTGCCTCTTTGGTGTGATAATGAAAGTGCCATCAAGATTTCTCTCAACCCGGTGCAACACTTCAAGACGAAGCACATTGAGATTCGGTATCACTTCATCCGGGATCACATTAGGCGAGGGGAGATCGAGCTCAAGTATGTCAACACTCACGATAACCTTGCAGATATTTTCACGAAGCCCTTGGATGAAGCAAGATTTCGCGAGTTAAGGCATGAGCTAAATATCATTGATTTGAGCAATGTGACTTGAACCCATGCACCCCCCACCACACTCAACTTGTTGTCTAGTTTAGGTGTAGGCATGGACATAGGGGGAGTGTTGTTCTCTCAATGAACTCTCCCTCCCCCCATTATGCATAAAACGATCAACTCTTTCACATGAGCCATTTTTTATGGTACTTGTGCTTCAAAGACGAGTTTTGGTCATGGGCCCAAGGATAATTCTTCGCGGTGCCATACCAATTGACTCAAACATAGGTGGCTCCGGCCACCGCCCTCTCTTGGGAGAGGCCAGAGCTCGCTCTTCTTTCGTGTGGTTGTCTTGAAGGAGTGGGTTCCGGATCTTGGTTTGTGTGTGTGTTGCCATGTTGGTCCTTTTTCTTGTCCTTGCTCTTCGTTCCATTTTGCCTTGCTTTAATTTTAGTCTAGAGGCATTTTTCTTGGTTGCTGGCGGTACTACCGCTGCTGGCGAGCGGTACTACTGCTCCAAGCGGTACTACCGCCCTCCAGCGCGGTACTACCGCTGTGAGGCGCGGGCAGGGGTTATATCGGGGGCAGGGGGAGTTTCTTCTCCCCCATACCATTCGCACGCCCCCTCGTCTGTTCCTCTATCTCCAGCAACCGGCGCCGCGGGAGGGCTCCGGCGGATCTCCCTCTTCGGGGCGTCCCTCTCCATTTCCTTCGGTGGAGATGATCCCCACCTTGTTCTCTTGCCATGGATGCCGGTATTGCCCCGTTCCCTCGTTCTTCTTGTCTAGATTTCCAATCTAGCGTCTTAGGGGCAGTAGCAGTTGCATCTCTAGATTTTTGGCCAAATCTAGGCTTGAGTAGGATGGAGAATGCTTCTAGGCAGTTTGGATTGATGTTTGGTTGGAGTATTTTTGAATTTGGTAGGTCGGTAGTGCTGGATCTGACCATGGTAGTAGGAAACTGCTGTTTCCTGTCTCGAGCGGTACTACCGCCCTCTCCAGGGCGGTACTACCGCTTGGAGCGGTACTACCGCTCCTTGTGGAGCGGTACTACCGCTCGGGGCAGTACTACCGCTAGCAGGTCGCGGTACTACCGCTCCCTACCAACTTCCACTATACTTCTACCTTTCAGTGATCTTTTTGCTCGTGTTTTGTGTCTTATGCTCGTTCTTTCTGGTTGTTTGGTGTTCTTGTGTGTGGTTCCAGGTGATGAAGTCCCTGAGCATCAGTCTCGCCATGTCAACCCCGGACGTGCCACGTCCAAGCGCTACCGCACCACCGAGCCTGCCGGAGGGTCTTCAAGTGCTCCACCTCCACCTCCACCTCCACCTCAACTCCAGAAGAAGTCTGGGGTCAAGCCAAAGCCAGGGAAAACCGTGCCATAAATGCAGCCGAAGGAGTTCTGGGCAAGGCGCCGCCGCAACCCGTATGAGGGTGACCAAGATCTCACTTTGGTCAACTGTCCGTTCTGGAACAGGTTCTAGTTTGCCATCTTCTTCGATGTTCTCAAAGCCAAGAAGAATCTCTATGTCAATGTGCACTCCATCGACATCGACCATATGGAGCACGACCCTGACTACTTTGGTGAAGCTCTTCAGATGTGCACTCAGCTGAACATTCTTGGGATCATGAAATTCAACAAGGACTTTGATGCTAATATGGTGGCCCAATTCTATGCCACGGTTCACCTTGGAACTGATGAGGACAGGACACTGACTTGGATGACAAATGGCAAGTTGCTTTCAGTCAAGTGGAAAGCGTTCATGCAGTTAATTGGGGTGCAAGATCTAGGTCTTGAGTCTCCTATCGGCTTTCACCCTCACGGCCGCCCCAATGCCACTCACAAGCAAGCTCTCTGGCCCTACTGCAGTCCGAGGATCAACCATGAGACAAAGAAGGAAACCTATGAGCTGCCTGCCTATCTGGATATCCTTCACCGCATCTTCAGAGAGACTCTTTTCCCTCGCGTCGGGAATCTGGACCAGGTTCACTCTTATCTTGTGGACATGCTTCTTTTCTGCCAGTGTGAGAAGGCACAGCCCACGGGAGAGTCCTTGGATATCTCTCACGTTATGTGGTCTGAGCTGCTGTCTGCTATCTCCGAGCGCAAGTGCCCGATTTATGGTCCGTTCATCATGCTGCTCATTGAGAAGGCCTGGGATCATGTCTATCCCAAGGTGCCACTGGAGACTGGAGAGTTGATCTCTCACGATGTCAAGCATTTGAGGAAGAAGGATAACTGGGGCACTCAGGCCCCTAGGATTGGAGTTCCTTCGTCTGCTGCTGCCATGGAGATCGAGGAGGAGCCTGGATCTGATGATGATGAGGATGATGACTACGTGCCTTCTGAGGCAGAGCCCTCTTGGGCAAAGAAGCTTAAGTCTAAGATGAAGAAGTTGTTCTGCATGGAGGCTCACGGTCAGTACATGACTCATGTGGCTGAGAAGAAGGCTCGAGGTCGCCACAAGGAGCTCATGCGTCAGTTGGGTGCTACAGTCAATAGTGGATCTGAGGACCAGCTTACTGAGGAGGAGGAGTGGATTCAGCAGCACTGCCCGTGGACCGATTCTGATGCCGAGCACTTCCAGACTGACGACGGTGGTGCCGATGATCCCGCTGGTCTCTGATGCGTGTGTCCCTCGTTTGCTCTCACCTGGAGCCGTAGCAACACTCCCTCTCCTTTTTGGTGTCTCGATGCCAAAGGGGGAGAGAGTTTAGGGATTTGCGAGTTGTGTCTTTCGTCTCTTGTTTGTGTTTTCCTCGCATTTGCTTTGGTTGGTTTGTCTGTGAGACCTAAGTTCGAGTGAGACCTAAGTTTGAGTCATATGGTGTGAGACATATGCTACCTTATCTTTCCAGTATCATTATCTATGTCACTATCTAGCTTATGAGTTGCTTGCTTTTCTTGTTATATCATCTATGCTGCTCTCATATACCTTGCTTAGATTGTTGGTCTCTAAAATGTAGGGGGAGCATTGATCCTAGTATGTGTGCTGTGCAGTACAAAGCACTTATCTAGATAGCACACATCTAGGGGGAGCCCATATACATTTTAGGACGGTGGGGTTTGTATGCTTACTCTATATCATGCTTGTGCAAATCCCGTATTGTCATCAATCCACCAAAAAGGGGGAGATTGTAAGGACATATTTATCCCCAAGTGGTTTTGATGATTGATGACAATGCTTTTGCGGACTAATCGTGTGCATTAAGTTCTTTCAGAGAATCATCCATTGGCACGAGACGATTTCCTCCCCTCGGTGTTTTATTCAAGACGGTGTAGCTCCTTCGTTTCATTGTTGGTGGACTAGTTTCGTAGGAGTCACCGTACTATTAAGAGGGGATCCGCTTTGGTAAGACTAGGGTGGAATCAACACGTACACATCCCAATCACACCCGTCGTCTTCCTTTCGCTTCTTTGGAGCTGCCATTTCTCTTTCGTACCTGCTTCGTCCTATGCCAGCGGTAGTACCGCGGTCTACAACGGTAGTACCGCCGAAGCCCTCCAGCGGTAGTACCGCTCCACGAAGCGGTAGTATCGCTCTTAGCGGTAGTACCGCTCCGTAGGGCGATAGTACCGCTCGTGGGCTTCGGCCGTAGTACCGCAGCTGTTCCATGCTACTACCGCCTCGATTCGAGACTGGTGTTTTCTCGTGTCGGGTTTTGCGGCACTACAAGCGGTAGTAGAAGCGGTAGTACCACTCCAAGCGGTAGTACCGCTCCTACTCCCGCGGTAGTACCGCTCTGGGCCAGTGGCCTGTCTTCCTCGCCAGCGCGGTAGTACCGCTGGGTAGGGAGCGGTAGTACCGCTCTGTGCGGGGCTGCTCAGTGGGGTAACGGTTGGATTTGTTCCCCCACTATATAAAGGTGTCTTCTTCCTCCAAGTTGACCTACCTCTTTCCCCCAAAGCTCCATTGTTGCTCAAAGCTCCATTTTCGCCCGATCTCTCTCCCTAGCCAATCAAACTTGTTGATTTGCTCGGGATTGGTTGAGAAGGCCCAGATCTACACTTCCACCAAGAGAAATTTGATTCCCCCCACTTATCCCTTGCGGATCTTGTTACTCTTGGGTGTTGAGCACCCTAGATGGGTGAGGTCACCTCGAAGCCATACTCCATTGTGGTGAAGCTTCGTGGTGTTGTTGTTGTTGGGAGCCTCCGATTGTTGTGGAGATTTCCCCAACCTTGTTTGTAAAGGTTCGGTCGCCGCCTTCAAGGACACCAATAGTGGAATCACGGCATCTCGCACTGTGTGAGGGCGTGAGGAGAATACGGTGGCCCTAGTGGCTTCTTGGGGAGCATTGTGCCTCCACACCGCTCTAACAGAGACGTACTTCCCCTTAAAAGGAAGGAACTCTGGTAACACATCCTCGTCTCCATCGGCTCCACTCTTGGTTATTTCGTGCCTTTACTTTTGCAAGCCTACTAGTTTTACATCCTTTGCTTGCTTGTGTGCTAGATGTTATTGCATCATATAGGTTGCTCACTTAGTTGCACATCTAGACAACCTATTTTGTTGCAAAGTTTAATTTGGTAAAGATAAGCTTAAAAATTGTTAGTTGCCTATTCACCCCCCTCTAGTCAACCATATCGATCCTTTTACCAGGACTTGAAGAAGATCCGGATATTTCTGTGGAGCTTGTCAACGGGACATTTTATCAGGCCAGCTGCGATGGCGCCTCGGTGGCTATTATCGCCGACTATCCCGGACTGCTACCTGCGTCGTGTGTAAGTAAAGCCGAAACCTTATCCTCTGAAGAGGACTCCTTTCTTATACCATGCCTTATGCATAAAATATCAAATTTTTATAGAGTCGACCATCGGAACGCGGCGCCGAGACCCTGGGGGCTCGTCGACAAAGGGCGTCCGGGTCAGGTAGGCTTAAGAGGAAGGCGGTCAGGGCCGAAACGCCATTACAGAGGTATGGTAAAAACCCGCTCTGTGATTACCATGTTTGAAATGTAACAGCGGCCTTCATGTTCTGGCAAAAAGAGGAATCGTCGAACTATATCCGGAGGTCCTGCCGGTCACGCCTCTACCAGCCGGATTCCAGAACCGATTTCGAGAGCGGAGGCCGATGCGGGGCCGATGCTGAATTGTCCTCCGATAGAGAATGCGGATATGCTCTCCACCACAAATTCCAAAGTAGAGAGTGCCATGAATCACCGGCGCCGACGGGCCGTACTTCACAATAGCATCTTTTCCGAAGAGGCATTTACTGCTTTCAATTCGGGAGACGCGTACATCCGAGCTGCTCAAGGCGGGCTCGCCCGAGCGACGGACCAGTATGCAAAAGATATACGGGTAAGGAAATTTGATAAGCATTTATAGCAGTAGCCCCTGAGACTTGAAATGGTTGGAACAACTGATTTAAGGATCATTTTATGCACAGGTCCTTGTAGAGAAGAATACCCCATTTGTCTCAAGAGCTGGAAGAGTGCAAGACCCAGTTGAGGGCCGCGGTTGCCAAACTAGAGGAATCCCAGAAGGCCTCACCTAGTAACATTCGTCTTAATAATGAAATTTTCTGGAAATATACCAGTTAGTAATTGGCTTGCTTTATAAGTCTAACAGAAAATTCTGCAGACAATCCCGGGGAGAATCCAGAGATCGTAAGAGATAGCGAGCCACATCTCCAAAGACAGCTAAAAGCTGGCGAGCGTGTGCTTACGCAGGTTAGGCAGGAGAAAAACAATCTCCAAGATGCCAACATCTGGCTGGGCGTCGAATTAGCAGATGTTCGAGCTCAGCTACCAGACTCCATGAAGGAGAATAAGGAGGGCATTTATGGTAAGTGCCTAAACGAACTACAGTACGGTTCGACGAGGAAGCATTTTTTTAAAAAGAGCTTATATCTGTAGGTATGTTGACGGGCCGCCCTGAAGAGGAGATGCCCGGGTCCGCAGGCGATTTACTGCAAGATCTCTCACTGCTGCACGAACGAGTTCGGTAGGTGATGCAGGGTATTGCCCAGGCCTTGTGGCCATCCACTTCCCTGCCAAGAGGCATAGGGGAGCTCATGGATATGCTCCAAGGAGCACGGCGGCGCTTCCGGTTGTGGAAGGTATCAGCCTGCCAACAAGCAAGGGAAGCCTGGGCCATGTTGAAGACGCGCTACACTAAGCTTGACCCGAACCATATGGCCGAAGTCGGACCGGTTGGGCCAGATGGGCAAAAGATTCCCGTGAGTCTGGTGTATGACCAGGTAGCGCCTACCGCAAAATATTCCCAACAGGATTGCAAGCTGGATAGCCTATTGGATGGTATAGAGGAAGAATATAGCCGGATTAAAAATCTTTTGCCATGGCGGACCTTTTCGCTTCAGCCCCCGGATCCGACAGTCCGGGGTGTATCCGTATACCCGCTCATTTATGCAAAACCGGGGTATGCATGGAAACCAAGCGTAGGGGTCATAAGTGCTTGAACAGACAAGTATCCAACTAGTTATGTTATATTACATGGGTAGTAAGAAACATCTTCCAGGGAGAATAGTTCCATTAGGGGTTCCTTTCCCTGGGTACGCATGCATTGATGTGCATGTCCGAACTACGAACAAAAACGCAAGATACAAAACATCTGGGGATTCGTGTTGTAATAAACAAAAGAAACATCTTTTGTTCACCGACCGAATATTCCCTTAAGAACGCTAGCTTTCGGCTTCACCCAGTCTGAGGTACACATCCGGCTGAACCGATAGTAACAATCATAGAGGTGCTCCCCTTATGCCCTAGCCAAATTAATGGGAACATAGGGCATAAAGACAAGAGCCAGGCAACCCAGGATGGCCACATCTTAAGTCATATCGATGCATATAATGGTGAAGAAAAGGGGCATATGGAAAAAGAACTCATCTGTGGTAGGCAGGAAGCCATAAAAGTAATTATATTTAGCTTCCATATAGGAAGCCCCCAGGTATGGTGAACACACATAGTGCAGCCGGAGTGATCCGAACGTCCGCACTGTATTGAATACTTTGTGTGAAGGAGGGTAAAAGGGCGAGAAAGGAAAAAAGGGGGAGCATAATTAAAAGAGCGTGGGTAAGGAGACGAACACTCAGTTCGGCACTAGGCGTAGAATCTCCCGAGTCTGGCCGCGTTCCATGGGTTCGGCTCGAGTCTGTTATCCGATGCATTACGCGGGCAGTACGCTCCTCCGGTGAGAACTTTATGAATAATGAAGGGGCTCTCCCACTTAAGTTTGAGCTTGTCCTTCTTCTCTAGTAGGCGTAGAACGAGTTCGCCAATATTGTAAGTTTTGGCCCGCACTTCTCTGCTTTGATACCTTCGAGCCTGCTGCTGATAGAATGGCTTTTGCGACGTCGCACTCTTCCTCCAGGGCATCTAAGTTGTCGTGCCGATCTAACTCGGCTTCCTTCTCTTCGTACAGGCGCACGCGAGGTGAGTCGTGGATTATGTCGCAGGGTAGTACTGCTTCTGCGCCGTACACCATAAAAAATGGTGTGTATCCGGTGGTGCGATTCCGCGTGGTCCGCAGCCCCCAGAGTACGGAGTCGAGCTCCTCGACCCAGTGCGTGTCTGATTCTGTCAAAGACCGCACTAGTCTGGGTTTGATGCCGCTCATGATGAGACCGTTTGCACGTTCGACCTGGCCGTTTGTTTGGGGATGGTAGACGGAGGCGTAATCGAGCTTAATGGCCATGTTGTCGCACCAAGTTTTCACTTCATTGGCTATGAAGTTTGAGCCATTGTCAGTGATGATGCTGTGGGGGACGCCGTAACGGTGTACAACCCCTGATATGAAGTCTATCACTGGTCTGGATTTGGCCGTTTTAACTGGTTTGGCTTCTATCCATTTGGTCAACTTGTCCACCATGACCAATAAGTATTTTTTTCTTATGGCTTCCCCCTTTAAGAGGTCCGACCATATCTAGCCCCCAGACCGCAAAGGGACAAGTAATGGGGATTGTTTGGAGAGCGGTAGGGGGCATATGGCTCTGATTGGCAAAGAGCTGGCAACCAACACAGTGTTGGACAAGGTCCTGTGCATCTGCTCGGGCTGTCGGCCAATAAAAACCCGTACGGAAGGCCTTGCTAACAAGTGCCCAAGCCGCAGCGTAGTGCCCGCCGAGTCCGGCATGGATTTCAGCCAAGAGCTGTCGCCCTTCCTCTTCGGAGATGCATCTTTGGAGCACTCCGGTTGCACTTTTCTAATAGAGTTCTCCCTCATGGACTTTGTAGGCCTTGGAACGCCGCACAATACAACGTGCTTCAGTTTGGTCCTTGGGGAGCTCCTGCCAATTTAGGTAGGCCAAGAAAGGCTCGGTCCACGAGGCGATTACATCCATGATTTCATGGGCCGAAGGTGTTATTTCGGTGGCGGAGCCCCCGATTACATCAGATGGTTCAGAATCTAGGGTTGTATTCGGATCCAGGCTAGTGTTGCCGGATTCCCCTTCCCATACCACGGATGGCTTGAACAACCTTTCCAGGAATATGTTAGGTGGGACAGGGTCGCGTTTAGCGGCGATGCGGAAGAGGATATCCGCTGCTTGATTGTTTTCTCGAGCCACATGATGGAATTAGAGCCCCTTGAACCGAGCTGACATTTTGAGGACGGCATTGCGGTAGGCTGCTATTTTCGGATCCTTGGCATCAAAATCTCCGTTTATTTGTGATATTGCAAGGTTTGAGTCCCCGCGCACCTCCAGACGTTGAATGCGCATAGAGACTGCCATCTGAAGACCATGCAACAGAGCCTCGTATTTGGCTGCATTGTTGGAGTCTGTGTATAATATTTGGAATACGTATTGGACCGTGTCTCCAGTGGGGGAAGTCAGGACTACACCTGCTCCCAATCCGGCCAGCATTTTAGAGCCAACGAAGTGCATGATCCAATTAGAGTACGCGTCGTACTCTTTAGGGAGTTCGGCTTCTTTCCATTTGGCGACAAAGTCAGCCAATACTTGCGACTTAATGGCCCGCCGTGGTTTGTATGTTATGTCGAACAAAAGGAGCTCGATGGCCCATTTAGCAATCCGTCCCATGGCATCGTGGTTGTTTATTATGTCGTTGAGTGGTACTTCGGAGGCCACCATAATCGAACACTCCTGGATGTAGTTTCATAGCTTCCGGGATGCCATGAAGACCGCATATGCTATCTTTTGATAGTGTGGGTATCGAGATTTGCATGGGGTGAGGAAAGTGGACACGTAATATACCGGCTTTTGGAGCGGTAATTTGTATCCGTTTGCTTCTCGTTCGACGACGAGCACTGCGCTTACAACTTGATGTGTTGTAGCTATGTACAGTAGCATAGGTTCGCCAATATTTGGCGCTGTCAGGACTGGATTACTGGCCAATAGGGTATTTATTTCATCCAGTCCAGCCGTGGCTGCATCCGTCCACACGAAGTGTTCGGTGCGTCGAAGAAGGCGGTAAAGAGCTACTGCCATTTCTCCTAATCGAGAGATAAAGCGGCTTAAGGCAGCCACACATCCAGCTAGTTTCTGGATATGCTTGAGGTCTGTTGGGATAGCCAACTGCGACAGAGCTCAGATTTTTGCCAGATTTTCTTTGATTCCTCTATTGGAAGCGATGAAGCTGAGCAACTTCCCAGAGGGTACGCCAAAAACACATTTTTCTGGGTTTAGCTTGATGTCGTATGTTCGGAGGTTGTCGAACGTAAGTCTCAAGTCATCTATTAAGGTTTCGACGTGTCTTGTTTTTATGACCACGTCATCCACATATGCCTCCACTGTTTTGCCGATTTGCTTCTCCAGGCATGTTTGAATCATGCGTTGATAGGTTGCGCCGGCATTTTTAAGCCCAAAAGGCATAGTGTTGAAGCAGAAGGGACCCTATGGCATTATGAAGGCCATTGCGGCTTGGTCGGACTCTGCCATCTTTATTTGATGGTATCGGGAGTATGCGTCGAGGAAACATAGTGAGTCATGTCCTATGGTGGCGTCGATGATTTGGTCGATGCGAGGGAGGGGGAAGGGATCCTTGGGGCAAGCCTTGTTGAGGTCTTTGAAATCGACGCATAGGCGCCAGGATCTGTCCTTCTTTGGTACCATTACTAGATTTGCCAGCCAATCCGGATGCTTGATATCTCTGATGAATCCGGCCTAAGTAGCTTGGCTAGCTCTTCTCCCATGGCTTGCCGTTTAGGCTCTGAGAAGCGCCTAAGAGTCTGTTTGACTGGCTTGTATGCTTTCAGTATATTGAGGCTGTGTTTGGCCAGCCAGCGTGGGATGCCCGACATGTCTGAAGGATGCTAGACGAAAATGTCCCAATTCTCGCGTAGGAAGTCTCGTAGTGCCGAGTCCATTGTGGGGCTCAACTGTGTCCCGATGGAAGCTGTCTTTGTGGGGTCCATTGGATGGACCTGGAATTTGACTATCTCCACTGCGGGTTTAAATGAGGTGGACTTGGGTCGTTTGTCGAGTATCACGTCGTCCCTGTCCACTGTGGCGCGCATCGTTGTTAGTTCTTCGGCCGCTAGGGCTTCGAATAATGCTTCCAGGGCTAGTGCTGCAGTTTTATTTTCGGCGCGGAGTGCGACGTCCGGATCACTAGCTAGAGTGATGATTCCATTTGGTCCGGGCATTTTAAGCTTCATGTACCCGTAATGGGGTATAGCTTGAAAGCTCGTGAATGCGTCCCGCCCTAAAAGGGCATGGTATCCGCTGCTGAAAGGAGCCACTTGGAATGTGATTTCTTCAGACCTGTAATTCTCTGGGGGGCCGAATACCACATCAGTGTGATTTTTCCCGCACACCGCTACGTCTCGAGCTTGCGTTGGTTTTCCCCGAAGAGGAGAGGATGATGCAGCACAGTAGCGTAAGTATTTCTCTCAGTTTTTGAGAACCAAGGCATCAATCCAGTAGGAGGTCACGTGCAAGTCCCTCGTACCTACACAAAATGATAGTAACTCGCAACCAACGCTTAGGGGTTGTCAATCCCTTCACGGTCACTTACGAGAGTGAGATCTGATAGAGATAATATTTTTGGTATTTTTGATAGATAGATGCAAAGTAAAAAAGTAAAGGCAAAGTAAAAACAAAGCAAGTAAATAAAGTGATATAGATTGATATGATGAGCATAGACCCGGGGGCCATAGGTTTCACTAGTGGCTTCTCTCAAGAGCATAGATATTCTACAGTGGGTGAACAAATTACTGTTGAGCAAGACAGAATTGAGCATAGTTATGAGTATATCTAGGTATGATCATGTATATAGGCATCACGTCCAAAACAAGTAGATCGAAACGATTCATCATCTACTACTATTACTCCACTCATCGACCGCTATCCAGCATGCATCTAGAGTATTAAGTAAAAACAGAGTAACGCCGTAAGCAAGATGACATTATGTAGAGGGATAAATTCATGCAATATGATAAAAACCCCATCTTGTTATCCTCGATGGCAACAATACAATACGTTCCTTGCAACCCTTTCTGTCACTGGGTAAGGACACCGCAAGATTGAACCCAAAGCCATGCACTTCTCCCATTGCAAGAACTACCAATCTAGTTGGCCAAACTAAACGGATAATTCGAAGAGACTTGCAAAGATAACTCAACCATACATAAAAGAATTCAGAGAAGATTCAAATAATATTCATAGATAAGCTGGATCATAAACCCACAATTCATCGGTCTCAACAAACACACTTCAAAAAGAAGATTACATCGAATAGATCTCCACGAGAGAGGGGGAGAACATTGAATTGAGATCCAAAAAGAGAGAAGAAGCCATCTAGCTACTAGCTATGGACCCGAAGGTCTGAAGTAAACTACTCACACTTCATCGGAGGGGCTATGGTGTTGATGTAGAAGCCCTCCGTGGTGGATGCCCCCTCCGGCGGAGCTCCGGAACAGGCCCCAAGATGGGATCTCGTGGATACAGAAGGTTACAGCGGTGGAATTAGGTTTTTGGCTCCTGTTCTGATCGTTTGGGGATACGTAGGTATATATAGGAGGAAGGAGTACGTCGGTGGAGCTCCAAGGGGCCCACGAGGTAGGGGGCGCGCCCTCCACCCTCGTGACCGCCTCTGGCGCTTCTTGGAGTAGGGTCCAAGTCTTCTGGGTCACGTTCGGTTCGAAAATCACGATCCCGAAGGTTTCATTCCATTTGGACTCCGTTTGATATTCTCTTTCTTCGAAATACTGAAAAGGGCAAAAAACAACAATTCTGGGCTGGGCCTCCGGTTAATAGGTTAGTCCCAAAAGTCATATAAAAGTGAAAAATAAATCCCATTATAGTCCAAAACAGTAGATAAAGTAGCATGGAGCAATAAAAAATTATAGATACGTTGGAGACGTATCAGGCATCCCCAAGCTTAATTCCTGCTCGTCCTCGAGTAGGAAAATGATAAAAAAAAGAATTTTTGATGCGGAGTGATACTTTGGCATAATTTCAATGTAAATCTTCTTAATCATGGTATGAATATTCAGATCTGAAAGATTCAAGACAAAAGTTCATATTGACATAAAAATAATAATACTTCAAGCATACTAACAAAGCAATTATGTCTTCTCAAAATAACATGGCCAAAGAAAGTTATCCCTACAAAATCATATAGTCTGGCTATGCTCCATTTTCCCCACACAAATTATTTAAATCATGCACAACCCCGATGACAAGCCAAGCAATTGTTTCATACTTTAACATTTTCAAAAAAAAATCAATCTTCACGCAATACATGAGCGTGAGCCATGGATATAGCACTATATGTGGAATAGAACGGTGGTTGTGGAGAAGACAAAAAGAGGGAAGATAGTCTCACATCAACTAGGCGTATCAACGGGCTATGGAGATGCCCATCAATAGATATCAATGTGAGTGAGTAGGGATTGCCATGCAACGGATGCACTAGAGCTATAAGTATATGAAAGCTCAACAAAAGAAACTAAGTGGGTGTGCATCCAACTCGCTTGCTCACGAAGAACTAGGGCATTTTGAGGAAGCCCATCATTGGAATATACAAGCCAAGTTCTATAATGAAAAATTCCCACTAGTATATGAAAGTGATGAAATGAGAGACTCTCTATCATGAAGATCATGGTGCTACTTTGAAGCACAAGTGTGGTAAAAGGATAGTAGCATTGTCCCTTCTCTCTCTTTCTCTCATTTTTTTATTTGGGCCTTTTCTCTTTTTTTTATGGCCTCTTTTTTTTCGTCCGGAGTCTCATCCCGACTTGTGGGGGAATCATAGACTCCATCATCCTTTCCTCACTTGGGACAATGCTCTAATAATGATGATCATCACACTTTTATTTTTCTTACAACTCAACAATTACAACTCGATACTTAGAACAAAGTATGACTCTATATGAATGCCTCCGGCGGTATACCGGGATATGCAATGAAACATGAGTGACATGTATGAAAGAATTATGAAAGGTGGCTTTTGCCACAAATACGATGTCAACTACATGATCATGCTAGCAATATGACAATGATGGAGCGTGTCATGATAAACGGAACGGTGGAAAGTTGCATGGCAATATATCTCGGAATGGCTATGGAAATGCCATGATAGGTAGGTATGGTGGCTATTTTGAGGAAGGTTTATGGTGGGTGTATGATACCGACGAAAGGTGCACGGTATTAGAGAGGCTAGTAATGGTGGAAGAATGGGAAAAAGTGCGTATAATCCATGGACTCAACATTAGTCATAAATAACTCATATACTTATTGCAAAAATCTAGAAGTTATCAAAGCAAAGTATTACGCGCATGCTCCTAGGGGGATAGATTGGTAGGAAAAGACCATCGCTCGTCCCCGACCGCCACTCATAAGGAAGACAATCAATAAATAAATCATGCTCCGAGTTCATCACATAACGGTTCACCATACGTGCATGCTACGGGAATCACAAACTTTAACACAAGTATTCTTTAAATTCACAACTACTCAACTAGCATGACTCTAATATTATCACCTTCATATCTCAAAACAATTATCAAGCATCAAACTTATCTTAGTATTCAACGCACTTAAAAGAAAGTTTCACATATCTTGAATACCAAGTATATTAACATTAAGCAAATTACCATGCTATTAATAACTCTCAAAATAATCTAAGTGAAGCATGAGAGATCAAGTTTCTTTAAAACAAATTCACCACCGTGCTCTAAAAGATCTAAGTGAAGCACTAGAGAAAAAATTATCACGCTCAAAAGATATAAGTGAAGCACTATGAGTGAACTTATGTGAAGCACTAGAGCAAAAATTATCACGCTCAAAAGATATAAGTGAAGCACTATGAGCGAACTATCAAGCTCAAAAGATATAAGTGAAGCACATAGAGTATTCTAACAAATTTCAATTCATGTATGGCTCTGTCAAAAGGTGTGTACAGCAAGGATGATTGTGGTAAACCAATAAGCAAAGACGCAAATAATACAAGACGCTCCAAGCAAAACACATATCATGTTGGTGAATAAAAATATAGCTCCAAGTAAATTACCGATGGAAGTGGACGAAAGAGGGGATGCCTTCCGGGGCATCCCCAAGCTTTGACTTTTTGGTGTCCTTAGATTATCTTGGGGGTGCCATGGGCATCCCAAAGCTTAGGCTCTTGCCACTTCTTGTTCCATAATCCATCAAAAGAATTCACCCAAAACTTGAAAACTTCACAACACAAAACTCGACAGAAATCTCGTGAGCTCCGTTAGAGAAAGAAAACAAAAGACTACTTCAAGGTACTATAATGAACTCATTCTTTATTTATATTGGTGTTAAACCTACTGTATTCCAACTTCTCTATGGATCATAAACTATTTTACTAGCCATATATTCATCAAAATAAGCAAACAACACACGAAAAACAGAATCTGTCAAAAACAGAACAGTCTGTAGCAATCTGTAACTAACGCAAACTTCTGGAATTCTAAAACTTCTATAAAAATGGGAAGTCCTGAACAATTTGTTTATTGATCAGCAGCAAAAAGAATCAACGCAAAAGCACGTTCCTGTGATTTATCATAACTAAATTCGTGCGCGCAAAGTTTCTGTTTTTCAGCAGAATCAAATCAACTATCATCGTAGGTTATCCTATAGGTTCTACTTGGCACAAACACTAATTAAAACATAAAACCACATCCAAACAGAAGGTAGATGGATTATTTATTACTAGGCAGAAAGGATAAATATTGGGTTGTCTCCCAACAAGCGCTTTTCTTTAAAGCCTTTTTAGCTAGGCATTGAGATTTCGATGATGCTCACATGAAAGACAAAAATTGAAGCACAAATAGAGAATCATATAGCATGTGACAAACACATATAAGCCTAACATACTTCCTATGCATAGGCATATTATAGGCAAACAAATTTGCAAGGCAAGCAAAAGCTAGCATATGCAAGGAAGAAGAAGGTGACGATAGCAATCTCAACATGAAGAGAGGTAATTTAGTAACATGAAAACTTCTACAACCATATTTTCCTCTCTCATAATAATTACATGTAGGATCATAAGCAAATTCAACAAAATATCTATCACATAACATATTCTTAACATGACCCACCTGTATGCAAAGTTGACACTCTTCCAAAATAGTGGGATTATCATTAACTAAAGTCATGATTTCTCCAAGCCCACTTTTATAAAAAAATTCATAAGATTGAATGTTATCCAAATATGTGGGATCTAAAGTTGACACTCTTCCAAACCCACTTTCAATATTATTGCAAACAATATTATCAATGTCATATTCATCATGGGGCTTAAATAAATTTTCAAGATCATAAGAAGAATCACCCCAATCATGATCATTGCAACAAGTAGAGGACATAGCAAAACTAGCATCCCCAAGCTTAGGGTTTTGCATATTATTAGCACAATTGACATCAAAAGAATTTATAATAAAATCATTGCAATCATGCTTTTTATTTAAAGATCTATTGTGAGTCACTTCACGTTTTTTAGGTAAAACCTTATAAAGATAATCTAGTGCATCCAAATCACTAGGAATTGGTTCATCATAATTGGAACTCTTAAAAAGATTGGCAAGCGGATCACGATCCATAGATATTGGCTTCTTTGTTTAGGAATAAATAAGCATCTAATCCAATCAAACGAGAAACGAAAGGTCAAGCAAAAGAGAGGAGGAGATTGGGAAAGAGAGGGCGAATAAAACGGCAAGGGTGAAGTTGGGGAGAGGAAAACGAGAGGCAAATGGCAAATAATGTAATGCGAGAGATATGGATTGTGATGGGTACTTGGTATGTTGACTTTTGCGTAAGCCTCCCCGGCAACGGCGCCAGAAATCCTTCTTGCTACGTCTCGGGCTTGCGTTGGTTTTCCCCAAAGAGGAGAGGATGATGCAGCACAGTAGCATAAGTATTTCCCTCAGTTTTTGAGAACCAAGGTATCAATCCAGTAGGAGGTCACGCGCAAGTCCCTCGTACCTACACAAAACGATAGCAACTCGCAACCAACTCTTAGGGGTTGTCAGTCCCTTCATGGTCACTTACGAGAGTGAGATCTGATAGAGATAATATTTTTGGTATTTTTGATAGATAGATGCAAAGTAAAAAGTAAAGGCAAAGTAAAAACAAAGCAAGTAAATAAAGTGATATAGATTGATATGATGAGAATAGACCCGGGGGCCATAGGTTTCACTAGTGGCTTCTCTCAAGAGCATAGATATTCTACGGTGGGTGAACAAATTACTGTTGAGCAATTGACAGAATTGAGCATAGTTATGAGTATATCTAGGTATGATCATGTATATAGGCATCACGTCCAAAACAAGTAGATCGAAATGATTCTGCATCTACTACTATTACTCCACTCATCGATTGCTATCCAGCATGCATCTAGAGTATTAAGTAAAAACAGAGTAACGCCGTAAGCAAGATGACATGATGTAGAGGGATAAATTCATGCAATATGATAAAAAAAAACATCTTGTTATCCTCGATGGCAACAATACAATACGTGCCTTGCAACCCTTTCTGTCACTGGGTATGGACACCGCAAGATTGAACCCAAAGCCATGCACTTCTCCCATTGCAAGAACTACCAATCTAGTTGGCCAAACCAAACGGATAATTCGAAGAGACTTGCAAAGATAACTCAATCATACATAAAAGAATTCAGAGAAGATTCAAATATTATTCATAGATAAGCTGGATCGTAAACCCACAATTCATCAGTCTCAACAAACACACCACAAAAATAAGATTACATCGAATAGATCTCCACGAGAGAGGGGGAGAACATTGAATTGAGATCCAAAAAGAGAGAAGAAGCCATCTAGCTACTAGCTATGGACCCGAAGGTCTGAAGTAAACTACTCACACTTCATCGGAGGGGCTATGGTGTTGATGTAGAAGCCCTCCATGGTGGATGCCCCCTCCGATGGAGCTCCAGAACAGGCCCCAAGATGGGATCTCGTGGATACAGAAGGTTGTGGCGGTGGAATTAGGTTTTTGGCTCCTGTTCTGATCGTTTGGGGATACGTAGGTATATATAGGAGGAAGGAGTACGTCGGTGGAGCTCCGAGGGGCCCACGAGGTAGGGGGGCGCGCCCAGGGGGGCGACCTCCACCCTCATGACCGCCTCTGACGCTTCTTGGAGTAGGGTCCAAGTCTCCTGGGTCACGTTCGGTTGGAAAATCACAATCCCGAAGGTTTCATTCCGTTTGGACTCCGTTTGATATTTTGTTTCTTTGAAATACTGAAAAAGGCAAAAAACAGCAATTCTGGGCTGGGCCTCCGGTTAATAGGTTAGTCCCGAAAGTAATATAAAAGTGAAAAATAAAGCCCATTATAGTCCAAAACAGTAGATAAAGTAGCATGGAGCAATCAAAAATTATAGATACGTTGGAGACGTATCACACATCGTGCCTCCCGACTAGGGATTATTCCCCTGAAGGTGGTGCCGCTTTGCTCAATGCGGCTTTTATCAATTTCCATCTTGTTGAGTGTTTCTTCATAGATCAAGTTTAATCCACTTCCGCCGTCCATGAGTACTTTAGTGAGCCGAAAGCCGTCCACGATTGGGCTAAGGACCAAAGCGGCTGGTGCCCGGACTGTCTGGAATTGTGGTTCGTCACTGGTAGTGAAAGTTATAGCAGTGTCGTTCCACTGATTTATTTTTGCCACGTGGCAGATTTCAGCGAAATTTCAATGAGCTCGCTTGCGCCTATTATTTGAGGCGAAAGTCTCGAAGACTGTCAGTACCGCATTGTTGTCTTCGGCGGGATGTTGCTCTGCTTTATGGTTTACAAGAAGATCCTCGCTGCTTTTGTCTACCTGCAGGAGTATCCAACATGTTCTAAGGCTATGCGTTGGCGTAGTATTCGGCGTGCTGTGAATTTTGCATGGCCCATTGAGCCATTCTTCCAATACGGTTCCACGCCCTGGAGTGGGCTTTGGTTTTTGGGGAATTGGATCGGGTAACTTACGAGAGTTTGCCCTTTTAGCTCGGAGGAAGGGTTTAGTGAGAGCCGGATTATCCCAAAAGTCTATTTGGGTTTTCCAGGCACTTTCCATCGCACAGTACTTCTGTACTATGGCTGCTAAGTTGGCAAACTGTACTATGTCACGGTGACTTATAGCATTAAGAATCCCTTTACTCGTGCAATTTTTGCAAAAAAGTGAGATTGTGTCTTCCTCGCGACAGTCCTTGACCTTGTTTATCACAAGGAGGAATCTGGCCCAGTAGCGATGTACTGTCTCTTGGGGCTCTTGTCTGATATGGGAGAGATGGCTTAAGTCTGGGTGTGCGGGCGTAGTTAAATCTGGATTCTGATCCGATCTAACGCCCAGGGGCAGAGGAGCTTCCTGGCTTGGCAGCTCGGGCTCCTGGGTGCTGCCCGATTTTTCCGGCCTGTTACCCGATTCTAAGTTCAGGGTCTGGATCATGTCCTCTCGCGAACAGGTGTCCGGCTTAGAGAGCTCAGTAATCCGTACATAGTTCGTCCTCAAAATAGAGGGATAATCCAAGTGTGGCTCTTCCATTTCCGCTATCTCGTGGGTGACTGGTGGGGATTTAATATCCCTTTGGTCGGGTTTAAGTCCAATCCGATCATAGTCTGTAGTGACTCCCAAAGCGGCGATGTGGCCCAAGAGCTCATTAAGGGAGGAGAGCTCCATTGGATCCATCTATTCGGCGAGTTCCGAGTTGACGTGGAGGCTGTTTTTGATGACCCGAGAGGTCATCGTCGGCGCGGAAGTCGATCGGGCGGCCATGACGAAGCCGCCTAGTCGGAGAGTTTGGCCTACCACCAGTGCCCCCCAGAGGTGATGTTGTCCTTGACAATGAGACGGGCCATCGAGCCTTGCAGCAACGACACAGAGGAACTCTCAACGAAAGCACCAATGTCGGTGTCAAAACCGGCGGATCTCGGGTAGGGGGTCCAGATCTGTGCGTCTAAGGCTAATGGTAACAGGAGGCAAGGAACACGATGTTTTACCCAGGTTCGGGCCCTCTCGATGGAGGTCAAACCCTACTTCCCGCTTGATTGATCTTGATGATATGAGTATTACAAGAGTTTATCTACCACGAGATCGTAGAGGCTAAACCCTAGAAGCTAGCCTATGATGATTATGATCGTCCCTCTATGGACCAAACCCTTCGGTTTATATAGACACCGGAGGGGGCTAGGGTTTACACAGAGTCGGTTACAAAGGAGATCTAATATCCAGATCGCCAAGCTTGTCTTCCACACAAAGGAGAGTCCCATCCGGACACGGTACGAAGCCTTGAGTCTTATATCTTCACGGTCCAACAGTTCGGCCAAAGTACATAGTCCGGCTGTCCGGATACCCCCTAATCTAGGACTCCCTTAAAGAGGTCAAGCATAAGTAAGCTACATATTTAGGCATTTTTAATGAGGTCGGAAACAACACACAACAATTTCAGAAATTCACCCTATGCAAATTTCGAATTTGGTACTCTTCTGCCCTAAATCATATTTTATTGTTGTTAAACAGGAAAATAAAGTGCACCATGTTATTCTACACATTTTCCAAGTCAATTTACATATATGATTTATTTAATTTGAAGCTATGGTTAAATAGTTATGAAATAAACCATTTTAGCAAGTCATATAGCAATTTTAATGCAAAAAACAAATTAAAATTTTAAACATATGTGAGAGTTGCATATTATGTAACTACATGAAATTCTAAGCATTTTACATATATACTTTGTTTTAGTCCGATGCACGGTTATGGAGTTATTATATGCATGAAAATGAGGTTCTTTAGTGTAAAACAACAATTCCCTGGATTAATGCTAAATTCACAGAACAGGAAAGACATGCACGGGCCAGATTACGGCACAATGCAGCGGTCCAGGAGGATTTGGCCCAAGCATGCACTGTGCGTGTGTATGACAAAGGGTCCTAGTGGGGGTCCCATGTGTTAGTGAGGCAACAGAAAAAATGGGGCTTAATTCCCACTCCCCCACGCAAAATAGAACCCGTGTCTCCGTGGTAAGAGGGCGAAGGGCAATCCACTGGGCTAGCTTGGGTGCGTTCGATGCAGAGGAGACACACACCCATATGAAGTAACTACGCGTTGACACCCAGGTCCCGCATGGCAGGAAGTTAGCGTGACGACGCGGCAAGTCAGAGTGGAAGGGTCAACGAGAGAACCCGGCCATCCTGATTAGATCCAATGGTCTACACCTGATGCACACAAAAGAACAGAGTAAAAGTAGACACGTGGTGGAGAGGCTCGTCGGAGTGGCTCCGACGACCAAAACTAATGACAAAGGGGCGCAAATGAACTGCATGATGATCCCACACTCCCCCATGTCTCGCATGGAACCATCATACGTCTCCAACGTATCTATAATTTTTGATTGTTCCATGCTATTATATTATCTGTTTTGGATGTTTTATATGCATTATTATGCTACTTTATATTATTTTTTTGGACTAACTTATTAACCTAGAGCCCAATGCCAGTTTCTGTGCTTTCCTTGTTTTTCAGTTTCGTAGAAAAGGAAACCAAACGGAGTCCAAATGGAATAAAACTTCACGATGTTTTTTCTTGAACCCAAAGACACCCAGGGGACTTGGAGTCCAAGCCAGAAGAGCCATGAGGCAGCGGAAAGGGGGAGGGCGCGCCCTAGAGGGGGGCGCCCCCAGGCTTGTGCCCCCCTCGGGGATCCTCTGACATAACTCTTCGTCCTATATATTCGCATATATTCTAGAACCCTCAGAAGCGTCCACGAAAATACTTTTCCACTGCCGCAGGTCTCTGACCTCGTTAGATCCCATCTGGAGGCCTTTTCTGGTACTCTGGTGGAGGGGGATTTGATCACGGGGGGCTTCTACATCAACCCTATTTCCCTAGGGATGAAGCATGAGTAGTTTACCTCAGACCTACGGGTCCATAGCCAGTAGCTAGATGGCTTCTTCTCGCTCTTTGATTCTCAATACCATGTTCTCCTCGATGTTCTTGGAGATCTATCCAATGTAATATTAGTTTTGCGGTGTGTTTGTCGAGATCCGATGAATTGTGGATTTATGATCAGCTTATCTATGAATATTATTTGAATCTTCTCCGAATTCTTATATGCATGATTTGATATCTTTCTAGTTCTCTTCGAATTATCGGGTTGGTTTGGCCAACAAGATTGTTTTCTTGCAATGGGAAAGGTGCTTAGCTTTGGGTTCAATCTTGCGTGATTTCACCTAATGACAAAGTAGGGGTAGCAAGACACGTATTGAATTGTTGCCATCGAGGATAAAAAGATGGGGTTTTCATCATATTACTTGAGTTAATTCCTCTACATCATGTCATCTTACTTAAGGCGTTACTCTGTTCTTTATGAACTTAATACTCTAGATGCATGCTGGATAATGGTCGATGTGTGGAGTAAAAGTAGTAGATGCAGGAAGGAGCCGGTCTACTTGACACGGATGTGATGCCTATATTTCATAATCATTGCCTTGGATATCGTCATAACTTTGCACTTTTCTATCAATTGCTCGACAGTAATTTGCTCACCCACCATATTATTTGCCTTCATGAGAGAAGCCTCTAGTGAAACCTATGGCCCCTGGGTCTATTTTCCATCATACTTGTTTCTGATCTTTTGTTTTCCGTAGGTGAAGAAGGGGAATAAGACGAGCAGACTTGGCGTCCTGCGGTGTGGTAGTGCATGTCGGGGATATAGTCGACGATGAGGAACTTGCCGGACATTCTCGGAGAGGCTGGGGAGGACGATGGTCACGACAACACCATGGCTGTGCAATCGAACGCCATCGGGTGATAAGTCTCCGCCGTATCTATAATTTTTGATTGTTTCATGCCAATATTATACAACTTTCACATACTTTTGGCAACATTTTATATGATTTATTGGAGTAACCTATTGACCCAGTGCCTAGTGCTAGTTCCTATTTTTTGCATGTTTTTTGCTTCACGAAATATACATATCAAACGAAGTCCAAACGCGATAAAAATTTACAGAAAATTATTTTGGAATATGATATGTCTCCAACGTTTCTATAATTTATAAAGCATTCATGCTATTATATTATCTGTTTTGAATGTTTATGGGTTTTATTATACACTTTATATTATTTTTGGGACTAACCTATTAACCGGAGGCCCAGCCCATATTGTTGCTTTCTTGCCTATTTCAGTGTTTCGAAGAAAAGGAATATCAAACGGAGTCCAAACGGAATGAAACCTTTGGGAAACTTATTTTTGGAACAGAAGCAATCCAGGGAACTTGAGCCAGGAAAGCTTCGAGGAGGCCACGAGATAGGGGGCGCGACCTCCACTCTCGTGGGCCCCTCGTGGCTCCCCCGACCTACTTCTTTCGCCTATATATTCCCATATACCCTAAAAACATCGAAGGACAAGATAGATCGGGAGTTCCACCGCCGCAAGCCTCTAAAGTCACCAAAAACCACTCGGGAGCCCGTTCGGCACCCTGCCGGAGGGGGGGATCCCTCACAGGTAGCCATCTTCATCATCCCGGCGCTCTCCATGACGAGGAGGGAGTAGTTCACCCTCGGGGCTGAGGGTATGTACCAGTAGCTATGTGTTTGATCTCTCTCTCTCGTGTTCTCTCTATGGCATGATCTTGATGTATCGCGAGCTTTGCTATTATAGTTGGATCTTATGATGTCTCTCCCCCTCTACTCTCTTGTGATGAATTGAGTTTTCCTCTTGAAGTTATCTTATCGTATTGAGTCTTTAAGGATTTGAGAACACTTGATGTATGTCTTGCCGTGCTTATCTGTGGTGACAATGGGATATTCACGTGATCCACTTGATGTATGTTTTGGTGATCAACTTGTGGGTTCCTCCCATGAACCTATGCATAGGGGTTGGCACACATTTTCGTCTTAACTCTTCGGTAGAAAATTTGGGGCGTTCTTTGAAGTACTTTCTGTTGGTTGAATAGATGAATCTGAGATTGTGTGATGCATATCGTATAATCATGCCCACGGATACTTGAGGTGACAATGGAGTATCTAGGTGACATTAGGGTTTTGGTTGATTTGTGTCTTAAGGTGTTATTCTAGTACGAACTCTATGATAGATTGAATGGAAAGAATAGCTTCGTGTTATTTTACTACGGACTCTTGAATAGATCGAGCAGAAAGGATAACTTTGAGGTGGTTTCGTACCCTACCATAATCTCTTCGTTTGTTCTCCGTTATTAGTGGCTTTGGAGTGACTCTTTGTTGCATGTTGATGGATAGTTATATGATCCAAGTATGTTATTATTGTTGAGAGAACTTGCACTAGTGAAAGTATGAACCCTATGCCTTGTTTCCTACCATTGCAATACCGTTTGTGCTCACTTTTATCATTAATTACCTTGCTGTTTTTATATTTTCAGATTACAAAAACCTATATCTACTATCCATGTTGCACTTGTATCACCATCTCTTCGCCGAACTAGTGCACCTATAAAATTTACCATTGTATTGGGTGTGTTGGGGACACAAGAGACTCTTTGTTACTTGGTTGCAGGGTTGCTTGAGAGATACCATCTTTATCCTACGCCTCCCATGGATTGATAAACCTTAGGTCATCCACTTTAGGGAAATTTGCTACTGTCCTACAAACCTCTACACTTGGAGGCCGAACAACGTCTACAAGGAGAAGGTCGCGTAGTAGACATCAAGCTCTTTTCTGGCGCCGTTGCCGGGGAGGTGAGTGCTTGAAGGTATATCTTTAGATCTTGCAATCGAATCTTTTTGTTTCTTGTTTTATCACTAGTTTAGTCTATAAAAGAAAAGTACAAAAAAATGGAATTGGGTTTGTCTCTTACGCTTCATCTTTTTAATATCTTTCGTAAGTTTGATGAAAAGGAAAATTGTGCTCAAGTGCTAGAAGAAGAAATCTATAGAATGTTTGATACTAAATCTTTGAATGATGAGCATGATTGCAATGTTGTTAGTATGAATTCATTGAATATCCATGATGCTAATGATATGCAAAGCCACAAGCTTGGGGAAGCTATGTTTGATGAAGATGATATGTTTAGTCCCCCAAGTTTTGATGAGAATATTTATTATGATGAAAGCATGCCTCCTATTTATGATGATTATATTGATGAAAGTGGGTTTGGAAGAGTGTCAACTTTAGGAAGTAATGATCCCACTATTACCGAGGATGTTGAATATTATTGTGATAATTATGAAAGTGGATTTGGTGAGGTCATGACTTTATTTAGTGATGAATCCACTATTTCGGAAGAGGTTCCAATTGATTATGAGAACAGAGTTGCTATCTATGATGATTATTGTGATGACTTGTATGCTATTAATAATAATGATAACCATGAAACTTGTTGAGGGAGTCCTGGACTAGGGGGTGTCTGGACAGCCGGACTATCATCGTCCGCCGGACTCCAAGACTATGAAGATACAAGATTGAAGACTTCGTCCCGTGTCCAGATGGGACTTTCCTTGGCGTGGAAGGCAAGCTTGGCAATATGGATATGTAGATATCCTACCATTGTAACCGACTCTGTGTAACCCTAGCCCTCTCCGGTGTCTATATAAACCGGAGGGCTTTAGTCCGTAGGACACAACATCCATTACAACAATCATACCATAGGCTAGCTTCTAGGGTTTAGCCTCCTTGATCTCATGGTAGATCCACTCTTGTAATACACATCATCAATATTAATCAAGCAGGACGTAGGGTTTTACCTCCATCAAGAGGGCCCGAACCTGGGTAAAACATCGTGTCCCTTGTCTCCTGTTACCATCCGCCTAGACGCACAGTTCGGGACCCCCTACCCGAGATCCGCCGGTTTTGACACCGACATTGGTGCTTTCATTGAGAGTTCCTCTGTGCCGTCACCGATAGGCTTGATGGCTTCTTCAATCAACAACAACGCTGTCCAGGGTGAGACTTTTCTCCCCGGATAGATCTTCGTATTCGGTGGCTTCGCACTGCGGGCCAATTCGCTTGGCCATCTGGAGCAGATCGAAAGCTACGCCCCTGGCCATCAGGTCAGGTTCGGAAGCCTAAACTTCACGGCCGACATCCGCGGGGACTTGATCTTCGACGGACTTGAGCCACAGCCGAGCGTGTCGCACTGTCATGATGGGCATGATTTAGCTCTGCCGCCGGACGGTGCCTTGGTGGCCGCACACGAATCTGCTCTAACCCTTAGTCCGGAGCCGATCACGCAGATCGAGGACCGGTGGCTGGACACCGCCTCGGGGGCTGCAACTTCCACGGCGATGGAGCCGAACACTAACCTTGTCCCTTACAAGGCTCGTGACTCCGAGGTGCCGGACTCCCTGTCGGACTCCGAACCTCCCGTGCCCCTGCCAATCGAATCTGATTGGGCGCCGGTCATGGAGTTCACCACCGCGGACATCTTCCAATACTCACCCTTTGGCGATATCCTAAATTCGCTAAAGCATCTCTCATTATCCGGAGAGTCCTGGCCGGACTACGACCAGGAGGGTTGGGATACAGACGACGAAGAAATTCAAACCCCACCCACCACCCTCTTTGTAGCCACTGTCGACGATCTAACCGACATGCTAGACTATGACTCCGAAGACATCAACGGTATGGACGACGATGCCGGAGACGAACAAGAACCAGCGCCTATAGGGCACTAGAAGTCCACCTCGTCATATGACATATACATGGTGGACACCCCAAAAGATGGGGACGGCGAGGAAGCAGCGGAGGCAGATTCCTCAAAGAAACAGCCCAAGCGCCGACGTCAGCGGCGCCACTCTAAATCCCTCCACAGCAAGAATGGTGATTCCGGCACAGGAGATAATAACACCCCAGAAAGTGCCGAAGACAATCCCCTCCAGCAAGATTCAGCGCAGGAGGATGCAGAAGCAAGCCCTCACGAAAGAGCGGCAGACGAAGAGGTCGGGGATGATAATTACATACCTCCCTCCGGAGACAAGGCAAGCCTCAACGACGACGAATTCATCGTGCCCGAGGATCCCGTCGAACAAGAGCGTTTCAAACGCAGGCTTATCGCCACGGCAAATAGCCTAAAGAAAAAGAAGCAGCAGCTTCAAGCTGATCAAGATCTGCTGGCCGACAGATGGACCGAGGTCCTCGCGGCCGAAGAGTATGAACTCGAACGCCCCTCCAAGAGCTACCCAAAACGCAAGTTGCTCCCCCGATTAGAGGAGGAAGCATACATACCTTCATCACCAACGCATAATACGGCCGACCAACCACCCCATGGTCGCGACAGAGAGGCATCCAAGCCCTCCACCAAGACCATACCCCGGCATCGCTCCAAAAGCGCGAAGCCAAGAGGGAGCACGCCGGACTTGCGAGATATATTGGAGGACAAAGCAAGGCAATACAGATCCATCTATGGATCACGTGGGAGCCCCACGACCCACGACGAATACCGTCGCGCCGGATACAACAACTCTGGCCGGGCCGAACACAGCAGACAACGCTCCCTCGAGCTACGTCGTGATATTGCTCAATACAGAGGCGCCACACACCCACTATGCTTCACTGACGATGTAATGGATCATCAAATTCCTGAAGGGTTCAAACCCGTAAACATTGAATCTTACGATGGCACGACAGACCCCGCGGTTTGGATCGAAGATTATCTCCTTCACATCCATATGGCCCGCGGCGACGATCTCCACGCCATAAAGTATCTCCCACTCAAGCTTAAAGGACCAGCTCGGCATTGGATTAACAGCTTGCCCGCAGAGTCAATTGGGTGTTGGGAAGACCTGGAAGCCGCATTCCTCGACAACTTCCAGGGCACATATGTGCGACCACCAGATGCCGATGACCTAAGCCACATAATTCAGCAGCCAGACGAATCGGCCAGACAGTTCTGGACACGGTTCTTAACAAAGAAAAATCAAATCGTTGACTGTCCGGATGCAGAGGCCCTTGCAGCCTTCAAACATAACATCCACGAGGAGTGGCTAGCCCGGCACCTAGGACAGGAAAAGCCGAAATCCATGGCAGCCCTTACATCCTTAATGACACGCTTCTGTGCGGGAGAGGACAGCTGGCTAGCTCACAGCAAGAACCTCAGTAAAAATTCTGGCAGTCCGGATACCAAGGACCACAATGGCAGGTCGCGTCGAAGCAAAAATAAATGCCGCATTAACGGCAACGACAAGGAGGATACGACAGTCAACGCCGGATTCCGAGGCTCTAAACCCGGTCAGCGGAAGAAGCCATTTAAAAGAACCACTCCGGGTCCGTCCAATTTGGACCGAATGCTGGACCGCTCGTGCCAGATACATGGCACCCCCGAAAAGCCAGCTAACCACACCAACAGAGATTGTTGGGTATTCAAGCAGGCAGGCAAGTTAATTGCCGAAAACAATGACAAGGGGCTGCATAGCGATGACGAGAAAGAGACCCGACCGCCAAACAGTAGAGGACAGAAGGGTTTCCCCCCACAAGTGCGGACGGTAAACATGATATACGCAACCCATATACCCAAGAGGGATCGGAAGCGTGCAATAAGGGACGTATACGCGATGGAGCCAGTCGCCCCGAAGTTCAATCAATGGTCCTCTTGTCCGATCACCTTCGATCGAAGAGACCATCCAACCAGCATCCGCCATGGGGATTCACCGCATTGGTTTTAGACCCAATCGTCGATGGATTTCACCTCACGAGAGTCCTGATGGACGGCGGCAGTAGCCTGAACCTGCTTTATCAGGATACAGTGCGCAAGATGGGCATAGACCCCTCAAGGATTAAACCTACAAAGACGACCTTTAAAGGCGTCATACCAGGTGTTGAAGCTAATTGTACAGGCTTAGTCACGCTGGAAGTGGTCTTCGGATCCCCGGATAATTTCCGGAGCGAGGAGTTAATCTTCGACATAGTCCCGTTCCGCAACGGCTATCACGCTCTGCTCGGACGAACCGCGTTTGCAAAGTTCAACGCGGTGCCGCATTAGGCATACCTCAAGCTCAAGATGCCAGGCCCTCGTGGAGTCATTACGGTCAATGGAAATACGGAACGCTCCCTCCGAACGGAGGAACATACAGCGGCTCTCGCGGCAGAAGTACAGAGCAGCCTTCTAAGGCAATTTTCGAGTCCGGTCGTTAAACGACCGGACACGGCCAAACGCGCCCGGAGCAACATCAATCAAGACCACCTGGCACGTTCCGAGCACGCGTAGCAATGCGGCCCCAACCCCAGCCCTCGCATGATTGCAAGACCAACCCTCCGCGTACATCATTACGCTCTGGAGATACCATGGGCATAGGGGGAGGGGCACGACCACAACAGACCCAGAGTGCGGCTCGACCACACCAGGGGCTCCCAAGTGTGTCACTCTTCTTATTTTTATATTCCTTCTTTTATATACAGGACTCCGTTTTCCAGAGGCCCTGTCCGGCGGTGAACCCGTCAAACTCACGATGCAACAATCAGGGTGGGAAAAAGGCTGCGACGAACACTTAGGTGGTCTCCATTACGAGCATTAAATTTGATTATATACACCAGTCCGCAGCCCACCCCTAGAGGGGGACATGTTTAATTAGTCCAATCCCTTGCTTACCGCACTATTTGTATCATTCACTCGTAGCAGAATTCCTTAAATAAATAATGCAGCATTTTTTGCCTATAATTGCATTACTTTACATATATGTTCATTAATGACATCTTGCACCCGTATATTTTGGTACGGCCGAATACACCAGGGGCTTGTGTTCCCCGCATTATGGTGTGATAAGTCCGAACACTTTCACAAGTGCGGCACCCCGAACTTATAGCATTATATGAATCGGCTCCGAATCATGTCTTGGGTCAATAGTTGGGTTTGCCCGGCTCCCATGTTTTGGTACCTTACGTTCCGTTCCGTCGGCTAAGGTAGCACTGGTAGAACCACTGCGATTGCGCCCCGGTTGAGCTGGGCGAGCGCCTCAGTGGAGAAAGCTAAAACTGACTAGCATGATAAGGCGAGAGACTGGTCGCTGTTCAAGAGGTCTTTTCGAGTCCCTAAAGACTTACGCCGCTTCGAGCGAAGAACCGGATAATTTCCGACAAAGGCGTGGATAGCGCCCCGAATTCGGTCTTCCGAATACTAGGGGCTTCGCCGAAATTTAAAATTATAGAATTCTATGGCTAAGTGAGAGTGTTCAAGCATTATAAGTCCGGTTGCCTTGTTCGTTGTGTTGAGCGCCTCCCTAGGTGGACCCAAAAATAGGAACAAGAGTGCTCAAATTTATCCCGAACACCCCAGCACTAGTAGCATGGGGGCTGAAGCCGACAACTTGCCATCTCTCAGATTTTATAAACGGCCGCACAAAAGGTAATATTTTAAATTAAAGAAGCGTTGCTTAGCGCATATGAACAAAGTTTTCAGCGCACGGGATAATACATAGCGAGTTTACTCAAAAATTACATCTCTGGGGCACTCATCCGCAATCTTGCGGGCACCCTTCAGGACATTCTTATAGTACATCTCGGGCGTACGATACTCCTTGCCCGCTGGCGGCGCGTCAGTAAGAAGCCTCTCCGCATCCAGCCTGCCCAGTGCACCTTTGCGCGGGCAAGGGCCCGACGAGCACCTTCAATCAGGCGGAGCGCTTGATGACCTCCACCCAGGGGCACGCATCCACCAGCCGCCGCACGAGGCCGAAGTAGCTCCCAGGCATGGCCTCTCCAGGCCACAGCCGGACTATGAGGCCCTTCATGGCCTCCTCAGCTACCTTGTGGAGTTCGACCACCTGCTTCAGCTGGTCGCTAGGGGGCACCGGATGGCCGACCTCAGCGTACTGAGACCAGAAGACCTTCTTCGTTGAGCTCCCCTCCTCGCCACGATAGAATGCGGTGGCATCGGACACACTGCGAGGCAGATCTGCAAACGCCCCTGGAGAGCTCCGAATTCGGGTAAGTGTCAGGTAGCTTACATTAACATGCTTGCTTTGCATGAAAAATGCCTTACCCGACGCTATTTTCTTCACATCCTCAACCTCCTGAAGGGCCTTACGGGCCTCGGCCTTGGCGGACTTGGCACTTTCGAGAGCCGAGGCGAGCTCGGACTCTCGAGTCTTTGAGTCGCGCTCCAAACTCTCTTGCTTCTCCATGAGAGCCTGGAGCTCTTGCTGCAACTCCGCCACCCGCGCCTCCTGCTTCTCTCGCTCTGCTCGTTCCGCGGCCCCATTGCGTTCGGCCGCGGACACAGCCTCCTTCAGGGTTGCCACCTCGTTCGTGGCCCCTGCTGTACCCATGTTATCCTTGTTATTCTTTTATTGCAACCTAAATCCTTTTCTGTAAGGTAACTATTCAAAGTGGTGTTACTCACCTTATTTGTCCTCGAGCTGCTTCTTGGCACGGCCGAGCTCTTCCTCGGACCGCTTGAGATCCTGCTTCAATGCACCGACCTCCGCAGTCAGTGCGGCAGAGGTCAGCAGCGCAGCCTGCAAACCCATATTGACATACTTTTTAGCAACCCTGCATATATCTTTTTTAGATCCTCAGTCCGGCTTTTCTTTCCGAACACCGAACCGAGCATCAGGGGCTACTGTCTATGCGGTATTACATTACATATTTTTAACTTCTTACCTCAAAGCCTGTTAGAAGGCTACTGCAGGCTTCAGTCAGCCCGCTCTTGGCGAGTTGAAACTTCTAAATCACCGCACTCATAACAGTGCGGTGTTCTTCCTCGATGGAAGCACCTTTGAGCGCCTCCAACAAGTTGTCCGGCGCCTCCAGTTGGACGGAGGCCGCCGGTGTCACGGTCTTGCCCTTCTTGCGAAGGGGCGCCTACCGGACTCCGGAACCACTGTGGGTTCCGGTGTGGAGTCCGGTGCAAAGTCCGGGAGGCTGCCTTGCGGCGCCTCCGAAGCCTCCTCCTGATGGGTCCCTTCCTGGGATCCCACCTCGGCATCCTCAGCGGCGCGAGGGGTGGAGGCAGTCGGGATGGAATCCACATTCGACGGAGCCAACGACCCGCTCGATGAAGCGGGGAGATCATCATCGGCCGGACTGCAAGCAGTATGCGGCATTAGAAGGACACTATGTGACACAAAAGAGAAATTATAGATCATTCAGGAATCCGGATACTTACGATCTCGCCGGAGGCCTCCACTGTTGGGGAAGGCTTCCTCTTCCTCTCTCCCTCCTCTGGGAGAGAGTCTTCTTCCTCCTCCTCATCTTCGCGGGAGGAGTCCGCCTCGGAGTCGTCGGAGACCTGAAAATGGGAACTCTTTCGAGTACCCGTGGCCACCTTCTTGGCCATCTTCTCCGGCACCACATGCGGTGCCGGAACCAGCAGCCCCGCTAGACGGGCGTCAACTGGGTTTTTTGGCATGGGAGCCGGGCAGACAAGCTGCTCCGCCTTCTTCATCCAGTCCTGTCAAAGGAAAAGGGAGATTGAAACCCGCTTAGAATCAAACTATTAACAACAAGTGTCCCGTAAAGGGGTAGAATCACTTACCTCGTCAGCCGGACGCTGCGAGTGAAATCCGCGATCTTCCGTCGCGGATGCGGGGGCTTCGGCGCCCTTAAACAGCACCCTCCAGGCGCCTTCGTACGTCATGTTGAAGAGCCCGCTCAACGCCTGGTGCTGTTCCAGATCGAACTCCCACAGATTGAATGCCCGTTCTTGGCATGGGAGAATCCGGCGGACGAGCATGACTTGGACCACGTTAACAAGCCTAAGCTTCTTGTTCACCAGCTTCTGGATACAGGCTTGGAGTCCCGTCAGCTCCTTCGAACTACCCCATAGCAAGCCCTTCTCTTTCCAGGAGGTGAGCTGCACGGGGATACCAGATCTGAACTCGGGGGTCGCTGCCCACTTAGGGTCGCGCGGCTCGGTGATGTAGAACCACCCCGAGTGCCACCCCTTGACGGACTCCACGAAGGCCCCTACGAACCAGAGGATGTTGGGCATCTTACCCAACATGGCGCCTCCGCACTCCGCCTGCGTGCCCTTCACTACCTTCGGTTTGACATTGAAGGTCTTGAGCCATAAGCCGAAGTGGGGCTGGATGCAGAGGAAGGCCTCGCACACGACGATAAACGCCGAGATGTTGAGGATGAAGTTCGGCGCCAGATCATGGAAATCCAGGCCATAGTAGAACATGAGCCCCCGGACAAAGGGGTGAAGTGGAAAGCCCAGTCCGCGGAGGAAGTGGGGGAGAAATACGACCCTCTCATGGGGCCTGGGGGTGGGGATGAGCTGCCCCTGGTCGGGCAGCCGGTGCGCGATGTCGCCGGAGAGGTATCCGGCGCTGCACAGTTTGGCGATGTGCTCCTCCTTAACGGTGGAGGCCAACCATTTACCTCCCACTCCGGAAATGGTCGGAGAAGGTCGAGACGAGATGCGCGAACTTGGGCGCTGGAGCTCGAGTGCGCGGAGATGGATAAGCAAAGGAGGAAGAAGGCGTAGGTGAAAAGGTGAATCCTTATCCCTTATATATAGGCGGACGAAGACTATGCGTCCCCACTGGCCTGGTAAAACTCGCTTATCTCCCAAGCGCCACCATCAATGGCGCGGTTGGGTTACCCACGTCCGTATTGATGAGAATCCCGGAATAAGGGGAACACGATCTCTGCTTCGACAAGGCGTGCCAAGGAAACCGCTTCGCTAAACGCGCTGAGGTGGTATAAAAAATGATTCAAGTAAAGGCTTGGTAGTGGTGTGATGTCATGCCGCAAAATACGTCAGCAGATTGAACTTGTGTATATATTATTCTCTCTACGGTGGAATGTGGAATTTATTTTTCAGAGCCGGACACTATCCAGGTGTTCACAATATTCTATGGATTATTCGGAGGAGGAACCCGCCTTGCAATGCCGAACATTATGCGCGCCGGACTCATCGTCATTGAAGCCAGGTTCAGGGGCTACCGAGGGAGTCCTGGACTAGGGGGTGTCCGGACAGCCGGACTATCATCGTCCGCCGGACTCCAAGACTATGAAGATACAAGATTGAAGACTTCGTCCCGTGTCCGGATGGGACTTTCCTTGGCGTGGAAGGCAAGCTTGGCAATACGGATATGTAGATCTCCTACCATTGTAACTGACTCTGTGTAACCCTAGCCCTCTCCGGTGTCTATATAAACCGGAGGGCTTTAGTCCGTAGGACACAACATCCATTACAACAATCATACCATAGGCTAGCTTCTAGGGTTTAGCCTCCTTGATCTCGTGGTAGATCCACTCTTGTAATACACATCATCAATATTAATCAAGCAGGACGTAGGGTTTTACCTCCATCAAGAGGGCCCGAACCTGGGTAAAACATCGTGTCCCTTGTCTCCTGTTACCATCCGCCTAGACGCACAGTTCGGGACCCCCTACCCGAGATCCACCGGTTTTGACACCGACACTTGTCATCATGATTTTAGTTTTCAATTGGATTATGCCTCACATGATAATTATTTTGTTGAGTTTGATCCCACTACTATTCATGAGAAGAAATTTGCTTATGTGGAGTGTAGTAAATTTTCTATGCTTGTAGATCATGAAAAGAATGCTTTAGGTGCTGGTTATATTGTTGAATTCATTCATGATGCTAGTGAAAATTATTATGAGGGAGGAACATATGCTTGTAGGAATTGCAATGATATCAAGTTTCCTCTCTATGTGTCGAAAATCTTGAAGCTATGCTCGTTTTGCCTTCCTATGCTTGTTGATTATTGTTCCCATAAGTTGTTTGATCACAAAATCCCTATGCATAGGAAGTGGTTTAGACTTAAATGTGCTAGTCATATGCTTCATGATGCTCCCATTATATTTCAATTCTTATCTTTTATGTGAGCATCATTGTCATCATCATAGCTAGAAAGGCATTAAAGAAAATCACTTGTTTGGAGACAACCCAATATTTACCCTTACTGTTTTTGTGTGTTCACATGATTATGCTACTGTATTAATCATGTTTTATAGCTTTTGTTTCAATAAAGTGCCAAGTAAGACCTTTAGGATAGCTTACGGTGATAGTTGTGTTGATCCTGCTGAAAATCAGAAACTTTTGCACCGAGTAAATTAGTTTTTATAGTTCACAGAAACGTGCTTTTGATATGATTCTTTTTGCTCTGGATTGGTAACCAAATTTCCCAGGACTTCCTAATTTTGCAGGAATTTTGGAGTCCCAGAAGTATACGTTTGATACATATTACTGCAGACTGTTCTATTTTTGATAAATTCTGTTTTCTATGTGTTGTTTGCTTATTTTGATGTATCTATGAGTAGTATCATAGGGTATTAACCATAGAGAATTTGGAATACAGTAGATATTACACCAATATGAATTTAGAATGAGTTCATTACAGTACCTAAGTGGTGATTTATTTTCTTGTACTAACGGAGCTTACGAGTTTTCTGTTGAGTTTTGTGTTGTGAAGTTTTCAAGTTTTGGGTAAAGATTCGATGGACTATGGAATAAAGAGTGGCAAGAGCCTAAGCTTGGGGATGCCCAAGGCACCCCAAGGTAATATTCAAGGACAACCAATAGCCTATGCTTGGGGATGCCCAAGGCACCCCAAGGTAATATTCAAGGATAACCAATAGCCTAAGCTTGGGGATGCCCCGGATGTCATCCCCTCTTCCGTCTTCGTTCATCGATAACTTTACTTGGAGCTATATTTTCATTCACCACATGATATGTGTTTTGCTTGGAGCGTCAGTTTCTTTTGTTAGTATTTACTTGCTGTTATTTAGAATAATGTTTTGCATCTTTATCTTCAATAAAAATGTCAAGGATAGCCTTTACCATGCTTATTTTGCTAGTATACATGTTGCTGTTTGAAAACAGAAAGTTTACCGCTGTTGCAAAAATTCCATAGAAAATTCAGAGAATGATATAATGTTGAAACTTTTTGCATATTGAGATATGATAAATCTTCTACAGCATAGTATTTTTCTCATAATTTTTGGAGTTAGGGAAGTATGATGAATCTTGCATTCTTTACAGACTATACTGTTTTGGCAGATTGCTGTTATGTTTGCATTGTTTGCATATGTTTCCTTGTTTAATGATTCTATTTGAGGATAGGGGTATTAAATATGCAGAGGCATTTAGTATGAAATGTTGAATAATAATTTTAGTGATTTGTTACAGTAGAAAATGATAAGGTTTTGCATTGGTTTATACTAACCTATCTCACGAGTTCTTGTTGAGTTTGGTGTGGATGAAGATTTCGATAAAAAGAGAAACCATGATGTGAGAGGAATTAAGGAGACACAAAAGTTCAAGCTTGGGGATGCCCAAGGCACCCCAAAATAATATTCCAAGAAGTCTCAAGCACCTAGGCTTGGGGATGCCCCGGTAGGCATCCCACCTTTCTTCTTCAACAACTATCGGTTAGTATCGGTTGAAACTAAGTTTTTGCTTCTTCACATGAGTTGTGCTATCCTTGCAATGTCATTTTATTTTGTTTTGCTTGCTGTTTGAATATGATACCAAGATCTGAAGTTCTCTAATGAGAGAGAGTCTTCACATAGTTACACAATTATTTAGCTACCCATTGATCTTCACTTATATCTTGTTGGAGTAGTTTGTCATTTACTCGTGTGCTTCACTTATATCCTATGAGTAAATGGTTGAATGAGTTGATGTCATAAATCTGAAATTATATATGTTTCATTTTCTTATCCCATGGGGAGTAATGACTTCACATCTAAGAAGTAGAGGTTGTAAATTCATTGAAGGTTAGGAAGCATTGTATTGGTCATTTGAACAATTGATGAAAGAATATTGAAGGAAGAGAGATTTCACATATAAATATACTATCTTAGACATCTTCTATGATTGTGAGCACTCATTAAAGTATGACATGCTAAAGAGTTGATGTTGGACAAGGAAGACGATGTAATGGGTTATCTTTTCTCACATCTCAGTTAAAGTATATTGTCATGGATCGTTCAAACATGTTGAGCTTGCCTTTCCCCTTCATGCTAGCCAAAATTCCTTGCACCAAGTAGAGATACTACTTGTGCTTCCAAATATCCTTAAACCCAATTTTTGCCATCAATGTCCATCATACCTACCTATATGCGGTATTTACCTGCTGTTCCAAGTAAATTTGCATGTGCCAAACTCTAAACCTTGAAATAATAATCTGTTTTGTATGCCCGAATCGCTCATGTAGCGACTAGGGGCTGTCAGTATCTTCCATGCTAGGTGGGTTATTCTCAAGATGAGTGGACTCCGCTCATCATTCATGAGAAAAATGGCTGGTAACCGGGATGCCCAGTCCCATGATCAAAAAGATCAAAATCAAATAAAAATAATTGCAAACAAAATTCCCCCTGGACTGTTGCTGGTATGGACGGTACCCCATTGTTTCGGATGGCCGTGGAGTGTGATTGTTGGTGGAGGGGGAGTAAAAACTTTACCATTCCGTTTGTGAACCGCCTATAATGTATGTAGTATGGAAGATATTGGGAACTCTTGGTTGTTATGTTGACAATGAGATCATACCTCTCAAAATTATTTATCTCTATTTCAAAATTGAGCTCTGGCACCTCTGCAAATCCATGCTTCCCTCTGCGAAGGGCCTATCTTTTACTTTTATGCAAGAGTCAAGGTGATCTTCACCTTTCCATTTTTCATTTTATCCTTTGGCAAGCACCTCGTGTGTGAAAGATCCTGATATATATATCCAATTGGATGTAAGTTAGCATGAACTATTATTGTTGACATCACCCAAAGGTGAATAGGTTGGGAGGCGACACTATAAGCCCCTATCTTTTTCAGTGTCCGATTAAAACTCCAAAACCATAAGTATGGCGTGAGTGTTAGCAATTGTAGAAGTCTATATGATAGTTGAGTATGTGGAGTTTCCTAAATCAAAGCTTTGACATAGACCCTTCTTGAAAATAAGATGAATTGCAATTGTTTGATGACTGAGAACATAGTTTGCTAAGTTTTCAAGAAAGTTTATGGTCTATGCTTTAACATGTGAATAGCTTGTTACTTGATCTTGATAAGTTTTATGAGATGAACTATTGTTATGACATATAATCATGCTAGAAAAGGTGATTGAAATTATCATTGATCAAAGTTGTGCACCTGCTAGCATTCACACTTCATAAATTCTTTCTTTTATCATTTACCTACTCGAGGACGAGCAGGAATTAAGCTTGGGGATACTGATACGTCTCCAACGTATCTATAATTTATGAAGCATTCATGCTATTATATTATCTGTTTTGGATGTTTATGGGCTTTATTATACACTTTTATATTATTTTTGGGACTAACCTATTAACCGGAGGCCCACCCATAATGTTGTTTTCTTGCCTATTTCAGTGTTTCGAAGAAAAGGAATATCAAGTGGAGTCCAAACGGAATGAAACCTTCGGGAAACTTATTTTTCGAACAGAAGTAATCTAGGGAACTTGGAGTGTAAGTCAGGGAAGCTTCGAGGAGGCCACGAGATAGGGGAGCGCGCCCACCCCCCTAGGCGCGCCCTCCACTCTCGTGGGCCCCTCGTGGCTCCCCCGACCGACTTCTTTCGCCTATATATTCCCATATACCCTAAAAACATCGAAGGACAAGATAGATCGGGAGTTCCGCCGCCGCAAGCCTCTGAAGCCACCAAAAACCTCTCAGGAGCCTGTTCCGGCATCCTGCCGGAGGGGGGATCCCTCACCGGTGGCCATCTTCATCATCCCGGTGCTCTCCATGACGAGGAGGGAGTAGTTCACCCTCGGGGCTGAGGGTATGTACCAGTAGCTATGTGTTTGATCTCTCTGTCTCTCTCTCTCTCTCGTGTTCTCTCTATGGCACGATCTTGATGTATCACGAGCTTTGCTATTATAGTTGGATCTTATGATGTCTCTCCCCCTCTACTCTCTTGTGATGAATTGAGTTTTCCTCTTGAAGTTATCTTATCGTATTGAGTCTTTAAGGATTTGAGAACACTTGATGTATGTCTTGCCATGCTTATCTGTGGTGACAATGGGATATTCACGTGATCCACTTGATGTATGTTTTGGTGATCAACTTGCGGGTTCCGCCCATGAACCTATGCATAGGGGTTGGCACACGTTTTCGTCTTGACTGTCCGGTAGAAACTTTGGGGCACTCTTTGAAGTACTTTGTGTTGGTTGAATAGATGAATCTGAGATTGTGTGATGCATATCGTATAATCATGCCCACGGATACTTGAGGTGACAATGGAGTATCTAGGTGACATTAGGGTTTTGGTTGATTTGTGTCTTAAGGTGTTATTCTAGTACGAACTCTATGATAGATTGAATGGAAAGAATAGCTTCGTGTTATTTTACTACGGACTCTCGAATAGATCGAGCAGAAAGGATAACTTTGAGGTGGTTTCGTACCCTAGCATAATCTCTTCGTTTGTTCTCCGCTATTAGTGGCTTTGGAGTGACTCTTTGTTGCATGTTGAGGGATAGTTGTATGATCCATGTATGTTATTATTGTTGAGAGAACTTGCACTAGTGAAAGTATGAACCATATGCCTTGTTTCCTACCATTGCAATACCGTTTGTGCTCACTTTTATCATTAGTTACCTTGCTGTTTTTATATTTTCAGATTACAAAAACCTATATCTACTATCCATGTTGCACTTGTATCACCATCTCTTCGCCGAACTAGTGCACCTATAAAATTTACCATTGTATTGGGTGTGTTGGGGACACAAGAGACTCTTTGTTACTTGGTTGCAGGGTTGCTTGAGAGAGACCATCTTCATCCTACGCCTCCCACGGATTGATAAACCTTAGGTCATCCACTTGAGGGAAATTTGCTGCTGTCCTACAAACCTCTGCACTTGGAGTCCCAACAACGTCTACACGGAGAAGGTTGCGTAGTAGACATCAGAATTTTTGTGATTTTTGGGAGGTGGAATCAATGCAAATGGGGCCCACAGCCACCACAAGATACCTGGGCGCGCCAGGCATCCCATGCACGTGGTGGTGGGTTGTGCCCTCCTTGAAGGTCGGTGGAGCTCTACTTCAAGCACAAGGAAGCTTATATCCGGAAAAAATCATGTTATAATCTTAGCGCAATCGGAGTTACGAATCTCCGCATATTTAAGAAACGATTTTCGGCCAGATCTAGGGAACACGAAACAGAAGAGAGCAGAGAGGGAGATCCAATCTCGGAGGGGCTCCTGCCCCTCCACCGCCACGGAGGCCATGGACCAGAGGGGGAACTCTCCTCCCATCTGGGGGGATGCCAAGGAAGAAGAAGGAGGGGGCTCTCTTCCCTCTCTCCCGATGGCGCCCGAATGTCGCTGGGGCAATCATCTGTTGCGACGGTCTACTCCAACAACTCTGTCATCTTCACCAACAAATCCTCCTCCCCCATCTATATTCAGCGGTCCACTCTCCCGCAACCCGCTGTACCCTCTACTTGAAGATGGTGCTTTATGCTTCATACTATTATCCAATGATATGTTGCCATCCTATGATGTCTGAGTAGATTTTTATTGTCCTATCGGTAATTGGTGAATTGTTATGGTTGGTTTAATTTTCTTGTGGTTATATTTCTATCATATGAGTGCGCGTGTGGATCACACCATAGGGTTAGTTGTATGTTGATAGGACTATGCATTGGAGGGCAAGGGTGACAACGCCTTCATCCTAAACATAGAAATTGATACGTACGAGATTCAAGGGGGGCCAATATAAATTAATGCTGTGGTTGGGTGTTTTACCTTAATGAACGTTAGTATTTGTGGATGCTTGCTAATAGTTCCAATCATAAGTGCATAGAATTCCAAGTAAGGGAGGACATGCTAGCAGAGGCCTCTCCCACATAAAAACTTGCTATCGGTCTCGTAACGTAGCCAATTGCTAAGGGACAATTCTGCAAATCCAACCACCATTATTGCACACTCATTTACTAAGTTAAATTTTTATTTATTTAAACATCACCTACTTTTTATTTTTACGTTCTTTATTATCTTGCAAACCTATCCACACCTAAAAGGTACTTCTAGTTGTATTCTTGTTCTAGGTAAAGCAAACATTAAGTGTGCGTAGAGTTGTATCAGTGGTCGATAGAACTTGAGAGAATATTTGTTCTACTTTTAGATCCTCATTGGGTTCGACACTCTTATTTATTGAAAAAGGCTACAAATGATCCCCTATACTTTTGGGTTATCAAGACCTTTTTTTGGCGCCGTTGCCGGGGAGCAATAGCGTGGGGTGAATATTCTTGTGTGTGCTTGTTTGCTTTATCACTAAGTAAATTCTATTTTGTGCTCCTGTTTTCTATCTTTAGTTATGGGTAGGAAACGCAAAATACCAAAAAAATAGTTGTACCTGCTAAACCAATGGTTGAAGAACCACTCAAAATACATCATACTGTTGAAGCTTTCTACTTGGATCATCTTTGATCCCTATGTGCTCATGTTGAAAACCCAACTAATTTAGTTGAGAGAAAATCATTAAATGAGCATGCTTATTTTGTGTGACACCATTTATCTCAAAAAGGGAAACTTTTACTGCATCAAATTAATACGATGCAATGCTATGCTTGGAATTTATGTGAATTATATGATTTTATGTGTTGTTCTGAAGACCCTAAGAAATACCTTCCCTACCAAAGTTTAGTCATAATGGAATCTTATCTTCTTATGCCAAGGGTGTTTATAATTACTACGATATTGAACAAATTGAAGAATTTGTTGCTTTTAAGGGTGCTTATGAAATTGATTCTTTGATTGAAAAGTATGATGCTACTCTTTACAAATCTAAATTTTTTGCCATAGTTAAATATTGCTATGAAAATTATTCTTCTAATGGTTATACTAAACCATATATTAAGGACTTCTCTGCTGTCCAAGAAGAGACTAATATTTTACAGCAGTCTATGGAAGAAGAAATTGATGAAACTGTGAGCTCACTGGATGAAAAAGATGATGAGGAGAGCGAAGAACAAGAGGAGGAAGAGCAGATTAGCTACCCGTGCCCACCTCCTAATGAGAGTAACTCTTCAACTCATACATTGTTTAATGCCCCTTCGTGCTTACTGAAGGATGAATGCTATGATAGTCGTCATGATCCCGTTGATTCACTGGAAATATCCCTTTTTGATGAACTTGATGCTTGCTATGCTTGTGTCCAAGAAGCCAATATGAATTATGTTTATGGTGATGAACTTGCTATCGGTCCTTATGTTAAAAGTGAAATTATTGCTATTTCACCCACACATGATAGTCATATTATCTTTTTGAATTCTCCCAACTACACTATATCAGAGAAGTTTGCTCTTATTAAGGATTATATTGATTGGTTGCCTTTTACCGTTGCACATGATGATTTTGATGAATATAATATGCATGTGCTTGCTGCTCCTACTTGCAATTATTATGAGAGAGGAACAACATCTCCACCTATCTATGTTTCCAACACGATAAAATTGCAACAAACTGTTTATGCTATGTATTGGCCTTTACTTGATGTGCATGAATTGTTCTTGTATGACATGCCGATGCATAGGAAGAGAGTTAGACTTCTTCATTGCATGATATATGTTGCTTTGTTCTCACTACTAAATTCTAAATCATTGTTAATTAAAATTGGCTTTGATATACCTTGGGATCCTGGTGGATCCATCACTTGAGCACTTTATGCCTAGCTTAATGGATTTAAATAAAGCGCTGCTAGGGAGACAACCTGGAAGTTTAGGAAGTAATTTTTTTTCTGTTGAGTGCTTTTATAAAGTTTAAACACAAAAATATATATATTGGAACTTAATACTTCACAAAAAGAAAAGTGAAAGTGAGAAAGACAAGCACCGTGGAAGTGGGAGCTAGCCTTGAACTTCATTCATGCCCATGGAAACTTTGTGAATCTCGATTACAGAAACTTTTCCATTGTATTATAAAAATAATATGCCAAGATTTGCCTTTAGGATGATTAGATTGCTTGTTGGTATATGCGGTGTAAAAACAGAAACTTTGGCTATAGTGCGTGAATTTACATTTTTTACTGAAACGTCAAAAGTTTCTGTAACTTTTTGCAGAATATTTGTATACAAATTTTTTATTTGTCCTAATTTTTCATAACTTTTGGAGTTACAGAAGTATGGTGAATGTTCAGATTACTACAGCCTATCCTGTTTAAGACAGATTCTATTTTTGATGCATTGTTTTGCTTGTTTTTGATGAAACTATCGATTTTATCGGTGGTATAAGCCATGGAGAAGTTATAATACAGTAGCTACAATGCAAAAAACAAAATATTAATGGGTTTGGAACAATTATTAGAGCAATGATTTGTATTATTATACTAACGTATCTCACCAGTTTTCTGTTAAGTTTTGTGTGGATGAAGTGGTCAAAGATCGAGGAGGTCTCGATATGAGGAGAAGGAGGAGAGGCAAGAGTTCAAGCTTGGGGATTCCCAAGGCACCCCAAGTAAATATCCAAGGAGACTCAACTGTCTAAGATTGGGGATGCCCTGGAAGGCATCCCATCTTTCTTCAACAAGTATCAGTATGTTTTTTGTTTTCGTTTCGTTCAAGTGATATGTGTAAATCTTGGAGCGTCTTTTGTGTTTAGTTTTCACTTTCCTTTTATGCACCATGCTAGTATGAGATAGTCCATGGTTGATTTATAGAATGCTCATTACACTTCACTTATATCTTTTGTGTATGGCTTTGTAGAATGCTTCATGTGCTTCACTTATATAATTTGAAGTTTGGATTGCACGTTTCTCTTCACATAAAAAACCGTTATTTGAAGAATGCTCTTTTGCTTCACTTATATTTGTTAGAGCATGGTCTTTTGTAGAAAGAATTAAATTCTCATGCTTCACTTATATCTATTTAGATCGTCAACAGGAATCAGTGATTTGCTTGGTTAGTCATAAAATCCTACATAAAACTTATGGATCACTGAATATGATATGTTTGATTCCTTGCAATAGTTTTGCGATATTGAGATGATATAAGGGAGGTACTAGTAAACGGTTGTGGTTAGTAGGAATATTGGTGTTAAGATTTTTGATTCCCGAAGCATGCACTTAAAGTCTCTCACTATGCTATGAAGTTGGAGCATGATTTATTATTGATTGTCTTCCTTATGAGTAATGGTCGGGGACGAGTGATGGTCTTTTCCTACCAATCAATCCCCCTAGGGTCATGCGTAGTAGTAATTTGCTTCAAGGGCTAATAAACATTTGCAATAAGTATATGAGTTCTTTATGACTAATGTGAGTCCATGGATTATATGCACTCTTACCTTTCCGCAATTTGCTAGCCTCTACGGTACCGTGCATTGCCCTTTCTCACCTCGAGATTCGGTGCAAACTTCACCGGTGCATCCAAACCCTGTGATATGATACGCTCCATCACACATAAGCCTTATTATATCTTCCTCAAAACAACCACCCTACCTACCTATTATGGCCTTTCCATAGCCATTCTGATATATGTTGCCATGCAACTTCCACCAATTCTATTTTGATGACTTGAGCATTCATTGTCATATTGCTTTGCATGATCATATAGCTGACATAGTATTTGTGGCTCAGCCACCATTCATCATTTTTTTATACATGTTACGCTAGATCTTTGCACATCCTGGTACACTGCCAAAGGCATTCATATAGAGTCATATTTTGTTCTAGGTATCGAGTTGTGATTTTTTATTTCTTTTGAGTTGTAAGTAAATAGAAGTGTGATGATCATCATTATTCATTATTAGAGCATGTCCCGGTGAGGAATGGATTATGGAGGCTATGATTCCCCCAAAGGTCGGGGTGAGACTCCGGACAAAGAGAGGAAAAAAAGAAAAAAAGGAAAAGAAAAGAAAAGAAAAAAAGACAAGGAGAGAAGGGGCATGCTAATTCCACACTTGTGCTTCAAAGTAGCACCATGTTTTTCATATAGAGAGTCTCCTATGTTGTCACTTTCATATAGTAGTGGGAATTTTTCATTATAGAGTTAGATGCACACCCACTCAGTTTCTATGTTGAGCTTTCATACACTTATAGCTCTTAGTGCATTCCTTGCATGGCAATCCCTACTCCTCGCATTGACATCCGTTGATGGTCATCTCCATAGCCCGTTGGTTAGCCGGGTCGATGTGAGACTTTCTCACTTTTTGTCTTCTCTATATTTACCCCTACCATCATACTCTATTCCAACCATAGTGCTATGTCCATGGCTTGTGCTCATGTATTGCCTGAGAGTTGAAAAGGCTAAAGCTCGTTAAAAAGTATGAATCAATTGCTCGGCTTTTCATCAGGGTTGTGCATGATAAATACTTTGTGTTAAGAAGACATAGCATGAAAGGACTATATGATTTTGTAGGGATAGCTTTCTTTAGTGTTGATATTTTGAAAGACACGATTGTTTGTTGGGATGCCTGAGTATTGATGTCTTTACGTCAAATTATAGACTATTGATTTGAATCACTTATGTCTTAATATTCATGCCATGATTAGACATATGATCAAGATTATGCTAGGTAGCATTCCACATTAAAAATAATCTTTTTATCATTTACCTACTCAAGGATGAGCAATAATTAAGCTTGGGGATGCTGATACGTCTCAGCCATATCTATAATTTTTGATTGTTTCATGCCAATATTATACAACTTTCACATACTTTTGGCAACATTTTATATGATTTATTGGACTAACATATTGATCCAGTGCCCAGTGCTAGTTCCTGTTTTTTTGCATGTTTTTTGCTTCGCAGAATATCCATATCAAACGAAGTACAAACAGGATAAAAATTTACAGAGAATTATTTTGGAATATCTGTGATTCTTGGGAGGTGGAATCAACACAAACAGGTCCTAGAGCAACCACAAGACACCTGGGCGCGCCAGGCAGCCCGGGCGCATGGTGGTGGGTTGTGCCCTCCTCGAAGGTCGGTTGGAGCTCTACTTCAAGCACAAGGAAGCTTATATCCGGAAAAAAATCGTGTTATAGTCTAGCGCAATCGGAGTTACGGATCTTCGGATATTTTAGAAACTGTTTTCAGCCAGATCTGGGGAACGCAAAACAGAAGAGAACAAAGAGGGAGATCCAATCTCGGAGGGGCTCCTGCCTCTTCACAGCCATGGATGCCATGGACCAGAGGGGGAACTCTCCTCCCATCTAGGGGGAGGCCAAGGAAGAAGAAGAAGGATGGGGCTCTCTCCCCCTCTCTCCCAGTGGCACCGGAACGCCACCGGGGCAATCATCATGTGATGGCGATCTACTCCAAGAACTCCGTCATCTTCACCAACAACTCCATCGCCTTCCCCCATCTATATTCAGCGGTCCACTCTCCCGCAACTCGATGTACCCTCTACTTGAACATGGTGCTTTATGCTTCATACTATTATCCAATGATATGTTGCCATCCTATGATGTCTGATTAGATTTTTGTTATCTTATCGGTAATTGGTGAATTGCTATGGTTGGTTTACTTTGCTTGTGGTTATGTTGTTTTCCTTTGGTAACCATCATATGAGCATGCGTGTGGATCACACCACAGGGTTAGTTGTATGTTGATAGGACTATACATTGTAGGGCAAGGGTGACATCAGCTTCAGCCTAAACATAGAAATTGATACGTACAAGATTGAAGGGGGACCAATATATCTTAATGTTATGGTTGGGTGTTTTACCCTAATGAACCTTAGTAGTTGCGGATGCTTGCTAATAGTTCCAATCATAATTGCACAGAATTCCAAGTAAGGGAGGACATGCTAGTGAGGCCTCTCCCACATAAAAACTTGCTATCAGTCTAGTAACGTAGCAAATTGCTAAGGGACAATTCCGCAAATCCTACCACCACTATTCCACACTCGTTTTACTAAGTTAATTGTTTCTTTATTTAAGCAGCACCTAGTTTTTGTTTTTATTTTCTTTATTATCTTGCAAATATATCCACACCTAAAAAGTACTTCTAGTTTTATTCTTGTTCTAGGTAAAGCAAATGTTAAGTGTGCACAGAGTTGCATCGGTGGTCGATAGAACTTGAGGGAATATTCGTTCTACCATTAGCTCCTCATTGGGTTCGACACTCTTATTTATCAAGAAAGGCTACAAATGATCCCCTATACTTCTGGGTTATCATCGGGTTCCGCCCAGGTCTCGATCTAGGATCGGCTAGGATTTCCTTGGGTGAGGGGAAAGAAGAAGAGTGGTGGTTGATGTGTGCATCGCGAGCGCCGAATGTAGATAAGGTCGAGGAGGAGTGGGCAAGCTCGCGTGCCCTCAACGCACGCTCCCCATGGCGCGGGCACGAGGAGGATGAAAACGTGGGTAGCAGGTGCGTTGTAGCCAAAGGCTGGCAGGTGGGGCTCCAGGCGCCACATGGGCATACAGGCTGGGGGTACGCGAGCGTGCGGGTGAGAAAATTAAAATAGGAGGGGCAGGCGAGCTGGGTTGCGGGTTAGTTCGGCTAGACTCCTCTCTCCCTCTATCTCTGTCTCTCTCTCCCTTTCTTTACTTTCTCTTATTTCTTCAAATGAAAACTTGGAGGAAAAGGAAGAGAGGGCTAAAGATGGAATTTTCCAGAGTACAAAAATATCATTGAAGCCCTGGAATTATGCACATTTGAATAAATGTCCTAGCAATATTTAAACACTAAAAATTAAATCAAATTTGAATTGAACTCAAAAATGAGTAAATTTTGAATCTAACCATGCATTTCCAAAAGGGCTAAAAATTGGAGGAGTGGGTATTGGCATGATTTATGATTTATGGGGAAATGGTGAACATTTTTCTGGAATTGGAAAAATGTCACTTGCATAATTGAATAGACTTTAGAAGGAAGAACTGAAAGTGCTAGTATCGACTAGAGGGGGGTGAATAGGCGATTTTTATGAAAGTCTCCAAAACTTGGATATTTCGAAGACAAACACCAGAAACAACCTAATTGATATGCAGCGGAAGATAAACTACCCTAGACAAGCCATAGTCAAGTATGTAATGATGTGAAAGTACAGGACTAACAGCAGTAAGGTAGACATGATCAAGATGGAAGATAGTATGAAGCCAATCAACAATAGTAGTCAAGCAACAAAGTCAAACAGATGAACAGATAGGCAATGACTTCATGAAGACAAACTTAAGTAAGGTTGGAAGGGATAGAACCAGTTGCTTGTTGAAGACACAGGATTTGTTGGACCAGTTCCAGTTGCTGTGACAACCTTACGTCTGGTTAGGGAGGCTGAGATTTAACTCAGAAGACCGTGTCTTCACCTTATTCCCCTTGAGCTAAGGACACCCAGTCCTCGCCCAATCACTCTGGTAAGTCTTCAAGGGAGACTTCCAGACCTTCACAGACTTCGTTCACCGGCAATCCACAATGACTCTTGGATGCTTAGAACGCGACGCCTAACCGGCTGGAGGATTCATAGTCCTCAAGTGTAATAAGTCTTCAGGTCACACAGACAGAAAGACTTCAGTGATGCCTAACACTCTTTGGCTCTGGGTGTTTGGGCTTTGTCCTCGCAAGGATTTCTCTCTCTCAAATGCTTCGAGGTGGGTTGCTCTCAAATGACAAAAGCCGTGCACAAACTCTGAGCAGCCACCAATTTATGGTGTAGGGGATGGGCTATTTATAGCCGCTAGGCAACCCGACCTGATTTGTCCAAAATGACCCTGGGTCACTAAGGAACTGACACGTGTTCCAACGGTCAGATTTCAAACACACGCGGCAACTTTACTTGGGCTACAAGCAAAGCGGACTCATCCAGCTCTGGATAAGATTTGCTCTCATTGTCTTCGCTCGAAGACATAGGATTTGGGTTGAGCATCACTTCAGTCACTCTGACTTAGTTCACTTGGACCCCACTTAACAGTACGGTGGTTCCTATGACTCAACAAAGAAGAAAAGGAAACAACGAAACCACACAGTCTTCGCGCTCCAAAGTCTTCACGCAATGTCTTCTCATGTCATAGTCTTCGATATGAATATCTTCTCATTCCACCATTGTCTTCAATGTCTTCATACATTTTTAGGGGTCATCTCCGGTAGGTAAACCGAATCAATGAGGGACACTACCTGCGTTATCCTGCAATTCTCACAAACGCATTAGTCCCTCAACCAACTTTGTCGTCAATACTCCAAAACCAACTAGGGGTGGCACTAGATGCACTTACAATCTCCCCCTTTTTGGTGATTGATGACAAACTGGTTGAAGTTTTCAATGGGGATAAAGTATGTGCAATTGTAAGGATAGGAATTTGTCTCCATAAGTTGCAAGGGCTCCCCCTGAAGATGTGCATATAAGTAATTTGCTTTTGGAATGCAAATGCACATGGCAGGTTGTACTTGTGGAGATCCACTTCAACTTATGAAGATAATTCATCATGCATGAAGTGATATAGCAATAAGAATGACATGCATAATGAAAAATGGACGTCTGCAGAATGATCTAAGTGCGGAAGTTATCATCGCACATGCGGAATTTATCATCGCAAAGCAAATAAGTAGCAGGAGTAGCAGACGACCATCAAGTTTAGGTGTTACAACTCAAAGAACCAAATGTTTCAAAACGCAAGAGTTGTAAGCACGCAGCAAAATATAATGCAACCGCCCATATGAACCCGCTTGAAGACTATCAACTCATACGCTTCTCCCCCTTTTGTCAGTAAGGACCAAAAAGGTTTGAAGACATAGAGCATCTACTCGTCATCATGAGTAGGTGAAGCAGCAGGGTTGTCGTCGTTGGTTGGCGGTGCAGACGAGCTTGGTGCAGTGTTGATGCACGCAGTAGTAGTTGGAGGTGGTGAAGTAGCGTCATCTTCATCATCGATCACCCTGGCATTTACTGTTGCCGCGGAAGAGGAATATTCAGAGTCTTCAAGAGGTGGAGTTCGACGCAGGGTAGCAGTCCTTGGAGGAGTGGAGTTGAACTGGAATCTTTCATTGAAGCCATCATCTTGAAGATCATCTTCAGCACTGAGCAGGGTCAAACTCTTCCATGAGCTTCGGCAAGTCTCATGAGCAACAAAAGCATTCTTGGTGGCGAGGTTGCGAATGCGATTGACAGAGGGGCTTCAGGCCTTTGTCCTCTTCGAAGCCTGCGAAGCGCTGGCTTCAAGTTAGGAGATGGACTTGGCTGGGCCTGAAAGTCTTCAGCCTCTTCTTGCACTAGGGGTGTAGCTTGTTGTTGTTGTTGGGGAGTACTGGGGGAGTCTTGGTGTCGTTGCAGGTGATCAGCCCACGAAGCATCCTGAGCAATTGGCGTCAAAGGACAACCAATGCTGATGATTTCGCTGTTCGTATGAACAGGCGATGATACCATTTGATGTTCGATCTGAGGAAGAACTTCATCATCATTTACATTGTCATCATGACCAATGTCTTCAGCAGCGTTGGGTTCAGCTGCTGGAATATCTTCAGTCTCATGTGCCTTTGTGGTAGCAGGCTCATGGACAACCATCCTTCTCTCTTGATGAACAGACACAGGGCGAACCACGGAAATGGGTTCAACGACTAAGGGCTCTGTGGAAGCAGCCCTAGTCTTCTTGGTCGTGCCCTTCTTCTTGGAGGGAGCGGCATCAGAAGCTTCAGTATTCTTTCTCTTTCTCGCATCAGCCTCAGCAGCCTTTATCTTCTTCTGTTCTGAAGAGGTTGTGGTGACCTTAGGCTTCGAGCCAGTCATTCTCCTTGGGAAGATAATGCGAGGGGCTTCTTGGCTTGAAGGCTCAGGCTGTTCAGCAGGGTGCTTCTTCTTCCTCTTTGCAGCCATCCTGGGATCAATACCAGGGCGGCCAAGGGACTTGCGCTTCTCAGCCTCATTGTAGGAAAGCACACACTTATCAGCCAAAAGCTTCATGCGTTCTCGAGAGCCCTGAGCTTCTTGGCGTTTCTGCAGAAAATCTTCTTTGAGCTCATGGAGCATGACCTTGAAGTTGCGGACGTCTTGAACACTCAGATTGGCCACATGCTTCTTGAATTGAGCCTTCTCAAAATCAATCTTGTTTTTGAGCTCAACGATGCACTGAGCGAGAGCTAGCTCAGAAGCAATGGCGCCATTGAAGGCGATGCTGAGGCCAATTGGGAGCTGTAAATCTTCAAAGCTGACGTTGGGGGTGTCGAACCATTCATCAATGAAATTGTGAATGATGGCCACATCAAAGAGAGGCAGGTTGCTGAAGATTTCTGCTTCTTCTTTACTCTTGATCAGCTGCTCAAGGGCATCATCAGCAAGATCTTCATCACTTGATAGATCAATGGGTTCATCACGCAGGATGGCAGCAGGAGTCATGGCTCGTTGATCAGTTGTTCTAACAAGCTGCTTTTTCTTGTCCGTTCTCTTGGAGACACGGGACAGATCTTCAGATTGCACACTGGCTTCAGGAGGTGCAGTGGCCAGTGGCTTCGCACGCAAAGTCTTCGGAGGTGGCTTTGCAACTGAGGTTGAAGCCTTAGACTTCTTTTGCTTCTGTGGCTTTGGAGGAGGAGGAGCAGGGGCTTCATCAGAGTCAGCACCATTGTCATAATGATCAACTCTGGCGCCTTGGACCATGATGTAAGTGATAAGGCCGTCAAGGTTGGCGTAGGGGCCAATGACATTGGGATTGGCTTCACGAGAGCCGTCAGCACGGGGAGCAGACGGACCTGGGTTGAAGTCTAAACCCAAGGCCTTCTTGTTCTTCTTGGCCGAAGCCACAGCAAACTGATAGTTGCGCTTGAAGAGCGAATCGTCACGACACCATAGGAGTGAGGTGGGATCTGCGTTCTTTGGCTGTGGCCCACGGACCATGCAAGGGTAGAAGCCTTGTTCAATGGCTTCAGCTTGGCTCTTGGGTTGAAGACCTTGATAGAGGATATCACCCCAAGGTCTCTTGATGGCATTCTTCTCTGCATATTCCTTTGTGACAAACTTGTACTTGAACCACTCCTCAGCCCAATAGCGTCGAATCCATTGGATTCGCGTCTTCCTCTGATGATAGTTCTCCTCCGGATCTGTCTTGTACAGTTCTGCTAACTTATCAGGCAGATCCTTAGATGTACCTTCTCTGTGCTTTCTGCCACCCTTCCTTGCTGGTTTTTCTGTTGCCATGAACTTTAAGCTGAAAGGCTTCAATACGTTCAAAGGCTTCAGAGATTTGCGCTTGCTGGTCAAGCAGGAACTAGCTTCAGAAGAATTTATATGATGCTGCAAATATTCTGCAAATGAATGCAGACTATGAGAACCAAGGGATTCTCCCACGGACATGTACTTGTGACAGCATTAGAGATGCGAGGGAAGGGGAAGAGGTCATATGCATTCTCAGAAGATTTTGAAGATAAATCAGTTTGAAGACATTGACCTCATGTTGCGACGACATTCACTTATATAGATGAGTTGGTTCCAGATTTGTACCAATCCGTGAATAAGTACAAGTGAGGAATCAAACTAGAAGAGATCTAAGTGAATCGACTAAGCAGTATGAGATGCAGGCGGAATAGATCTAGCTTTGAATAGACAGAAACTACTTTCGGAAAATAGGATGAATCTTGAATATCAAAAAGGTGGTAAAAATAGAGTTATAATTACCGCACGAAGAACTGCTGGATGGAGAAGAATAGGAGACCGAGCAGTTCAGCCCACCGTGCCCTAACTTGGCGACGGAGGACACCTACGGCGACGGCGGAGAGGACGATGTCCGCGGCCGGCGTGAGGACGGCGTCGGAGAAGTCGCGGCAGCTAAGCGCTTCGTCGCCAGCGTCGTCGCGAGCTAGCGGTGGCGCTAGGGTTTTGACGGAGGTGGAGAGGTGGAAGAAGAATTTCTTTACCGCACGGGGATAGGTATTTATAAGTAGGTGAGAGACACAGCGCAATTACGCTGGTGCCCCTGACGGTTCACATCTAAGGGGCACGTGGCAAGCATGCAACACACTCAGGGTTGTCCCACGTTCCCACGCCCGCCAGGCATGTCGGAGAGTTGTTCCGACTTCTCCGGATTTCAACAGTAAAGATAAGCCATTAAGAACAGATTTAATGTTTGTCTCTTTGCCTTCTACTGACTAGGACGCAGAGAAGACATTCGACAGTTTCAACAGAATGCATATGATTTGGACAGATAGATTTTGAGATAGTATGCATAGAGAGGTTAGGGTCCGATCACATTCACTTAGTTCAAAAGATCCAATCTTGAAGACATAGCTATAAGTGAATGTTGTAGAGGACATAACACTAGTATATATATATATCAAAAAGCAATCAAATCATCATAGTGCAGAAAGTCATGAAGACAAATTGAAACTGAAGACAAACCAAATGCGAAGTCATTGCAATATGACGCCTTGAATGAAACACTTCAAACAAGAAAAGTTGGTGGTGGCGTTACCCACCGTATAGGAAGTATTAGACCCAGACACGGCGCACAATTATCGTGGCGCTCCGAAGTCAAATTCCATGTTAATATGTTCACACTCAGAGTGTAAGTCTTCATTGTTTGAAGATATACCTTACATTGTGTGTTGCACATCTAAGTCATCAACATGCATAAGTGTTAGGATGTGTGCCTGATCACAGGACATTAGAGGATTCTAAGATATTTAGCTGACACCGTAACTTGCAGAACCTTTTCTCATCGAAGGGCTTTGTGAAGATATCTGCCAGTTGCTCTTCAGTGTTGACGTGAATGATATCGATATCTTTCTTCACAACATGATCTCTGAGAAAGTGATGACGAATTTCAATGTGCTTTGTCTTTGAGTGTTGGACTGGATTGTTGGCTATTTTGATGGCACTCTCGTTGTCGCAGAAGAGAGGTACTTGTCTCAGGTTGATGCCATAGTCCTTGAGAGTTTGCTTCATCCATAGAAGCTGAGCACAAAAGGATCCAGCAGCAATGTATTCAGATTCAGCAGTTGAGAGTGATACACAGTTCTGCTTCTTCGAAGACCAACAGACAAGTGATCGACCAAGAAAATGGCATGTGCCAGATGTAGACTTGCGATCCACCTTGTCACCGGCATAATCAGCATCCGAGAATCCAACCAAATCGAATCTTGAGCCCTTGGGATACCATAATCCGAGTGTTGGGGTGTAAGCCAAATACCGAAGAATTCGCTTCACAGATAAGTGATGCGATTCCTTTGGTGCTGCTTGGTACCGAGCACACATGCAAACACTAAGCATAATATCTGGCCTAGATGCACATAAATAAAGTAAAGAACCAATCATGGAGCGGTATACATTTTGATCGAACTCTTTACCATTGTCGTCGGGACCAAGATGGTGCTTGGCTGGCATTGGCGTCGTGTAGCTTTTGCAGTCTTCCATTCCAAACTTCTTCAGGCAATCTTTGAGGTATTTCTCTTGAGATACGAAGATTCCATTCCTCTGCTGACGAATTTGAAGACCAAGGAAGAACTTCAGCTCACCCATCATGGACATTTGATATTGCTCTTGCATCATGTACCCAAACTCGTCACAGTCACGAGGAGCTTGTTTGAGGCCATACAGTGCCTTGTTTAGCTTGTACACCATATCAGGATGTTTTGGATCTTCGAAGCCAGGTGGTTGTGCGACATATACTTCTTCTTCAATCTTGCCATGAGAAATGCACTCTTCACATCCATTTGATATAGCAAGATATTGTGATGATTTGCGTAGGCTAGCAGTATGCGAATAGCTTCAAGCCTAGCAACAGGAGCAAATGTTTCATCGAAGTCAATTCCTTCAACTTGAGTGTATCCTTGAGCCACAAGACATGCTTTGTTTCTGACAACTTGACCATGCTCATCTTGCTTGTTGCGATATATCCATTTTGTTCCAATAATGTTATGCTTGCGAGGATCCGGTCGCTTGACAAGTTCCCAAACATTATTGAGCTTGAACTGTTGAAGTTCTTCTTGCATGGCTTGAATCCATTCAGGTTCCATAAAAGCTTCAGCAACTTTCTTGGGTTCTGATATTGACACAAATGAAAAGTGCCCACAGAAGTTTGCTAGCTGTGTTGCTCTTGATCGAGTGAGCAGACCAGGTGCATTGATGCTGTCAATTATCTTCTCTATTTGAACTTCATTCGCAACACGAGGATGAACAGGACGAAGATTTTGCTGTGGCTGGTCATTGTCATCATTGGGAGGATTGTCTTCGGACTGAGCATTATCTTCAGGTTGATTTGGTGCAGAGATGATAAGTTCCTCTTCAGGCTGTGCTTCAGAGGGCATGATTTCACCAATTCCCATCAGCTTGATTGCCTCATTTGAAGGAGCTTCATCAAGTGTGCTTGGCAGCATCTCTCTCTGTGAACCATTGGTTTCATCAAATTTCACATCCACTGTTCCAACGATCTTATAGAGATAAAGGTTGAAGACTCTGTAGGAGTGTGAATCCTTTCCATAGCCAAGCATGAAGCCTTCATGAGCCTTAGGTGCAAATTTTGACTTGTGATGGGGATCCTTGATCCAGCATCTTGCTCCAAATACTCTGAAGTAACTGACATTTGGCTTCTTGCCAGTAAGTAGCTCATATGATGTTTTGTTCAGAAGCTTATGAACGTACACACGGTTGATGATGTGACATGCTGTATCAATAGCTTCAGGCCAGAACTTTCTTGGTGTTTTGTACTCATCTAGCATTGTTCGATCCATCTCAATGAGGGTTCTGTTCTTGCGTTCAACAATGCCATTTTGCTGAGGTGTGTATGGAGCAGAGAACTCATGAGTGATTCCCATTGTATCCAGATACAGATCAAGTCCAGTGTTCTTGAATTCAGTGCCATTGTCACTTCTGATGTGCTTGATCTTCACTCCATAATTTTTCATTGCTCGATTTGCAAATCGTCTGAAGACATCTTGCACTTCAGTCTTGTACAGAATTATATGAACCCATGTGTATCTTGAGTAGTCATCAACGATGATGAAGCCATAGAGACAGGCAGTTGTTGTGAGGGTGGAGTAGTGAGTAGGTCCAAATAAGTCCATGTGTAACAGCTCAAAGGGTTGAGATGTTGTCATGATTGTCTTCGATGGGTGCTTTGCCCTTGTCATCTTTCCAGCTTCACAAGCCCCACATAGATGATCCTTCTTGAACTTGACATCTTCGATGCCAATGACATGCTTTTTCTTGACGAGTGAGTGTAAGTTTCTCATGCCAGCATGTCCCAGCCTTCGATTCCAGAGCCAGCATTCTGAAGCTTTTGTGAGAAGACAAACGGCAAGCTGTGGACCTGCTGAGAAATCTACCATGTATAGATCATCTTTTCGATACCCTTCAAAGACTAGAGATTTGTCAGATTCCATTAGTACAAGGCAACCATATTTGCCAAATATCACAATCATGTTTAAGTCACAAAGCATTGAGACAGACATTAAGTTGAAACCAAGGGATTCAACAAGCATCACTTTATCCATGTGTTGATCCTTTGAGATTGCAACTCTGCCTAGACCCAATACTTTTCTTTTACCAGTGTCAGCAAATGTGATGTGACTTTTGTCGGATGGACGTAAGGTTGGGTCCATGAGAAGACTTCGATCACCAGTCATATGATTTGTGCATCCACTGTCCATAATCCATTCTGAAGCTTTTGGTGATGTGCCCTACAGTGCAGTTAGGAGGATAGGCTTCACACAAGTGTTGTGAAGCATATGCATTTGATACATATAGGGACGATCACAGCTTATATCAAAGTTAGGACATAGACTGATGAGAAATTCAGATGTGAAGCATATAGAATGATATTTTAACATGTGTCCTCAGTGAGTTTTAGGTCCCCAGCAATAGTACCGGACGCCATTGATTGCTGGCTGGAGACCATTTTCTGCAAAAGAGAGTTAGTTCTTCTTTGCCACCCACATTTTCAGTGGGGCTTAGAAGCGATGAGTCTAAGTGCAGCATCTGAGAATTTTGGCTTTGAAGCCCTAGCAAATAGCCTTGCAGGAGATGAATGATACTCATATGAATAAGCAGAAAAGTTCTTAGTTCTATGAACATAGCAGTTTGAAGATACACGCTCATATTCATAAGTCTGAGCATGATTTCCCTGCAAAACATTGGCGTTAGGGTGACTCAGGTGAGTCCTGTATCTGTATGAAGCCTTTGGGCCATATGAAGCTATAGGTCTGGGGTTTGTCTTCTTCCTAGGTGGTGTCATGATGACATTCACAGGAAGATTCTCAATGTACCGCTTAGGTACCCAGATCTTCTTCATAGGTGGTCCATTCCTGCAGTTAGTGCCAATGTACCTGGCAAACACTTCACCATTCTGATTTTTGGACAACTTATAGTTTGCATCAAAGGATTCATCAATGATAATAGGATTAGCATAGGTAAAGCCAGATAAGGTAGATGGATCTACTGAAGGTCCCTTTGCAGCAACCCATGTGGTTTTGGGGTACTGCTCAGGCTTCCAGTACGAGCCATCAACATTCATTTTCCTTTCAAACCCAACACCCTCTTTCCTAGGGTTTCGGTTCAGAATCTGCTTTTTGAGCACATCGCAGAGAGTCTGATGTCCCTTCAAACTTTTGTACATCCCTGTTTCAAGCAATGTCTTCAACATAGCATTTTCATCAGCAACAGCAGTGGTATCCTCCGCAGAGGGGTTAGTGACCACATCAGTAGGTGAAGACAATGAAACAGTAGCAACAGTGGAACATTTAGCAACAGATGTAGCGTTATCACGCTCAATGCATTTTAGACATGGTGGTTCAAATCCTTCCTGAGCGGAACTGATCTGTTGAGCGCGAAGTGACTCATTCACCTTTTGAAGATCTTCATGAGCCGCTCTCAATTTCTCAAGCTCTTGTTTCCTTTGAAGATAATCATAGGAGAGCCTTTCATAAGTTGTTGAGAGCGATTCATGACGACCTTCAAGTTCTTGGTACTTAGCAAGCAGATTTTTTATGTCATCAACTAAGGACTGTGAGCGTGTCATTTCAGCGTCCAACAGGTCATCGCTTTTGTCTAACAGTTTTTGAGTATGTTCCATAGCCTTTTGTTGTTCAGTTGCAATTTTAGCAAGTGTTTTGTAGCTGGGTTTGGATTCACAATCAGAGTCATCTTCACTTGAAGTTTGAAAGTAAGCATCGCGTGATTTTACCTTGGCACTGCGTGCCATGAAGCAGTAGGTGGGAGTAGGATCGTCTTTGTCATTAGCTTCAGCGTTGGTGTGGAAGTCATTGTCTTCAGTGTTGAAGATGGACTTGGCAACATAGGCAGTGGCTAGAGCCAAACTTGCAACGCCAGGGTCAGACTCCTCTCCAGACTCCACCTCCGCCTCCTCGGAAGCAGACTCCTCCTCTGAATCCATTTCCTTGCCAACAAAAGCACGAGCCTTGCCTGATGAGCTCTTCTTGTATGATGACGACTTGGAAGAAGACTTAGAAGACTTTGATGATTTCTTCTTCTTCTTGTCGTCGGAGTCATACTCCTTGCTTTTCTTCTTCTTCTTCTCATTGTCCCACTGTGGACACTCAGATATGTAGTGACCATGTTTCTTGCACTTGTGGCAGGTTCTCTTCTTGTGATCATGTGTGGAAGCTTCATCATTCCTAGAGCTAGATCGTGAAGACTTTCTGAAGCCTTTCTTCTTTGTGAATTTCTGGAACTTCTTCACGAGCATAGCAAGTTCCCTTGCAATGTCTTCAGGATCTTCAGAACTGCAGTCAGATTCTTCTTCAGATGAGGAAACAACTTTTGCCTTCAAAGCACGAGTTCGGCCATAGCTTGGACCATAGATATCTCTTTTCTCAGATAGCTAGAACTCATGTGTGTTGAGCCTCTCGAGTATATCAGACGGATCGAGTGTCTTGAAGTCAGGACGTTCTTGTATCATGAGGGCAAGGGTGTCAAAGGAGCTGTCAAGTGATCTCAGCAGTGTCTTGACGATTTCATGCTTGGTAATCTCAGTTGCGCCAAGAGCTTGAAGTTCATTTGTGATATCAGTGAGGCGATCAAACGTGAGCTGGACATTCTCATTGTCGTTTCTCTTGAAGTGGTTGAAGAGGTTGCGAAGAACGCTGATTCTTTGATCTCTCTGGGTTGAAACGCCTTCATTGACCTTGGATAGCCAGTCCCAGACTAGCTTCGATGTTTCCAGAGCACTCACACAACCATACTGTCCTTTGGTCAGATGACCACAGATGATGTTCTTCGCAGTAGAGTCCAGTTGAATGAACTTCTTGACATCAGTGGGGGTGACACCTTCACCAGTTTTGGGAACGCCATTCTTGACGACATACCAGAGGTCGACATCAATGGCTTCAAGATGCATGCGCATCTTATTCTTCCAGTAGGGATACTCAGTTCCATCGAACACGGGGCAAGCAGTGGAGACTTTGATTATCCCTGCAGTCGACATAGCTGAAACTCCAGGTGGTTAAACCGAATCACACAGAACAAGGGAGTACCTTGCTCTGATACCAATTGAAAGTGCTAGTATTGACTAGAGGGGGGTGAATAGGCGATTTTTATGAAAGTCTCCAAAACTTGGATATTTTGAAGACAAACACCAGAAACAACCTAATTGATATGCAGCGGAAGATAAACTACCCTAGACAAGCCATAGTCAAGTATGTAATGATGTGAAAGTACATGACTAATAGCAGTAAGGTAGACAGGATCAAGATGGAAGATAGTATGAAGCCAATCAACAATAGTAGTCAAGCAATGAAGTCAAACAGATGAACAGATAGGCAATGACTTCATGAAGACAAACTTAAGTAAGGTTGGAAGGGATAGAACCAGTTGCTTGTTGAAGACACGGGATTTGTTGGACCAGTTCCAGTTGCTGTGACAACTGTACGTCTGGTTAGGGAGGCTGAGATTTAACTCAGAAGACCGTGTCTTCACCTTATTCCCCTTGAGCTAAGGACACCCAGTCCTCGCCCAATCACTCTGGTAAGTCTTCAAGGGAGACTTCCAAACCTTCACAGACTTTGTTCACCGGCAATCCACAATGACTCTTGGATGCTCAGAACGCGACGCCTAACCGGCTGGAGGATTCACAGTCCTCAAGTGTAATAAGTCTTCAGGTCACACAGACAGAAAGACTTCAGTGATGCCTAACACTCTTTGGCTCTGGGTGTTTGGGCTTTGTCCTCGCAAGGATTTCTCTCTCTCAAATGCTTTGAGGTGGGTTGCTCTCAAACGACAAAAGTCGTGCACAAACTCTGAGCAGCAACCAATTTATGGTGTAGGGGGTGGGCTATTTATAGCCACTAGGTAACCCGACCTGATTTGTCCAAAATGACCCTGGGTCACTAAGGAACTGACACGTGTTCCAACGGTCAGATTTCAAACACACACGGCAACTTTACTTGGGCTACAAGCAAAGCTGACTCATCCAGCTCTGGATAAGATTTGCTCTCATTGTCTTCGCTCGAAGACATAGGATTTGGGTTGAGCATCACTTCAGTCACTCTGACTTAGTTCACTTGGACCCCACTTAACAGTACGGTGGTTCCTATGACTCAACAAAGAAGAAAAGGAAACAACGAAACCACACAGTCTTCGCGCTCCAAAGTCTTCACGCAATGTCTTCTCATGTCATAGTCTTCGATATGAATATCTTCTCATACCACCATTGTCTTCAATGTCTTCATACATTTTTAGGGGTCATCTCCGGTAGGTAAACCGAATCAATGAGGGACACTACCTGCGTTATCCTGCAATTCTCACAAACGCATTAGTCCCTCAACCAACTTTGTCGTCAATACTCCAAAACCAACTAGGGGTGGCACTAGATGCACTTACAACCCACTACATCTTCTAGTCTACCTCTTCAAGAGCTTCACGCAACTTACTCAACTATGCCAGAGCCCATATTGGCTTGTGGCTGCACACGAAAGTTTCTATCATGAATAATCTTATGATCCCTTTGAGCCTGGGTGGCGGACTATAGGATGATCACAGGGGTACTCCGGGATATCCTAGGACAACACTGGATTCTCCAGGTGCCCTGACAACCACTGGGTACTCCAGGGTGCCTCATGCAATCCACCCAGATGTGTATTTAAGTAGCCACCTTAGGTAAACCATTAATTAACAATACTCACATCTGTCATGGATACACTCACCCAAACCACGTCTACAAGCATAGCATATCAATATAAGCATAACGTAAAAGTAACTCTCAAAGGTTTGATAATAAACAGGGCAATAGGTTCTACCTCATCATCTACTTCCCAAAACCCACATATTAATCAGATCCTAACCATGCAGTTGTTTGAGGATTGATCTAATACAATAAAATTGGGTAGTAAAGAGGTATGATCAAAGTGTTACTTGCCTTGCTAATGATCCGTGAAACCTAGAGACTCGTAGTAGCACGCTTCGCACTCCGGGTACTCTATCGCAAACAAACAAGCATACAATAAGCACTCAACTAGAAGCACGGGTAAAACACAAATAAGAGATCTAACTAGAAAGTTCAACTTAAGAACTTCGGTTTACAAAAAGAATCAAATCAAACGAAGCAACGAAACTCAAACTGCAAAAGAAACAAGATCCGTTTACTAATCTGGACTAAAATCAAAATTTACAGTACCAAAATCTTGTTCAAGTTGATTAAATATAAAGACGGCTTCGAGACAAACATCTAGGCGCTTGAATCGCCTGATACCGATAAACGAGCGAAATGATAAACTAAAACGAAAATCAGGGCAGAAATCGCGATTGAAAATAATCACGGAAAAACCCTGGAAAAAGAAAAACTGACGAATAGGCTAACAAGCAAACGTTCGCTGTCTGCGGATAGCGGGTGAATACCGTTCATTAAAACGAACGTATGAACGGCCGTTCGCTAAATAACTAAACCGGGAAAAAATAAAACTGATCTAAAATAAAATAACCGAGGGTTTTCTAAAAAATGAACGGTTTTCCGGCAAAAACCGGCGGCGGCGGCGGCTACCTCGTCGGGCGGGATGGCGGCGGCTCCGGCAATCATCGCTAGCGGCGACGGGTGGCGGGGTCGCTGCCATCCCGCCCGCCGAGGTAGCCGCCGCGGCCGTCGCCAGTTTTCGCCGGAAAACCGTTCGTTTTTTTAGAAGACGCTTGGCTATTTTATTTTAGATCGGTTTTATATTTTTTCCCCAGTTCAGTTATTTAGCGAACGCCCGTTCGTACATTTGTTTTAACGAACGGCATTCACCTATTATCTGCAGACAGCGAAAGTTTGTTCGTTAGCCTGTTCGTCAGTTTTTCTTTTTCTAGGGTTTTTTCGCAATTATTTTCGATCGCGATTTCTGCCCTGATTTTTGTTTTAGTTTATCTTTTCGCTCGTTTATCGGAATCAGGCGATTCAAGCGCCTAGATCTTCATCTCGAAACCCTCTTTATGTTTAATCAACTTGAACAAGATTTTTGTACTATAAAATTTGATTTTAGTCCATATTAGTAAACTGATCTTGTTTCTTTCGCAGTTTGAGTTTTGTTGCTTCGTTTGATTTGATTTTTTTTTGCAAACCGGAGTTCATAAGTTGAACTTTCTGGTTAGATATCTTATTTGAGTTTTACCCGTGCTTCTAGTTGAGTGCTTATTGTATGTTTGTTTGTTTGCGATAGAGTACCCGGAGTGCGAAGCATGCTACTACGAGTCTCTAGGTTTCACGGATCATCAGCAAGGCAAGTAACACTTTGATCATACCTATTTACTACCCAGTTTTGTTGCATTAGATCAATCCTCAAACAATTTCATGGTTAGGATCTGATTAATATATGGGTTTTGGGAAGTAGATGATGAGGTAGAACCTATTGCCCTGTTTATTATCAAACCTTTGGGAGTTACTTTTATGTTATGCTTATATTGATATGCTATGCTTGTAGACGTGGTTTGGGTGAGTGTATCCATGACATATGTGAGTATTGTTAATTAATGGTTTACTTATGGTGGCTACTTAAATACACATCTGGGTGGATTGCCTGAGGCACCCTGGAGTACCCAGTGGTTGTTAGGGCACCTGGAGAATCCAATGTTGTCCTAGGATATCCCGGAGTACCCGTGTGATCATCCTACGGTCCGCCACCGAGGCTCAAAGGGATCATAAGATTATTCATGCTAGAAACTTCCGTGTGCAGCCACAAGCCAATATGGGCTCTGGCATAGTTGAGTAAGTTGCGTGAAGCTCTTGAAGAGGTAGACCAGCAGATGTAGTGGGTTGTAGGTGGTACTGTCTATCCAGAGTAGAGAGTTAATGCTTCAGAAAGACCGTGTCTCGAATCTCCGACCATGGATGTATTCGAGTCTTGTGGGGAAAAGTGCGCAAACCTCTGCAGAGTGTATAAACTAATCATGGTTAGCCGTGTCCCCGATTATGGACATCTTGAGTATCTAGTTCTTGGATTATCATGTTGATCTTATCACTCTAAATATAATTTGATTGTGTTTAATGACGATGCTTAATTGGGATTGAGTTGGAGGAACCTTCTCAATGTTTAACAACCACCATGATAGTTAAATAAAATTTATTCCTTTGTTGTAGGGAAAAATTGGCTTTATGCAAAACTGTAACCATAGAGCTTTCCACCAGCCATATATTCATGTAGTGATAGCATTTATTATGTTCATCATTCTTTGTGTTACATTGCTAGCATATTCCATGTGTTGACCTGTTTCGGGCTGCAACATTCATGTTGCAGACTTTTCGGACTACGAGTAAGGTGCCATAGGTCGTTGTCTTTCACTCAGTGATGTCGTTGGAGTTTATGGACTCACTTTATCTTTGAAGCCTTCTGCTGTTATCGATTTTAGATGGACTTAATCCATATTATTGTAATAAGTTCTCTTTTGAGACATTCGATGTAGTGTGATTGCTACTCTATTATAAATCCTCAAGTACTATGCGTGTCAGCATTACCGATCCAGGGCTGACACTGATGCACAGATATCAGACTGTTTCAGGTCTGGTCGCTACAATAGGCAAGACAAGAACGAATGAATTTGGACAACACTCCGGTTGAAAATGGAAGGAATAGAACATGAACTTGACAAGTTAGGTGTAGTAGTAGATGCAGGAGTTGAGAAGAGGTTAGCTGAAATGTTTCCGCACGGCATGCCAAGTTCTACACAGCATACACCTAGCATCACCCAACAACCATGAGCATCCCACTTTATTCCATGCTAGCTACAAGCCAACATAGACAAGTTGAAGACAAGGGTTGCCAAGTGGCAAATCATATCGTTTACCAATGGTAGTAGAATGATGCACATGGTCATCCTGCCACTTGACATGACAAGGGTGATGATGCAGGAGGTAGTGACGGGCTTTGAATCTTGATCGTTGCCTCATCCCCCTAAACAGGGCGTCACTATGTTAGGACAAGTGACCTAGAGCCACCTGCTTAACTGGCCAATGAATGATATAGAGGAGATTCCTCATGGATATGCCTACACCGGAGACGTAGTGTCAGATAATCCGCAATCATGGGAGAAGAATGTATGTGAAAGTTGCGGACCATCCGTGGACAAACCACCTATGCCTATTGTCATCCACAAAGGGCAAAAATGAATATGTATAAGCCCAGGTAACCGTTTCTATCGGACTATATGTTGAAGAACTTCTCGATCTATCTTCAAGTTCTACATGTTGATGTGTAGATAAATCAAAAGAAGGTCAACATGGATACACGACCAAGGTCATAGAAGGTTATAGTTCCGTCCAGAAGTTTTTGGCCAACAAAATTGATCTGGCCTTTAATGAGGTCATCCATGCAAATATCTTCTCTATCAGCGCAGTCTCCCGAGAGTTAATAAGGCTTGGGGTACTTCATCGAGCTATAGATCCCCTACTCCCCCATGGTAAAGTGTCCTTACGGAGCCATCATAAAGGGTGTGACGAGGGATTTTGAATCCTGGTCCTTTGACCTCCCTGGCGACTCGGCGGTCGTGCCGCCAACCACCGTCGAGGCCTCTCTGGCTCCGCTCCCCCTTGCCGGGGCTGCTCAGGTAGCGGTGGCCGCCACCGGGGCCACCTGCGAAGCTGTTGTCCCTCCCTCTCTGGCCCTGCTTCTGGATCCGTGCCCGCGGAGATGTGGGCTGACCTCGCAGAGGCGTCTAATATCGAAGAGGGCGTCCCCGTCGCCTGTCATGACCCGGCCCCGCGCCCCCTCGCTGACCCTCGCAGGGTGGTCGGTTCTTAGTCCGGCGCTGGCGCTGCTCCCAGGGGTGGGAGCTCCGCCCGCCCGAAGCGGACCGCCCTTGTCCTCGGTTCTCGGGTGCCCCTGTGGCGTTGAGGGCGGGTGACTCGGGCCGCCGTGCTGGCCGCCACCGCCGTAGGTCGGCTGGCCGGGGAGTCGCTGGTTGTGCTGACCGCGGGGCCGCCGCATCTTCCTGGCGAGGGGTCACCGGAGGTGCCACCGGCCGCCCCAAGGGCCCCCTTTCCTGCCGAACTCTACTCCGCTGCTTCCGTCTCCCTCCCCGCTCGTTAGGCTCAACCCGTTCCGGCCCTTCATCTCCTCCACCACCGGTGCGTGCCGCCCGGCTCGCCCCGCCCTGGCCCGCTCCCCCTCAGGGGTGCTTGCTCTTCGGGTGCTGCCGGGCACCGCAGGGCCGTGTTCCCCGCCTTCTTGGGATGAGCCATCGCCTAGGCCGCCAGCTGGCCCGCTGGACGAGGCTATCCGCAAAGCCCATCTGGTGCTCACCCAACTAGGCCTGCCGGCGAAGCCGAATTGTGGAGGCCCTAAGATTTGGCCTCCTCGCTGTTTCCCCCGGCCGCCCCGGGGTGAGAGCGAGGGTTCCCCCCATCTCGGTAAACCATACCTCCCACCCGCCCCGCCACCAGTAGCGTCCTCCACACCTCGCGATTCCGCCCCGCCGCATCTGCCCACCCCTGATGTCCCCGCCCTGGCTCTCCCGATGGCTCGGGAACACGACGACGACACGCCCCGCCCCAAGCGCCCCTTTGACGGCCGTGGGGGCTCGTCGTGCCCCTCTCCGGACGCCCTCAGCGGGAGGCTGACCTGTGCCATCAGCTTTGCTCGGGTCGCGAAGACCGCCGCTTGCCGGCGCGCGACTCCGTTGTTCACCTCCTCGTTCCCCTCCCCGCGACAGCCGCTGCTCCCCCCCTCCCCCCCCCCCCCCCCGCCCCGTGGCGGCCGGCGTTCCACGGGCTTCGACAACCGTCGGGATGCCCCCTCCCGTGACGTCCATGGTTCCCTCGTGCAGCCCTCGCGTTACTCATCGTCGGGGGCTGACCGTGGACGCTCGCCCGACAAGACATATCGCCGGGAGGCGTACCGGCAGTCCGATTCGTGGTGCCAGTCCACCCATCATTCCCGTTCTCCGGAGCGGCGCCGAGGTCGCAGCCATTCCTATAGGACCTTGAGAAGAGGTGTCTAGAAGGGGGGTGATTAGACACTAAGTACCAAAGTTGCAGTTTTTAACTTCTTTAAGTTTAAGTGGAGTTTAGGCACAAGTTTAACATTCACAATACATAACAAGCAAGCATGCAAAGAGTTTATGAGCAGCGGAAAGTAAAGGATGCAACTTGCAAGAATGTAAAGGGAAGGGTTTTGGAGGATTCAAACGCAATTGGAGAGACGGATGTTTTTGGCGTGGTTCCGATAGGTGGTGCTATCGTACATCCATGTTGATGGAGACTTCAACCCACGAAGGGTAATGGTTGCGCGAGTCCACGGAGGGCTCCACCCATGAAGGGTCCATGAAGAAGCAACCTTGTCTATCCCACCATGGTCGTCGCCCACGAAGGACTTGCCTCACTAGCGGTAGATCTTCACGAAGTAGGCGATCTCCTTGCCCTTACAAACTCCTTGGTTCAACTCCACAATCTTGTCGGAGGCTCCCAAGTGACACCTAGCCAAGCTAGGAGACACCACTCTCCAAGAAGTAACAAATGGTGCGTTGATGATGAACTCCTTGCTCTTGTGCTTCAAATGATAGTCTCCCCAACACTCAACTCTCTCTCATAGGATTTGGATCTGGTGGAAAGAAAATTTGAGTGGAAAGCAACTTGGGGAATGCTAGAGATCAAGATTCATATGGTAGGAATGGAATATGTTGGCCTCAACACATGAGTAGGTAGTTCTCTCTCAGAAAATGTATGCTGGAAGTGTAGGTTCAGTCTGATGGCTCTCTCCACGAATGAAGAGGAGGTGGAGGGGTATATATAGCCTCCACACAAAATCTAACCGTTACACACAATTTACCAAACTCGGTGAGACCGAATCATCAAACTCGGTCGGACCGATTTAGCAAATCTAGTGACTGTTAGGGTTTTCGGTGGGACCGAAATGCAACTCGGTAGGACCGATATGGTTAGGGTTAGGGCATAACGTAATCTCGGTGAGACCGATTACACAAACTCGGTGAGATCGATTTTCGTAATAAGTCTTTCAGAGAGTTGGTCAGGCAAACTCGGTTGGACCGATTACACAAACTCGGTAGGACCGATTTTGGTAATGAGTTAACCAGGAAGTTTGCATTGTAATCTCGTTAGTACCGATTGCTCAAACTCGGTGAGATCGATTCTAGTAATGGACATACACAGAGAGATTACAATCCCATCTCGATGAGACCGAGATCCCTATCGGTAAGACCGATTTGTCTAGGGTTTGTGGCAGTGGCTATGACAGCTAAACTCGGTGACGCCGGATAGAAAGAATCGATGGGGCCGAGTTTGACTTTAGGTTTAGGTCATATGTGTGGAAATGGGAGAGTTGTTGAGAATTTTAGAGCATATCACTAAGCACTTGAAGCAAGAGGCTCATTAAGCAACACCTCATCCCTTCTTGATAGTATTGGCTTTTCCTATAGACTCAATGTGATCTTGGATCACTAAAATGTAAAAATGAAGAGTCTTGAGCTTGAAGCTCGAGCCAATCCTTTGTCCTTAGCATCTTGAAGAAGTTCCCACATCCTTTAGTCCATGCCAGTCCATTGTTGAACTTATCTGAAATATACTAGATAAAAGTGTTAGTCCAACAAGAGATATGTTGACATTAATTACCAAAACCACCTAGGGAGCACTTGTGCTTTCAATCTCCCCCTTTTTGGTAATTGATGACAACATACATCAAATCTTTAGATAAAGATATAAAGAATAGCAAGTAAAGCTTTGGAAAGACATGTAACAAGCATGGGCTCCCCCTACGTGTATGCAATCATGTAAACATGGAATGTAGATGCATGTGAGAGCATGACCATGATAGAGCAGGCAATGTGTTACATGTATCTTGGCCATATACATCAGAGCAAAGAATATTAAAGAAAATGACTTCATGCTCATGAGTCCTTCTTGCAAACAGTATGTACATCAGCAAGAATTCGTCATACACATGATTGTGATGCATATACTTACCTTGTAGTCTTGAGTTGGCTTAGGATGGAATGATCCTGCCTAAACAAGGTTAGATAACACAGGTGCATCTACTAGCCAGAGCAAACATAAGAAACCACAAGAATACCAAGACTGAGATAACATGTAGAGATTGAGTACTAAGTACCACATTGGATTAGAAATGTCCCCAAGAGTAAAGATATGCAATGAATTTAAATGATTTCCTTCCCTTAGATGTCTTGCTCCCCCTGAATCTAGCATGGGATACTGGGAGAAGATAGGGAACAGAAAATTAGAGCTAAAAGATATAAATGAACAGAGCTAATGCAAGTGAATGCAAATAAGCACATATGAACATGTCTTTCCCCTCAAGAAGACATGTGGCATCTCTCCTCTTGAACACCTAGCATCTAGGATCCTTGAGAAATACTTTTTATATGAGTATTTTCTCCCCCTGGAGATCTCTTTCTCCCCCTGAGGAGGTGATACTCTCTTTTTCTAATGTGATCTCTCTAAGTGATAAGCTTTGATGTGATCTCTCTCTCCCCCTTTGACATCAATTTCCAAGAAGGGTTTGATCATGGAGCCACAGTACAAAGCATGTATAAAAATGTGATGCTTGTAGAGGACAAGATTCATTGAGTGGTGCTGGACCATAGGAAATACAAAATAAATGGCAAACTATTTTTCCTGTTGTGAAATCGGTGGCACCGAGTGGTATGCTTCGGTTGTGCCGAAAGGATTAGGTTGGACCAAAAACGACAGATCGGTGAAACCGAGTTCATAACAGAGAAAACACTTGTCACCTCAGCTCACTAGACTAGTAAGATCTCACAAAGATTTGCAAGGAATTTACTGAAAGATGTGCAAGGAATTGGATGCAGAAAATGCAGAGCAAACAGAAAGAAATCTAGATGAAGTTTTTTTGAAAAGGGAAACAAATATGCATGAGACAAATGCAAAAACACAGAAAAGAACACAAGAGAACTTCATCTAGAGATGGTCGGCGACAAAGTCACCTATGTTAGAGTATATTGACTTAGGAGTCAAGTGAGATCACTTGATCATAGGTCATACTCATCGTTGGGGTTGCCATTTTTCGTTTAAGCATCTTGATGTATTCACATCTTGTCGAGTTGCTTTAGCTCATGACGCGGAGTAAAGCTTCTCTAAGATGGAATAACATACCTTGGTTGGTGGTGTAGTCCATGTAGTTGAACTTGTGTGGGTTGCTCAAAGTTGATGTAGCTCATCAAGAATTGGGAGCACCACTTGGAATTTGAGTCCATCTACCTACATGGGTTAGTTCTTGCAAGGAAGAGCACTTGTGTATCCAAAAATGACAATCATGAAGCTCAACATAGAATTTGTCAAAGGATATGTTTGAATGGTTCTGTGCTTCCTTATCTTCAACCACCATAGTGTAGAAACTTGGTGATGTAGAGATTGCTCAAGATGTGAGTAGATTACAATCTCATGGAATTTGATTCAACCAAGTACCTACATGGGTTAGATAACATGCAAGATACAAATATATCCAAGACATAAGATTTTCATCATAAGATAAATATCAAGGATTAGTCATAAGCTCATGTCTTGCATGTATCCAATGGAGTTTCTACTCCAAGTTTGAAGCATCCATGATGTTCAATTCTCCTCTTAACCTGCAAAACACTTTCTCATCAAGAGGTTTAGTGAATATATCCGCTAATTGCTTTTCGGTGCGAACATGCTTAAGATCAATGTCACCCTTAGCAACATGATCTCGAATGAAATGATGACGAACTTCAATATGCTTAGTTCGAGAATGGTGTACGGGATTATGACCAATTTTGATAGCACTTTCATTGTCACAAAGCAATGGAACATGTTTCACATATATCCCATAATCTTTAAGAGTTTGGGTCATCCAAAGTAATTGAGCACAACATGAACCAGCGGCAATGTATTCCGCTTCGGCAGTGGATAAGGATACCAAGTTTTGTTTCTTGGAGGACCAAGACACAAGAGATCTACCAAGAAATTGACAAGTACCCGAAGTGGAATTTCTATCAACCTTGTCTCCGGCATAGTCTGAGTCGGAGTAGCCAACAAGATTGGAAGAGGCCCTCTTAGGATACCAAATGCCAAAATTTGGTGTATGGATTAAGTATCTCACTATCCTTTTCACGGCCTTAAGATGACATTCTTTAGGAGCAGCTTGATATCGTGCACACATGCACACACTTAGCATGATATCGGGACGTGAAGCACATAGATATAACAATGAACCAATCATAGAGCGATAAACCTTTTGATCAACCGGTTTACCATCTTTGGTCAAGTCAAGATGTCCACTAGTAGGCATGGGTGTAGACATACCTTTGCATTCTTGCATATTGAACTTCTTGAATAAGTCCTTGGTGTACTTCATTTGAGAAACAAAGGTACCTTCCTTAGTTTGCTTGATTTGCAAACCAAGAAAGAATTTGAGTTCACTCATCATAGACATCTCAAACTTCTCCGACATTAGCTTCCCAAACTTTTCACTAAAATGAGGGTTAGTTGAACCAAATATAATATCATCAACATAGATTTGGCACACAAATAGTTCTCCATTAACCCTTTTAGTAAAAAGAGTAGAATCAATTTTCCCAATTTCAAAGCCTTTTTCAATAAGAAACTTGGTCAAGCATTTATACCACGCTCTAGGAGCTTGTTTGAGACCATAAAGAGCTTTGTGAAGTTTGTAAACATGATTTGGTTTCTTAGCATTGACAAAGCCGAGAGGTTGCTTAACATAAACTTCCTCCTCTATTTCACCATTTAGAAAAGCACTTTTAATGTCCATTTGGTACAAGGTGATATCATGATGATTAGCATAGGCAAGTAAGATGCGAATAGACTCAAGTCTAGCAACAGGAGCATAAGTCTCACCATAGTCCATACCTTCGACTTGTGTGTATCCTTGGGCGACGAGACGTGCTTTGTTGCGAACTACTTGTCCATCTTCATCTTGCTTGTTGCGAAACACCCATTTGGTACCGATGATGTTGTGGTTATTGTCGGGCTTCTCAACCAATGTCCAAACTTGGTTCCTCTCAAAGTTGTGTAGTTCTTCATGCATAGAATTTATCCAATCCGGATCTTCCAATGCTTCTTCAACCTTCATAGGTTCAATGCTAGAGATGAAAGAATAGTTTTCAAAAAAGTTAGCTAAACGAGTTTTAGAGCGAGTGATTCTCCCGGTTTGAATATCATTGTAGATTTGCTCGACGGGATGGTCTTTAGCAATTCTTGCTCGAACTCGTGAAAGCTTTTGCTTGGTTCTTGGTTGAACTTCTTCTTCATCGTGTTCTTCTTCTTGACCTTCTTCATTGTTGGCGTTGTCGTTCTCTTGTCGTGGTGGAGAAGGAGGTTGTTGATGTTCATCTTGATGCACTTCCTCGTTTTCTTCATCTTGGTGTGTCCCACTTGTGGATGCTTCCGTATCAACTCTTGGTTCACCTTGTCGTGAAGTAGAAGCTTCCACTTGGACGGACGAGGTACTCTCCTTCACCTCCGTTGGACGGACCTTCCCAATAAACAAGTCTTGGATTGCTTCCAAAGGTTCTTTGTCTCCTACATCAATTGGCAATTGCTCTACTTGCGAGCCGTTAGATTCATCAAACTTCACATCTAACATCTCTTCAACCTTTCGGGTGAAATTTTTGTAGACACGGTAAGTGTGAGAGTTTGAGCCATAACCTAGTAGGAAACTTTCATGAGACTTAGGAGCAAATTTAGAACGACGACGCTTATCAAGAATGTAGCACTTTGAGCCGAATACTCGAAAGTATCCAACTTGGGGTTTGTTACCGGTGAGGAGCTCGTATGCCGTCTTGCCGAGTAGCTTGGGAAGATACAAGCGATTTGTTGCATGACAAGCTGTCTCAACCGCTTCTGCCCAAAAGTGCTTCGGTGTCTTGTACTCATCAAGCACCGTTCTCGCCATTTCGATGAGCGTCCGGTTCTTCCTCTCAACAACTCCATTTTGTTGATGTGTGTACGTAGCCGAGAACTCATGTGAGATCCCTTCTTCGTCAAGAAAGGTGTCCACATTTGCGTTCTTGAACTCCATTCCGTTGTCGCTGCGAACCTTCTTGATCTTAACTTCAAATTGATTTTGGGCCTTCCTAGCGAAGTTTTTGAAGATCTTTTGGACCTGCGATTTATCATCGAGAAAGAACACCCACGTAAACCTTGAAAAATCATCAACTATATCTAGACCAAAAGAATTTCCACCAAGACTCTTGTAAGAGTTGGGACCAAAAAGATCCATGTGAAGTAGCTCGAGTGGCCTCCTTGTGGTCATGATGTTCTTCACGGGATGCCTTCCTCCAACCTGTTTACCTGCCTGACAAGCGCTGCAAAGTCTATCCTTATCAAATATGACATCGTTAACTCCAAGGATATGATTTCCTTTAATAAGCTTGTCAAGGTTTCTCATGCCAACGTGACCTAATCGTCTATGCCATAACCAACCTTTTGAGGATTTAGCGATGAAGCAAGTTTTAGGTTGAGCCTTTTTAGTGAAATCAACAATGTATAGATCACCTCTACGTAGGGCTGGAAAAAAAGCTTGAAGCTCGCGAGCTAAACAAGTAGCTCGTGACTCGGCTCGAATCGACTCGAACTCGAAGAATAACGAGTCGAGCCAAGCTTTAGTTTAAGATCATTTATAGACCAAGTTAAATGAGCCGATCTCACGAGTACTCGTGTAACTCATTAGGCTCGATACAATAGATCAGCTACTCCCAATACAAAGAAAGATCAGCCACTAAACAACCTACGTCCCAGGCGCACAACCCAAGGCCGAGCAGTTGAAGGCCTAGCCTCCTAGGAGACTCACGCGTTACAAGAAAATTACAATTGTATAGTGATATATATGTTTAATATATACATAATCATTTTTATCATATTTGAGGGCTTTATGTTTATATCTTAAACGAGCTTAACAAGCTAAACGAGCCAGCTCGCGAGTTATATGAGTCAAGCCAATCTTGGGTTTGAGCTCGTTATAGTAACGAGTCGAGTCAAGCTAGCTCGTTAACGAAACAAGCTCTAGCGAGTTGAGCCGAGCTGGCTCGACTCGGCTCGAATTCCAGCCGTACCTCTACGCACACCGGTAAAGACCATTTTATGATTATCTTGACGAAACACTTGACAATCTACTTCAGTGAATAGGACATTGAAACCGAAATCAGCAAGTCTAGATACTGAAAGTAAGTAGTAACCAAGAGATTCAAAGAGCATGACATTTTGTATGGAGCTATCATGTGATATGGCCACCTTACCGAGGCCAACCACCTTACCCTTTGAGTTGTCACCGAAAGTGACATACTTTCGAGGACTATCATTTTCAGCAAGCTCATGAAACATGTCTTTATCTCCGGTCATGTGATCGGTACATCCACTATCAAGAACCCATTCCTTTCCTCCTGCCATATATCCCCGAAGATTTTCCATAAGACCAAAGTGTCTCATTGCATCATCAAGATCGAAGTCACTATCATCATCCGCATCATAGTATCCATGTTCAACATCGTCATGTGGTGGATCAAGTCCTAGAGAGGGTGATTCGTTAGAGTGAGTTTGACAATGATCTTGCTTATGAATTTTTATAGCTTCAGAAATAATATCACTAATAATTCCAACATTTCCTTTGGCATGCATAAGGTTAGTAAGCTCAAATAGACGATCACCAAACATAGGATCACTAGTATTCATCTTACTCAAAGCAATAGACTTATGGAGAATTTCATCAAGATTTTTCAAGGAGTAATTTGGAAAGCGTTCCTCAAGAAATTTCCATATAGTGTAGGCACACTTAAGAGTAGGCAAACATTCAATCAAGTTTCTAGGCAATCCTCTAATGATAAGTTCGGCAGTTCTAAGATTCCTAATCATATCAATTGACTCATCAAGAGTAGGATGCATAGGATCAACATGAGGTGCACAAGGGCTAGCAATGTACTTGTTCAAATGATATTGATTGAAAATTACAAGCATCTCATTTTTCCACTCATGAAAATACTCTCCATCAAGAATAGGCACTCTATGTCTAAGACTCCCTGAAGTAGACTCATCCATGTTCCTCCAATGGTGATTAAACCAAGGCAATGGAGACCAAAGCTCTGATACCACTTGTAGGACCTTGAGAAGAGGTGTCTAGAAGGGGGGGTGATTAGACACTAAGTACCAAAGTTGCAGTTTTTAACTTCTTTAAGTTTAAGTGGAGTTTAGGCACAAGTTTAACATTCACAATACATAACAACCAAGCATGCAAAGAATTTATGAGCAGCGGAAAGTAAAGCATGCAACTTGCAAGAATGTAAAGGGAAGGGTTTTGGAGGATTCAAATGCAATTGGAGATACGGATGTTTTTGGCATGGTTCCGATAGGTGGTGCTATCGTACATCCATGTTGATGGAGACTTCAACCCACGAAGGGTAACGGTTGCGCGAGTCCACGGAGGGCTCCACCCACGAAGGGTCCACAAAGAAGCAACCTTGTCTATCCCACCATGTCCGTCGCCCACGAAGGACTTGCCTCACTAGTGATAGATCTTCATGAAGTAGGCGATCTCCTTGCCCTTACAAACTCCTTGGTTCAACTCCACAATCTTGTCGGAGGCTCCCAAGTGACACCTAGCCAATCTAGGAGACACCACTCTCCAAGAAGTAACAAATGGTGCGTTGATGATGAACTCCTTGCTCTTGTGCTTCAAATGATAGTCTCCCCAACACTCAACTCTCTCTCATAGGATTTGGATCTAGTGGAAAGAAGATTTGAGTGGAAAGTAACTTGGGGAAGGCTAGAGATCAAGATTCATATGGTAGGAATGGAATATCTTGGCCTCAACACATGAGTAGGTAGTTCTCTCTCAGAAAATGTATGCTGGAAGTGTAGGTTCAGTCTGATGGCTCTCTCCACGAATGAAGAGGAGGTGGAGGGGTATATATAGCCTCCACACAAAATATAACCATTACACACAATTTACCAAACTCGATGAGACCGAATCATCAAACTCGGTCGGACTGATTTAGCAAATCTAGTGACCGTTAGGGTTTTCGGTGGGACCGAAATGCAACTCGGTAGGACCAATATGGTTAGGGTTAGGGCATAACGTAATCTCGGTGAGACCGATTACACAAACTCGGTGAGACCGATTTTGGTAATAAGTCTTTCAGGGAGTTGGTCAGGCAAACTCGGTTGGACCGATTACACAAACTCGGTAGGACCGATTTTGGTAATGAGTTAACCAGGAAGTTTGCATTGTAATCTCATCAGTACCAATTGCTCAAACTCGGTGAGACCGATTCTGGTAATGGACATACATAGAGAGATTACAATCCCATCGCAGTGAGACCGAGATCCCTATCGGTAAGACCGATTTGTCTAGGGTTTGTGGCAGTGGCTATGCCAGCTGAACTCGGTGATGCCGGATAGAAAGAATCAGTGGGGCCGAGTTTGACTTTAGGTTTAGGTCATATGTGTGGAAATGGGAGAGTAGTTGAGGGTTTTGGAGCATATCACTAAGCACTTGAAGCAAGAGGCTCATTAAGCAACACCTCATCCCTTCTTGATAGTATTGGCTTTTCCTATAGACTCAATGTGATCTTGGATCACTAAAATGTAAAAATGAAGAGTCTTGAGCTTGAAGCTTGAGCCAATCCTTTGTCCTTAGCATCTTGAAGAAGTTCCCACATCCTTTAGTCCATGCCACTCCATTGTTGAACTTATCTGAAATATACTAGATAAAAGTGTTAGTCCAACAAGAGATATGTTGACATTAATTACCAAAACCACCTAGGGAGCACTTGTGCTTTCAGTTCCCCCCGCGGTGCCCTACCTACCGCTGCCGCTCCTGCCCGTGGGACTGCTGCCTCCTCCCCTCGCCGATACCAGCCGCCATGCAACCAGCCCCAACTCCGGCCGTCCAACAACTCCAATGCTAAGCGGCGGCAGGGAGCAAAGAAGAAGAAGAAGAAGGGCCAGCAACGTCCTGGTGCCCTCGCCGCGGCCACCTCATCCTTTGTCCCGCCCGCTGGGTCAATAGAGGGCGGGGCCCGGGATGCTGCCCCGTGCTTCAACTGTGGGCTCTCGAGGCAGTGCCAGGTATCTTGCCCCAACCCGCCGATGTGCTATCTCTGCAAGGACCCTGGCCACCCGGCTGCGCTGTGCCCGGACCGTCCCATGTCTGAGGAGCTCATGATGTATGGGCACGGCATCGACGGACCTGCCTTATTCCACATGGAGGTCCCCGAGGCCCCTCCCTCGTAGTCATCCTCCCTATGGGCTCTGGTCACGGTCCTTGCTGATGGGGTATCTTCCCCTGAGATGATTGAGGCGGAGCTCAACCATCTCTCCCACTGCCAGTGGGACTGGCAGGTGTCTCCTCTACGGGCCATCAGTTCATGGTACTCTTCCTTGATGCAGTGCGCTATGGTCTTTGCACTCGCAGTGACGAGATCATGCTAACCCTTAACAAGCTGGTCGTCAACATCTCCGCACCGTCGGGCGACCCGAAGGCCGTCGCCTCCCTCGACACGGCTTGGATCCTCATCGCGGGCCTGCCGGACATTGCCCATTCTGAGCGGGTTATCCGGAACATGTCCTGGCTCCTGGTCAAGGTCGTGGTCGTGGACGAGCCCTCCCTCCGGAAGGAGGAAGAAGTCCACGTCAAGACCAAATGCTTCGACCCTGACAGCCTCCGTGCGACGGTCTGGGTCTTCTTCAATGACCAGGGCTACGACCTCAAGATCTCCCCGGAGCCGCTGAACCACATTGGCCACCCCAAATTCTCTGTTGATGACCACTTTGGGGACGGACATGGTGGCCATGGTGATCACCCAGACCGTCGCCACCGCCACTGCTCGGATCGCGAGGAGGACGACGACTACTCCGACCATAGCCACTCTCCCTCTCGGGACCCCCCACCCGGTCGGAGCACCGCTGGGCGCGGAACCACCAGGGCTGCCGAGCCGCCCCTCTCCCTTGTTGTCGTTGTCCCTCCTCCGCCTGTGGCCTCCTTCGCTGTTCCGAGCCCCTCGTTATCGTCTAGTAGCGGCCTCTATGGGGTGATCCTAGAGGTGGCGCATCCTGACTCCCCGCGCTCTCCCTCGTCCCCGACTCTCTTTGGGGGGTGCGGAGTGGTCGCGTCTCCGGCCCCCCACACTCAGCCGGCGCCGGCGACCCCGTCGGTTGTGGAGCCCAGCCCTGCCTCAACTCTGGCTGGCTCCATGATCCACCTGCCAGCCCCTGCTCCAGAGGCCCCCTGCCCGCATCCACCTAGGGCCACCTCCTGTCCGGCCCCCATCTCGCCAGCCCCGTCCGAGACTCGTGGGATGCTTGGCCCCATGCTGCTTGCTCCCGCACCACCTTCGGACCTCCCTGCCCTCACCGTACCGCTCCCAACCGTGGACCCGGACATGCCATTCCAGGTCCAGGACTGCTGCATGCCTTCTCTGCCTGCTCCCGCATTGCCCAGCCCCCCGTTTCCTGACCCGACCCCTGCTTCACCTTTGCCTAGGTCTGCGGTGGGGGATGAGGAGGTGACCACCCCGGTTGCCGCCCACTCCGACCCCCTTGGACCGCTGCATGCTCTAGGCGGGTCCGGTCGGTGTTGACTCCGGTGACTGCCTCTAGGCATAGTGGCAGGCTTGATGCTGCCCGCCCGGTGGACCGCCCGTCGCCGTCCACCACCGAGCGAGCGGAGCTTAGGGCTGCGGTCTGAAACCTTGTGACAGGTACCCCAGTGCTCCCTGCATCCTCAGCTTTGTGTTCGTTCTCTGCCCTTGAGTCGGTTCCACTTGGCCAGCTTGCTAAGGTGGCAACCGACTCTGCGATAGTTTTCAGGGGGTAGTGGCTCCCCCCTTAGAGAAGATTGAGGATATTCGAGCCAGGAAGATTCTTGATGGTAAACTTGCCGATTCACACTCCCGCTGATGACCCACAAGTATATGGGGTCAATTGTATCCTTTTCGATAAGTAAGAGTGTCGAACCCAACGAGGAGTAGAAGGAAATGACAAGTGGTTTTCAGCAAGGTAATGTCTGCAAGTGCTAAAATTGTAAATAACGGAGTAGTTTGATATCAAGATAATTTGTAACGAGCAAGTAACGATAGTAGTAACAAAAGTGCAGCAAGGTAGCCCAATCCTTTTGAGGCAAAGGACAGGCCAAAACGATATCTTATGATAAGCAAAGCGTTTTTGAGGGTACACGGGAATTTCATCTAGTCACTTTCATCATGTTGGATTAATTCGTGTTCGCTACTATGATAATTTGGTATGTGGGTGGACCGGTGCTTAGGTGATGTTCTTACTTGAACAAACCTCCTACTTATGATTAACCCCCTCACAAGCATCCACAACTACGAGAAAAGTATTAAGAATAAATTCTAACCATAGCATTAAACTTTTCGATCCAATCGGTCCCTTACGGAATAGCGCATAAACTAGGGTTTAAGCTTCTGTCACTCTCGCAACCCATCATCTAATAACTACTCTATAATGCATTCCCTTAGGCCCAAATATGGTGAAGTGTCATGTAGTCGACGTTCACATGACACCACTAAGGGAATCACAACATACATATCATCAAAATATCAAACACATATCAAGTTCACATGATTACCTGCAACACAATTTCTCCTGTGACCTCAGGAACAAAAGTAACTACTCATAAAAGATAGTCATGCTCAAGATCAGAGGGGTATGAAATAGCATAATGGATCTATACATACAATCTTCCACCAAATAAACCATACAGTAATCAACTACAAGATGTAATAAACACTACTAGTCACCCACAAGGACCAATCTATAGTTCCGGTACAAAGATTGAACACAAGAGATGAAATAGGGTTTGGAGAGGAGTTGGTGTTGTTGAAGATGTTGATGAAGATAACCCTCCCCAAGATGGGAGAGTTGTTGGTGATGATGATGACGATGATTGCCCCCTCCGGGAGGCAAGTTCCCCCGGCGGAATCGCTCCACCGGAGGACAAAAGTGCTCCTGCCCAGGTTCCGCCTCGAGACGGCGGCGCTTCGTCCCGAAAGTCCCCTCCTTATTTTTTCTAGGTTAAAATGAGTTATATACCAGAAGAGGGGCACCGGAGGTGGGCTTGTGAGTAGAATCCACCAGGGCGCGCCTGGGCTCCCTAGCGTACCCAGGTGGGTTGTGCCCACCTGGTGGGCCCCTCCAATATTCCTTCAATATTCCATAAAAATTCCTCGGAAAGTTTCAGCTCATTATGAGTTGTGCAGAATAGGTAGCTCGACGTAGCTTTTTCAGGTCCAGATTTCCAGCTACCAGAATTCTCCCCGTTTGTGTATACCTTGCATATTATGAGAGAAAATGCACTAGAATTAATCCAAAAAACATTATTATACAATAAAACAAGATAAATAACAGTAGGTAAACATGATGCAAAATGGACGTATCAACTCCCCCATGCTTAGACCTTGCTTGTCCTCAAGCGAAAACCGAAATCGAAAAACATGTCCACATGCTTTGAGAGAGAGGTGTCGACAAAAACAAAAATACGGACATAGCAGCATCATGTAACTTATTATAACAGCAACAAACTTAAACATAAAACTTTTATCATAGAACTTTTATCATAGGCTTCTCATGACTAAGTAACAATTCATCACAACATCGAAGTATAAAGCGTAAACTCTATTGGAAACCAACAAACTATGTTCTCAGTCAACTTTGCAACTACAATTCATCATCTTTTCAGGAAGGGTCATGTATCTGAGCCTTTAGGCAAGTCCACATACTCAACTATCATTTAGTCCTCTGTGATTGCTAACACTCACCGCGTACACATGGGCAAAACATTTCAACCGGACACATAGAAAGAGAGGGGCTTATAGTTTCTCCTCCCAATGCATTCACCTCAAGGGTAATGTCAACAATAATAACACATGCTGCCCATATTCAACTGGATATATGTGTAGATCTTCCTCACCACATGATGCTTGCCAAAGGAGAAAATAAAAAGGAATAGAGAGAAGAACTTTCACTCTTGCATGAAAGTAAATACATGAAAGTAAATACATGAAAGTAGAAGATAGGCCCTTCGCAGAGGGAAGCAGAGGTTGCCATGTGCTTTTTGTTTGTATGCTCAACCCCATAGTGTAAGAGAACGTCACGTTATATTGCCCCTTGTGATGGTAACCTTTATTATGCAGTCTGTCGCTCTTATTCTTTGCCATCACAAGTTCGTACAACGCTCAATTTTCCCTTACACTAAATGATCTTACACTTTTAGAAGCAATTTTTATTGCCCTGTTTGCACCGATGACAACTTACTTGAAGGATTACTCAATCCATAGGTAGGTATGGTGGATTCTCAAACAAGATGTGGGTTTAAGGGTTTTGGATGCACAAGTAGTATCTCTACTTAGGGCAGAATTTTTGGCTAGCAAAGATAGGGGCAAACACCACATGTTGAAGGGTCTATGACAATATAACTTCTATGTGAATATGAACAAACATAATTCATTACATTGTCTTCCTTTTCCAACATCAACAATTTTGGCATATAATATTTTGATGGGTGCTCACAATCACAAAAGATTTCCAGGATAGTGTATTTATATGCGAATCTTCTCTTCCCTTATTAATTCTTTCATGAGTTGCATCATTGACCAATGCTATGTTTGTCAATCTACAATAAAATTTTCTACTTATACTTTTCCATGTGTAATGGCATCACTTACCATAGGATTAGCATATGATCTTTTTCACTTATTTCCTTTCTTTTTATTGAAACAAGAAAGTAAAGAAGGTAAAACTCAAACTAAACTTTATTAAATATCTCACACACGATTACAAAGATTGATCACTAAGTAAAACTCTCAAAAAGAAAGGGTCGAACTACACTTTTATTCATCTAAAGCAAAATATAACCATGGATCAAACTAAGAAAAAGGCAAAATATAGTGGAGATAATACGATACCGGGGCACCTCCCCAAGCTTCGCGAAAGCCATGGGGAGTGCCCATACCTGATACTCAATTTTCTTTTGGTGATGAAGAAGGAGGTGGTGGTGATGAGGTAGAAGCAATCCGGTCCTTAAGGACCAAGAGACTCTCCAATCTTTAGATGACGCTCCGGAGGGAAGCGATGTGCTCCAAATGCAGAATATTTTCACGAGTGAGATACTTATTTTGCACATGAACCGTTTCAATGATCCCGAAGTCCACAATCTCAGTGGGGGTAAGATGAGCATAGTAAGGTTTAAGAATATCTTCCTCTTCCTCATCGGCAGACAAGGCTTGATCGAGCATCGACCCTTGATCTCCGGTGGCCTCCTTGCTCTTGTCCTCCTTGGCTGCTCCAACGGGATCCTCCGTCTTCAACTCAATCTTCATAAACCAAGCATCCTCTTCCATATGATCAGAGGGATAAGAAGACATGATGCCTGGCTCAACAGATCGGACAGAAAATAACTAGAAAGGAAAATAGGAGATTTCTCCACGATACAGAGGTCAACAGGTTTGGGAGGTATATAAAGATTTTTTATCTTGGGAATAAGCAGAACAGAAGAAAAATGGAGTCTGGAAACTACCCGAGGTGGGCACAACCCACCAGGGCGCGCCTGGCGAGCCAGGCGCGCCCTAGTGTATCGTGCCCACAAGGGTCACTTTCCTGGGAGTTTCTTATTTTCCTAATTTTTTAAGTATTCCAAAACTGACAAAAAATATTTTTGCGGATTTTTTGGAGTCCATTTACTTACCGTATCACGTACCTCCATTTTTCACGATTCTGGAGTGTTCCGGAAGGTTTCTTTCATGTGTTCTTCTGGTGTCATAGTTTGGATAATATTGCTTTTGACATTAATGGGCGTACCTGAGATATATTGTTTTATTCGTTATCCATTAACAACCTTTGGGTTAGTACCTTCGGCATTATTTATTTTGATAGCTTCGGATCGATAGACCTCCTCGATAACATATGGTCCTTCCCATTTAGAGAGAAATTTTCCCGCAAAGAATTTGAAACGAGAGTTGTACAAAAGAACATATTATCCAACTTTGAACTCACGCTTTTGGATTCTTTTGTCATGCCATCTTTTAACTTTTTCTTTGAATAACTTTGCATTTTCATAAGCCTGGGTTCTTCATTCATCTAATGAGCTAATATCAAATAACCTCTTTTCACCAACAAGTCTGAAATCATAGTTGAGTTCTTTGATTGCCCAATATGCTTTATGTTCTAACTCAAGAGGCAAATGACAGCTTTTCCATAAACCATTTTATAAGGAGACATACCCATAGGATTTTTGTATGATGTTCTATAAGCCCAAAGTGCATCATCTAATTTCTTAGACCAATTCTTCCGGGACCTATTGACAGTCTTTTGTAAGATTAGTTTTATTTCTCTATTACCAAGTTCAACTTGACCACTAGACTGAGGATGATAAGGTGATGCAATTCTATAGTTAACATCATACTTAGCAAGCATTTTACGGAAAGCACCATGAATAAAGTGTGAACCACCATCAGTCATTAAATATCTAGGGACTTCAAACCTTGGGAAAATAACTTCCTTAAGCATTTTAATAGAGGTGTTGTGATCAACACTACTGGTTGGAATAGCTTCTACCCACTTAGTAACATAATCTACAACAACCAAAATATGTGTGCACCCATTAGAGGAAGGAAAAGGTCCCATGAAATCGAATCCCCAAACATCAAATGGTTGAACAGCTTACGGATATTACCTATTCTTTGACATTCATCACAAGATGAGACAAACTTACAGGCACCTTGAAGAGAGTAGGCCAATAAAAACCAGATTGCAATACCTTATGCGTGATTCTGTCTCCTGCGTGATGTCCTCCATAAGCCTCAGAGTGACATTTCCGTAGGATTTGTTCATGTTCATGCTTAGGTACACAACGTCTAATAATATCATCTACTTCTTCTTTATAAAGATGTGGGTCATCCCAAAAGTAATGTCTTAAATCATAGAAGATTTTTTTTCTTTTGTTGGTATGTGAAGCTAGGTGGTATGTATTTAGCAACAATATAATTAGCATAGTCAGCATACCAAGGTGTACTATTAGAAAGATTTATTGCAGCTAACTGTTCATCAGGAAAGCTATCATTAATAGGTTGTGGGTCATCAAGAATATTTTCAAGCCTAGACAAGTTATCAGCTACGGGGTACTCTGCTCCTTTCCTATCAGTGATATGCAAATCAAATTCTTGTAGCAGAAGAACCCACCTAATGAGTCTAGGTTTAGCATCTTTCTTTTCCATAAGATATTTTATAGCACCATGATCGGTGTGAACAATCACTTTGGAATCAACAATGTAAGATCTGAATCTATCACAAGCAAACACAACTGCTAAGAATTCTTTTTCAGTAGTAGCATAATTTCGTTGAGCACTGTCTAGAGTGTTGCTAGCATAATGAATAACATTTAATTTCTTATCAACTCTTTGTCCTAGAACAACACCAACAACATAATCACTAGCATCACACATAATCTCAAAAGGCAAGTTCCAACCAGGTGGTTGAACAACAGGTGCAGTAATTAAGGCTTTCTTTAGTGTTTCAAAGGCTTCTAAGCAATCATCATTGAACACAAAGGGAATATACTTTTGCAAAAGATTTGTAAGAGGCCTAGAAATTTTACAAAAGTCTTTGATAAACCTCCTATAGAAACAAACATGACCAAGGAAACTACGGATAACTCTGATATCTTTAGGACATGGCATTTTCTCAATTGCACCAACCTTGGCTTTGTCCACCTCAATGCCTCTTTCAGAAATTTTATGGCCCAAAACAATACCTTCGTTAACCATAAAGTGGCACTTCTCCCAATTCAAGAGAAGATTTGTTTGTTCACATCTCTGCAGAACTCGATCAAGATTGCTTAAAAAATCATCAAAAGACTTCCCATAAATAGAAAAGACATCCATGAAAACCTCAACAATCTTTTCACAAAAAGCAGAGAATATAGCGCTCAACATCTTTGAAAGGTAGCAAGTGAATTACATAAACCAAAAGGTCTATAAGCATAAGTTCCAAAAGGACAAGTAAAAGTGGTCTTTTCTTGATTAGGTTGCGAAGCAGGTATTTGTGAAAAACCAAAATATCCATCAAGGAAGCAAAAAATATGTGTGCTTAGATAATCTTTCTAACATTTGATCAATAAAAGGCAGAGGGTAATGATCTTTTCTAGTTGCTTTATTTATTTTTCTATAATCAATTACCATCCTATAGCATGTTACAATTCCTTGTGGAATAGCTCATTCTTATCATTAGGAACTACAGTAATACCTCCCTTCTTAAGGACACAATGAACATGACTTACCCATCTACTATTAGCTATAGGATAGATTATACCTACTTCCAGAAGTTTCAATATTTCCGTTCTTACCACTTCTTTCATCTTCAGATTTAACCGGTGTTGGTGATCAACAACGGGTTTAGCATCAAGTTCCGTATTAATCTTGTGTTGGCACAGAGTGGGACTAATGCCCTTAAGATCATCAAGAGTATATCCAATAGCAGCTCGGTGCTTCCTTAGAACTTTCAATAATCTATCTTCTTCATGTTCTGAAAGGTTAGCACTAATAATAACAGGATATATATTTTTCTCATCAAGATAAGCATGTTTCAAAGTGTATGACAATTGTTTTAATTCAAACACAGGATCACCTTTAGGTGGAGGAGGACCTCCTAGAGTTTCAATAGGCAAATTGTGTTTAAGCAGAAGTTGTTGTTCGAAAAAGATTCTATCTATTTCATTTCTTTCACGCATATGCAAATAATCTTCATGGTCTACAAATATTTCTCTAAAGGATCAGTAGGAGCTACAACAATAGAAGCCAGACCAATAATTTCATCCTTACTAGGCAAATCTTTCTTATGAGGTTGTCTACTAAACTTGGAACAATTAAATTCATGAGATTCATCACCAAAGCTAACACCAATAGTTTGTTTCTTACAATCTATTCTGGCATTGACGGTGTTCAAGGAAGGTCTACCAAAGATAATGGGATAAAGTCATCTTCTGGGGAGCAAAGAACAAGAAAATCAGTAGGGTATTTTATTTTCCCACACAAGACTTCAACATCTCTAAGAATCCCAATTGGTGATATAGTATCTCTATTGGAAAGTTTAATAATAACATCTATGTCCTCTATTTTAGTAGGCGCTATTTCATTCTTAATTTATTCATATAAGGAAAAAGGAATATCACTCACACTAGCACCTATGTCACATAAACCATGATAACAATCATCTCCTATCTTGACTGAGACAACATGCATGCCAACAACTAGTCTATGTTTATCCTTTTTTATCGGGTTTGGCAATTCTAGAAGCTTCATCACAGAAGTAAATAACATGCCCATCAATATTATCGACCAAGAGATCTTTAATCATAGCAACACTAGGTTCAACTCTAATTTGTTCAGCTGGTTTGGGTGTTCTAACATAACTTTTGTTGACCACAGTTGAAGCTTTAATATGTTCCTTCATCCTAACAGGGAAAGGTGGTTTTTCAATATAAGAAGTGGGAACAACTGGATCAACATTGTAAATGATAGTTTCTTCTTTAGCTTTTACAAGTTCTTTAATTTCTTCTTTAATAGGTGGGTGATATTTCAACCACTTCCCCTTAGGGAGATTAACATGAGTAGCAAAAGATTCACAAAAGGAAGCTACTATCTCAGAGTCAAGTCCATATTTAGTGCTAAACATTTGAAAAGCATCGGTATTCATAAAAGATTTAACACAATTAAACTTAGGTTCAATACCTAACTCTTTAGCTTCTCGAGTTCTCAATCTTCAGAGTTGCATTTAATTCTTCCTAAAAGATCCCACCGGAATTCAATAGTCTTCTTCATAAAAGAAATAGTACAAGAAGTATCGAGCATGGATTGATCATTACGAGAAAGTCGAGCATAAAAATTCTGAATAATAATTTCTCTTGAGAGCTCATGATTGGGGCATGAATACAACATTGACTTAAGCCTCCCCCAAGCTAGAGCAATACTTTCTCCTTCACGAGGCCAAAAATTATATATATAATTCCGATCACGATGAACTAGATGCATATGATAATTTTTTTGATGAAATTCCAATTTCAACCGATTCCAGTTCCAAGATCCAATATCATCGCATAGCCTATACCATGTCAATTCTGTTCCCTTCAAAGATAAAGGGAAAACCTTCTTCTTCGCTTCATCTCTGGGTAAACCTGCAAGCTTAAACAATCCACAAATTTCATCCACATATATCTAGTGCATATCAGGATGTTCGGTTCCATCTCCTGCATAAGGATTAGCTAGCAGTTGTTCTACCATACCCGAAGGAATTTCATATTCAATTTTTTCAGTGGGTGCAATAGATTGAGGGACAACTAATTGTGGTTCCGGTCGAGGTGAAGATACCACGAACAAACCCCTCAAAGGATTGTTTTCCATAGTAGCAAGTGACAATAAATTTCAACATGTAGTAATAATGTTTCCTTACCAATTTTCACTTACCAAAAGCGCTTCACTTCCCGGCAAACGGCGCCAGAAAATAGCCTTGATGACCCACAAGTATATGGGGTCAATTGTAGCCTTTTCGATAAGTAAGAGTGTTGAACCCAATGAGGAGCAGAAGGAAATGACAAGTGGTTTTCAGCAAGGTAATGTCTGCAAGTGCTAAAATTGTAAGTAGCGGAGTAGTTTGATAGTAAGATAATTTGTAACGAGCAAGTAACGATAGTAGTAACAAAAGTGTAGCAACGTAGCCCAATCCTTTTGAGGCAAAGGACATTCCAAAACGATCTCTTATGCTAAGCAAAGCGTTCTTGAGGGTACACGGGAATTTTATCTAGTCATTTTCATCATGTTGGCTTAATTCATGTTCGTTACTTTGATAATTTGGTATGTGGGTGGACCGGTGCTTTGGTGCGGTTCTTACTTGAACAAACCTCCTACTTATAATTAACCCCCTTGCAAGCATCCGCAACTACGAGAAAAGTATTAAGAATAAATTCTAACCATAGCATCAAACTTTTGGATCCAATCGGTCCCTTATGGATTAGCGCATAAACTAGGGTTTAAGATTCTGTCACTCTCGCAACCCATCATCTAATAACTACTCCACAATGCATTACCTTAGGCCCAAATATGGTGAAGTGTGATGTAGTTGACGTTCACATGACACCACTAAGGGAATCACAACAAACATTTCATCAAAATATCAAACACATATCAAGTTCACATGATTACTTGCAACATGATTTCTCCTGTGACCTCAAGAACAAAAGTAACTACTTACAAATGATAATCATGCTCAAGATCAGAGGGGTATTAAATAGCATAATGGATCTGAACATATAATATTCCACCAAATAAACCATATAGTAATCAACTACAAGATGTAATCAACACTACTGGTCACCCACAAGCACCAATCTATAGTTACGGTACAAAGATTGAACACAAGAGATGAACTAGGTTTGAGAGGAGTTGGTGCTATTGAAGATGTTGATGAAGATAGCCCTTGCCACGGTGGGAGAGTTGTTGGTGATGATGATGACGATGATTTCCCCCTCCGGGAGGGAAGTTATCCCGACGGAATCGCTCTGCCGGAGGGCATAAGTGCTCCTGCCCAGGTTTCGCCTCGAGACAGTGGCGCTTCATCCCGAAAGTCCTCTCCTTAATTTTTCTAGGTTAAAATGACTTATATAGCAGAAGAGGGGCACCGGAGGTGGGCCTGTGTGAGCACAACCACCAGGGTGCGCCCAGGTGGGTTGTGTCCACCTGGTGGGCCCCCTCTGGTACTTATTTGCTCCAATATTCCTCAAATATTCCATAAAAATTCCTCGTAAAGTTTCAGCTCATTTGGAGTTGTGCAGAATAGGTAGCCTGACGTAGCTTTTGCATGTCCAGATTTTCAGCTGCCAGAATTCACCCCCTTTGTGTATACCTTGCATATTATGAGAGAAAAGGCATTAGAATTACTCCAAAAAGCATTATTATACAATAAATCAACATAAATAATAGTAGGTAAACATGATGCAAAATGGATGTATCACCCGCCTCCTTCGGACCCTACCCAGGAGCCGCCCACCTCCCGCCCCCTGCCGCAGCTGCAGCTGGGGCGGAAATCCGCGGCCGCACACGGTCCCGCACTGCCGCAGTCCATGCCCAGAGTGCCTCTCTCATCCTGGGGGTCAAGCAGCCCCTCCATGGTTGCTTGATGTGAGTCCTTTTTTGGAACCTCTGCGGTTTCGGCCAAGATGGCCGACGCCGCCAACTCATCGAGTATATGCGATGAGCGAATTGAGATAGTGGCGGTCCAAGAGACCATGCGGACCAACTTCTCCCTCCAAGAATTAGAACACTTGAGCCCTCACCTCTTCGCTTGGCACTGGCTCCCTTCTAGTGGGGCCACTAGCCACTCGGAGGGCGTCCTTCTAGGTGTGAAGGATGCCACCTTCAAGATAGGTAGCATGGACCGAGGCGAATTTTACATTAGTATGGAGGTATACGAGCGGGCCATCAACTTCAAATGGGAAATAGTTGTTTATGGCCCGACTAACCACCGCCGATCCGAGTCTTTTCTTGTTGAGCTCCGTAGGAAGATATCCTCCGCCCCCCCTCTTGGTCTTGGTGGGCGGCGATTTCAACCTCATTCGTTGTGCTGCAGACAAGAGTAATAATCGGGTGAACTTCCCGCGTATGCGGCTCTTCAATGATTGCATTGCTGATCTGGGTCTTCGCGAGCTTGATAGGGTGGGCGCCAAGTTCGCCTGGACCAACCGCTAGGCTAACCCGACGATGTCGGTCCTCGACCAGGTTTTTGTGGCCTCGGAATGGGATCTCAAATGCCCTCTTTCTTCGCTCCGCGCCATTACACGCGTTGGCTCCGACCATGTCCCCCTCCTTCTCTCCTTGGAGAACGATAGACCGCCCCCTCCACCCCACTTCTGGTTCGAGTCCTTTTGGCTTAACCAGGTAGGGTTTGTCGATGCCGTTCGTGCCCGTTGGTTGGCCTCCCGTGATTCCCCTCTCCGCCCAATCTCCGCTATTGACGCCAGGAAGGTTTATGCCAAGCTCTCCCGGTAGTTTATGAAAGGCTGGGGCGCCAACCTGGGCCGCAACCTTCGTGAGCGGAAGAGGGGACTTATCGAGTCCATCCAGGCCCTAGACCTCCGGGCAGACTCTTCTGGTCTGTCCCCGGATGAGTGGCTCCTCCGGTACGACCTTGAGGACCAGCTGTCGGTGATCTACACCGACAAGGAGGCCTTTTGGTGCCAGCATGGCACCCATCATTGGGTTTTGCACTGGGATGCCAACACGGCGTACTTCCAGGCCATCGCTAATGGCCGACGTCAGCGCAGCACCACCCCCCTCCTCTGGGATGGGGAGACCCTCCTCCAGTACCCCACTGCGATTCACACCCACGTCGATGGCTTCTACAAAGCCCTATTCTCTCCCTCCCCTCGGGGAGGGTTGTCTCTGGCCCCGTCCTTTTGGGACCCTCACCAGCTCATGTCTGACGAGGAGAACACATCCCTCATGGCCCCCTTCTGTGAGGCTGAGGTTTGGGCGGCCATCAAGGGGATGAACCCCGCCCCCGCCCCTGGCCCTGACGGCCTCCCCGTGAAGTTCTTCCAAACCTTCTGGGATGTGATTAAGACAGAGGTGATGGCCCTATTTGAGGAATTCTATGTGGGTGCCATTGACATATCCCACCTCAACTATGGGATTATCACTCTCATCCCTAAGGTGGGGGAGCTTCTGACATCCCCCAGTTTCGGCCGATCACGGTGATCAACGTGATATTTCGTATTCCGGCGAAGGGGTATGCCAATAACGTGACCCTGTTAGCTGATCGCATCACCCATCCTAATCAAACGACCTTCATACACGACCGCTTTATCTTGGATGGAGTCTTAGTCTTCCATGAGGTTCTGCACGAGGTGCGCACTAGGTGACAGCGTGCGGTCTTCTTGAAGATCGACTTCCACAAAGCTTATGACACCGTCTCCTGGGCCGTCTTGCGGGAAGTGCTCCTTCGCAAAGGCTTTGAGGACCGGTGGGTCACCCGGGTTATGCAGATGGTCTTGTCTAGTCGGACCACACTTAACATCAATGGGGAGATCGGCCCCTACTTCCCCACTTTCTATGGGGTTAGACAGGGCGACCCCTTCTCCTTGTTCCTGTTCAACATGGTGGTCGACGCCCTTGTTGCCATCCTCGATAAGGCTAAGGCGATCGACCATATTCACGGGATTGTTCCCCATTTGGTGGGTGGGGGAGGGGTATCCCTCCTGCTGACACCATCGTCATGGTGGAGGGCTCTGAGGGTGACATTGCCAATCTTTAGTTCCTCCTCCTATGATTCCAGCAGATGTCTGGGCTTAAAATCAACTTCGATAAGAGTGAAGTTATGATCCTTGGATATTCTCTTGAGGAGTCCCAGCTCATTGTAGACCGCCTCAACTGCCAGCTTGGGTCCTTCCCCGCATCTTACCTGGGGGTTCCCATTAGTGATTCACGACTCTCCTTCGTGGAACTACGGCCTAAGGTGACTAATTAAGCTCCAACACCGGATCGAGCCATGACAGGGCAGATGGTTGTCCAAGGCAGCCAGGACCGTGCTCATCAACTCCTCGCTGTCCAGCCTCCTCTTATTCCTGACGAGCTTTTATAGTCTCCATCAGACCTTTCACCACGAGATTGCCTAGTAACATTTCTAGATTCTACTGGGCGGGCGAGGGAGACAAGCAGAAATACCATATGGTCAACTGGCCCGACATCTGCAAGCCTTGCGACCAGGGTGGTCTAGGGATCATGTTGTCCAAATGCATGAACATCGCCTTGCTGACCAGATGGCTCTGGAGGATTGCCAATGGTGATGGTGGTCTTTGGCTTGACATCATTAGAAACAAATACCTTCAGGGCCAGCCGCTCGCCTTTTGTCAATGCTCCAGAGGGTCGCAGTTCTGGCAGTCTATCATTCAGCTGCTTCCGGTCCTCCATATTGGCTCGTCCATCTTGATCTGTTCCTGTTCTGCTACGTTGTTCTGGTACGATAGGTGGGCGGGTGAAGTCCCATTTGCCGCCCGATTCCCGGACTTATTCTCCGTCGCGATGGAGCCTAGGATCTCTGTCGAGGTCGCCCTTTCGGATCTAGGGCGCCTCACGTTCCGTCGCCCCTTCGGTCCCCCAGATGTTGCTGCCTAGGATGAGATGCTCGAGTGCATCTCCCTCCACACCCCCAACGTTGACACAGTCTGGGATCGCATATCTTGACGCCTGGAGCCCTCGGGACATTTCTCCACTAGGTCCCTGTACCAGGCCATCGCCCCATCGATGGCCCCGGCGGCTATCATTGTTGTCTGGGCCATCAAACTGCCGCTCAAGATCAAGATATTCTTGTGGCAATGGATTAGGGGTCGGGTACCTTCTGGGGTGGAGGTGCTCAAACGTAATGGCCCTGGAGACGGGATGTGTCCCCTCGGTGGTACGGTGGAAGACTCAAACCACATATTCTTTGCATGTGTTATGGCCCAATTCCTTTGGAGTTGTTTTCGCGAAGTCGTTGGCGGTCATTGGTGACACACCAACGTCCTCGACCTCTTCGCGGAAATTCAGTCCATCACTCCATCAGCCCGCCACATTAGGTGCCCCTCCGTTGGATTGCTCGTGTGGACGCTCTGGAATGTCCGCAATAAGCTTGTCCAGCATGTTCCCCTTCGATGTGCAACTGACGTTGTCTTTAAAATGTGTGGTTTCCTGGAGCTCTGGCGGCCGCTTAGCCGCCCTTCCGACCGGGACGCCATCAACACCATCATCGCCGACCTCTGCTCGATGGCGCTTCAACTGTCACCGCTGCTTTCGCCGCCTCCTCCTGAGCCTGATTAGCCTGCGTTGGCTGCCCCACCCTGTGTCGGGTCTGGGCATGTGTGTCTTTTAGGGCTTGTTGAGTTGTGCCCTCAGCAGTACCCCCGTACTTGTGTTGTGTGCTACTTTGTGTGTGTGTGTGTGTGTGTTGTGTGTGTGTGTGTGTGCCTGGGGTGAACCTTGCTTCGATGTCGTGCTCTGGCGGTTTGCTTTATATATAAAGCGGGGCGAAAGCCTTTTTTGGTAAAGTGTCCTTACCAGACCCCTTTTACATGCACTGCCACAACATGGAAACCACATACAGCTAGGAGGTCATCTTAGATTACCTGTTCCCGTTCTTTATTGTCAATCATCCACATAAGGACACCTTTCTAGTGCCATACTGCAAGAAATAAGTCGTTAGAGTTCACTCATTTATTTCGAAACATATAAATGACCTTGTGGTTTCATCTCATCAATGCTAATTACTTCATTTTTGGCGCAGCGAACAACATTGGAACGTAATCGCACTATTATGGACACAAGGCTTGGATTATTTCTCCGATTCAAAGAGACACCCTAAAAAGCTAAGGACTAGATTGAAGAAGGTTCTAAATGATGCTCTAGCCAAGTGTAAGATCTTCAAAGAGACAATAACCGAGCATTCAGAATTCAATTTCTTCACTAGCGCTTGTTGCTATCAAGAAACAAATGTCAAAACCTCACATAGGTCTGGCTACTATGCCATGGCTATCATGGACGGCTTTTTGAAGAAAGAAAATATTTGCGAAATCATAGACAGATCATCAAGTGGCCCGATGAGATGAATAGAGACATGGACATAACGAAATTATTAATGGAGCATGGGCGCCTCCAAAAGGTGTTGGCGATGTTCTAGATGATGATGGGAAGTTCCACTGCCAGCCAGAATGAGATGAAGAAGGACTTCACCGAGTCTAAGACATGTTGTGGTAATCGATTCCGAGTGATACACTGCTTCAAAACATCTTGATTCGTTGTTCATTGTATGAGTTGAGACATGCATGTTTATTTGTTGCCCTACACTTCTTATACTATATGTTTGCTTCATTAATACTCTTAATTATTGTAACACTGTTGTAATATGATTGTTTGAATGTGGATGATTGTTTGAATGCTAAGACAATATTCTATATATATGTAATGCAATGGGATGATCGAGTGCAAAATACTGCTCAACCGCCATTAAAATGCTGCCACGACAGCAAAATAACGCTATCGCGGCAGCAATTTCTCTATATGCCGACATCACTACCAGTGGCGGGCAAAAAAGGTCCTTGCCACTGCTGCTACACACAACAATGGCGGGCAGAGACAAAGCAGTTGCGGGCACAGACAAATGCATCACTCGGTAGCTACAATAGTTGTGACGGGCGTTAACGCTCGCCCGCCACTACTGTACTTCCATTAGTGGCGGGTCCTCGCCCATCAGGGCCCACCACTGATGCTATCCTAGCAGTGGCGGGTGGCCCTAATAGCCTGGCCCGCCACTGCTAGGCTTTTTGCACCCGTCACTGTTGGGCATTCCTGCGGTAGTGACAAATACACTAATTAGAACTGAGCCATGTCTAACCACAAAACTGACTTCTCAAGCCCACACACTACGGTAGGGCTGGAAAAAAAGCTTGAACCTCGTGAGCTAAACGAGTAGGTCATGACTCAGCTCGAATCGACTCGTACTCGAAGAATAACAAGTCAAGCCAAGCTTTAGTTTAAGATCATTTATATACCGAGTTAAACGAGCCGATCTCACGAGTACCTGTGTGACTCGTTAGGCTCGGTAAAAGAGATCAGCCATGCACCCCGCATCCTAGGCGCACAACACAAGGCCCAGCCACACAAGGCACCTTAAGAATATGATAAAAATGATTACTTGCAAATGTAAAGTGTACATATTAAACATGTACAATGTTTAGAAACAATGTTCATTGTTATCATATTTGTAAGGTTTTATGTTCATATCCTTAACGAGCTTAACAATCTAAACGAGCCAGCTCGCAAGTTATACGAGTCGAGCTAATCTTGGATTTGAGATCGTTATAATAACGAGTCGAGTCAAGATAGCTCGTTAATGAAATGAGCTTTTGCGAGTTGAGCCGAGCTGGATCCACTCGGCTCGAATTCCAGCCGTACACTAGGGTAACGTGGCATGTGTATGTGGATATGATGCTGAGGTGGACCGGGTCCCACATATCAGCTCCATCTTTTCCCCCCTCTTCTTCTTCCTCCTACCCGAGCAGCCCACCCCCGCCGCCCCTCCTGCTCCCAGCCGCCATGGGCAGCACCCGCCGCCGCATGCCATGACCATGGGGATCCCCCGATGTCGCGCGCCATGGCCATGGGGAGCTGCCGCCGCCCCCTCCTGCTCCCAGCCACCATGGGCAGCAGTCGTCGCGCAGAGCCATGGCCATGGGGAGCCCCTCGACGTGGCCAACAACAGCGGTAGCGGGCAGCAGCAGCCAAGGCCGCAATGGCCACGACCGGTGCCGCCACGACCAGCCACCACCTTGGCCGCAACAACCATGACCGGTGCCGCCACGATCGGCCACCACCACGGCCGGCGCACACAGGGACCTGATTGGTTTTTTTTGAAAACATAACAGGGACCTGATTGTTCTCTTTTTAATACTTACAGGGACTTGATTGCGTATTTTCCACATAGATGTGCCACATTGGTCCAACATGTGGGTCCAACTCGTCAGTTTTGTGCTTAATCACGGCTCAGCTTCGAATCAGTGAGATTTGTTACTCACTTGCCACGGAATTGGTGGTGATTTGTGGTCTTTGGTAAAAGTGGTGGAACCTGTTACCCTGGGCATAAATGTGATGGTTTTAAGCAATTTACTCTGAGGTGTCATATGGCAGGAACTCGCTAAAAATGTGATTTGTGAGTGTTGTTCTTTCGCCTAGTGTTTTATCGTGGAACTCAGCAAATGTTATTTTGCGGGCGACGTTTAGAATTCAGTAATGAATTTGGAGACTTTTGCCGACCGGTTTAGGGAGAAAAGGAATTGAAAAAAAACGTCGACGTTTAGAGAGATTGACCACTGTCGTGGTGGTTAGCGAACGAGTTCATTATTTGTGAATGGTTTCAAAACGCAAACTCGGTGCTGAAAAGGGTGCAATGGCAAAAAAACATGTCCACTTCATATAAATATACGCAGCTTTGTCATTCCCTTATCATAGCGGCCAAAACTTCTGGTGCTCCCGTCTTCTTTTTACGTACTCATGTGAGGATGGTTTAGTAGGCAAAATACAAACCGAACCTCTCTACGCGCGCATGCATGCAGTGTAAAATTTTGATTACTAACGGTACTTATACGCGGGAGTTAACTTGATGCTGCTCTCAGCCTCTCAGGCTCAGAGCCAGATCGCCCCGGCGGCCTTGAGCATGGGCACCAGCTTCCCACCGAGGTGGAGCGACATGACCCTGTCGGTGGAACCGACGAGCTTGCCGCCGATGAAGACGGCCGGGACGGCCGGCGTGCGGCCCAGGCGACGGGCGAGGTCGCGCTCCATGTCACGGCCCCGGGGGTCCTTGTCCAGCTCGTGCACGGCCGCGCAAACGCCGAGGCCCGAGAAGAGGGTCGTCACTGTGTAGCTCATTGGGCAGTCGTTGCTCGGCGTGAAGATCACCACCGCCTTCTCCGTCGATAGCCTCGTCACCCTCTCCATATTTTCTCGTCGATCTTCTTGATGGATTGTGAAAGGAGCTAGTTGGAAAGCTAGTGTTTTTCTCTGAGAAAGAAAGCTAGTGTTACTTAGTGGTTTTGCCTTGTGCGTGATGTGTTTAGAGTATGGTGCGAGGCCCTCCTTTTATAGAGCATGAGAGCGCATCAGAGAGAGAGAGAGAGAGAGAGAGAGAGAGAGAGAGAGAGAGAGAGAGAGAGAGAGAGAGAGAGAGAGAGAGACGAGGCGAGGCGAGGCGAGCGAGAGGCGGGTGGCATAAGAATCCTCGACGTGTGCATAGCACGCTCAAAAGTGACCACCGTGGGGGGTATCTCTGTCACTTGTCATATGACTATTAGTATAACAATGGCTCATTGCCATATGCAACAAAAAAAATTAGGGATAAAAAGCTCCCCGGGTCCATTTTCATTACGGAAATAATACTTACATAATGCTCAGAATTCAGAAATTACATGGATAAAACCTATTTCCAGGGAAAAGAAACAAGACTTGAATTTAGACCTGACCCATTAACAGAAATGCTAGCTCATCTCTTCCACCGCTCTTCCTCCTTCCATCTACCGCATGCATGCAGCCCTAGTGCTACCAGGTAGCTTACACGACCGAAAGCTAGGCTCCACTAATCTTCTTGCTTGGAAGATACATTATTGTCTTCTTCCGAATTTCTTTTCTCCTTCAAATGGACATTTTAGTTCTTGATGTAAATCTCAGATAATGATAGCATAGGTGTCCCACCTGTTTCATTTTTTTTAGAAAAGGAGGATGAACCCCGGCCTCTGCATCTAGGCGATGCATACGGCCACTTTATTAGTTATTCTCACAAAATCTTACAAAGTAATACTACAGTAAGACTAAAGCCACCGTCTAAGCAACAAATTGTCGCTACACCTATCCAGTTGATGAAGGGGCGCAGATAGCCTGGGCCTAATACCAAACAGACATCGCAGCCAAACCTAACATCTAAGACCTGAGAACCCATCCAGGACACAGCTTGAAGTCTTTGGAAAATCTGTCATGCGTAGCACCTGCCGACCAGGCATGACAAAGCGTAGCACCTGTCGGTCAGGCATGACTTGACATGTCCACCGAAGCTCCATGCAAGACGAAGCCGCTCCACCTCCTGCCTCTGACTTGCGCTGCTCCACAAACGATGCTCCCAAGAGAGAAACGACACCGCAGTGCCGCTATCAGCCGATCTGAAACACCAGATCCTAGGGTTTCCCCCAGAGCAGCACGAGTGGGTCGACATTAGTTACACGACAATGCCTCCATCAAGGTAACGACGTAGAACGCCGCCATCGCCTGCCAACGGCTCGGTTTTCACCGGCAACCATGCCTCCCCAACTCGCAGCCGGGACTAGATGATGGATCTCGAGATCCGATCACCAAGCCTCTGGCCGTCCATCTTTGACGAAGAAGATGACCACCACCATTGGCCAACGAGACGATGCGAGATGAAGTAGGGCGCTGCCAGCGTGCGTCCTGGCCAGAACCACCGGCGCTAGGCCCATCCCAGATCACGCCTCATGACCGAGGGCAACGGCAAGCGCTGCCACGACGAGGACGTAGATCGGAAGCCCAGATCCGGCCCACCCGCGGGCCGCCACCGTGGCCACCACCAAGCGCCGTTCAGGGGCAGCCCCGCCGCCGTGAGGGACGCCGCCTCATGGGCAGCAGGCGCCAGCCCCCGGCGGAACACCGCCGCTCGCCACCGACTGCCGCGAGATCGCCACCAGCCGCCGCGAGATCTGCGAGAACGGCGAGGACGCCCCGCCGCCACCTTCCCTTGGGACCACGCGGGCTTCGCCGGTGTCCCCTCCGGCGGCGGCGAAGCGGGGGAAGAACGGGGAGGGGCGGCTGGCGGCCGGTTAAGGTTAGGGGCGGGGAGGGGAGAGGACAACTCTCATCCCACCTGTTTCATAGTGATCCAATCATTCTTGTCCAAAACTACTCCCTGTGATGCAAACATATCAATCAGCCACACTGATACAAAAATTTAAGTTTGATCAACAATTAAACTACTTAAATATGGCTAAGTGACACTGAAAGTTCAAACTTTTCATTTGTACTCAAAAGCACTTTTTAGTGATATCACTCTTATGTCATACAACTGATCAGTTCTTATTGATCTAGTTGTTATTCAAACTTAGAAATTCGAGGGAAAATAGGTTTTGCAACGACGGAAATTGGACAATTTCGAATGCTCCACAAGACATAAAAAATATGTACCTCCATGGAACATAACACCCTTGTGAATTATATTATGATATGCATATGTCCATTTGATGAAAGGGTAGCGGACATGGCATGCATACTGGATGAGGGATAACAAGATTTAGTGGGAATATTTTGGATGCCAATCACCGAAAAATATGGAATCCCAATAAAGTATGAAAGATCCCCTAATCTTTTTCATATCCCTGGGCCACATACGACAGCATTAGATGCTGATATAGTTTTTCAGTTTTTCATGTATTTAGTTATAACGTTAAAATTAGTATTTCTAGTGAGTTTGCGTAGATACATACATAATGTAAAAAAGAGTTGCTTTCTAGAATTGAACCGAGAGGGCGGAACTTATTATTTTTGCCATTCAAATCTTTATTTTTTTTAGTTAATGTTAAGCTTCCTCTATTAGAATAGGGTGTGTCAGAACTGGAGTAATTCATAAATTATAATTGATTAATTTTATATAATATATGTACCTTCTAATATTCTCAAGATATAAACAAAATCCAGAACAGTGACACACAACGAAAAGCGGAAGCGGGTATATGTCCAAATTAGAATCAATCGTACAACATGTTACACAAACGAATAGATGTGTACCACATTGCATTGGTCGACTAGTCATCATATGCACAGGCACTAAATCAAGTTATGCCAAAAAGAAAGAAAATAAAAGAAACATCACAAAAAGACATATTTTAAAACAAGGAAAGGAAAGTCAAAATTAAAGTGATCATGCCACATGCATAGACATAGAGACCTCTTGCTACCATGTATCAGAATAGACTTTCGCAAAAACATAACAAAAATGCTCACAATGTGGCACCCAACAAGCCACGTCATTGCCTAAGGCTAGATACCTTGCTCGATCTTATCTAACCACACATTCCATTTGTGGTTTTATCAGAATCTTTCAGATAAAGCCGTTGATACGCACGCAGATGAAAAACACAAAAAGTATAGATAGTCACCAAATGTTCGAGGCATTTGATCATCTTAATTTCCCTCTTGTGCAACTGTTCTTCACTGCTTGCCTTGCTGTCCCGAGTCTCAACAGCTTAGAGTTTATATACAGTGTATATATGGAGAAAAGTAATTCTAGCGTGCACAGATCCACACGGATTCACCGTCCATGGTTACTTTGAAAGTCACGCTACTTTGCTTACTGTTTTCAGAATTTGTCTTGTTTCAAAGCATCACATTCGATTTTTCTTCTCATTACAAAGTGTAGTTTAATGTATCATTGTGTAACAGTAAAACTGATAAAAAACAAGTGCATTCTTTTTTATTGGTACACAAAGAAACATGATGACACACGCTGAATCAAGAAAGAAAACAAACATAATATTTTGGAATGCGATAAATTTTGATAAGAACAAAAAATATCGAGACGATGGACGATGGATCCATGTGCAGGATATCCCCTGTTTTACTCTGCAAATGAGATGTTGTGATCGAGATCACAATATATCTATACATGCATATCTATCATGTGCACGCCTTTATATCCATCTATTAGAGCATCTCCCGCCGTTCAGCCCCCCAGGGCGCCGAAAAAGAGCGTCCTGGGGTGCGCCGGCAATAAATTCGGCGCTGGGCGGTTTGTCACCCAGCCGTTGCCCCCGGGCGCCGAATTCAGCCCAGCTTTCGGCCCAAATATGTCCAGAAACGTCCCGATAACTGCGTGAATCGGCCCATATTCGGCGCGGTTCGGCGGGTTTCGGCGTGAATTTTCGCAAACAAATAAGAATCAATTAGCTTCTTACATAGTTCGGCGTGTTTCCGGCTTGTTTCATCACATAAATCAAATAGTTCACTACAAATTATATCGTTTAACAAATAAAAACTCAAGTTTCATCTCCATTCCCGGCCTCGCCCTTGAGCCTCCATAGGTGCTCCACCAGATCGTGTTGCAGTTTTTGATGCACCTGTGGGTCTCGGATCTCCTGACGCATATTGAGGTAGTCAGTCCAGTTTGCCGGTATCTGGTAATCAACTTGGGCAAGAGGGCCCTGCAATTAATATGGTTCAGTGTCAAACACTGGCTCTTCCTGCTTGCTCTCAATGATCATGTTGTGCAAGATGACATAGCAAGTCATGATCTCCCACATTTGATCTTTCGACCAGGTCTGAGCAGGGTACCGGACAACAACAAATCGAGATTGGAGCACACCAAATGCCCGCTCGACATCATTCCTGCAAGCCTCCTGAATCTTCGCAAACCAGGCGTTCTTGCCTCCTGGCACAGGGTTTGAGATGGTCTTCACAAATGTCGACCATCTCGGATAGATGCCATCAGCTTGATAGTACCCCTTGTTGTACTGCCGCCCATTGACCTCGAAGTTCACTGGAGGAGAATGACCTTCAACAAGCTTGGCAAAGACTGGGGAGCACTGCAGGACGTTCATGTCATTGTGAGTTCCTGGCATCCCAAAGAAAGAGTGCCAAATCCAGAGGTCCTGTGTGGCCACTGCCTCAAGCACCACACTGCAACCGTCTTTGGCGCCTTTGTACAACCCCTGCCAAGCAAATGGACAGTTTTTCCATTTCCAATGCATGCAGTCGATGCTTCCAAGCATCCCAGGAAATCCTCTTGCTTCATTCTGTGCCAGGATCCGAGCAGTGTCTTCCGCATTGGGTGCTCGCAAGTACTATGGTCTAAACACTGCCACCACTGCCCTGCAGAACTTGTAGAAACACTCAATGGTGGTGGACTCAGCCATGCGCCCATAGTATTCGAGTGAATCACCGGGAGCTCCATATGCAAGCATCCTCATAGCCGTCGTGCACTTCTGGATCGAGGTGAATCCAAGTGTGCCAGTGCAATCCTTCTTGCACTTGAAGTAGTTGTCGAACTCCCGGATGGAATTCACAATCCGAAGGAAAAGCTTTCGGCTCATCCGATAACGGCGCCGAAATGTTTTCTCACCGTGCAATGGAGCATCGGCGAAGTAGTCCGAGTAGAGCATGCAGTACCCTTCCAAACGATGCCGGTTCTTTGTTTTCACCCGCCCAAGCGCCGAGCCACCTCGCCGCGGCTTCTCACTGCTCGCGAACAGGCCGGCGAGGGCGGCGAGCACCATGAGATGCTCCTGCTCCTGGACGTCGACTTCGGCTTCCTCATCCAGCAACGCCGCGAGCGCATCCTCATCTTCGGAGTCCATCGCCGGGCCGCGCAATTCACCGAACACCTTGTGGGCGACGTGGGTGCAAGCCCGCCGGCGTACACGGCCCTGCGCGGCCCGAGCGCCGGAAAAGGTGTCGGGACGGCGGCGAAGAGGCTGCCTCGGCGACGCTCCTTCTTTTTCTAGGCTGGAGACGGTCTACCTATCTGTGGAGGGCGGTGGTCGGTGCCGGGATCGGCAGGGTGGCGCAGGGTTACAGCCGAGCGCGGGGGGCAGGAGGGCGAATCTGGGCGGGTGGATTGACTTTTCGCCTGTCAATGTGGTCCCAGGAACACTTTTCGCTTGCACCGGATCCCCCAAGCGCCCCCAATGCGCCGGGTTCGGCCTGCGAGCGCCGGGCGCAAAAACGGCCCGAGCCGGCGGAATTCGGCGTCCTGGGGGCGCGACTGGACCGTTTTTTCGGCACCGGCGCAAATAAATCGCCTGGGGGAGGCCTTCCTGGGGGCGCGGCTGGAGATGCTCTTACTCTATCATCTTCGATGTATGAACAAATTGCTAGCTAGCATGGCTAAGAAAGTAGCATTACGTCTTAACCAGTTTTGAAAACTTTAATATGTAATTAATCAAGTTATCCTAATTCATTTCTATATCTAGCTACCTAGTAAAACATATCAAGTCAAGTATTGGGAAGGAATATAAACCGATTAAAAAATGTGTAAGGTCACTAGGTTAATTTGGTCATACATCGACGATATGTATGAATGCTCTACTCCCCGAGTCCCTCGTGTTGCCTCCAGGGCGACTAGGGGGCTAACCCTAGCTCCCACGGCCGCCACCCCCTCCGCCTTTCCCTCTCCTCTCGCCGTCCCTAGAGGTGGCCGTCGGGATAGTCTGCACGCCGCCGATGAAGGGGACATCGGGTATCTTCCGTCCAGCGGCCATGGCGCAGCTTCCTGGAGGGGAGGTGCATGGAGGTGCGAGATCTGACTGCCACAGCTACTCCTCCAGGCAGCGCGGCATCCCGTCCGACGACAACAAGGGGATGGAGGCCTCTGCGGAGATCTACGACGCAAGGGCCCTGGAGCAGCGGTTCCAGACACGTCGGCGGAGGCATCCCCTCCGTCGGGGATGGCGGACCAGGAGGTGGCTACATGTGGCGATGACTGGGACGGCAGATCAAGGGATCCCGTTCCTTGGTTCATCATTGGAGGCGCGTGGCGGCCGGAGCATTCTCCGGCGTCGACGATGCATGATTAGGAGATCCATACCCTTCGGGGTTTGTGAATCGGCAGCTAGATGTGGGCTCGGGGAGGTGCCGCTTCCGGTGAAAACCACGCCAACTTCGGTCATGGAGGACGGTGGCAACGTATTTGCGTCATTCCATCTTGTTGGAGGCATCATTGCTGCAGTTCTCGTCTTCCCGCCCACGCTACTATGGGGAAACCCTAGATCTGGGTCTCATGGATCGGACGATGGTGGTGTGTGGCACCGTTCTCCATCCTGGGGGCATCACCTTTTTAGAGCATGTGCGAGCCAGAGGGTTCCTGAAGTGCAATGGTGTGGTCTTCCAAGTCGAAGTCGGCGAGTCTCAACAGTGCGGTGTAGCCAGGTCTCGCTGATGGGCTCTTGAGGATGGACAAGCGCAAAGCGGTGGCGGTATGTGGTGTCGTGGTGGCACTCGCGGCAAGCCTAAGAAGATTATTTCATTGATCCCTGCAGCGATGATGGGTTCGTGGAAGAAGGCGGCGACAACTTCAGGAGCGTGCACATGCGGTGTGCGCTAAGAGTGTGCTGCACCGTGCTCCGGTTTTAGATGGTATGTGTAGGAATGAGGTCAGGGTATGCATCCCTGATCATGACCACCGCTATCATCAAGTTTGTAGGTGGCGTGACTTTTGTCGCATAGAAGGTGGATTCAGAAGGATCGATGTTTTATCTTGTAAGGCATTATTGAATAATATAATAATATGATTGTGTGCATCGCTTGACTATCTTCAACCTCCTTTCCGAAAAAATGTTCATGGCCAATGAAAGTAAAGAATTTGAAATATGTTTCTGGATAGAACTTCCATCTTTTTATAAACATGTTACAAACGCAGACTATGTACATGCACATACACTCATCCATATGGACGCACGCCCTATCTCTATGAGCACCTCTGAAGTACTAAGCTGGCACATATTGAGATTTACGGAGTTCCACGAACATTCCCGAAGATACTATAATAGATCAAAGAAAATGCGAGCATCGCTGTCAAGTCTAGAACTTAAACCCTGGTGGGCTGGTTTCTCCACAATCTACCATTTGACCTAAGCTTAGCTCATGGATGAAACTTTCATTTTGCTAGTATTACGAATCATTATCTAATGATTCCATTTATGGATAAATCAGTTATCCTAATTCAAGATGCATATCTATATCTTAGCTAGCTAACTAGTAAGGCATGTCAAATCTAGTGTTGGGATCACCTTGGCTTTGTTTTGGACATTCCAAATGTTTTTCCACCGTAGTTACCCAAGAAACTGCTGATGATAGACACGCCTTGCACTATCTCTATCCGTGACGGTTCAGAGAGCCGACGTGGATGACAATTTTGAACTATAAAAGATAGCGGTTTCCACAGTAGAGTTACTATGCATTTTACACACACAAAAGTAGTGTTACTAGAGATGTGACTTGTGACCGTTGATTATCTTAACCTGTTATTTGTTATCAGACCAACATATCATACTATATATATTACTGGTTAGCTAGTGGACATATTATAATATTTCTTTTAACGTTGCTATAAAGGAAAGATCTTGCCTTCCAACTCTAATCCTATTTTAGGTGTGCACTTTTAACCTTTTGTCATATTATGTTATTTATCCCTTCATTTTGTTTCTTACTTTGATATGACCAATCACCGGTGTTCTAAGTTGAACTAATCACATATTTACTGGCGAAGAGTTGTGAGTTTGTTTTCATAACTAGCACCGTTAGGCCATGAAATGTTTCGTATCTTGATCTCTCGAATCTTGAAAGCTCTGCAAGTAAACTCGGGTATATTGGTCCCTTACAAGTTGAGCCACACCGTTTTTCTTTCTTTCAGAAAAGGCTTATTAGGGCATCTTCAAGGTGTACCCGTAAACCTTCCGCATTCCGAACCGCCGAAGCCATCCAACGCGGCCCTTTATTGGTCCGCAGGGCGGTCTAGACGCGATTTCTTTCGTAAACCGAAGACAAATGTTGGGACGTTTGAGGGAGTCCGGACCAATCCCACGCATGCTTCTGACCGCCCTGGCGCACCAAAAACCCATCACCGCCCCTCCCGCGCTTTCCTTCTGATGCAGGCGCCGCTTAACGCGCCGCATTCATGCCGGCCCAGAGCACGCGGAGGCTGGCATTGATGCCGCGATTTGACCAGGGAGGGATGGTTGGCGGCGTTGACCGACGCGACCTCTCGGCAGCCGCAGCTTCACTGCGGACGCAGGTTTCCAAGGAACCAACTCCGCCCGCTGCGCCGCATTGAAGCGGACCGTCCCTTCGCCTGGGCCGCACTGCGGCTATAAACCGTGCGTCGGAGATGCACATAGATGCACCACCCACTCCGCGAGCACCGGCGCCCTTCCCTTCCTTGTCTTCGTGCCCGAGCCCCTCCCTCCCCCTCTTCGACCAAGCTCCGGCGATGCCGAAGTCGTGGCACTCCGTGCCGGCAGCCAGAGTAGGCGGAGCTCCTCCTCCGGCGGTTCTTGCGCCGCCGCAAATGCTCTTCGGGCTCGTCGGCGTCCATGGCGGCTAGCTCCTCCGCCAAGGAGGAGATCGTCATCTTCTCTGGTGACAAGGAGGACCAGGCCCCACCGCAAGAGCCGCAGGAGCCACCGCAGCAGCCGCTCCGACTCCTCAAGGAGGCCGCTCTGACGGACAAACATTTCGTCCGTCAGATCCAGATAATGACGGAGCGGTCGCTCTCTTACATGAGGGTCGCTGCCATCACCGACGCGCGTGAAGGAGAAGGCGGCCTCCCCGCCGCGCCAGCGCGTCAAGACCGAGCTAGCATCCATGCTCCTACCGGTGAAGGAGGAACCGACCTCGCCCCGGAACAACCACCACGTGCAGATCATACATCGTTTGGAAGAGGAGTCGGCCTCGCCCCCGCACCACCACGGCATCCAGATCGGATGCCGCGTGAAGGAGCTCGCGTCCCCATCACAAAGCCGGTACGGCCGCATTGACGCGCCGCCACCGCCTTGCCGTCAAGGAGGAGCTGCCACCCGCGATAAAGAAGGCGTGGGGCCGCCTCCTCCACTACCTCGTTGGTCCCTTGTGCTCGAGGGCCATCATGTATGAGGCGAAGCACACGGCTCGACAGCAGGAGCGGTACGACCGATGCAATGCCAGTCGCCGCTCGCGTTCGCCAAGAGCGACATGGCACCGAATTGGGTCTGCAACAATCCATACCTCGCCGCCGCGTTGGTGCTTGAGCGCTCCATGACCACCACGGAGACGGACGCCAGGCGTCGCCGCTGCCTTGACGGTGAGCTCGCCAAGATCGGCGAGGAGTGGTCTCTTAGCGACTGCTCCGCCAACACCGACTGTGGCAAGGCAGCCGCTAGGGCTCCGAAGGCCACATCGACAGTTGTCGCGGCGGCAGTCCGCACGACGCAACAGTAGGCGGAGCAGCTCCTCCGCGAGCGGAAGGCAAACGTCGGACAAGGCTGTCACAGCCCTCCAGCGCAATACTGCCGTTGGAGGGACCACGACAACGGCACCGACGGAGACGGGGGTGCAACAGTGCAGGGTGGCCACGCATACAAGGTGGTCGACCGGTATAGGGTTTAGGGTTTTTTTCTAGTTTTTTTAGTTGAACGATCGAAATATCAACCTTTCAATGTAGATTATATACGAACTTGAATGAAATCCGGTCTGGTCGAATTTCGTGAGGTTGGTTCAAATTGTTGGCTGGATGTATGCGGCTAGCGTTGAATGTCGGTCTCCCACATCCGTGTCTGCGGACTGGTTCCGCCTGTCCGTAGATGGATGCGGAAGAAAATTTACAGGTTGCTGTTGAAGATGCCCTTATGCCCGACTTTATAAATAAAGCCATATCGGTAAGTCATCCAACATAGACGGCTAAGGTCACAATTAAAATGAGAGCTGCCGAGGCCAAAGTATAGCCCAAATTGGTCAGGGCAAACAGGCACGAAGACTACCAAGAGAATATCAAAACAAAACATAACTATGACAGGGGCGAAGGAGCAGGCTGACTAAGGGTAATTGCCGAGGAACTTATCTTGGAGATAATTAATGAAATTGTTGGTACAATCTAGCACCCTGAAGGGTCTGGAAATTGTTGGACAAAATAGTGAGCGACTAATGTGTTTGCTAGTGCATATACCGAGATATGGTCCCTAGAGTCATGAGAGGTTTGCTATAAACTTTAGTTTTTTTGGAAATGGAGGCGTACCCCCGGGCTCTGCATCATAATGATACATGCAGCCATCTTATTAAAAAGTCTCGAAGTAGCACAAAGTCATAAAGGTATTAAAGCTCGCAAGCGGAGCAAAACAAAGAAAATAAAAGTATAAGCTCCAAATCACAGCCGGTAAGGCAAAATAAAGGATAAGCTCCCTAGACTCCTATCCTGTCATGCGACCACCATCCGAACCAGTTGAATATAGCCCGTGCTACCATCTCCCACTGGTTGCACCTAGTAACGAAAGGCTCCCTGGAGTCCATAGGAGTGAGTAAGGACCACGTATGGATCCATGTGGTAGCTCTGAAGATAACCTGCAAGAAAGTTAAATTGTGTTGTCTGTTAAAAATCAAATCATTTCTACAGTTCCATATAGCCCACAAAAGTGCACATATTCCAATCCGAATACGAGCTGCAGTAGTATGTTCAACCCCAGCTAACCACGTTCCAAACAACGATCCAATGTCAACTGGAGGATTAATGTTGAAGGCTATAAGAATGGTTCTCCAAAGCAATTTGGCGAGTGGGCATTCAAGGAATAAGTGTTGTATTGTTTCATCATGGTCACAAAAACAACAACATGAACTATGTACACATCGCCTCTTGATTAAGTTGTCCTTGGTGAGTATTACTTGCTTGTGGACAAACCACATAAAAATTTTAATACGCAAGGGAACCTTAATCTTCCAAATAGGCAATGATCTTGAGATTGGGCCAAAATTAATCAAATCCATATAGAAAGATTTCACCGTAAAAACCCCATTCTTAGTTAGTGTCCATTGCGTCGAATCCGGCTAGTCGGAAAGTTGAACATCTATCAATCTTCGAACCAAGTGCAACTAGGCAGTCCATCGCTCACCAACTAACGCATGTCTGAACTGACTATTCAAGGGAATCGTTTGCAACACTGTCCCTATGTAATCCTCCTTGCGTTGCACAATGTTATGAAGGGTGGGATATTGTACGGCCAGGGGTGCCTCTCGTAACCACGTGTCCTCCAAAAATTTTGTTGACATTCCATTGCCAACCAAGAATTTGACCCTACGAAAGAACAAATCCTTCGTTCACATAAGCCCTTTCCAGAATGGCGAGTTAGTTGGTCTCATGGTAACCTGGGCAAGCGATTTCGATTGCAGATATTTATTATGCAAAATCTGTGCCCATATGCCCTCTGGCTCCGTCTCCAACCTGTAGAGTCATTTGCTCATAAGGCATTTGTTCTTGATTTCTATGTTCTCAATGTTGGGGAACGTAGTAATTTCAAAAAAATTCCTACGCACACGCAAGATCATGGTGATGGCATAGCAACAAGAGGGGAGAGTATTGTCCATGTACCCTCGTAGACCGTAAGCGGAATCGTTAGAACAACGCGGTTGATGTAGTCGTACGTCTTCACGGCCCGACCGATCAAGCACCGAAACTACGGCACCTCCGAGTTCTAGCACACGTTCAGCTCGATGACGTCCCTCGAACTCCGATCCAGCCGAGTGTCGAGGGAGAGTTCCGTCAGCACGACGGCGTGGTGACGATCTTGATGTACTACCAACGCAGGGCTTCGCCTAAGCACCGCTACGATATTATTGAGGTGGATTATGGTGGAGGGGGGCACCGCACACGGCTAAGAGATCCAAGGGATCAATTGTTGTTGTGCCTAGAGGTGCCCCCCTGCCCCCGTATATAAAGAAGCAAGGGGGGAGGGGGCGGCCAGCCTAGGAGGGGCGCGCCAAGGGGAGTCCTACTCCCACCGGGAGTAGGACTCCCTCCTTCCTTGTTGGAGTAGGAGAAGGGGGAAAGAGGGGGAGAGGAGGAAGGAAAAGGGGGCCGCACCCCTTGTCCAATTCGGACCAGAGGGGGGCTGCGTGCCTCCTTCCTTTCGGCCTCTCTCTTCTATTCCCGCATGGCCCAATAAGGCCCATATACTCCCCGGCGAATTCCCGTAACTCTCCGGTACTCCGAAAAATACCCGAATCACTCGGAACCTTTCCGAACTCTGAATATAGTCGTCCAATATATCGATCTTTACGTATCGACCATTTTGAGACTCCTCGTCATGTCCCCGATCTCATCCGGGACTCCGAACTCCTTCGGTACATCAAAACTCATAAACTCATAATATAACTGTCATCGAAACCTTAAGCGTGCGGACCCTACGGGTTCGAGAACAATGTAGACATGACCTAGAACTATTCTCGGTCAATAACCAATAGCGGAACCTGGATGCTCATATTGGCTCCTACATATTCTACGAAGATCTTTATCGGTCAAACCGCATAACAACATACGTTGTTCCCTTTATCATCGGTATGTTACTTGCCCGAGATTCGATCATCGGTATCCCAATACCTAGTTCAATCTCGTTACCGGCAAGTCTCTTTACTCGTTATGTAATGCATCATCCCGTAACAAACTCATTAGTCACATTGCTTGCAAGGCTTATAGTGATGTGCATTACCGAGAGGGCCCAGAGATACCTCTCCGACAATCGGAGTGACAAATCCTAATCTCGAAATACGCCAACCCAACATGTACCTTTGGAGACACCTGTAGAGCTCCTTTATAATCACCCAGTTACGTTGTGACGTTTGGTAGCACACAAAGTGTTCCTCCGGTAAACGGGAGTTGCATAATCTCATAGTCATAGGAACATGTATAAGTCATGAAGAAAGCAATAGCAACATACTAAACGATCAAGTGCTAGGCTAACGGAATGGGTCAAGTCAATCACATCATTCTCCTAATGATGTGACCCCATTAATCAAATGACAACTCATGTCCATGGCTAGGAAACTTAACCATCTTTGATTCACGAGCTAGTCAAGTAGAGGCATACTAGTGACACTATGTTTGTCTATGTATTCACACATGTATCAAGTTTCCGGTTAATACAATTCTAGCATGAATAATAAACATTTATCATGAAATAAGGAAATAAATAATAACTTTATTATTGCCTCTAGGGCATATTTCCTGCAGTCTCCCACTTGCACTAGAGTCAATAATCTATTTCACATCGCCATGTGATTTAATACCAATATTCATATCTGTATATGATTAACACCCATAGTTCACATCATCATGTGACCAACACCCAAAGGGTTTACTAGAGTCAATAATCTAGTTCACATCGCTTATGTGATTAACACCCAAAGAGTACTAAGGTGTGATCATGTTTTGCTCGTGAGAGAAGCTTAGTCAACGGGTCTGTCACATTCAGAGCCGTATGTATTTTGCAAATATTCTATGTCTACAATGCTCTATACGGAGCTACTCTAGCTAATTGCTCCCACTTTCAATATGTTTCCAGATTGAGACTTAGAGTCATCTGGATCGGTGTAAAAGCTTGCACCGATGTAACTCTTTACGATGGGATCTTTTATCACCTCCATAATCGAGAAATATTTCCTTAGTCCTCACCAAGGATATTCTTGACCAATGTCCAGTGATCTACTCCTAGATCACTATTGTACTCCCTTGCCAAATTCAGAGCAAGGTATACAATAGGTCTGGTACATATCATAGCATACTTTATAGAACCTATGACTGAGGCATAGGGAATGACTTTCATTCTCTTTTCTATTTTCTGCCGTGGTCGGGCTTTGAATATATACGCTTTCAAATTCTCATGCCCCACAATTGTCCCCTCGTCCTGTTCAAGTTGTATGATTTCTTCTTCCTATGTTTACCATTCACAATCATATGGAAGAATTGTGTATTGTCATCCCCTTGGACAACCTTAAGCACTTTAGCACACAGTGCCCACTTGAGCTCCTCTTCTCTAAGAAGAGCTCGTAAGCCTTGCTCAGCTTTGGACTTGGAGTTTTGCTCACTAATCGTAAGGAGATTGCTTTCGACTTTTAAATCTAGTGCCTCAATTAATTGAGTGAGTCGTTCTTTCTCTTGTTTGTAAATCCCACTCTCATTTCTAGCCCAACCTCGCAAAAACTGTCTCAGATGTCTGATCTTATTTCACCATCTCTCAATACTAGTTCTTCCACTAACTGGTTTTGCCCATTCGCGTGCAATGATCTCCAAAAAGTTTTCTTCCTCGAACCAACCTAGTTCGAAAGAGAAAGCGTTCTTACTCACGACGTGTGTAGCCTCTCCCGAATCTACAAGAAGGGGTGTATGGTCTGAGATCGCTCTCTGCATCGCATGAACCGACACCAAAGGGTACTTTTGTTCCCATTCCACACTCGTGAGTACCCTATCCAACTTCTCATAAGTCGGAGTGGGCAATGAATTGGCCTAAGTAAATTGTCTACCGGTGAGTTCAATTTCTCTCAAATTAAGACTCTCTATAATCATGTTAAACATCATAGACCAGCGCCCATCAAAATTGTCATTGTTCGTTTCATCTCTCCTCCGAATTATATTAAAGTCCCCACCAACTAGGATTGGCAAAGTTTCATCTCCACAGATCTGCACTAAGTCTGCTAGAAAATCTGGTTTAAGTTCAGGTTGTGCTGCTCCATATGCAGCCACAAGAGACCATCGAAAACAATCCATTCTTGATCTCACCTGAAACTTGACTGCAAAATCTCCCCGAACCACGTTAAGCACCTCAAGTGTTTCAAACCGAACTCCTAGCAATATCCCACCAGATGTTCCTCTAGGAGGTAAGATGTGCCAATCAAAATCAATTCCACTGGAAAGATTTCCAAGGAACTGTGAGGTAGAGTTATCTCATCGTGTTTCCAGAAGTGCAATAAAATCTAAATGTTGATCTATTGTTGTCTCGGCCAGGAACCTACGTTTAGCCAAGTCAGCTAGACCTCTGCTATTCCAAAAGATTCCTTTCATAAGTCATCATGGAATTTTTTCTTATGCTTGACCCTAGCACTTCTATGAACCGCCGAAGTAGGATAGATTTTCTGTTTCCAGGGTCGCTTGGGCTTCTCCTCATCACCCTTCGAAAACATAGGATCGGCAGAACAAGGAACAGTGCCCTCCATCATTATAGGCTCTAAAGTGTCCGTATTCTCTAACCCCTCCTCATCTTCAGCCTCCTCACTAGGTAAGATGTTATTACAAATGCTTTCAAGGGCTACAATTCCTAGATTGTTCATGTCATCGTCATTCATGGGTTTAACTGATGCGAGATTCCGAATTATTTCAGAAGCCCGCTCTGCTTCTAAATCTAAAAGATCATTAACAGATTTCGCTATCTCTTTTTCATTTGAACCCAAAGTAACTCCTAAGTCGTTTGCCTTATCAATAATTTCATGCTCAATGAAATGCATAATTGAACAACTCTTATCAAAAGGCATACATGTAGTTGCCTCAACATTTGGAAGCATGGCCGCCCTCTTGGCGCGCGCTAACTGTAGGTCGTTGATACGTCTCCATCGTATCTACTTTTCCAAACACTTTTGCCCTTGTTTTGGACTCTAACTTGCATGATTTGAATGGAACTAACCCGGACTGACGCTGTTTTCAGCAGAACTGCCATGCTATTATTTTTGTGCAAAAGAAAAGTTCTCGAAATGACCTGAAAATCAACGGAGCAACTTTTTAGAATTAATAAAAAATTCTGGTGAAAAATCAGCACCAGGGGGCCCACACCCTATCTACGAGGGTGGGGGCGCCCCCCCCCCCCCCAGGGCACGCCCCCTTGCCTCGTGGGCCTCCTGGACCTTCAGCGACCCCAACTCCAACTCCATATATTTGCTTTCGCGGAGAAAAAAAATTAGAGAGATAGTTTCATCACGTTTTATAATACGGAGCCACCGCCAACCCCTAATCTCTCTCTCGGGAGGGCTGATCTGGAGTCCGTTCGGGGCTCCGGAGAGGGGGATTTGTCGCCGTCGTCATCATCAACCATCCTCCATCACCAATTTCATGATACTCACTGCAGTGCGTGAGTAATTCCATCGTAGGCTTGCTGGACGGTGATGGGTTGGACGAGATTTACCATGTAATCAAGTTAGTTTTGTTAGGGTTTGATCCCTAGTATCCACTATGTTCTGAGATTGATGTTGCTATGACTTTGCTATGCTTAATGCTTGTCACTAGGGCCCGAGCGCCATGATTTCAGATCTGAACCTATTGTGTTTTCATGAATATATGTGAGTTCTTGATCCTATCTTGCAAGTCTATAGCCATCTATTATGTGTTATGATCCAACAAACCCAAAGTGACAATAATCGGGATACTTCTCGGTGATGACCGTAGTTTGAGGAGTTCATGTATTCATTAAGTGCTAATGCTTTGGTCCAGTACTCTATTAAAAGGAGGCCTTAATATCCCTTAGTTTCCATCAGTACCCCGCTGCCACGGCAGGGTAGTACAAAAGATGTCATGCAAGTTCTTTTCCATAAGCACGTATGACTATATTCGAAATACATGCCTACATTACATTGATGAATTGGATCTAGTTCTGTGTCACCCTATGTTATAACTATTACATGAGGAATCGCATCGTACATAATTATCAGGAGCTTAGGAACTTATCTTGACTAATTTATTATAAAAAGCTGTCAGAGCTCACTTCTAGAAATTAGCAATAGCAAAATGTGGTTAAGATTTAAGGCATCCGGACTAAGCTTTGCGGCCTTTATATCTCATTTTTCATGCATGAATTATGATCATGAGAGCCATGAGATCTTGTTTAGTGCATACACCATTCTTATTTTTTTCTATCCGTTGCTACCCCATCTGGTAATTAGTATATCATGCTACTTTCATCTATGGAAGTATGACTTGTCACTTCTACAAATCGAACCCATCATTTAGTTATGGACGAGTATAATATAATTTGCAGTACTTGGCGTTGAGCAGCTAGCACTGCTGAATCTTAGCAGCAAAAGAGGCCCATTTGCAAATGTAAATTCTTAAGCATATGTTTTGGCATACAAGTATCTTAGTAGAAAAAGAGGCCCTTGAGTTTGCCGGAATGTCGATTAACTTCTGTTCCGGCAAATTCGGGTACTCCATATGTCCTATTTTCAGCAAAGGTCATGCTGAAATTTTCCGTGAATTTTAGCATGACTTTGCTAAAAATAGGACATATGGGGTACTTGCGACTAATGCATGTTTTATGATCTGTTGTAAGGGTACTAATTGGTCTCTTCTGCTGCTTATCAGAGATGGGGGGAAGCAGCCACCGCCGCTCTGCCACACCGCAGTACGAGTTGGATGCTTCCGAGTTCTTCAGTATCATACTTGGGACTTCAGTATCATCCATGACGCAGGTATATAAAACGAGAGATCTCCCCTTCACCCATCTCATTATGATATCTGTTGTTTGCTACATCACTCATTGTCCCAAACTACAGAGGCTGCCTGACAGTTTTATGAACATGTTGGGTGAAGATCCGCCAAATAATGTGAAGCTGCGACAGGCCGGCAGCGGGTTTCGCAGGCAGTGGGATGTGGAGTTGGTGATCAAGGAGGGCCACATGTACTTGTATCGTGGGTGGGAGAAGTTCTACCGTGCCTACGACCTGCAGCTGGGGTACTTCCTTCTCTTCAGGTACGACGACGACGCCACCATGCTCACCGTGAAGGTGTTCAACGTGACTATGTGTCGCATGCTCTACGCTGACGATGATGATGCCATTACGTTCTGCCTCTTCTTATTCCTCTACATTTGGCTTTGTCTCACATCTATTGTTAACGGTCATTGTTGCATTTGGACAGGTAATGGGAGCAGTAGCAGCGACACTGGTTACAGCCAAAGCAGCAACGACTATGGTTGTAGCAAAAGCAACACCGATTCTGGCTTTAGCGAAAGCAGCAGCGATTCTGGCAGCAGCATAGAAAACAAGAAGGATGATCCAGACTGGAGTGCGGGAGAAGAGGAGCAGAGTGGGGATGAGGAGCTGCAGGATGATGATGGGCATCAGGCTGAGGATGACCTAGCACTGGTGGTGGCTGACCAAGGGCAAGAGATGGTGGTGGCTGACCATGGGCAAGAGATGGTGGTGGCTGACCATGGGCAAGAGATGGAGGTGGCTGAGGATGACCTAGCGATGGTCGTGCCCGTCCTGCCTGAAGGTGGCCTCGCGATGGTGGTGGTGCCTGACAATGACCACGCACCGGTGGTGGCGCCGGCGATCCCACAGCTGGGCGACATGACCACGCCAATTGTGGTAGAAGACTACATCCCACTGCCTCCACCGCCTCGCTGCTCTTGGCGCATTAGGCTGAGGAAGGAGAAGAAGAAGAACAATGAGAACTGAACTATGTCAGGTATGTCAGATCTCCAAAATGACATATATATATATATATATATATATATATACTTAGTTATCTATGTTATCTCTAATATGCTTAGTTTCCTATAGGTTAGCTTCATTTTACCTAAGTTGGCTCTAATATGCTAACTTAGAGCTTATATGCTTAGTTTCCTATAGGTTAGCTCCAAAATAACTTATGTTAGCACAAAATGATCAAGTTTACATAATAAGCTTATAGTCTTCTTCTTATTCTTCTTCTTTTCCAAAATGACATAGGTTAGCTTCATTTTACCTAAGTTGGCTCTAATATGCTAACTTAGAGAGCTTATATGCTTAGTTTCCTATAGGTTAGCTCCAAAATTACTTATGTTAGCACAAAGTGATCAAGTTTACATAATAAGTTTGTAGTCTTCTTCTTATTCTTCTTCTTATTCTTCTTCTAGTGTTCTTCTTCTTCTAGTATTCTTCTAGTCTTCTTCTTCTTCTTCTCTTCTTCTTCTTCTCTTCTTCTTCTTCTTCTTCTTCTAACTTCTTGTTTATCATTTTGCAGATTTGATTTAATTCACGGAAGCTTACATGGATGGAGTGCTTCTTTTCCATTTGTGTTTTTATTTTGTATCAATGTGAAACTTTTGTGAATTGATGGATAACGGTGTTGGATGAACAATGTGAAACTTTTGTAACATGTAACGATGGAACTATGTGTTGGCTATGTATGTATATATGATGAAACTTGTGTGTTGGATATGATTGTTATATGGATGCTTGTTGTATATATATATGTGTTGGATATCTCATATGTGAAATAGTGACCTGAGATTAAGAAAAAACAAAAAAAAATTAAAAAAATTGTTACTAATGGCGCACTACCATGTGGTGCGCCATTAGTATAGCAGACACTAGTGGCGCACTGTGGGCAAAACTAATGGCGCACTGCGTGATGCGCCATTAGTATACCAGATACTAATGGCGCACCAGTGGTGCGCCATTAGTAAAAAATACTAGTGGCGTGATACTAATGGCGCACCAGTAGTGCGCCATTAGTAGGCCTTTTCCTAGTAGTGAACGTATCCGACATAATTATCCATCACTCATCCAATGCCTACGAGCTTTCCACATATTGCTCTTTGCTTATTTACTTTACCTTCGCTACTGTTACAATTACTGCAAAACTGCTACTGTTACTTTTGCCACTGTTACCGTTACTTCCATACTACTTTGCTACTAAATACTTTGCTGAAGATACTAAGTTATCTAGGTGTGGTTGAATTGACAACTCAACTGCTAATACTTGAGAATATTCTTTGGCTCCCCTTGTGTCGAGTCAATAAATTTGGGTTGAATACTCTACCCTCAAAAACTGTTGCGATCCCCTATACTTGTGGGTTATCAAGACTATTTTCTGGCGTCATTGCCGGGGAGCATAGCTCTATTCTTTGAGTCACTTGAGATTTATATCTGCTGGTCACTACGAGGAACTTGAAAGACGAAAGAACTAAGAGTTATCCCTCAACTACGAGGGAAGGTAAGGAACTGCCATCTAGCTCTGCACTTGATTCTCCTTCTGTTATGAGTAAGCTTGCAACACCTAAACCTGCTTCTGCTATTAATTTTGATATGTCGCATGTTATTGATGATGCCACTTCTACTATGCATGATACTTATGATGAAACTACTTCTATGCTTGATACTATTGTGCCATTAGGTGAATATCTTGATGAACAACTTGCTAGGGTTATAGAGAATGAAATTCTTGAAACTGATATTATTGAAGATAGTTATAATGAAGGTTCTCCCCCTAAATATGAATTACCTGTTGTTCCTGAGGGTTATGTTATGGATGAAGAAACTGCTAGAGATTTTCTTGCTTGCAACGATAGATCTGATCTTAAGAAGTTATTGGCTAAGCTGAAACAGAAGTCTCTGAATGCTAGAATGAAATATTACCCTGCTTTTGCTACTTCGCCTATCTTTGTTACTGATAAGGATTATGATTTTTCTGTCGATCCTGAGATAATTACTTTGGTTGAATCTGATCCTTTTTATGGCTATTAATCTGAAACTGTTGTGGCACATCTTACTAAGTTAAATGATATAGCCAACCTGTTCACTAATGATGAGAAATCTTGCTACTACTATATCCTTAAGATATTTCCATTCTCATTAAAGGGTGATGCTAAAACTTGGTTTAATTCTCTTGATCCTGGTTGTGTGCGTAGTCCCAGGATATGATTTATTATTTCTCTGCTAAATATTTCCCCGTTCATAATAAACAAGCTACTTTAAGGGAAATATATAATTTTGTGCAAATTGAAGAAGAGAGTCTCCCACAAGCTTGGGGGAGGCTTCTCCGATTACATAATGCTTTGCCTGATCATCCTCTTAAGAAAAATGAAATACTTGATATCTTTTATAATGGACTAACCGATGTTTCCAAAGACCATTTGGATAGTTGTGCTGGTTGTGTTTTCAGGGAAAGAACAGTCGATCAAGCTGAATTGCTATTGAATAATATGTTGACTAATGAAAATAATTGGACTCTTCCTGAGCCAACTCATGAGCCAATTCCTAAACCAACTCCGAAGAAAAGAGGTGTTCTATTTCTTAGTCCAGAAGATATGCAAGAGGCAAAGAAATCTATGAAAGAAAAAGGTATTAAAGCTGAAGATGTTAAGAATTTACCTCCTATTGAAGAAATACATGGCCTTAATTTACCACCTATTGAAGAAACGCATGGTCTTGATAACCCGACATAGGTAGTAAAGGTAAATTCTCTCTATAGGTATGATAAAGTTGAAATCCTGTCTACTAAGTTTGCTAGCCAATGTTTGGACGAATTTGATGACTTTATGGCTATACAAGAAAATTTCAATGCTTATGTTGGTAGGCAACTAAAGAGCAATGCTTATATGATTTGACACTTGAGTGATTATATGGCTAGATTTAAGGGTGAACTTAAACTCATTAGCAAACATGCTTCTATGGTTAACACTCAACCAGAACAAGTACTTAAAGCTCAAAATGATTTGCTCAACGAATTAAATAATAAACATGACTTTGCTGTTAGAGTGGCTTCTAGAACGGGTAAAATGACTCAGGAACCTTTGTATCCTAAGGCCACCCTAAGAGAATTGAGCAAGATTCTCAGAGAAATAATGTTGATGCACCTAGTCCTTCTAAAAAGAAGAAAAAGAAAAATGATAGGACTTTGCATGCTTCTAGTGAACATGTGGTAGACACACCTGAGAATCCCAATGATATTTCTATTTCTGATGCTGAAACACAATCTGGTGATGAACATGAACCTAGTGATAATATTAATGATAATGTTCATGTTGATGCTCAACTAGCAATAATGATGTAGAGATTGAACCTGCTATTGATCTTGATAACCCACAATCAAATAATCAACATTATGATAAGAGACACTTTGTTGCTAGGAAGCACGGTAGGGAAAGAGAACCATGGGTTCAGAAACCCATGCCTTTTCCTCCTAAACCATCCAAGAAAAAGTATGATGAGGATTTTGAGCACTTTGCTGAAATGATTAGACCTATCTTTTTGCGTATGCATTTGACTGATATGCTTAAAGTGAATCCTTATGCTAAGTACATGAAAGACATTATTACAAATAAAAGAAAGATACCGGAAGCTGAAATTTCCACCATGCTTGCTAATTATACTTTTAAAGGTGGAATGCCAAAGAAACTAGGAGATCCAGGAGTATCAACTATACCATGCTCCATTAAAAGAAACTATGTTAAAACTACTTTATGTGATCTTGGAGCCGGTGTTAGTATTATGCCTCTCTCTTTATATCGTAGACTAGAATTGAATAAGTTGAAACCTACTGAAATATCTTTGCAAATGGCCGATAAATCAACTGCTATACCTGTCGGTATTTGTGAGGATGTGCCTGTTGTGGTTGCAAACGTTATTATCTTAACGGACTTTGTTATTGTTGATATTCCCAAGGATGATAGTATGTCTATTATCCTTGGTATACCCTTTTTGAATACTGCAGGGGCTGTTATTGATTGCAACAAAGGCAATGTCACTTTTCATGTTAATGGTAATGAGCATACGGTACACTTTCCAAGGAAACAACCTCAAGTTCATAGCATCAATTCTATTGGAAAAATTCCAACTATTATTATTGGAGGTTTTGAATTTCCTCTTCCTATTGTCAAGAAGAAATATGATATTCTTATTATTGGGGATGTGCATATCCCTGTTGAGGTAACTTAGTGTTATTCGAAATTTCTCCGGTTCCATGCTATTCGGAATGAGTTTGTTAAAAAGACTTGATCAAACTTGTTAGTGGATTCCTTTTCATGATCATGAGATGGATGAAGTTAGAAGGCACAACCTTCTATACCTTCTTTTTACTTTCTGTTATTTAGATTAAATAAAGTAAAAATAGTATTTTCTGTCTATTTTCTGAATTATCCATGCAATAAAAATACCCTGAAAATAAAAGTTCTCCAATTGCCCTGCAAATTTAATATGATTTTTTCTGGAATATTTGAGAATATCTGGCACTGAGAACACAACAGGGGGAGCTGGCACCTGGCCACGAGGGTCAGGGGCGCGCCCTACACCCCTGGGCGCGCCCCTGCCTCGTGGGCCCAAGGTGGCCCCCCTCCACTTATTCCTGCACCCATGCTCTTCTTCTTCCTCCCAAAAAAATCACTATCCAGCTCAAGCACGAGTTCTAGCTCATTTTGCTGCCATTTTCGATCTCCTTGCTCAAAGCTCCATTCACCAAACTGCTTTGGGGGATTGTTCTTTGGTATGTGACTCCTCCAATGGTCCAATTAGTTTTTGTTCTAGTGCTTTATTCATTGCAAATTTTTGCTACTAAGGTGACCCTGTTCTTGAGCTTGCATGTCAAATTTATATGGTCCCAATTAGTTCTAATGCATGATATAGTCTCTAGGCACTTGTGGGAGTAGTTGCTATCAATTTTATTGAGTTTGGTTCACTTTTATTTTGAGTTACTAAAAATTTCAGAAATTTTTCAGAGGAATAAATATGTCTAGGAAAATGTACCAAGGTGGTTATTCAAGGAAGCAAGCACCCAGGCTCGCAATACGTGAGCAAGACGATGAACCACCGAGTGAAGTTTACGTGCGGCCTTGTGAATGGCCATTAGAGGAGTTTATGGTCAAAGCAGGCATCAAGGATGAATTTGATGTATATGTGCGTAATGCTAATCTTGAGGACTTCATGCAAGATAAGTGCCCTCAATACTACCATTTAACTGATTCCTTTGTGAGAAGGTTTAAATTTATATCTTCGCGCAATTCTCACAATGTCCTGTTTGATATTTATAATAAATCATATACCATGGACCAAGAAGATTTTACTACTGCTTGTAAACTCCCGCAGTGGGGCAGTGTCAATGAACCTCATAAATCTGAATATAAAGACTTTCTTGCTAGTATCACTGTGGGGGAATCTAGAGAAATAGCACAAGCTACCATAGGGAGCATTCATTTTCCTTCTTTACATTATTTTGCTCTCTTCATAGGTAGATACATCAACGGTAAAGATGAAGCTTGTCACATGTGTGTTCTGGATCTTTGTGTTCTCAAGAGTGATGTATTAGGTGATAAACAATATAACTTGGGGGCAATTATTGCACGTAGGTTGCATAATAATGGTTTAACTGGAGATTTGTTTGGGGGGGGGGGGTTATGCAACCCGTGTGGCTAATTTTCTTGAGATACCCATACATGAAAATGATATGGAGTTGCCTCCTGCTTATTTAGATTATAATGCCATGGTTAGCCATCAGTTTCTTGAGAGGAATGAACATTCCCTCCAGTATTGACTAATCTTTGACAGACGCCGCGCTGTCCATATTACTCTCCCTGCTCCTGCTTTCTTTGACTATCAGGCAAAAAGAAGATATATTATAACCAGGGAGGAGGCGAACGAGTATGAGAGGAGGACGGAGGCAGCTCGCCGCCAGGCTGTAGCTCGTGAGGCAATGGGTGCTGCATCTCATTACGACCCCAGTTATAGCTTCGGATACCCGCCAGGCCATCCATGGGCGTAGACCAACTTAGCCCAAAAGCATAAGCTTGGGAGAGTACGTATTTCTCACCGACATTACATTTATGTTCACACACTCACTCTAGTTGTCGATGCTCATACTTTTTCATTATACTATTGATGCTAGTTTATTTTCTTTTCCTGCTTTCTTCTTGTGTGTTTAAATAACCTTAAGAAAAACAAAAAAAATCAGTTGTAGCTTTTAGCTAGTTTATTTTCCATGCCTGTAGTAGTAGTAATTAAAAAAACCCAAAAAGATTTCTCGTTCTTCTTTTGCTTGTTGGGAGCTTTCCCGTGTAAATAGTTTTATTTCTTTTCTTTTCTTTGGGGGTCGAGAGGAGAAGACCATGATGAAAATGTCGAGTGGCTCTTATATGCATTATTGTTGATTTAACCGAGAGCCCATATTACTTTGTTTTCTCTCTTGAATTGAATGCTTACAGATTCCAGCTTAGTCCAATGCACATGCACTATTATTATTATCCACACCGTTTGGTCGTGCTTAAGAAAGGCAATAATGACTATATATGATGGACTGATTGAGATGAGAGAAGCTGGTATGAACTCGACCTCTCTTGTTTTTATAAATATGATTATTTCATCGTTCCCGATTCAGTCTATTATGAATAAACATGTTTGCAATAACAATTAGAGATTATAGTTGCTTATGCCATGCTTAATTAGCTAGGAGCTTATAATGGTTTACCTTGCGTGCCAACATGCTATTAAAATGGTTGTGATGTGGTATGATAGGGTGGTATCCTCCTTTGAATGATTCGAGTGACTTGACTTGCCACAAGTTCACACATGTAGTTGAAACAAAATCAACATAGCCTTCATGATATTTATGTTCATGGTGGATTATATCCTACTCATGCTTGCACTCGGTGTTGATTAATTTTAATGCATGTTCATGACTGTTGTCGCTCTCTAGTTAGTCGCTTCACAGTCTCTTTCTAGCCTTCACCTGTACTAAGCGGGAATACTGCTTGTGCATCCAAACTCCATAAACCCCAAAGTTATTCCATATGAGTCCACCATACCTTCCTATATACGGTATCTACCTGCCGTTCCAAGTAAATTTGTATGTGCCAAAATCCAAACCTTCAAATGAAATTATGTTTTGTATGCTCGAACAACTCTTGTATCAACTAGGGTTGTTTGTATCTTCCATGTTAGGCGGGTTATTCTCAAGAGGAGTGGACTCTGCTCCTCATTCAAGAGAAAATGGTTGGTCACCGGGATGCCCAGTCCCATGCTTAAATCAAATCAAAATAATTGCAAACAAAACCCCCCAAGATTGTTGTTAGTTGGAGGCACCCATTGTTTCGGGCAAGCCATGGATTGATGCTTGTTGGTGGTGGGCGAGTATAAACTTTACAATTCTATTTGGGAACCGCCTATAGTGTGTGTAGCATGGAAGATATCGAGATCTCTCAGTTGTTATGTTGACAATGAAAGTATAACACTCAAAATGTTATTTATCTCTATTTCAAAATCGAGCTCCAGCACCTCTACAAATCCCTGCTTCCCTCTGCGAAGGGCCTATCTATTTACTTTTATGTTGAGTCATCACCCTCTTATTAAAAAGCACCCGCTGGAGAGCACCGCTGTCATTTGCATGCATTACTATTAGTTTATATTGGGTATGACTATGACTGGATCTCTTTTACCATGAATTACAATGTTTAGTCAGTCCTTGATCTTTAAAGGTGCTCTGCATTTATGTTTTGCGGTCTCAGAAAGGGCTAGCGAGATACCATCTTGTTATATCATATTATGATTGTTTTGAGAAAGTGTTGTCATCCGAGATTTATTATTATTGCTTGCTAGTTGATTATGCCATTGATATGAGTAAACATGAGACCTAAGAGTTATTGTGAATATGGTTAGTTCATAATCTTTGCTGAAAACTTGAATGCTGGCTTTACATATTTGCAACAACAAGAGCAAACAGAGTTTGTAAAAGTTTTTCTTTATCACTTTCAGTTTGTCAACTGAATTGCTTGAGGACAAGCAAAGGTTTAAGCTTGGGGGAGTTGATATGTCTCCATCGTATCTACTTTTCCAAACACTTCCGCCCTTGTTTTGGACTCTAACTTGCATGATTTGAATGAAACTAACCCGGACTGACGCTGTTTTCAGCAGAACTGCCATGGTGTTATTTTTGTGCAGAAATAAAAGTTCTCAGAATGACCTGAAAATCCACGGAGCAACTTTTTAGAATAAATAAAAAATACTGGCGAAAAATCAGCACCAGGGGGCCCACACCCTGTCCACGAGGGTGGGGGGCGCGCCCCCTGCCTCGTGGTCCCCCTGTACCTTCATCGACCTCAACTCCAACTCCATATATTTGCTTTCACGGAGAAAAAAATCAGAGATAAAGTTTCATCACGTTTTACGATACGGAGCCACCGCCAAGCCCTAATCTCTCTCGGGAGGGCTGATCTGGAGTCCGTTCGGGGCACTGGAGAGGGGGATTCATCGCCGTCGTCATCATCAACCATCCTCCATCACCAATTTCATGATGCTCACCGCCGTGCTTGAGTAATTCCATCGTAGGCTTGCTAGACGGTGATGGGTTGGATGAGATTTACCATGTGATCAAGTTAATTTTGTTAGGGGTTGATCCCTAGTATCCGCTATGTTCTGAGATTGATGTTGCTATGACTTTGCTATGCTTAATGCTTGTCACTAGGGCCCGAGTGCCATGATTTCAAATCTGAACCTATTATGTTTTCATGAATATATGTGAGTTCTTGATCCTATCTTGCAAGTCTATAGTCACCTATTATGTGTTATGATCCGACAACCCCGAAGTGACAATAATCGGGATACTTCTCGGTGATGACCATAGTTTGAGGAGTTCATGTATTCACTAAGTGCTAATGCTTTGGTCCGGTACTCTATTAAAAGGAGGCCTTAATATCCTTTAGTTTCTATTAGGACCATGCTGCCACGGCAGGGTAGGACAAAAGATGTCATGCAAGTTCTTTTCCATAAGCACGTATGACTATATTCGGAATACATGCCTACATTATATTGATGAATTGGAGCTAGTTCTGTGTCACCCTATGTTATAACTATTACATGAGGAATCGCATCCGACATAATTATCCATCACTGATCCAATGCCTACGAACTTTTCACATATTGCTCTTTGCTTATTTACTTTACCGTTTCTACTGTTACAATTACTACAAAACTGCTACTGTTACTTTTGCCACTGTTACCATTACTTCCATACTACCTTGCTACTAAATACTTTGCTGCAGATACTAAGTTATCCAGGTGTGGTTGAATTGACAACTCAACTGCTAATACTTGAGAATATTCTTTGGCTCCCCTTGTGTCGAATCAATAAATTTGGGTTGAATACTCTACCCTTGAAAACTGTTGCGATCCCCTATACTTGTGGGTTATCAGTCGTCCGCGTCTGGCTGACCCTGGATCCGACTGCTGACACGCCTGCCTGCCGTGACCAGATCCGAAATGCCACCGAAGGCGACAAGCTCCTCCATAGTCCTCTCCCGAGGCGTCTGGTCCCTGCTCCGACGCCCTTCCCTAATAGCCGGTGACGAGGAGTAAGGCGCGGTCGAGCAGGTATCCTCAGCCGAAGTAATGGGAGAAGGAGACCATGGAGCCACCTGCTCAACAGTTTCATCCCCCCCAAGCCGTCGATGCGGTGTGGAGACGACGTCGGAGAAGAAGATTTGTGGGCCTCTTCCCCGCGCTCCTGGCCGTGCCGCCCAGGACCGCCCCGTGGTGAGAGGACGACACGGGCCTCCAGGCCGCGCCCCTCCCCCACAGGACTAGGAACCGCCGTGGGTGGGCTGGGGCTGCGGGCCTCCTGCCCCCCCCCCACACACACACCAACGGTGTAGCACTACTTGACGGATTGTGTGGCCCGGAGTCGACCCTCGGAGACGTATGCGAACCAACAGCAGGGGCATCACTGGCGGTAACTAGAGTTCCTCTAGATCATCTGCCTCAACTCGGTTACTCCATAACCAACTAGGTCCAGACCGCGCTCCAAAAGAACCAAACCGAAGTGAGTTCATTGGTGTCGTGGAAGAAGGCGCCTCCTTGGCGGATGTATCTGCCGTACCATGCGACTCCGGCCCCTTAGGAAGCTCCCGTGGTGTGCTCTGAGGCCCCTTGTCCTGATTCTCGGGTGCACCATCACCCTCAGTCGTATCCATGTCCTGAATCTCATCTCCCTCCTGAGGTATCAGTGTATCCTCAATCTCAAGCTCAAGCACATATGTGACCCCGGAACGTGTCCACTTGACCACATCCGGTACGAACTCCACACTGGCTACACTGACCAATAACCTCGCTGCTCCGTGTGCCCGAGTAAAAGGCATGTCAACTTGTTCCGTCTTACCGTTGATAGAACCCAAACTCCAAGCTACCAAGAAGTGATTAATGTATTTGCATGGTGCAACAGAGAAGCGAACCCAGACCTTCTCTAAAGGTGTACCCTTGGGGTCCTTCTCCTTCTACTCATCAAAGGCCAAGACAATATTTGTACTCTGTACTTTGCACATGCCATACTTAAGGGTATGCAACTGATCCTCCTTAGTGGGAAAATCAACCTTGTAAGTCTGGGCCTCCAACTTCACAAGGTCCCACTGGTGGTTGCCTGTTACTAAGTCCTGCAACTGTCGAACAATATGTGCCTCTGTCAAAACCCCATTGGTAACCTTGACAACAGCAGGGAAAGAGCTCTCTTGCACATGCGTCACAGGTATCACATCAGGTGATTCAAAAAACATAAGCTCCTGACAGCAAACTCTATAGATATTGACCACCGGCTTGGGGCCATAAAGCAGCGGAGACTCACCGTGAGGGTTTTCTGCGCAGTAGAGAAGTATGCTAAAGTTTCGAGGAGTATTCTGCTGAGAAGATTGCATGTCGAAGTTGACCCTGACTAATAATCCTGAACTGAAACAATTTATAATACATAATTTCCAGATACTCCTCGCAAACCAAATTTTCACATGTGATTTTTCACATGAGAGTGAAAAGTATGAGAGCTCACGTGCTATATAGTGTTCGATCTTATATGCAAAGAGACTTGTTCCACTTTCCAGTTCTATAACATGTCTTTGGGGCATTCTAGATACTTTTCAAACTTTAATTGCACACATCCTTTCTAATACTTAGATTGGATAGATTATGATAAAAAAAACACATGAGTTGATTTAATAACCTTGGAAGATGTTTTCCTAACATTATATCACCAAATAAATTAGCAGCAAAACTTATCTACATGTTCAGTTAATTATTCATACCATCTCCATCTGGTTTGGTTGTGGAGTGGTAATAGGATATGTGTTTGAGTCATGTAATCGTGTTACACATCGGTTGGGTCTTGAGCATCTATTTTTCCTTTTTTTTTTGACAGTTTTGAATACTTGATACATTTTTAATAAAGATGATATGTACACTACAATGATACAGAGGCCGTGGGTCACTCCGTTTTCGAAAAAAGAACTTTTTTTGTTAACGTATCATGTGCGGATATATAAATCCACCAAGCAAAGAAACAAAGTAGCACTGTAATACATGTCATAGCAAACAGGTAGCCCAACCTATACTTCACCAAAATATACGGTTAGAATGAAAACGTTTACATGTAACATGCACATGTTTTTTGCGCATGTAACATGCACATATATTAATTTAACAAGGTCATGGAAAAAGGGCGAGTGAATGAATAGGCACACATCTAGATATAACAAAAACTTAAGAAGAATATTATTACAGCAACCACGCACATCACTCGCTACTTAACTACCAGCGAGATCAAACCTTGTGACTGTCAAGGTAGGAGAGAAAAAACCTTCCTTGACACACACTAGGTCACTTGGATTATTCTAGGAAAATGTGCAACTCACACGTTACTCGTCAACCATCTTATCTCTCCGAGTTGTACAAGAGTTAGGTCGTCTCTTGAACTATCTCTCTATAGCCAGAGAGCACCGGCATTCTTGAGCATGGGGACTAGCTCGCCACCGAGGTGTAGAGACATGATCCTGTTGGTGCCACCAACAAGCTTCCCGCCGATGAAGACGACCGGCACCGACGGCCCCCTGCCGAGCATCTTGAGGAGAGCTCTCTCCATCTCCTTGCCCCTAGGGTCCTGGTCGAGCTCGTGCACCAGCGCATTCACCCCAAGCTGGTCACGAAACAGACGCTCCACTGTGTGGCACATGCAACAGGGACTCAGGGTGAACACCACCACGGCACGCTCAGATGCTAGCTTCATTACACGGTCCATCTTGTGATGTAACCTCGCAGCGGTCGAGCTCCGCGGGCAAAGTGATGGAAGGAGGCTTGGAAGGGTGTTGGTCAGCTCGTGAAGTCGTGAGTGGCTTGTAGCTGCTATACTGAGCTTGTGTGCAAGGAGACTTGGGATGGTTTGGCAGCATGGAGCTTAGCTTCGTTTTATAGTGTTTCCAACATGCCAGATTGCCAACACGTGTCACAACTATCTTTAACAGTGTAATTTAGAAGGAATCTATATATGTGATGTCACGTATAGCAAGTGACCTTTGACTTCCATCGACTAGAATATAATTAATTGCAAAATTCATACGATTGCTAGACGGTTTTGGGTCCAAACTTCAACAAGCAGTGGCCTGCCCACTTGTATTGAGTGGTCGGTATGGATGGATCGAGATCAATTTGGATAATATATGCATCTTTTATTCAATAGGTCCCAAAGCATATATATATCGGAATATTTTGATGGGTTGACCTCGCGAGGGAACCTGATACATTCGCCTATGGGCAAGGTCGACCTCGATCACACATGCATGCATGGATTTGGCCGGTTAAGCTTGCCTAAAGATTTAAGGTACTCCCTCCGTCTTATAATATAATATCATTTTGCAAACTGTTTTAGCTTGCAAAACGATTTTATATTATGGGACAGAGGGAGTACTACATAAAATCTTGTAAAAACAGGGTCTGGACTCGTAATGTTGGTAAGAGTTAGTCTTCTTCTACTTGCAAATTTTGGTTTCAGCATGGATTGCCACCAGTACATATATGCTCATTGCACACAGTTCAAAGCCCGTATCGCACAGTCAATCACACACAATTTAGTAAGCTTGTGGGATTGGGCTATTATCCCACACATTAGTAACAAAGAAACGTGTGTTTTGTTCGCGAGAATCGCACACACGAAAAAGGCAGGATCATTTATTTTGTACGGATTCAATCCACACGATTTGTAATCAGTGAACGTGTGCGTCGGTAGCGTCCATCGCACATGATGTGAAAGGCATAACCGTGCGTGATGTATGGTTTGATCACACAAATTTTGTCACTGCAGAACAGGTGCATTCGTTGGTTCATCTCACATGCTGATCATGTCACAATTGTGTCTGTTGTATGTGTATATTGCACACAGCTTCTTGTTCAAAACCATGTGCAGTGTTATTACCAGGACACCATGTTTATTTTTCCATAAATTAATCCCTGCAATATTTTTCTCCAGAATTTAAATTTGAACACAGGCGCACAATATATTTCATATCCATCAAACATACCCAACGTAACATATGTTCAACCACCATTGCTTAATTGGCATCACAATAACAACATACTCCCTTCGTCTCATAATATAAGAACGTTTTTGACACTACACTAATGTCAAAAACGTTCTTATATTATGGAACGGAGGGAGTATGAAATAGTACCAGAATATACAAGCATCAAAATAAGTACCACAGTAGCACTTCACATTTAATATCTAAAACCTTCCGAAAGCAACATCATAGATGGTGAATAGACATGTGGAGCTTATTCATGTAGTTGCAGCAACAGTTGGAGCGGAGTCTCATATCGCGAACATAACTCAAAAATCTAAATGAATGGACCTTTGGGTCAGCAACTCAACAGTACGAATGTATGATGTGGACGTACGTAAACTGAACTATGATATGTTGTGGTTAGTAACCCAATCTTGATATAAGGAAATAGGTTGTTTAATACTGCATGCATGTTGCTGCATCTCGGCCATCAAGCTTGCTAAAAAACATCACATGTTAGTACTCTGACATGGTGTGCTTGCTCTTTAAAAAAACACAACTCTAATACCACATGGTAGGTAAAAGGGTATCACCAATTGACTGATGTCGGATGATGTTGCGCCTATGCACCAAACGAACTCATGGGTTGTTGTTGACTACGCAGGGGCATGATCACGAAAGTCGAATACCTGCAAGCAATCAAAGAGAAATATGTTTTTCTATCAAGATATAAGAAATATAGATAAAGTATACATGAAAGTTTGTGTTCCGTAAGTGGTCTTGGCCTGGTCATCGATCAATACTACAAACCTGTCCAACACTGACCGGCCTGGAGCCACCTTTCAATGGTGAGATTCATCATTGATGGGTCAGCTGCAACCAGTCGGCAGTAATTATGGAGGGGCGGAGGGGAAATTTGGTTCACCATGTAACTGTGGGCGTGCGACATCCACCCTAAGTTAGTTTCCTCCCACTAATACGTAATCTAAAAACTGCTTATTCTATTATGTTGTGTTTTGATTATTTTTTTGGCGATTGGTGTTTTGATTTTACATGTGCCTAGCTAAAATGTGAGGTGGCACGACACCTAAGAATGATCATGGATGAAATTATGAAGTGTTATATTTTATATTTTGTCCATGCCTACATGTGTTATTATGGGGGCCTCAAAGTCCAGAAATCTCTTGTCAAAGCACCATGTTCCTTCCATGCTTGTTGCCATCTCCATGCTTGCTCATGCTCCAATGCTTGTCTCTCTGGTCCATGCTAGGTCCTTAATTCCATAATAATACAAACCTATTTGATTTAGGTTGTGTCATATTCTCATGAGCTCTAGCGGAAGTTACCAGAAACGAAAGTACCTAATTTTAAATTGATATGTGCAAGCTTTCGAGATGTTTCTATTAACTCGGCAGGTGGAGTTGTGGAAGTTGTGTGTGCAACCATAGTAGGGACATCCTCATCATTCGTGTGCGGCGACGACCCTCATTTAACAAAGTTGATTTCTTTGAACCGTATGCATGGAATCGTGCACAGTTGCCCTTAACTAAGTGTGTGCTTTGAGTTCTCCATCGCACACAGGTGGATCTTGGGTGCATATTTTACTTTTCCAACTATGTGAGATGACGCATCACACGCAGTTTCTCGCTAATGTGTACGAGTGTGTGGGTGTGGGTGGTGGGTGGGGAGCGGTAGTACATATCTGAACTAGTGTGGAAAAAATATGTCAAATATTTTGGTGGCAATGTCATGCAATAGATGCATATCTTATTATGCAGATTATGTTTCCTTGTTGAGAACTAGCTGTAGGCGGTTATAAATTGACACTCCTGTATAATCAATGGATGTGTGCTAGATTGAAGGAAACAATGCACAATTAAAGAAACGTTTATTTTAGCATCATCTTCATTAATCTGAGGCAACACTTATAGCATCTTCGAATCAAACATGCCTAGATTAGGCTACTGCAAGTGCATACATCTATTAACACTCTTTATTAGTCCATGGTAGATACTTAGGAGAAACAGTCCCAATACATTTCCTTTTATGTATGGTATCTTAGGGAGCTCCCATTTTATTGGGTTCCAAACCTGACTTTCCATTTTAACATTGTGGCCTATTTGCGGCATCAACTAACCCAATTAATTGTTTTTATGCACACAAGAAAGATTTTTTAAAAAAAATAACAATAATCATAGAAAGGGTCCGAATATGTTTTCAACAAAATCATAGCATCATATATTTTGGGCTACATGAATCAATCAATGAGCATAAATTAAGTGTATAATGTGTCGAACAATGCTGAAAACTTAGCAAGGCATCAGTAGTGCATGGGTACAATTACCTGAGATATTTTTTCTACTAAGATAATATACTGAAGTTTTTATTGAAAGATCAAATAAAGACAATAATTCTACATATTCTCAGAAAGACAAAACTATTCTATCCACTAGCTATGCTTCAAAACAATAGGGCAAATGTTATATTTCGACTTATGAGATTACGTAAATGTGAGCCAGAATAGGACCAACATCCAAACATGCAAAAGTACTAAACCATTTGAATAACTAAGGTGTTGTCAATTTGATTCAAACCTTCTATTTCTTCAAAATTGTAGGTAATACCTATGAAAAAGGTGTCTGGAGTGGAATCTATGACAAGGCAAGAATATATTGCATACTTGGGAAGATATTAGCTGATATATATGTTCCTCGAATGAAATTGTGACACACAAACACACATAATGGGAATATTATATTAACATCATGAAGCAACTAATAATTAATGTAGGAATAATGGTGGAGTTTCTCGTGGTTGGAATATGTTGTATATTGCAGGCAATGCCTTATATATGCATTTTCTATTCTTAGAATTAGTGATTTAAAAGGCATCTAAGGTAAAATTGTATATTTAGTATGTAGCTACCAGTGCAAACATATATTGAAATTTTGAAATGATATTTTAGTAGGCACCATCTGTATTGTAAGTGGCATATAGGCCGGAATAGGGAGGGTTGCCTCTCAAATATAACTCTCTCATCAGAGTCTAGCTTCCTAGGTATATACTGAACTAGTGAATATCCTTAAGATGAATTTAAGTATACATAGCGTTATGATCATAATCCACTCGTGGTAACTACTAAAATTAACCAAAGGAATGTGGTTATTACCATTGCTTTGGAGATGTGTGGGGGGTGGAGCTACTGGTGACAACATCAATGCAGTGTGTGATCCATGCTGGCACGAGTTTCCACTAACATTTCATCCTAGCAGTCGACAGTCGAGTGGAAAGGTGGACACTACGGAGGCACCTGTCGGCTCTATGGACTGAGATGTTGGCAGAGTTTGAGGGCAGGGGAGTGGAGTGCCCCCATTGAGTATTGAGGGCCGTGGAGTGGAGAAGAGCATGATGGAGGTGGGGTGGCCCAAAAAGGGAAGAGGAGATGGGCATGAGGTGGCTGCAGAGACGAGTATAAGGGTTATGGAGATGAGTGGAAGGGATGGCGGTGAAAGCAAGCCAAAGAAATTAAAGTAACGGAAAAAGGGGGTAGACGCAAATGAGGTGGTAGCAGAGAGCATTATCCTCGTGCCATGGAAGATGGGCGAGTGAGGTAGAGAGTTGAAGAAAAGGAGGGCGATTATTTGTATTGTTACACGAGATAAGTGCTGCATTCCGAGTAACATAATATATCCCTCTGTGAGTGTCTCCCCCTCTCCCGATTACAACTCGTCATCGGAATTTAGCCTATGCTGCAAGGCTAACTCCAATCTAAGGTGAACCTTTGGAGAGGACTTGTACTAAGATTGACCACACATCCATGTAGGTGAGTGAAAGCATAAGTTTATCTTCCTTTTAGCACCCAATATAGACTACAACCAGATTAGTGCTTTGCATCGTTATTTCCATTGTTGGGTTTATATATTTGTTGTTATTTGTTTGTGGGCCTTTTCTTTATGATGTTGGTAGGGGTGACCGCAGTGTGAGATTTAGCTATCAGAAGCATAGACATGGTCGAAAAGTCGACGCTTTCACATGCAGACAATTGTCACCAGTTTTGGTCTAGTAAACGTGACTAGTTTCGCCCAACACAGTCTATTTTCAAATGATATTGCTATACTTCGCATGTTTTACTTTGTTGCACGCCTTATCCTGATTCTTTGGTCTATGGCATCTTCTCAGCAAACTGGTACGTGTGACACACACCAGCGGCAAGACGGCAACACACCTATTTTTTGACACATTGCTTTTGCGTTTCCTCCCACCCTCGAGTTGCAACTCAACAATACAATTAAATTGGACTGATAATGCCCCCAATGAAGGTAAAAAATGATGTTTTGTCAATGACACTCAGGCCCACGTCAAGCTGCCAACCCGGGGGCGAAGAGCTTCTTATTTAGAGGGATCTCGAAAACTGAAGGTATGTGCACGGTTATATGCGAACATCTTCTCAGCAGTAGAATCATTCACAGTCCTTGTTGACACACTGTGCAAGTTTTTTTTGGATATAGAGAATCATTCAACCATTGCATCAAGGTGATAAAAACCATAACGAGTGCGGAGCCGATCTTTGCATATTTAGATGCCCACAATCCAACTCATCCAAAATACACAGCACAATAATAACATGACATCGCCGCATCTAAAATATTTAATACCGGCGTTTGCATATTTAGGATCATGTTGCAAGATGCTTGACTTTTGCACGAAGAATGCAAGAACTGGCTCGAAGCGAAGGAGATCAACGAGCACAACATAAGACTAAATTGATTCGTTTGTCTAACTTCATTCTATGTATGAATTGCCGAATTTAATTTTGGCATGTGCTAAATTATGGTTTATTTTGCCATGTCGAATTGTTGAATTTGAAATGAATTGTGCCATATGATTGACAGGCATGGCTTCGCATGAATATGACGGTTGTGTTTGTCCAAGACCAAGAGAACACTTAAGGGGCCAGCTGATGCTCGCCGCGGACGCGTCTGGACGTCTAGGGAAGCGGATTTGCCCATTAGCATGAGAATTACCACTGATGCTATATACTAGCTACAGCCGCAAAGATTTATTAGTACTAGAAGGGTTGTGCGTGCTTTGCTACGCCGTTGGTGTTGTTGGCTTTCTTAAAAAAATACTCTATTTCAAAATATAAGGTGTATTACTTTTTTTAAAAGGCAAACCTTTTAAGTTTGATCAAATTTGTATAGAAACATATCAAAATCCATAGTATCAAATCGGTGTATTTAGATTCATCATGAAATGAATTTCTATACCTTTTTGTTTAATATTGTGGATGTCGATATTTTTTCCTTTGAACTTGGTCATAGTTAAAGAAATTTAACTTTTTAAATAACTAATACCCCTTATATTTTGGAACTGATGGGATATATAGTTTGGCAGGTGGGAGATATGATAGAGTATGTTTTATTTTTATTTATAATGCTTTGATTTGGTGGGATTTTCGTGATGTGATTATGTGTTATCTGCTAACCAACCTATATGTATGTGCAGATATTTCTGCGTCGATGGTTATAGTATATTGGTGCTACAATATCATATGGTGGCGCTTCTTTTTTCTAGGTAGTGGGAGGGTGCATGGGATTGATATATTTTTATATGCCGGTTGCTGCTGATTGATTTGAAAAATTGTTGGTCCGATCAAAATCGTAAACCAAAACCAAAATTGAATATCTCAACTGAATGAACGAACTTTAAAATTAGGGAACATAGTGAATTAAAAGAATTGAATGAGAGATCCTAAGAAATTGTTGACCCGGTCAAAGTCGAATGACACGATTCTAAATTGAGTATCTCAATTAATTGTGAGACTTGAAAATAAAAAGACATAGCGTACAGTATAAAAGAATGGCGACTGATAGGCGCTGGTGCACCGGCCCAAATTTGGGCCGGTCGCACCAGGAGCGTTCGATTAAATAACTATTAGCCGAACGATTGTCTTCTTTCCTCCCCACACGTCTTCTTTCAGAAAAAAAATCCTCATTGCGCCGCCATTAAGGAGCGACGCACCCGGCCTCGAAGCACCGCTCGCGTGATTCTCGCCTGTCGCTGCCCTCGTCGCTGGTCGCCGTCGCCGTCCTCGTCGCCGGTTGCTACCGGCCGTCGTCGTCGTTGTTGGTCGCCGTCGCCGGCTTCGTGCATGTAGCATCTTGCGCCCGCGGTTGCAGCTCCCCATGACGACGGACGCAGCTCTGATGGCAGCCGGCCATCCTCGTCGCCGGTTGCATCACCGTCGGGCCATGGTCACCACCGTCGTAGGATGGCCGCCACTGGTTGCAGCAAATCAGTCGCCGGTGGGTAGCTTTCCCGGTGCCGGTTGCAACAAAAATCGCAGCACAAAAATCATGTAGCAATTGAGAACGCTGATAGTAGCAGAATTCAAAACATTGGCAGCGAAAAAGAGTGGTGGAATTTTCACCAACAAAGACATGGTAGCAATTTTTTTTGTCGGTTCCAGCAAAACCAGAAGATGGTGGTAGCAAAAATTGGTACACATACACTAAACAAAAAATATGGTAGCAAAATTTTGGATTGGTTCCAACAAAAATCGAAGACGGTGGAAGCAAAAAATTGATACACTGGTTCCAGCAAAAAGAAACAAACGTGGAAGCAAAATAGGATTGGTTGGTTCCAACCAAAAAAGAGACGATGGCAGCAAAATTTGAGGCTGCTTCCAGCAAAATCCGAAGATGGTGGAAGCAAAAAATTGGTACACTGGTTCCAGCAAAAAAGAGACAAATGTGGTAGCAAAAAGGGATTGGTTGGGTCCCGAAAAAAAAAGACGATGGCAACAAAATTTCAGGCTGCTTCTAGCAAAATGGTAAAACGCCAGATCTTCATCACTTGTCGCCGGGGTTCGAATGTCCCCAACGCCGGCCGCCGCCGGTCTCCGACACTTGTCACCATCGCGCCAGCATCATATCGATGGGCGCGTTGGTTTGCATCACTTGTTCCCGGTGAGGAGAAAGGGGGTGGGGGCAGCCACGGCCACCGCGGGATAGAAAAGAGAAAAAAGTGGCCGGTGGCCATGGCGGCCGGCGTAGCTTGTCGCCGGTGAGATACGGCGAGCATCTACAGAGAAGAAGAGGGGGGAGAGCGGAGCTTGCGGTGCAGAGGAGATGTTCGCGAGCAGAAGAATGAGTGGATCTCGTTCACCCGTGAAGAGATAAGGTAAAAAGACTAGGCGGCCGTTCGGTGATGGACCCACGTGTAGACGAACGAGTTGCGGAGTGCGCGCTGTGACCGGCCGAAACTCGGCCCGTCGACCGCACGTAAGAGCATGGTTAATAGTATAGCCAGCTGCTGCCTATAAGCCAGTGTCAATGTCATCTACAACTCATCTTATAGCCAACATGTACAATAGTATACCAAGAGAGTGTACTACTTTTTTATTTTGTGGCCCACCTTTCATTCTCACAAAGTGCCTAGGAGCACGTGCTAGAGCTGGCTCTTCACGAAGAACCCACTTACTTTCTCTCTCCTCTTCTATTTCCTCCAACTAAGCAGAAATATGCTAGTTTATTTCTTATAGCCCGCTGACTCAGCTCTATTATACTTGCTTTAAATGTTTCCCTAAAAAAATTGAATAAGAAAGCATTGAGAAATTGTTGACTCGGTCAAAATCGGGTTACCTAATTTTAATTAGAGACCTCAATTTAATATGGGATTTTAAAAACTAGGGAGTTTTGTGCTGTAGGGATTATACCGGAGAAAATGTGTCAGCGACGAGAAGTACCCTGTCGGCTACGATGCAGGATACCGATATGGTACGGCCAGTGCTTTTCCAAGAACTGATTCCGACCAGCTCACCAAGCTGGTTTCTGAGGAACCGGTGCCGAGTCGCCTCAGCTTCAGAATAGCATCCACACAGCTCCTCTCACCACGCTTCAGAGTAGCATCCACACGGCTCCTCTCATCACTTATCTGTTGGAGGAGAATCATGTCCAACTTGTTTTGCTTCTTCTACTTTTGACGGCCACATCACCATCGTCGACCTGGACCTGGCCTAGCTTATCAAATATATGCGGCGCGGTGAGGCCACGATCCAATGAAGGTGCAATCTTTGCTTTTCCTTCAACATTCTCACCCAGCAAAAGTTGAGAGGAAGAGATGCCGCGTCACAGTTGGTTCCTGTATGATGTTGCGGGAATCTGCTGCAAGTAAGAAAATATTTCCTTCTACTTCTTCATTTTTCAGATGCATGACGCATGTACACACACTGCGGCGCCGGTGCGCGCAGCGAAGGATATAGATTCTAGGATAGAGATAAGCTTGTCCTTTGCATATCTGCCTTGATAGTTGTCACCTGGAATGAAAATGGGAATAATCACAATGAGAGAGAAAAAGGCATAGTGCTCTGTAGAGCAATCTCCAGACTCCAGAGCTCAAGAATTTTGCGATTCTTCGTCACTTCTTTGGCTCCTCGCCTTCCCAAGGGGTATTCTTGCTTGGCCCCTGCAAGTAGAATGCACAACTAGCTCTTCAGATCAAATCTTTGCTGCGACTACCCGCCATGATATTCTGAATCTACTAATTCCTCAACTCGGATCTTAAGGCCACTGGACGTGCACTATTTCAGCAGTACTTTGTTAATCTTACTGTTTTTTAAGATGTTTATATCACACGACTGAATTAACAGTTTAACACAGCTACAGCACAACCCTCCTCCCGCGACCCTTGCCTGCCGCCGCCACCCACCCTCTCCCTCTCCCGCGCGGTGCCTATGATGGGAACGAGCACGGTGGCCAGGGCGGAGTTCCCTGTTCAGGCGGCGGCAGCGGCGGCCACCTCCATAGCCGGAGGGTCAGCTGGGATTGGTCTCCGGCGTGCTCTCAGGCGATGGTTGCTGGCGGCGGTCGTGGATCTGATGCTCGTTCAGATCCATCGCGAAGTGGCCCTTGGCCGGCCGGCAGCACATAGAAGGGTTGGTGAGGGGCGGCTGGAGGTCATCCTCGACCGGAGTTCCGGCGGCTGCGTGCGTCTTCACAGCGCGGCTTCGCATGGATCCCATCAACTACGGAGTTGGGTGGTACCATTGTCGGTGAAAATCATGTCGACTTCGGTCATGGCGAACGATGATGGCATCGCTTTGATGCCGTTTTCTTGTCCAGACATCGTTGTTGTAGTCTGTGTTACCTCACTCGGGCTGCTACGGGAAAACTCTAGAGTTGGTTCTCTCCGATCAGTTGATGTCGACGTCTTTGATGTTGTTTTCCCTCCTTGGGGCATCGTTTTAGAGCGGGTGCTGGCTGAAGTGGCCAAGAGGTGGAGCTATGTTGGATCTACTGCTTCGACGACAGCAAGTTTTAGCCCGTGGCGCAATGGAGTCTTGGCGATAGATAAGCGCAGTGTGGTGGAGCTGTCATGCATCGTGGTGGCGTCGACTACAGTTGGGCCCGGCAAGGTCAATATGTTGATCCCTTCTAAAGATGGGACGAAGGAAGATGGCGGCGACGGCGGATTTCGAGTGTGTGCATGCTATGTGTGTTGAGGGTTTGCTATACTGATTGCTGCTTTCGGTCCGCTATGGGGCGGCTTTGCAAGGCCATCGGCTTAGATGGTGTGTGGTGATGCAAGGTCAGGGCACATTATCAAATTTATGGGTGTAGCGACAAAGGCCGCTAGAAAGGTGTCTTTGAATTGATCAATGTATTTATTTTGTTTGTTGAATAATATACTTCCTCCATTTTTTATGCAAGGCCACCATCAAAATTACAATTTGCAGCTATAGAAGGCCATTAACACAAATCGATGTAAAATTGATGAGCTTTGCCTCGTACTAGCAACCGAAGACATTACCTCATGCATGCATGTGGGAGTGAGAAGATTGATTTGCATGCACCGTATTAATCAACCAACGAGAAGTGAGAGAGTTGTCTTGTTATGCGTTGGAGAGAAAATACACAAACACGTCAAGCAAGAAGAAAAGACTAGTTTGTAACATTGGTTTAAGTAGCCGTTAATTTTTACCTTAGTACTCCCTCCTTTCCGGTTTATAGGGTTTATCTCAAAATTTTAGTTTTTCCATTTTGTAATGCTCAATTTGGTTGTTTTCCATCACATGTTCAGATTCCAAGATGCATTAAATTGTTGCATGCAAGTATTAAGAGAAAATTAACCTATGCATGTACTTTATGCATGCATGCATTGCAATTAATGCATTGATAAACATAATTTTTTGAGGGAAATAAGAGCATTAATTAGGTGCTTTTGCAAAACTACAAAAAGTATTCCACCACTCACCATCTATCTTGATTGGTGAGATTTTTGAATTGAGCGCTATAAACTGGAACGGAAGGAGTACCTGTAATATGATTTTGTGGCCTTGTATAAAAAATTGAAGGGAGTAATAAAGATGGTTATGTACATTATTGAATGTAGAGGAGGGGTTTCAAGAAAAATTCAAAAGAAAAACACACCGCTACAGCTACATATGGGCTAACGCCTCACGCACCTAAGAGGATCTTAGACCATTTTCAATTGGACCCAAACACATTTCCATTTGCTCAGGTGGACAAGCCAGACAATGATTGATAAAAAAATACTTCTTTAGTCAGACCCTTAAATCAACTTCTTTTGTCTTGGGTTTCTGAAACCCCTTGACCTCAGCGCATATGAGAGGAGGATTTTGTTACAAATAATCTTGAGTTGTATTCAGTTAAGAGTCTAATAGTAAGTAGTAGAAATCCAAGTATTGGTAGGAGCTGGCATGCACGCCGGTGTCCTAGTCGATACAGAGGAAAAATCTACGTAGTAGCTGTGTCCTAGTTTGATTAGGAGTTTGTGCACGACTAGGTTTAGAGATGGATTCTGTATAGGTTAGGTATGTGCAGGTCGATGGCTACTCGGTGGCTGCTCTACATATATATATATGCACCAACCCGTGAGATTCGCATCACCGACGCGAGAAAAAGAGGAAAAAGAGAGGCACGATACGTGCCTTTGACAAAAGTTATCGTGTGCGTGTTTCTGTCGTGATTTGATGTGATTGATCCTGTGGGCCGAAATCCCAACAGTTGATATCAGAGCTAGGTCGATTTGAAGCCGCGCTTGCCTCGGGGTGGCGATCTGCTAGTGCCTCGGGGCGGGCGATATGGTCGCTGAGTGGTGCAGCGATGAGGAAGAGCGGTCGATATGGTTGCTGGGTGCTGCAGCGATGAGGAGGATCGGGAGATTGTCGTTTTGGCGGAGCGACATGAAGGGAGGCGACAGGCTGTCGTCGGCAACATGATGGAAGAAGATTGTTGACGGGAGCGGTGGTGCCGAGGTGCGGTGCCGGAAAGTCGTCAAGATCGTCATCCGGGAGTTAGAGTCAAGGAGTCGTGCGGGTTAGCACGGTCGGTCGGTTGGTCGGTCAGTCGTCGTGTCCAAGTGATTGTCTCTGTGAGAAGGTATTGAAGATGAAGCGCATCCAGGTCGTCTATGTGTCTCGCGAGAGGATCAAGTTTAACTATGTGGGGGCGGTAAACCAGTGAAGGTGAGTCTCTTCGATGAGGTCATGTCTCTACATGAGGCTGGAGTGCATGGTGTAGTGCACAGGGTGGTGTGATCCACAAGGAGTCGACATGTATCTTGCTAGGGTGGATGATGAAGTCCACCGGCCGGGGTATTCCACAGGATACTAGCGAGGTTGGGTAGTCCAAGGTATATTTGAAGTGGTCTGCAAAGTTCTCCAAGTTAAAATTAGGGAGAGATTGTTATGATCAATGAAGCCTGTCAATTTAACTTGTCGTGGTGCGAGGTGGATGAGTCGACAAGGGAAAATCATCGTCGGGTCAAGTTCGAAGAAGCATGGAAGACAATTATCAAGATTAGGGAGAGAATGTTAGAAATAATCTTGAGTTGTATTCAGTTAAGAGTCTAATAGTAAGTAGTAGAAATCCAAGTATTGGTAGGAGCTGGCTTGCGCGCCGGTGTCCTAGTCGATACGGAGGAAAAATCTACGTAGTAGCCGTGTCCTAGTTTGATTAGGAGTTTGTACACGACTAGGTTTAGAGATGGATTTTGTATAGGTTAGGTATGTGCAGGTCGGTGGCTACTCGGTGGCTGCTCTACATATATATGCACCAGCCCATGAGATTTGTAACACCGGTGCGAGAAAAAAAGGAAAAAAGAGGCATGACACGCTTTGGCAAAAGTTATCGTGTGCGCACCTCTGTCGTGATTTGATATGATCGGTCCTGTGGGCCGAAATCCCAATAGATTTAGCCTGCCCTGACCCATCTGGGCCCCACAAAACTCCATCCTCATAGCACCTCGGACCCCAAATCATAGATCACTCTGTCCTCTCAGCCCCACTTTGATATGTCTGTCCCTGTCCTCTCGGCTTCGGACCGGTCCCACACCAGCATGTTCGGTTTCAACTCCAAATCAAGGTTGAAGGCGGCCCCCATCGCAGAAGTCGAGCTCCGCACCTCCGATGAAGAGTTGGCCATCCCCATGGCCCTCCACCGGTCGTAGATGGAAATATAGGGAGCCTCATCAAGCTTTGTGCTCTCCCCGATGGCCCTGTGTGGCGAGTCTATCTTCGCCTGCCCGCGACGGCTTGTCGAGCTTTGCACCCCCTCCCCTTTGGCCCTGTGGGGCTTATATAGCTCCCGGTCAACCCGTTGACCTGGTAGTGGGAGCTGATTATGAGCCCTTTGAGCCCGCCGCAACGCCTCGAGCCAAAGGCTTGTGCATCTCGTCGCGCCAAGAATGTGAACTGGGCCAGATCCAGATATTCTGTGTCAATTGCCGAGTCCTCCGAGTCAAAAGAGGAGCGGTTGTTCCAGGTTGTCCTATGCCAACCCTTGACATGCAAGTAGGTGAAACGCATGCCATCAACGCCAGATGACTGCCATGGCATTGAGGGGGGCATCGAGGCATCGGAATGGCTCGTGGCCAAACAAGCCACCACTATCGCCAATATCCAACGCCTCGTCGTGGAGCAGGCCTGCTGCTGGCAATTATGACCCCTACATCATCTTCACGATGTACTACCGCCGCCCTGAAGATGAAAGGGAAAGAGCAACGCCAAGCGGTGATGCATTTCACTTTTTATATGATTTAGCATGATCTACTAGTTGCAGTATGAATTACTACTTGTAGTACTATGTGCTAACTACAGACTATACCATATATGAACTTCCCCTATGCTATATATGAACTATGCTATGTCCTGTCCTATGTTGATTTTATGGAATGTCGTATGTGTGATCTACATGCATATGAATTTGCATGGATTTAGGGGTGGGCAAATGGGTGCCGACCCCCTCTGTCCGCAAATAAACTGTGGGCCATATTTGCTCAGCTTGATTGGAGATACCTTCATGCCATTATTAAAAGTGGGAGATCTAGCATTTTTATTAATGCATAAGAATAACTATCATGAGTGCTCTTAATCGCCACAAAAAAAACTCAGTCATGTTTAATTAACAGTTTATATGATGCTAACACACATATCCTCTTCATTTCAAAGGATTTTCATTACAATTCTGGACATAAGTAGGCATTTCGTGTATCTCATTCACTTTAACATTGTTACAAACTAATCAGTTTATTAGAGAAGGGCCATAACTAGTGAGTGGGCTGCACCATTCGGAAAATCTCTTGTCTTTTTCTTAGTCGAATATCTTTTGTGTCACATGGTAGATAGATGTACCCGTTGCGATAAGCCCATGAAGGAAAATTGTGCCCAGATGGTAGTCAAGCAACGGGAATCCTAATCCAGGGGGAGGGGGTCTATGTCTCGCTTTATGCGAGAGAGAGAAGACTGTGTTGCCTACATGAAGTTGTTACTCCGCCGACCCAGTAAACAAGTGTTGTTGTCACGCTGATGTCCACACGTGCTTTTTGGCCTTTTTATATATTATTAAAATATAATAAATACATATATTATGCAAAAGTAAATTCGTAATTTAAAAAAAAATTGTCATCGCACATTTTAAAATAAGATTATGTAGTGTTACGCGGCATTTTTGAAAATGTTATTCATTTTAAAAAGTGGTCATGTAATTCAAATGTAATGTTCTACCATTTTAAAAGAATGAACGTTACATTTCAAAATGTTCACACGTCCCCAAAAGATGTTTGTGACATTTAGAAAATATTTATACAATACAGAAAAAAGTTCATAAAGATTTAAGAATTGTTTAGTATCATAGAAAAGTAACATGTATTTAAAGATATATTAATCATAAATTTAAAAATGTTAAATGTATACATAAGAATGTACAATGCGTATTGAAAAAGTAGGCATAAAATTATATATTTGAAAATTTTCTAATCATGTATTTGAAATATGTTAAATGTGTAAAAAGATCAAAGAAACTGGCGAAAAACAATGAAAAACCCGATAATAACCCGTTGAAAACAGACACAGAAAACCGAAAAGAGAAAAGGAAAAATATGTATAGAAACACAAAAAAAGAAAGAGAACAATAAACAATAAAAACTATAAATAAAAACAGTATAAAAAGTAAAATAAAAAAATACTAAACAAAAGCTTAATAAACTGATGTAAATAGTTAGGAAAATATATAAAAAGGAAAAGAAAAGGACTAGTCTAGCACGAACGCGTTGGGAACCTGATTCATGGAGCAGCGCAATGCGCAGAGGCTTAGAGGGACTCCCACGATCCATGGGTACCGCATCACATAGCTTTTCTTTAACATAGTACAGACGCAAGCGCTTGTATATACGTGCACACACTTACCCCTATAAACACAAACACGCTCACCTTACCTTTATGAGCACCTTCGAGAGATTGATTCGGCATTCTATTTTGATATTTTACAAAGTAACCGTAGGCGCCTCGTAGTTGATAAAAACGTCTCCTTTCACTGAATGTGTGTCGCTGGAATTTCTGAAATAAATTCAGAATAAATGCGAGCACGAGGATTTGAACCCTAACAGGCTGGAATATCACTGTCCTCCTAACTATCCAATCTGGTTGGTTCGCGCGCGTCACATAGCTAGCAAACCTGTACCCTCTCAAGAGTGACATGGCCATCCCAACAGCTTTTTCTGTGTTTTTCCATCGACTTTAATCATTTTCTATTTTGTTTTTTAAGGTTTTCTTTGTCTTTTCTATTTTTGGTTTCTATTTCATTTGTGAATTGTTTTTCAACTCCCAAAACATTTTTCTAAATTCTGAAAAAAATATTTGGATTCACAAACATTTTTATATTCAAGATTGTTTTAAAATTCATGAACAATTTTTTAAAATCATGAACGAGTTTTGAATTCACAATTTTTAATACTCATAAACATTTTTGAAATTCATGAATGTTTTTTAATTCATGCATACTTTTTGAATGCACAGATAGTATTTGAATTCGTGAATATTCTAAAATTAGGATCTATGTGTATATATATTTTTAGTTTTCATACATTATTTAGAATTAAGAAAGTATTGTTAATATAGAACCATTGAAATACAAAACTAAACGAAAATACATTCATTAGCCTGTAACAAGCCTAGTTAATGGTAATGGAATAGAGTAGCCCTAAGCGTTGGATTCAACCCTAGTTAAACGGTAATGTAATAGAGTAGCCCTAAGCATTGCATTCATTATGTTTAATTCAAATGAATTACTATGAAATAGAGGGAAATTCAAAGCCTCGTGTTTAATAAGGGCTAAAACCCAAAATAATTTTCTCAATGAATCAAAAATACCCTATTAAACACTAGGATTTTTGTATGAGCTTGTATTAACCATTTGGACTCACTTAAAAAATTACGGTTTAAAAACATATATTTCACGAATTTCAAAATTAAATCATAATGTATTTGAATTGATATTATATCTTTAGAAATAAAAATATAATTCTAAAAGTCCTGAAACTTTTTGTGTAGACTTTGACAGGTCCAGGGGCCCTACACTTCCATTTTTAGAAGATTTGTCTCTCTTTTGAATCTTGAATTAATTCAAATCATTTTCAAATAAATTGAAGTTAAAAATAAAGAGAGAGAGAGAGAGAGAGAGAGAGAGAGACTTACTAGCCCAGTTGGCCCAGCTCAACCCACTAGGGTAGGGTCATCTTCCTCCTCTCAGTAGAAGGACAAGAGTGTGTGCTCTTCGCGTAGACATCGCTCCAACACCACCTCCTGCTTGCATCCAAAGCCCGCCAGTGGAGGGATAAGGTCACCACTACCCGGATCGAATACCTCTCCCTGGTCAGTTTACGTTCCTCCACCGCTCTCTCTCTCTCTCTCACGATTTGGTCGCGAGAAGCCTTTGCCGTCGATTAGCATTTGCGCATCCATCATACACCCTTCGCCCAGCCGACGTGTCTTCGAGCACTGCACCAACACCCTTTTCCTCCATGTCGAAGCAATCGAGTCGAATCGTTGTGTAATGCCGCCATCGACCCATCTTCTTTATCTACGTCCGCCATGCGCCATCACCCATTCCACCTCCAACAGAGCTTCCCCGATTAAAGGATCGATATGGTTGACTGGAGGGGGGTGAATAGGCAACTACCAATTTTTAGCTTTTCTTCACAAATTAGGTTTAACAACAAATAAGTTGTCTAGATGTGCAACTAGCTGAACAACCTATATGATGCAAACAACCATAACAACAAGTGCAAGCAAATGATACAACACAATATAAACTTGCACAAATTAAAGGGAAGAGATAACCACAAGTGGAGCCGGTGGAGACGAGGATGTGTTATCGAGGTTCCTTCCCTTTGGGGTAAGTACGTCTCCGTTGGAGCGATGTGGAGGTACAATGCTCCCGAAGAAGCCACTATGGCCACCATATTCTCCTCACGCCCTCACACAATGCGAGATGTCGTGATTCCACTAGTGGTGCCCTTGAAGGCGGTGACCGAACCTTTACAGACAAGGTTGGGGCAATCTCCACAACTTGATTGGAGGCTCCCAATGATACCATGGAGCTTCACCATAATGGAATGTGGCTCCAAGGTGACCTCAACCGTCTAGGATGCTCAAACACCCAAGAGTAACAAGATCCGCAATGGGGGGGATCAAATTTCTCTTGGTGGAAGTGTAGATCTGGGCCTTCTCAACCAATCCCTAGAAAAACAACAAGTTTGATTGGCTAGGGAGAGAGATCGGGCGAAAATGAGCTTTGGAGCAACAATGGAGCTTGGGGCAAAAAGAGGTAAGTCAACTTAGAGAAGAAGACCTCCTTTTATAGTGGGGGAACCAATCCAACCGTTACCCCCTCTTCAGCCCGCACAGACCGGTACTACTGCTCAATGGAGCGGTACTACTGCTGGTAGCAGCGGTACTACCGCGACCACCAGCGATACTACCGCGGAGACTAAGAGCAGAGGCATAAGAGGGAGAACGGGCGGTACTACCACTGCTACTGCTGCTACTACTGCCGCACAACCCGACACGAGAAGAGACATCCTTGAATCGAGGCGGTAGCGGTGCCGAACCAGGACGGTACTGCTGCCGATGCACCCAAGCGGTACTACCACTGTAGGATAGCGGTACTGCCGCTTGAGGACCATGGGCCGTACTACTGCTCTGGCGATGGTACTACCGCTATCTCCTCACAATCACCACTTCCGTCGAAATGACAAACTCCAAGGAGAGGAAAGGAGCTGGGGGTGCAAAAATGAAGTGTACGTGTTGATCCCACCGTATCCTTTCCAATGCGGACCCCCTCTTGATAGCATGGTGTCTCCTACGACTCAAGTCCACCAAAACCGAACGAAAGAGACTACACCGTCTTCACTTAAAGCTCCAAGGGGAAAGAATTGTCTCGTGCCAATGAATGGATCTCTGAAAAACTCAACGCACATGATTAGTCCGCAAACGCATTGTCATCAATCACCAAAACTACTTAGGGAGAGACATGCCCTAACAATCTCCCCCTTTTTGGTGGATTGATGACAACACGGGATTTGCACAAAGGAATGACATGAGAATAAGTGAATCCCAGAGACTACAAAATATAGACGGGCTCCCCCTAGATGTGTGCACTTAATTAGAGGTGCCTTTGGATTGCAAAGTACACACATTAGGATCAACACTCCCCCTATATTTTATAGTCTGACAACATTTGCATCAAAGATGAGACATATATGAGCTAGGATGCAATAGAGTAGCAAGTGAGCAAAGTAGACATATGAGATAAGCATGAACTCACAAACTACTAAAGTACTTGACATACAAATATAATAATAGGATAGGGTAGCATATGTCTCACACCATATGATAGGGTACCAGGTCTCACGAGCACAAACCAAACCAAAGCAAAAGACGAGAAAAGAGTTTGCGAGAGAGAAAGACAAGGCAAATAAGACACACTCGCAACTCAAAAAATCCCTAAACTATCTCCCCCTTTGGCATCGAGACACCAAAAGGGCAAAGAGTGCTGCTACGGCCACAAGTGATAGCACAACTGGCGATCTCCATCATCACATCCCTGCGTGATCGTCCGCTCCTCCGTCATTGGCAGGGGGCTACTCGGTGTCTGACTCTGACCAAGGGCAGTGCTGCTGAACCGACTCCTCCTCATCGTTGATCTTGCCCTCAGAACCGCTGGCAACTGTCGCACCACACTGATGCATGAGCTCCTTATGGCGGCTCCTGGCCTTCTTCTCAGACACATAAGCCATATACTGACCATGAGACTCCATGCAGAAAAGTTTCTTCATCTTGCGCTTGAGCTTCTTTGCCCATGAGGGCTCTGCTCCAGAGGGCACCTAGTCCTCATCATCGTCAACATCATCCCTCAGCCTCGCCAGCTCCTGACGGAATCCCATACTTCGAAACCGAAGTGCCCCAGTTCTCCTTCTTCCTCAGACGCTTGATCTCATGAGGGATCAACTCGCCAGTCTCCAGCACGACACCAGGATAAGTGTGCTCCCAAGCCTTCTCAATAAGCAACATGAGAAAAGGGCCATAGATGGGGCACTGGCGCTCGGAGATAGCAGAGAGAAGCTCAGACCACATGACATGAGAGATATCCAAGGAATCTCCAGTGTTTTATTCCTTCTCATGTTGACAGAAAAGTAACATGTCCACGAGAAATGAGTGAACCATATCCAAGTTCCCAATGAGTGGGAAAAGAGTCTCCCTAAAGATGCGATGAAGGATGTCCAGGTAGGCAGACAGCTCATACGTCTCCTTCTGCATCTCGGGGTTAATCTTCATAGTTCAGAACGGCCAAAGAGCTTGCTTGTGAGTAGAAGTTGTCTTTCGGTGAGGACGAAAGCCAACCGGGTTCTCAAGCCCATGATCTTCAATCCCAAATAATTCCATGAACGCCTTCCATTTGACAGACAAAAGTTTGCCATTATTCATCCAAGTCAAGGTCCTTTCCGCATCAGTGCCCAGATGAACCGTGGCATAAAACTGAGCCACCAAATCGGCATCAAAGTCCTTGTTAAACTCCATGATCCTGAGAATATTCAAAGTAGGCAAGATCCTTCTCCATATAGGCAATGTCGATGGATGATACGTCCATTTTGCATCATGTTTTCTTGCTGCTATTTATGATGTTTCTATCCATCATAATGCTTTTTGGAGTAATTCTAATGCCTTTTCTCCCATAATTTGCAAGGTACACACCAAGAGGGAGAATTCTGGCAGCTGGAAATCTGGACCTGAAAAAGCTACATCAGGCTACCTATTTTGCAGAACTCCAAACAAGCTGAAACTTCACGGAGAATCTTTATAGAATATTTAGGAAATATTGGAGCAAATAACTACCAGAGGGGGCCCACCAGGTGGGCACAACCCACCTGGGTGCGCCCTAGTGGGTTGTGCCCTCCTCGGCCCACCTCCGGTGCCCATCTTATGGTATATAAGTCATTTTGACCTAGAAAAAATAAGGAGAAGGCTTTCGGGACGAAACGCCGCCGTCTCGAGGCGGAACTTGGGCAGGAGCACTTTTGCCCTCTGGCGGAGCAATTCCGCCGGGGGAACTTTCCTCCCGGAGGGGGAAATCATCGTCATCGTCATCACCAACAACTATCCCATCTTGGGGAGGGCAATCTCCATCAACATCTTCAACAACACCATCACATCTCAAACCCTAGTTCATCTCGTGTATTCAATCTTGTTACTGGAACTATAGATTGGTGCTTGTGGGTGACTAGTAGTGTTGATTACATCTTGTAGTTGATTACTATATGGTTTATTTGGTGGAAGATTATATGTTCAGATCCATTATGCCATTTAATACTCCTCTGATCATGAGCATGTTTATCATTTGTGAGGAGTTACTTTTGTTCTTGAGGTCATGGGAGAAATCATGTTGCAAGTAATCATGTGAATTTGATATGTGTTCGATATTTTGATAGTATGTATGTTGTGATTCCCTTAGTGGTGTCATGTGAACGTCGACTACATGACACTTCACCCTATTTTGGGCCTAAGGGAATGCATTGTGGAGTAGCAATTAGATGGTGGGTTGTGAGAGTGACAGAAACTTAAACCCCAGTTTATGCGATGTTACGTAAGGGACCGATTGGATCCTAGAGTTTAATGCTATGGTTAGAATTTATTCTTAATACTTTTCTCCTAGTTGTGGATGCTTCCGGGAGGGTTAATCATAAGTAGGAGGTTTGTTCAAGTAAGAACAACACCTAAGCACTGGTCCACCCACATATCAAATTATCAAAGTAGCAAACACAAATCAAACCAACATGATGAAAGTGACTAGATGAAATTCCCGTGTACCCTCAAGAATGCTTTGCTTATCATAAGAGACTGTTTTGGCCTATCATTTGCCTCAAAAGGATTGGGCTACCTTGCTACACTTTTGTTACTACTATCGTTAGTTGCTCGTTGATACATCTCCAACATATGTACTTTTTCTCACGTTTTTCCTCTTGTTTTGGACTCTAATTTGCATGATTTGAATGAAACTAACCTCGGACTGATGCTGTTTTCAGTAGAACTACCATGGTGTTGTTTTTTTGCAGAAATAAAAGTTCTCGGAATGATGCGAAACTTTGCGAGGAATTTTTATGGAATAAAAGAGGATTTTTGGAGCCAAGACCCATCAGAGAGGGGCCCCTGGGTGGGCACAAACCACCAGGGCACGCCCCCCTCTCCTGGCGCGCCCAGGTGGGTTAACCCACCTGGTGGCCCCGTTAACGATCCCCCTGATACTATAAAATCACATTATTCCAGAAAAAATCAGGGAGAAAGAATTATCGCGTTCCACGAGACGGAGCCACCGCCACCTCCTGTTCTTCATCGGGAGGCCAGATCTGGAGTCCGTTTGGGGCTCCGGCGAGGGGGATCTTCATTCTTCGTCATCACCAACCCATCTCCATTGCCAATTCCATGATGTTCCCCACCAGGAGTGAGTAATTCCTTCATAGGCTCGCTGGTCGGTGAGGAGTTGGATGAGATTCATCATTTAATCAAGTTAGTTTTGTTAGGGCCTGATCCCTAGTATCCATTATGTTCTTAGATTGATGTTGCTATGACTTTGCGATGCTTAATGCTTGTCACTTTGGGCCCGGGTGTCATGAACTCAGATCTGAACCGTTTATGAATTCATGATTATATCCATGTTTTAAATCCGATCTTGCAAGTTATAGTCACCTACTACGTGTTATGATCTGACAACCCCGGAGTGACAACAACCGAGCCCACTCTCGGTGATGACCGTAGTTTGAGTAGTTCATGTATTCACTATGTGTTAATGCTTTGTTGCTGTTCTCTATTAAAAGGAGGCATTAATATCCCTTAGTTTCCAATATAGACCCCTCTGCCACGGGAGGGTAGGACAAAAGATGTCATGTAGGTTCTTTTAATAAAGCACGTATGACTATTTACGGAATACATGCCTACATTATATCGATGAACTGGAGCTAGTGTCGTATCGCCCTAGGTTATAACTGTCACATGATGAATATCATCCAACAATTCATCGATCCAATGCCTATGAATTTATCTATATTGATCTTGCTGCATTACTATTGCTATCATCACTATTACACTTTCTACGAATCACTGCTATCACTATTACCGTTACCGTTGCTGCTGTCACTATTATCAAAACTATCAAACTACTGTGCTACTGATTACTTGCTGCAGATAATTAATCTCCAGGTGTGGTTGAATTGACAACTCAGCTGCTAATACCTTCAAATATTCTTTGGCTCCCCTTGTGTCAAATCTATAAATTTGGGTTGAATACTCTACCCTCGAAAACTGTTGTGATCCCCTATACTTGTGGGTTATCAAGACCTTTTTCTGGCGCCGTTGCAGGGGAGCATAGCTATATTTGTTGAGTCACTTGGGAATATTATCATATTATCACTGTGAAGAATCTGAATGATCCAAAGACTAAGATATTTCCTCGAAGACGAGGGGAGGTAAGGAATTGCCATCTAGTTCTGCTTTAGATTCACCTTCTGTTATGAGTAAACTTGCAACACCACCACATGTTATCAATTCTAATATGTCGCAGGCTATGGATAATGCTTATGATGATGCTAGTACCATGCTTGATAATGATGATGTGCCACTTGGTGAATTTCTTGATGCACAAATTGCTAGAGTAATACAACTTGATTTTCTTGAATCTGATGATGAGCTTGAAAGTGAAACTCCTGAAACACCTGCTAGAACTAGCCTTCCTAGATATTAATTGCCTAAGGTACCAGAAGGTTATGTTATGAATGAGGAGACAACTAGAGGTATTCTTGCTTGTAAGGATAGAGATGATCTAGAGAAATTATTATGCAAGTATAAAGAAAAATCTCTGAATGCTAGAATGAGATGTGATCCTAAGTTTGCTACTTCACCTATCTTTATTGATGACACGGATTATGAATTCTTTGTCGACCCAGAGTTAATTACTTTGGTTGAATCTGATCCTTTCCATGGTTATGAAATTGAAACTGTTGTGGCACATCTTACTAAGTTGAATGATATAGCCACCCTTTTTACTCATGATGAGAAAACTCGCTATTACTTTATTCTAAAATTATTTCATTTCTCATTAAAGGATGATGCTAAAGCTTGGTACAATACTCTTGCTCCCGCTTGTGTGCGTAGTCCCCGGGATATGATTTATTACTTCTCTGAAAAATATTTTCCTGCTCATAAGAAACAAGCTGCCTTACAGGAAGTGTTTAACTTTGTTCAAACTAAAGAAGAGAGTCTCCCACAAGCTGGGGGAGGCTTTGCCAGTTACTTAATGCTTTGCCTGATCATCCTGTTAAGAAAAATGAAATACTTGATATCTTCTATAATGGACTAACCAATGCTTCTAGGGACTTCCTAGATAGTTGTGCTAGTTGTGTTTTCAGGGAATGAACTATTGGACAAGCTGAAGAATTATAGAATAATATATTGAAAAATTATGATGATTGGACTCTTCCTGAACCACCTGCTAAACCCACTCCAAAGAAAAGGGGTATATTATATCTTAGTCCTGAAGATATGCAAGAGGCAAAGAAATATATGAAGGAAAAGGATATTAAAGCTGAGAATGTTAAAAATTTACCTCCTATTGAAGAAATACATGGGCTTGATATACCACCACTGCCTACGGTGGTAGAGGTAAATTCTCTAATGAAATTCAATGATAATGACAATCCTCACAATATGCATCCTAGTCAATACCTTTATGAGTTTGAAAACTACATTAGAAAACAAGATCACTTCAATGCAAATGGTATGAAACAATTGAAATATAATTCTGATATGATTGCTCGCTTGAGTGACTTGTTATTTAGAATTTCAAATGATGTTAGAGGTGTTGGAAAACATGCTTCTATGGTACAAACCCAACTAGAACAATTTGCTAAATGACAAAGAGAATTGCTTGATGAGATGAATAATAATATGCATGACTTTGCTATTAGAGTTGCAACTAGAGGAGGTAAAATGACTTAGGAACCACTTTATCCCGAGGGACACCCAAAAAGAATTGAACAAGACTCACAAAGAAATAACACTAGTGCACCTAGTCCTTCTAAAAAGAAAAAGAAGAAGAAAAATGATAGTGCTTTGCATGCTTCTAGTGAACCTGAAATAGAAAAACCTCCTGATAATGAAAATGAAATTTCTACCTATGATGCTGAAACTCAATCTGGTAATGAACATCCACCTAGTGATAATGAAAAAGATAAAGATGATGTTCATGAAGATGCTCAACCAAATGAAAAAGAATCAGATAATGATGTTGAAATAGAACCACCTGCTGATCTTGATAACCCACAACCTAAGAATAGAAGGTATGATAAAAGAGACTTCATTGCTAGAAAACACGGTAAAGAAAGAGAACTGTGGGTTCAAAAACCTATGCCTTTTCCGCCCAAGTCAACTAAAAAGAATGATGATAAAGAATTTGAACGCTTTGCTGAAATGCTGAGGCCAGTCTTTTTGCATACTCGCTTGACTGATATCTTGAAAATGCCTCCTTATGCAAAGTATATGAAAGACATCATCACAAATAAGGGAAAAATACCGAAAGCTGAAATCTCCACTATGCTAGCTAATTATACTTTCAAAGATGGAGTACCTAACAAACTTGGAGATCCGGGTATACCAACTATACCTTGCTCTATCAAAAAGAATTATGTGAAAACTACTTCATGTGATTTAGGAGCTGGTGTTAGTGTTATGCCTTTCTCTTTATATAAAAGACCCGACTTGACACTACTAGGGAAAAGCCTAGTAGTAGCGCAGGTTTAAAGCCTACTAGTAGCGCGTGTGGCTACACTACTAGTAAGGCACTACAACTATTCCTTAGGAGTAGCGTGTGTGACACACGCTACTGCTAAGAAGAAATAGCTGCAGTGTGTGTTGTTTCCCGCGCTACTGCTAATCTAACTAGTAGTAGCGTGTTACCGGTCCAGCGCTACTAGTACATAGTTTTTATTATTTTCTTATTTTTAGTGTATTTATATGCCATTATACAAATTTTGGTACATTACCAATTATGAGGTTGTTATAACAGTGTGTAAAATGAAGGTGGATTAGGTTTAAGTGGAGGCAGCATGTGGTGCATCTCGAAACTATACTACTAATCCAAACTTGATCTAGTTTGGATTAGTTGTACTTTCGATGTGCACCGCATGTTGCCTCCACTGGAATCTAATCCGCCAACACAAGCTATTTAATCATCATCATAGTCATTACCACCAACATTAGCTATTCAATCATCATAGTCATAGTGTAGCACATTATCATCTTCAAACTCATTCTAGCTAGCTAATCACCACTAACACTAGCTATGGTAGCTATCTAATCACCACCAATAGTAGCTAATAATAATCATCATAGTCATTACCACCAGCACTAGCTATTCAATCATCATAGTCATAGTGTAGCACATCATCATCTTCAAACTCATTCTAGGTAGCTAATCACTCCTGCTGCTCTCTCTCAGGTAAAATAGCATAAAACATGTGTAGCACTCCTGCTTCATCATATTGGAGCATGCAGATGAACCAGTCTCCTAATTGTGGGATGCGCTTCTGGTTGCTGCCCCCTAGTACTTCTCTATGATCCTTCACAATTTTGCTCCAGACTTTGACTATTAAGCATTCCTCGGTGTTAGAAATCCTGAATGCACTAAAGTGCAATATAGGATGTCTCGGCCGTAAACTAACCATTCTCATGCGACCTTTAGTCTCGATCCAATGAGGCACAACATTCATTGGGAGTCCCTGTTGAAGAACATACTAGTAACATACTTAGCAATGAAGTTTAGGTTAAAAAATAATATATGCAAAAGATGCACTGAGGACAAATAGTAAAAATCTTACCATCTTTCCTAAATAGATGTGACCGTAGTTTAATACGAACACTATTGGTCGCACGTTTTGAGTACTAAGATTTTTAAGTCCAGGAAAATAATTTGTCTTGACAACATCAAGATCCTGAAGCCATGAAACATAATGACCTATCCCCTCGCAGTTTAGTTCAGCCCTGGGACAGTGGACGGTCATGTCTACCAAGCGTCGGACATGTTTGCTTGAATGGAAATAAGCTGTCAATAGAAATTAGTTGTCAACTATTTTTGAATAAACAATATCCAAGACATAAATATGGTTGAGAAACTCACATAGTGGTAGAACTGGAGGCGTGTGTACATCGACCCAGATGTCTCTATTACCTTTAATATCATCTTCCGGACAAATATCAAAGGTGATAATCATATCAGGCTCAAATGCATAAGCCTTGCATACTGCTTGCCAAGTTTTGCATTCAAAATAGGTGTAGGTGTCTGCATTGTATAATTTTGCATCGAAAGTATAACCATGCTCGGTCTTCAAGTAAACTCTCTTTACCTCCATAGTTTTCATAGGACTGAAACCTATCTTATCCAAGACAAAAACTCTTGCATGGAAGGGGATACGCTAGTAGAATAGTAAAAAAATTAAATTATAAGTTGAAGCAAATGAAGCGGAAATCATGCTTAATTACAAAAAAAGACTTGTCATTGTGACTTACTGTATCCACTTCGAAGGTCTCGTCCAACTTGATGCTGAAGCGCCTATTATCAACTAGGAAGATTCTGTCGCACAGGCCGCGCTCGTCTTTGCAGTATTTGCAAATACCGAAATCCTTTTCGTCGTTAGACATTTCCTATGTTCATAGTTGAAACATTAATTAAAAATCGATCGAAGGCAACTAGCAGGAAACTCAACACACAAATCCGGGCACTCGATATTTCCTACATATTCTAGCACAAGTCATGCTTAAATTCACGAAAAAATCTGGCATGACCTTTGCTAAAATAGGACATATCGAGCGCCTGAAATTTGCCGGAACGGAAATGAATCAACACTCCGGCAAAACATAGGCCACTCGGATTTTCCCAGTGATACAAAGATGTTCATACACATACAATGATGCATGCTTAAACTTGCAATTCCATCCAGGTCAATTATCATAACCATTCGCACATGAGCTCACCGACTAAACACCCTAGTTCTACTCTATTCAACACAGCGAGAAGTGGATAAAGAGGAGGTGGACTTTTAGCTCACTGACTCGGGTGTAGAGGAAGTAGAGATAGCTCGGATGACGATCACTCCAATGAGACGCGACCGTACAAAGCCCGCATATTCCACCGAGTAAAATTTTAATTAGATCATCCAATCTCATATTGCATTCTTTGATGACAAAGTGATAATGACATAAATTCAACTAGTTCTATTAATTCAACTAGTTCAACTAAGCACTTACTAAAAATAAACTACTTCTATAGTAAATTTTTAATTAGATCATCAAATCTCATATACCTAAATTTTCTTATTAAAAATAAAACAGTTTTATTAATTCAACTAGTTCAACTAAGCACTTACTATAAATAAAAATAATTAATTTTCTTACTAAAAAAGGTTAAAAAACTACATTATACAAGAACAGTACAAAAAAGTTTAGGGTTTAGGAGAGATGGAGGGAGGAGGGGGTTGGGAGGAGGGAGGAGGAGGAGGAGGAGGAGGGGGTTGGTAGGAGGGAGGAGGAGGAGGAGGAGGAGGAGGGAGGAGGGGGCGGCCGGAGGAGGATTGGAGGGGGGAGGATGAGGCGGGAGGAGGGGCGGCAGGAGGAGGAGGGAGGGGGAGGAGGGGCCGACCGGAGGAGGAGAGGGCGGTCAGAGGAGGAAGGAGGAGCGAGGAAGGGGCGGCCGGAGGTGGAGGGAGGGGCACGGTAGGGAGAAGGGATTACCTCAGTGGAGGAGGAGCAGGAGCGTCGGCGGTGGCGGGCGACGACGATGGTCGGGGAACGGCGGCGGCAGACGGCGGGAGGGGGTGCAGGGGAGTGAGAGAGTGGAGGGAGAGTGGGGCGGGCGGTCGGGGGAAGGTAAAATTGAACTTAGTAGTCGCGCTGGACAAGAGAAAGCGCTACTGCTAATCCCCATAGTAGTAGCACGTTTAGCAGCAAAAGCGCTACTGCTATGCCTGTACCAGTAGTGTCTTCTGCCAAACGCGCTACTGCTAAGACTAGGCATGTAAAAAAAATTCAAAAATGCATTAGTAATCAATGATCTTTTTGTGTAGAATCTAAGTTGTCGATAGGATCTTCGCCGGTTTTAAGAACCGGCGAAGATTCCTATTGCGGCGACAGATCCTACACATAGAGTTCAATGAAGACCAAGTGCTTGTGATGGTTTGTGAAGTAACGTATTTAAGGTGGTATACACCCTATTCGCTTAGCAGTATGGGACTAAACTTCGGTGCGAGAGGGGATGGGACTTTAGCAGTAGCGAGTGCTGGCATAACGCGCTACTGCTAGGCTAGTTAGCAGTAGCGCGTGTGCGGCATGGGCGCTACTACAATACATAGTTTGGAGGCAACTCCCTAGCAATTGTAGTAGTAGCGCTCTTTTACCTTAGCGCGCTACTACTAACTGGGTGTTAGTAGCGTGCACTTTCGAAGCGCGCTACTGCTAATTAGCAGTAGCGTTTGTTTTTAAACCATGCTGCTGGTAAGATTCTGTGTATAAGGTTTTCCCTAGTAGTGTGAACAAACTCACACCTACTGAAATATCTTTGCAAATGGCTGAGAAGTCAACTGCCATACCTATTGGTATCTGTGAGGATGTGCCCGTTGTTGTTGCTAATGTTACTATTTTGACTGACTTTGTTATACTTGAGATGCCCGAGGACGACAACATGTCGATTATCCTTGGTAGAACCTTCTTGAATACCGTAGGGGCTGTTATTGATTGCAAGAAAAGCATGGTCACATTTCATATTAATGGTAATGAGCATACGGTGCACTTTCCGAAGAAACAATTCCAAGTGAATGGTATTAAGGTTATTGAAAAATCTCCGACAATCACTATTGGAAGTTTTCAAATACCTCTACCTACTGTCAAAAAGAAATATGAAATGCTTATTGTTGGGGACATTCATATCCCCATTGAGGTAACTTAGTGATTTACGAAAGTTCTTCGGTTTCATGCTAATCAAAAGTGGTTGTTAATAAGACCCGATCAACCTTATTAATGAATCATTTTTTAGCGGTATGAAGTTGATGAATTTAGTAAGCACTACCTTCTGTCTTTACTTTTTGTTTTCTGTTTTTATTAGTTAAATAAAATAAAGTGCCATGTTTAGTCTGTTTTCTGAATTTCCCGTACAATAAAAAAATGACCCAAAAGTAAAAGTGCTCAGAATGCCCCGACAATTTTATACGTTTTTTTCTTCTGAATATTTCTGAATTTTTGGTGCAAATAATACCAGAGGGAGGTGCACCAGGTGGGAACAACCCACTTGGGCGCGCCATGACCCCTAGGTGCGCCCTGGTGGGTTGTGGTCCCCACGTGGCCCCCCTCACTTATCTCTTTAGCCCACATCATCACTTACCTCTAGAAAGAAATCTCCATTGCTCTCTCCCATGTTCTTGAGCTCAAACCCGCGGATTTCAATCTCTTTGCTCGAAGCTCCGTTTCTGAAACTTTTTCGGGGGATTGTTGCTTGGTATGTGACTCCACCATTTGTCCAATTAGTTTTTGTTTTAGTGGTTTATACTTTGAATAATTAGCTACTCTTGGTGCTGCTGTAGATGCGATTGCATGTTGAATTCTTAGTGTTCTAAGTAGTTTGAATGCTTGCTATGGCCTCTATGTATCCCTATGAGTAGTTGCTATCAATTTTGTGAAGCTTTGTTGGGAAAATTTTGTGAACTAAAGATTCAGATTTTTGTTCATAGGAAAAATTGTACGCGAACATGAATATCTTTAGGAAGTTTGGCTCTAAGAAGAACTCCAAGGGTGTTATTGGGGAGTCTTCTGACAGTGATCTCCACACTTGGAGGTTGGCGGAAGTACGGGACGCACACCCCGTTCCTGCAAGAGGCTGGAATTCTTGAGGAGTTCACCGCAGATGAGTGTGACCAACACCAAATCCTCACAAACACCTTTGTTCAAAGTTTTACTTTCTTGCCTAGGAATAATCCTCCTGAAGTGATCTTTGACTTATATGCTGAAAACCATCAGATACCACTTACTAAATTTTGTGACATATGCATGATCCCGTCTGATGGGAGCTTGGCTGAGCCTAGGCCGACCGAGTTTGAGGCCTTTTATCGCACTTTGGCATTGGGTGATGAGGGAGGAGTGTCAGCCATCACTGCCGCTGGCTTACATTTTCCTGCTGTTTGTTACTTTGCACTTTTCATTACCAAATGCTTGCTTGCTAGGGAGAAGGTGGGTGCACTTAGTTCACCAGATCTTGCTGTTTTACATCGTGCACTAAGGGCGACAACACACATAGCTTGGGAGCTATCGTGGCTTGTCGCCTGCATCTTAATAAATACCAGGGTAAAATACATGGTGGCTTGTCGTTTGGCAGCTCGATTCAATGTTGAGATACACCCTCATGATTACCCACTGACCAAGGTTTACCTAGACTGTGCAGACATGGAACATCATCACTTTCTTGCACATGATCGTCCTAACATCGTCATTCCTTACAACCTGGTCTATAGCGTTAAAACTCGTGTTTTTATTCCATTGCCTGTGCCTGCTTTGTTTGATTCTGCTGCCAGGGGCGGATACCGGATTATGCCTGCAGACATCATCGCCTACTGGAACGCTCATGCTGCTGCAGAGGTTGCGGAGGAGCCTCAGCGGTGGGATGAGTGGATGCTTGCTCCTCAGGATCCTTACTACCATCCAGGCTACTGATTGACTACCAAGCTAGGCCAAAAGCCTAAGCTTGGGCGAGTACGTGTTCTCACCGACATTATATTCATGTTCACTCATATCATTCCACTTGTCGGTGTTCACACTTTTTCATTGTATCATCCATGCTTAGATTTATTTTCTTGCTTTCTTCTTGTGTGTTTGAAAAACTTTAGAAAAACCAAAAAAAATTAGTTGTAGTAATTTACTTTCTATGCATGCTTAGTAGTAGAACTAAAAAGAAAATCCAAAAATATTTCCTTATTTTTCTTTTGCTTGTTGGGAGCTTTCCCGTGTAAATAGTTTTTCTCGTTTTTGCTTTTCCCTTTTTATTTGCTTGTGAAAGAAAACCAAAAACTCCAAAAATATTTCAATGTGTTTCTCTGGACTTCTTTTCTTTTTATTCAAGTCTTACCAAGGAGAAGACCACGATGAAAATGTTGAGTGGCTCTCATATGAATAACTGTTGAACTAATAAGAGCACATTTTACCTTGTCTTCTCCTTTTGAATAAAATGTCTTGCAGATTCCAACTTAGTCCATGGCACTCTTGCACTATTATTATTTTCATATCATTCGATCGTGCAAGTGAAAGGCAATAATGACGATATTCGATGAACTGGCCATGGCAAAAATAAACTAGTATGAACTCGACTTGTTCTGTTTGTGTAAATATGTTTAACCTAGTATCCATGATTCAGCCCATTATGATTAAACATGTTTGCAATGAAAAGTAGAGATTATAGTTTCTCATGCCATGCATAAGTAGCTAGGAGTGAATAATGATTTATCTTGGATATCAACATAGCGTTAAAATGATTGTGATGTAGTATGATGATATGGTATCCTCCTCTGAATGTTTGAGTGGCTTGACTTGGCACATGTTCATGCATGTAGTTGAATCAAAACCAACATAGACTCTATGATATTTATGTTCATGGTGTTCATATCCTACTCATGCTAGTGTCCAATGTTACTTATGCATAATGCATGGTTATGATTGTTGTTGCTCTCTAGCTGGCCGCTTCTCAATCTAATTGCTGGCCTTCGCCTATACTAAGTGGGCACTCTGCTTGTACATCAAAGACCTTGAACCCGAAGTTACTCCAGATGAGTCCACCATACCTACCTATATACGGTATTACCCTGCCGTCCTAAGTAAATTTGCATGTGCCATCTCTAAAAACTTCTAAATATATTACCCTTTTTGTGTGCCTGGATCGTTCATGGAACGACAATAGGTGGTCGATATCTTCCATGCTAAGCGGGTTATTCTCAGGTCGAGTGTTTATTCACTTGCCATCGCACGAGAAAATGGGCGGTAATAGGGATTCCCAGTCCCGAACTCAAAAAACAAATAATTAAACAAAACTCCCCCGGGACTGATGTTGGTATGGATGGCACCCGTTGTGTCGGACAAGCCATGGAGTGTGGTTGATGGTGGAGGGGGAGTAAACCTTTACTTTTATCGCTTGGGAACCGCCACTAGCATGCTTAGCATGGAAGATGTTGATAACTGATGGTCATGAAGTGAATGAGAAGGGTTCATGTCTCAAAATATCATTTATCTCTGTTTTAAAAATTGAGCTCTGGCACCTCTGCAAATCACTGCTTCCCTCTGCGAAGGGAATTTCTATTTACTTTTATGTTGTGTCATCACCTTCTAAAACAAGCGCTAGAAACTGAGAGAGCACAACTGTCATGATTTATGCATTGTGTGTAGCTAATGTTGGGTGCATCATGAGTGGATCTTCTCTACCATGAATTACAATGTCTAGTTGCTGCTTGAACTTTGGAGGTGCTCTACATTTATGTTTTGCGGTCTCAGAAAGGGCTAGCGAGATACCACTATTGTCATATTATATCATGGTTGTTTTGACAACGTGTTGCTGTTTGAGATCTCTTATTATTGCTCGCTAGGTGATTATGTCATTGATATGAGTTAATATAATCTTTAAATGTTATTGTCGACATGGTTAGTTATAATGCTGGCTGAAAACCTCGGTGCTGTTTAAGCTTATTTATGCAAAGAAGAGCAAAAGAGTTCGTAAAAGTTTTTATTTCTCACTTTCAGTTTATCAACGGAATTGCTTGAGGACAAGCAAAGCTTTAAGCTTGGGGAAGTTGATACGTCTCCAATGTATCTACTTTTTCACACGCTTTTCCTCTTGTTTTGGACTCTAATTTGCATGAAACGAACCTCAGACTGACGCAGTTTTCAGTAGAACTACCATGGTGTTGTTATTGTGCAGAAATAAAAGTTCTCAGAATGAGACGAAACTTTGCGAGGAATTTTTATGGAATAAAAGAGGATTTTTGGAGCCAAGACCCACCAGAGAGGGGCCCCTGGGTGGGCACAACCCACCAGGGCGCGCCCCCCTCTCCTATTGTGCCCAGGTGGGTTGTACCCACCTGGTGGCCCCGTTGACGATCCCCCTGATACTATAAAATCACATTATTCCAGAAAAAATCAGGGAGAAAGAATTATCACGTTCCACGAGACAGAGGTGCTGCCAGCTCCTGTTCTTCATCGGGAGGCCAGATCTGGAGTCCGTTTGGGGCTTCAGAGAGGGGATCTTCATTCTTCGTCATCACCAACCCATCTCCATCGCCAATTCCATGATGCTCCCCACCCGGAGTGAGTAATTCCTTTGTAGGCTCGCTGGTCGGTGGGGAGTTGGATGAGATTCATCATGTAATTGAGTTAGTTTTGTTAGGGCCTGATCCCTAGTATCCGTTACGTTCTTACATTGATGTTGCTATGACTTTGCTATGCTTAATGCTTTTCACTTTGGGCCCGGGTGCCATGAACTCAGATCTGAACCGTTTATGAATTCATCATTATATCCTTGTTTTAGATCCGATCTTGCAAGTTATAGTTACCTAGTACGTTTTATGATCCGACAACCCTGGAGTGACAACAACCGGCCCACTCTCGATGATGACTGTAGTTTGAGGAGTTCATGTATTCACTATGTGTTAATGCTTTGTTCTGGTTCTCTATTAAAAGGAGGCCTTAATATCCCTTAGTTTCCAATATGGACCCTGCTGCCACGGGAGGGTAGGACAAAAGATGTCATGCAAGTTATTTTAATAAAGCACGTATGACTATTTACGGAATACATGCCTACATTATATCGATGAACTGGAGCTAGTGTTGTATTGCCCTAGGTTATAACTGTCACATGATGAATATCATCCAACAAGTCATCGATCCAATGCCTATGAATTTATTTATATTGATCTTGCTGCGTTATTATTGCTATCATCACTGTTACACTTGCTACGAATTACTGCTATCACTGTTACCGTTACCGTTGCTGTTGTCACTATTATCAAAACTATCAAACTACTGTGCTACTGATTACTTGATGTAGATAATTAATCTCCAGGTGTGGTTGAATTGACAACTCAGCTGCTAATACCTTCAAATATTCTTTGGCTCCTCTTGTGTCGAATCTATAAATTTGGCTTGAATACTCTACCCTCGAAAACTGTCGCGATCCCCTATACTTGTGGGTTATTAACGTTACAAATTATCTTGCTGTCAAACTACTACGCTACTTACAATTTCAGCACTTGCAGACATTACCTTACTGAAAACTACTTGTCATTTCCTTCTGCTCCTCGTTGGGTTTACTTATCGAAAAGAGCTACAATTGATCCCCTATACTTGTGGGTCATCAAGGCTATTTTCTGGCGCGTTGCTGGGGAGTGAAGCGCCTTTGGTAAGTGGAATTCGGTAAGGAAACATTTATATAGTGTGCTGAAATTTATTGTCACTTGTTACTATGGAAAACAATCTTTTGAGGGGTTTGTTCGGGGTATCTTCACCTTGTCCAGAACCACAATTAGATGCCCCTCAACCTACTGCACCTACTGAAAATATTGAATATGAAATTCCTTCGGGTATGATAGAACAACTGCTAGCTAATCCTTATGCAGGAGATGGAACAAAACATTGTGATATGCACTTGATATATGTGGAACAAATTTGTGGATTGTTTAAGCTTGCAGGTCTACCCCGTGATGAGGTGATGAAAAATGTTTTCCCTTTATCTTTGAAGGGAAAAGCATTGGCATGGTATAGGCTATGTGATGACATTGGATCATGGAATTGGAATCGTTTGAAATTGGAATTTCACCAAAAAAATTATCCTATGCATCTAGTTCATCGTGATCGGAATTATATATATAATTTTTGGTCTCGTGAAGGAGAAAGTATCGCTCAAGCTTGGGGAGGCTTAATTCAATGTTATATTCATGCCCCAATCATGAGCTCTCAAGAGAAATTATTATCCAGAACTTTTATGCTCGACTTTCTCGTAATGATCAAACCATGCTTGATACTTCGTGTGCTGGTTCTTTTATGAAGAAGACTATTGAATTCCGGTGGGATCTTTTGGAAAGAATTAAATGCAACTCTAAAGATTGGGAACTCGACGAAGGTAAAGAGTCAGGTATTGAACTTAAGTATGATTGTGTTAAATATTTTATGGATACTGATGCTTTTTAGAAGTTTAGCACTAAATGTGGACTTGACTCTGAGATAGTAGCCTCCTTTTGTGAATCATTTTCTACTCATGTTGATCTCCCTAAAGAGAAGTGGTTTAAGTATCACCCACCTATTAAAGAAGAAATTAAAAAACCAGTACCAGATAAGGAAGAAACTATACTTTATAATGTTGATCCAGCTGTTCCTTCTGCTTATATTGAGAAACCACCTTTCCCTGTTAGGATAAAGGAACATGCTAAAGTTTCAACTGTGGTTAACAAAAGCTTTGTTAGAACACCTAAACTTGATGAACAAATTAAAGTAGAACCTAGCATTGCTATGGTTAAAGATCTCCTAGAGGAAGATATGGATGGGCATGTTATTTACTTCTATAATGAAGCTGCTAGAGTTGCTAAACCTGATAGAAAAGATAATCATAGACATGTTGTTGGCATACCTGTCATCTCAATTAAAATAGGAGATCACTGTTATCATGGTTTATGTGACATGGGTGCTAGTGAGTGCTATTCCTTATACTTTATATTAAGAAATTATGAAAAACATAGCACCTGCTAAGATAGAAGAAATAGATGTTACTATTAAACTTGCTAATAGAGACAGCATACCACCAATTGGGATTGTTAGAGATGTTGAAGTCTTGTGTGGGAAAGTAAAATATCCTACTGATTTTCTTGTTCTTGGTTCCCCACAAGATGATTTCTGTCCCATTATTTTGGTAGATCTTTCTTGAACACAGTTAATGCTAAGATATATTGTAAGAAACAAACTGTTGGTGTTAGCTTTGGTGGTGAGTCCCATGAGTTTAATTTTTCCAAGTTTAGTAGAAATCTTCATGAAAAGGAATTGCCTAGTAAGGATGAATTAATTGGTCTTGCTTCTATTGTTGTGCCACCTACTGATCCTTTAGAACAATATTTGCTAGACCATGAAAATGAGTTACATATGCATGAAAGAAATGAAATAGATAAGATTTTGTTTGAACAACGTCCTCTACTTAAACATAATTTGCATGTTGAAACTCTAGGAGGTCCTCCTCCAACTAAAGGTGATCCTGTGTTTGAAAAAACAATTGCCAGACACTTTGAAATATGCTTATCTTGATGAAAAGCAGATATATCATGTTATTATTAGTGCTAACCTTTCAGAACATGAGTAAGAAAGATTGTTAAAAGATCTAAGGAAGCACCGAGCTGCTATTGGATATACTCTTGATGATTTAAAGGGCATTAGTCCCACTCTATGTCAGCACAAAATTAATATGGAACCTGATGCTAAACCCGTTGTTGATCACCAATGTCGGTTAAATCCGAAGATGAAAGAGGTGGTAAGAACGGAAATATTAAAACTTCTGGAAGCATGTATAATTTAACCTATAGCTGATAGTAGATGGGTAAGTCCGTTTCATTGTGTCCCTAAGAAAGGAGGTATTATTGTTGTTCCTAATGATAAGAATGAGCTTGTTCCACAAACAATTGTTACAGGCTATAGAATTGTAATTGATTTTAGAAAATTAAATAAAGCAACTAGAAAATATCATTACCCTTTGCCTTTTATTGATCAAATGCTTGAAAGATTATCTAAGCACACACACTTTTGCTTCCTTGATGGATACTCTGGCTTTTCACAAATACCTGTTTCTCAACTTGATCAAGAAAAGACCACTTTTACTTGTCCTTTTGGAACCTATGCTTATAGACGTATGCCTTTTGGTTTATGTAATGCACCTGCTACCTTTCAAAGATGTATGACTGCTATATTCTCTGACTTTTGTGAAAAGATTGTTGAAGTTTTCATGGATGACTTTTCTATTTATGGGAAGTCTTTTGATGATTGTTTAAGAAATCTTGATCGAGTTTTGCAGAGATGTGAACAAACAAATTTTGTCTTGAATTGGGAGAAGTGCCACTTTATGGTTAATGAAGGCATTGTCTTGGGTCATAAGATTTCTGAGAAGGGTATTGAAGTGGACAAAGCTAAGGTTTATGCCATTGAGAAAATGCCATGTCCTAAGGACATCAAAGGTATTCGTAGTTTCCTAGGTCATGCTGGTTTCTATAGGAGATTTATCAAAGACTTCTCTGAAATTTCTAGGCCTCTTACTAATCTTTTGCAAAAGGATATTCCTTTTGTTTTTGATGATGATTGTCTTGAAGCCTTTGAAACACCCAAGAAAGCCTTAATCTCCGCACCTATTGTTCAACCACCTGATTGGAACTTGCCTTTTGAAATTATGTGTGACGCTAGTGATTATGCTATTGGTGTTGTTCTAGGACAAAGAGTTGATAAGAAACTAAATGTTATTCATTATGCTAGTAAAACTCTAGATAGTGCTCAACAAAATTATGCTACTACCAAAAAAGAATTCTTAGCAGTGGTGTTTGCTTGTGATAAATTTAGATCTTATATTGTTGATTCCAAAGTAACTGTTCACACAGACCATGCTGCTATTAAATATCTTATGGAAAAGAAAGTTGCTAAACCTAGACTTATTCGTTGGGTTCTCTTGTTACAAGAATTTGATTTACATATCATTGGTAGAAAAGGAGCTGAGAACCCCGTAGCTGATAACTTGTCTAGGCTTGAAAATGTGCTTGATGACCCACTACCTATTGATGATAGTTTTCCTGATGAGCAGCTAGCTGCAATAAATGTTGCTAATAATACTCCTTGGTATGCTGACTATGCTAATTACATTGTTGCTAAATATTTACCACCTAGCTTTACATACCAACAAAAGAAAAAAATTCTTCTATGATTTAAGACATTACTTTTGGGATGACCCACATCTTTATAAAGGAGTAGATGGTATTTTTAGACGTTGTGTACCTGAGCATGAACAGGGACAAATCCTACGAAAATGTCACTCCGAGGCATATGGAGGGCACCATGCTGGAGATAGAAATGCTCACAAGGTACTGCAGTCTGGATTTTATTGGCCTACTCTCTTCAAGGATGCTCGTAAGTACGTCTCATCTTGTGATGAATACCAAAGAATATGTAATATCAGTAAGCGTCAGGAAATGCCTATGAATTATTCACTTGCTGTGGAACCATTTGATGTTTGGGGATTTGATTACATGGGACCTTTTCCTTCCTCTAATGGGTATACACACATTTTCGTTGCTGTTGATTATGTTACTAATGGGTAGAAGTTATTCCAACTAGTAGTGCTGACCACAACACCTCTATTAAAATGCTTAAGGAAGTTATTTTCCCAAGGTTTGGAGTCCCTAGATTTTTGATGACTGATGGTGGTTCACACTTTATTCATGGTGCTTTTCGTAAAATGCTTTCCAAGTATGATGTTAACCATAGGTTGCATCAACCTATCATCCTCAGTCTAGTGGTCAAGTTGAACTTAGCAATAGAGAAATAAAATTAATTTTGCAAAAGACTGTCAATAGGTCTAGGAAGAATTTGTCTAAGAAATTAGATGATGCACTTTGGGCTTATAGAACATCATATAAAAATCCTATGGGTATGTCTCCTTATAAAATGGTTTATGGAAAAGCTTGTCATCTGCCTCTTGAGTTAGAACATAAAGCTTATTGGGCAGTCAAAGAACTCAATTATGATTTTAAACTTGCTGGGGAAAATAGGTTATTTGATATAAGCTCATTAGATGAATGGAGAACCCAAGCTTATGAAAATGCAAAATTATTCAAAGAAAAAGTTAAAAGATGGCATGACAAGAGAATTCAAAAGCATGAGTTTAAAGTCGGAGAATATGTTCTTTTGTACAACTCTCGTTTCAGTTTCTTTGCAAGAAAGCTCCTCTCAAAATGGGAAGGCCCATATGTCATCGAGGAGGTTTACCAGTCTGGAGCCATAAAAATAAATAATTCCGAAGGTACTAACCCGAGGGTTGTCAATGGGCAACAAATAAAGCATTATATCTCAGGTACGCCCATTAATGTTGAAAGTAATATTATCCAAACTTTGACATCGGAAGAACACATAAAAGAGTCCTTCTGGGACACTCCAGAATCGTGGAAATAAGGAGGTATGTGATACGGTAAGTAACCGACTCCGGTAAATCTGCAAAAATATTTTTTGTCAGTTTTGGAAGATTTTAAAATTTAGGAAATAAAGAAACTACGAGGAAGCATCCCCTGGTGGGCACAAGACACTAGGGCGCGCCAGGCTTGCCTGGCACGCCCAGGTGGGTTGTGCCCACCTGGGACATCTCCCGCACTCCGTTTTTCTTCCGTATACTTGTCCTCTAAGATAAAAAAATCTATATATACTTCCCGAACCTGTTAATCACCGTATGGCAGAGAATCTGTTCTCTTTTCTTGCTATTTCCTGTCAGATCCCAACCATGGCCGCTTCAAGCTCCTCCAAGGACAAGTTCTTCAAGAACTTCATCAACCCATATCTGCGGGAGGTGGTGTAGCATCCTCAGGTCATTGAGATGCATGAGGGGGTGCTTCACCTTCACGATGTGCCCTATCGCAAGGGGACGGGAACCGTGGAGGCTAGGCTCGAAGCTATGGTGCAAGGCGTCTTGCGGTGCAAGGGGATGGTGGAACGTGGACTCCATGCCAATCACCTCATGCTCATGGACCTCTCCCATGATCTCAAGGTGGATGGCAATCCCATGAAGGACATCATCTTCACCCTCAACGAGCAAATCAACTTCCTCCAAAGCTAGATCTATGACCTCCAGAACCAAGTTTTTGAATATGAGGCGAGGTTTAAAGGTACGAGTTTGGCTGCTAGTTGCAGGACCCGTGAGACTCACTCCTCCTCTTACGATGGTGGACCTCTGCCATGGAAATCTGAGGACAAGACCTCTTCTACATCACCACCACCATATTCTTCACCACTATAAGGGAATATTTCACCCCATGGTTTTGGTGATTGATGAAAATGCTTTTGCAGACTAATCGTGTGCATTGAGCATTTCAGATATCTCATGTTTAGGCACAAGACGATTTGTTGCCCCTCGGAGTCTAGTGAAGACGAATTTTTCTCTATGTTTCTTTTCGGTGGATGATACATCTCCAACGTATCTATAATTTTTGATTGTTCCATGCTATTACATTATCTGTTTTGGATGTTTAATGGGATTTATTATACACTTTTATATTATTTTTGGGACTAACCTATTAACCGGAGGCCCAGTCCAAATTGATGTTTTTTGCCTATTTCAGTGTTTCACAGAAAAGGAATATCAAACGGAGTCCAAACGGAATGAAACCTTTGGGAGAGTTAGTTTTGGAACAAACGCAATCTAGGAGACATGGAGTAGATGTTAGGGAAGCAACAAGGTGGCCACGAGGGTCCAGGGCGTGCCCTACCCCTTGGGCGCACCCCCGCCCTCGTGGGACCCTCGTGGCTCCCCTGACCGACTTCTTTCGCCTATATATATATCCATATACCCCGAAAACATCCAGGAGCACAATAGATCAGGAGTTCCGCCGCCGCAAGCCTCTGTAGCCACCAAAAACCAATCGGGGCCCTATTCTGGCACCCTGCCGAAGGGGGGATCCCTCATCGGTGGCCATCTTCATCATCTCGGCACTCTCCATGACGAGGAGGGAGTAGTTCACCCTCGGGGCTGAGGGTATGTACCAGTAGCTATGTGTTTCATCTCTCTCTCTCTCTCTCGTGTTCTCGATTTGGCACGATCTTGATGTATCGCGAGCTTTGCTATTATAGTTGGACTTATGATGTTTATCCCCCTCTACTCTCTTGTAATGGATTGATTTTTCCCTTTGAAGTTATATTATCGGATTGAGTCTTTAAGGATTTGAGAACACTTGATGTATGTCTTGCATGTGCTTATCTGTGGTGACAATGGGATATTCACGTGATCTACTTGATGTACGTTTTGGTGATCAACTTGCGGGTTCAGTGACCTTGTGAACTTATGCATAGGGGTTGGCACACGTTTTTGTCTTGACTCTTCAGTAGAAACTTTGGGCACTCTTTGAAGTACTTTGTGTTGGTTGAATAGATGAATCTGAGATTATGTGATGCTTATCGTATAATCATGCCCACGGATACTTGAGGTGACATTGGCGTATCTACATGACATTAGGGTTTGGTTGATTTGTGTCTTAAGGTGTTATTCTAGTACGAACTCTATGATAGATCGAATGTAAAGAATAGCTTCGTGTTATTTTACTACAGACTCTTGAATAGATCGATCAAAAAGGATAACTTTCAGGTGGTTTCGTACCGTACAATAATCTATTCGTTTGTTCTCCGCTATTAGTGACTTTGGAGTGACTCTTTGTTGCATGTTGAGGGATTTTTATATGATCTAGTTATGTTATTATTGTTGAGAGAACTTGCACTAGTGAAAGTGTGAACCTTATGCCTTGTTTCCTAGAATTGCAATACCGTTTGTGCTCACTTTTATCATTAGTTACCTTGCTGTTTTTATATTTTCAGATTACAAAAACCTATATCTACCATCCATATTGCACTTGTATCACCATCTCTTCGCCGAACTAGTGCACCTATACAATTTACCATTGTATTGGGTGTGTTGGGGACACAAGAGACTCTTTGTTATTTGGTTGCAGGGTTGCTTGAGAGAGACCATCTTCATCCTACGCCTCCCACGGATTGATAAACCTTAGGTCATCCACTTGAGGGAAATTTGCTACTGTCCTACAAACCTCTGCACTTGGAGGCCCAACAACGTCTACAAGAAGAAGGTTGCGTAATAGACATCAGTGGATTTGAGTCATAGGAAAGCCATACTATTAAGAGGGGGTTCGCTTTGGAAAGGTTTGGGTGGAATCATCACGTACACGTCTGTTCCTTTTGCACCACCTTTCCTTTGCATTGTTGGAGCAACCACCGATTATCCATGTCTCTGCAAAATGAAGGACTCCTAGTGATTGTTGTCCATGCAGTAGTACTGCTCATGGGAGCAGTAGTACCGCAGAGGCCCACGGTAGTACCGGCCGGGGACGCGGTAGTACTGCAGGCCCTTGCGGTAGTACCGCTCCCCGGGCGCGGTAGTACCGTCGCCTCAGGCCGGGCACAACAACACGAGCGGGTGTAGGGGCGGATGTAATTTTTTACATCCGCACCCTATGCGGTAGTACCGCTCCCGGTATGTGATAATACGATGTCGGATTTTTGCACAGATCGAAACTCAGCGGAAGTAGCCACGGATGTATTTTTATTTGTTCATGCCTTCCCAACCCAGACAAACCCTGCCTCGCGGTAGTACCGTAAGGGCGAGTGCTAGTACCGCTCCGGCGGTTCTACCGCTCTTTGCTTCAACGCAACAAGGCTGGTCTAGCTCCTGCCGCGCAAGCGATACTACTGTAGTGCTCCGCGGTAGTACCACAGGCCCTTGCGGTAGTATCACATGTCTGGTGCGGTAGTACCGCATGTCACGGACTGGGTAAGTGGGTAACGGTTGGATTTGTCCTATCACTATATAAGGGGAGTCTTCTTCTCCGAGTTAACTACCTCTTCCCTCTCTAAGCTCCATTGTTGCTCAAAGCTCCATCTTCGCCCGATCTCTCTCCCTAGCCAATCAAACCTGTTGATTTTCTAGGGATTGGTTGAGAAGGCCCCGATCTACACTTCCACCAAGAGAAATTTCATTCCCCCCACTAATCCCTTGCGGATCTTGTTACTCTTGGGTGTTTGAGCACCCTAGACGGTTGAGGTCACCGCGGAGCCATATTCCATTGTGGTGTAGCTTTGTGGTGTCGTTGGGAGCCTCCAATTAAGTTGTGGAGATTGCCCCAACCTTGTTTGTAAAGGTTCGGTCGCCGCCTCCAAGGGCACCAATAGTGGAATCACGGCATCTCGCATTGTGTGAGCGCGTGAGGAGAATACAGTGGCCCTAGTGGATTCTTGGGGAGCATTGTTCCTGCACACTGCTCCAACGGAGATGTACTTCCTCTCAAAGGGAAGGAACTTCGGTAACACATCCTCATCTCCACCGGCTCCACTCTTGGTTATCTCTTACCTTTACTTGTGCAAGCTTATATTGAGTTGTATCCCTAGCCTTCTTGTGTGTGTGTTGTTGTTGCATCATATAGGTTGCTCACCTAGTTGCATATCTAGACAACCTACTTTGATGCAAATTTTAAATTGGTAAAGAAAAGCTAAAAATTGTTAGTTGCCTATTCACCCCCCTATAGTCAACTATACCGATCCTTTCAATTGGTATCAGAGCCTCATCTCTTTATTAAGGACTTTGCCATCCGAAACGTATGGTTGACACCATAGATGGTGGAGAGGAGCACTCCGGTGTGAATCTGTTCTCGTCTACGGCCGATGGGGCAACCGTGGTCTCTCGTGAGGAGTTCAATGCGGCTTTGGACACATTGAAAACCTCTATGACGACCGAGGTTGAAATCATGTTCAACAAGTTCTTAGAAGTCCTTAAATTATCCACCACACTTATGAAAGTGGGTGATCCCGCTAACAAGGTGACGGATGCTAACTCCGACAAGGGGGAAGCTACTAGTGACAAAGTTCCTTTATCTAGTGGTAGAAATGGTAGTTGCATCTTTGCCCATGTTGAACTTCCACTTACTTATGGAGGACCGGTTCCCTCCACTCATTTGAATCATGTTGGTCCTCCTCCTAAGATTGTGAAAAATGAGGATTTTGACTCTTGGGTGTATCACTTTAAACGTCATTTATATCATGTTAATACTAATCTTTGGAGAATCATTGAGCAAGGTTTCTATCCGCATGACCCAAGCAACTTCACCCCTAGAGAAGCCGTGGATCATCAATTCAACAAGAATGCTCTCTTCATCATCCAAGATGCAATCCCATCCGAAGATATTGCACATCTCCGACCTTTCACCATGGCCAAGGAAGCATGGCACCATGTTGTTTCCATTTACAAGGGAGGTGCAAGCATTCAACGCTCCAACTATGAAGTGGTGCAAGATGAAGCCGACGAGTTTGCATTGAATGAAGATGAAGAACCTCGTGAGCTTTACCAGAGATTAACCACTCGTGCGGTCTCACTCCGAGATCATGGGAGCAAGGATACGGATGACAATTGGATCAAGCGCAAGTTCCTCAAGGCCATGATGCCTTACCACAAGGCCATGTCCTCCGTCATCCGTCAAAGGCCGGACTTCCACACCTTGTCCTCAAGTGAAGTGTTGGATGAGTTTGTGGCGATGAGGATCTTGGACAAGACCGCCGACAATGCGGTGCTGTGTTCTCAAAGAGAAAAGAAGCCCAACCTTGCCTTGAAGGCCAAGGCTAGTGTGGAAAAAGAGGATGAAGATGATTAAGAGAAGAGCAACCCCGAAGATACAAAATATGCTTATCATGAGCACATGGCTCTCGCTTCAAGGAAATTTTGGAGCAAGAAGAACACAAGGCCCAACTTCAACAAGAACAACTCAAGTGGCGCAAAGGGCAAGCAACATGTGAGGACTTGCTATAATTGTGGCAATGTGAGCCACTTTGTTGCGGAATTCAAATATGATAAGAGGGAATACAATGGTGGCAAGCTCATCCGAAAAGACAAGGCCAAGTCCTTCCCTAACAAGAGCAACTTCACCAAGAAGACTCTTCCCAAGGGGTTGGTGGCACAAGAAGAATACAATGAGGATGATGATGATGATGATGAAAACGGTGAGTCGGTTGCCATGGCCTCCGTTGCCATTGCAATGACTCCACGGGTGTCCCTCTTCGACTCACCCAATGAGAACATCACCGCCAAGTGCCTCATGGCTAAAGCCACCAACAAGGTAACCCCCAACATCAAAACTACCATCATCACTAATCCTTCTTTGACGGATTTCATTGATTAAAGTGAGGGATCTAATGAGGAGGAAAATGAATTTGAGTCTTTTATGAGTAATCTCAAGGGGAAATCGAAGAAGCACTTTGTTGCTCTCTTGGAACAACTTGGTGAAGCCAATGACATGATCGAGGCTCACGAAGAAACCATCTCTAAGATGGAGGGACATAGTCATGACTATGCCGATGAGATATCGGATCTCTCTAACGTGCTTGAGGAAGAGTGTGGTCGTCGTTTGGCTCTTGTGGAGTCACACAACGATCACCATGCTAAATTAAAAAAGATCTTGATCATGCTCTTGTTGTATCTCGTGTGCTAAATTCTGAGAAGGCCAAACTTGGGGTTGATCTTGCTAGGCTCAAGGAGGAGTTTGATACACTTGACAAGGCTCACAAGGCCTTGAAGGGTACTCATGCTAGTCTTAAAGAGTCTCATGATCAACTCCAAGTGAAGCTAACCAAGGAGAAAGTCACTTTTCCTCATATATTTTTAATTGATAATGCAAATGCTACTAACCCATGTTGTGAGCATGTGCATCTTGTGGAGGAGAATGCAAAGTTGAAGGAGCAACTTGAGAAAGGCCTTATGTCTTGCATACAAGGTGAGAAGAACCTCAACGACCTTTTGAGCAATCAAAAGGAAGTTGTGGCCAAGGAGGGAATTGGGTTTGCACCCAAGTCCAAGAAGAATAAGAAGAATGACGAGGCAAAACGACCTCCTCCTCTCAAGCAAACTTTTGTGAAGGAGGGAGAGGGTGCTTCTAAGTAGAAGAAGAACAATGTGAAGGATGGTGGTGTCAAGAAGGGCAATGCCACCCCTTCCAACAAAGCCACGACTTTAACCCTTCTTATGTGTTATGCCGTGCTAGTGATGGGCATGTTTATGCTAAATTTGTCGGTTCTCCTTATGAGTACATTGAATGGTCTACTTGGGTTCCTAAGACCCTTGTTACTAACATCAAAGGACCCATTACAAAATGGGTACCTAAAACCAAGCATTGATCTCTTGTAGGTGTTTGCTTCCGGTGGGGGATCATGGTTGCTCGATAGTGGAGCCACAAATCATATGACCGGAAGCAAGGACTTGGTGGTGGACGTGCACAAGATTCCATCTATGCCCACCAATGTCGAGTGGGTGATGCCTTATCTTCTAAGGTATTGGGTCTTGGCAAGGTTTTCATTTCTCATGATTGCACGATCGAGAAAGTCATGCTTGTTGAGTCCCTTGCATACAATTTACTTTCCGTTCGTCAACTTGCACTCATGGGCTTTGCCACTTTCTTTGATATTGATATCGTGGCCCTCTTGTGGAGCAAGACTCTTAAAGTAGCCTTTGTTGGGCATGTCGAGAATGGTCTCTATGTGATTAACTTCTTGGAGCGACCCACTAAGACCGCGACATGCCTAATGGCTAAAGTTGACGTGGGATGGCTTTGGCATCGCCGTTTAGCCCATGTCAATATGAGATCTTTGCAAAGTCTTCTCAAGGGGGACCATGTCCGTTGACTAACAAATGTTAGTTTTGCCAAAGATCGTGCTTGCAGTGCTTGTATTGAAGAAAAGCTACATGAGAAGGCTCACCCTCCCACAACTATCATTTACTCAAAGAGGCCTTTGGAGCTCCTTCACATGGATCTCTTTGGGCCTCCATCCTTTGATAGTCTTGGGGGTAGAAAGTATTGCTTGGTGATTGTTGATGATTATTCAAGATACACTTGGGTATACTTCTTCAATAGGAAGAGTGAGACCAAACAAACCGTCATTGACTTTGCAAATGAAGCTCAACGTCAACACAATGCAAAGATCTTGACGATAAGAAGTGACAACGGCATCGAGTTCAAGAACTACACCTTGGATGAGTTTCTTAGTGATGAGGGGATCAAGCGTCAATACTCTGCACCTTACACCCCACAACAAAATGGTGTGGAAGAGAGGAAGAACCGGACGTTGGTGGGTGCGGCAAGAACCATGATGGTGGAGTTCAAGTCTCCATACAACTTTTGGGCCGAAGCCATCAACACTGCTTGTCATGCATCCAATCGGCTCTATCTCCGCAAAGGCTTGAACAAGACTCCATATGAGATACTCACCGGTAACAAGCCCAACCTCAAGTACTTCCGGGTGTTTGGGTGTAAGTGTTTCATCCTCAAGAAAGGTGTTTGTTTGTCTGAATTTGAGGCTAGATCTCATGAGGGCATATTTGTTGGTTATGCTACAAACTCTCATGCTTACTGTGTCCTCAATAAGTCCACGGGACTTATTAACATGACATGTAACGTGGAGTTTGATGAGAAGAACGGCTCCCAAGTGGAGCAAAGTGGTACTTGTGATGTAGGTGATGAAATTCCTTCCCAAGCCATAAGAAGAATGGGTGTTGGTCATATCCTACCCATTGAGGAACCCCTTGTGGCCGAAGGAGAAGGACAATGTTCCAGTCAAGTGGACCCATCACCAACCCAAGACCCACAGGCTTCCGAAGAACAAAGTGAAGTCCCTCAACCAAATGAACAAGACCAAGGGCAAGATCAACCTCAAGATGGTGGTGAACCACCAACTGATGCCCACGGTCAAGTTCTCTCCACCGAGCAAGTTCAAGATAAAGAGCAAGCTCAAGATCAAGAACAAGCTCAAGATGATGCTCAAGATGATCAACTTACCGCTCCTCAACTCTCTCCTGAGGAGGAATTGGAGCGTCATGCCGCTAAGATTGCATCCAAGCTCTCTACTAAGGATCATCTCTTGACGAATGTGCTTGGAAGCTTAAGAAATGGGGTAAGCACTTGTAGACAATTAGCAAACTATTGTGAACATCACGTGTTTGTTTCTTGTGTTGAACCCCAAAAGGTCTATGAGGCACTCGAGGATCCAGATTGGCTTAACGCCATGCATGAAGAAATCAACAACTTCGAGCGCAACAAGGTATGGAGATTGGTGCCAAGGCCAACAGGGAATCAAACTGTCATTGGAACCAAGTGGATATTCAAGAACAAGCAAGATGCTCATGGGATTATCGTTCATAACAAGGCTTGGTTGGTAGCACAAGGCTACTCCCAAGTCGAGGGTATCGACTATGGTGAAACCTTTGCTCCCATTGCTTGCCTTGAATCCATTCGTTTGCTGATTGCTTATGCTTCTCATCATAACTTTAAGTTGCAACAAATGGATGTGAAGAGTGCTTTTCTTAATGGTCCTATTAATGAGTTGGTGTATGTTAAACAACCCCCGGGGTTTAAGGATCCCTATTTCCCCGATCATGTGTACCAACTCGATAAGGCGCTATATGGCCTTAAACAAGCCCCACGTGCATGGTATGAGCACCTTACCGAGTTGTTGCAAGATTGTGGGTTTCAAATTGGGAAAATCGACCCCACTCGTTTTACTAAGAAGGTCAAAGGGGAGTTGTTTGTATGCCAACTATATGTTGATGATATTATCTTTGGTTCCCCTAACAAAGCTTTCAATGAGGAGTTTGCCGCTCTCCTGACCTCAAAGTTCAAGATGTCCATGATGGGCAAGTTGAAGTTCTTTCTCGGGTTCGAAATCAAGCAAAGAAGAGAAGGAACCTTCATCAACCAAGCCCAATACACTCAAGACATGCTCAAAGAGATTCAAGCTATGTGATGTCAAGCCGGCTTCCACTCCAATGCCCGTCAAATGCCAACTTGACATAGATCCCAATGGTAAAGTGGTGGATCAAAAGGTATATCACTCCATGATTGGCTCCTTGCTTTACCTTTCTGCATCTAGACCGGATATCATGTTGAGTGTGGGAATTTGTGCATGGTTTCAAGCCGCACCTAAGGAAAGCCACTATGTGGAGGTCAAGCAAATCTTTCGATATTTGGCTCATACCCCAAACTTTGGCTTATGGTACCCAAGAGGAGCAAACTTCAACCTTGTGGACTATTCGGCTCTGATTGGGCGGGAGACAAAGTGGATAGGAAGTCAACTTCCGAAGGGTGCCAATTCCTTGGTTGCTCTTTGGCAAGTTGGTCTTCTAAGAAGCAAAGTTGTGTGTCTCTCTCGTCCACCGAAGGGGAGTATGTAGCCACCGATAGTTGTTGTGCACAACTTCTATGGATGAGGCAAACTTTAAAGGATTACAGTGTCATTTGTGACAAAGTGCCTCTTTGGTGTGATAATGAAAGTGCCATCAAGCTTTCTCTCAACCCGGTGCAACACTTCAAGACGAAGCATATTGAGATTCGGTATCACTTCATCCGGGATCATATTAGACGAGGGGAGATCAAGCTCAACTATGTCAACACTCATGATAACCTTGCAGATATCTTCACGAAGCCCTTGGATGACGCAAGATTTCACGAGTTAAGGCATGAGCTAAATATCATTGATTCAAGCAATGTGGCTTGAACCCTTGCACACCCCACCATACTCATCCTAATGTCTTGTTTAGGTGTAGGCATGGACATAGGGGGAGTGTTGTTCTCTCAATGAACTCTCCCTCCCCACATTATGCATAAATTTATCAACTCTTTCACATTAGCCATTCTTGATAGTTCTTTTGCTTCAAAGACGAGTTTTGTTCATGGGTCCAAGGATAATTCTTCGCGGTGCCATACCAATTGACTCAAACATAGGTGGCTTCGGCCACTGCCCTCTCCTCTAGAGAGGTTTTGGTTAGTGTTTTGTCCTTGTTGCCTTTTACCTTCTTGTTGAGCCGTGTTTGTCTTTGAGTTGCCTCGTGTGTGTGTGTGTGTGTGTGTGTTTGCGTGTCCGGTCGCTTGAAGGCTGCTATGCAAAGGCTGTGTTTCTCCGTCTTGTCGAAACATGCACTTTCTTGGGTTTACGGTACTACAGTGACAAGCCACGGTACTACCGCCGGAGATGAGCACGGTACTACCGCTACCAGCATGGTAGTAATTTTTTACTGCCGCTGGAAGAGCGGTACTACCGCCCTGCATGCGGTACTTTCGCCCGGGCGCTAATACCGCGATGACCCATGGTACTACTGCGCCGTTGCGAGCGGGTGGGGGTCAAGGGTGGGCAGGGGGAGTTCCAACTCCCCCATACCCATTTAGCTCAGTTTCCCCCACTTCGTCTCTCTCTCCTGCCCAAGAACGACGCCGGAGGACCTCGCTGGATCTCCGTCTCCGGCCGCTCTCCTCGTATTCCGACCGGTGGGATCGATCCCCACCTCGCCCTCTTGCCATGGAACAAGGTTTCTCCCCAAATCCCTCTCTCTTTGCTTCGTAGTTTTGCGTCTAGGTTTTGAGGAGATGCATGTTGTTCTTGAGATTTTAGGCCAAATCTTTGCAAGAGAAGGATGTAGGAGAGTAGTAGTGGAGTAGAGATGCTATTTGGTATGTTGCCACACGGTATTTTCAATCAACCATAGTACCGATCCAAAGTTGTGGATGCCTAGATCCGGTTCATGCCAGATTTGATTCTGAGCGGTACTACCGCACCTCCCGTGCGGTAATACCGCTCTGGCCGCATCTGCCTCATGTGGTACTACCGCTCCTCTGGAGCGGTACTACCGCTCAAGGCACAGAAGTAAAATTTTACTTCCGCTCTAGGCGCGGTACTACCGTGCCATCTCGGCGCGGTACTACCGCGGCTAGAGTAGCAGTAAATTTTTACTTCCGCTTAGTGGTGAGGTACTACCGTTGACTTCGAAACTACCTTGTGGAGACTACCCAATCTTATTTCTACGTGTTTCGTTTGTTTTGGTTGTGGTCTTTGCATTGATCCTTCTCGTTTCTCTCGTGTGTTCTTGTGTTGTGTGTCATAGGTGGTGGCTCCAATGTCCGTCGCTCGAACCCAAGCCGCAACATGAGCTCCAAGCATCTTCACAATCAAGAAGCTCCGGAGGGCTCCAATGCCCAACAACGTAGTGTCAAGAAGACTGCCAACAGCTACAAGGAGCCAGTTCAGGGCATGGATGAGATGCCCCTATCTGAGTTCATCATTCGAAGGAGGATCAATCCCTATGTGAATCCTCGTGAGAATGTCAGAGGGAATGAGTTGTTCTGGACCAAGTAGCAGAATCTCATATACATCAATGTGATCAAGTCCAAGCACAACCTCTATGTTCCAATGAAGTGGATTGATATGAATAATCTAAGGAAGGACCAGAACTACTTTGGTGAGGCACTTGACTTGGTGGATTAGTTTGGCATTGAAGAATTCATCGCGTACCATATGGACTTTGACCCGGAGCTAGTGGTGTAGTCCTTTGCCTCCGTCCACTTTCACACGGATGGGGGGCAGACTATGTCTTGGATGACCAATGGGAAGAAGTTGTCTGCTACTTGGAAGGAATTCATGACGCTGTTGCATGCCCGTGATGAGGGGCCCGATGTGCCCGTTGGCGCCATCCCACACGGCAACGCTGAGCCCGCCAACAAGGACAAGCTTATGTCGTTTCTTGTGGAGAAGAAGCTTACCAATGGCACTCAACCTTGGGTGCTCAACTCCTTCCTAGATGTTGTGCACCGAATCTTCCGCAACACTCTTTTTCCACGTATTGGTGACAAAGATAAGGTGCGTTCTTATCTCGTGGATATGGTGCTTCTGTGTGAGGAGGCGTGTCTTCATGCTGCCCAGCCTCTGGACATATCTCATGTCATGCGGAATGAGCTCAGGTTTGCAGTCTACAATCGCAAAGTTCCCATCTATGGTCCATACCTGCACCTTCTGATCTCGAAGACTTGGGACAAGATGTTTCCAGAGGAAGACTTTTCTGCTCCAAACTGGATCTGCCACGAGCGTATCAAGCTGCATCAAAAGAACCAGTGGGAAAATACCACTACCAGGGCTGAGACTGAGGCTGCGAGGATGAATGTGGATGAGGACGAGGTTGAGGAGGAGGAGGAGGCTAAGGACAATTCTGCTGGGTATGCTCCTCCATCTACTGAGCCCTCTTGGGCTAAGAAGCTGAAGGCAAAGATGAAGACCCTATTCTGTATGCAAGTCAAGGGGCAGTACAGGACCCATGTTGCTTCCAAGGAGAGTCGCCAGTGCGACAAAAGGATCTTGAGGACATTCGCCGAGATCGTGGAGAGTGGGTCAGAGGTGAACATCACTCCGGAGGCTGAATGGTTAGCCAAGCAGGGCTATCAGTGGACCGAGTCAGAGGAGGAGACCATCCCAGCTGCCGGGTCCGATGAGCAGCATGCTGAGTGATCTCTGCAGAGGATGCTACCACCTGTGTCGTAGGTGTCCTCTCTGCCTATTTGGTGTCTCGATGCCAAAGGGGGAGAGAGTGTAGGATTTGCTTTCAGGTCCCTTTGTATTCATTTCTTTGGACCTTCGTTTGTGTTGCTTTGGTTTGGTTTGTGCTCGTGAGACTTGGTACCCTATCATATGGTGTAATACATATGCACACTCTAGCTTATTTTATTATCTTTCATGCTTAGTAGCTCGTGAGCCTATGCTATCTTGTGCACTTTACTCTATGCTCATATTCGTTGCCTTGCCTCCTTGCTTAGTGTTAGTTATATTGTTGCAAGATATGCCTCGTCTATAAAATATAGGGTGTTGATCCTAGTATGTGTGTCATGCAGTCCAAAGCATTTATAAGAGTGCACACATCTAGGGGGAGCCTGTCTATATTTTGTAGATGGTGGGTTTGCTTATATTCATTTGTGTACTCTTATGTGCGAATCCTGTATTGTCATCAATACACCAAAAGGGGGGAGATTGTAAGGGCATATGTCACCCCATGTGGTTTTGGTGATTGATGACAATGGTTTTGCGGACTAATCGTGTGCATTGAGCATTTCAGATATCTCATGTTTAGGCACAAGATGATTCGTTGCCCCTCGGAGTTAGTGAAGACGGAGTTTTCCCTCATTTTTCGGTGGATTTGAGTCGTGGGGAAGCCGTACTATTAAGAGGGGTCCGCTTTGGAAAGGTTTGGGTGGAATCATCACGTACACGTCTGTTCCTTTTGCACCACATTTCCTTTGCATCGTTGGAGCAACCACCATTTATCCGTGTCTCTGCAAAATGAAGGACTCCTAGTGATTGTTGTGATGTGGCATGCGGTAGTACTGCTCATGGGAGCAGTAGTACCACAGGCCCACGTTAGTACCGGCCGGGGATGCGGTAGTATCGTAGGCTCTTGCGGTAGTACCGCTCCCCGGGCGCGGTAATACCGTGGCCTCGGGCCGGGCATAGCAGCACGAGCGGAAGTAGGGGAAGATGTAATTTTTTACATCCGCGCCCTACGCGGTAGTACCGCTCCCGGTATGCGGTAGTACCGTGTCGGATTTTTGCACAGATCAAAACTCAGCGGAAGTAGCCACAGATGTATTTTTATTCGTCCGTGCCTTCCCAGCCCAGACAAACCCTGCCTTCCAGTAGTACCGCAAGGGCGAGCGGTAGTACCACTCCGGCGGTTCTACCACTCTTTGCTTCAACGCAACAGGGCTGGTCTAGCTCCTGCCGTGCAAGCGGTAGTACCGCAGTGCCCTGCAGTAGTACCGCAGGCCCTTGCGGTAGTACCGCGTGTCTAGTGCGGTAGTACTGCATGTCGCTGACTGGGTAAGTGAGTAACGGTTGGATTTGTCCTATCACTATATAAGGGGAGTCTTCTTCTCCAAGTTGACTACCTCTTCCCTCTCTAAGCTCCATTGTTGCTCAAAGCTCCATCTTCGCCCGATCTCTCTCCCTAGCCAATCAAACTTGTTGATTCTCTAGGGATTGGTTGAGAAGGCCCCGATCTACAGTTCCACCAAGAGAAATTTGATTCCCCCACTAATCCCTTGCGGATCTTGTTACTCTTGCGTGTTTGAGCACCCTGGGGAAAATAGGTTATTTGATATAAGCTCATTAGATGAATGGAGAACCCAAGCTTATGAAAATGCAAAATTATTCAAAGAAAAAGTTAAAAGATGGCATGACAAGAGAATTCAAAAGCATGAGTTTAAAGTCGGAGAATATGTTCTTTTGTACAACTCTCGTTTCAGTTTCTTTGCAAGAAAGCTCCTCTCAAAATGGGAAGGCCCATATGTCATCGAGGAGGTTTACCAGTCTGGAGCCATAAAAATAAATAATTCCGAAGGTACTAACCCGAGGGTTGTCAATGGGCAACAAATAAAGCATTATATCTCAGGTACGCCCATTAATATTGAAAGTAATATTATCCAAACTTTGACATCGGAAGAACACATAAAAGAGTCCTTCTGGGACACTCCAGAATCGTGGAAATAAGGAGGTATGTGATACGGTAAGTAACCGACTCCGATAAATCTGCAAAAATATTTTTTGTCAGTTTTGGAAGATTTTAAAATTTAGGAAATAAAGAAACTACGAGGAAGCGTCCCCTGGTGGGCACAAGACACTAGGGCGCGCCAGGCTTGCCTGGCACGCCCAGGTGGGTTGTGCCCACCTGGGACATCTCCCGCACTCCGTTTTTCTTCCGTATACTTGTCCTCCAAGATAAAAAAATCTATATATACTTCCCGAACCTGTTAATCACCGTATGGCAGAGAATCTGTTCTCTTTTCTTGCTATTTCCTGTCAGATCCCAACCATGGCCGCTTCAAGCTCCTCCAAGGACAAGTTCTTCAAGAACTTCATCAACCCATATCTGCGGGAGGTGGTGTAGCATCCTCAGGTCATTGAGATGCATGAGGGGGTGCTTCACCTTCACGATGTGCCCTGTCGCAAGGGGACGGGAACCATGGAGGCTAGGCTCGAAGCTATGGTGCAAGACGTCTTCCGGTGCAAGGGGATGGTGGAACCTGGACTCCATGCCAATCACCTCATGCTCATGGACCTCTCCCATGATCTCAAGGTGGATGGCAAGCCCATGAAGGACATCATCTTCACCCTCAACGAGCAAATCAACTTCCTCCAAAGCTAGATCTACGACCTCCAGAACCAAGTCTTTGAATATGAGGCGAGGTTTAAAGGTACGAGTTTGGCTGCTAGTTGCAGGACCCGTGAGACTCACTCCTCCTCTTACGATGGTGGACCTCTGCCATGGAAATCTGAGGACAAGACCTCTTCTACATCACCACCACCATCTTCTTCACCACTATAAGGGCATATTTCACCCCATGGTTTTGGTGATTGATGAAAATGCTTTTGCGTACTAATCGTGTGCATTGAGCATTTCAGATATCTCATGTTTAGGCACAAGACGATTTGTTGCCCGTCGGAGTCTAGTGAAGACGAATTTTTCTTTATGTTTCTTTTCGGTGGATGATACATCTCCAACGTATCTATAATTTTTGATTGTTCCATGCTATTACATTATCTGTTTTGGATGTTTAATGGGATTTATTATACACTTTTATATTATTTTTGGGACTAACCTATTAATCGGAGGCCCAGTCCAAATTGATGTTTTTTTTGCCTATTTCAGTGTTTCGCAGAAAAGGAATATCAAATGGAGTCCAAACGGAATGAAACCTTTGGGATAGTTAGTTTTGGAACAAAAGCAATCTAGGAGACATGGAGTAGATGTTAGGGAAGCAACAAGGTGGCCACGAGGGTCCAGGGCGTGCCCTACCCCTTGGGCGCACCCCCACCCTCGTGGGACCCTCGTGGCTCCCCTGACCGACTTCTTTCGCCTATATATATATATATCCATATACCCCGAAAACATCCAGGAGCACAATAGATCAGAAGTTCCGCCGCCGCAAGCCTCTGTAGCCACCAAAAACCAATCCGGGCCCTATTCTGGCACCCTGCCGAAGGGGGGATCCCTCATCGGTGGCCATCTTCATCATCTCGGCACTCTCCATGACGAGGAGGGAGTAGTTCACCCTCAGGGCTGAGGGTATGTACCAGTAGCTATGTGTTTCATCTCTCTCTCTCTCTCTCTCGTGTTCTTGATTTGGCACGATCTTGATGTATGGCGAGCTTTGCTATTATAGTTGGATCTTATGATGTTTATCCCCCTCTACTCTCTTGTAATGGATTGATTTTTCCCTTTGAAGTTATATTATCGGATTGAGTCTTTAAGGATTTGAGAACACTTGATGTATGTCTTGCATGTGCTTATCTGTGGTGACAATGGGATATTCACGTGATCTACTTGATGTACGTTTTGGTGATCAACTTGCGGGTTCAGTGACCTTGTGAACTTATGCATAGGGGTTGGCACACGTTTTCGTCTTGACTCTTCGGTAGAAACTTTGGGCACTCTTTGAAGTACTTTGTGTTGGTTGAATAGATGAATCTGAGATTGTGTGATGCTTATCGTATAATCATGCCCACGGATACCTGAGGTGACATTGGCGTATCTACGTGACATTAGGGTTTGGTTGATTTGTGTCTTAAGGTGTTATTCTAGTACGAACTCTATGATAGATCGAACGTAAAGAATAGCTTCGTGTTATTTTACTACGGACTCTTGAATAGATCGATCAGAAAGGATAACTTTCAGGTGGTTTCGTACCCTACAATAATCTCTTCGTTTGTTCTCCGCTATTAGTGACTTTGGAGTGACTCTTTGTTGCATGTTGAGGGATTTTTATATGATCTAGTTATGTTATTATTGTTGAGAGAACTTGCACTAGTGAAAGTATGAACCTTATGCCTTGTTTCCTAGCATTGCAATACCGTTTGTGCTCACTTTTATCATTAGTTACCTTGCTGTTTTTATATTTTCAGATTACAAAAACCTATATCTACCATCCATATTGCACTTGTATCACCATCTCTTCGCCTAACTAGTGCACCTATACAATTTACCATTGTATTGGGTGTGTTGGGGACACAAGAGACTCTTTGTTATTTGGTTGCAGGGTTGCTTGAGAGAGACCATCTTCATCCTACGCCTCCCACGGATTGATAAACCTTAGGTCATCCACTTGAGGGAAATTTGCTACTGTCCTACAAACCTCTGCACTTGGAGGCCCAACAACGTCTACAAGAAGAAGGTTGCGTAATAGACATCAGTGGATTTGAGTCATAGGAAAGCCATACTATTAAGAGGGGGTTCGCTTTGGAAAGGTTTGGGTGGAATCATCACGTACACGTCTGTTCCTTTTGCACCACCTTTCCTTTGCATTGTTGGAGCAACCACCGATTATCTGTGTCTCTGCAAAATGAAGGACTCCTAGTGATTGTTGTCCATGCAGTAGTACTGCTCATGGGAGCAGTAGTACCGCAGAGGCCCATGGTAGTACCGGCCGGGGAAGCGGTAGTACTGCAGGCCCTTGCGGTAGTACCGCTCCCCGGGCGCGGTAGTACCGTCGCCTCAGGCCGGGCACAACAACACGAGCGGGTGTAGGGGCGGATGTAATTTTTTACATCCGCACCCTATGCGGTAGTACCGCTCCCGGTATGTGATAATACGATGTCGGATTTTTGCACAGATCAAAACTCAGCGGAAGTAGCCACGGATGTATTTTTATTCGTTCATGCCTTCCCAACCCAGACAAACCCTGCCTCGCGGTAGTACCGTAAGGGCGAGTGCTAGTACCGCTCCGGCAGTTCTACCGCTCTTTGCTTCAACGCAACAAGGCTGGTCTAGCTCCTGCCGTGCAAGCGGTAGTACTGTAGTGCTCCGCGGTAGTACCGCGGGCCCTTGCGGTAGTATCGCATGTCTGGTGCGGTAGTACCGCATGTCGCGGACTGGGTAAGTGGGTAACGGTTGGATTTGTCCTATCACTATATAAGGGGAGTCTTCTTCTCCGAGTTAACTACCTCTTCCCTCTCTAAGCTCCATTGTTGCTCAAAGCTCCATCTTCGCCTGATCTCTCTCCCTAGCCAATCAAACTTGTTGATTTTCTAGGGATTTGTTGAGAAGGCCCCGATCTACACTTCCACCAAGAGAAATTTCATTCCCCCCACTAATCCCTTGCGGATCTTGTTACTCTTGGGTGTTTGAGCACCCTAGACGGTTGAGGTCACCGCGGAGCCATATTCCATTGTGGTGTAGCTTTGTGGTGTCGTTGGGAGCCTCCAATTAAGTTGTGGAGATTGCCCCAACCTTGTTTGTAAAGGTTCGGTCGCCGCCTCCAAGGGCACCAATAGTGGAATCACGGCATCTCGCATTGTGTGAGGGCGTGAGGAGAATACGGTGGCCCTAGTGGATTCTTGGGGAGCATTGTGCCTACACACTGCTCCAACGGAGATGTACTTCCTCTCAAAGGGAAGGAACTTCGGTAACACATCCTCGTCTCCACCGGCTCCACTCTTGGTTATCTCTTACCTTTACTTGTGCAAGCTTATATTGAGTTGTATCCCTAGCCTTCTTGTGTGTGTGTTGTTGTTGCATCATATAGGTTGCTCACCTAGTTGCATATCTAGACAACCTACTTTGATGCAAAGTTTAAATTGGTAAAGAAAAGCTAAAAATTGTTAGTTGCCTATTCACCCCCCCCCCTCAACTATATCGATCCTTTCAACCACCAAAGGAGAATTGAGTATCAGGTATGGGCACTCCCCTTGGCTTCCGCCAAGCTTGGGGGAGGTGCCCAGGTATCGTATCATCCCACTATCTTTTTGTGTTTACTTATCTTGTTTTATCTTTTTGCTTTAGATGAAATAAAGTTTAGTTCGATCCTTTCTTTTCGAGAATTTTCTTAGTGATCTATCATTGTAATCATGTGCAAGTTATATAATAAAGTTTAGTTTGAGTTTTTGCTTTCTTTACCTTCTTTTTGCAAATAGAGAAAACAAATAAGAAAGAAGAAGTGAATGAATAAAATAAAGGAAACAAATCAATAGATCATATACTAATCCTGTGGTAGGTGATGTCGCCACATAAGGAAAAGTATAAGTAGAAAATTTTATTAGAGATTGCCAAACATAGCATTAGTCAATGATGCAACTCATGAAAGAATTAATAAGGGAAGAGAAGATTCACATATAAATATACTATCCTAGAAATCTTTTGTGATTGTGAGCCCTCATCAAAATATTATATGCCAAAATTGGTGACGTTGGACAAGGAAGACAACTTAATGATTTATGTTTGTTTATATTCACACAGAAGTCATATTGCCATAGATCCTTCAACATGTGGTGCTTGCCCCTATCTTTGCTAGCCAAGAATTCCACACTAAGTAGAGATACTACTTGTGCATCCAAAAACCCTTAAACCCAAATCTTTTTCAAGTGTCCACTATACCTACCTAGGGATTGAGCAAGATCCCTCAAGTAAGTCGTCATCGGTGCAAAAAGGCAATAAAAATTGCTTCTAAATATGTGAGATCATTTAGTGTAAGAGAAAATTGAGCATTGTACGAACTTGGATGACAAAGAATAAAAGTGACAGACTGCATAATAAAGGTTGTCATCTTAAGAGGCAATACAACGTGACATTCTCTTGCACTAAGGGATTGAGCATGCAAACAAATAAGCGCATGGCAACCTCTGCTTCCCTCTGCGAAGGGCCTATCTTTTACTTTCATGTATTTACTTTTATGCAAAGAGTCAAAGTTTACCCTCTATTCTATTTTATTTTTCTCTTTTGGCAAGCATCATGTGGTGAGGAAAGATCTAGGCACATATGTCCAGTTGAATATAGATAACATGAGTTATTATTGTTGACATCACCCATGAGGTGAGTATGTTGGGAGGCGAAACTATAAGCCCCTATGTTTCTATGTGTCCGGTTGAAACGTTTTGATCATGAGTACAAGGTGAGTGTTAGGAATCATAGAAGACTATATGATGGTTGAGTATGTGGACTTGCCTAAAGGCTCCGACATGCGACTCTTCCTAAAAAGATGATGAATTTTAGTTGCAAAGTTGACTGAGAACATAGTTTGTTGGTTTATAATAGAGTTTTTGCTTTATATTTTGATTATGTGATGAACTATTACTTATTCATGAGAAGTATATGATAAAAGTTCTATTATAAAAGTCCTATGTTTAATTTTGTTTCTGTTATAATAATCAACATGATGCTTCTATGTCCGCATTTTTTTATCGACACCTCTCTCTTTCAAAGCATATCGACATGTTTTTCAATTTTGGTTTTCGCTTGAGGACAAGCGAGGTCTAGGCTTGGGTGAGTTGATACGTCCATTTTGCATCATGTTTTCTTTCTGTTATTTATGACGCTTATATCCATAATAATGTTTTTTGGAGTAATTCTAATGCCTTTTCTCTCATAATTTGTAAGGTACACACCAAGAGGGAGAATTCTAGCAGCTGGAAATCTGGACCTGAAAAAGCTACGTCAGGCTACCGATTTTGCACAACTCCAAACAAGCTGAAACTTCACGGAGAATTTTTATGGAATATTTAAGAAATATTGGAGCAAATAACTACCAGATGGGGCCCACCAGGTGGGCACAACCCACCTGGGCGCGCCAGGGAGCCCAGGCGTGCCCTGGTGGGTTGTGCCCTCCTCGGCCCGCCTCTGATGCCCATCTTCTGGTATATAAGTCATTTTGACCTAGAAAAAAAATAAGGAGAAGGCTTTTTGGACGGAACGCCATCATCCCGAGGTGGAACTTGGCAGGAGCACTTTTGCCCTTCGGCGGAGCGATTCCGCCGGGGGAACTTCCCCCCCAGAGGGGGAAATCATCGTCATCGTCATCACCAACAACTCTCCCATCTTGGGGAGGGAAATCTCCATCAACATCTTCAACAGCACCATATCATCTCAAACCCTAGTTCATCTCGTGTATTCAATCTTGTTACCGGAACTATATGTTGGTGCTTGTGGGTGACTAGTAGTGTTGATTACATCTTGTAGTTGATTACTATATGGTTTATTTGGTGGAATATTATATGTTCAGATCCATTATGCCATTTAATACTCCTCTGATCATGAGCATGTTTATCATTTGTGAGTAGTTACTTTTGTTCTTGAGGTCATGGGAGAAATCATGTTGCAAGTAATCATGTGAATTTGATATGTGTTTGATATTTTGATAGTATGTATGTTGTGATTCCCTTAGTGGTTTCATGTGAATGTCGACTACATGACACTTCACCATATTTTGGGCCTAAGGGAATGCATTGTGGAGTAGCAATTAGATGGTGGGTTGCGAGAGTGACAGAAACTTAAACCCCAGTTTATGCGTTGTTTCGTAAGGGGCCGATTGGATCCTAGAGTTTAATGCTATAGTTAGAATGTATTCTTAATACTTTTCTCATAGTTGCAGATGCTTGGGGGAGGGTTAATCATAAGTAGGAGGTTTGTTCAAGTAAGAACAACACCTAAGCACCGGTCCACCCACATATCAAATTATCAAAGTAGCGAACACAAATCAAACCAACATGATGAAAGTGACTAGATGAAATTCCCGTGTGCCCTCAAGAATGCTTTGCTTTTCATAAGAGACCGTTTTGGCCTGTCCTTTGCCTCAAAAGGATTGGGCTACCTTTCTGCACTTTTGTTACTACTAGCGTTACTTGCTCGTTACAAATTATCTTGCTATCAAACTACTATGCTACTCACAATTTCGGCACTTGCAGAGAATACCTTACTTGAAACTACTTTTCATTTCCTTCTACTCCTCATTTGTTTTGACACTCTTAGTTATCTAAAAGAGCTACAATTGATCCCCTATACTTTTGGGTCATCAATGGAGCGGACATCAACATAGATATTCTTCTTTGCTTTGATCACATCAAAATAGATTGCCCACTGAAAATGGTTCCAGAATGGGCGGTTGATCAAAGTGAGTTCTTGATCTTCCTCACATGGGTTGCTTCTACCTCTTGAGCACTGCATTGGTTTTCCCTTGAAGAGGAAAGGGTGATGCAGCAAAGTAGCATAAGTATTTCCCTTAGTTTTGAGAACCAAGGTACCAATCCAGTAGGAGGCTACATGCAAATCCCTCATACCTACACAAACAAATAAGTACCTTAGAACCAACGTGATAAAGGGGTTGTCAATCCCTTCACGGCCACTTGCAAAAGTGAGATCTGATAGAGATAATAATAAGATAAATATTTTTGGTATTTTTATGATATAGATTGGAAAGTAAAGATTGCAAAATAAAATAGATCAGAAACTTATATGATGGAAAATAGACCCGGGGGCCATAGGTTTCACTAGTGGCTTCTCTAAAGATAGCATAAGTATTAAGGTGGGTGAAAAAATTACTATCGAGCAATTGATAGAAAAGTGCATAGTTATGAGAATATCTAGGCATGATCATGTATATAGGCATCACGTCCGCGACAAGTAGATCAAAACGATTCTGCATCTACTACTATTACTCCACACATCGACCGCTATCCAGCATGCATCTAGAGTATTAAGTTCATAAGAACAGAGTAACGCATTAGGCAAGATGACATGATGTAGAGGGATAAACTCAAGCAATATGATATAAACCCCAGTTTTTTTATCCTTGATGGCAACAATACAATACGTGCCTTGCTGCCCCTGCTGTCACTGGGAAAGGACACCATAAGATTGAACCCAAAGCTAAGCACTTCTCCCATTGCAAGAAAGATCAATTTAGTAGGCCAAACCAAACTGATAATTTGAAGAGACTTGCAAAGATAACAAATCATACATAAAATAATTCAGAGGAGATTCAAATAATGTTCATAGATAATCTTGATCATAAACCCAAAATTCATCGGATCTCGAAAAACACACCGCAAAAAGAATTACATCGAATAGATCTCCAAGAAGATCGAGGAGAACTTTAGATTGAGAATCAAAGAGAGAGAAGAAGCCATCTAGCTAATAACTATGGACCCGAAGGTCTGTGGTAAACTACTCACACTTCATCGGAGAGGCTATGGTATTGATGTAGAATCCCTTTGTGATTGATTCCCCCTCCAGCGGAGCACCGGAAAAGGCCCCAAGATGGGATCTCACGGGTACAGAAGGTTGCGGCGGTGTAAATAGGGTTTCATGGTGCTCCTGAATGTTTTCAGGGTATAAGAGTATATATAGGCGAAGGAAGTCGGTCAGGGGAGCCATGAGGGGCCCACGAGGGTGGGGGGCGCACCTCCCTGCCTCGTGGCCACCTCGTTTCTTTCTTGACGTCCACTCCAAGTCTCCTGGATTACGTTTGTTCCAAAAATAACTCTCTCGAAGGTTTCATTCTGTTTGGACTCCGTTTGATATTCCTTTTCTTCGAAACATTGAAATAGGCAAAAAAACAGCAATTTGGGCTGGGCCCGGTTAATAGGTTAGTCCCAAAAATAATATAAAAGTGCTTAGTGAAGCCCATTAAACATCCAAAACAGGTAATATAATAGCATGGAACAATCAAAAATTATAGATACGTTGGAGACGTATCAAGCATCCCCAAGATAATAACAGAATTTTTGATGTGGAATGCTACCTAGCTTATTTCTCAATGTAATTTTCTTTATTGTGGCATGAATGTTCAGATCCAAATGATTCAAAATAAAAGTTCATATTGACATAAAAATAGTAATACTTCAAGCATACTAATAAAGTAATCATGTCTTATCAAAATAACATAGCCAAAGAAAGCTCATCCCTACAAAATCATATAGTTAGGCCATGCTTCATTTTCGTCACACAAAATGCTCCCATCATGCACAACCCCGGTTTCAGCCAAGCAATTGGTTCATACTTTTTAATGCGCTTCAGCCTTTTCAACCCTCACGCAATACATGAGCGTAAGGCATGGATATAGCACTATGGGTGGAATAGAATATGATGATGGAGGTTGTGTGGAGAAGACAAAAAAGGAGAAAGTCTCACATTGACGCGGCTAATCAACGGGCTATGGAGATGCCCATCAATTGATGTCAATGCGAGGAGTAGGGATTGCCATGCAACGGATGCACTAGAGCTATAAATGTATGAAAGCTCAAAAAGAAACTAAGTGGGTGTGCATCCAACTTGCTTGCTCACGAAGACCTAGGGCATTTTGAGGAAGCCCATCATTGGAATATACAAGCCAAGTTCTATAATGAAAAATTCCCACTAGTATATGAAAGTGACAACATAGGAGACTCTCTATCATGAAGATCATGGTGCTACTTTGAAGCACAAGTGTGGAAAAAGGATAGTAACATTGTCCCTTCTCTCTTTTTCTCTCATTTTTTTATTTTTTTTGTTATTTTTATTTTTGGTGGGCTTCTTTGGCCTCTTTTTTTATTTGGGCTTCATTGGCCTCTTTTATTTTTCATAAAGTCCGGAGTCTCATCCTGACTTGTGGGGGAATCATAGTCTCCATCATCCTTTCCTCACTTGGGACAATGCTCTAATAATGAAGATCATCACACTTTTATTGATTTGCAGCTCAAGAATTACAACTCAATACTTAGAACAAAATATGACTCTATGTGAATGCCTCCGGCGGTGTACCGGGATATGCAATGAATCAAGAGCGACATGTATGAAAGAATTATAAAGGTGGCTTTTCCACAAATACGATGTCAACTACATGATCATGCAAAAGCAATATGACAATGATGGAGCGTGTCATAATAAACGGAACGGTGGTAAGTTGCATGGCAATAGATCTCGGGATGGCTATGGAAATGCCATAATAGGTGGGTATGGTGGCTGTTTTGAGGAAGATATAAGGAGGTTTATGTATGATTGAGCGTATCGTATCACGGGGTTTGGATGCACCGGCGAAGTTTGCACCAACTCTCAAGGTGAGAAAGGGCAATGCACGGTACCGTAGAGGCTACAATGATGGAAGGGTAAGAGTGCATATAATCCATGAACTCACATTAGTCATAAAGAACTCATATACTTATTGCAAAATTTTATTAGCCCTCGAAGAAAAGTACTACTACGCATGCTCCTAGGGGAAGGGTTGGTAGGAGTTAACCATCGCGCGATCTTGACCTCCACTCATAAGGAAGGCAATCAAAAGAACACCCCATGCTACAAATTTGTCACACAACTTTTACCATACGTGCATGCTATGGGACTTGCCAACTTTAACACAAGTATTTCTCAATTACATAATTACCCAACTAGCATGACTCTAACATTACACCTTTATATCTCAAAACAATTATCAAGTATCAAATTTCTCATAGTATTCAATGCACTTTATATGAATAGTTTTTATTATACCCAACTTGGATGCCCATCATATTAGGACTAATTTTATAACCAAAGCAAATACCATGCTGTTCTAAAATACTCTCAAAATAATATAAGTAAAGCATGAGAGATCAATAATTTCTACAAAATAAAACCACCGCCGTGCTCTAAAAAGATATAAGTGAAGCACTAGAGCAAAATTATCTAGCTCAAAAGATATAAGTGAAGCACATAGAGTATTCTAATAAATTCCGATGCATGTGTGTCTATCCCAAAAGGTGTTTACAGCAAGGATGATTGTGGTAAACTAAAAGCAAAGACTCATATCATACAAGACGCTCCAAGCAAAACACATATCATGTGGTGAATAAAAAATATAGCCTCAAGTAAAGTTATCGATGAACGAAGACGAAAGAGGGGATGCCTTTCGGGGCATCCCCAAGCTTAGGATTTTGGTTATCCTTGAATTTTACCTTGCGGTGCGTTGGGAATCCCCAAGCTTAGGCTCTTGCCACTCCTTGTTCCATAATCCTTCAAATCTTTACCCAAAACTTGAAAACTTCACAACACAAAACTCAACAGAAAACTCGTAAGCTCCGTTAGTGCAAGAAAGCAAACCACCACTTTAAGTTACTGTAATGAACTCATTCTTTATTTATATTGGTGTTAAACCTACTGTATTCCAACTTCTCTACGGTTCATACCCCCCGATACTAGCCATAGATTCATCAAAATAAGCAAACAACACACGAAAAACAGAATCTGTCAAAAACAGAACAGTCTGTAGTAATCTGTAACTTCCGAATAATTCTGGAACCTTAAAAATTCTACCAAAATAGAAAGTCCTAGGAAATTTGTCTGTTAATCATCTGCAACAAGAACCAACTGAAAATCACGTTTCTGTGATTTATTAAAACTATTCTCGTGCGTGCAAAAGTTTCTGTTTTTCAGCAAGATCAAATTAACTATCACCCAAGATGATCCTATAGGTTCTACTTGGCACAAACACTAACTAAAACATAAAACCACATCTAAACAGAATCTAGATGAATTATTTAATACTAAACAGGAACAAAAATCATGGAACAAAGATAAAATTGGGTTGCCTCCCTACAAGCGCTATCATTTAACGCCCCTAGCTAAGCATAAAAGCGAGAATAGATCTAGGTATTGTCATCTTTGTTATTCAATTCTTCAATAGAACACTTATAACCCTTAGGTGTTTCCTTCTTTTTATTGATAAACTCTTAGGCAAGAAATCAAGAAATTCGGTTGTAGCAAAAGGTTCCTTAATGATAGCGAAAAAACTGGGGTGAACACTTATTGATTTGAGATCCGCATTTTCCTTACTAGAAGATTCACCCTATTTTTAGGAACACACATTAATTTGGCAATTTTGGTAGTAGGAGGAGTTGGAGTATTTTTCACGGATACAAAGGCAGACCCTAAGTTGGTGATGATATCCTCAAGTTTACCGATTCTTGTGGAATCTTGATCTATTCTTTCGTTAACTATAGGTTCCTTTTCTTTAAAAAAATTCAGAGTGACTCCAAACTTATATCCATATTGGGTAATTTGGTTGTGGATATTTTTATCCAAATTTTCAATTGACTCAACAGTGGAAACTTTATTTTCAATAATTTCAAGCCTTTGCATAACATGTTCCAAAGTTAAAACAGTTCCATTAACCAAAACAGGTGGTGGACCGAACAAATCTATCATAGCATTATAAGAATCAAAAGTATGGCTACCCAAGAAATTCCCTCCGGTAATGGTATCAAGAATATATCTATTCCAAGGGGTAATGCGAAGAAGAACGGAAGTAGATTGCTTCCTAGTAGATCTATTTTGAGCATTGCAAATTCTATGCCAAGCATCTTTTAGATTTTCTCCATTCCTTTGTTTAAAATTAAGAACTTCATGATCGGGAGTACAAACAATGATAGAAGGACTAGCCATAATGACAAACAACGACACAAGAAACAAGCGAAAAAGAGGTGAACGGGAAAAAGAGGGCGAATAAACCGGCAAGGGTGAAGTGGGGGAGTGGAAAACGAGAGGCAAATGGCAAATAATGTAATGCGAGGGATAAAAGTTTGTGATGGGTACTTGGTATCTCTTGACTTGTGCGTAGAACTCCCCGGCAACGGTGCAAGAAATCCTTCTTTCTACCTATTGAGCACTGTGTTGGTTTTCCCTTGAAGAGGAAAGGGTGATGCAGCAAAGTAGCATAAGTATTTCCCTCAGTTTTGAGAACCAAGGTATCAATCCAGTAGGAGGCTACACGCAAATCCCTCGTACCTACGCAAACAAATAAGAACCTTGCAACCAACGCGATAAAGGGGTTGTAAATCCCTTCACGGCCACATGAAAAAGTGAGATATGATAGAGATAATAATAAGATAAATATTTTTGGTATTTTTATGATATAGATTGGAAAGTAAAGATTGGAAAATAAAATAGATCGGAACTTATATGATGGAAAATAGACTTGGGGAACATAGGTTTCACTAGTGGCTTCTCTCAAGATAGCATACGTATTACGGTGGGTGAACAAATTACTGTCAAGTAATTGATAGAAAAGTGCATAGTTATGAGATTATCTAGGCATTATCATGTATATAGGCATCAAGTCCGCGACAAGTAGATCGAAATGATTCTGCATCTACTACTATTACTCCACACATCGACCGCTATCCAACATGCATCTAGAGTATTAAGTTCATAAGAACAGAGTAACGCATTAGGCAAGATGACATGATGTAGAGGGATAAACTCAAGCAATATGATATAAACCCCATCTTTTTATCCTCGATGGCAACAATACAATACATGCCTTGCTGCCCCTGCTGTCACTGGGAAAGGACACCGCAAGATTGAACCCAAAGCTAAGCACTTCTCCCATTGCAAGAAAGATCAATCTAGTAGGCCAAACCAAATTGATAATTCGAAGAGACTTGCAAAGATAACAAATTATACATAAAAGAATTCAGAGGAGATTCAAATATTGTTCATAGATAATCTTGATCGTAAACCCACAATTCATCAGATCACGACAAACACATCGCAAAAATAATTACATCGAATAGATCTCCAAGAAGATCGAGGAGAACTTTGTATTGAGAATCAAAGAGAGAGAAGAAGCCATCTAGCTAATAACTATGGACCCGAAGGTCTGTGGTAAACTACTCACACTTCATCGGAGAGGCTATGGTGTTGATGTAGAAGCCCTCCATGATCGATTCCCCCTCCGACGGAGCGCCGGAAAAGGCCCCAAGATGGGATCTCACGGGTACAGAATGTTGTGGTAGTGGAAATAGGGTTTCATGGTGCTCCTGGATGCTTTCAGGGTATAAGAGTATATATAGGTGAAGGAAGTCGGTCAGGGGAGCCACAAGGGGCCCACGACGGTGGGGGGCGCGCCGACCCCCTGGGGCGCACCTCCCTGCCTCGTGGCCGCCTCGTTTCTTTCTTGACGTCCACTCCAAGTCTCCTGGATTGCGTTTGTTCCAAAAATAACTCCCCCGAAGGTTTCAGTCCATTTGGACTCCATTTGATATTCCTTTTCTTTGAAACATTGAAATAGGCAAAAAACAGCAATTTGGGCTGGGCCTCCGGTTAATCGGTTAGTTCCAAATATAATATAAAAGTCCTTAATAAAGCCCATTAAACATACAAAACATGTAATATAATAGCATGGAACAATAAAAAATTATAGATACGTTGGAGATGTATCAGTTGCGCCAGCGCCTTTCCCAGAACTCCTTTGCAGTCATCTTTGTCATAGACTTGGCCCTAGGCTTGGGCTTGTTGCAAAAGTCTTCTTGGGATGAGGAGGAGGAGGAACACTTGAGGAAGCAGCCCTTGACTCAGAATTGCGATAGCGCTTTGAACTAGTACGCCCGGGGTTGACACGACATACAGGTTGCTCTGAAGGGCCATCACCTGGAACCAAACACATGAACACAAGAAACAACACGAGAGAACGACCATAAGCCACCAGGAAATGAAGCAACAAGGATCAACATTTGGTACGAGTATGGTGGAAGTTGAGATCTAGCGGTAGTACCGTGCTCTTGAAGCGGTAGTACCGTCCAAGTGGTAGTACCGCTCCAGGGGAGCGGTAGTACCTCTCCAGGCGGGGAACGGCGGTTTTCCTACTGCCGCGGCCAAATCCGGTACTGCCGGGATGCCAAGTTCAAAATTAAACCTACCAAACATCAATCAAAATAGTCTAGTAGCCTTCACCATCCTACTCAAGCCTCGATTTGGCCAAAAATCGATGAATGCAAAGCCTATTGCCCCTAAAGACTAGATCTGAAACATAGAAGCAAAGAGAAAGAGATCGGTGGCAATACTAGCATCCATGGTTAGAGGAAGGAGTGGGGATTGATCCCACCGGAGGAAAAGGTGAAAGACGGCCCGGAGGAGGCGGCCCACCGGCGCCCTCCCACGGCGAGTTTGTCGCTGGCGCACGAAGAAGACGAGAGGGTCGAGTGAATGGGTATGGGCGAGAAAGAAACTTCCCCTGCCCCAACATAACCCCCCAGTCCCGCCCCGCAATGGTAGTACCGCTCGGGCGGGCGGTAGTACCGCTTGATGTCCATCATTGGTAGTACCGCGCGCCTCTAGCGGTAGTACCGCCCAACCAACAACTCGAAGACTAGACAGAAAATAGGCTTAGCTCAAGCAAGGAGAACACATGAAGAGGCGAGGGAGCAAACACAAAGGCAGAAAAATGCCCACGGGAGGACAAGAAACAAAAACCACACAACTCTCAAAGAGAGGGCGGTGGCCGAGGCCACCTATGTTTGAGTCAGGTGGTATGGCACCGCGAAGATTTTAACCTTGGGCCCATGACCAAAACTCATCTTTGAAGCACAAGTACCATAAAAAATGGCTAATGTGAAAGACATGATCAATTTATGCATAATGGGGGGAAGAAGAGTTCATTGAGAGAACAATATTCCCCCTATGTCCATGCCTACATCTAAAACAAGATATATTGATGAGTGCGGTGGGGTGTGCCTAGATTCAAGACTCATTGCTCGAATCAATGATATTTAGCTCATGCCTTAACTCATGAAATCTTGCTTCATCTAGAGGCTTCGTGAAAATATCCGCTAGTTGCTCTTGAGTGTTGATGTAGATGATATCAATATCTCCCCACTTGATGTGATCTTGAATAAAATGGTGGCGAATCTCAATATGCTTCGTCTTGCTATGTTGCACCGGATTGTGGGAAATCTTGATTGCACTTTCATTGTCACATTGAAGAGGCATTTTGTCACAAGTGACATCGTAATCCTTTAAAGTTTGCCTCATCCATAGAAATTGTGCACAACAACTTGTGGCGTCTACATACTCGGCCTCGGTGGATGAGAGAGATATACAATTTTGCTTCTTTGAAGACCAACTCACTGAAGAGTGACCAAGGAATTGGCACCCTCTGAAAGTTGACTTCCTATCCACACTATCTCCTGCCCAATCTGAATTCGAGTAACCAATGAGATCAAAGCTTGCTCCTTTGGGGTACCATAAGCCAAAGTTTGGGGTATGAGCCAAATATCGAAAGATTCACTTGACGGCAACATAGTGGCTTTCCTTAGGTGCGTCTTGAAACCGTGCACAAATTCCCACACTCAACATGATATCCGGTCTAGATGCACAAAGGTAAAGCAAGGATCCAATCATGGAACGATATACCTTTTGATCCACCGCTTTACCATTTGGGATCACTGTCAAGCTTGCATTTGGTGGGCATTGGAAACTTGACCAGTTTGACATCATCTAGCTTCAATTTCTTGAGCATGTCTTGTGTGTACTTGGCTTGGTTGATGAAAGTTCCTTCTCTTCTTCGCTTGATTTCGAACCCGAGAAAGAACTTTAACTCTCCCATCATAGACATCTTAAACTTCTCAGTCATTAGTGCGGCAAACTCATCATTGAAAGATTTGTTAGGAGAACCAAAGATAATATCATCAACATATAGTTGGCATATGAACAAATCCCCTTTGACCCTCTTAGTAAAAAGAGTGGGACCGATTTTCCCAATTTCAAACCCACGATCTTGCAACAATTCGGTAAGGTGCTGATACCACACACGTGGGGCTTGCTTAAGGACATAGAGCGCCTTTTTGAGTTTGTATACATGAGTGGGGAATTTGGGATCCTCGAATCCTGGAGGTTGTTTGACATATACCAACTCATTCAAAGGACCATTAAGAAATGCACATTTCACATCCATTTGTTGCGATTTAAAGTCATGATGAGAAGCATAAGCAATCAACATGCGAATGGATTCAAGACGAGCCACGGGGGAAAAGGTTTCACCGTAGTCAATATCCTCGACATGGGAGTAGCCTTGTGCCACCAACCTTGCCTTGTTTCTAACAACCACACCATTTCCATCTTGCTTGTTCTTGAAGACCCATTCGGTTCCAATGACATTATGTTCCTCCGATGGCCATGGTACTAAATCCCAAACTTGATTGTGCTCGAAGTCGTTGAGTTCATCATGCATTGCTTCAACCAATCCTCATCATCAAGTGCCTCATGTACCTTTTGGGGTTCCACACACAAAAGAAACGCGTGATGCTCACAAAAGTTGGACAATTGTTTGTGAGTAGTTACCCCTTTTCTCAAGCTTCCAAGCACATTCTCCATGACATGTTGTTGATGCTTTAGCTTGGAAGCCACTTTAGCGGCACGGAGCTCCAAAAGTTCCTCAATGGGCATTTGAGGATCATCTTGCACATCTTGATCACCGTCTTGAGTTTCCTCTTGATCTTGAGCACCGTCTTGAGCTTGCTCTTGACCTTGAGTTGGCTCTTGATCTTGCAAATCTTGAGCACCATCTTGACCTTGAACACGCTCGGAGGCATGAACTTGATCTTGCGCATCATTTGGCACATCACCCCTCCATGGGGTTGATCTTGCCCATGATCTTGTTCATTAGGTTGAGGGCCTTCATTTTGTTCTTCAGAAGCGTGTGGGCCTAGTGTAGGTGATGGCTGCACTTGAGTAGAGCATTGACCTTCTCCTTCGGCCACAAGGGGTTCCTCAATGGGGAGTATTTGAACAATCCCCATTCTTCTTATGGCTTGAGGAGGAATTTCATCACCTACATCACAAAGACCACTTTTCTCCACTTGAGAGACATTATTCTCATCAAACTCTACATTACACGTCTCCTCAATGAGTTTGGTGGACTTGTTGAGGACACGGTAAACATGAGAGTTTGTAGCATAACCAACAAATATGCTCTCCTGAGCTCTAGGTTTGAATTTAGACAAACGAACACCTTTCTTAATAATGAAACACTTACAACCAAACACCCGGAAGTACTTGAGATTGGACTTGTTGTCAGTAAGTATCTCATATGGAGTCTTGTTCAAGCCTTTGCGGAGGTAGAGCCTATTGGATGCATGGCATGCGGTTTGATGGCTTTGGCCCAAAAGTCGTACGGAGACTTGAATTCCGCCATCATGGTCTTTGTTGCATCCATCAACGTCCGGTTCTTCCTCTCCGCCACACCATTTTGTTGAGGGGTATAGGGTGCGGCATATTGGTGCTTGATCCCCTCTTCACTAAGAAACTCATCCAAGGTGTAGTTCTTGAACTCAGTGTCGTTGTCACTTCTAATCATCAAGATCTTTGCATTGTGTTGACGTTGAGCTTCATTTGCAAAGTTGATGATGGTTTGTTGAGTCTCATTCTTCCTCTTGAAGAAGTATACCCATGTATATCTTGAATAGTCATCCACAGTCACCAAGCAATACTTTCTTCCACTAAGACTATCAAAGGATGGAGGTCCAAAGAGATCCATGTGAAGGAGCTCCAAGGGCCTCTTTGAATAGATGATAGTTGTGGGACGGTGAGCCGTTTCATGAAGCTTTCCTTCAATACAAGCACTGCAAGCACGGTCTTTGGAAAAACTCACATTTTTTAGTCCATGGACGTGATCCCCTTTGAGGAGACTTTGCAAAGATCTCATATTGACATGGGCTAGTCGGTGATGCCAAAGCCAACCCACATCAACATTAGCCATTAGGAAAGTCGCGATCTTAGTGGGACGCCCCGAAAAGTTCACCACATAGAGATTGTTATCGACATGTCCAACAAAGGCTACTTTAAGAGTCTTACTCCACAAAAGGGCCACGGTATCAAGATCAAAGATGTTGCAAAGTCCATAAGTGCAAGTTGACGAACGGAAAGTAAATTGTATGCAAGGGACTCAACAAGCATGCCTTTGTCATTAGTTAAATCTTGAGAGATGACCACCTTGCCAAGTCCCAATACCTTAGAAGTTGAGGCATCACCAAATTGGACATGGGTGGGCATAGATGGAATTGGATGCCCATCCACCACCAAGTCCTTGATCCCGGTCATATGATTTGTTGCTCCACTATTAAGCAACCATGACACTCCATCGGAAGCAAACTCCTACAAGAGATCAATGCTTGGATTTAGGTACCCATTCTTGAATGGGTCCTTTGAGGTTAGTGACAAGGGTCTTAGGAACCCAAAGATACCATCAATGTACTCATAATAAGAACCAACAAATTTAGCATAGACATGTCCATGATGAGCACGGCATAAAACATAACAGGGGTTAAAGTTGCCGGCTTTGTTAGTAGGAGTGGTTCTGCCCTTGTTGGTTCCACTATCCACTTCCTTCTTCTTCTTCTTCCCATCAGTACCCTCACCCGCCTTGACAAACGTCTTCTTGAGCGAAGGAGGTTGTTTGGTCTTGTTCTTCTTCTTCTTCTTTGACTTGGGTGCAAAACTAAGTCCTTCATTTCCTACAACTTCCTTTTGATTGCTCAAAAGGTTATTAAGATTCTTTTCACCTTGTATTCAAGACACAAGGCTTTTCTCAAGTTGCTCTTTCAACCTAGCATTTTCCTCCACAAGATGCACATGCTCACAACAAGGGTTAGTAGCATGAACATTATCAGTTAGAACAAAAGGAGGACAAGTGGAAATCTCCTTGGTTAGCTTCACTTGGAGTTGATCATGAGACTCTTTGAGAGAGGCATGAACACCCTTCAAGACCTTGTGAGCCTTATCAAGTGTATCAAACGCTTCCTTGAGTCTAGCATGGCCAACCACAAGTTCAGCTTTCTCGAATTTAAGCACACGAGTAAGAACAATAGCATGATCAAGATCTTTTTGCAATTTAGCATGACCAACGTGGTGTGACTCCTCAAGAGTCAAACGAAGATCTTGCTCTTCCTTTAGAGCAATGGAAAGATCCGCAATTTCATCGGCATAGTCACGACTATGCTCCTCCAACTTGGAGATAGTATCCTCATGAGACTCAGTGATATCATTGGCCTCACCAAGTTGTTCCAAGAGAGCAACAAAGTGCTTCTTATACTCACCCTTGAGCTTGCTCACAAACTTGGTGAACTCATTCTCATCAACTTTCTCCACCTCACTATCATCAACACAATATAACAATGAAGGAGTTGTCACTACAAAAAGAAGACACATCCGTGACATTTTGGGCCGAACGAATTTTTTTCGGGACAATTGCATTTTTGCCCCTAGTTGGTTCCTACCCACAGTTTTTGCCCTTACTTTTTGAGCTTGCTCAGTTTTGCCCTTACTTTTTCTGTCGAGGTCCCTCGAATGCCCTTTGACCATTTGACCAAAACTTTGAAAATTCATAACTAATTCATATGAACTCAGAAAAATGCAAATAAGATATCAAAATGTTCAGATTAACATTACCATTATGTGCATATCATTTGCATTCAGGACAAAAGCACCCTTTAGACTACCTAAGGTAATTAATGTTATTAAAACTATTAAAAATAAAAAGGTATAAACAATTTTTTTTCATGAATAAAAATTACATGCAAATGTAGGTTATGTTTCCTGAACATCCTGATATCTTATTTGCATTTTTTTGAGTTCGTATCAATTGGTTATGAAGTTTCCAGATAATGATCAAAGTCGTTAGAACATTCATAACAAGATGATACGAACTCAGAAAAATGCAAATAAGGTATGTGGATGTTCAAGAAACATCACCTACATTTGCATGTAATTTTTATTCATGAAAAAAATTTGTTTATACCTTTTTATTTTTAATAATGTTAATAACATTAATTACCTCAGGTAGTTTAAAGGGTCCTTTTGTGTCGAATGCAAATGATATGCACATAAAGGTAATGTTTATCTGAACATTTTGATATCTTATTTGCATTTTTCTGAGTTCATATGAATTAGTTATGAATTTTCAAAGTTTTGGTCAAACGGCCAAAGGGCATTCGAGGGACCACGACGGAAAAAGTAAGGGCAAAACTGAGCAAGCTCGAAAAGTAAGGGCAAAACCCGTGGGTAGGAACCAACTAGGGGTAAAAATGCAATTGTCCCATTTTTTCTGTCATAATTATGACACTTCAATGACGATAATTGTGACAAAACCTGGTATGATCATAGATGTGGTGGGGTCCTACTTCTATGACAAAAAATCATGACAGAAAATGGGCTTTTCGCCCTGGGCGGGCCAGAGACACAGCTGCATGACATTCTTTAGGCAGTCCATGACGGAAAAAACCATGGTAGAAGCAAGGGCGAGGAAAATATCGGGGAGTTCCCGGTTACGGTGGGTGGTCGGGGGCCAGGCGATGCGCGTTTCTCTCGTATATACGCGCGTGTGCAAGGCGTTGCTCCCTATCTGAACCCGACCGAGGCGTTGGGCTCTAACTGAACCCGAGCGATTGCACTGCAGGCTACGCGTTACTGAACCTGAGCAATCGATCGATCCCTTGCCATTAACTGAACTCGGGTGATTTCTTCGCTACTACTGCTAACTGAAGCCAATCGATGCTGCCTCTAGATGAACAGTGAGCATTATTGGGGGAGGGGGGGTTGGATGAACAGTTCCCGGTGGGGGTTGGATGAACAGGACCCCGTGGTAGTAGAGGTCGTTGCCGCTGGATGAACAGGACCCCGATTGATCGGGCCGGTTGGGGGTGGATGAACAGGACCCCGTGGAGGGCTGGATGAACAGTAGCTGGTGGAGGGCTGGTTGAACAGTAGCCGATGGAGGGCTGGATGAACAGTAGCCCATGGAGGGGTGGTTGAACAGGACCCCGTGGAGAGGGCTGGTTGAACAGTAGCCAGTGGAGGAGCACGCGATGGAGGCTGGATGAACAGGAGCCCGTGGATGAACAATCGCAGGTGGAGGCTGGAGAAGGTCGATGGAGGATGAACAGTAGCCCATGGAGGCAGTCAACGGTGGATGAACAGTAGCCCATGGAGGCAGTCAACGGTGGAGATGAATAGTATCTCGTGGAGTCCTGTTTTGTGGTACGCCACACCCCTCCCGATGAACAGGACCCCTGTTTCGACCGTAGCGCTCCAACACAAGTCCGTTTCCTCTGTTTAGCGGTACGCCACACCCCTCCCGATCAACAGGACCCGTTACAACTGTTTTGCGGTACGCCAGACCCCTCCCGATGAACATGATCCGGTTTCGATCGTGGCCGATCAAACACAAGGCCATTTGCTTCGTTCTACGGTATGCCATGCCTCATTTCCATCGGCTGTTCCATCCAAGCCAGTTGGCTCCCCATGAACAACACACGTTCTGTTGCCTCCCGGTGAACACGACGCATTCCGTTGCCTCCCCGTCAACACGACAACGACGCAGTTTCTCTGTTCTGACCCAGCCATGTACACGAGCCCTGACCGTATGTATGCGCGAGTAGGCGTTCGAGACCCTACCTGTATGTACGTACGTGGATGTATTTACTTTATTGCACCCTGACGCTATACGTACGTGTACATGCTACGTGCGTGCCTCTACTACGACACATGCATGCCTCTACTACGACACATGCTCTTCCTTACACGACCACGGTTCATCGCTACAGCCTGCAGACTGACCGACCGTATGTATGTACACGTTCGCAACCAGAATGACAATGCTACGTACGCTTCGACCGGGTGCGTCCCGACTATTAGGCACTTCCTTGCGTGCAAAGATGTAGCTGGTGGGTTCCATCAGTCAGGGGGGAAACATTTGTTTTGTGAAATACGGTGGTCCGTATGATGGGTCCCTGCTGTTAGGTGGAGGAATCATTATTTTGCGCATAATAGGGAGGCACTTCCTTGCTGTGGCCGTGGACCCAGCTGTCAGCCTCTCCACGTACAGTACTCTTCTGATCGAAGTCGTTTGTTGATCATGTTGACCAGGCAGCGCCCAGAGCAACAGGGCGGTGGACAACGGTGAGGCCTAGGAAGGGGACGACGCGGAGCCCGGGAAGACGTGACAGTGGATGTCCACGTGGAGGGGAGTATGTGGGTTGACTGCTTCGGCTGCGGTGTGAGGCTGCCGTCCCCGGAGAATAACAGGAGGTGTGGGTGAGTATAAAGGGATGGCATGGTCAGCGGTGGCAGCACAGCCGGACACGGGAGGCAGGAGCAGGCGGCACGGCCGACGCTTGTTTGGGCGGTTGGAGCAAGAAGACCAGAGGTAGACGAAGCACTACGACCATTGGATGGATATCGTACGGTCACTGGAGCTAGAATCGTTCATATTGACTAAGTTGACAAAGTCCTCCATCCATGTCATCTTAGTAGGCCCACAAGTCAGCCTCCCACAATGGTGGGTCCTAGCTAGAAGGGGGGGTATTCATTTTTTGTGTGTAATAAGGAGGCACTTCCTTGTGTGCGAAGATATAGCTGGTGGGTCCGAGCTGACAGCGGGGGGAACATTTTTTTCAAGAAATACAGAGGCCCTTCCAGTGGGTCCCAGCTGTCAGGTGGAGGAATCATTATTTTGCACGTAATAAGGAGGCATTTCCTTGTGTGGACCCCTACTGTCAGCCTCTTCAGATGGCTGTTGTTTGTTGACCATGTTGACCTCGCCGTGCCGAGAGCACAAACACGATGGACGAGGGCGAGGCCCGGGAAGGGAATGACCCAGAGCCGGTGAAGCCACTACAGCGGATGCTCATGCTGAGGGGTGTACAAGCGCTGACTGGTCGGCTGCGGGGTGAGGCTGACGTCGCCGGAAAATAACAGGATGTCCGGGTGAGTAGAGGGATGGCCTAACGGCGGCACAGCCAGCCATGGGAGGAGGGAGCAGGCAGTCCTGCCAGCGCTGGTTTGGACGGTTGGAGCAGGAAGATCGAAGATTGAAAAAGCATGGCGGCTGTTGGATGGACATCCAACAGTCACTGCTCTGTGTTGACTAAGTTGACAAAGCCTTGCGTACGCGTCAAAAAAATTTAGGACGACATCATCGTCAACCTAGTAGGCCAAGAAGTCAGCCTCCAAATCTATGGAAAACAACATACAACCCATTAGCCAATATTTTCAATAATTTACAGCCCATTTGCTCATTCTTAAGGATATTTGAAGCCCATATTATTTTTATTAGCATTACAGACCATATATTCTAGGCACTTCTAAAGAATTCAACGAAATTTTGCATATTTCGGTGGGGTCCGAACTCTTTTAATCATGAAATTTCGAGACGCGCTAAAAATAATTTTAAAAAATATATCAAAATAAAATTCAAAAAACAATTCTCCGCAAAAAAATGAATGAAATTTAAAATCTTAACTAGCAAGACGCCCGTGCGTTGCACGAAACATGAATATGCATTTGTATGAGTAGTTTATCTTGTGGGAGAAAAGACGATATTTTAATGTAATTGCCAGTTGGCTTTGGTTTTTATAAGAATAGAGAGGAGAGAAATCCAGAAAAAAGATATTTTAATGTAATTGCCGGTTGGCTTTGGTTTAAAAATTTAGAGCCCATTTCTTACAACTTATAGCCCATTTTCTGGGGAAGCCCATTTCTTACTACTTACATCCCTCCCTCCTTGTCTTGAAAGATTTGCTGCCCAGCAGGGCTGAGAAAAGCAACTAGGCCTCGGTTTTGGTATTCTCCAAAAAAAGAACTGGGCTAGCCATTTTCAGAAAGAAAAAACATATCAACTGGGCTCGTCATGTGCTTAAATAAAAGCATAAGTGTGGGCTAGACGGGCCATAGCCCCCGCACAGCACGGAGTTGAGCTCCGTCTCTGAAACTAAAAAAACAACTGGGCGAGTTGCTGGGTCCCTGGTGTTATCCTCTCGTTGTGTAATTTTAACAAATCCGCCGCCGCACCGACCTATGCATCGCCGGTGTGAGATGAGACGTTGATGACTTGTCCTGGCAACATGCCACTGCTGGTGGACTCTACATCCCCCTTGCTGAGGTCGACCACGTCCTCGTCCTCGTCCTCGGCGCCGCCCTCAAGGTTGTCTTACTCGTAGTAGTGGCTGCTCCAGAGCTCGCGTTGGTACTCCACCGCTGATTCCTCAACGGACAGACTCTTCTCTACCTCGACCTCGGCCACGCGCAAGTCCTCCTCCCGGCGCTCCTCAATCTCCGCAGCCTCCTGCATCTCCAGCTCCGGCTCGGTGACCTCATGAGGAAGTAGGTGCTCCATGGCCACCGCCACCTTTTCTGACGTGGGTTGCATGCTGGAGTCCGAGGTGGCCTGGAATATCTTGGCATGTGCATCCTCGATCTTGGCGTGGATGGCCTCGACCCGGGCCAAGGCGACATCGGCGGCACGAACGGCAGCTCGAGCGCTCTCGGCGTTTGCAGCCGCCGTCGCAGCTGCAGCTGCAACCGTCTCAGCTGCTGTAGCTGCCCTGTCGGCTGCTGCAGACGCCCTCTCGGCGGAAGCGGCCGTGCTCAATGCGGATGCGGCTGCACTCTCGGTGTAGGCGGTTGCGCTCTCGGCGTAGGCGGCGGCGCTCGGGGAGGGGACGCGGCCATCGTACGGGCTTTCACGAAGTGTTTCCATGGTGTCATCTTTGCAAGAACGGAATGGGGATTGGGATTCGTGGATTCGGGGGTTGCCGGCACTGGAGCAGACGAGGCGGCGAAGCTTAAGGAGGGAGACTTAAATAGACCCAGATATTTTCATAACAAACGGTTCCTAGAAAACAACTGTGTGTGAAGTTGTAACATATTTTTTATTAGCTATGAAAGACGAATTTGGACTAAAGTGGCAACGGATGTTGTTTTAAATGAACGAGAAATTTTGTAGTACTAATACAACTGTCATGTCAAATTTTGGAAAATTTCAGGGGTCATTTGACCTTTTAAGACATTTAAGTGATTTTCTAGCAGTGAGGAATTAGGAGGAAGTATTTTTTTGGCTTGTAATAACAAGGCACCTACTTGCGTAATGCAATGACCCTGGTGGGTCCCTACTGTCAGCCTCTCCGTGTACAGTCATCTCCTGATTCCTCTTGGTTGTTGACCATGTTGACAACGCCATACGACGGCGGGCACAGCGAGCGAACCAAGGCGGAGAACGACGGCGAGGCCTCGGACGGGAACGAACAGCAGTCGTTGAAGATGCGGTAGTGTAGTGGCAGGTGGAGGGGAATACAAGGGCAACAACATGCAACTCAAGCTTACAAACGGTACAAAAAGCCCAAGGATTAATTGTTCATCAAATTTTTAGACAAAACCCGGATTGAACATGGCAGTAACATCTAACCCAACCACTCTTTTTTGCAGTCACAAACAAATGGATCGGTCTGATCCATAAAATCAACATCTTGTGCAAAAGAAATTATTTCAGGATGATTACAACTTGTTGTAAATAGAAGCAGAGCACGTTTAGAAGACCATTTGTCCACCTGAAACTTCTTTTTTTGCTGTTCAACATGTCCGTCCGTGAGAAATCTCTTGCAGTAAAACTTAAGCCTCATGGACAATAGTAACCTCGCATTTAACAGGAAGAATGTGACAAAGCTTCTGTTTGACTGGTTGGATGCATATCTTTCCATCGTTATTGTCCTCAAATGAATGTTATGAGAACTAAGAAAATCCTAGTGCTTATTACGCCATCGATTGGTTATATGTTTTTCTCCATGTGGCCGCAGTACCTAAGTAAAGATGAAGATTAAAAACAGTTAAGGTCTGAAAAAAGAGTATGTCGAAAGAGCGACAGCTGAATGCAAGGTTATCATAATCGCGATTCCGTCATACGATTCTACGACTTTACGATCCAAACTAACCCCTATGATTCTACGATTTTAGTTCTTAGAATCTATGTTTCTACGATTCTGATAGTGAAGATTTTATGATTTGCGATCCTACCATCGAAGCTCCGATCCGATTCAAGATCATGATTCTGACAACCTTGGCTGAACGGTTAATTCTAGTACAATATATACGGGCTTTCAATGTGCATGAAATCATCACCTCTATATATAAATTCTCCAGAGATCGAAAGCATCGCAGCAAGCCAATAATTATGTTCAAATCAAAACTAGACATTCCGATATATAAGATCTTGACAGAATCCAGCAGCATTGATAGGCTATCCATGGACGAACTCTTCATTGAGCATATAACATAATATTAGTACCCAAAGTGTATTCCAAGATGATATAATACTTATGCGCACAAACGAAAAATGCAACTTATGATTACAAATGTGTAGATGATAATATACGGTACCTGAAAAAGTGAGGAGCCAAACACCAACTTCCTGTGATCATTAAACGGATCACGAAATACACCCAAGGTCTCCAGTTTGGGTGCATAGACGACAGTTATTTGTGAAGGTTTATAAAAATTATCAAGGAGCAACCTTTGAAGTGAAGGGGCATCTTTGATGATGAGTTGCTATCCTTCAAAACAAATTCCAATGCTTTTAAGGTGAGACGACTTTATTTGGAGACAACAGATAAGGATTTCTATTCCCCAAAAAGTCAGCAAGCGCTCCAGGGCAGGGCAACTAGAGTGGATGATGCTGTGCAGTGAGGCCTCTAACAGATAAACCACCACAAGCAAAAGGTTTTTAGAAATGGGAGTCGAAGCATTTCTACCAGATCGTCTGGTAGATGCTACCGGGCGAAGGTGGCCGTGTGGAGAGAGGAGGAAAATTGCGAGATGGACAATGGTGGTGTGGGCACGAATTCTTGGTGTGTTCTTGGTATGAAACTTTCGTGGTAATGGTAGAACTCAAACTGCTCGAGTTTTCCGAATTCAGGGGATGTCAGCCAAGCGTCCACCGTGCCGGGTATGGACAGCAGGTAGTGTGTCGGGATGTAGAGGCGTTGAACGGGGCCTTGCTGGTGAGAGGAGACAATGGCTCTGAGGATATCAAATTCAGGAAGGACAAATATCTGACGACAATCGAGATTGAGGGGCGCGGTGCGCCATAGAGAGCGCCACTGAGTTGAGATCGCTGATGCGGTCCACCGGAGATTCTAACGGTTCCTCAAATCTGGGTGGGGGGGCTCGCAGCTTCTCCCTGCAATGCTGGATGCGGGATCTACAACCGGCGTCGCCCCTGGAGGGAGCCTCATCTTCTTGGCGCTGCGGCCAGCCGACTCCATTTTCCTTGTGGGCGTCGCGCCGAGCTCACGGGTTTGAGCAGAGTAGCCAGAGACGAGCCTAGTGGCAGTGCGAGTGGGGAAGAAGGAGGGCTAGGGTTTTTTGTAGGAGTGGAAGAAGAGGAGAAGGAGTTTTCCGTACGAGTGAGGAAGAAGGTGAGAGGGGGTTTTCTGGAAGAGTGAGGAAGATGGGGAGCGAGGGGAATTGGGGCGAGACGGAAGCGTAAGTGGAAGCGAGGAGGACGGACGGTTATCCTTGGATTGCCCCCTCTTCAAGAAATATGGGCTTCTCCTTGCAAAAAAAGCAAATGGGCTTTAAAATGGATAGGCTTTTGTATCGGCCCAGACGGCTGCCTGTGTTTCGTACTGGAGGGTCTTGTGCTAGAGGCAGCCCGAGACACTCTCCAGCTTATTGCCCATTCGAAAGAAAAAAAGAGATGCCTCCAACTTATGGATACTCATCGGTAACCTTTTTCTACTTGGCATCCACCAAATTAGAGGATGCGTTACTGGATACAGACACTCACACTGGTCGCATAGCACGGCAATGAGAGGTGTCAAATAACAGGCCTACTATATACTTAATAGATTGTGAAGGTTCACAGGCTAGTCAACATTTACATTAAACTAAGCTTCAGAAGATACGGTATGCATACTAACATTCAGAAGAACAAAATTTTAGCATGTTTATGCATCTCAATGATTCACCATACTATAACCAATACAAAGCTGTGAGAAGGTGTGGAAATAAAGAAAATCGGTCGATGCTTCTTTGAGCAAAGGGCCTCCCTGTGCACACATTAATTTCCTGGGAATGCTTGTTTCTTCTCAATGTTGCGAGCACTTTGAGCATGTTAGCAACTCCACAACTAGCTAGCTGCCTCATCTTGTAATTGATGTTGATACATTTGCAGCAAACACATGAGGCAACAGAGATGACTCAACATGAGTCCATATTGTGTAGTTCCCCTGAAATCATCTTCATTGTCCTGAATCTGAAAAGATAGGAAAACAATAGCTATACTTAAACGGTATTGCAAAACAGTAGAACGTATCAATAGCTCGGCATGACAAAACATGATCATCTGGACGAAGGGGATACTGACCTGCCTAAGGAAGATTATATATAATTTCATAAGTCCTTGGTTGATTTCCACCTTCGACTGCACTACTTGTTTGCTACTCCACACATGACAGGATCGTCCTGCACTGCAATCAGCAAGCCAATGTACGAATAAGCTTATTTCATCTTGCGATGGTCATTGTGCCTAGTTACGAATGTAGGAATACCTGGAGCACCAAGAGGTTAGCTGACAGCAGGTAGATGCAACCATATAAGTTTTGTGCGGTGCTACCAAAATTGAGGTTTGTATCCATTCCCGTTATGAGAATTCTTCTAAAAGTTGGTAGAATGTGACGGCTTGTTCTTTGCATCAAACTAGACTTTCCCCTAAGATTTGTTCTTGTTGTTTCGAGGCTAGTTGGGCTGGAAGTTCTTCTCGTGTACCATGTGGGCACAAGAAGCTCCCTCAGTGACCCGAGCACATGTGTCTTTTGCTCTCGCCTTCTCTTCAAAATGAAGAGTGCTAATGAGATCCGAAACGGAAAACTCATGTCTCTTGTTTTTTAGAGAAGTAGCAAAATCGTTCCACGAAGGTGGAAGCTTGGCAATGATGGTTCCAGCAACAAATTTTCCCGGCAACACGCACTTGAAGTACTCAAGTTCCTTAGCGAGTGACTGTATCTCATGAGTCTGTTGAACAACAGAGTGCTCATCAGTCATCTTGTAGTCACAGAATTGCTCCATGACGTACAACTCATTGCCAGCGCCCGAGGTCCCAAACGTGGCCTCGAGCGCAGCCCACATGTCTTTGCCGCTGTCAAACGACATATATGAATCCAAAATGGAATCGTCAAGAACACTCAGTCGGGCGGCTTTGAAGAGGGTATCCATGTTCTCAAAAGCTTCCTGCTGTGTAGGATTAAGATTGCCCTCAGGCTTACCCTTAGTGGCGTCATAGCAGTACATGATCTGAAACCAATATAATACTCTTGTGCACCACCTTTTATATTGCACCCCCTTAAAAGTAGGCGGCTTCAAAAGCGAAGAACAACCACTCGGAATAAATTGCCTATAACCAGGTTTTTGGATTGGATTGTTGAATATATGAGCAATTTACTATGAGATGTAATCTGAATCAACAGTAAATAGATCATGACGAGAATTGCAAAGATCAAAGTAATGACGCGGACTAAACCAGGAGGATAGAATCACATACTGTACAGTTGGAGCAGAACCGCCGTGGTTGATGTTGTCACTCATGTCATTGATGAAGAGGTTACCGAGGTCGGGGAAGAAGGTTGTCATTGAGGAAGTCGTCGCTGGCAGCAGTCACAGGAGTATGCTCCCCAAAAACCCGATCACCCCTCTCCCGTGCAGGATCACGAAAGGCGGGTTTCGGACGACTGCTATCCCTTCTCGCGGTGCACGTCGGAAGGAGGGATGGAGAAGAATTGCGTGGCGGCGCTAAGATCTGTAACGATGCGAAACCATGTGATACAACGACAGCTAGGGTAGAGCCTGTCAGGTCGGTCGTGCGTGTAAGACCAAGTATAATAGTAGGCCTTTGGCCCAAACCCCACGTCCAAGTCAATAATAGCCCAACTATCCAAAAGAATCATAAACAGCTGAGTGATTAAGGCGTTTGTTAATTATTAATTAATGACTTAATAAATTTTCTGACTCACACCACACTAAGAGCATGGTTAATAGTATAGTCAACATCCGGCTATATGAAGTTGACACACCATCTAGAACCAACCTAATAGGTAGCCTGCTTACAATAGTTAGTCCCTTTAGTATAATACTATATCATTAATAATGGCCCCACCTTTTGTCTCACAAAGTATGTGTAGTCTGAAATGCCGGGCGTGCAGCGGGCGGTGCCCTCTGTCGGCGCGCCGCTTCAACGGCGGAAGCAGTGAGAGGTCCCGTCGCCCTGACTTGCCATCAATGTGGAGCCCGGCTCAGCTGGCGTCGGGCGGGAAGGTTTCGATTTTTGATTCAGTTGTTGTGCTGCTAGCATCCAATATTGGCATGTGGCTGTTTCTAGAATAAAAAAGAAGGTACTCCTACTTACTCCCTTCCTTCCGGTTTATAGGGCTCAAATATCAAATATCATCAACCAAGGCATTTTGTGAGTGGAGGAATGTATCTCTTACTTTACCAAACTACCCCAATTAAACTCATGCATTAATTTGGATTAATTACATTGTATGCATGCTTGGCCACTAGATGAGTAGGAACATTACATGCATTGGTGTGCTCCTTTTTAATTCTTGCATGCAAAGATTTAATGGGCATCGGAAACTAGAAATGAGATGGAGATGAGCCCTCTAAATTGGAAAAACAAAAAAGTTGAGATAAGCCTTATAAACCGGAAAGTAGGGAGTATGTTACTCCCACTGTGGCTAGCCTAAGGTTAGTGGTGACCTTGTGCTTGGCTCTTTGCCTCTTCCGGAAGTCGAACAATAATGGTGGTACTACACTAGTACTTCTGGCAATCTGACACCAAATCAACTATTGCACGTCCACTGCTTGTAAGCAAAAGTTTTTCCTCATGTTGCGAGCCACCACGCACGCGTTGGCGAGGGAGAAGGTGTAGTAAGCAAGCTTCTCGTTGTTCTGCAAGTTGACAGGACACATCAAAGTTATTTATTATGTACTCTCTCCAAAAAAGGGCTGACCATGTCATGTCTACCATCTCGTGCTCTGTCGTTGAGTACATGCACTATTCACGTGCCATCGAGGAGAAAAAATATTGCGTAGTAGGAGTAGGTGCCATCGAAGTGCACGACTCACTTACGCACTGCTTATCTGATTATCTCCATTTTCTTGCATGACATGTGCACCTTGATGCTAGATCTCTCGCGTGTTGGCAAAAGGATGAACAAAGCTCACGTAAAAAAAGAGTGGAAGAATATAGATTCCCGACGACCGAGAAGGAGCAAGGAACCTTGCGGTGGAGCGTCTACAAGGAACCTTGCGCGTTTTCCCCTATTTTTTTTACCGCATGCCCACCTATAAACAAATAAAAGAAGATGAACTCTTCGCTAACCACTAGAGACGATACATCAGGATGCTCAGTTGAAGATATTTTATTAGTTCATATTGATAACCACACAAGATACCACGCATGTACAGGACACATGCAGCCACACATGTACACACACCGATGCACTAACTCATGCCGATCCAACTCATGCACAAACACGCACAGCATGGAGCACACAACACACATACACAACACATGCATGCACACACACTCAGCCGCAGAATGCACGTGAATAACACATGCATGCGCACACACTCGGCTGCATGGAGGTGTGCGCCATCTGCGGCGATGTCCGGTTCGTCGTGCTACGGCGAAGCTCGCACAAAATGATGCCTACGCATCTCTTGCAGCACCTCTTTGCCGTCATTGCTCAACAACTAGCCAGAGGCGAAGACGACCGCAGCCTCGGCCTTAGAGCTAGCACTGATGGAAAAGCACGCTCGCTGCACACACACGAGCACGTATGGAGTGCCCACGACGTGGTGCGTCCCCAGTCGCCTCTACTCCTTCTGTTCACGTTGTCTATGAAGGTTGATGCATGCCTAATGATGATGTGGGTGAGATCTTCTAGGACTCAGATGATGACGAGGAAAATTATGGAGGGGGGTCTCCAACAGTGTGTCTCGGCTCGCACCTCTTGCATCACGGTGGTTGAGCTTGGAGTCATTCATCTGGTACACGTGGCATCTCAGATCTGGAGACAAGGTGACGTACACCGTCAAGGTCCACGGTCAAGGAGGTCAGGTCCGACGCGACCTCTCACTGCGTCTGCCATTTGAAGTGGCGCGCCGGCCCAGGACGCCGCCCGCTGCACTCCCAGCTGTACCCGCCTTCTCGACGCATTCAAAAACCTACATTTACTAGTATGTATACACGTGCAAGGCACGTCTTAATATAGCAGAGTGATTTTGGTAAAAGGGAAAAGAAGTAATATATGTGCTAATAGATTCAAAGAAAAATAAATTATAGTGATGTATAAATGCCGATATTAGTTCCATATTGTAAAAGCGGGAAGTAGTATTCATGCCGTAAAACTGTACGTTCATTTAACAAGAACTGCACGTTGCTTCACTTTTTCCATGTATTCTTTTTTTTCAGAAATATCCACATTCTCCTACTAAACCATCTCGACTGGGATCATCAAACCATCTGGTGGTCATGTGGCAACACATCCCATTGGAGCTAGTCATGGGCTTCTTTTTTTCTAGAAACGGTACATGATTGTTCTAGAACATAGGTGAGGTAGCAGCAATGTACTATTCATGCAAATCCTACTGATATTGGCCGTTGGATCTAGAAGATCAACGGTTATGATTGATGTTCTTAGTCCTACTTAAAATTGGTACACTATATAGATAGTATAGATATAGAAACCCGCGTGGAATACGAGAAACCAACTCCATCCACACACGCCCGTTCAGGAGCAGGACGCCGGCCAGGCTCCTCCTCCCACCATTTTGTCCACTCTTTCGGCGGCATCCAACAAGCAAGAAGAGCAGTTCTCTGGCATAAAAGCCGTCTGGGTGGCCTGCCGAGCCCGGCAGCTCGCTTCTCCACCTACCTCGCCTAGCCCGTCGGAGGTAGTTGCCGCACTAAGCCAATGCGTGGTTCTGCAGCTGTCCTCTCCAATACAGCTCGAGGAAGAGTGCCAACTTGCTCCACGCCGGCTTGTCGGGGAGCACGATGGCACGGGCATCGTTGCTGCCCTCGACGCTGCCGCATCGTACAACGCCTCCAGTGTCTGTGACTGCGCCATCCGCCATCGACGCACGCGTAGCCGCGACATGCAGGCAGAGAAAGAAGCCGCCACAGATGTCAACAAGGTGATGCGGCTACGCAGATGTGGATGAGATGACGGGTAGCACGTCCCCGCCCGTCGCCATCATCGAGGAAAAGTAGAACACAGGAGGCCGCCGCCGATTGTATCCCATGAAGACCACCACCGAGGCGACGCCGGTGAATACAACCGGTGTCTTCCTCGATTCTTCTTCTACCGGATGCTGGAGGAGGACAAAGAGATCGGGCGGCGACCATTTAGATTAGTATTTTAATTCTACCAAGCTAGTTGTAATGGGAGTATTATAGGTAGTATCATGCATGGAAACTACTCCCTCCGTTCTTAAATATAGGAGTATTATAAGAGCATGGTTAATAGTATAGCCAGCTGATGGCTACATGACATTGCCACGTCATCTATAGCCAACCTTGTAGCCTTCAAGTATAATACTCCTATTTCAACATAGTTTTCAATGATATAATTTTTTGGTAACATGCATGAACGTTTTGTTAGTTCAATCTATAGTCAAAATTTGACACAATATACAATGGGGACCAATAAACCAGGATGGGGGAATCGATGCCGCGTCAATGTACCCACTAGAAACAAGTTAGACTTGTTCGGTTGAACCGCCTTCCTAGGTGTTTGGAGAGGAATTGGCCAGCGCGAGTCGGTTCTATAGGTGGGCAGACGGCTTAAAACATGGGAAAATGCGTGAACCAGCTAAGACGAGTAAGGGAAGCTTCTACATTCGCAGGGGACATGGCATTGGCTATTGGGCGACAACATGCGAGTAGATGTACACTCTTCACCGGACGGAGGGAGTAAGTCATCTTTGGTTGTGCACTATGACCAAGGAGGGAAAAACAAGAGAACTTAATGTTTATTTGCTAATTAATAGCATTGCATGCAATGAACTAATCACTACATGTCGTGTTTGGTAGTCTTGAGTCATTGAAAACATGCACGCCCACATATCTTATTGGTTGATATGTCAAGAAACAAGAAACGAGGTGGGAGTTAATTCACCGTGCCTAAGGCTGCCCATAATGGGAGTCTCATAAGTAGTATCATGCATGACAACTAAGAAATGTTGATGAGGTGGCATAGAATTAAATGAAAAAAGAGATGGTTGAGTACCATATCATGATACCATATCATATTAAATGATGTGCTACTTTGTGTCATGCATGGTAATAAATGTAGTCATCTATGATACCAACACATGATAGTAGGCATTATGGATGTACTATCATACACTAGTATCATGTGCATTATACTAATACATGATACTCTCCATTACAACCAGCCTAAGTGTTTTGGGATTATTTGGTTTTCGTGAAGTGACTTATACACCTAGACGAAGGGAGTACCTTGCTATGGCAAATATTAAATGCTTAGAGCCAACCTAAATAGCCATTCTAAGAGCCAACCTATTATATGAGTATTTTTCATGATGACTCTAAGTGAGGTGGCATCTCCTTATAGCCAACAGCCGGCTACATTGGAGCACACCGGCAAGGCCTAGAGGTTAATTTGAGAACAAGTACCTCGAGGTTGATTTGACAGACATTACTTATAAGTTGACAGAGGTCATATGACCTTTTTTGGAAACATGTCGTAATGTAACATGATAGACCTTCTTTCGAGTCAATTAGCATGTGTTCAAAAAATAAAAATTATTAAACAGTAACACAATAGACCTTCGATTAACATGTGTTCAAAAAAACAAAAAATGTCAAAAAATACAAAACAAAGACCTTGATATTAACTAGATGGTATGGGTCACCCATCTCATGACCACTCCAGCCTCAGCACAGTTAACTTGGGAGTTCTGTTATATGAGCTATCGGTAGGGAAGTTGGTCCTTGCTGATATAGGATGCCTCTTCGTATCATTTATGGCATACCTGGATAGAATGTAGAAGCTTCCCTCCCAATAGCCAATGCCACGTCCCCTGTGAATGTAGAAGCTTCCCTCCCTCATCTAGCTAGTTCGCGCATTTTCCCCTGTTTTTGCCGCCTGCCCACCTATAGAACCGCCTCGCGCTGGCCAATTCCTCTCCAAACACCTCGGGAGGCGGTTGAACCAAACAAGTATAACTTGTTTCTAGTGGGTACATTAACGTGGCTTCGAAAGGGTGTGATAGCTGACTCTTGCAAAATAATTAACTACCATGTTGGCATACATGAGCATTGGGCCCACTTGTCAGCGTGCTGGATGGAGGAAGGAACGCAAGACAAAATGGAGCGTGGAAGGGTGTGAATCGATTAGCTCATGTGTGATGACCACTGGAGCAATACACTCAGGTACTATGTTAAAAAATTAGTGCAAACACGGCCAGTTATACTGTGAGTAGGTGACCGTGCGCTTGGCTCTTCGCCTCTTCCGAAAGTCAAACAATGATGATGGTACTACAGTAGATAGTGTACTACTACTAAGCAAAGCTTCTCCTCATTTGCGAGTAGACCGGACACATCAAAAGTAGTGCATTAGTCTCCAAACAGGGTTGACCATGTCCATGGCTACCATCCCGTGCTCCGTCATTCCGTGTGTGCTTCTCGTTGTTCTGCGAGTTGACGGGACACATCAAATTTAATATGTATTTAGTACTCTCTCCAAAAAGGGCCGACCATGTCCATGGCTACCATCTCGTGCTCCATCATTGAGTACATGCACTATTCACGTGCCATCGAGGAGGAAAAATATTGCGTAGTACTAGGTGCCATCATAGTGCATGACTCACTTACGCACTGCTTATCTTCATTTTCTTGCATGACACGTGCACCTTGATGCTAGATGTCCCGCGTGTTGGCAAAAGGATGAACAAAGCTCATGTCAAAAAAGAGTGGAAGAACATAGATTCCCGACGACCGAGAAGGAGCAAGGAACCTCGTGGTGGAGCGTCTGCACTCATAATATTTTATATTATTTATCGATATAAAATCAACCAATCATCTCCATAGTAGACCGGAAGAGTACGAAACACGGCACCCAGTGTAGTTACATCATACTGTACATGGCCAACCCACGCTATCACCATATTTCTTGGCCTCCGTGCGACACCTAGCTCTAGTAATCCACCAGCCCGTATCGCTTCTCGCTCCTTGTCTCTCTCAAAGTGCGACGGGCTGGCATTTTTGCCGTCTATTGAGGTCGGTTGACTCATCACATGTTAGCAACATGCCAAGAGCATTCTAGAAAAATTACCGTACTCTATTGTTATGCCAAGAAGAGGAAGCGCTTTGACCGACGGACCAAACGAGACAGGCGTGCCGTGCCGTGAGTGGGTCCAGTTTCTCGTTTTGAACTTGTTTGGTGTAGTAGTAACACTTGGTTTTGACTATTGGTAAGATTTTATATACCCCCTCCGTCTAGTGAATAAGTCATCTTAGATTGTGCACCGTGACTAAGGAAGAGGGGAAAACGAGAGAAATTAATATTTATTTGCTAATTAATAGCATTGCATGCAATGAACTAACCATTGCATGTCGTGTTTGGTAGTCTAAGTCACTGAAAACATGCACGCCCCACATCTCTTATTGGTGGATATGTCAAGAAACAAGAAACGAGGTGGGAGTTAATGCACCGCGCCTAAGTATTTTGGGATTATTTGGTTTTCGTAAGGTGACTTATACACCTAGACGGAGGGAGTAGGGCCTAATGTATTCTTCGAGGATGCCTTTGACTATTGATAAGATTTTATATAATTTGAAAATTATATCATTCAAAGATCCTTTCACGTTCCGTTTTCAAAAAGAAAAAAGATCCTTTCACGTACGAATTTGACTGTATGCTTTGAGCAACTTGCATGTCCTATACTGCTCCTGTTTGGATACTCTAACTTAGCTAGAGGTTAGACTAACTCATGACTAACCCTGAACTAACTGTAGCCAAAGAGGTGTTTCGGTGACAGGGTTAGATTGACAATAAATGCACTTGATGGAGAGAGAAAAGTGATTTTTCAGTGGGCCCAAGGAGGTACTTTTACTGTGGGACAGGTGAAGTGATGGTTGCTTTGCCCGAGCAACTTATTACTCTGGGAATATGGGAGTACCAGCGGATTCAAGGAACAGAGAAATGATGGTTGCTTCGTCCGAGAAACTTACTGTGGCGAAGGTGGGGCTCTGTGATTTGACTGCTCACTAGTCATTACTAATGCGGCGCAACGACCAGGGTGAATCTTTCCCTATAGTTGTGCACTCAATATTGCTGCACGGCACGTGGATCCAGATGAAGGATGTCCCACATGTCAGTGAAATGAAGTTGAATTGTTTCTGGCATTGCTATCAATCCTTCAGGATTTGTTTATATGTACGCATAATTTTAATGAAATTGCACTGTGATGATATGACGGTTTCAACTTTGGTTCCCACAGGAAAAAAAGGTTTCAGCTTAGGATTCATGTGTTCTCTTGCCTCATGATTATCTCGTTACAACATTCCATCAAATACAAATGAAACTACCATGGCTACTAATGCATCTCAATGGTTCACAGATCAGCGCCAATATTCACATCACAACTGAAGACAAAGTTGTGAGAAGGTGTACAAATAAAGAAAAATATATAATTGATCGATTCTATTCGTAGGCATGGGTCCATTTCCTGGGCACCCACCCAGCTCTGTAGCCAAAAAAGGGGTGTACGGAGGACACCACAATCTGATCATTTTGTGCAGCTCCACTAAAATTGAGCTGACCATCCCTGTTTGCAAATATATCCAGTCAGTGTGATTACAATAATAGTGGAACTCGATGATGAAACATAACACACACAAATAGAAGCCGATCACCTCTGTGATCTCTCTTTAGGACTAACTACTTGTTGGAGAAGATTAGGCACAGAGTTGGATGAGGAGGATAGCAAAACCAATCTCCCTTTTTGCAGTCCCACAGAAATGTAAAAACGTTGTTGGTGTGACATTTTGGAGGAACTGCACAAAACACTCGTAAGAAAAAAAAGTGATTTGTGCAGTTCACCAAAAGGTCACAATAGCAACGAGGTGAAATGGATAGCCCTGTTTGCAAAAAAGAGGTAGAAAGGAAACAATTACTGGCCAATAACACGAGTTGAAGACACATACACCGACAAAAAAGATGCATATTCCATGTAATAAGGGAAGGATAGCAACATGGCGGTTTATCAAAATGGTTTGAGGACGAGATTGCAAGATGGAAAGTACGCCGGCTGAGATATGTTTTAAGCAAACAACTAAAGAAGATCCACATGCAGCAACGTGGGAAGATGGGCAGTGGAGCAAGGCCGGAGGAAGCTGTACCTGAGGGTCGTCGGGATGTTACTAGGAGGGCGCCGGCGGCCGGGATCTGCCCATACTGCGGCAGCGAGCAAGTGGCGAAGGCCCTACCGCGCCGGAGCTTGGTCAGAGAGAACGGCGGGTACCGCAGATCGGGACGTGCTGCCTCAACGCCGTCGAACGGAGAAACGATGCACATCCTCCCTTTCCGCGCGGCAGACAGGGTGTGGCCGGATCACTAACCAATGGTGAGAGAGATAGGCCACCGCCGCCTTGTGTGAGATGGTGTGACGAGAGACAAACCCCGGCAGGCAGGCTCCGTTGTATATAGTGGAGCAGTTTTTTCCATTTTCCCCACGGCAATCGTTTTATATTCTGTACTACATGCCATTGAGGAAGAATATATAACTTTATTTAATACTAACGCGTCAAGTCGAACTTTGTTCCATCTAGGCGTACCCGACCCTCCTTCGAGTAAACAACCGCTACACGCGTCAAATTATCACGTGGGTTGCCTTTTCGTACAGAAATGAACTCCACCATATACCCACGCGGGTGTGGCCAGGAACAAGACATGAGTACGTGTGTCTTGCCTGCACCTCTTCTTTAGGTGCAGGTACGTACGTGGGTGGGTGTGAGAGAGATGGTTTGTGCAAAACCCAGGCAATGTGTCGATGATATCTCAAACAAAAAAGTAACATATGTAGTGTGTGTGAAACAGAGTCATGGATATATCATATATAGAGGGAGCGATCCACGAGAAGAGAGTGGAGGGATCATCAGCGTGAGATATCGATAGAATCGAAAACAGGGATGAAGTGTGTGGCTGCGCCATCGATAAAGAGTGCCATTGAATTTGTGTTTGCCCACGTCGAAGATACAGGGCAGCTGGCCTACTGGAATTTGAGAGGGCAGAGGTGCAGTTTTTCTCTGTGGCATGGATACCTACCTATAACGTTCGACTATCGGTGTGGTGGGGGGGAGGGGCAGAGACCTAACTATAGAGAGGTAGATCGACTAGTATATGTGTGGAGAAGGAGAGAGACCTAGCTATGTATAGAGGGAGATCAATCTGCATCCATGGATATGTGTATCTGAGGAATAAGGTTGGGAGAAAGATAAAGGTAGAGTGTCGGAGGGTTGGTGGTGGAGTGGCGTCTCACAAATGGTGGGAGAGGCCTGCTAGACAAACGGGGGCTACAAGTGCAATATCAATAAAAGAGGGCCGATGATGTTTGTGTGTCAATGCACGTGCGTGTGAGAGATGGGTCGGAAGGTATGCAAGGATGATGAGGGGAGACGATATAGTTATGGTAAGCATACGTAATTACATAGGAAGATCAACCGTCGTGTGTCCGAGAAAGGGAGAGACATAACTAGTGAGGTAAGTCTATCGGTGCATGGGGAAAACGAATTATAGTCGACCTGGCTATATATAGGGAGATCAGTACGTATACATGCATGCATGTGTTGGAAGCAAATAAGGTCCGGAGAGACAAGCAAGGGGAGAGGGTGCGGCTAGGAGGTGGTATGAGAGGCCTACCATGTTGAGGGGGAGGAGTGTACGAGTATGAGATTGATGAGAAGAAGGGCGGGAGTGGCACCTGCGTGGAACCGTATTGGACATGGACGGTGAGAAGAGAAGAGGGGAAGTATGCGTTTGTGGTAGGCACACTTTGCTAGAGAGGTATATCGATCGGTGTGTGCCGGAAAGAAGGAGCCAGGGGGCCTACACACACCGTGGGTGAACAACCTAATTAAAGAGAACTAACGAACGTGCGCGATGGAGGGGATGCTGAGGGAGCGTGAGAGGGGGAAGGCGTATGCATGCACGATAGAAAATTAACGCTAGCTAGCTACAAAGAGAAGAGGATCGTGAAGTTGTTAAAGACGAACATAGATCATAATTCATTATAAAAAAGTGGATACAGATACTTGAAGAAGATATCATAATGCAGAACATTGATTATAATTTGGGCTAATGTGTGGCTTTTGCAGCTCAGGGCTAAATACTTGTCATAATGTAGGGGGCGGGCACTATACTTTGTGTGATAAACACGGTGTACGTATGGAACATGGTTTAGATTATGAATATCTAGTTAGTACATCAAATGTACTATTATTTGGAATCAACATCAAGTGTATTCAAAAAATTGAATTCGAGTTCATATAGTACACATAGTTCATATCTATCTCTATAGTAATCATGTGGTGTGTTGTTAAGGTAATACACGAATGATGGTTGAAGTTGGCAACAATCATGATTGTAGATTCTTATTGAAATAGAGAAACGAATTCAAATTCAGTTCGAATTGCAGCGGTAGTATAGACATTTGGAATGCACTAAAATGTTGGCATGAGTAGGTTACATGCATTATACAGCCAGCGAAAAAATTTAATTGGACATAACATGGATCCATACTCCCTCCTTCCATCTATAGGGCCTAATGCGTTTTTTAAGACCGCCTTTGACTATTGACAAGATTAATAGTACATGACATGCACAATGTGAAAATTTATATCATTGAAAGCTCCTTCCAACACAAATTTAACGGTGTGCTTTGTGTAAGTTGCAGTCATATAATTATGCTCTAATATTGGTCAAATTAGCCTCGAAAAACGCATTAGGCCCTATATAGATGGAAGGATGGAGTATCTTTGAATAGCATTTGTATAGTAAAACAGGACAAGACTCTATTTGTGTGTGAATAGTTTTTATTTTTTTTCGTTTTTTTCGTTGACGGAAGTGCGAATTGATTTGGTACATAAAAGTACAATATTACACGTTAGGCTTGTCCCTAAAATTCAACCCGCGCCTTGTTATATCCCGAAAATTCAGATATCATGCTCCCAAAACTGGCGCCTTCACAACCCGCACCTTGCTATCCCGAAATTACAACGCGTGCGAAAACTCCCTGCAGCTGCCAAATCCTGACACGTGAAATCCCCCTTCTAACCCTGAGCCGAAAGGGCTGCTAGTTCAAATCGGTGGGGGTACTTTTGTAACACACCCTACATTTTGGACAAGCGTGTCCTTGAGTCATGGTTCCCCCTCCCATCGCCTCCTTTTCGCCATTTGAAATTTGGCTGCCATAACCTCTCCGCTCCAGCCGCGAAACACGACCCTCCTCCATCCGCCAGCTCACTGCTGCCCAGCCGGAGCCTCTTCCCCAACAACGTCGTCCACCGCAACAGCTCTACGTCCCTCATCCACCCCCCGGATGAGGATCCGTCATCCATCCCGTCGTCCCGCCAGTTCAGCCGCCCCGTCCTCCACCTCCAAGGAGCTGCTCCGACGATCACCTCATCTATCACGGCTGCTCCATCCCCACAGCGCCGCCTTAACCTTCTCCACCGGAACCGCAGCATCCTCACTGACTCCTCAGACGAAGATGAGGCCTACTCGGCGCCACCAAAGAGGTTGTACACTCATCGCATCGCACCTTCTCCTTAACTCGACCTCCCGGCGCCGACGGTGCTCCATCCCGCACCCCCATGGAGCGGCTACCTCGAAGCCGGCGCCGGGGACATCTCCACGGCGGCTCTCCCCAGTGCGAGGCCCCTTCGGCGGCGGTCCATACCAGCCGGATCTGCTGCTGCTGCTCCGGCTCACTCGCTTGCTCGCTGCGCTGCTGCTGCTGCTCCGCTCTCGCTCGCCCTCGCGCTCTGCTGCTGCTGCTCCCCCTCGCTCTGCTGCTGCTCTGCTCCGATTTAGCTACACTTCAGTCGACTGAATCGACTTTTGGGTCAGTCGATTTTCAGGGGGTGGGTGGTCTCGCCGGAGTTAAGGAAGAACCACCCGCAGGGGAGGGGGCTCGCCGGAGAGGTACCCCACTATCTATCTTAGGGTTCTGGTGGGGTGCTGCTCGCCGGCGGTGGGGGCGGTGGTGGGGCGGTGGCGTGGGGATCGCCGGAGAAAAAGCTTGGCGCGGGGGGGCTAGAGGCTGGCCGGGGCGGCGGGGACCGGCGGTGGGGAGTTGTTTCGGGGCGGCGAGGCGGCGGCGGACCGGCGGTGGGGAGTTGTTTCGGGGCGGGGCGGCGAGGCGGCGCGGGTTCGGCCGGTGGTGGCTGGCGGCTCAGGGGGTGCAGGTTGAAGATGAACTGCAGGCCCTCCCTAAACTATCCCATGTGAAGTGCCTCTCTGCTACCATTGCGTTCAGTTTCGATAGTAACATTCAGATTCCACAGTAAATTTCAGTTTCGACAGTTAAGTTCAGAGTCAACAGTTTTTACCTCATCTGTTGTAGTCAGGTGGTTTTTGGTGATGTAAATTTTACATCTATCACTTTTTGGTAATGCATTTTACATCATCTATTGGAGATGCTATTAGAATCCCACTTGAGATTAACGATGTCTATCTTGTGCTGCTTCAGCCTTGACGTCTTACGGCTCACCGGAGCTGCTCCAACGACGGAACGATCCATCACAACAGAGCAGTGCCCTGGACGCCGTCTACAGATTCCTCAGATCTTCCTCCACACCTCCGACAGCCACCTCTGCCTCAACTTCTTCAGCGACCAACCCAATGATGCTGAGGTCGACACGGCTATGGCAAAGAGGTTGTACACTTGTCGCATCACTTATTACTCTACATTCATGTCGATCCATTAGGGCTATTTTGGTTCAACGGAAAAACATAGCAATAGGAAATTTTCCTATGGCACTCTACTATTCAATTATTCATGCATTTTGTTGAAAGGAATGGAGCAAAACATCCACCTGGACCTACTTTTCAAAATCCTATGCATGAAAACAAGACCAAGTGCATTAGTGGCAGAATAACATTCTAACTGTACACGCTTTCATATGGTTTCACTTTATTTTGGCCATGTTTCTTTGCATTCCTCTGCTCCTCCAATTCCTGTGAACCAAACACCCAAGTTGACAGAAATCCTGTGTTCACAAATGCTCTGTTTCCCATGTGCATTCCTATCCTATTCCGGTGTTTTTCCTCCTATCCCTGCGTTTTTAGAATCATGCAAGCCAAATGAGCCCTTACAGAATTACTTCAGTTACAGGTAGGTGTCGAAGAAAACTTTGTGTGGTTTGTCCTGCTCCTGCCGCGACGTCGTCCACCTCACCTGAGCTGCTCCATCGACAGAAGCATCCACCAAACCAGACATCACGACTCCTGACCGTCTTTCGCCGCCTCAGATCTCCTTCCCTGCCGCCGGCACCCACCGCAACGGCATCACCATCATCGACTCAGCAGATGAACCTGAGGAGTACACGGGTCCACAAGAGAGGTCGCACTCTTTTGTTTCTGCTTATGTTATGCATTGCTTAATATTACCTGCTACTTTATTGTCCTGTTCACCTCTTAGACTCCAAGTCAGGTCCAAATTGATGTTCAAACTTGAGTTCTAAATTAGTTGTGGGGCACATATCGAGGCAGCAATGAATAGTATCTCTGTCTAATATCTGGTTCACCTAGGGTATGCCTATGTTGTTCATCTTGGGTGGGAAACAAATAGTAAAGCAATCATCATCTGTTTTTTTATTAAATTAAAGCAATCATCAGCCTGCTATCATTATTTTTGGATCCATCCACTGGTTGTTACCATTACTCTAGATTTCTGCATGCTCTCCTTACATAATCTCACTATATTTTTTGTATGCATGTCAGATATTGTACACAGTCATGCTGAACATGTAGAGAAAAAGAGAAGAGTTTTGCGCGGCAATACAATGTCATGCAGACATCGCTCCATGGTGGGTTCAATGGCAAACCCTCCCCCCTCTCCAGATTGTAATCCAGAGGAAGATATCTGTTCTGAGGCGGATTCAGACGCAGCTGACCACTCCTATTTACCCCCAAGGTGTTTGCTCTAACTTGGCATGATGATGTTAGTCATATCATGCATATGTTGCCTTGCAGTGCCTACTTTCGACATCATATATGTCATCTGCTTAGTTTAGACATGTTCTGTAATGCCACCTGTTTAGTTTCAATATCATATATGGGAATTATGCAGTCTCATGTCTTTTAGCCAGCCATAATATATGTGAAATGTGCAATGCCATCCTGTTTAACCAGGCATCATATATTTGAATGATATCTAGCCCATCCTTTTCTTCATTAAATTTCCATTTGTCGACAATGTTTGTACATTAAACTACTCTTCCTGTGAATCAGCCATTTGAGTGGGTGATGGAAAAATCTGGAGTGAAAACAAGGCCTTCAGAGCAGACAGTGCTACCTGTCGAAGCAGATCTCTTGCTGGGTCCCGATAGCTCCTCAGAGATGGATTCAGAGACAGATGACCAGTCCTATTCCCCCACCGAGGTGTATGCTCTAACTTGGCACGGTTCTACTGCTCATATCATGCATATGGTGTCTTGCATTGCATAGTTTAGACATCATATACACAATATTCAACACCATGTTCTTAGTTCAGACATCATATATGCGAATGCCCTCCGCTTAGCATATAAATCACATATGTGAATTAAATCATGCGATCCTGGTTACTTAGATAACATGTATGTGAATTATGTCATGCGATCCTGTTTAGTTAGTCATCATATCTTTGAATTATGTTATGCTATGCTATCCAGTTTAGATAGACATCATATATGTGAAATTATGTCATGCTATCCGTTTTAGTTAAACAATATACATGTCAACTATTTAATGCCCTCTTTTTTCCACACTATCTATTGCATCTGTCTCTCATACAATGTCTGTACATTCAACTATGTTTCCTGTTTATCAGCCATTTGAATTGGAGCGGGTGATGGCAGTATCTAGCGGAGTAAAAACACGGTCTTCAAATAAAACAGTGCTACCTCTTGGTGGAGATAGCACCCCGGTTGTACATGCACGAGAACCAGCCCTACCACACATAACCCAGACTCTCGCAGATTTTACCCCTACTGCGATGGACAGAGAACCAGCTTCACCCAATCTAACCCCAACCCCAGCAGATAGTAACCCAGTTCCTGTTGACACAGCACCATCTCCACCACAGAGCTCCCAAACAAGAGCAGTTAGTAAGGCAGCTCCAGTGCCCAAAGCGCCAGTACTACCACGGCGAACCCCAACTCCACCAGTTAGTACACCTATTCCTGTGGAGGAAGCAGAACCAGCCATTCATAGTTTAGCATCTATCGCATTTGATGTTGTTAAATCCTATGTGCGTATCTTCCCATCATGGAAATATTATACTGAAGATGAAGGAAAATGCCAGTTGCAGGTGTTTGTCCAGGAGTTATGTGTAAGTAATGTTATTCATGGCAATTACTTTGCTTTGTCCCATACATTCTACCTCCATGATGGTTATAATACAGCAAATTTTCCCATTTTTCTCTATAGAGAAGGACCGATTTGGAAACTCAGGATGAGGTAACCTGTGCTAATACCTCTGCTATCTTCAAGAATGCTTGGTGGCAGTATCGGAATTACCTGAAGAAAACATACTTCACTGGCAAAGAAACTCATCAAATTCCCTTACGTTCTCCTGAGACACATTTACTGGACGATGACTGGGAACGCCTTGTTCTTTACTGGTCCCGAACCAAGAATGTGGTAAGGTCTATGAGCTCATTTTATTTTAAGTACTATATGCTTGCGTCTTACTGTACTCTGTTCATGTAGAACAAGTGCTTAAACCTGAAGAACAACTGTTCTCATTTAAGATTCCATTGCTATCGTGCATACTGCTTTGCTCTTGTATCACTGTATTTACTCATACAAACTTATTTTTAAATTGAACGATCCAATGGAAACTCCAATGGCACAACAGGTATGTTTACGCATGTTTCTTTAACAGGTTTGCTCTTATAAATAGCTCTGTTGATTTCAATTTCAATTGTGTATACAGTTGACTTCTCATATCATGCACATTACTAGCATCATAACAGGGCCAATAGTGTTGTTGTACATGTAGACCCGTGGTACCCATCTGAAATCTTGTTGTGCGTTTAGTTTCCCACGCTTTGTATTCTTTCAGTGCTGCTTTCTCTTGAACTGATATGATTTGAACCGTGTCTCTATTTTGATTTGGCAAGACAATGCAGTGACCATAGGACATAGATATATGTTTGTTTGATGCTTTTATAATGTACTACTTGGCAATAGAAGACTTGGTAGTTTAATCTTGTCCACCTTACTAATGAACGGGTTCACCGAAATGAGTTTCATATACTAGTACATGCTAAACCTGTTATGTGTCTGCTTGTTTCTTCTTTTAGAATGCTGACAGAATATTGGGGAAGAGTCCCTTATTAAGCAATGATAAAGGAAGTAATGCAGATAAGGTTCAGGCTCGTGAGACATCTTTGTTGGTCTCCAACAAAGCTGATAAAACAACTAAGGAAAACTATCTTGAAGACAGTGAGGCAACCCCAAAGTCCTGTCTTGGTTTACTGTTCGAGTTACTGGCCACTACCGCTTGCACAAGCTATTCAAACTCACTGTCTGAATCAGTTCGGTTTCTTGAGTCTCAACTACAAGCTGAAAGACATCGATCAGCTGTGCTGCGACAAGAAGCGGAAGGACTACGGAAGTCCCTGGAGCATTCAGATGCATACTTTCTGGTGCAACAGCAAGCGTTGGAGGATTTTAGCGCCAAACAGGACAAAGCTAATAAGCTTGCTAAGCTTATTGCCAGCATGGTGGATACCCAGGATAACGTTTCTTGAGCTCTTCTGAAGTCGTTTCAGTTATGGACTTGTTTTGCTGCCGCGTTTATTTGCACTGGTGGCCAATTTTGACGGCCAGTGTATGTAATATGCTGCTTTGTTCCCTATATTTGCACTGGTGGCGAACTTTGATGCCCAGTGGATGTAATATGTGTAATAGCTGTAATAGGCTAGCGTTAGTTGCTTGCTTATTTATTTCCTTATTGTCTTGTTTAGTTGTTTGCTTGTAGTCACTGCAGTTCTTTTTCCGCATTTTTCTAGTGGCCACAATAACCTATTTTTGGTAACTAGGCCACAATAATCATGGCAACACACGGACTGTTGTAACCATGGGCCTCCTGCGGGCCGTAGGATCCATGGGCCTTCTACGGGCCGTAGGATCCATGGACTTTCTACGGGCCGTATGATCCATGGGCCTTCTACGGGCCGTAGGATCCATTGGTCTTCTACGGGCCATAGGATCCATGGGCCTTCTACGGGGCGTATAATCATTTCGCCAAACATGGGTCGTACTATTCGTGGACCATAACGGGCCGTTAATAGGCCGTATTTGATAACGCTATGAAAACAGCCCAACGGGTTAACGGGCCACAAACGGGCCGAATGTAACCACGGGCTGAATTTGGCCCACAAACGGAACAGGCCAGTAACGGACCGTAACTAACCGAATTCTAGAAATGAGCCCAAGAATAAATGGGCCCTTAGAAGGCCGAAAGTTAACACGGGCTGGAAACGGCCGACGGAATAATGGGCCGTTAATGGGTATAAAGCGATACACTGTTCATTATGGGCCAGTTTCATCTCGGGCCTTTAATGGGCCGAGAGTTACAAAGGGCCTCATATGGGCCGAAAGACATCATGGGCCATACATGGGCCGGAAGTTACAACGGGCTGGAATCATATTGGACGGCCCAGATGAAGCTATTGGGCTTAATTCCGATAGGCCATAACGGGCCGGTAGTTAGCGGGTCATAAATGGACTATATACGAATAGGTCGTTAACAGGCTTTCCGTGGGCCGGCCCGTTACCTTTTGACCAAGTCAAACGGGCCGGCCTTTTCACTGGAATGGGCCTATTTTGGGCCGTGCCACATGTCGACGTATCATAGGTGCCTCATGTCCAATGAGTGGATGACATCTGTCCCAACGGTGAGCCAACACGTGTTTCATCTGGCCAATGAGAATTTTACACGTGGAAAATACCTATTGGTCCGGGCTGTTAACGGGTTATCGGATCCAAAACCAGACCCAATAGGTTAATGGCGACATGTTACTGTGGATGCCACGTGTTGGTCACCCTTGACGAAAGCACTTCTATGACGCACGATTTATCGTCATGGAAGTGGACACTTCCGTGATGATAATTTTGGTAATGTCATGGAAAACTTCTACGACAACATAGGTATGACTATCTTGATTCTGTCATAAAATCGTCATGGATGTACATGCATGACAGAAAACGTGACCTATTGTGACACACGTATCATCACGGAAGTGTATTTTTTTGTAGTGAGTAATGATGGTGGTTTTGATGTTAGGAATTACCTTGTTGATACCTTTGGCCATGAGACACTTGGCAATGGTGTTTTCGTTGGGGGCGCCGAAGAGAGACATCTTGGAGGGGGAAGATGTAGCAATAGCAATGGTTGCCATTGTCATTCCTTCTCCACTTGTATCTTCATCATCATCATCGGAGGCGTACTATTCTTGTGCCACCAAGCCCTTTGAGGGAGGCTTCTTAGTGAAGTTGTTCTTGCTAGGGAAAGACTTGGCTTTATCCTTCCGAATGAGTTTGCCACCATTGTCTTCCCTCTTCTCGTATGGGCAATCCACCACAAAGTGACTCACATTGCCACAATTGTAACAAGTTCTTACACGTTCCTTGCTCTTTGACCCACTTGAGTTGTTCTTGGTGAAGTTGGGTCTTGAGTTCCTCTTGTTGGTCCAAAATTGCCTTGACGCAAGAGCTATGTGCTCATGGTAAGCATACTTGGTGTCCTTGGTGCCACACTCTTCTTCTTCTTCCTCTTCTTCTTTCAAGATTGCCTTGGCCTTCAAAGCAAGGGATGGAGTGCTTTTCTTTAACCGTACCCGATCAAGAGCATTGTCGGCGGTCTTGTTCATGATGTTCATGGAAATAGACTCATCTAACACTTCACTTGAGGTCAAGGAGTGAAAGTCAGGCCTTTGACGAATCACAGAAGACATGGCCTTATTGAAGGGCATGATGGCCTTGAGGATCTTGCGCTTGATCCAAGTGTCATCCGTATCCTTGCTTCCATGGTCTTGGAGAGCAACCGCAAGAGTATTCACCCTTCGATAAATATCACGCGGATCCTCATCTTCAAGCATCACAAATTCATCGACCTCGTCAAGGACCACTTCAAAGTTGGACCGTTGAATGCTTGAGCTCCCCTTGTACATTGAAACAATGTGCTCCCAACAATCCTTTGCACGAGTGAACGGGCGTAGGTGTTCTAGGTCTTCGGGAGGGACCATTTCTTGAAGGATGAACAATGTGGAGTGATTGTATTGATTGTCCACTTCTTCTCTTGGGGTGAAGTTGTTTGGATTGTGAGGGTAGAAACCTTGCTCAATAATTCTCGAAAGGTTAGTTGAGTAATGATTTAAATGAGACTTAATGCGAAAGATCCAATTAGCAAAATCACCCTTAACAAGCTTGGGAGGAGGTCCATGAATATTAATGCGAACAGTAGGGACCGGTCCTCCATAGACCGGGGGTGGGGGAACCGACGCAAAGGTTCCCGTCCCATTCTTGTCATGAGGGGAAGGAACATGAGTACATTTAGCCGCTTCCTTGGCGGAATTGGCCTCCGACTCCGATGCCGTGGGATTAACCACAAGCAAGGGATCGGGAGTGGATTTCAACCCCTCAAGTAATTCTTTAAGCATAGACTAGACTTCGGCCGTCATAGACGTCTTAAGTGAAGCCATAGCTTCATTTCAGTCATCTCGAGTGATCGAAGTCAACTCCACGGCCTCGGGCACTTCCTCTCGGTGTCAACCATACTCTTCGGGTGGTGAAACCCTTAATAAAGAGATGGGGCTCTGATACCAATTGAAAGGATCAATATGGTTGACTAGAGAGGGTGAATAGGCAACTACCAATTTTTAGCTTTTCTTCACAATGTGGCCCTACGTCGTCTTCGCAATGTACTACCGTCGCCCTAAAGATGAAAGGAAAAGAGCAAGGCCAAGTGGTGATGCATTTCGCTTTTTATATGATTTAGCATGATCTAGTAGTTGCAGTATGAATTACTAGTTGTAGTACTATGTGCTAACTACAGACTATACCATGTATGAACTTCCCCTATGCTATATATGAACTATGCTATGTCCTGTCCTATGTTGATTTTATGGAATGTCGTATATGTGATCTACGTGCATATGAATTTGCATGGATTTAGGGGTGGGCAAATGGGTGCCGACCCCCTCTGTCCGCAAACAAATGGTGGGCCATATTTGCTCAGCCTGATTGGAGATACCTTCATGCCATTATTAAAAGTGGGAGATCTAGCATTTTTATTATTTCATAAGAATAACTATCATGAGTGCTCTTAATCGCCATAAAAAATAGTCATGTTTAATTAACAGTTTATATGATGCTAACACATCATATCCTCTTCATTTCAAAGGATTTTCATTACAATTCTGGACATAAGTAGGCATTTTCGTGTATCTCATTCACTTTAACATTGTTACAAACTAATCAGTTTATTAGAGAAGGGCCATCACTAGCGAGTGGGCTGCACCATTCGGAAAATCTCTTGTCTTTTTCTTAGTCGAATATCTTTTTTCTCACATGGTAAATAGATGTACCCATTGCGATAAGCCCATGAAGGAAAATTGTGCCCCGATGATAGTCAAGCAACGGGAATCCTAATCCAGGGGGAGGGGTTCTATGTCTCGCTTTATGCGAGAGAGAAGACTGTGTTGCCTACATGAAGTTGTTACTCCGCCGACCCAGTAAACAAGTGTTGTTGTCACGCTGATGTCCACACGTGCTTTTTTAGCCTTTTTATATATTAAAATGTAATAAATACATATATTATGCAAAAGTAATTTTGTAATTTTTTAAAAATTATTTATCGCACATTTTTAAATAAGATCGTGTAGGGTAAAAATGTACGCGGCATTTTTGAAAATGTTATTCATTTTTAAAAGTGGAGATGTAATTCAAATGGAATGTTTGCTACCATTTTAAAAGAATGTACGTTACATTTCAAAATGTTCACACGTCCCCAAAAGATGTTTGTGACATTTAAAAAATGTTTATACAATACAGAAAAAAGTTCATAAAGATCTAAAAATTGTTTAGTATCATAGAAAAGTAACATGTATTAAAAATATATTAATCATAAATTTAAAAATGTTAAATGTATACATAAAAATGTTTCACAAGTATAAAAAGAATGTTCAATGCGTATTGAAAAAAGTGGGCATAAAATTTATATATTTGAAAATTTTGTAATCATGTATTTGAAATATGTTAAATGTGTAAAAAGATCAAAGAAAAATGGTGAAAAATAATGAAAACCCCGATAATAATCCGTTGAAAACAGACAGAGAAAACAGAAAAGAGAAAAAAAAAATGTGTATACAAATAAAAAAAAGAGAACAAAAACAATAAAAACTATAAATAAAAATACTTAGCAAAAGCTAAAGAAACTGATGTAAATAGTAAGGAAAATATATAAAAAGGAACCTGATTCATGGAGCAGCGCAATGCGCAGAGGCTTAGAGGGACCCCCACGATCTGTGGGTACCGCGTCACGTAGCTTTTTTTAACATAGTACAGACGCAAGCGCTTGTATACACATGCATACACTTATCCCTACAAACAAGTAGCTCACCCTACCTTTATGAGCACTTTCGAGAGACTGAGTCGGCATTTCATTTTGAGTTACGAAGTCACCGTAGGCGCCTCATAGTTGATGGAAACGTCGCCTTTCACTGAATGTGTGTCACCGGAATTTTTGAAATAAATCCAGAACAAATGCGAGCACGAGGACTTAAACCCTGATGGGTTGGGATATCACTGTCCTCCTAACCATCCAATCAGGTTGGTTCACGCGCGTCACATAGCTAGCCTGTACCCACTCAAGAGTGACATGTCCAACCCATTTCCGCTTTTTCTGTGTCTTTCCATCGACTTTAATCATTTTCTATTTTGTTTTTTAAGGTTTTCTTTGTCTTTTTTATTTTCGGTTTCTATTTCATTTGTGAACTGTTTTTCAACTCCCAAAACATTTTTTAAAATTCATGAATATTTTTTTAAATTCTGAAAAAAATATTTGGATTCACAAACATTTTTATGTTCAAGATTGTTTTCAAATTCATGAACAATTTTTTAAAATCATGAATGACTTTTGAATTCACAATTTTTAATACTCATAAACATTTTTGAAATTCATGAATGTTTTTTAATTCATGAATACTTTTTGAATGCACAGATAGTATTTGAATTCGTGAATATTCTAAAATTGGGATCTATGTGTATATATATTTTAGTTTGCATACATTATTTAGAATTAATAAAGTATTGTTAATATAGAACCATTGAAATAAAGAAAATAAACGAAAATACATTCACTAGCCTATAACAAGCCTAGTTAGTTGTAATGGAATAGAGTAGCCCTAAGAGTTGGATTCAACCCTAGTTAAATGGTAATGTAATAGAGTAGCCCTAAGCATTGCATTCATCATGTTTAATTCAAATGAATTACTATGAAATAGAGGGAAATTCAAAGCCTCGTGTTTAATAAGGGCTAAAACCCAAAATAATTTTCTCAATGAGTCCAAAATACCCTATTAAACACTAGGATTTTTGTATGAGCTTGTATTAACCATTTGGACTTACTTAAAAAATTAAAGTTTAAAAAACATATATTTCATGAATTTCAAAATTAAATCATAATGTATTTCAATTGATATTATATCTTTAGAAATAGAAATATAATTCTAAAAGTCCTGAAAATTTTTGTGTAGACTTTGACAGGTCGGGGGGGGGGGCTACACGTCTATTTTTAGAAGATTTGTCTCTCTTTTGGATCTTGAATTGATTCAAATCATTTTCAAATAAATTAAAGTTAAAAATAAAGAGAGAGAGAGAGAGAGACTTACTAGCCCAGTTGGCCCAGCTCAACCCACTAGGGTAGGGTCATCTTCCTCCTCTAAATAGAAGGACAAGAGTGTGTGCTCTTCGCGTAGACGTCGCTCCAATACCACCTCCTGCTTGCATCCAAAGCCCGCCAGTGGAGGGATAAGGTCACCGCTACCCAGATCGAACACCTCTCCCTGGTCAGTTTACCTTCCTCCACCGCTCTCTCTCTCTCTCTCTCTCTCTCTCTCTCTCTTCGGTCGCTAGAAGCCTTTGCCGTCGATTAGCATTTGCACATCCATCATACACCCTTCGCCCAGCCGACGTGTCTTCGAGCACTGCATCGACACCCTTTTCCTCCACATCGAAGCAATCGAGTCGAATCATTGTGTAATGCCACCATCGACATGTCTTCTTTATCTACATCCGCCATGTGCCATCACCCATTCCACCTCCAACAGAGCTTCCTCGATGAAAGGATCGATATGGTTGACTAGAGGGGGGGGGTGAATAGGCAACTACCAATTTTTAGCTTTTCTTCACAAATTAGGTTTAGCAACAAATAAGTTGTCTAGATGTGAAACTAGGTGAACAACCTATATGATGCAAACAATCATAACAACTAGTGCAAGCAAATGATACAACACAATATAAACTTGCACAAAGTAAAGGGAAGAGATAACCACAAGTGGAGCCAGTGGAGACGAGGATGTGTTACCGAAGTTCTTTCCCATTGGGGGAAGTACGTCTCCGTTGGAGCGGTGTCGAGGCACAATGCTCCCCAAGAAACCACTAGGGCCACCACATTCTCCTCACGCCCTCACACAATGCGAGATGTCGTAATTCCACTAGTGGTGCCCTTGAAGGCGGCGACCGAACCTTTACAAATAAGGTTGGGGCAATCTCCAAAACTTGATTGGAGGCTCCCAACGATACCACAGAGCTTCACCACAATAGAATGTGGCTCCGAGGTGACCTCAACCGTCTAGGGTGCTCAGACACGCAAGAGTAACAAGATCCGCAAGGGATTAGTGGGGGAATAAATTTCTCTTGGTGGTAGTGTAGATCTGGGCCTTCTCATCTAATCCCCAGAAAATCAACAAGTTTGATTGGCTAGGGAGAGAGATCGGGCGAAAATGAGCTTTGGACCAACAATGGAGCTTGGGGGAAAAGAGGTAAGTCAACTTGGAGAAGAAGACCTCCTTTTATAGTGGGGGAACCAATCCAACCGTTACCCCCTCTTCAGCCTGCACAGAGCGGTACTACTGCTCAGTGGAGCGGTACTACTGCTGGTAGCAGCGGTACTACCGTGACTGATGTCTACTACACAACCTTCTTCTTGTAGACGTTGTTGGGCCTGCAAGTGCACAGGTTTGTAGGACAGTAGCAAATTTCCCTCAAGTGGATGACCTAAGGTTTATCAATCCGTGGGAGGCGTAGGATGAAGATGGTCTCTCTCAAGCAACCCTGCAACTAAATAACAAAGAGTCTCTTGTGTCCCCAACACACCCAATACAATGGTAAATTGTATAGGTGCACTAGTTCGGCGAACAGATGGTGATACGAGTGCAATATGGATGGTACATATAGGTTTTTGTAATCAGAAAATATAAAAACAGCAAGGTAACTAATGATAAAAGTGACTGTAAACGGTATTGCAATAGTAGGAAACAAGACCTAGGGTTCATACTTTCACTAGTGCAAGTTCTCTCAACAATAATAACATAGATAGATCATATAACAATCCCTCAACATGCAACAAAGAGTCACTCCAAAGCCACTAATAGGAGAGAACAAACGAAGAGATTAGGGTAGGGTACGAAACCACCTCAAAGTTATTCTTTCTGATCGATTTATTCAAGAGTTCGTACTAGAATAACACCTTAAGACACAAATCAACCAAAACACTAATGTCACCTAGATACTCCATTGTCACCTCAAGTATCCGTGGGCAAGATTATACGATATGCATCACACAATCTCAGATTCATCCAACCAACACAGAGTACTTCAAAGAGTGCCCCAAAGTTTATACCGGAGAGTTAAGATGAAAATGTGTGTCAACCCCTATGCATAGGTTCATGGGCGGAACCCGCAAGTTGATCACCAAAACATACATCAAGTGGCACGTGATATCCCATTGTCACCACAGATAAACACGGAAAGACATACATCAAGTGTTCTCAAATCATTAAAGACTCAATCCGACAAGACAACTTCAAGAGGAAAACTCAATTCATCACAAGAGAGTAGAGGGGGAGAAACATCATAAGATCCAACTATAATAGCAAAGCTCGTGATACATCAAGATCGTGCCATAGAGAGAACACGAGAGAGAGAGAGAGAGAGATCAAACACATAGCTACTGGTACATACCCTCAGCCCCGAGGGTGAACTACTCCCTCCTCGTCATGGATAGCGCCCGGATGATGAAGATGGCCACCGGTGAGGGATCCCCCATCCGGCAGGGTGCCAGAATGGGCTCCCGAGAGGTTTTTGGTGGCTAAAGAGGCTTGCGGCGGCGGAACTCCTGATCTATCTTCTGTCTCGATGTTTTTAGGGTACGTAGGCTTATATAGGCGAAAGAAGTCGGTCAGGGGAGCCTCGAGGGGCCCATGAGAGGGTAGGGCACGCCCAGGGGGTGGGCGCGCCCCCTATCTCGTGGCTTCCTCGATGCTCCCTTTACTTCAACTCCAAGTCTCCTGGGTCATAATCTTCCCAAAAATCACGCTGCCGAAGGTTTCATTCCGTTTGGACTCCGTTTGATATTCCTTTTCTTCGAAATACTAAAACAGGCAATAAAACAACAATATGGGCTGGGCCTCCGGTTAATAGGTTAGTCCCAAAAGTAATATAAAAGTGTATAATAAAGCCCGTTATCATTCAAAACAGATAATAAAATAGCATGAATGCTTCATAAATTATAGATACGTTGGAGACGTATCAACATCCCCAAGCTTAATTTCTACTCGTCCTCGAGTAGGTAAATGATAAAAGAAAGAATTTATGAAGTGTGAATGCTAGCAGGTGCACAAGTTTGATCAATGATAATTTCAATCACCTTTTCTAGCATCATTATATGCTAGAACAGTAGTTCATCTCATAAAACTTCTCACGAACAAGTAACAAGCAATTCACATATTAAAGCATACACCATAAAACTAGCAAACTTCATTCTTAGTCATCAAACAATTACAATTCATCTTATTTTCAGGAATAGCAAACTCCACGTACTCAACTATCATATAGTCTTCTATAATTGCTAACACTCAAGCAATACTAATGGTTATGGAGTTTTAATCGGACACTGAGAAAGATAGGGGCTTATAGTGTTGCCTCCCAACATATTAACCTTTGGGTGATGTCAACAATAATAGTTCATGCTAACTTACATCCAATTGGATATATATATCAGGATCTTTCCAACACTAGGTGCTTGCCAAAGGATAAAATGAAAAAGGGACAGGTGAAGATCACCTTGACTAAGTAAAAGACATAAAGTAAAAGATAGGCCCTTCGCAGAGGGAAGCAGAGGTTGTCATGCACTTTTATGGTTGGATGCACAAAATCTTAATGTAAAAGAACATCACTTTATATTGCCACTTGTATATGGACCTTTATTATGCAGTCCGTCGCTTTTATTGCTTCCATAACAAGATCGTATAAAGCTTATTTTCTTCACACTAATAGATCATACATATTTAGAGAGCAATTTTTATTGCTTGCACCGATGACAACTTACTTGAAGGATCTTACTCAATCCATAGGTAGGTATGGTGGACTCTCATGGCAAAACTGGGTTTAAGGATATTTGGAAGCACAAGTAGTATCTCTACTTGGTGCAGGGAATTTTGGCTAGCATGAGGGGGAAAGGCAAGCTCAACATGTTTGAATGATCCATGACAATATACTTTAACTGAGATGTGCGAAAACATAACCCATTACGTTGTCTTCCTTGTCCAACATCAACTGTTTAGCATGTCATACTTAATGAGTACTCCCAATTATAAAAGATGTCTAGGATAGTGTATTTATATATGAAATCTCTCTTCCTTCAATATTCTTTCATGAATTGTTCAAATGACCAATACAATGCTTGCTAACCTTCAATAAATTTACAACCTCTACTTGTTAGATGTGAAGTCATTATTCCCCGTGGGATAAGCAAATGAGACATATATAATTTCAGATTTATGACATTCAACTCATTCAACCATCTACTCATAGGATATAAGTGAAGCACATGAGTAAATGACAAACTACTCCAAAAGATATGAGTGAAGATCAATGAGTAGCTAAATAATTATGCAACTATGTGAAGGCTCTCTCTCATTAAAGAATTTCAGATCTTGGTATTGTATTCAAACAGCAAGCAAAGCAAAATAAAATGACATTGCAAGGATAGCACAACTCATGTGAAGAAGCAAAAACTTAGGCTCAACCGATACTAACCGATAGTTGTTGAAAAAGAAAGGTGGGATGCCTACGGGGGCATCCCCAATCTTAGATGCTTGAGACTTCTTGAAATATTATCTTGGGTGCCTTTGGCATACCCAAGCTTGAACTTTTGTGTCTCCTTCATTCCCCTCATATCATGGTTTCTCTTTTTATCAAAAGCTTCATCCACACCAAACTCAACAAGAACTCATGAGATAGGTTAGTATAAACCAATGCAAAACCTTATCATTTTCTACTGTAAAAAATCACTAAAATTATTATTCAACATTGCATACTAAATGCCCCTGCATATTTAATACTCCTATCCTCAAATAGAATCAATAAAGAAGCAAACATATGCAAACAATGCAAACATAACAGCAATCTGCCAAAACAGTACAGTCTGTAAAGAATGCAAGAGTATCAATACTTACCTAACTCCAAAAATTATGAGAAAAATACTATGCTGTAGAGGATTTATCAGAGCTCAATATGCAAAAAGTTTCAACATAATACCATTCTCTGACTTTTCAAGGGAATTTTTGCAACAGCGGGAAACTTTCTGTTTTCAAACAGCAACATGTATACTAGCAAAATAAGCATGGCAAAGGCTATCCTTGACATTTTTATTGAAAATAAAGATGCAAAACAGTATTCTAAATAACAGCAAGCAAATACTAACAAAACAAAATGACGCTCCAAGCAAAACACATATCATGTGATGAATAAAAATATAGCTCCAAGTAAAGTTACTGATGAATGAAGACGAAAGAGGGGATGCCATCCGGGGCATCCCCAAGCTTAGGCTCTTGGTTGTCCTTGAATATTACCTAGGGGTGCCTTGGGCATCCCCAAGCTTAGGCTCTTTCCACTCCTTATTCCATAGTCCATCGAATCTTTACCCAAAACTTGAAAACTTCACAACACAAAACTCAACAGAAAACTTGTAAGCTCCGTTAGTGCAAGAAAATAAAACCACCACTTAGTTACTGTAATTAACTTGTTCTAAATTCATATTGGTGTAATATCTACTGTATTCCAACTTATCTATGGTTCATACCCTCCGATACTACTCATAGATTCATTAACATAAGCAAACAACACATAGAAAACAGAATCTGTCAAAAACAGAATAGTCTGTAGTAATCTATATCAAACGTATACTTCTGGAACTCCAAAGATTCTACCAAATTAGGAAGTCCTAAACAATTTGTGTACCAATCCATAGAAAAAAGAATCAGATCATAATCACGTGCGGAGAATTATCAAAACTAATTTACTGGGTGCAAAAGTTTCTGATTTTCAGCAGGATCAACACAACTATCACCGTAAGCTATCCTAAAGATCTTACTTGGCACTTTATTGAAACAAAAGATATAAAACATGATTACTAAAGTAGCATAATAATGTGAACACACAAAAACAGTAAGGGTAAATATTGGGTTGTCTGCCAACTAGCACTTTTCTTTAATGCCTTTCTAGCTAGGCATGATGATGACGATGATGCTCATATAAAAGATAAGAATTGAAACATAACGGGAGCATCATGAAGCATATGACTAGCACATTTAAGTCTAACCCACTTCCTATGCATAGGGATTTTGTGAGCAAACAACTTATGGGAACAATAATCAACAAGCATAGGAAGGTAAAACAAGCATAGCTTCAAGATTTTCAACACATAGAGAGGAAACTTGACATTATTGCAATTCCTACAAGCATATGTTCCTCCATCATAATAATTTTCAGTAGCATCATGAATGAATTCAACAATATAACCAGCACCTAAAGCATTCTTTTCATGATCTTCAAGCATAGAAAATTTACTACTCTCCACATAAGCAAAATTCTTCTCATTCGGAATAGTGGGAGTATCAGAAGAGACTTGAACACTAAAAATTGTTTCCACATTAAAAGAGTAATGTTCAAAAAAAGGGTAATCATAATTATGATAAGTTTTATAAATATAATCATCACTACTTTTTATAGCATAAGTTTCATCACAATAATCATCATAAGTAGCAACTTCGTTCTCATCATAATCGATTGAAACCTCTCCCAAGATAGTGGAATCATCACTAAATAAAGTTGACACTCTTCCAAATCCACTTTCATATTCATCATAATAAGATTCAACATCCTCCAAAATAGTGGAATCACTAATTCCTAAAGTTGACACTCTTCCACACCCACTTTCATCAATATAATCATTATAGGTAAGAGGCATGCTATCATCATAACAACTTTGCATATCAAAACTTGGGATGCTAAAAATATCATCTTCATTAAACATAGCATCCCCAAGCTTGGGACAAACATTAATTTCAGCAAATATATTCTCAAACATTTCATCATCATCAAACATAGCTTCCCCAAGCTTGGGCCCTTTCATATCATAAGCATAATCACTCTCATCATTAAAAATATGGATAGCACCAATAGTATAGCAATTATCATCATCACAATGAGTAGTAGGAGCAACATAATTTGGGAGGGGTACCTTTCTACCTTTGTTGCTCCTTCTTTTCTTTTTCTTCTTCACATTATGTGTGGGTTCAACCTTCCTCTTTGAGCTCCTTATTGATGAGATTGGTTGAATAGAAAGCTCCTCCTTGTTACCTGATTCATCATAAGAAATAATAGGAGGAGATTGGGAAGTCTCTTCCCTTTCGTTAGTATTCTCTTCTTCTTTTATTTGCTTTCTTTTCTTAAGGTAATTGGCAATATAAGGATTTTCAATGCAATTCTCCGCACAAAACATGTAAATCGTCTCTAGATCAAAATCAAGAAATCTATCAAGATTAAAATTTGGAATACCCTTAGTTATACGTTTCATTTCTTCATACCCCAAAAGAAGACTAAGCTCTTTATGATGCCCAAGGGTAATCAAGTTATCACAATTTTTGGACACGATTCGATCATGAAATAATTTGCATTGGAGATTTAAATGACCACGTTCATTGCAAAGTTCACAAGGGGCACGAAAAATATTGAATCTTTCAGCACAATCATCAAGTCTTTCTTGCAACAATTTAGTTTCTACATGCTTATGCCTCTTGCAATATCTATCTTCTCTATTTGGTGTATCTATGCAAACCCAATGCTCTCCACAAAAATTGACATGCTTATAGGAGACATTTTCATCATAACTAGTGCAATCATCATTAGTAGTATGGATATTCAAGGAGTTCATACTAACAACATTGCAATCATGCTCATCATTCAAAGATTTAGTAGCAAGCATTTTAATGCATTCTTCTTCTAGCACTTGAGCACAATTTTCCTTTCCATCATACTCACGATAGATATTAAAAAGACGAAGCGTATGAGACAAACTTAACTCCATTTTTTTGTAGTTTTCTTTCATAAACTAAACTAGTGATAAAACAAGAAACAAAAAGATCCGATTGCAAGATCTAAAGATATACCTTCAAGCACTCACCTCCCCGGCAACGGAGCCAGAAAAGAGCTTGATGTCTACTACACAACCTTCTTCTTGTAGACGTTGTTGGGCCTGCAAGTGCACAGGTTTGTAGGACAGTAGCAAATTTCCCTCAAGTGGATGACCTAAGGTTTATCAATCCGTGGGAGGCATAGGATGAAGATGGTCTCTCTCAAGCAACCCTGCAACCAAATAACAAAGAGTCTCTTGTCTCCCCAACGCACCCAATACAATGGTAAATTGTATAGGTGCACTAGTTCGGCGAAGAGATGGTGATACAAGTGCAATATGGATGGTAGATATAGGTTTTTGTAATCTGAAAATATAAAAACAGCAAGGTAACTAATGATAAAAGTGAGCATAAACGGTATTGCAATAGTAGGAAATAAGGCCTAGGGTTCATACTTTCACTAGTGCAAGTTCTCTCAACAATAATAACATAGATAGATCATATAACAATCCCTCAACATGCAACAAAGAGTCACTCCAAAGCCACTAATAGCGGAGAACAAAAGAAGAGATTATGGTACGGTACGAAACCACCTCAAAGTTATTCTTTCGGATCGATCTATTCAAGAGTTCGTACTAGAATAACACCTTAAGACACAAATCAACCAAAACCATAATGTCACCTAGATACTCCATTGTCACCTCAAGTATCCGTGGGCAAGATTATACGATATGCATCACACAATCTCAGATTCATCCAACCAACACAAAGTACTCCCCAAAGTTTCTACCGGAGAGTCAAGACGAAAACGTGTGTCAACCCCTATGCATAGGTTCATGGGCGGAACCCGCAAGTTGATCACCAAAACATACATCAAGTGGCACGTGATATCCCATTGTCACCGTAGATAAACACGACAAGACATACATCAAGTGTTCTCAAATCATTAAAGACTCATTCCGACAAGGCAACTTCAAGAGGAAAACTCAATTCATCACAAGAGAGTAGAGGGGGGAGAAACATCATAAGATCCAACTATAATAGCAAAGCTCGCGATACATCAAGATCGTGCCATAGATAGAACACGAGAGAGAGAGATCAAACACATATCTACTGGTACATACGCTCAGCCCCGAGGGTGAACTACTCCCTCCTCATCATGGATAGCACCGGGATGATGAAGATGGCCACCGGTAAGGGATCCTGTGACGCCCCCGATTCAATCGTACACTAATCATGCACGCAAACGTGTACGATCAAGATCAGGGACTCACGGGAAGATATCACAACACAACTCTAAAACATATATAAGTCATACAAACATCATAATACAAGCCAGGGGCCTCGAGGGCTCGAATACAAATGCTCGATCATAGACGAGTCAGCGGAAGCAACAATATCTGAGTACAGACATAAGTTAAACAAGTTTGCCTTAAGAAGGCTAGCACAAACTGGAATACAATTCGAAAGAGGCGCATGCCTCCTGCCTGGGATCCTCCTAAACTACTCCTGGTCATCGTCAGCGGGCTGCACGTAGTAGTAGGCACCTCCAGCATAGTAGGAGTCGTCGTTGAAGTTGGCGTCTGGCTCCTGGAGTCCAGCATCTGGTTGCGACAACCAGAAAGAAAGGAAATGGGGAAAGGGGGGAAGAAAGCAACCGTGAGTACTCATCCAAAGTACTCGCAAGCAAGGAACTACACTACATATGCATGGGTATATGTGTAAGGAGGCCATATCAGTGGACTGAACTGCAGAATGCTAGAATAAGAGGGGGATAGCTAGTCCTATCGAAGACTACGCTTTTGGCAGCCTCCGTCTCGCGGCATGTAGAAGAGAGTAGATTGAAGTCCTCCAAGTAGCATCTCCAAGTAGCATCTCCAAGTAGCATCGCATAGCATAATCCTACCCGGCGATCCTCCCCTCGTCGCCCTGTGGAAAAGCGATCACCGGGTTGTTTGTGGAACTTGGAAGGATGTGTTTTATTAAGTATCCGGTTCTAGTTGTCATAAGGTCAAGGTACAACTCCAAGTCGTCCTGTTACCGAAGATCACGGCTATTCGAATAGATTAACTTCCCTGCAGGGGTGCACCACATAACCCAACACGCTCGATCCCATTTGGGCGGACACACTTTCCTGGGTCATGCCCGGCCTCGGAAGATCAACACGTCGCAGCCCCACCTAGGCACAACAGAGAGGTCAGCCCGCCACTCTAAATCCTATGCGCGCAGGGGTCTGGGCCCATCGCCCATTGCTCACCTGCACGTTGCGAGGGCGGCCGGAAGCAGACCTAGCAACCTCCATTACAAAGGAAGTTGCGTTAACGCAGTCCAATCCGGCGCGCGTTGCTCCGTCGCTGACGTCAAGAAGGCTTCGGCTGATACCACGACGTCGGGTTACCCATAACTACTCCCACGTAGATGGTTAGTGCGTATAGACCAAATGGCCAGACTCAGATCAAATACCAAGATCTCGTTAAGCGTGTTAAGTATCCGCGAACGCCGAACAGGGCCAGGCCCACCTGTCTCCTAGGTGGTCTCAACCTGCCCTGTCACTCCGCCACAAAGTAACAGTTGGGGGCCGTCGGGAACCCAGGCCCACCTCTACCGGGATGGAGCCACCTGTCCTTTCAGCCCCCTCATCAGAATCACTTGCGGGTACTCATCGAGCTGACCCGACTTTAGTCACCATCTGTATAGTATGTATGTATGTATAGTATATACCCGTGATCACCTCCCGAGTGATCGCGGCCCAATAGTATAGCAAGGCAGACTGACAAGAATGTAGGGCCAATGATGATAAACTAGCATCCTATACTAAGTATTTAGGATTGCAAGTAAGGTATCAATAGATGTAGCAACAATGTCAGGCTATGCATCAGAATAAGATTAACGGAAAGCAGTAACATGCTACACTACTCTAATGCAAGCAGTATAGAGGAGAATAGGCGATATCTGGTGATCAAGGGGGGGCTTGCCTGGTTGCTCTGGCAAGAAGGAGGGGTCGTCAACTCCGTAGTCGAACTGGGCAGCAGCAACGTTGGTCTCGTGGTCTACCGGAGAGAAGAGGGGGAAGAAACAATGAATACAATGCAACAAATGCATATCGATGCATGACATGACAAGTAACGATGCTAGGTGTGCCCAATCGCGGTAGTAGGTGATACCGACGAAGGGGGGGAAACATCCGGGAAAGTATTCTCGGTGTTTCGCGTTTTCGGACAGATGAACCTGAGGGGGAAAGTTGCGTGTTTGATATGTTAGAGGTGTGTGGTGGACGAACGGGCTGCGTATCCGGGTTCGTCTCGTCGTTCTGAACAACTCTCATGTTGAAAATAATTTAATCCGAGTTACGGTTTAAAAGATATGATTTTCTAAAGATTTTATTAATTTCTGGAATTTAATTAATTATTTAATTTAATTCGAAAATGGATTTATGACATCAGCATGATGTCATGTTGATGTCAGCAGTCAACAGAGTTGACTGGTCAACCTGACAGATGGGGCCATTGACTCGGTCAACAGCACGGTCAGCAGGCCCAGTCAGCAGTCAACAGTCCTGTTGACTTAGTCAAACCTACACGTGGGTCCCACTTGTCATAGTCACAGTTTAACTAAACCTAATTAACTAGTTAATTAATCATTAGTTTATCTAATCAGAGTTAATCAGGTTAATTAACAGATCTAATTAAGTTAATTAATTATCTAATTAATTAATTAATTAATATTTTTCTAATTCTTTTTTTTAATAAAAACGTTCTGGGGCTCGGCCCCGTTTGTCATAGGCCCTAGGGACCTTAGCGAGCGTCGGTGTTAGCGGGTTCGGGCGCAACGGGCACGGGCGCTGCCCGGGCGGAGATCGAACCCACCCGGGTGCGAGGCGGAGGCCGGCGACAATGCGCCGGTGGCCAGAGGCACAGCACACGCAGCCGCACGGGTGCGTAGCGGCCCAACGCGGGGCTCGTCGAGAACGGGCGGAGGCAGGGATTGCGGCGTGGTGCGGGCGCGGCGGCGCACATGCACGGGCAGGAGCCGCTGCAGCGGGGGGACGAGCCGGCCACCACGGCGTGCGTGCATACGGCAAGGGGAGAGACCATGGCGGGAGCTAGCAGGTCAGGGGAGGTGCGACCAGTGCACGACGGCGGGTTACACGGGCGCGGCAACCGCGAGCTCCTCGGGAGCTCGGGCGTGACGGCGGGGGCGACCTACTACGACGGGAGGGAAAGAAGAGGGGGAAAGCAGAGGAGGGGCCTCACCGGGCCCTGCAGGTGTGCAATAGTGTGCGCGAGGAGGAGTCGGGGAGGCGCCGGAGCTCGGGGCGACGACGGTCGACGACGGGGTGGTGGTGACGACGGGCGACGGTATCGGGTCAACAGGCGAGGCCGCAGCGTCTGGCGGGTGTCGCGCGAAGGAGAGGAGGGCGAGGAAGAGTCCAGGAGGCAAGCACCGACGCGATGGGGTCGGCGGTCGGCAACGGAGGCGTCGTCGGGAGTGTCGCGGGGTCGCGCCCCCGATCTGGATCGAGAGGGGGGGAGAGCGAGAGGGGGGAAGTGGGGGAGTGGGGATCGGGTAGATAGGGTTCGGTCGCCCCAGGGGGGCTATAGGCGCCGGCTGGGCCGGCCTGGTTGGTCCAGAAGCCAGCTGGGTTGTGGCCCAGTGGGGGGTTTGTTTTCTTTTCCTTTCTTCTTTTTTGTTTTTCTATTTCTTTTCAATTTTCTTTTATTTTAGTTTTATAATATTTAGGAGCGACAACTAATTTGGTGTTATTAAATAGGTCACAGCCCCAGATATTCTGGCACTTTAAATAAAGTGTTTTGCATGTGCTTATTATTTTAAAAGCATTTTAGATAATTGTTTTATCGCTGTTCTAGTTTATTAAATGTATTTAAGTTTTTTCTTAGAAGATGATTTCTTCACCAACATTTGTTACGGGTTTTTTTTTGACACGTTAGGAACAATTTAGTTTTGACTTTTGAAAACTTTAATTGTTTTAACTTTAATTTAGATTTGAATTTGAATCGGTTCTGAACTAACGCGAGATTATCAACAATAATCGAGGTGACGTGGCATCATTACCAGAGGGTTACTGTAGCTTGATTACCCGGACGTCACAATTCCTCTCCGGCAGGGTGCCGGAACGGGCTCCCGAGAGGTTTTTGGTGGCTACAGAGGCTTGCGGCAGCGGAACTCCCGATCTATCTTCTGTCTCGATGTTCTTAGGGTACGTAGGCTTATATAGGCGAAAGAAGTCGGTCGGGGGAGCCTCAAGGGGCCCACGAGAGGGTAGGGCGCGCCCAGGGGGTGGGCACGCCCCCCTATCTCATGGCTTCCTTGATGCTCCCTTTACTTCAACTCCAAGTCTCCTGGGTCATAATCTTCCCAAAAATCACGCTGCCGAAGGTTTCATTCCGTTTGGACTCCGCTTGATATTCCCTTTCTTCGAAATACTGAAACATGTAATAAAACAGCAATATGGGCTGGCCTCCGATTAATAGGTTAGTCCCAAAAGTAATATAAAAGTGTATAATAAAGCCCGTAGTCATTCAAAACAGATAATAAAATAGCATGAATGCTTCATAAATTATAGATACGTTGGAGACGTATCAGCGACCACCAGCGGTACTACCATGACCACCAGCGGTACTACCGCGGAGACTGAGAGCGGAGGCATAAGAGGGAGAACGGGAGAGAGAGAAAGAGGGTTTGGGCGGCACTAGTAGCGGTGGTAGCCGCGGTACTACCGCTCACAGGAGGTACTACCGTTGCTGCCGCCACTAATACTGCCGCACAACCCGACACGAGAAGAGACATCCTCGAATTGAGGCGGTAGCGGTGCCAAACCAGGACAATACTGCCGCCGATGGACCCAAGCGATACTACCGATGTAGGACAGCGGTACTGCCGCTTGTGGACCATGGGCCATACTACCGCTCTGGTGGCGATACTATCGCTATCTCCTCACAATCTCCACTCCCGTCAAAACGACAAACTCCAAGGAGAGGAAATTAATTGGGGGTGCAATAATGAAGTGTACGTGTTGATTCCACCCTAGCCTTTCCAATGCGGACCCCCTCTTGATAGTACGGTGTCTCCTATGACTCAAGTCCACCAAAACGGAAACGAAAGAGACTACACCGTCTTCACTTAAAGCTCAGAGGGGAAAGAATCGTCTCGTGCCAATGAATGAATCTGTGAAAAACTCGACGCACACGATTAGTCCACAAACACATTGTCATCAATCACCAAAACTACTTAGAGAGAGACATGCCCTAACACCCTACCTAGACCAGCTGCTCTTTTGCACCATCGTGAGCTCCTCTATAATTCCTGCCATTCTCTCTTGCTCGGGTACAACCTCTATACAGGAGTTCCACCATGTCTAGACCTTGTCGTCGCCATGTCATGTCATTATCATTGCTAGAGCTAGCAATCATCGCAGCCGAGCATGCCATTGTTCTCAGAGCTCTCTATAGATGGCATAGGACACCTTAACCAGCCCTGTAGCACACCATAGCATTACAACCATGAAGATCGTGCTTTGACCGCTGCCAGTAGCTTGTTTCCGATGAGCTCGGGCAACCCTCGATTCTCCTGCAAGTACTAATTGACGTGGCTCACTCTCTAGAGCACATAGGTAACATCTGCCAGTCGAATGGTCGTCGAAGGAGCGATTCTTACGACCTCTGCCATGCCTGTGCATTGCTGGTGATTAGTCGTCGATGCGACATCATTAGTTAGGCACCAATCAGTCCTGAGTCTGTTATAGGTGGGTACCGCTGGTTAATTAACTAGTTAATACTTTTTGTTTAACAAAATAGTTAATCACAACCACTCTAGTGAGTTTGACAATGTTGGTGCAAGCATCGGCCAATCCCACTGCTAATGATTAACGCATTCACCCTTGAGTAATAACATAAAATATGATAATGTTACTAGTCACGTAATGTTATTCCATTAACTCGAACTATCCCGGCTTGAGTACTCGAACTGCATCCCAAGAATCGTTGAACTTTCGGATTTTTTGTCTAAACGAGGCGTCCAATATACATTAGAAAGATTTGGACAAGGCAATGACTTCTTATGTTGAACATTTTCATAGAATCCTAACCGTTTAAGAGTAGTTTTTTGTAAGGCATTTTTGTATTAAAAATGTGAATCATATTTTCAATGTAAGTTTCAAAAGTTGTTCAAAACAGGGCAAATGAGATGGCATTGGAAAGTTCCTGCAAATCCACTCCTTTTCATGTATAATATTTTCCCAAATTCCATACGATTTAAGCGTAATTTGAGAAATGACCAAATTTTGCCAAATATTTTTTTTGCTCCTACTATTAAACGGGTTGTGAGAGTGCTGCAAATGATTTTACCATTGAAAAGCAATAGAAATTACGAAACGTTATTGTATATAATTTTTTCACAAATTGAAACTCGAATATGGCCAAAACTTTCCAGTCACAAAATTAAAAAAAACTTGTAGGGATTAGGCAAATAATATACCATTGCAAAGCTATCAAAAATGCATTTATGTTTCATGTTGAACATTTTCTCAAATTTTCCAACATTTGCTCTTTTTCCTTCCCAAAATAGAGTACTCGAACTGAGCCATGTGCGAGTTTGAACCGAGGTCTTTTCACAGCCAAACTTCACTCTGTTTCTTGGTATTGGTTTCTTCATAACTTTTAGGCCATTTGTCAGAATTAATTAAATAATATATCATAGGAAAGCTATTGAAATGGCACAACTTTTTGTGTTGAGCATTTTTCAAAATCATAATGGTTTAAATCAGATTTTATTATGGTGAAATTAATGTCGAATGACAGATATCGATATCTTGATCTGTTGTTCAGAATGAAGCATATTATATACCATTGGAAAGTTGTTGTATAGTAGAAACTTTTTCAAATAGAAAGATTTTCAGAATTCATCATGTTTCAAGGCTTATGTTGGATAATATCAAACGACAACAACTTTTTTAACTCACCAATGAATGGCGGACTTCTATGACCAAATTGTTTGAACACCTCAGGATAAGCACATTAACTTATATAAGTGAAATTGAAAGGTTTTTATTTTATTCATTTTGTCGTTTGAACTAACGTTGTCATCATCTCCGAACTTAGTTTATATCATTGAACTGACTGGATTCTTTTCCCAAATTTTAATAGATGAACTTCTAAAGTACATAGGCATAAAATTTTCTCAAGTTTTTTGATAAGTGTCCCATTCTGGTACGAGAACTTCCAGCATTGAATGTGTTGCCTTTCTCTCTTTTCTAACTTGAACCTCCTGAAATATTTTTATTTTAATATTTTTAATGTATTTCAATTTCTTGATAACAATGTTGTAAAAAGTAGTACCGAGTTTCCTGCAACTTTTTCACACATTGAACCATCACCCTTTGAAGCGGTGAACCACATTGGAAGCTTGACCAAAATCATCATCTAGACTTTTCGATAACATTTTTGATCTTTTCAGAATTTTATCTATGAACTCCCATAATACAAGACGACTCTTTTCATTTCTTTGGCAATAACACAAGTTCAAAACTGGCAACAAATCACAAATCCATAGCAAGACAAAAGTAGTAGGACATTATTGGCTATTTGCATCGAACTTGTGCAATCTATTAGAGAGGATCAAAATTATCCTACCAATGTGTGTGTTAGAGTTCAGTAGAGAGGATATAAATAAGAAACCATCTCTTGAGGCATTAAGACAAACACATGTTAGAGCACAAGTGCAACACATGTTCATCTCTTCCCATGCCCATAGATCTTGTGACCTTGGATGCCATTGGGACTGGGTAGCGGGAAGGAGATGGAGGAACTCGCTTATGGTGATGGGGTGAGGTGGAGGAGTACCTCATTCGGTCATTAATGAAGCACACACGACTAGACGTGAGTTCATTCCCAAACAGCGACGAGGTCGGGTGGGCGGATGTGTACACAAAGACATGACATGAGTGGTGATGCCTCCCACTTTATCTATCACCATTGAGATCAGGCCACGAGTCAACAAGACTTGACCCATGTGTCCCCGAATTCAGACACGCTGGCTCAGTGCAAGGATTAGACACGACAAGTGGCAACGCTTGGTGGCGCACCCGGCTAGGGCACATTGGTGCTGGTCGTTACTGCAATGGGTGTAGGTGATGGAGGTGGGTGCGGGTAGACGCAACCACTGTGAGTCGCACGAGCATGGGGTGGCTAGGGACATGATGCTCTGATAGATGACGGTGGCGGATTGGAGGTGGCGGGCGACAGCGGGTGCGTCGGGGCTAGTGACCAATGACAGTAATAGTGGGAGGGAGAGGTCGGGTGGGGATTTTTGGCCAGACGATGGTTTTCGGGAAGGTAGAAGATGGGATTGGGGTGGGATTTATTAGTCAGCAAACTTGGAAGTTTTACAGTGGGATTCGGGAAATTGTCATACGGGTGTTGTACAGGGCGGACGTATAAAAAATATATCATGTTACTTAGTAACAAACATATATCCTCGCACGTAGGAGCAACATTCCATAGTGATGACTAATACACTTTAATTTTACTTATAACTCGGTACACGTCAAGTGAACAAATAATAAACATGATTTAGAAACTCTAATGAATGCCTCTAGCTATGTACCAGGATGTGCAATGATCAAGAGTAGGATATAAGAAATAATGGTGAATCATGGGCTTTTCACAATAATAATGCCAGCTGTATATGATTATGCAAATCAATATGACAATGAACGATGCCATCTCTGGTCATGTAATGAAAATAACGATGGATGTTGCATGATAATATATGTTGGAATAGATATGAAAATGCCATAATAGATAGGTAAGGTGTTGTTCAAGGAAGATGATGTTGTGGGCTTATGTGTAGGAGAACAAGAGGAAGTCCTCCAATAGCACTTGGATGCATCAGTGAAGTATGCGTCTAGTCTCAATGTGAGAGTGGGCATTGCTCAATACCGAGGAGGCTAGAAAAATAATGAAAGTACATGAAGCAATGTGGCATGAACTTGCATTAGTGATAAAGAACTAGAGAACCTATGAACATGGTATGGTTGTCTCATCAATATCATGCAATTGATAAACTCCTAGGATATAGTTTGGTGGTGCCGAAGCCCATCACGTGTCCCGGTCTAACCTCAGTGCTCGCTTACTTACAACTACCCCTCAACTTGGACTTCATTGCAATACTAGAGGTTCCCAATTTTTAGTTCATTAATGAAGAAAGGCAATGATTTCACATAATTTAACAAGATCTCTTCATTACTCTATTCAAGGACATTTACCAATGGATTCATCTATACTCCGATGTTATCTCAGGGCTCATTCACTTTGGAGGAAACTAAAAATAGGAATTAGGAATGGGAATTTTATAGGATGGCACCTGTCATCCTAAGGAATTTCTTGCCCGTTCCTATGAAAAAAAATGAGCTCTGAGTTGATGTGTAGTTTCCTTAAAAACAAAGCTAGCAAAATGGATAATATTCCTATGGAATTCATGTACGTGTTTCCATCTAATCGAATGCATCTATATGAAATTTTCCAATGTAATCCTTGTTCCTGTGTTTTTCCTATGAAATCCTCCAAATCAAAAGAGGCCTCAAACTATTGCAAGGAATCGTCTCTTCAAGTTTTGTCACTCTAGGATTGTTCATGCAATTTTGATTGTACCACCAATGCATACATATTACTTTTAGCACCAAGGTATTAATGTCATGCCAACATACATTCTCTATTCAACTTTGTATTCAAATATTAGTGAATCAAAAGGGAGTATAAAATGTACTGCTAAAAGGAGTCATGTTTTAAGAATTATAAGTGAAGCAAAAGAGCAATTCTATAGATGCATGACCATGCATGAGTTCTCCTAAAGTATATTCATTCATATGTGATTATTGTACATATCAACACACAAATTAAACGACGCTCCAGGAATAACACATATCATGTGAACCACCGAAACAAACCGATATACCTTGGGATCCAGGTGGAATGATCAAATATAGTGACCATGGTTGTTTATATACATGCAAAACTTGTTATCTGTCTTCTTGTTTCTCTTTCAGAATGCTAATTCAGATATGATGGCAATGTCTCCTAAAGATAGTAAGATAAACCGTTGTTTCTCTCTCTTAAAGCTAATGCATATATCATGGCAATGTCTCCTCAAGACAATGTGACAAACCCATGTTTTCTTACCCAAAAGCAAATGCACATAAGAATGCAAAACATCTTTAAGCTAGTGAGACAACTAAAAATTAATGTCCCAAATGTAGTGTTTGAGATACTCTCCACTGCCAGTGATGCAAGCTTTCTGAAGTCAATGCCTGAATCAGCTTGCCTTCTTCAGTCTTAACTCCAAGCAGAAACACAAGGTTCAGTTTTGCTCTGACTAGAAGTTGAATTACTAAGGAAGATGATTGAAAAGTCATATCAGCACATTATCGCCAAACATCTAGTGATGGAGGATATATAAGCGTCAAAAAGGCAGTCTCATCATCTTGCTCAACTTCTTGCACTGCAACTTTGCGGCAAGGTTAACATTTCTTAAGCTCTATCGGAATGGTCTAACTTCTTTAAACTTGTTTGCTTGTTGCATTCATTTGCACTTGTGGCAAAATTTGATGCCCAACGGATAAAATATGCTACAATGTCCTATTGTAATGTACATATTTATTGTTAATTGTTGTATGTTTCTCCCGCGGTCTGCTAATGAGTTGACCCAACCATGGGTCATTAACGGGTTGAAATAACCACGGGCCACCAATGGTCCTAAATAACCACTGCCTCGGGCCTAAAGCACCATGGGCCACAAGTAGACTGAAAGCACTACGAGCCATTGATGGGCCGAAAGCACCACAGTCTGGAAATGTGTCGACATTATAGCATGTCGTAATATGGGCCAAAAGAAACATGGGGAGCTCACGGGATGAAATAACCATTGGTCACATACATACCAAAAGTACCACAGGTTGCAAATGGGCCAGAAGAAGCAACGTGCCTAAACCGTACCGACAAACCCACTAGGAGGTGGTGAGCCAAATCCACACAGGATGCCAATGGGCCATATAGACCCGGACTATTAATGGTCAGGCGCACGTAGGACTTTAACGGGCCTTCCATGGGCCAGAAGCACCAAGGTTTGATAGAAGCCCGTAGGCCTTAACCATGCATGGCCTAGGTTGGGCTAGCCTTTTTACCTCAATGGGCCTCTAGTGGGCCAAGTGATTTGTGCCGACGTGCGGAAGCTACACTAAGGCCATCTAATGTGTGATGCGTATTCCAATTAATAGCAGACACATAGTTTGCTTAGCCCAATAGGATGCCAAAACGGGGCAAACCATAGGAGGCCACATTGTTAACTAATATATGATCTTGTACCCCGCACCTGTTAGCTTAAAGACGGCGTGTTATGGCGGTTGCCACGTGTTGATGTTGTCCCGGTTGAGCCGGTCCCCCGCGATGGAAACCACTTTCATGATGTGTCATTTTTGTCATGGGAGGGCACACTTTCATGAGAAAAAACAACTTTTCCATGGAAGTGATGTATGATAGCACATGTATGATTATGCCCCAAACCCGCCATGGATGTACATCGATGATAATAAAAAAGACTTACTATGATGAACGTGTATCATCACATATGTGTCTTTTTCTTGTAACAGGAGCATGAGCATTTCCAGCGAGAGGGCGGCGTCTGATTGTCATTATTGTTATTTTGCTAGATGAAGCTCCAAACCTAGTTTAGCTAGGTGGTTGTTCCATTGTTAGAGTTTTGTACAATTGCCCTCTAATCAGTCGTGCATTGTTTCATTTTTACCGTGTTTTTATTTGTAAACCAGTTCATTCTTTCTCCTATATGAATTAGCAAGAACACATTGTCCTCGTCACATAATTCCATTACAGAAACATACAAACATAATTTATAATCACACATAGCCAATAGCAATGTAGCACGTGCAAAATGGGACGAGTACATGCGGACACATTAGATTGGGGTAAGAAGAAGGCGCAAAAGCAAGATATATGCATAAAAACCATGCACATAGCTTACTACTTACACCAATCCAAAATTTGTCGAATTACCATATGCATGCGTGATGATATGGAACGTGTGTAAGGATGATATTTATACTTCTTTCATTATGATATGCCAATATATATTCCATAAACTGACTAGGCCACCACTATCGGTCAGCTACGCCGTCAATGATGACGTATTCGTCACCGACCGAGAATTGTTCATGGGTCAGAGGCAACTCAACGACGATATGTCTTGGCTGGTCAGTGCCAACAACCCTATAGTAGTGTTACCGGAGTAGGGCATGAGAAAGATAACCTAGGGAATGGAGAGTGAGAATAGAGGGATTTATAGGAGTGTTCCTGTAAAAATAAATAAACCGCTTGGAGCGGGAAAACTCCTGCCACTGCCCTCCTGTTAATGTGTCATGCGAGCAGGTCAGACGATGCTCGGGGGAGAAGGAACAGTGTTGGGCTACTTACTACACAAATGAGACCTAAACGTGCATTTCTAAAAGAACTACAACCAAACCGACACTATCAGAAAAGTGTTATGACCTCCCATGCATTTTTTTAATTTTATTATAAACCGTGTCATTCTATCTTCCACTTGAATCACTGGGATCATCACATTATGCTCTTGACAAGGTTCCACGATAAAAAAAATACAGATATACTACGTAATAAATAATTAACACTCCATACACATATCCAATAGCTCTATAGCACGTGCAAAAAGGGTGAGTAAAATATAGATGGATACATAGATTGGGGTAAGAACAGAGGCGCAAAAGCAACCTAGCTATATGCATACACCACACACATAGCTTACTACATATAGTGATCGAAAATTTGTTGTCAGAGTAGGACTTGAAAAAACCTATCTCGACGTACTACTTAGGCTCTTAGGTTATTCTACGACGTCCCACACTCTTCGACTATTTATTTTGCCGAGTGGTACCGAAGTTAGGCTCTGTAAATATCCATCCCTCCGACTATATTGACCGTGTAGAATGCCCTCTACAGCCATAGGGCACCTGCATTCCGTATCATGGGAACCAGCTCACCACCAAGGTGCAGAGACATGACCTTATTGGTGCCGCCCACAAGCTTTCCACCGATGAACACTGCTGGGACGGGTGGCCCCTTCCCGAGAAGCTTGAGGAGCGCCTTCTCCATCTCCTTGCCCTTGGGATCATGGTCTAGCTCATGAACCAGAGCATTGACACCGAGGTCGGTGAAGAGGCGGGTTACCGTGTGGCACATGCAGCATGAGTTCAAGGTGAAGATCACCACCCCCCGCTCTGACGCCATCTTCATCACACGGTCCATCTCTGCCCCTGACACTAGCTAGATCAAGAACCTCGAGGCAACCTGGTATCAACGAGCTTGCTGCTAGCGTACTCCTAGCTAGAGAACTTGCGAGTAGTTTGTGCTTCTGTGGGATGAAACTTGGGATGGCTTGGTAGCATGGAGTCCGTGGGTTCCTTTTATAGCGCTGCGCAGGTTGGTTGAAAGAGTGTGTACGTATTCAGGAGATCAACCTGGATAGTGCATCGATCAGGCTTTTCATTAGGAGCCAATGGACTTCGGAATATTAGCTTGTGTCTACCTATAGAGGAATCTCTCATATCTGGCTATCGGAAGTTCAAGGGCCATCTACTTTTCTGCATGGATTTGGCCATGTGCGCGCACAATATTGACGAGATCAGTCAAATAGCTGTATGTTGTCCCACAATTCTGCTGGGACAACGACGGGGAATACCAAATTAGCGATATTGTACGTACGGCCAGTGCGTTGCCATGAAAACCAGCCAAGTATGCAGCCGGTGACGAGTCGCCTCGGTTTCAGAATAACATCCAGATATCTCCCTCCATCACTTATCTGTAGGCACAGAATCGGTTCAAGTTGTCTGCTTTCTGAGTGCATATTTAGATGCTTCAGCTTTGTGAACCCCATCGTAATCGATCGACGGCCTGATTTTGCCGGATACGGAGGCGTCGCGACGCCACAGTCCGATGACTTAATTTTTGCATTTTATGTGACACATCTTTACCGAATTAATTGATCCTGCAAAGATCAGCTAGAAAGCGAGGAAAATACGAACAAAGAAGGCTCACATGTGCTACTTTTATTTATCTTTTGTCAAAACCTACTTCAACATCAAATTTCGGTCCTATATCTGTTATGATCTTTTTATTTATCTCATGTCAGACTGTTTGTGTTAGACTGTCGCTCATTATGCTTTGTATCATTTTGATGCCGGAAGTGCGCACAATTACTTAAGTGCGGGAACACTCACCTGCCAAGTCCTACCGCCTGCTCGTTTTGCCTTGCGATTCACGCAGTAGTTCGATCCCACACAAGGGCACAATAAAAAGGAAAAAAAATCCCTTAAAATGTTTTAGGTTTCAACAATGAAATTTACGGTTTTTGCATCTAAAACCGAAAAGTTTCAAACAGTTTCAGACATATAATTTTAAGCAATTTTTTAGTCGGTCGTAGACAAAAAATAATTGGTTTTTATCGTTCACTCGTACTAAGTTTCAATATTGAAACTTAAACATATTTTTTAATCATCAAAATATATTCAAAATGGATCTTATTTGAAAGCTCTGGTCACGAGTACACGAATATGAAAATATAACTTAATTTAGAATTTTCGTTTAAAAGAAATAAAACTTTGAAAATCAGAAGTCAAATAAAAAGCGGGCACCTGGAAAAAATGTGCCACAAATCCTCTCCCCGTTTGATGCTATATTTTGAGTTAAGCGTCCTTTATTGAAAAATGTGCTACCTTTTGTTTTGCGATTACACAAGGAAGACCAGCGATTGCCTTACGAACAGATTTTAGTAGTCATCAATGTCGGATTTCTGCCCACGGATCAATCAACTACACCAAAATGCAACGAACACACACACGTCCCCTCAAAAAAAAAACACACACACACACACACGCACAAAAGTATACATATAGCCAAAGGGCTCTTGTCTAGTCCTTTCTTTTTTGCGTTTCTTTTCTTCTTGATACAATGTTTACACAACCTGATAGCACGCATATCCAGCGAACGTCAGATTTTAGCATGACAACTTGAATTTTTTTTATCGCAAGTTGTGTCCGTCGAGAATTGCAAGTTTAGTTAGCAAGCATGACAAATCCACTTTATTTCATTTTTACCATAAATTACCATGCTTGCAAATTAAAAAAAGCGCTTATGCAAATATAATTTGCAGGAAAAAACTTTTGATTTATCATGTATAAATTTTGACGTCAGATTTTTAACTTTTCTAACCACCAACCCCAACACAAACCTAAACTAGACAGACGTCCTAGCCCTGCACGGACTCTACAGACACCTAGCACAGTAGTACGGCATACAAACCGATTCAAACACAAACTACTAATAGTCGTAGGTACTAGCTAGCTTAGTTTATGCAAACTAACAAGACTACAAAGTAAGACAATTCCTAAGTCTTTTTTTAATCATGACTCCCCATCTTTTGTGCTCATCTCGATCCCTGAATGGCTCATGAATCATCCCTTATCAACTAATCCTCTCGCGCCCAGACAAATCTAATTTTCATACAATTCGACAACAACAATCTATGCATTATGCATTAGACTACCCAGCCATGCTATCGACCTCATGGAATGCACCACCTTGTGAATTACACCATCCACCCTAACCAGTTATATCAGCTACCTTGTGGAACATGACTAGTACAGAAAACGATAGCAGTGGCGTGCCAAAAAACACATAGGAAGTGGGGTCCCCACACCACCAATATGATGCCACTAATAAATGTTACTGGTGGCATATTTTTGCACGTCACCCGTAATAGAAAACACTAGTGCACGCTGAAGAAACAGAAAACACTAACGGCGTACCAGTATAGAAACACACCACTAATGTAATTTTCCGGCTAAAAAATGTTGTCGCGACATCGTATTCCCAGCAAAATGGCTATATTTGTTTTTGTTGTCCCGCCCGCATTTTGAGAGCTTTGGCTACAAGACCAAAATTTAGCCAAAAATTCTGCCAAAAGAGCAAAACTTGGCAAAAAAATTTGCTTCCATGGCTTCAAAATTAGCACGTTGGCTCATTTTTGCTGCTATGGCATCATTTTTCAGTTTAAAAGAAATCGCACATATATAACATGTTCAACAAAGTACTAACATAGCAAGACTAGTAGCATATAACATGTTCAACCAACTACCAGCATAGTATGACTAGGTAGCATGCCTACTAACCAGAGTCAAGACACAATTAGGGTTGCAGTTACAACATCTCCAACCGGCGCGCAATATAAGCGCCGTGCCGAATATTTTTGGTTTTTAGCGCGCGCAACCGCTAAGCGAGCTCCAGCGGAGGCGCAATAACCGCACGGGCGGCATAAAGAGTTCAGCGCGCGGTCCGAAACGCCATCGCGCGCCGTTAATTTGCTGCGCCCGCTTCCGCGCGCCGCACCCTCTCCGCCGCGCCACTTTCGCGCCGCCCGCGCCGCCGCCGGCGAATTGGCCCGATGGACGGTCACGCCGGCACCCCCTCACCCCTTCCTACACCCGCGACCCCTCCGTCGGCGCCGCCGCCGCCGCCGCAAACCCTACCGCGGGGAGCTTTGGCTTCGCCTCCGCTAGTGCTCCTCCAAGCACCGGCATCGCGCGCGGCCTTTTCATGCCTCCATGGACGACCTCGGGGGCGGGTGGCGTCACGGCGGTGGGTTGCGTCGCGCCGGCGCCCGCCGTGAAGCCTCGTGTACCCCTCTTGAAGCTCCCAAATGCGGCGCGGGCGAAGAAGGGCAAGGTATCGTTGAAGAAGAAGAAGGCGACTGACGGCTCCTCTAGGCCATCGAGGAAGAAGCTTGTAGGGCGTGCGACGGACGCGGTGGCGACCGAAGCGCCGGTGAGCTCACTTGTTGAGCCGGCGGCCGACACGCACAAGGTGTTCGATGAAATGCCCACAAGGTAAAATTTCGCCAACTTTTTTGTTGTTGTTGTTTTTTGAATGCATACATATGGATAGCTTATTTGCTTCGTTGTATATACTTTGTAGTTTCAATGATGAGGCATATATGTCAACTATGGGTGTTGTCTCCAACAATTCTCATTGGTCTCAAGCCAATGAGATGCATTTCGATGATCATGAGTTTGAGGTGGACGAGGATGGTGAGGGCATTGTCGATGCACCAAAAGGAAGAGGGGGCAACTACACCATGGATGAAGACATCTTGCTATGCAATACTTGGTTGCAAGTGCCGAGGGATCCCCTCGTTGGAGGGGATCAAAGTAGAGATGCATATTGGCTCCGGATGAAGGAACACTTTGATGTACAAAACAAAAGTGGAATTGACCGCTCCGGCAGACCTCTTCGCTCCCGGTGGTCGACAATCACCCGAGATTTTCAAAGGTGGGCGGCCGCACTTAAGGCGGTTGACAAGTTGAACCCAAGTGGCACTAGTGATATAGATAGGGTAACTGTCATTTCTTTCATGATTCTTCCATGTTCATCATGCGTCTTCTTGGTGTTTCTAGTGCTAACTTTTTTTTGTTTGTAGCTCAATATTGCACATAACTTGTTCCAAGGAGAGGAGAAGAAGACCAAGAAAGGAAAGATCAAGAAAGGAGACCATTTACCTTGCCTCATTGCTATGAAGAATTGAAGGATGCTGACAAATGGAAGCCCCGTGATGCTATCGATGATGATGATCAGAGCAACAAGCGTAAGTGAACTATTGATTTGGATGATGATGAGGAGGAGGCATCAAGCGATGACAGCAAGAGAAGCCCTACACCAAACTTGGTTTCGTACTCCAAGCCAAAAAGACCGGATGGATGCAAGAAAGACACAAAAGAAAAGAAGAAGAGGAAAGGAGATGACGAGCTAAAAAATGCTATGGAAGCTATTGTGAATGCAAGAAAGGAAGCGAACGAGGTGAGGAAGATGGCAAGGAACCAAGATGCTGCGGCCGAGGAGAGGAGGATGGCAGCCGAGGAGAGGAAGGTGCCATTGGAGGATAGGAAGGTGGCCATGGAGGAGCGAACTAGGTTGTTGGAATGACAGAAGTACATGTTCTTCATGGACACATCTACTCTCGATGAGAAGCAAAAGGAGTACGTCAATCTTGCCCGGGAAGAAGTGTTGGTCCAAAAAAGAGCCATGGGAGGTGGTGGCATGGGCAGCATGGGAGGCGGTGGCATGGGCGGCATGGGAGGCGGTGGCATCGGCGACATGGGAGGCATCGGTGGCTTCGGAGCTACCATGGGCGGCATGGATGGCATGGGTGACTTCGGAGCTACCATGGGTGGCATGGGTGGCTTCGGAGCTACCATGGGAGGCATGATTTTTGTGTCTCTCATGGGAGGCATGGGAGCACCTCCGGGCGGCATGGGCAGAATGTCTTCCGGTGTGCCTCATCACACACCTTTCGTTGAAGATCTTGCCAACACCTTCCGAGCTCCACATAATGATGCAGCGCGCGACAATGAAGAGGACGAGGAAGAATCATCTTCGGATGAGGATGATGAATCGGAGGAAGAGGAGGATGAAGACGAGGACGCGACATGATTGTTCATGGCCCATTCGTTTGTGTGAACTTTTATGTCATGAACTTGGTTCGGATTTTGAACTTGGTTGGATGATGTCGTGGGCATGAATTTGAACTTTAATGTCATGAACTTGTTTGGGTGATTTAAACTATGCCATGTGTTTGTTTTGATGTTTGAAATATCATCACCGACTTCAAAATGCAACCAATGGCATGCGTCGGCTGCTCGCGCGCGCTGCAGTTTTAGCGCGTTTGTTGGAGCAGCTCGGGATCGCTATAATTTGCAGTGGCCACTGGAGCACGCGCTCCTCTCCGCACAAAAACTCACGATCAGCACGCTGCAAATGCTTTTTTAGCGCGCCACGCGTTCCCCGGCTGTTGGAGATGCTCTTAGGGATTCGGAGTCAAAGGAGTCCGAGGAGTCTTGGTCATGGTATTTGTGGTACACCATGATCTCCCCACATTCATGGTCAGGTAGAATGTAACCCTCTCCACATCTACCATCCCGAAGGCATCTAATAGGTCTCTCCAACTAGGGTAACCGAGATAGGTTCAGTCTTCCTCGTTGGTGAGAAGCACAGTGAGGTTCCTGTCCTTCGTCACTTGCATCTGGGTAACTTCAAATGTACCATCTCAGCAATGCCAACATTGATCTTCTCTAGGAAGTCATGCCTTGCCCTACAAATGATGGTCTGAGCAAAATTATAAGAACAAAAAAGTAGATAAATTTTTGGCATGCAACTATGGAACTTAGTCACAACATGTTGAATTGAAATATATTGTCCAAGTTAGGAAGTCATTGGGAAGATCCATGAAGAACTTTTTGTCCTTCTGGTAGTTGTCTTTGCTACAGTTGGCGCACATGTGATCGAATTACTGCATTCATGTTGCCAAATTAAACATGTAGTGAAATGGTCTTCACACAACACACATGCATCTATGCCAAATGAAATTACCTAAACTTGAATTTGCAAAACGAGAAGTAGCATATACTTAAAAAAGTTGACAAATTAGTATGTGTATAATTTAGACACTCTAGTAGTTCATTACATAATTTAGACACCATAGTATGATCAGTTGCACATTAAATAAATATTCTAAATTTAAACATTGCTATGGCCATACGAAGTTTAAACATAACACATGCACAAGTTTAAAAGTTTAAACAACCTAGTATGATTAGCTAATGATAACGATAAAACTAGCTATGGTGATAGCCTAGATAGCTCCCACCCATCTAACTAGCTCACATGCGGGCACACGGGAGCTCTGGGTGAAATTACTGCAGTACGACTCAAAGTCATACGAGTCGTAGTCATCGGGGTTGGGCTCCATCATCCCTCCCCCCCCCCCCCCCCCGGCCGCCACCAGAGGGACGGCCTCGTGGCCGTTGGTGGTAGACCGGCCGCACGGCAGGTCCTGCTGAGGCTCCTCGTCGGACGACTCAAGGACGATAGCATCCCATTATATGTAATCATCCACTTGTTGGTGCACCTCCCTATGCACGTCGTCGTATTATCTAATACCTGGCAGTTATCCTTAAGGAGATTAGGCTCCTCCTTGAGGAGATGGACCACCAAGGGGTCAAAGAGACGCGCCTCAGCCTCGAGGTTCTCTGGCACGAGGAATTTTACGGTGTGGTCCTTCTCGGGGAAGTTGAGCTCTGTCTATTGCCGAAGAATTGTAGCGAAACTTAGTTGTAGGCGTGTTCCTCCATTTATGTGGTCTTCTGTGTTCCAAGTCAACAGTTTTGTCCATAAAAGGAGACCCCCCCCCCCACCATGTTCTTCTCTTTCGCCATCACACCACAGTACGACACCATGTCAGACGGTGGGGAAGCTCACACCAAGGAGATTATCGGCCTAACCCCTCTGTGTTTTCTGGATTTCTTTTGCTGCTTTTGCTTGGAGTTTTTGGACTAGTCGGAATAAGTTTATAATTTAGCATATTTTCCCTAACTGCCATGCTGATTGTTTGTTTAAAATGGTTGCACTCTTATAGCAATGGAAGCCACTGGCTAAGGCGGTTGATGATGATGCGCTCACCTCACCCATTGTCAAGATCAGAGTGTTGGCCTGTTTGCTTTGCCCTGCCTCCCATGCAATTCCTGCGACTGGAGTTTAGTTACTTCTTTTATCGCTTATTGACCTGCACGCCGTATTAGCTGGGATGGTTGTAATGTTATTTTGTACCTCTCTTGTGGCACTGGATATTGTTATTGTGGTCGTTGGGCTTTATTTATAAAATCGGACAGTATGCCTTTTCTCTAAAAGAAGAAACATCACTCCATCTGTTATGGGATGGTCCCGTTGCTCTTGAATGCTAGAATTCCGTCGTCAAAGAAAATATGAGGACTGTCTCAACAATTGGATTATGAGTCACGTCTTAGTTAATCCATAGTCAAGACGCATACAATGATTTCCAGAGCTGGCATTGGCTGATTTGCTTTGTAATGTTTCCTGTTTTCTTTTCTTGATGTACATATTTTGTTTTAATATATGGAAAATACCATAGAACGATTGTATGTGTAGGTTCAAAAAATGACACAAACCTCCCGGTGAGAGCATAAGATGCTGAATTTTCGGAGAACTTGTCCTTTGTATCTGGCTTGATACATCTCACATGGAGTAGAAAACAAGAAAGTACAAAGAAAAAAATAATATTCTTTTGTGCAGTCTCCATTGATCTAAAATCTTACGATTCTTCATCAACTCTTGGGTCTTCACCATTTCAGGTGGTAGTAATCTAGCATGAGACTCGTGGTGAAATGCAGAGTAAGTTCAATTGCGCATCGTCTCTTTACTCTTGGAATCCTGAGGTTTTCTATTCCATGGATGGCGGTGTGATTTATGGATAGGATCTACCGCTCCTAGGCTGGACACGGTTTATTGCTTGGCATTATATCAAATTATTTTATTTTTAGGGTGCTCTGGACTTTTTGACTGTGTGCATCTAGCTATGCAGAGGCCGGGTTTTTTTTTCGATACGATTGTATCACCTTGATATATCTATTCAATAAAAAGTCCCTTATTGAAAAAGCTAATAATGTGCGAGGTCTTCTTTTCTCCGCATAGATCAATGAAAATAATGTGGACATGAACTGGAACTCGCAGTTTGTTTAAGCTTTAGGTCGGACCCCCTTTCCTCCTCCTCCCCCTCTCGCCCTAGTCGTCCAGTCCCCCTCCCCCGTTCGCCGGTCGTGGTTCGGCCTTCCTCCTCCCCTCTCGTCGGTGCTCCCACCCTCCCTTCCCCTGCCTGCTCGCCGGTGGTGCCCTCTCCGCCGCCTTCCCCGCTGCCTGCGCTAGGATCTCGTTTCTGGGCCCTCGCGTCCGATGAGGAGGAATCGCGGTCGGCTGCCTCCTCCCCCCGCTGCCCTTCGGCCTGCCCTGGGAGGGTTGCGCCACCCCTCGTCGCACCCCGCTCCCGCAAGTTTGCCCCTGGTGGCCGGGGTCGGTCGGTGGCTGCGGCTTCGCCTGATGCTGGCTGGATCCGGGTTTCGCACCGTCGGCGTAAGTCCGGTAAGTTCTCCGTTGCTTCTCCTGGGCCTGGGATTCTGGGCAGTGCACCTGATGAGGAGCTCGGAGGCTCTCCATCTCACTCTCATGCTTTCTCCTCGGCTGCCTCGTCGCCGGCGGCGGCGGCGCCGGGGGCGTTGGTGGAGCTGGCGTCGTGTGCCCTAGATCTGGATTTCGCCTCGGTGGCCAGTGGGACACGGGCCGTCCCACCATTTGGGCATGTTGGGCCTTTCGCTTCGGCGCTACCCAGTGGGCCTACTCTTCCTCCCCCTCTCTCTTCAGTTGATGAATTCCCCCCCTGCCTCTTCCGGCCTAGTTAGGCCCCCCGGTCTGGTTCCTGCTCCCCAACCCTCTTCGGCCCATCTTACGCGTCGGGCCCAGGTGGGCACGGCTCGGTCGGGCTATATATGGATACCCCGCGGTTCGTTTCCCCCTTTGCTAGGGTTTCCGACTTCCTCTTCCGATCTGCGCCGTCACCGTCTCCTCATTTGTCGCCTCGTCAGATCTAGCCCTCCTCCTCCTCTTGTCCTCCCTTTCGCTGCGGTGCTCGCCATGGACAAGTCTCGGGGATCTTCCTGCGAGGCGGTCTCGGACAGCAAGCGCCGCCGCGAGGACTCCCCTGCTTCTGCGGTGGATCTGGAGCTCAAGGCTTCGCTCCGCTCCAAGCTAGAGGCGGAGCAGGCGGTGCGCGAGCAGGTGGCTCGTGACCGTGCGGCCTGGGCTGCGGGTTCGGATTGGCTGCAGCGTTCGAAGCGGGAGCGTGCGCCTGGGTCTGGTCAGCAGGGATCTGGATCTGGCCCCTCCCTCTCTCCGGCGCTAGATCCGTGGGAGGCGGCGGCGGCCTCCGGCGGTGGGGTTTCTTCTTCGTCTGGCTCCCTGCCTGCCATCGGCGTGGGGCATGGCTCGTCTACTCCGATGCGTTTCCCCCCTCCTCCTCGCCCGGCTGGTGTCGGTGCTGGATCTCGTCCGCCGCCCCGGTCCTTCGCAGGGCCGGTGCGTCGGCCCCCCGGCCCGCCCTCCGGGGCGCCTCCCTCTTCGGGGGTGGGAGACGGGCTGCTTCCTCCTCCCTCGTCGCTTCCGCAACCCCGCCCCTCCCCTGCTTCCCAAAGCAACCCCTCTGCGCTCACTTGCTTCGCCTGCCACAAGCCTGGCCATTTCCAATCTCGATGCACCAACCCACCGTTCTGCTTGATCTGTCGCTCCGATGGTCACCTCACGGTCAACTGCATGAATAGGCAGAAACCTCCCTCGGTTCTTCAGTTCGGCTCGGGCCTCCCCGGTTGTGCCTTCTTCGCTTTCGACAGTGATCTGCCTGTCCTGGAGGTGGCGCCCGCTCTTTCCAATGCTGTGATTGTTACTGTGAAGGACCAAAAGATCTCGCCCCAAACTCTTCTTGAAGGGCTTCGCATTTGGGATGAGGCTGGGTGGGATTGGCAAGTGGTGCAGATCTCGGACTATGAGTTTTCGGTGGTGTTTCCCTCCAAGGAGTGCTTGCGAATGATTGCTTCGTGTACGAGTTTCACTTTGCCCCTCAACCAACTGGTGGTCTCTATCAAATTGGCGTCCTGCAATGGTATGGCAGTTGGGCCTCTCTCCCAGATTTGGGTCCTGATTGATGACTTGCCTGCTGGTCTTCATTCGTCTGCCTTTCTCATGGCGTTTGGGGTTCTGATTGGGAAGCCCATGGAGGTGGATGAGGAATCCCTGAACAAGGTTGGCCCTGCTAGGATGAAGGTTTGGTGTGTGGATCCTGAGCGTGTGAATGGCATAATTGATATCTTCCCCTCCCCCAATGGTATCAGACTTCGGGTGCGGGTGGAGGGGGCGGCTGCTTTTCAGCCTCCACCTCCCCTTCCTCCCCCTTCTAACCCTTCGGACAAGCATGATAAGGAGGGGGATGGATCTATGGGTGGTACCAATCAGAGCAATGGATCTAACTTCCGCTTCACCCAATCTGAGTGGGATGGTTTGGCTGAGTCTGAACGTGAGCTGTTTCACTCCCAAGCTCCCTCTGGTACTGCGCCCCGCGAGGATGTGGGGAATCCTACTGCTGCCCCGATGGTTTCTGCTGCTGGTGATGATATGCCGAAGCACCCTCCTCTGTCGGCCACCCCTGTGTCTGGTGCCTGCTCCAACCTTCCGGTCCGGTCGCTCTCCCCCACTTGCTCGGGAATTGAGGATCTTTCTGCCTCTCCTGTCCGCGACGTGGTGGGATCCCAGTCTCTGCGGAAGAAGAAATCTTCAGTGCACAAATTCTCGGCTAAGAGCAGAAATTCATCAGGCTCGAAGCAATCCATGACTGGGGTATGCCGTCGTCTCGACAAGGACATGGGGTCTATTTCTCGCTCGGGCCCTCCTCCGGCTTCTCCCGCTGCTCGGTCGCCTGCTATTCGGTCTCCTGCGTCCACAGCTCGCAAAGGCAGGCGGGTAGCTAATTCGGGTGGCTCTATCATGAAGCGGGCGGAAAAGCGTGCTGCGGCGAAGGATCTCCCCCCCCCCAGGTACTCCTCCCGTCCCCTCTTCTGTTTCTTCTCTGGTTCGGTTGGTTTTACCTTCTCTTTCGAATGATCTTCTTTTAAATATTATGTCGGACATGGGAGTGGTGGTAGATACTTCTATTGGTTCTCCTAGTTCTCTTCTTGCAATCATTCGGTCTAACGAGGTGGCTCAGGCGGCCATATCTAAAGCCAAAGAGGTCGTTGCCTCTTTGGCTGGTGCTTCTAGTAGTACTTAGGGTGCGGAGGCGGGTGTGAAAGCTGGTAGTGGCCAGCCCCAACCCAACTTATCAAGGAGGGGCACGACTAAACGAGCTAAATCCTGCGCGGCTCCTAGCAAGTCGAGTCTCCGCATTAAAAACCTATCTTACAAATGAGGGCTTTATTTTGGAATATTAGAGGGTTCGGTGCTAGGGGCACCGCGACCAACTTAAAGATCTAGTCCTCTCTAAATCTATTGATTTCGTGGGGTTGGTTGAAACCTTTAAGGAAGCTTTTTCCCCTAATGATCTTTCTGCTATCGTGGGCATGGACAGATTCGACTGGCACACGTTACCTGCCTCGGGTCACTCGGGTGGGATCTTGATAGGCTCTAATAAAGATGTTTTTGATTTTGTTGCATTTGATCATGGGATCTTTTGGGCTAGTTCTGTAGTTTGTCATAAAGCCATGAATACCCTCTGTGAGTTTATCATGGTATATGGGCCTGCTGATCATTCTTTGTCCCCTTAATTTCTCAATGAGCTTTCTGTGAAGATCGAATCCTGCAATCTCCCGATGGTTATCGGGGGTGACTTTAATCTCCTTCGTTGTCCTTCTGATAAAAGCAACGATATCTTCTCCTGGCCTCTAGCGAATGCCTTTAATGATTTTATCAGCGCCAATGCTATGCGTGAGCTTCCCCGGGGCGGAGCTCGCTTTACCTGGTCCAATCATCAGGCTAACCCTATTAGATCAGTGCTTGATAGAGTCTTCATATGTCCCAGGTGGGATTCCATGTTTCCTAGGGCCTCCCTCGGCGCCAAATGCATAGTTGGTTCTGATCATACCCCCTTAATCCTTGACGACGGTTCTTTTAATCTTAGACCTCCGGCTAGATTCCAATTTGACGCCTCTTGGTTGATTGTCGATGGTTTTTTCGAGATGGTGGCCTCGAAGATATCCCTCCTTCTCTCCTCCAACGCTCGCTCCTTTGGGCCTCTGGATGACTGGCACTCGTGCTCTTACAACCTACGTAAATTTCTTAGAGGTTGGTCTCGCAATCGTGCGGCGGAGGATCGGCGTTCCAAAATATTCCTTGAGGCACAGATCATGTCTCTTGACCTCGCGGCCGACTCCACTAGGCTCTCTGATGATGGCTGGGCGGTTCGATATAACCTTGAGGCTGCATTAATGCAGTTGCACCACCAGGCTGAGGTTTATTGGCGCTAGCGGGGGACTCTCAATTGGACTCTAAAAGGTGACTCCCCTACGGCTTATTTCTTTGCGACCGCGAACAATAGGAGAAGGCGTTGTGGTATCAATAGACTGATTATTAATGGTGTGCGCTCTTCAGATCAGTCTGCTATTATGGCTCACGTGATGGACTTCTTTTCTTTGCTGCTTGGGGGCTAAGCCTTATTCGGGCTTCTCTATTTCCCCTTCCCTCTGGAACATAGGCCTAAAAATTTTGCCTGAGGAAAATGCCTCTTTGATGATTCCCCTTTCTGATCAGGAAATATGGGATGTAGTTAATTCTGCTAATCCTAATGCTACCTCTGGGCCAGACGGCTTCTCTATCCCTTTCTTTCGAAAATTCTGGCCTCAGTTGAAACAGCTGGTCTGCAATGTCATCCAGGGTTTTTGTCTTCGTACTATCGATATCTCTCGCCTGAATTACACAGTTATTTCCCTGATCCCCAAGGTTAAGGGTGCTGAATTAATCTCTCAATTTCGACCTATTGCTTTGATCAATAACTTTGCCAAATTTCTGGCTAAGGGCTTTGCGAATCGACTGTCCCCGGTTGCGCATAGAGTTATCAGCCCCTTCCAATCTGCATTCATCAAAGGTCGTTTCATTTTTGATGGTATCTTATCTTTGCACGAGATTGTGCACGACCTTCACTCTCGGAGATCTAAAGCGGTTATCCTTAAGTTAGATTTTGAGAAAGCTTATGACTCGGTTAGTTGGTCTTTCCTCAAACAGGTCTTGCTTGCGAAAGGTTTCGACGGAGCTTATGTGCATCGTGTCATGCAGTTGGTCTCGGGTGGCCATACTGCCGTTTCAGTGAATGGGTTCATTAGTAATTTCTTCGCCAATGGCAGAGGCCTCCGTCAAGGGGATCCTGCCTCCCCTGTTCTTTTTAATTTTGTGGCTCATGCCTTTTCTTGCATGCTCACTAGGGCGGCCCAATGTGGTCACATCATTCCAGTGATCTCCCATCTACTCCCGAATGGGGTATCTCATTTGCAATATGCTGATGACACAATTATCTTGGTGAAACTGGACGGTTCATGTATTGCCAACCTTAAATTCATCTTGCTATGTTTTGAAGCTGTCTCGGGCCTTAAGATTAATTTCTTGAAAAGTGAGGTCTTAGTGACGGGTGTTGATGATGCGGAAGCCTTGCGGGTGGCTAGGCTTCTTAATTGTTCCTTGGGCTCCTTCCCCTTTAAGTATTTAGGCCTTCCAATCTCTCCTGTGTTGCTTCACTCTAAGGACTTTGCTCCGGCGGTCGCTAAGGTGGGAAACAGGGTGCTCCCTTGGAGGGGCAGATATAATACCAACGCTTGCAAAGTTGCTCTAATTAATTCCTGCTTATCTTCTCTTCCTATGTTTCTTATGGGCTTCTATCTTCTCTCGGCTGGCGTTCATACTGGCTTTGACAAACATAGGGGAGCCTTTTACTGGAACTCCGCGGACAATAAACGGAAATATAGGCTGGTCAAGTGGCAATATATGTGTAAGCCTAAAAACCTCGGGGGGTTAGGCATTATTAATACGCAGGTGATGAACAAATGTTTGCTTATTAAGTGGTGGTGGAAAATTATGACTAGCGGGGCCGATTCCCTTTGGTTTTCGATTCTCAAGGCTAAATACTTCCCACACTCTAGCCCGCTGTTTGCCACCGCTCGTCGCGGATCTCAATTCTAGAAGAACCTTGTCAAAGTCAGGCCTATTTTCTGGAACATGTAAAATTTATCATGGATAACGGGACTGCGGTCCGCTTTTGGCTGGACTGGTGGTCTGGGGATGCCCCTCTAGTTGTTAGTTTTCCGGTTCTGTTTTTGTACTGTCCTAAACTGGACACCTCCATCGCGGAGGTGGCGGCAAATAACTGGGATCTGGCTTTTCGTCGTTCCATGTCTCCTAAAGAGTTGGAAGACTGGCAAAGTCTATCTGCCCTCTTCCCTGTGCTCTCAGAGTTGTCTGATTCTGTGGTTTGGCCCCATTCGGCCTCTGGCAGGTTTTCGGTTAAGTCGTTGTACTCTAGGCTTATCGGTGGTACCCCTTCGAACAGATTTTCTTGTGTCTGGAAATCCAAAGTGCCTCCTAAGATTAAAATTTTCCTTTGGCAAGCTTTTCGAGGCCGCCTCCCGGCGGCTGACCAGATTCACAAGCGCAATGGGTCAGGCTCGGAGTTTTGTCTTCTGTGCGGTGCCTTGGAAAACTCGGAACACATCTTTTTCCATTGCGTGCTGGCCAAGTTGGTTTGGAGTTGTGTCAGATATTGGCTTCAGGTTTCTTGGAACCCTTCCTCATTCTCTGAGCTTAGAAACCTAGCCAAAGTTTTGGTTGCGGTTACCAAGAGGGTGTTCTGGGTCGGCCTGGGTGCCTTATGCTGGGCTCTATGGACTATTATGAACAAATTTACTATTGATCATATCTTCCCAGCTAAGCCCACTGACGTTCTTTTCAAATCATGTATACTTTTGCAGCAGTGAAGATTATAGACTAAGGATGAAGATCGCGATGCCCTGGACTTCCTCATCGCCAAAATTCGGGTTTCGGCATCTCACATCTCCGGGCTGGATCCCGTCGTCTAATCATGGTGTCGCTGTTCTCGTCGTTTGGTTCTAGTCTTCTCCCTTCCGGCCTGCGCGCCGAGTATGGCAGGTTGCCTGTGCCCCTTACTTTCGTTTGCTGGTCCCAAACTTTCTGTTTGGTGAATTCGCGATGTTTCGCTTGTTGGTTATGTTTATGTTCGGGTGCTGCCGTCTGGTTTTTATTTATAAAGTCGGGTTATGACCTTTTCTCTAAAAATAATGTTATCCAAATTCATGTGTGGCGTACTAGATGGCAAAATTCTGTAGAAAAAACATCAGCGACGACAAGGACCATGTCGAGAACGATGAAGAATACCAGTACAGTACGGCAGACGCAATACCAGGAACCGATTCTGCGCCGACTAGCTGAGCTGGTTTCCGAGGAACCATGGACAAGTCGCCTTGGTTTCACAATAGTATCCACATAGTTCCTCTCGTCACTTATCTGTTGGCATAGAATCCATCCAACTGGCTGCTTTTCCTGTGCATATTTAGCTACACTTCTACATTGGAACCACATAATCAGATATGGAGATGTCGTGATGCCACGGTAGATGAGTATGCAATTCTTGCTTTTCCTTCATCATCATCAAATTCTTCCCTTCTTAGAGCAACTCTAGCCGACTCACCAAAAACTTGACCCGCAAAACGCGTTTGCAGTTTCACGAAGATCACGATTGCGGGTCGAAAACGAGCGCGGCCGAACAGATACTGTAAAACAAACTGTAAAACTGAAATAAAAAGCTCCTTCCTCCAGTCCGGCCATTGTCGCCCCTTCCTCGCGCCGGCCGCGCCCCGTCGGCTGCAGCCCATGCCCCGTCGCCCGTAGGCCGCGCCCCACCGCCCATCGGTCGCGCCTCGTCCCTGCTGGTCGCGCCCCATCACCGCGCCGGTCGCGCTCAGCCTCGCTGGCCACGCCCCGTCGCCTCCGTCATCCGCGCCCGGCCTTGCCGGCCACGCCCCGTCGCCTTCATCGTCCGCGCCCGGCCTTGCCGGCCACGCCCAGTCGCCTCCATCGTCCGCGCCTTGCTCTATTGCCAGGTGAGCCGTGCCCCTTTGCCTGCCGCGTCGGGAGGATTCCGGCGGCCAGGCTGAGGTCATGGGAGGCCACGACGATGTCGAGCTCGTCCAATTCGAACCGGTGGCGATCAATTGCGGCGTCTAGCGGCCTTTTTCGATGTGCGGTGATGAATTCCGGCGAGTTTAGGGCGGATTCCGGCAAACTCCGCAGCGGCGTGTTTGCTCCGACGACGTTTGACCGGTATACGGGGCCCCCTATATTCTGCCCTCCAACCTCCAAAGATAAGGGTTTCGGGTGTGCATTTGCAGTGCCCTTAAAAATTTTACGGGTTAGACTACTTTTACGGCTTCTGTTCTGTACACTTTTTCCGCCCAAAACTGTAAAACGCAAAAATTTTGCGGGTTTGACCACTTATACGGGGTTTGACCACTTTTAGCAAGATGTTGTACTCTTCGTACAAAATCCTGATGCTTAAGCTTCTTTAGAAAGTAAGATATATTATTTAAAAAATGTAAGATATATATTATCAGATCTTTTTTCATTACCATTTTTTCATTTCTGACACGACCAGAGAAGGATGGATTTTCCGGTGGAAAGGAAAATAGGTATCTCATGAGAATGAAAAGTAAGTATTCTTTAGAGAGCAATCTCCATTGATCTGGAATCTTATGATTCTTCACAATTTCTTGGCTCCTCGCCTTACCGAGGGGTGATATTGGCTCTTGACTCCTGAAGCTGGGTGTTAAAATAAATTGTCCGTCTTGTTGAAATATATTGTCCGTCGGACCTAGTTTGTACTTTAAGGCCCTCAGTTTAAGGCTGGGCAGATGCCTCCTATCTAAAAAAAATATTGTCCGTCTTTCGTCATTAGTTCGGTTTTAAACAACTGCCTGCAGGATGATTTCAATATGGTATTAGAGACAGAAAGTCTTTATGCCTCTCTAAGCCCTGCATAGAGTTTTTTATGCACACCATTCAAACCATTCAAAGGAGATCAAATATACTGCTCATTTCCTTGGAACTGTTGGTAGACCTCAAATGGCTCATGATGTCCTCTCTGTTGAACATGCACACACGTATATAGGTCTGGATATTGTACGTTGCACCTGTCACGTCTCTCTCCTCTCTGTAACTTGTTGTATTTTGGGAGACAAGACACCAAACGCATCCTTGTATCTATATATGTGCCAAGTGCACGATCAATGAGAATTATCAATGCGCACAATCTCTTTCTCCCAAACTTACATGGCATCAGATACCGTATTGATCCCTACCTAATCCATCTTCCGCAACTCTAGCCGTCGCCGCCCCGGGCCGCCGCCGCTACCTCCCTCCCACGCCGCTGCTCCCCCCTCTCCTCGCAGCCGCCCCACCCCATCAGCCGCCGCGCCGCCGCTTCTCCCTCCCAAAACCCTAGCCGCCGCCACATCTCCTCCCTCCTCCCATCACGCGCCGTCACCCCTCACCATGTCCGTCCATTCATCAATCTCCGGCGCCACCAACCCCTTCGCTGGTCCTGAGCCCGCTGACATCCATGACATCAACATTCATGACCACTTTCCCGTGATCCTTGATGCCACCAACTCCACATACTACGCATGGAAGACCTATTTCTCTCTCCTCTTCCATGAGAACAATCTCGTGGATCACGTCGACGGCTCTGTCGACGATCGCGCCATGGTGGACGACTCCGAGTGGCTGATATCGACGCTACGCTCATCCGATGGTTCTTCACCACCATCTCGAAAGACCTGTTTCACACGGTCGTGAGCGATGGTGATGACACACGCGCCGTGTGGGTTAAACTCAACGGCCTCTTCACCAACAACAAGCTTTAGCGACGTGTTTTTCTGCAGCAGAAATTTATTGACTGTCATCAGGATGGTCATCCACTGCCGCCGCTTCAAGACGTTGTTAGATGAGCTCCGTGACATCGGCGCCAAGATTGGTGATGATCTCCTCCTCAACACGCTCACCGTTGGCCTCAACAAGGACTTCGGCAACGCTACCGCTAACCTCACCTTGATGCCGGAGCCCTCCTTCCCGAAGTTTGTGGCGTACTTGCGGTTGGAGGAGCGCTGGATGAAACAGGTGAAGAAACGCGTGCAACACCACGCCCTCGCAGCTGGCACCTCGCGCGGCACTCCATTGCCGCCCGTCCCATCCTCGTCGCGTCACCCCCCCCCCCGGTGCCCCCGGCGTACTATCCCCTCCGACCCACGGTCCCCGCCCCTCCTGCTGCCCCCCAATAGCTTGCGGCGGACGGCGCGACAACCGCCATGGGGGCGGGCGCCCCAAGCAGCCGTAGCAGCAGGCGCATGGGGAGGGGGGAGGGGCAGGCGTACGGGGGCCCTCTCGTCAGCAGCAGCCTACTCCGCCATGGACGTACGACACCAACCCGTGGACTGGTGTCGTCCACGCGTACTCGATGCCGGTCCCACGGCCTCCTGCACCGGGCATTCTCGGGCCTCCTCCGGCGAGTCATTAGGCGTACCTTGCCACGCCCGGCGCCACCCCCTACCCGGCCCTTCCCGCACAGTCGGTCGCTGGTGGTTATGGCGCCGTTCCGGTGCCCTCTCATGGCGGGTTCTACCCGCCCCAGGTGCCGCCGCCGTGGGATCCTGCCCTCCTGGCTGCCTTGCACTCAGCCCCGTCACCCAGTTCCTACGGTGGCGGCGGTGACTGGTACATGGACTCGGGCGCCACCACTCATATGAGATCTCATCCCGGTAATCTCACATCTTCTATCCCAGTTCATACTCTCACTCATATCACCGTTGGTAACGGTTCCTCCTTACCCATTACACATGTCGGTAATATGTCGTTTACGTCTACTTCTACTCCTATTAACATGTCTAATGTTTTTGTCTCTCCTGACTTGGTCACGAACCTCGTGTCCGTTCCTTGCTCGTGATAATCCCATTACTGTTGAATTTGATGATGTTGGCTTTTCTGTGAAGGACGCCAAACCCGGATGGTACTTCACCGATGTGATAGCCCGGACGAGCTCTACCCGGTGCATCCCTCCACCACCGCCGCCACCCGTCCAGCCGCCCTCGCCGCTAGCATCAATCTTTGGCATGCTCGTCTTGGTCATCCCAACTCCACAGTTTTGCGTCAGATTCTTCAGAGTTTTTTTCTCTTGTAATAAGGTTGACAACCACACTTGTGAGGCTTGTCGTCTCGGCAAGCACGTTCGTCTTACCTTTAGCGAGTCTACAACTATTTTCACTTTTCCTTTTTAGTTATTGCATAGAGATGTTTGGACGTCTTCGGTTGCAAGCAACACGGGCTATCTATACTATTTGGTGATTTTAGATGATTTCTCTCATTATGTGTGGACATTTCCTCTTTGTCGCAAGTCCGACGCCCTTGCCACACTCACCGCCTTTTATTCCTACGTCACCACATAGTTCGTTCGTCCCATTCTTGCATTACAAACTGACAACGGAAAAGAGTTTGACAACGTCACCGTCCATAACCTCCTAGCCTCTCACGACACCATTTTTCGCCTCACTTGTCCATACATGTCTTAGCAAAATGGCCGCGCCGAGCAAGTCATTCACACTCTTAACGACTGCGTCCGCATGTTACTCTTTCACTCTAACGTGCCTCCTTGGTTTTGGTCGGATGCTCTCGCCACCGCTAGCCTCCTCATCAACATTCTCCTCACCAGCTCCTCTTTGGTGCGCCCCATCTTACGATGCCTCTACATCTTCGGGTGTCTCTGTTATCCTAGCACCGCGCCCACCACCGCACACAAAATCGCTCCACGACCGGTTCCTTGCATCTTTCTCGGCTACCTTCCCAACACCAAAGGTTACCTGTGTTATGATACAGTGTCCCACCGCGTTTATACATCACGAAACGTGTACATTGATGAGCTGGTGTTCCCTTTTCAGTAGGTACCATCCTCCACCGAGCGGCCTCTGGCTTCTCCCGCAGTGCGGCTCGCCCCTGCCACCACCTCTGGTGGGCTACCCCCTTCACCCAGCACCACCCCGGCCCCGGGCCCGCCCGCATGCCCTGCGCCATCTGGCACGACTGCCCCGGCCCCGCCTGCGCACCCCGCGCCCTCCAGCGGTGCCCCCGCGGCCGCCCCCTTGGGCCCGACTGCTCCCCCTAGCGGTGCATCGGGCAACGCTGCCCCCTCGGGTGCCCCCACCGCTGCCACGGGTGCGGTCTCAGTCCCACTGGGCGCCGCCTCTCCTGGCGCGGCAACAGCGGGCCCCTTAGCAGCCTCGCCCTCGGAGCTCTCGGAGATAGGCTCGACCTCATCATCGCCGGTCTCCCCTCCGGCTCCTCCGGTGAGGGCAGCACCCACCACTGGTGTGATCACCCAGGCTCGTACCGGGACATTTCATCCTAGTATGCGCTACATCTCCGACGAGTACGCGTGTGCTGCATCCACCTCAGTGTCGTCTCCGCTCCCTTCCTCCGCTCGCGCAGCCCTTCGGGATCCGAACTTGCTCGCTGGGATGCGTGAGGAATTCGACGCCCTGTAGCGCACCCGTACGTGGCAGCTTGTCCCGAGGATTCCCCATGCTAATGTCATCACTGGCAAGTGGGTGTTCCGCCACAAGACTCGCCCCGACGGCTCCCTCGAGCGCTATAAGGCGCGCTGGGTAGTGCAAGGTTTTAGACAGCGTGCTAGCGTGGACTTCACCGACACCTTCGCCCCGGTTGTCAAACCGGGCATGATTCATGTTGTTCTCCAGATGGCTGTTTCTCGAGCCTGGCCAGTCCACCAGCTCAACGTGTCCAATACTTTCTTGCATGGTCACCTCGATGAGTAGGTGTTTTGTGAGCAGCCCAGTGGTTTCATCGACACCACCTACCCGGACAATGTGTGCTTGCTCTTCCGTTCCCTTTACGGGTTGAAACAGGCACGCCGGGCCTGGTACCAGCGTATTGCGGCCTTCCTTTAGCAGCAGGGGTTCCGTTCCACACGGTCTGATGACTCCCTGATTGTTTATCATCAGGGCGCCGCTACTGCGTACCTCCTCTTGTACGTTGACGACATCATACTGACTGCGTCCTCACCATCGCTCCTTCAGCAGATCACAGCTCGACTCGGCACCGAGTTCGCCCTCAAGGACTTGGGGGCTCTCCACTACTTCCTCGGCATCGAGATCGTTCGCCGTGCCACTGGCTTCTTTATGCATCAGCAGAAGTACGCCTACGAGCTTCTGGAGCGAGCCGGCATGCTTAATTGGAAGCATGCTTCCACGCCTGTCGACACAAAGGCTAAGGTGCCCACTGTCAAGGGTTCTCCAGCGTCCGACACCCCCTTCTACCACTCCATTGTCGGCGCTCTCCAGTACCTTACGCTGACGCGACCGAATCTTCAGTATGTTGTTCAGCAGGTGTGCCTTCACATGCACGCCCCCCTGATACTCATTGGGCTCTGGTATATACGTGGCACCATGGCTATGGGTCTCACACTGACGACCTCTTTCGACACCGAGCTCGTCGCCTACTCAGACCCCGACTGGGGTGGGTGCCCCGACACTCGGCGCTCCACCTCCGGCTACTGCGTCTACCTCGGGCCCTCTTTGATCTCGTGGTCATCTAAACAACAACCCACGGTTCACGATCGAGTGCCGAGGTCGAGTATAGGGTTGTGGCCAACGCCGTCGCGGAGTGCTCCTGGCTACGACAACTGCTTCAGGAGTTGCTATGTGAGGTTCCCAAGGCCACGATTGTCTACTGTGACAACGTCTCCGCGGTCTACCTCTCTGCCAACCCTGTTCATCATCGTCGGACGAAGCATATTGAGCTCGACATCCACTTTGTCCGGGAGCATGTTGCACTTGGTCGTGTTCGAGTCTTGCATGTTCCCACCTATCAGCAGTTCGCCAATATCATGACGAAGGGACTGCCTACTTTGACTTTCGAGGGCTTTCGGTTCGGTCTTTGCGTCTCCGGCGACGCTTCGACTGCGGGTGAGTGTTGAACATGCACATACGTATATAGGTCTGGGTATTGTATGTTGCACTTGTCACGTCTCTTTCCCCTCTGTAACTTGTTGTATCTTGGGAGACAAGACACCAGGCGCACCCCTTGTATCTATATATGTGCCTAGTGCACGATCAATGAGAATTATCGATGCACACAATCCCTTTCTCCCAAACTTACACTCTCTTATCTGCCTACTTTCCTTATGAGTTGTATCAAACTTCAAAAATGAGATATCAAAGAATTTGATAAATACATGAGGCATTGTCTCTCGGGTGAAATGTATATGAGCAAATATACTAAATGTCTAAATCCCTGACCGCTTGGGATCTTGTTAATTTGCAGAACAAAACATGGAGGAGGTTTAGGGGTCTTGAATTTAGAGGTTCATAATAATTATGTGTTGCTAAAGAATATTCACAAATTTATTAATAAGCAAGATATTCCTTGGGTCAAGATGGTGTAGGAGATTTGTTACCAAAATGGTCCCCCATCTGCTCACAACACTAACTGCTCAGATGCCGTCTCCCCCCCCCCCCCCCCCCAATCGGGGCTTGCTGCAGTTGGTGGGTGAGAGGTGAGAATTTTTTTCCTTTTTTATTAATTTGTTTAAGCTCTAATTTATTTTCTTCTGCTTTTGATGTAATTGAGCTTTCAAATGACCTCTAACCTTCCTGAAATTAATTATGTAGCAGTGGTGGCTCAAACAAAGCCGCGCTAGCTATTTCATATCTATTGAGCTTATATTTATATTGCTACGAATATTAGTCTAAATTAACTATTAGTTAGGGTTTAACTATAAGTGTTTGAGAGCCACATCAACTTTAGTTATGCTGCTACAAAATAAATCCTTTTAATCCTTAACAGAATTCGGTAGTGCCCACATGACAACATGAGGTCATGGCCAAATTATTAGGGTTTATGAGGCCATTTTGGACAATTAGTAAAATTTAGAATTTTAGCCCTTATTATTAGATGGGGTTGAATTAATCACCATTTTCAGATTAAAAATCAATGTAAAATGATGATTATGAGATGCTCATGGCACAATCAATTCCTAATAGAAGTTGCCCTCTCTGGACTGTTAGGGCATGTTCAATGCAAGACGTCTAAACAGGCGCTTGAGCAATAATAGAAAAAGGATTTTTATACGTAGCCTGTGATCATCCAACGCATGTACGTAGGTGCTTGCCCTCCCGGCAACTGAGTTTGTACGGAGAAAAAAACGGAGCGCTCGGTGCCTCGGCTGGCATCGATGCCACATATTTTCCTTCGATCGACCGGGATTCTGCAGTAACTGCAAGGAAATCAATCCTAGCGCTCTTTGTTAGCGCCTGCGTTGGAGGTGACCTTACACCCGTCGACACGGAGCCGTCAACTACGGGGCGAGGGACATATGTCTCCTTATTTGCTGAGTGCCGCTAGAAAGAAACTCGGCAAAGACTGTGTAAGCTGGTGCGTTTGCTTTGCCAAGTGTTTTTTTTCGAAAAAGGGTTTTCCCCCGCTTTATATACAAAGCAACCAATCAAGCCGTACAAGGATAGGTGCTGGGACAGAAGCAGCACAGTCACGCCCAAAAGAAACGACAGAGAAAGAGCAAAAGAAACAAATGCCGACAACGGCGGATCAACGAAAACGAAGAAGCCTCGCGAACGCTGCGCCCACCGGGATCTTCCACTAGGCTCCAAGACTCCGAAGCGCCGGCACCTATCAACACCTCCAAGAAGGATCGCGACGATGACGACGCTGCTGCCAAGGGTTTCCCCCGGTACACGACGAGGCAAGAGGAAGGGTAGCCCCCGACGCCCTCCCAAAAGGTCAGGTGGCACCCACAGGCGCCACCGCGCCGGTGTCGGCCAAGCCGACAGAGGTTTCCCCCGATCCCAACCCGCACCTCGGGCGCTCCGGAGCCAGCCACCAAACCAACCACCACCCAGCGCCAACACGGTCAAGAGGCCCCCACGCCGTCTCACCACGACACCGCGAAGTGAGGACAGCAAGGCGAAGAATCAGAGCCGGGACTAGGGCAGCAGCACCGTCGGCACGCGGGAGGGCCCCACCTCCACCGTCAGCGCTCTCGTTTCTACCTTCACTGAGTGTTACACTCCTAAAAGGCCATCTTTTCCCAGCACTCGTGGAATGGAACATGGCAAAGACGGCGACACTCGGGAAAAACCGAATTTTGAGTAGCATTTGTGAAACCCTAATCACAACTGTTGGAAATGGACGTAATAAATTGCATTTCTCATTCAAAGACACTTGTATGCGTCATTCCATAGACTCACACTGTTATCTCGCCAACGACTAAACAAAACTTCTTGTGTTCCCGTCATCTTGGAAAGAGGAACTACGCTATGCTCATGTGGCGACCAGCCCAATAACCAGTACAAGCAAAAAATTTCCCTACTTGTGTTAAGCGCGGCGGATACATGCTTGCATGGCGAGGTGCGAAAATTGCCAAAGCTGGGATGAACTGATGTTGCACCCATGGTCAGAGCCACATGGCTCCTGCGGCCTTGAGCATGACCACGAGCTTCCCGCTGAGATGCAAGGACATGATCCTGTCGGTGGAGCCGACGAGCTTGCCGCCGATGAAGACTGCCGGGACGGGCGGCGTACGCCCAAGGCGTCTGGCGAGGTCGCGCTCCATGTCGCGGCCGCGTGGGTCCTTGTCCAGCTCGTGGACCGCGGCGCCCACACCGAGGCTCGAGAAGAGGCTCGTCACCGAGTGGCTCATCGGGCAGTTGCTCATGGTGAAGATCACCACCGCTTTCTCGGACGACAGCTTCGTCACCCTCTCCATCGCCGGCAGGTCAGAGCGTTCTTGTCTTCTCTCGGATCGCTAGTACTGGACTTGGTGTTAGTATGCTCAGCTGAAACTATTTTCTGTGGTCCTGTGATTTGTGGTTTGTAGGGGTGTGACTCGATGCCCTTTTATAGTGTTCAGGATATGTCAATCCATGAGAGGGGAGGGGGTGGCTCCCTCATGGTGTGGGCATAAGAATCTGGGACGTCTGCATTTCAAAAGTGAGCAGCTTAGTGCTAATTGAGGGTCAGGTTAACGGTTGTACACAGGCGTATTTCTTTTTTGGTGTGAGAAAATTGAGAGGGCAAGGACAACAGCTACAAAGAAGAGTAAGGGAGAGGGAGATTACCTTATACAAAATCCATGTAACTTTTCATAATTCTGCAGAGTCTCAGGGTAGCTCGAAGTAAAGCAGAATTGCTCTCTTAAGGCATCTCCAACGCTGATCTGCAAAAATCTTCGGTATATGTCTGTTTTTTATGTCCGGACGTAATCCGCGGACATGATACGGGAGGTAGCATCCAACGTTAATTGCAAAGGATCCAGGTGGGAGAAGAAAAAGTAGGTGAAGACTATGCATGTGGTGGGTTATTGTGGTGTGATATCCAGCTTCCCGGCGGCGGCGGGAAGCTCTGCGGCCGGTTGGATCTCCGATGGGCGGCGGCGCATGGAGGGCCTGGTGGATGGATCGGTTGTACGTCTGGTCTGGCTTCCGGTCAAATCTGATCTGCCCGGTGCGGCTTGCTCCATGCGTTGCGGCGGTGATCGGTGGTTGTCCGTGCACGCGAGGTTGGATGGAAGTTCCTCCAGCGGATCCAGGTGAAAAACCTGCTCTTGGCTCGTTGCCAAGGCCGGCGATGGCGGCGTTTTCTGCGTCGTCCCCTTCTTGAAAGCATCATTGTGGAGAAGCTCTAGACCTCTATCTGCCACCTTTGGGGAAAATCTTAGATTGGTTGATCAGATGACGGCTGCAATCTTGTGTCGTATCCCTCTTGAGGGCGTCATTCTTGGATGTATGCATAGGCTCGAGGGACCAATGGATGGCATCTGCGGTGAAACGGTGGTCCGTGTGACGCATCGATGATGTGGTGCGGCAGGGCCTCAGCGATGGATGTGTGATGATGGACGCGCGTAGGGAGGAGGTGTTGCGTGGCGCCGTGATGGCGTCGACAGCAGGCCTGGCAAGGTCGATGCGTCAGTATTTGCTCTGAAGATGGATCGATGGAAGATGGCGGTGACGACCTATGAGTGCGTCGGACCGGTTTGTGCCCTAGACCTGGTATGTGGATTGTTGGGGTCTCCGGCTTTAGTTGTTAGGCTTGGGTGAGAGGTCTGGTTATTCAGCTCACACTTTCTACACCCCTTCAGCAATGGATAGGAGTAGCGACAGATGTTGCCAAGATGACGGCTTTAGACTTATTTATGTATTATTTTGTAAAGTTTTTGTGAATAATTGATAAAGTGGCTGCATGTATCTCCCAAGTCAGAGGTCGGGGGTCATCCTCCTTTTCTAAATAAAAAATCTCTGTAAATAAAAATAGCAAAAAGGTTGGGGTACATCATATTTGTATTACCGAAAACAGCAGGAGACAGTCCTATTAATGATTCAATGGCACTTGTAGATATCCGTCTTATAAAAAAGTATATATGTGTGTCTATATCCATTTTGATAAAGGAGCTCACAGGCATACGGGATAACGTGTTAAAGAACTTTAAGTGGGGACTAGCAAGAAATTGTAGGAATATTTCAGATGCCAACCACTGAATGAAATGGAATCCGAGAAAGCTTCCCCCCACGTCTTTTTCAAGTCTATGCCACTTACGACAGCATTGGATGCCATATATTTGTCAATGATCTAATTCAGCCTATACATTTTCTAAAAGCTGCTTGTATATACATGCATGGATGAAGAAATATTTGTGGTGATTGTAATTTAGCCCTTGTATATTAATTAGTGACATGGGGTTGTACACCTGTTAATTTTTTGAAATATGGAGAATTGATTTATGTGGAAAATGAAGTTTCATGTTAATTTTCCTACGGGACATTTGATTGGAGGTTTTGTTCCTCTACAATGGATATGTGATCATATACACGTTTTGATCATAGTTGCCACCATTGCACATATTCAGCACAATTATGAGAATTCAAATGTTGTAAATATATCAGCGGCGATTATACCCAACGAAAAATCAAAGTGCACACAGAGAATCGTACAGCACATACACAATTTTGCACGTGCATGCCACGATAAATACTAATGCATCGACTAGTCATTGCTAGTACAATGTGAAAATCATTTTGACTCCGCTCAAGCAGAGAACCCAAAAAAAAGAAGCCAATAAAACAAGGTCAAAACATATATAGAAATTGAGCTACCATGTATGCTCAAAGGTGTGGCACCCAACAGTCTACACCTTTGGAGCTACTTTTTTCTCGCGAGAAAACTTTCGATCTATTTATCCACCGTTAAGGTAGCCTTTGGAGCAATTCTAGCAGGGTTGCCATACGAGTCTACTCTAGTCACCATAATAACTGTCAATAAAACTGTTCCGGCCAAAAAAAAAAGATCATTCTTGTAGAATGGTCATACCTGTCAAAATCGCCATATCTTTTAAAGTGTCTTGTTCATATCTAGCCTTTCAGCCTTCATATTTGATGTCTTGCAATCAACTTTTGAAGTGCACACCATTCAGCCATTCAAACCGTGAGGTGCGAAGAAAACTTCACGTGATCCCTCACCTCATATAGAGATGAAAAGAGATTACGAAAAAAGAATATCTAATTGACGAGTGAGTCATATGATATGAAGGCAGGCAATATGACGACTCTGAAGTTATGCATCACCCATGCACATTCCATATGCATATGGAGCGTGCTTTGTATGTGTTATGAAGGCTGTCAATATGACAGACTGTTAGAGTTGGTGTTAGGTATCATGCTCGGTCTTATTTATCCATGCATCTTTAGTTGTGGTTTTAGGAACTTAATGGCACTGATGGATGGAGATGAAAAAAGTAGCTAGTCACCAAATGCAAGTAGCAACAGGTATCGGTCTCTCTCTCTCTCGCAAGTGCCAGGTGCTGGTCTATCGCTTACCTCATCAGGTCCACAGCTAGGAGTATGTACACACAGTGCATGTGATGCAGCGATTCGAGATTGATAGATTGCAACGTATATATCTCATGCATGCATGACCGCATGCCTTTATATCCGTTCATCACTTTTTTTCAGAAAAAACATCCTATCTATTCATCAACTGTCAAGATAGTACAAAGAACACCATAAGTAAAAATTACATCCAGGTCGGTAGACTATCTAGCTACGACTACCAGCACTGAAGCGAGCCGAAGGCACCCCACCGTCTTCGTCCCTCCTTCGTCGGAGCCAGACAAACCTTATTATAGTAGACAGTCAGGATGTCGTCGTGCTAATGCTCTATAGAACCAGCGCACCAGAACAGCAACCGCCGCTGATGAAGAGAGAGGTACATCGAAGGATCCAACCTGTAGACACACGAACACAGACGAATAAAGACAGGATCCACCGAAGACAAACACCGAACAAATCCCGCGAGATTCGCAGGAGACAAACCTCCGCACGCCCTCAATCCCACGACGCTAGAAACACCACCAGGATGGAGACTAGGTGGGGATAATCTTATTTCATCTTCAGAGAACCGTTGCCGGCTCGCCTCTCTGAGCAGAACCAAACCCTAACAAAACTCAAAAAAAAAACATGAAAAAATGAAACCCTTCTGCCAACAAGTGCCGAGATCCACTGTATATACAACATGCACATACCATGCACTAGCTCAATTGTTTTACTAAGGCTCTTGTTTTGTCAAATGTTGTTGAATAATATAATAAGATGGTTGTGTGCATTGTCCGATGCAGAGGCTGGGAGTCATCCTCCTTTTCAAAAATGACGGAAAAGGCTTCTAAGTAAATAAGAGTGTTGAACCCAACGAGAAGCTAAAGCTAGAATTCATATTATCTTCAAGTTCTATCGACCACCGATGCAACTCTACGCACACTTTCGTTTTACCTAGAACAAGTAACGAAACTAGTTGACGAGAATAAAACTAGAAGTACTTTGGGAGAATAAAACTAGAATTAATTTGCAAGATAATAAAAGTTAGTTGTTTAGTAGAGAGTTTTTTGTAACACAAAGAGAAACATTGTCCATAGGCAACTGAATATAACACGATAGATACTTATCATATGCAATGAGGGAGAGGCGTAAGCTAACACACTTTTCGTATTTGGATCACATGTTCTTATGATTGGAACTCTAGCAAGCATCCGCAACTACTAAATATCACTAAGGTAAAACTCAACCATAGCATTATGTATAAAGTCCCCTTTACTCCTATACGCAACTACCCCCTTACTCGGGTTTAAGCTTATGTCACTCTCGCAACCCACTATAAGAAAATCTTGAACATACTGTAACACCCTACAACGGTAATCCCACATGCTTGCGAGACACAGAGGGCACCATAGGACAGCACCATATCAACATAAAACTCATATCAACCACACATACCATAATTAACCCGTATGACAAAACAAATCTACTCAAACATCATAGGATTATCACACATCATTGGATAATAATATATAGCATTAAGCACCATGTTTATATAGTGATTACAGCAAGGCGAAGAGCTCTTACACCGCTGCATAGAGGGGGAGAGAGTTGGTGATGACGGCAGCGAAGTTGTTGGTGTAGGTCGTTGTCATGATGATTTCCGGGCAGTGCTCGAGCGCCGCCAGAAGAGAGGGGGAGATAGCTCCCCTCCTTCTTATTTTTCCTTGGCCTCACCCCTAGATGGGAGGAGGGTTTCCCCTCTGGTCCTTGGCCGCCATGGCTCTTGGAGGGCAGGAGCCCCTCCGAGATTGGATCACTCTCTGTTTCTCTTCTGTTTCGTGTCTGTTTTCAGACCCCCTTCATCGTTTCTTACATTCCTGGAGATTCGTAACTTCAATCGGGCTTAAATTTTGAGGAAACTTTTCTTCGGAAATTATCTTTCTTTTGGCGAAAGAAGGGCTCCAACCGACTTACGAGGGAGTCACAAGGCAACACAGCGTGCCCTACTCCCAGGAGGCACCCTGTTGCCTTGTGGCCACCTCCGGCACCGCCTTAAGTTGATTCTTCTTCCCAAAAATCACATATATTCCAAAATAAATCTCCGTAAATATTTATTGCGTTTGGACTTCGTTTGATATAGATTTTCTGCAAAAAAAATGCAAAAAACATGAAAAAAACTGGCACTGGGCATTGGATCAATATGTTAGTCTTAAAAATAATATAAAATATTACCAAAAGTATATGAAAGTTGTAGAATATTGGCATGAAACAATCAAAAATTATAGATATGCTAGAGATGTATCAGAAGCCCCAAGCTTAATTCATGCTCGTTCTCGAGTAGGTAAATGATAAAAATGTAATTTTTGATGTGGAATGCTACCTAACATAATCTTGGCTACATAATCTAATTATGAAATGAATATTAAGATGCGGGTGATTCAAGGCGATAATCTATCATCTGATATAAAGACATCAATACTCAGGCTAACAAACAATCATGCCTTTCAAATAAAAAATGCTAAGGAATGATATCCCTACAAAATCATATAGCTCAGCATGCTTAGTCTTCCTAGCATAAAGATATTAATCATGAACTATCCCGATGACAAGCCAAGCAATTGGATCATACTATTTAACACGCTTCAGCATTTTCAACTTCATGCAATATATGAGAGTGAGCCATGGATATAGCACTATGGGTGAAATAGAATACAGTGATAGAGATCAATAAGGAAAATCAAAAAGGGAGAAAGTATCGCATCAACTCGACGGATCAACGGGCAATGGAGAGGCCCCTCAATCGATATCAATGCGAGGAGTAGGGATTATCATGCAACGGATGCACTAAGAGCTATAAGTGTATGAAAGATCAACAAAAACTAAGTGGGTGTGCATCCAACTTGCTTGCTCATGAAGACCTCGGGCATTTGAGGAAGCACATCATCTGAATATACAAGCCAAGTTCTATAATGAAAAATTCTCAGTAGTATATGAAAGTCATAACTCAGGAGACTGTCTATATGAAGAACATGGTGCTACTCTGAATCATAAATGTGGTAAAGGATACTGACATTGCCTCTTCTCTTTTCTTTTCTCCCATTTTTTTCTTTTCCCTTTTTTCTCTTTTCTGGTGGGCTTTTTTGGCCTCTCTTTTTTTAAGTCCAAAGAATCATCCCAGTTTGTGGGTGATTATTGTCTCCATCATCCTTTCCTCACTGGGACATTGCTTTAGTAATGATGATCATCACACTTTTATTTACTTGCAACTCGATATTACAACTCGCAAAACTGATATAAAATGACTATATATGAATGCATCTGTCAATGTACCAGGATGTGTAAGGATCTAACGTAGCAAAGGTATCAAAAAATGGACAAGCCATAAAAATGTCATGCATCTAGCTTACGATCATGCAAAGCAATATGACAATGAATGCTCAAGTCATGTATATGACAATGATGGAAGTTGTATGGCAATATATCTCAGAATGGCTATGAAAATGCCAGATAGGTAGGTATGGTGCCTATTTTTAAGAAGATATAAGGAGGCTTATGTGTGATAGAGCATATAATATTACGGGGTTTAGATGCACTGGCGTTTGCACCAACTTTCAAGCTGACAAAGGGCAACACACGGTACCTAAGAGGATAGCAATATGTGGAAAGGTGAGAGTGTGTATAATCCATGGACTCACATTAGTCATAAAGAACTCATATACTTATTATGAAAGTTTATTACCCCTCGAAGTAAAAAAGTACTAATTGCATGCCCTTATGGGGATAGATTGGGAGGAAAATACCATCGCTCGTCCCCGACCGCCGCTCATAAGGTAGACACTCAATAATAAATCATGCTCCAACTTCATCGCAAAACTAGAGGCTATACGTGCATGCTTCGGGAATCACAAACTTTAACATCAATATTTTCACTAAACCACAATCATCCAATAGTACACACACATATTACCATCTTAATATTACAAAACTATTGCAAGGAATCAAACATGTCATATTCGGTGATCTACAAGTTTTATGTAGGATTTTATGACTAACCATGTGAAGGACCAATTCTCATTTAACTCTCTAAATAGATATAAGTGAAGCATGAGAGCTTAATTCTTTCTACCAAAGACCACGCTCTAATAAATATAAGTGAAGTGAAAGAGCATTCTATAAATAATGATTTTTCTATGTAGAGAAACGAGCACCCAAACTTCAAATGATATAAGTGAAGCACATGAAGCATTCTATAAAGTCATACTCAAAAGATATAAGTGAAGTGCATGAAGAGTTCTACAAATCAACCAAGGACTGTCTCATACCAGCATGGTGTATTACTACAAGAAAATGAAAAGCACACGACGCTCCAAGAATTTACGCATATCGTATGAACAAAACAAAAACCGAGACATGTCGATAATTGTCAAGGAAGAAATATGGGATACCTTATGGAGCATCCCCAAGCTTAGACGCTTGAGTTTCCTTGAACTTGGGATGTCTTGGGCATCCCCAAGCTTGAACTCTTGCCTCTCCTTATTATTCTCATATTGTTACCTCCTCGATTTTCAAACACTCCGTCCACATAAAACTTAACCAATTTTTTTATTAGAGGGGTTAGTACATGTAACATCAAATCACATCATGTCCTGGTATAACATTTATTGTATAATTATAATCAAACATTACCCATTGTATGCTATCACAATTCTATAGCTCCCAAGTAAATGGGGCTAAACAAGATTTCAGACATAAGCCAATAAATAAACTATAACATCATTCTATGAAAATAGACACTCTGTAAAGATGTAGATGAAAAATATACTTCTGTAACTCCAAAAATTCTAAAACATTAGGAAGTGATAAAGAAATTGCATAGCCATACTGTGCAAAAAACTTCAGAATTTTTCTGCGTTCTAGCAAATTAACAAAATTCAAACACTACAGCAAAAGTTTCTGTTTTTGTACAACACACACCAAACAAGCAATTTAAACATCCTAAAGGTAAATCTTGGCACAATATTTTTATAATACAAAGGATTTGTACAAGGGAATAATAGTTTTTGTTGAAAAGTTTCTGTAATCAAGGTTCACAAAGTTTCCATGGGCATGAATAAAGTTCAAGGCTAGCCCCGACTTCCACATTGCTCATCTGTCTCACTTCCACTTTTATTTTTGAAAAAGGTTTAGGTTCCCCTCTATATTTTTTGTTTTTAAATTTTTTTAAAGAACACAACAAAACAAAATGACTCTCTAAAACTTTCGGTTGTCTCCCAGGAAGCACTTTCTTTAAAGCCATTAGTTAGGCATAAATTGCTCAAGTAATTGATCCACCCGGATTCCAATGTATATCAAAGCCAATTTTAATTAACAACAATTTTTAATTTAGTAGTGAGCACAAAGCAACAAATATAACATAAAAACTGAGTCTAACTCTCTTCCTATGCATCGGCATGTCATTAAAGAATAATTCGTGCACACATAATAAAGGCCGATACATAGCATAAACAGTTTCTTGCAATTTTATCGTATTGCAAACATAGAGAGGTGGAGATGTAGTTCCTTTCATAATAATTGCATGTAGGAGTAGAAATAACATGCATATTATAATTCTCAAAATCATCATGTGTAATGGTAAGATGCAACCCATCAATATAATCATTAATAAGTGCAAACGTCTCAGATATAGTGTAGTTGGGAGAATTCAAAAAGATAATAGGACTATCATGTGGGGATGCAATATCGACAATTTCATGTTTAACATAAGGAACTATAGCAATCTCTTCTTCCAAATGAACCTGCAAAATAATAGTCTCTTCTTGGACAGCGAAGACTTCCTCAATAAACTCATTAATGTCGGCATTGTATTCATAATTCTCATAGCAATATTTGAGTATAGCATAATTTTCAGATCTATAAAGAGCATCGTCACAATCGTCGTACTTTTCAAACAAAGATTTAATTTCATAAGCACCCTTAAAAGCAACAAATTCTTCTATTTGTTCCACATCATAGTAATCATGTGCATCATTAGTATAAGAAGCTAAGGTTTCATTATCATTAAGTTCACATTGGTAGGGAAGGTGTTTTTTAGGGTCCTCGGAACAACAAGTAAAATCATATGTATTTCGCATAAATTCCAAGCATAGCAATGCATACCATTAATTTGAGCCAAAAAAGTTTCCCTTTTTGAGACAAGCGATAATCCCTAAAGTATTCCCCATTATCCAAAGTATCTCCCATTATCAAGTCCAATGAAGATTTATCAGGATTATCAAAGTACGTAATTAATGTTTTCCACATAAGCAGCATCAAGGGTTTTAGGAGGTTACCCGTCTCCATCAGTAGTAACTACAACTAATTTTTTTGGTAATTCGTGACTAAAGAAAAAGAAAATTTTAGAATAGAAAATAAAAATTACTTAGAGATAAATCAAACAAGCACACACGAGAATATTCACCCCACTTTATTGCTCCCTGTTAATAGCGCCAGAAAAAGTTCTTGATAACTCACAAGTTTAGGCGATCTATTGTAGCTTTTTCAATAAATAAGAGTGTCGAACCCAACGAGGACTTGAAGGTAGAATTTATATTCTCTTCAAGTTCTATCTGCCACCAATACAACTCTAGGCACACTTAACATTCGCTTTACCTAGAACAAGTAATAAAGCTAGTTGACAAGAATAAAACTAGAAGTACTTTGCGAGAATAAAACTAGGATTAATTTGCAAGATAAAAAAAATTAGTTGTTTAGTAGAGAGCTTTTTGTAACACAAAGAGAAAGATTGTCCATAGGCAATTGAATATAACACGATAGATACTTATCATATGGAATGAGGGAGAGGCGTAAGCTAACACACTTTCCGTACTTTGATCACAATATTCTTATGATTGGAACTCTAGTAAGCATCCTCAACTACTATAGATCATTAAGGTAAAACCCAATCATAGCATTATGTATAAAGCCCTCCCATACGCAACAACCCCCATACTTCGGTTTCAGCTTCTATCATTCTCGCAACCCACTATAAGAGAATCATGAACATATTGCAACACCCTACGTGGTAATCCCACACGCTTGCTTGATACGGAGGGCACCATAGGACAGCACCATATCAACATAAAACTCATATCAATCACACATACCACAGTTAACCCATAGGACAAAAGAAATCTACTCAAACATTATAGGATTGCCCCACATCATCGGATAATAATATATAGCATTAAGCACCATGTTTAAGTAGAGATTGCAGCAGGAAGAAGAGGTGTTACGCCGCTGCATAGAGGGGGAGAGAGTTGGTAATGACGGCAGCGAAGTTGTTGGTGTAGATCATCGTCATGATGATTGGGGAGAGAGAGCCCCCCTTCTTCTTCTTCCTTGGCCTCCTCCTAGATGGGAGAATGGTTTCCTCTGGTTCTTAGCCACCATGGCTCTCGGAGGGCAGGATCCCCTCCGAGATTGGGTATCTCTCCGTTTCACGTCTGTTTTCGGACCCATTCACCTTTTTTTATATTCCCGGAGATCCGTAACTCTGATTGGCCTAAAATTTTGAGGGGATTTTTCTTCAAGAATTATTTTTCCTGTGGAGAAAGAAGGGCTCCAGCTGACTTACGAGGGAGTCACAAGGCAACACGACGCGCCCTACCCCCCAGGGTGCACCTTGTTGCCTTGTGGCCACCTCGGGCACTGTCTGTGTTGATTCTTCTTCCCAAAAATCACATATATTCCAAAATAAATCTCCGTAAAATTTAATCGCATTTGGACTTCCTTTGATATGGATTTTTTGCCAAACAAAGAACATGCAAAAAAACAGGAACTGCCACTAGGCACTGGATCAATATATTAGTCCGAAAATAATATAAAATGTTGCCAAAATTATATGAAACTTGTAGAATATTGTCATGAAACAATCAAAAATTATAGATACGATGGAGACGTATCAGCGGCAAGGGCAAACTTTTTCCTCCAGACTTCATTGGCGAGCCCGTGGATTCTCCTTCCCTCTGCCTGCTGCATCGGCGGATGGTGGCGGGGAGGAGTATCCTGGTGCCTCTGCTTTGGTTAGTAGTTTGGGTTAGGTTTTTTAGTCCTTGTAGGTGTGATGTTTGGGTGGATGGTGGCGCTTCTTCTTCGAGTTTGTCTTCCGGGTTTCGATCCTCCTAAAGTTCGTCTGTTTGGACGTACTTGACAAAACTCTGGCGTAGATTCATGTCATCTCCTTGGGGCTATGAGGTTAGGGTTTCTCATCATGTGGTGAGATTTGGTGTCATGTGCTTCAGGTCTATGCAATTGTTCAATGGCGACAATTGCAGCTCTAGGGCGTTGGTCCTTAAGGGCACTCACACAAAGACTTCCCGGCTATCATCGACAAGGTCAAGCCGGTTCGGTATGGGACCAGCGACAGTGGCACGTCGGCAGCTCATTTTGGCGGAAGTAGTGGTTGTTCGTTGGTCTCAGAATCTCGAAGTAATTTTTATTATGTTTGAGATGCTTTCTACTTCTGATGAACATTTATAATAGATCTTATCCTTTCCACAGAAAAAGAGACATGAATTATCTGGAATAGTAGAGGTCTTCTAATGGGGAACGAAGCATGAAAATCAAAATAATTCCGACAAACACCCAAGATCTATCTAGGAGAAGCATAGAGACAAGAGGGGAGAGTGTGTCTACGTACCCTCATAGACCGAGAGCGGAAGTGTATATAATGCGGTTGATGTAGTTGTACTCTTCAGGAACCAATCACGATCCAACCGATCTAGTGCCAAACAGATGGCAGCTCCGAGTTTAGCACACGTGAGGCTCGATGACGTCTCGTCCTCCTTCATCCAACAAGAGAAGGCGGAGAAGTAGATGAGATCACAACTAGCATGACAGCGTGGTGGTGATGGTCGTGGTGGAGTTAGTTTAGCAGGGCTTAGCCAAGCGCTACTAGAACGAGGACGGAGGAACTACGGAGTAATGGAAGAGAGAGGGGCACCAAGGGCTTGGTGTGTCCTCTTGGGGTGGCCCCTCCCCTCTATATATAGGTGGAGAGGTGTGGGGAACAACCCCTCCAAGCCCTAGGGCGCAGCCAAGGGGAGAGGACTTGGACTCCAAGTCCAATCCTATTCCTACTAGGACTCCTCCTTTTTTTTCCTTCCCTAGCCACATGGGCTTTTGAGGATTTGGTGCGCCTAGCCCAATAAGGCCAAGGCACCTCCGCTCATCACATGCTAGCCCTTGGGTCATGGTGGACCCACTTGTGGACTTCCGGACACCTCCAGAACCTTCTAAAGCTTCACGATACAATACCCAAAAAACTGCACTTTTTTCGAAACCCAAAATATGACTTCCCATATATAAATATTTACCTCTCGACCATTTCGAGACTCCTTGTGACGTCCGGGATCTCATCCGGGACTCTGAAAAACATTCAGTTACCAATCATCAAATATCCCAATACTATTCTAGCGTCAACGAACGTTAAGCGTGCGACCCTGTGGGTTCGGGAATCGTGTAGTCATGACCGAGACACCTCTCCGGTCTATAATAAATAGCGGGACCGGGATGCCCATATTGATTCCTACATATTCAACGAAGATCTTTTGTCGGTTGAACCATGATTTCAAGGATTCGATTAATCATGTATGCAATTCCCTTTGTCCGGCGATATGTTACTTGCCCGAGATTCGATCGCCGGTCTCTCCATACCTAGTTCAATCTCGTTACCGGCAAGTCTCTTTACTTGTTCCATAATATAATATCCTATGAGTAACTCATTAGTCACATTGCTTGCAAGCTCTTTAACATGTTGTATTACCGAGCGGGCCTAGAGATATCTCTCCTTTATACGGAGTGACAAATCCCAGTCTTGATCCATGCCAACCCAACAGATACCTTCGGAGATACTTGTAGAGCACCTTTATGATTACCCAGTTATGAAGTGACGTTTGGATACACACTAAGCATTCCTCCTGTGTCAGGGAGTTAAACAATCTCATGGTTTAAGGAACATATACTTGACATGAAGAAAGATATAGCACATAAACTAAACGACCTGATGCTAAGCTTACGGTTGGGTCTTGTCCATCACATCATTCTCCCAATGATGTGATCCCGTTATCAAAGGACAACTCATGTCTATGGTTAGGAAACCTTAACCATATTTGGTCAACGAGCTAGTCTAGTAGAGGCATACTAGGGACACAGAGTAGTTTATGTATTGACAGATTCACACATGTATTTAAGTTTCTGGTTAATACAATTCTACCATGAACAACAAACATTTATCATGAACAGGAAATATGATAATAACCATTTATTATTCCCTCTAGGGAATATTTCCAACATCTTCGACTTGGCTAAATGAAAATTTCTTTCTGACACTTCTAGGGAACAAAACTTGAACTTTATTGCTCTGACGGGGACTGGATGTCTGAACTTCTCAACACCTTTTTTGAGCTACCTATGGTGTGGCCTTGATTATGCCTGCTATTGCCTACCTCTGAGGGAAAGGCTATGTGGTATTTTACAACGGGTAAATGAAACTACGATTGAGGTACTAAATATGAAGGTCGGTGATTTTTCTATCAAATATGATGTGCGCTCGAAAGGTGACTGCTGCTCATGGACATTAGTGGCGGTCCAAGGTAGAGCTCGGCCTGAGGTCTAACCTAATTTCCTACCTGAGTTGGTATGGATTTGTGGTTCTGAGTCCTTACACGTGTTGGTGGGTGGGGACTTTAATATTATTTGAAGATAGGATGAGAATAATAATAATAATTTTGATGACCGATGGCCCTTTATGCTCAATGATATCATTGAGAACTCATACCTAAAAGAGATAGCTTTTTCAAGATGACAGTTGACTTGGGTTGATTATTTAGAAACACCAAAGTAGATCTTAATGAACCGAGAGGTGGCGGTGGCGAAAAAATCCTTGATAAATAAGTTAGGACCTTTCGGGCAAATATAAAGACAGGAGCATCGGGAGGTTGTGGAAAGGATGTGTGTTGTGGTCGCGTAGCCCCACCACACGCCACTTGGGCTACACCAACTGCCCCCATGGACCCACAACACCCCCCCCCCCCACACACACACACAAGGCGGGCTAAGGTGCCTCTGCCTTTGTACTTCCACGAAACTTTGCCACATATTTATTTCATGATGTTTGGACCCCAAAAAATTGATTTTCCTGAATAGTCAAAAAACAATAGAAAACAACAGCTAACACTTTGCAACAAATTACAAGGTTAGTTCGGAAAAATGGTAGCAAGTGATGCCAAAACCATGTAATCATAATATAAACATAGTAAACAAGAAAAAATAGATATGTATCACCACACCTCGGGCACACACATGATCCATTTGTTGTGTTCATGTTGCCAAACCATTAGAATGTTAAATTGTTTGTTGAATGTCACAAAAATGTGTAGAATGTTTAGAATTACTAAAAAAACATTAAAAATAGCATGACCTTTGCTATAAGTGGAACATACTGAGTGCTGGAAATTTGAAGAAACATTCATGATTCAACATTTTGCCAAAACATTGGCACTCATGTATATTTCCTAAAATACAAAACATGCAACGCGAAATTCATCGTGAGCAACAAATTATTTCCTAAGCTTCGATGATGAAATCACACATACAGTTCATATTGTTGGCTCAATGGCCGGTTCCGAATCATATTAGATGATCCAAAAACTTAGCAAGAAGATCAGAAGAAATACCTCATCCATAGAAAAATTACCAGTCAACTATGTCGCTTGGTCAGGCGATGCAGCATATGTTTTCTCGACTGTTAGTGATGGTCCAACCACTCCCTCCCTCCTGGGTTAAAGAAACTACACGGGAGCAAACCAAGTGGGTCTACTATCTATAACTACAATCGATTCTATCTTCTTTCACTTCCTCTTCTCCCTTCCCTCTTCTTTCTTCATGTCCTCTCTTATTCTCTTCTTCCTATTGTCCTCCCTCCTTCTCTCTTCTCTCTTTGTTCTCTCTTTCTCCCTTTCTTTCTACCTTCTTTCTCTGTTTTTCTCTTATTTCTTCCTAAAACTAAAACCCAAACCAACTAATAAAGCTAAGCAAAATTGATATCTTTCTAACCTAAAGATAACTAAATTATCTCTTCTTTCTAAATTTATTTGCTAAAACTAACTGAAGAAAATAACTAATTTTTCTTTGCTAGAATAGAAATTAATTAAGTAAAGCTAATAAACCTAAAGAAAATAGAAAGAGGGTGAGGAAGAAGGGAGGCATAATGGGCCGGGAGGAGTTGTTGTGGTCGGGGAGAAGTGATCCGGTGACGGGACTGCAGCGGCGAAGACGGTGTGAAGGTCGGGCCGTGGGGTGCGGTGGCGTGTGATAGGGTACCAGCATTAGGCTATGGTCAACTACGGTTGGGAAGGGCACCAATGGCCGACGACAGAGACTAGGGCGTGTGTGGGAAACTTTTCACCAAGTCTCATCCGAGGTTGTTTTGTATTCGCACGTTACTAGGGGCATGTTGGGCTAGGCCACATGCCACTAGTAACATCCTTTTAGTGGCGTGCTGGCTCGGTCGGCCCGGCACGAATTTTTTCCTACTTTTTAGCATATTTTAGTGTTTTATGGATATGATTATGCTAGAACATTTTCATAGAATGAATATGTACCATTTAAAGTTCTATGTAAAAAATTGAAATACATAACTACAAGATATAACTTTTAGGTTTATTATTCTATATTTAAGGCAATGAATATAGTTCAGATATTTAAAAGATATAATTCAAATTTGAACAAGTACATTAAAAATTGATCCCGTTTGCTAGAAAAAACATATTTAAGTTTGTGAGTGTAAAATTTAATGTTATGGAAGAAAATATTGTGGCATTGTAACATCTATATAACAAAATTCAAACTTTAGATTTGTAGTGAATGGTTTGTGACTTTAAATAAAAATGTAAATATGGCTGAAAATTATGAAACTTCGCGTTGTGATATTACATGAGTCTAGGAGCGATGGTCATTATCCGCCGAAGATTCAATGTTTAAAAGGGAGATTTAATAGTTTTGTTCCTTGCAAAATATTTTATAAATTGACCATTGACCATTTCAAGTTCCACGTAATTTTTGGTATTTTTTAAGATTAGATTGCTATTTGTAGAGATTTAAATGTAATTTCTTATTAGTACACACCACTAGTATTGTTATTAGTAGCGTGTGGCATATATGACACGACAGTTGTCATATTTGGGCTACTTAGGCTAATTTGAGTGTCTTAAGGATAGGATTATGCCCCATCCATTATAAATTGAGTAAAGACCATTAAGGGTTCCATGTACATAGTTGGCCTTTTTAGTGTTAGTTCCATGTAAATTAAATTGACTCTTAATGAATCTGCTCATTGATTGGGTGACGGGACTGTAGCGTCGAAAGTAAATAAAGAAAATAGTAAAGATACAAGGGTTGAATCTGCTCTAAGCTTAAAAACTAAGCTAGAAGGATATAATCCCTCTCAATTATCTGTACCATGAGGTTTCCTCTCAGTTGCAGATGGAGCGCCGCAAGAGAGGGCTTGGCGGAGCAGCTTATGTTGGGAAACGTAGCATGCAATTTCAAAAAAATTCCTACGCTCACGCAAGATCTATCTAGAAGATGCATAGCAACGAGAGGGGAGAGTGTGTCCACGTACCCTCATAGACCTAAAGCGGAAGCATTACCTTAACACGGTTGATGTAGTCAAACATCTTCTCGAATCAACCGATCAAGTACCAAATGTGCGGCACCTCCGAGTTCTGCACACGTTCAGTTCGATGACGTCCCTCAAACTCTTGATCCAGTAGAGGCACGAAGGAGTTGATGAGTTTTGTCAGCACGACGGCATGATGACGGTGTTGGTGATGTGATCCACGCAAGGCTTTTCCTAAGCACTACAACAATATGACTGGAGGAGTAAACGGTGGAGGGGGCACCACACACGGCTAAGACAATTGATGTGCCTTTGGGGTGCCCCCCTACCCCCTTATATAAAGAAGAAGGGGGAGGCCAGCCGGCCCTAGGGGCGCGCCAAGTGGGGGGGTCCCACTAGGACTCCTACTCCTAGTCGGCCCCCTCCTTCCTTCCAACGAAGAGGGGGGAAAGGAAAGAGGTGGAGAGGGAGAAGGAAAGGGGGAGCCGCCCCCCTCCCCCTTGTCCAATTCGGACTCCCTTGCGGGGCGCGTGCCACCTCCCGTGGCCTGCCTCCTCCTCTCCACTATGGCCCATGAGGCCCGTTAACTTTCCCGGGGGGTTCCGGTAACCTCCCGATACTCCAAAAAATCTCCGAACCTCTTCGGAACCATTCCGGTGTTCGTGCATAACCTTCCAATATAGCAGTCTTTACCTATCGACCATTTCGAGACTCCTCATCATGTCTGTGATCTCATCCGGGACTCCAAATAACCTTCAGTCACCAAAACACATAACTCATATAATACATATCGTCATCGAACGTTAAGCGTGCGAACCCTACGGGTTCGAGAACTATGTAGACATGACCGAGACACCTCTCTGGTTAATAACCAATAGCAGAACCTGGATGCTCATATTGGTTCCCACATATTCTACAAAGATCTTTATCGGTCGAACCGCAATGTCAACATACGTTATTCCCTTTGTCATCGGTATGTTACTAGCCCAAGATTCGATCGTAGGTATCCTCATACCTAGTTCAATATCGTTACCTAAAAGTCTCTTTACTCGTTCCGCAGTGCACCATCCCGTAACTAACTCATTAGTCACATTGCTTTCAAGGCTTCATATGATGTGCATTGCCGAGAGGGCCCAGAGATACCTCTCCGATACTCGGAGTGACAAATCCTAATCTTGATCTATGCTAACCCAACAAACACCTTTGGAGATACATGTAGAGCATCTTTATAATCACCCAGTTACGTTGTGACGTTTGATAGCACACAAGGCATTCCTCCGGTGTCCAGGAGTTGCATAATCTCATAGTCGGAGGAATATATATTTGACGCAAAGAAAGCAGTAGCAATAAAACTGAACAATCATTATGTTAAGCTAACAGATGGGTCTTGTCCATCACATCATTACACTAGTGATGTGATCCCGTTTATCAAATGATAAGTCAGGTCCATGGCTAGGGAAGTTAACCATCTTTGATCAATGAGCTAGTCTAGTAGAGACATACTAGGGACACTTTGTTTTGTCTATGTATTCACACATGTATCAAGTTTCCAGTTAATACAATTCTAGCATGAATAATAAACATTTATCATGAATAAGGAAATATAAAATAACAACTTTATTATTGCCCGTAGGGCATATTTCCTTCAGTCTCCCACTTGCACTAGAGTCAATAATCTAGATTACATTGTAATGAATCTAACACCCATGGAGTCTTGGTGCTAATCATGTTTTTCTCATGGAAGAGGCTTAGTCAACGGATCTGCAACATTCAGATCCGTATGTATTTTGCAAATCTCTATGTTTCCCTCCTTGACCAAATCTCGGATGGATTTAAAGCGTCTCTTGATGCGTTTGGTCTTTTTGTGAAATCTGGATTCCTTCACCAAGGCAATTGCTCCAGTATTGTCACAAAAGATTTTCATTGGACCCGATGCACTAGGTATTACACCTAGATCGGATATGAACTCCTTCATCCATACTCCTTCATTTGCTGCTTCCGAAGTAGCTATATACTCCGCTTCACACGTAGATCCCGCCACGATGCTCTGCTTGGAACTGCACAAACTGACAGCTCCACCATTCAATAAAAATACGTATCCGGATGTGACTTTGAGTCATCCAGATCAGTGTCCATGCTAGCGTCGATGTAACCATATATGACAAGCTCTTTGTCACCTCCATAAACGAGAACCATATCCCTAGTCCTTTTTAGGTACTTCAGGATGTTCTTGACCATTGTACAGTGATCCACTCCTGGATTACTTTGGTACCTCCCTGCTAAACTTATAGCAAGGCACACATCAGGTCCGGTACACAGCATAGCATACATGATAGAACCTATGGCTGAAGCATAGGGAATGACTTTCATTTTCTCTCTATCTTCTGCAGTGGTCGGGCATTGAGTCTGACTCAACTTCACACCTTGTAACACAGGCAAGAACCCTTTCTTTGACTGATCCATTTTGAACTTCTTCAAAACTTTATCAAGGTATGTGCTTTGTGAAAGTCCTATCAAGCGCCTTGATCTATCTCTATAGATCTTGATGCCTAATATATAAGCAGCTTCACCGAGGTCTTTCATTGAAAAACTCTTGTTCAAGTATCCTTTTATGCCATACAGAAATTGCACATCATTTCCAATCAACAATATGTCATCCACATATAATATTAGAAATGCTATAGAGCTCCCACTCACTTTCTTGTAAATACAGGCTTCTCCAAAAGTCTGTATAAAACCATATGCTTTGATCACCTCATCAAAGCATATATTCCAACTCCGAGATGCTTGCACCAGTCCATAAATGGATCGCTGGAGCTTGCACACTTTAGTAGCACCTTTAGGATCGACAAAACCTTCTGGTTGCATCATATACAACTCTTCTTTAAGAAATCCATTAAGGAATGCAGTTTTGGCATCCATTTGCCAGATTTCATAATCATAAAATGCGGAAATTGCTAACATGATTCGGACAGACTTAAGCATCACTATGGGTGAGAAAGTCTCATCGTAGTCAACTCCTTGAACTTGTCGAAAACCCTTTGCAACAAGTCGAGCTTTATAGACAGTAACATTACCATTAGCGTCAGTCTTCTTCTTGAAGATCCATTTATTCTCTATGGGTCGCCGATCATCGGGAAGATCCACCAAAGTCCATACTTTGTTCTCATAGATGGATCCTATCTTTTCATGGCCTCAAGCCATTTATCGGAATCTGGGCTCATCATAGCTTCTTCATAGTTTGTAGGTTTTTCATGGTCAAGTAACATAACCTCAAGAACAGGATTACCGTACCACTCTGGTGCAGATCGTGCTCTGCCAGACCTACGAGGTTCTGTAGCAACTTGATCTGTAGTTTCATGATCTTTATCATTAGCTTCCTATCCAACTGGGGTAGACATCACGGGAACAGATTTCTCGGATGAGCTACTTTCCAAATTGAGAGCAGGTACAATTACCTCATCAAGTTCTACTTTCCTCCCACTCAATTCTTTCGAGAGAAACTCCTTCTCTAGAAAGGTTCCGTTCTTAGCAACAAAAATCTTGCCTTCGAACTTGTGATAGAAGGTGTACCCAATTGTTTCCTTAGGGTATCCTATGAAGACACATTTCTCCAATTTGGGTTCGAGCTTATCGGGCTGAAGCCTTTTGACATAAGCATCGCATCCCCAAACTTTAAGAAACGACAGCTTAGGTTTGTTGCCAAACCACAGTTCATACGGTCTCATCTCAACGGAGTTTGATGGTGCCCTGTTTAAAGTGAATGCAGCTGTCTCTAATGCATAACCCCAAAACGATAGTGGTAAATCGGTAAGAGACATCATAGGTCGCACCATATCCAGTAAAGTACGGTTACGACGTTCAAAGGCACCATTACGTTGTGGTGTTCCAGGTGGCGTGAGCTGTGAAACTATTCCACATTGTTTTAAATGAAGGCCAAACTCGTAACTCAAATATTCTCCTCCATGATCAGATCGTACAAACTTTATTTTCTTGTTAAGATGATTCTCCACTCCACTCTGAAATTCTTTGAACTTTTCAAATGTTTTAGACTTGTGTTTCATTAAGTAAATATGCCCATATCTGCTCAAATCATCTGTGAAGGTCAGGAAATAACGATACCCATCATGAGCATCAACACTCATTGGACCACATACATCGGTATGTATTATTTCCAATAAGTCACTAGCTCGTTCCATTGCTCTGGAGAACGGAGTTTTAGTCATCTTGCCCATAAGGCACGGTTCACAAGTATCAAATTATTCATAATCAAGTGATTCCAAAAATCCATCTTTATGGAGTTTCTTCATGTGCTTTACACCAATATGACCCAAACGGCAGTGCCACAAATAAGTTTCACTATCATTATCAACCTTGCATCTTTTGGCATCAATATTATGAATATGTGTATCATCATGATCAAGATTCAACAGAAATAGACCACTCTTCAAGGGTGCATGATCATAAAAGATATTACTCATATAAATAGAACAACCATTATTCTCTGGTTTAAATGAATAACTGTCTCACACTAAACAAGATCCAGATATAATGTTCATGATCAACGACGGCACCAAATAACAATTATTCAGGTCTAAAACTAATCCTGAAGGTAGATGTAGAGGTAGCATGCCGACGGCGATCACATCAACCTTGGAACCATTTCCAACGCGCATCATCACCTCGTCCTTAGCCAATATTTGTTTAATCCGTAGTCCCTGCTTCGAGTTACAAATATGAGCAACCGAATTGGTATCAAATACACAGGCACTACTACAAGAATTAGTAAGGTACACATCAATAACATGTATATCACTAGTTAGGTACATGTGCATTGCACGCATGAGATTTGGCAACCAAATTATGAATAAATACCACACTATAGCATGTAACCTTTGAGTCATATATGCATGATGTAGATGTTCGTTTAATTCTTATAGTTCATCTCATTCAAAATCAATTAGTTTTATAAAAAATTAATCTATTTTAAGATTCATGGAATTGTGCGTTGTAAAGCATAAAGTAAAAACAAATAATGGAAATTAATTTAGAAAAAAAAGTTTGGCAATTATGATATGGAAGATTCTAGAACAAAGGAGAAGTGCTTGTGTTTTAAGGTTTGTGCATTATGCTTAAGCTCAACCATGGAGTCTTCTAGATTGTACATGTGGCAGAATCTGGTGGAATGTAGATGATATCCAACGGCCATTAGTGCTCGGATTTGCCTGCACCGTCGGATTGGCTTCATCCAACGACCATCTTTCAAAGTTATTCGCACACTATATAGGGGTATAGAAATATACCTTTGCTCAATTTGCCATCCTTCTTATCCGCCAAATACTTGGGGCAGTTCCGCTTCTAGTGACCAGTCCCTTTGCAGTAGAAGCACTCAGTTTCAGGCTTGGGTCCATTTATAGGTTTCTTCCCAGGAGTGACAACTTGCTTGTCATTCTTCTTGAAGTTACCCTTCTTTTTTACCCTTGCCCTTTTTCTTGAAAATAGTGGTCTTGTTAACCATCAACACTTGATGTTCCTTCTTGATTTCTACCTCGGCCTTTAGCATCGCAAAGAGCTTGGGAATAGTCTTTCCAATCCCTTGCATATTGTAGTTCATCACGAAGCCTTTGTAGTGGCAGTGATTGAAGAACTCTGTCAATGACACAATCATCTGGAGGATTAACTCCCAGTTGAGTCAAGTGATTATGGTACCCAGACATTATGAGTATGTGCTCACTAACAGAACTATTCTCCTCCATCTTGCAGCTATAGAACTTGTTGGAGACTTCATATCTCTCAACTCGGGCATTTGCTTGAAATATCAACTTCAACTCCTGGAACATCTCATATGGTCCATGACATTCAAAACATCTTTGAAGTCCTGATTCTAAGCCGTAAAGCATGGCACACTGAACTAACGAGTAGTCATCAACACGCGACTACCAGGCATTCACAATGTCTGCAGTTGCTGGGGCAGGTGGTACTCCTAGCAGTGCATCAAGGACATAATTCTTCTGTGCGGCAATGAGGATAATCCTCAAGTTACGGACCCAGTCCATGTAGTTGCTACCATCATATATCAACTTAGCTTTCTCTAGGAATGCATTAAAATTCAAAGGAACGGTAGCACGGGCCATTGATCTACAACATAGATATGTAGAAAACTATCAGGACTAAGTTCATGATAAATTAAGTTCAATTAATCATATTACTTAAGAACTCCCACTTAGATAGACATCCCTCTAGTCATCTAAATGATACGTGATCCAAATCAACTAAACCATGTCCGATCATCACATGAGATGGAGTAGTCTTCAATGGTGAACACCACTAAGTTGATCATATCTACTATATGATTCACATTCGACCTTTTGGTCTCTAGTGTTCTGAGGCCATATCTGTATATGCTAGGCTTGTCAAGTTTAACCTGAGTATTCTGCGTGTGCAAATCTGTCTTGCACCTTGTATTTGAACATAGAGCGTATCACACCCGATCATCACGTGGTGTCTCAACACGAAGAACTTTCGCAATGGTGCATACTCGGGGAGAACACTTATACCTTGAAATTTTAGTGAGGGATCATCTTATAATGCTACCGCCGTACTAAGCAAAATAAGATGTAGAAAAGTTAAACATCACATGCAATCAAAATATGTGACATGATATGGCCATCATCATCTTGTGCTTTTGATCTCCATCATCGAAGCAACATCATGATCTCCATCGTCACTGGCTTGACACCTTGATCTCCATCCTAGCATCGTGGTCGTCTCGCCAAGCATTGCTTCTACGACTATCACTACCGCTTAGTGATAAAGAAAAGAAATTACATAGCACTTGTATTTCATACAATAAAGCAACAACCATATGGCTCCTGCTAGTTGCTGATAACTTTTACAAAACATGATCATATCATACAACAATCTTTATATCACATCATGTCTTGACCATATCACATCACAACATGCCCTGCAAAAACAAGTTAGACGTCCTCTACTTTGTTTGTTGCAAGTTTTACGTGGCTGCTACGGGCTGCTAGCATGAACTGTAAAAACCACGACGGTGATTTATCAAGTTTGTTGTTTTAACCTTCACAAGGACCGGCCGCAGTCAAATTCGATTCAACTAAAGTTGGAGAAACAGACACCTGCCAGCCACATTTATGCAAAACTAGTTGCATGTCTGTCGGTGGAACTGGTCACATGAAAGCGGTCATGTAAGGTTGGTCCGGGCCGCTTCATCTAACAATACCACCGAATCAAAATAAGACATTGGTGGTAAGCAGTATGACGATCACCGCCCACAACTCTTTGTGTTCTACTCGTGCATATCATCTACGCATAGACCTGGCTCGGATGCCACTGTTGGGGAACGTAGCATGCAATTTCAAAACAATTCCTACGCTCACGCAAGATCTATCTAGGAGATGCAACGACAGGGGAGAGTGTGTCCATGTACCCTCATAGATCAAAAGCAGAAGCGTTAACTTAACGCGGTTGATGTAGTCGAACGTCTTCTTGAATCAACCGAGCAAGTACCAAACGTACGACACCTCCGAGTTCTGCACACATTCATCTTGATGACGTCCCTCGAACTCTTGATCCAGTAGAGGCACGAAGGAGTCGATGAGTTCCGTCAGCAAGGTGGCGTGATGACAGTGTTGGTGATGTGATCCACGCAGGGCTTCGCCTAAGCACTACGACAATATGACCAGAGGAGTAAATGGTGGAGGGGGACACCGCACACGGCTAAGACAATTGATGCGCCTTTGGGGTGCCTCCCAACCCCCATATATAAAGGAGGAGGGGGAGGCCGGCCAGCCCTAGGTGCGCGCCAAGTGGGGAGAGTCCCACTAGGACTCCTAGTCCTACTCGGCTCCCCCCTTCCTTCCAACAGAGAGGGGGAAAGGGGAAAGAGGTGGAGAGGGAGAAGGAAAGGGGGGGTGCACCCCCTCCCCATTGTCCAATTCGGACTCCCTTGGGGGGAGCGCACCACCTTCCGTGGCCTGCCTCCTCCTCTCCACTATGGCCCATGATGCCCATTAACTTTCCCGGGGGGTTCCGGTAACCTCCCGGTACTCCAAAAAATCCCCGAACCTCTTCGGAACCATTACGGTGTCCGTACATAACCTTCCAATATATCAATCTTTACCTCTCGACCATTTCGAGACTCCTCGTCATGTCCGTGATCTCATCTGGGACTCTGAACAACCTTCGGTCGCCAAAATACATAACTCATATAATACATATCCTCATTGAACGTTAAGCGTGTGCACCCTTGATGACCCAAAAGTGTATGGGGTCAATTGTAGCCCTTTTTGGTAAGTAAGAGTGTCAAACCGAACGAGGAACAAAAGGAAATGACAAGTGGTTTTCAGCAAGGTAATGTCTGCAAGTGCAAAAATTGTAAGTAGTGGAGTAGTTTGGTACCAAGATAAGTTGTAACGAGCAAGTAACAAAAGTAGTAACAAAAGTGCAGCAAGGTAGCCCAATCCTTTTGAGGAAAAGGACAGGCCAAAAAGGTTTCTCATGATAAGCAAACTGTTCTTGAGGGTACAATGGAATGCCATCTAGTCACTTTCATCATGTTGGCTTAATTCGTGTTTGGTACTTTGATAATTTGATATGTGGGTGGACCGGTGCTTAGGTGTTGTTCTTACTTGAACAAACCTCCTACTTATGATTAACCCTCTCGCAAGCATCCGCAACTATGAGAGAAGTATTAAGAATAAATTCTAACCATAGCCTTAAACTTTTGGATCCAATCAGTCCCTTACAGAATAGCGCATAAACTGGGTTTAAGCTTCTGTCACTCTCGCAACCCACCATCTAATAACTACTCCACAATGCATTCCCTTAGGCCCAAATATGGTGAAGTTTCATGTAGTCGACGTTCACATGACACCACTAAGAGAATGGCAACATACATACCATCAAAATATCGAACACATATCAATTTCACATGATTACTTGCAACATGATTTCTCCCGTGACCTCAAGAACAAAAGTAACTACTCACAAATGATAAACATGCTCAAGATCAGAGGGGTATTTAATAGCATAACGGATCTGAACATATAATATTCCACCAAATAAACCATATAGTGATCAACTACAAGATGTAATCAACACTACTAGTCACGCACGGGCACCAATCTATAGTTTTGATACAAAGATTGAACACAAGAGATGAACTAGGTTTGAGAGGAGTTGGTGTTGTGAAGATGTTGATGAATATAACCCTCCCCAAGATGGGAGAGTTGGTGGTGATGATGATGACGATGATTTCCCCTCCTGAGAGGGAAGTTCCCCCGGCAGAATCACTCCGCCAGAGGGCAATAGTGCTCCTGCCCAAGTTCCGCCTCGAGGAGGCGGCGCTTCATCCCAAATGTCCTCTACCTATTTTTTCTAGGTCAAATTGACTTATATACCAGAAGATGGGCACCGGAGGTGGGCCGAGGAGGGAAGCACCCACCAGGGCGCGCCTGGGCCTCCTGGCGCGCCCAGGTGGGTTGTGCCCACTTGGTGGCCCTCCTTTGGTACTTATTTGCTCCAATATTCCTTAAATATTCCATCAAATCCTCGGGGAGTTTCAGCTCATTTGGAGTTGTGCAGAATAGGTAGCTTGACGTAGCTTTTTCAGGTCTAGATTTCTAGCTGCCAGAATTCTCCCCCTCGGTGCATACCTTGCATATTATGAGAGAAAAGGCATTAGAATTACTCCAAAAAGCATTATTATACAATAAAACAACAAGAATAAAAGTAGAAAAACATGATGCAAAATGGACGTATCAACTCCCCCAAGATTGGACCTTGCTTATCCTCAAGCGAAAACCGAAATCGAAAAACATGTCCACATGCTTAGAGAGAGAGGTGTCGATAAAACAAAAATACGGACATAGCAGAATCATGTGACTTATTATAACAGCAACAAAATTTAATATAAACCTTTATATAGAACTTTTATCATAGACTCCTCATGAACAAGTGACAATTCATCACAACATTTAAGTATAAAGCATAAACTCTATTGTAAACTAACAAACTATGTTCTCAGTCAACTTTGCAACTACAATTCATCATCTTTTCAGGAAGGGTCACGTATCGGAGCCTTTAGGCAAGTCCACATACTCAACCATCATTTAGTCTTCTATGATTGCTAACACTCACCACGTACACATGAGCAAAACTTTTCAACCGGACACAAAGAAAGATAGGGGCTTATAGTTTCCCCTCCCAACAAACTCACCTCAAGGGTGATGTCAACACTAATAACTTATGCCACCCATATTCAACTGGACATATGTGCCTAGATCTTTCCTCACCACATGATGCTTGCCAAAGGAGAAAAAAATAAAAGGAATAGAGAGAAAAACTTTGACTCTTGCATAAAAGTAAATACATGAAAGTAAAAGATGGGCCCTTCACACAGTGAAGCAGAGGTTGCCATGCGCTTTTTGTTTGTATGCTCAACCCCTTAGTGCAAGAGAACGTCGCGTTATATTGCCCCTTCTGATGGCAAACTTTATTATGCAGTCTGTCGCTTTTATAATTCACCATCACAAGTTCGTACAATGCTCAATTTTCCCTTACACTAAATGATCTCACATTTTATAAGCAATTTTTATTGCCCTTTTTACACCGATGACAACTTACTTGAAGGATCTTACTCAATCCATAGGTAGGTATGGTGGACTCTCAAACAATATAGGGTTTAAGGGTTTTGGATGCACAAGTAGTATCTCTACTTAGTGCGGAGTTTTTGGCTAGCAAAGATAGGGGCAAGCACTACATGTTGAAGGATCTATGAAAATATGACTTCTATGTGAATATGAACAAACATAAATCATTAAGTTATCTTCCTTGTCCAACGTCAACAATTTTGGCATATAATATTTTGATGGGTGCTCACAATCACAAAAGATTTCCATGATAGTGTATTTATATGTGAAGATTCTCTTCCCTTATTAATTCTTTCATGTGTTGCATCATTGACCAATGCTATGTTTGTCAATATACAATAAAATTTTCTACTTATACTTTTCCTTGTGTAATGTCATCACTTACCATAAGATTAGCATATGGTATTTTCTTTTATTTCCTTTCTTTTTATTGCAGCAAGAAAGTACAGAAGGCAAAACTCAAACTAAACTTTATTATATCTCGCACACGATTACAAGGATTGATCACTAAGGAAACTCACAAAAAGCAAGGATCGAACTAAACTTTTATTCATCTAATAGCAAAAGATAACCATTGATCGAACTAAGAAAATAAAGGCAAGAGATAGTGGAGATTGATACGATACCGGAGCACCTCCCCCAAGCTTGGCGAAAGCCAAGGGGAGTGCCCATACCCAATACTCAGTTTCTTTTGGTGGTGATGAAGTAGACGCTTTCTTGTCCTCGGGTTTCCATGGAAGAGCCTCACCATCATAAGAGGAGGAGTGAGTTTCCCGGATCCTGCAACTAGCAGCCAAACTCATACCTTTAAACTTAGCCTCATATTCAAAGACCTGTCTTTGAAGATCGTGGATCTGGCTATGAAGGAAGTTGATTTGCTCGTTGAGGGAGAAGATGATATCCTTTATGGGCTTGCCATCCACCTTGACATCACGGGTATAGTCCGTGATCACGAGGTGATCGGCATTAAGTCCACGCTCCACCATCCCCTTGCACTTGAAGATGTCCTGCTCCATGGCTCCAAGCCAGGCCTCCATGGATCTAGTTCCCCTGAATCCTTGCACATCGCAGATGTGCAGCACCCCATCACGCATCTGGATAGCTTCAGGGTGCTGCATCACCTCCCACAGATATGGGTTGATGACGTTGTCGAAGAACTTGTCCTTGGAGGAGCTTGAAGAGGCCATGGTGGATTAGATCTGAAAGAAAACAGCAAGAAAAGAAGACAGGAGATTTCTCCGCGATACAGAGGTTAACAGGTTCGGGAGGTATATATAGATTTTTTATCTTGGGGAACAAGCAGAACGGAAGAAAAGTGGAGATCGGAAAGTACCTGAGGTGGGCACAACCCACCTGGGCGCGCCAAGCATGCCTGGCGCGCCCTGGTGTATCGTGCCCACCAGTGTCACTTTCCTGGAAGTTTCTTATTTTCCTAATTTTCTAAATATTCCAGAACCGACAAAATATATTTTTGCGGATTTTTTGGAATCCGTTTTGTTGGGGAACGTAGTAATTTCAAAAAAAATTCATACGCACACTCAAGATCATGGTGATGGCATAGCAACGAGAGGGGAGAGTGTTGTCCACGTACCCTCGTAGACCGTAAGCGGAAGCGTTATGACAACGCGGTTGATGTAGTCGTACGTCTTCACGATCCGACCGATCCAAGCACCGAACGTACGGCACCTCCGTGTTCAGCACACGTTCAGCTCGATGATGATCCCCGGGCTCCGATCCAGCAAAGCTTCGGGGATGAGTTCTGTCAGCACGACGGCGTGATGACGATGATGATGTTCTACCGGCGCAGGGCTTCGCCTAAACTCCGCGGCGATATGACCGAGGTGGAATATGGTGAAGGGGGGCACCGCACACGGCTAAGGAACGATCCGTAGATCAACTTGTGTGTTTTAGGATGCCCCCTGCCCCGTATATAAAGGAGCAAAGGGGGGAGGCCAGCCGGCCCTAGAGGGAGCGCCAGGAGGAGGAGTCCTCCTCCTAGTAGGAGTAGGACTCCCCCTTTCCTACTCCTACTAGGAGGGGGAAAGGAAGGGGGAGAGGGAGAGGGAAAGAGGGGGGCGTCGCCCCCCCCCCCCCCTCCTAGTCCAATTCGGACCAAAGGGGGAGGGGGTGCGCGGCCCATGCTGGCTGCCCCTCTCTCTCTCCACTAAGGCCCATAGGGCCCATTACTTCTCCCGGGGGGTTCCGGTAACCCTCCGGCACTCCGGTTTTCTCCGAAAACGTCCGGAACACTTCCGGTGTCTGAATATAGTCGTCCAATATATCAATCTTTATGTCTCGACCATTTCGAGACTCCTCGTCATGTCCGTGATCACATCCGGGACTCCGAACAAACTTCGGTACATCAAAACTTATAAACTCATAATAAAACTGTCATCGTAACGTTAAGCGTGCGGACCCTACGGGTTCGAGAACTATGTAGACATGACCTAGAACTATTCTCGGTCAATAACCAATAGCGGAACCTGGATGCCCATATTGGTTCCTACATATTCTATGAAGATCTTTATCGGTCAAACCGCATACCAACATACGTTGTTCCCTTTGTCATCGGCATGTTACTTTCCCGAGATTCGATTGTCGGTATCCAATACCTAGTTCAATCTCGTTACCGGCAAGTCTCTTTACTCGTTACGTAATGCATCATTTCGTAACTAACTCATTAGCTACATTGCTTGCAAGTCTTATAGTGATGTGCATTACCGAGAGGGCCCAGAGATACCTCTCCGACAATCGGAGTGACAAAACCTAATCTCGAAATAAGCCAACCCAACATGTACCTTTGGAGACACCTGTAGTACTCCTTTATAATCACCCAGTTACGTTGTGACGTTTGGTAGCACCCAAAGTGTTCCTCCGGTAAACGGGAGTTGCATAATCTCATAGTTACAGGAACATGTATAAGTCATGAAGAAAGCAATAGCAATATACTAAACGATCAAGTGCTAGGCTAACGGAATGGGTCATGTCAATCACATCATTCTCCTAATGATGTGATCCCATTAATCAAATGACAACACATGTCTATGGCTAGGAAACATAACCATCTTTGATTAATGAGCTAGTCAAGTAGAGGCACACTAGTGACTATATGTTTGTCTATGTATTCACACATGTATCATGTTTCCGGTTAATACAATTCTAGCATGAATAATAAACATTTATCATGATATGAGGAAATAAATAATAACTTTATTATTGCCTCTAGGGCATATTTCCTTCAGTCTCCCACTTGCACTAGAGTCAATAATCTAGATTACATAGTAATGATTCTAACACCCATGGAGTCTTGGTGCTGATCATGTTTTGCTCGTGAGAGAGGCTTAGTCAACGGGTCTGCAACATTCAGATCCGTATGTATCTTGCAAATCTCTATGTCTCCCACTTGGACTTGGTCCCGGATGGAATTGAAGCGTCTCTTGATGTGCTTGGTCCTCTTGTGAAATCTGGATTCCTTTGCCAAGGCAATTGCACCAGTATTGTCACAGAAGATCTTCATTGGTCCCGATGCACTAGGTATGACACCTAGATCGGTAATGAACTCCTTCATCCAGACTCCTTCATTTGCTGCTTCCGAAGCAGCTATGTACTCCGCTTCACATGTAGATCCCGCCACGACGCTTTGTTTAGAACTGCACCAACTTACAGCTCCACCGTTTAATAAAAATACGTATCCGGTTTGCGATTTAGAATCGTCCGGATCAGTGTCAAAGCTTGCATCGACGTAACCATTTACGACTAGCTCTTTGTCACCTCCATATACGAGAAACATATCCTTATTCCTTTTCAGGTATTTCAGGATGTTCTTGACCGCTGTCCAGTGATCCACTCCTGGATTACTTTGCTACCTTCCTGCCAAGCTTATTGCTAAGCATACGTCAGGTTTGGTACATAGCATTGCATACATGATAGAGCCTATGGCTGAAGCATAGGGAACATCTTTCATTTTCTCTCTATCTTCTGCTGTGGTCGGGCATTGAGTCTGACTCAACTTCACACCTTGTAGCACGGGCAAGAACCCTTTCTTTGCCTGATCCATTTTGAACTTTTTCAAAATTTTATCAAGGTATGTGCTTTGTGAAAGTCCTATTAAGCGTCTTGATCTATCTCTATAAATCTTGATGCCCAATATGTAAGCAGCTTCACCGAGGTCTTTCATTGAAAAACTTTTATTCAAGTATCCCTTTATGCTATCCAGAAATTCTATATCATTTCCAATTAATAATATGTCATCTACATATAATATCAGAAATGCTACAGAGCTCCCACTCACTTTCTTGTAAATACAGGCTTCTCCAAAAGTCTGTATAAAACCATATGCTTTGATCACACTATCAAAGCGTTTATTCCAACTCCGAGATGCTTGCACCAGTCCATAAATGGATCGCTGGAGCTTGCACACTTTGTTAGCACCTTTTGGATCAACAAAACCTTCTGGCTGCATCATATACAACTCTTCTTCCAGAAATCCATTCAAGAATGCAGTTTTGACATCCATTTGCCAAATTTCATAATCATGAAATGCAGCAATAGCTAACATGATTCGGACAGACTTAAGCATCGCTACGGGTGAGAAAGTCTCATCGTAGTCAACCCCTTGAACTTGTCGAAAACCTTTCGCAACAAGTCGAGCTTTATAGACAGTTACATTACCATCAGCGTCAGTCTTCTTCTTAAAGATCCATTTATTCTCAATGGCTTGCCGATCATCGGGCAAGTCAACCAAAGTCCATACTTTGTTTTCATACATGGATCCCATCTCAGATTTCATGGCCTCTAGCCATTTTGCGGAATCTGGGCTCATCATCGCTTCCTCATAGTTCGTAGGTTCGTCATGGTCAAGTAACATGACTTCCAGAATAGGATTACCGTACCACTCTGGTGCGGATCTTACTCTGGTAGACCTACGAGGTTCAGTAGAAACTTGATCTGAAGTTTCATGATCAATATCATTAGCTTCCTCACTAATTGGTGTAGGTGTCACAGGAACCGATTTCTGTGATGAACTACTTTCCAATAAGGGAGCAGGTACAGTTACCTCATCAAGTTCTACTTTCCTCCCACTCACTTCTTTCGAGAGAAACTCCTTCTCTAGAAAGGATCCATTCTTAGCAACGAATGTCTTGCCTTCGGATCTGTGATAGAAGGTGTACCCAACTGTCTCCTTTGGGTATCCTATGAAGACACATTTCTCCGATTTAGGTTCGAGCTTATCTGGTTGAAGTTTCTTCACATAAGCATCGCAGCCCCAAACTTTAAGAAACGACAACTTTGGTTTCTTGCCAAACCACAGTTCATAAGGCGTCGTCTCAACGGATTTTGATGGTGCCCTATTTAACGTGAATGCGGCCGTCTCTAAAGCATAACCCCAGAACGATAGCGGTAAATCAGTAAGAGACATCATAGATCGCACCATATCTAGTAAAGTACGATTACGACGTTCGGACACACCATTTCGTTGTGGTGTTCCGGGTGGCGTGAGTTGCGAAACTATTCCGCATTGTTTCAAATGTAAACCAAACTCGTAACTCAAATATTCTCCTCCACGATCAGATCGTAGAAATTTTATTTTCTTGTTACGATGATTTTCCACTTCACTCTGAAATTCTTTGAACTTTTCAAATGTTTCAGACTTGTGTTTCATTAAGTAGATATACCCATATCTGCTCAAATCATCTGTGAAGGTGAGAAAATAACGATATCCGCCACGAGCTTCAACATTCATCGGACCACATACATCTGTATGTATGATTTCCAACAAATCTGTTGCTCTCTCCATAGTACCGGAGAACGGTGTTTTAGTCATCTTGCCCATGAGGCACGGTTCGCAAGTACCAAGTGATTCATAATCAAGTGATTCCAAAAGTCCATCAGTATGGAGTTTCTTCATGCGCTTTACACCGATATGACCTAAACGGCAGTGCCACAAATAAGTTGCACTATCATTATCAACTCTGCATCTTTTGGCTTCGACATTATGAATATGTGTATCACTACTATCGAGATTCAATAAAAATAGACCACTCTTCAAGGGTGCATGACCATAAAAGATATTACTCATATAAATAGAACAACCATTATTCTCTGATTTAAATGAATAACCGTCTCGCATCAAACAAGATCCAGATATAATGTTCATGCTCAACGCTGGCACCAAATAACAATTATTCAGGTCTAAAACTAATCCCGAAGGTAGATGTAGAGGTAGCGTGCCGACCGCGATCACATCGACTTTGGAACCGTTTCCCACGCGCATCGTCACCTCGTCCTTGGCCAGTGCTCGCTTATTCCGTAGTCCCTGTTTCGAGTTGCAAATATTAGCAACAGAACCAGTATCAAATACCCAGGTGCTACTGCGAGCTCTAGTAAGGTACACATCAATAACATGTATATCACATATACCTTTGTTCACCTTGCCATCCTTCTTATCCGCCAAATACTTGGGGCAGTTCTGCTTCCAGTGACCAGTCTGCTTGCAGTAGAAGCACTCAGTTTCAGGCTTAGGTCCAGACTTGGGTTTCTTCTCTTGAGCAGCAACTTGCTTGTTGTTCTTCTTGAAGTTCCCCTTCTTCTTCCCTTTGCCCTTTTTCTTGAAACTAGTGGTCTTGTTGACCATCAACACTTGATGCTCCTTCTTGATTTCTACCTCCGCAGCTTTTAGCATTGTGAAGAGCTCGGGAATTGTCTTGTTCATCCCTTGCATATTATAGTTCATCACGAAGCTCTTGTAGCTTGGTGGCAATGATTGGAGAATTCTGTCAATGACGCTATCATCCGGAAGATTAACTCCCAGTTGAATCAAGTGATTATTATACCCAGACATTTTGAGTATATGCTCACTGACAGAACTATTCTCCTCCATCTTGCAGCTGTAGAACTTATTGGAGACTTCATATCTCTCAATACGGACATTTGCTTGAAATATTAACTTCAACTCCTGGAACATCTCATATGCTCCATGACGTTCAAAACTTCGTTGAAGACCCGGTTCTAAGCCGTAAAGCATGGCACATTGAACTATCGAGTAGTCATCAGCTTTGCTCTGCTAGACATTCTTAACGTCATCAGTTGCATCAGCAGCAGGCCTGGCACCCAGCGGTGCTTCCAGGACGTAATTCTTCTGTGCAGCAATGAGGATAATCCTCGGGTTATGGACCCAGTCCGTGTAATTGCTACCATCATCTTTCAACTTTGCTTTCTCAAGGAACGCATTAAAATTCAACGGAACAACAGCACTAGCCATCTATCTACAATAAACAAAGATAAGCAAAATACTATCAGGTACTAAGTTCATGATAATAAGTTCAATTAATCATATTACTTAAGAACTCCCACTTAGACAGATATCTCTCTAGTCATCTAAGTGATCACGTGATCCAAATCAACTAAACCATAATCGATCATCATGTGAGATGGAGTAGTTTTCAATGGTGAACATCACTATGTTGATCATATCTTCTATATGATTCACGGTCGACTTTTCGGTCTCTGTGTTCCGAGGCCATATCTGCATATGCTAGGCTCGTCAAGTTTAACCTGAGTATTCTGCATGTGCAAAACTGGCTTGCACCCGTTGTAGATGGACGTAGAGCTTATCACACCCGATCATCACGTGGTGTCTGGGCACGACGAACTTTGGCAATGGTGCATACTCAGGGAGAACACTTCTTGATAATTTTTAGTGAGAGATCATCTTAAAATGCTACTGTCAACCAAAGCAAGATAAGATGCATAAAGGATAAACATCACATGCAATCAATATAAGTGATATGATATGGCCATCATCATCTTGTGCTTGTGATCTCCATCTCCGAAGCACCGTCGCGATCACCATCGTCAACGGCGCGACACCTTGATCTCCGTCATAGCATCGTTGTCGTCTACGCCATCTATTGCTTCTACGACTATCGCTACGCTTAGTGATAAAGTAAAGCAATTACAGGGCATTTGCATTTCATACAATAAAGCGACAACCATATGGCTCCTGCCAGTTGCCGATAACTTCGGTTACAAAACATGATCATCTCATACAATAAAATATAGCATCACGTCTTGACCATATCACATCACAATATGCCCTGCAAAAACAAGTTAGACGTCCTCTACTTTGTTGTTGCAAGTTTTACGTGGTTGCTACGGGCTTAGCAAGAACCGTTCTTACCTACGCATCAAAACCACAATGATAGTTCGTCACGTTAGTGCTGTTTTAACCTTCGCAAGGACCGGGCGTAGCCACACTCAATTCAGCTAAAGTGAGAGAGACAGACACCCGCCAGCCACCTTTAAGCACGAGTGCTCGTAACGGTGAAACCAGTCTCGCATAAGCGTACGCGTAATGTCGGTCCGGGCCGCTTCATCTCACAATACCGCCGAACCAAAGTATGACATGCTGGTAAGCAGTATGACTTGTATCGCCCACAACTCACTTGTGTTCTACTCGTGCATATGACATCTACGCATAAAACCTGGCTCGGATGCCACTGTTGGGGAACGTAGTAATTTCAAAAAAATTCCTACGCACACGCAAGATTATGGTGATGGCATAGCAACGAGAGGGGAGAGTGTTGTCCACGTACCCTCGTAGACCGTAAGCGGAAGCGTTATGACAACGCGGTTGATGTAGTTGTACGTCTTCACGATCCAACCGATCCAAGCACCGAACGTATGGCACCTCCGTGTTCAGCACACATTCAGCTCGATGACGATCCCCGGGCTCCGATCCAGCAAAGCTTCGGGGATGAGTTCCGTCAGCACGACGGCGTGATGATGATGATGATGTTCTACCGGTGCAGGGCTTCGCCTAAACTCCGCGACGATATGACCGAGGTGGAATATGGTGGAGGGGGGCACCGCACACGGCTAAAGAACGATCCATAGATCAACTTGTGTGTTCTAGGGTGCCCCCCTGCCCCCGTATATAAAGGAGCAAGGGGGGAGGCTGGCCAGCCCTAGAGGGCGCGCCAGGAGGAGGAGTCCTCCTCCTAGTAGGAGTAGGACTCCCCCTTTCCTACTCCTACTAGGAGGGGGAAAGGAAGGGGGAGAGGGAGAGGGAAAGAGGGGGGCGCCCCCCCCCCCTCCTAGTCCAATTCGGACCAGAGGGGGAGGGGGCGCGCGGCCCATGCTGGCTGCCCCTCTCTCTCTCCACTAAGGCCCATAGGGCCCATTACTTCTCCCGGGGGGTTCTGGTAACCCTCCGGCACTCCGGTTTTCTCCGAAAACGTCCGGAACACTTCCGGTGTCCGAATATAGTCGTCCAATATATCAATCTTTATGTATCGACCATTTCGAGACTCCTCGTCATGTCCATGATCACATCCGGGACTCCTAACAAACTTCGGTACATCAAAACTTATAAACTCATAATAAAACTGTCATCGTAACATTAAGCGTGCGGACCCGACGGGTTCGAGAACTATGTAGACATGACCTAGAACTATTCTCGGTCAATAACCAATAGCGGAACCTGGATGCCCATATTGGTTCCTACATATTCTACGAAGATCTTTATCGGTCAAACCGCATAACAACATACGTTGTTCCCTTTGTCATCGGCATGTTACTTGCCCGAGATTCGATCGTCGGTATCCAATACCTAGTTCAATCTCGTTACCGGCAAGTCTCTTTACTCGTTACGTAATGCATCATTTCGTAACTAACTCATTAGCTACATTGCTTGCAAGGCTTATAGTGATGTGCATTACCGAGAGGGCCCAGAGATACCTCTCCGACAATCAGAGTGACAAAACCTAATCTCGAAATACGCCAACCCAACATGTACCTTTGGAGACACCTGTAGTACTCCTTTATAATCACCCAGTTACATTGTGACATTTGGTAGCACCCAAAGTGTTCCTCCAGTAAACGGGAGTTGCATAATCTCATAGTTACAGGAACATGTATAAGTCATGAAGAAAGCAATAGCAATATACTAAATGATCAAGTGCTAGGCTAACGGAATGGGTCATGTCAATCACATCATTCTCCTAATGATGTGATCCCATTAATCAAATGACAACACATGTCTATGGCTAGGAAACATAACCATCTTTGATTAATGAGCTAGTCAAGTAGAGGCATACTAGTGACTATATGTTTGTCTATGTATTCACACATGTATCATGTTTCCGGTTAATACAATTCTAGTATGAATAATAAACATTTATCATGATATGAGGAAATAAATAATAACTTTATTATTGCCTCTAGGGCATATTTCCTTCACATTTACTTACCGTATCACGTACCTCCTTATTTTCACAATTCTGGAGTGTTCCAGAAGGACTCTCTTATGTGTTCTTCCGGTGTCAAAGTTTGGATTACATTGCTTTCTACATTAATGGGCGTACCGGAGATATAGTGTTTCATTCGTTGCCCATTGATAACCTTCGGGTTAGTCCCTTCGGCATTATTTATTTTGATAGCTCCAGATCGATAGACCTCCTCGATGACATAGGGTCCTTCCAATTTGGAGAGGAGTTTTCCTGCAAAAATATCTGAAACGAGAGTTGTACAAAAGAACATATTCTTCGACTTTGAACTCACACTTTTCGATTCTTTTGTCATGTCATCTTTTAACTTTTTCTATGAATAACTTAGCATTTTCATAAGCCTGGGTTCTCCATTCATCTAATGAGCTAATATCAAATAACCTCTTTTCTCCAGCAAGTTTGAAATCATAATTGACTTCTTTTATTGCCCAAAATGCTTTGTGTTCTAACTCCAGAGGTAAATGACAAGCTTTTCCATACACCATTTTATATGGAGACATACCCATAGGATTTTTGTATGTTGTTCTATAAGTCGAAAGTACATCATCTAATTTCTTAGACCAATTCTTTCGGACCTATTAACAGTCTTTTGTAAGATTAGTTTTATTTCTCTATTGCTAAGTTCAACTTGACCACTAGACTGAGGATGATAAGGTGACACAATTCTATGATTAACATCATACTTAGCAAGCATCTTACGGAAAGCACCATGAATGAAGTGTGAACCACCATTAGTCATTAAATATCTAGGGAATCCAAACCTTGGGAAAATAACTTCCTTAAGCATTTTAATAGAGGTGTTGTGATCAGCACTACTGGTTGGAATAGCTTCTACCCACTTAGTAACATAATCAACAGCAACCGAAATATGTGTATACCCATTAGAGGAAGGACAAGGTCCCATAAAGTCGAATCCTCAAACGTCAAATGGTTCAATAGCAAGTGAATAATTCATAGGCATTTCTTGACGCTTACTAATATTACCTAATCTTTGGCATTCATCACAAGATGATACAAACTTACGGGCATCTTTGAAGAGAGTAGGCCAATAAAAACCAGATTGCAATACCTTATGAGCGGTTTTGTCTCCCACGTGATGTCCTCCATAAGCTTCGGAGTGACATTTCCATAGGATTTGTTCCTGTTCATGCTCAGGTACACAACTTCTAATAATACCATCTACCCCTTCTTTATAAAGATGTGGGTCATCCCAAAAGTAATGTTTTAAAGCATAGAAGAATTTTTTCTTTTGTTGGTATGTGAAGCTAGGTGGTATGTATTTAGCAACAATATAATTAGCATAGTCAGCATACCAAGGTGTACTATGAGAAACATTTATTGCAGCTAGTTGTTCGTCAGGGATGCTATCATTAATTGGTTGTGGGTCATCAAGAATATTTTCAAGTCTAGACAAGTTATCAGCCACGGGGTTCGGTGCTCCTTTCCTATCAGTAATATGCAAGTCAAATTCTTGTAGCAGAAGAACCCAACTAATGAGTCTAGGTTTAGCATCTTTCTTTTCCATAAGATATTTTATAGTAGCATGATCGGTGTGAACAATTACTTTAGAATCAACAATGTAAGATCAACATTTATCACAAGCAAAAAACCACTCCTAAGAATTCTTTTTTAGTAGTAGCATAGTTTCGTTGAGCATTGTCTAGAGTTTTACTAGCATAATGAATAATATTTAGTTTCTTATCAACTCTTTGTCCTAGAACAGCACCAACAACATAATCACTAGCATCACACATAATCTCAAAAGGTAAGTTCCAATCAGGTCGTTGAACAACAGGCGCAGTGATTAAGGCTTTCTTTAGTGTTTCAAAGGCTTCCATACAATCATCATCAAACACAAAGGGAATATCCTTTTGAAAAAGATTGTAAGATGCCTAGAAATTTTATAAAAGTCTTTGATAAACCTCCTACAGAAACCAGCATGACTAAGGAAACTACGAATATCTTTGATATCTTTAGGACATGACATTTTCTCAATTGCATCAACCTTGGCTTTGTCCACCTGAATGCCTCTTTAAGAAATTTTATTGCCCAAGACAATACCTTCATTAACCATAAAGTGGCACTTCTCCCAATTCAAGACAGGATTTGTTTGTTCACATCTCTGCAAAACTCGACCAAGATTGCTTAAACAATCATCAAAAGACTTCCCATAAACAAAAAAGTCATCCATGAAAACCTCAACAATCTTCTCTCAAAAATCAGAGAATATAGCAGTCATACATCTTTGAAAGGTAGCAGGTGCATTACATAAACCGAAAGGCATACGTCTATAGGCAAATGTTCCAAAAGGACAAGTAAAAGTGGTCTTTTCTTGATCATATTGTAAAACGGGTATAGTATTTCTAACATTAGGTAAATAAAAGGCAGAGGGTAATGATCTTTTCTAGTAGCTTTATTTAATTTTCTATAATCAATTGCCATTCTATACCCCGTGACAATTCTTTGTGGAATAAGCTCACTCCTATCATTAGGAACAACAGTAATACCTCCCTTCTTAGGGACACAATGAACAGGACTTACCCATCTAGTATCAGCTATAGGATATATTATACCTGCTTCCAGAAGTTTCAATATTTCCGTTCTTACCACTTCTTCCATTTTCGGACTTAACCGACGTTGGTGATCAACAACGGGTTTAGCATCAGGTTCCATATTAATCTTGTGCTAACATAGAGTGGGACTAATGCCCTTAAGATCATCAAGAGTATATCCAATAGCAGCCCTATGCTTCCTTAGAACTTTCAATAATCTTTCTTCTTCATGTTCGGAAAGGTTAGCACTAACAATAATAGGATATATCTTCATTTCATCAAGATAAGCATATTTCAGAGTGACTGGCAATTGTTTTAATTCAAACGCAGGATCACCTTTAGGTGGAGGAGGACCCCCTAGAGTTTCAATAGGAAAATTGTGTTTAAGCACAGGTTGTTGTTCGAAAAAGATTCTATTTATTTCATTTCTTTCACGCATATGCAAATCATTTTCATGGTCTAGCAAATATTGTTCCAGAGGATCGGTAGCAGGCACAGCAATAGAAGCAAGACCAATAATTTCATCCTTAGTAGGCAAATCTTTCTTATGAGGTTGTTTACTAAAGTTGGAAAAATTAAACTCATGAGATTCATCACCAAAGCTAACACCGACAGTTTGTTTCTCACAATCTATTTTAGCGTTGACGGTGTTCAAGAAAGGTCAACCAAATATAATGGGACAAAAGTCATCTTGTGGGGTGCTAAGAACAAGAAAATCAGTAGGGTATTTTATCTTCCCACACAAGACTTCAACATCTCTAAGAATCCCAATTGGTGATATAGTATCTCTATTAGCAAGTTTAATAGTAACATCTATGTCTTCTATCTTGATACGTCTCCAACGTATCTATAATTTTTGATTGCTCCATGCTACTTTATCTACTGTTTTGGACTATATTGGGCTTTATTTTCCACTTTTATATTATTTTTGGGACTAACCTATTAACCGGAGGCCCAGCCCAGAATTGCTGTTTTTTACCTATTTCAGTGTTTCGAAGAAACGGAATATCAAACGGAGTCCAAACGGAATGAAACCTTCGGGAACGTGATTTTTTCACCGAATGTGATCCAGGAGACTTGGACCCTACTCCAAGAAGTACGAGAGGCAGTCACGAGGGTGGAGGGCGCCCCCCCCCCTAGGCGCGCCCCCCTACCTCGTGGGCCCCCTGTTGCTCCACCGACGTACTCCTTCCTCCTATATATACCTACGTATCCCCAAACGATCAGAACAGGAGCCAAAAACCTAATTCCCCCGCCGCAACCTTCTGTATCCATGAGATCCCATCTTGGGGCTGTTCCGGAGCTCCGCCGGAGGGGGCATCCACCACGGAGGGCTTCTACATCAACACCATAGCCCCTCCGATGAAGTGTGAGTAGTTTACTTCAGACCTTCGGGTCCATAGCTAGTAGCTAGATGGCTTCTTCTCTATTTTTGGATCTCAATACAATGTTCTCTCCCTCTCTCGTGGAGATCTATTCGATGTAATCTTCTTTCTGCGGTGTGTTTGTTGAGACCGATGAATTGTGGGTTTATGATCCAGTATTATCTATGGAAAATATTTGAATCTTCTCTGAATTCTTTTATGTATGATTGAGTTATCTTTGCAAGTCTCTTCGAATTATCCTTTTTGGTTTGGCCAACTAGATTGGTAGTTCTTGCAATGGGAGAAGTGCTTAGCTTTGGGTTCAATCTTGCGGTGTCCTTACCCAGTGACAGAAAGGGTTGCAAGGCACGTATTGTATTGTTGCCATCGAGGATAACAAGATGGGGTTTTTATCATATTGCATGAATTTATCCCTCTACATCATGTCATCTTGCTTAAGGCGTTACTCTGTTTTTAACTTAATACTCTAGATGCATGCTGGATAGCGGTCGACGAGTGGAGTAATAGTAGTAGATGCAGAATCGTTTCGATCTACTTATCTTGGACGTGATGCCTATATACATGATCATTTCCTAGATATACTCATAACTATGCTCAATTCTATCAATTGCCCAACAGTAATTTGTTCACCCACCGTAGAATACCTATGCTCTTGAGAGAAGCCACAAGTGAAACCTATGGCCCCCGGGTCTATTCTCATCATATCAATCTCTATCGCTTTATTTACTTGCTTTGTTTTTACTTTGCTTTTTACTTTTTACTTTGCATCTATCTATCAAAAATACCAAAAATATTATTTATTATCTCTATCAGATCTCACTCTCGTAAGTGACCGTGAAGGGATTGACAACCCCTAATCGCGTTGGTTGTGAGTAGTTATCGTTTTGTGTAGGTACAAGGGACTTGTGCGTGGTCTCCTACTGGATTGATACCTTGGTTCTCAAAAACTGAGGGAAATACTTACGCTACTTTGCTGCATCATCCTCTCCTCTTCGGGGACATCCAACGCAATGCTCAAGAGGTAGCAAGAAGAATTTCCGGCACCATTGCCGGGCAGGCTCACGCAAGCAAGTCAACTATACCAAGTACCCATCGCAATCCCTATCTCTCGCATTACATTATTTGCCATTTGCCTCTCGTTTTCCTCTCCCCCACTTCACCCTTGCCGTTTTATTTGCCCTCTCTTTCCCAATCTCCTCCTCTCTTTCCCGTCTGCCTTTTTCCCGTTGCCTTTCTGCTTTCTTGTGTGTTGGATTACTTGTTGCCATGACGCAAGATAATACCAAATTGTGTGATTTATCGAATACCAATAATAATTATTTCCTTAGTACTCCGATTGCTCCTCTTAATAATGATGAGTCTTGTGAAATCAATACCACTTTGCTGAATCTTGTTATGAAAGATCAATTCGCCGGCCTTCCTAGTGAAGATGCCGCTACTCATCTAAATAATTTTGTTGATTTGTGTGATATGCAAAAGAAGAAAGATACGGATAACAATATTGTCAAATTGAAGTTATTTCCGTTTTCACTTAGAGATCGTGCTAAAGTTTGGTTTTCATCTTTGCCTAAAAATAGTATTGATTCTTGGAACAAGTGCAAAGATGCTTTTATCTCTAAGTATTTTCCTCCCGCTAAGATCATCACTCTTAGGAACGATATTATGAATTTTAAACAACTTGATCATGAGCATGTTTCCCAATCTTGGTAAATAATGAAATTGATGCTTCGCGATTGCCCTACTCATGGTTTGAATTTATGGATGATCATACAAAAATTTTATGCCGGATTGAATTTTGCTTTTAGAAATCTTTTAGATTCGGCCGCGGGAAGCACATTATGGAAATTACGTTAGGGGATGCTACAAAATTGCTTGATAATATTATGGCTAATTATTCTCAATGGCACACCGAAAGATCTTCTAGTAAAAAAAGTGCATGCTATAGAAGAAATCAATGTTTTGAGTGAAAAGATGGATGAACTTATGAAGATGTTTGCTCCTAAAAATACTCCTCTTGATCCCAATGATATGCCTTTGTCTACCTTGCTTGAGAATAATAATGAATCTATGGATGTGAATTTTGTTGGTAGGAATAGTTTTGGAAACAACGCGTATAGAGGGAATTTTAATCCTAGGCCTTATCCTAGTAATCCTTCTAATAATTATGGAAATTCCTACAACAACTCTTATGGAAATTTTAATAAGATGCCCTCTGAATTTGAGAGTAGTGTTAAAGAGTTTATGAATTCACAAAAGAATTTTAATGCTTTGCTCGAAGAGAAATTGCTTAAAGTTGATGATTTGGCTAGGAACGTTGATAGAATTTCTCTTGAAATTGATTCTTTAAAGCTTAGATCTATTCCTCCTAAGAATGATATCAATGAGTCTCTCAAAGCCATGAGAATTTCCATTGATGAGTGCAAGGAAAGAACCGCTAGGATGCGTGCTTCCAAAGATGCCTTTATTAAAGCGTGTTCTTCCAATTCCTATGAAAATCAAGATGAAGATCTAAAAGTTATTGATGTGTCCCCCATTAAATCTTTGTTTTGCAATATGAATCTTGATGAAACTTAATATGATCTTCCTTTACCTAGAAGGCGTTCTAAGAATTTGGAGTTTCTAGATCTTGATGATGAAATTGATGAAAGTGGGATTGAAAGAAATAAAAACTTAGATGTTGCTAAACCCACTATTTTCGATCTCAAGGAATTTAATTATGAAAATTGCTCTTTGATTGGTTGTATTTCCTTGTTGCAATCAGTGCTAGATTCTCCTCATGCTTATAGTCAAAATAAGGCCTTTACCGAACACATTGTTGATGCTTTGATGCAATCTTATGAAGAAAAACTTGAGTTGAAAGTTTCTATCCCTAGAAAACTCTATGATGAGTGGGAACCTACTATCAGAATTAAAATTAAAGATTATGAGTTTCATGCTTTGTGTGATTTGGGTGCTAGTGTCTCTACTATTCCCAAAACTTTATGTGATTTGCTAGATTTCCGTGATTTTGATGATTGCTCTCTAAACTTGCATCTTGCGGATTCCACTATTAAAAAACCTATGGGAAGAATTAATGATGTTCTTATTGTTGCAAATAGGAATTATGTGCCCGTAGATTTTATCGTTCTTGATATAGATTGCAACCCTTCATGTCCTATTATTCTTGGTAGACCTTTCCTTAGAATGATTGGTGCAATTATTGATATGAAGTAAGGGAATATTAGATTCCAATTTCCCTTAAAGAAGGGCATGGAACACTTCCCTAGAAAGAAAATAAAATTACCATATGAATCTATCATGAGAGCCACTTATGGATTGCCTACCAAAGATGGTAATACCTAGATCTATCCTTGCTTTTATGCCTAGCTAGGGGCGTTAAACGATAGCGCTTGTTGGGAGGCAACCCAATTTTATTTGTCTTTTTTGTTTTTTCTTCTGTTTAGGAATAAATAATCCATCTACCGTCTGTTTGGATGTGGTTTTATGTTTTAATTAGTGTTTGTGCCAAGTAGAACCTATAGGATAACCTACGATGATAGTTGATTTGATTCTGCTGAAAAACAGAAACTTTCCGCGCACAAATATAATTTTGTTAAATCACAGGAACGCGATTTTGCATTGATTCTTTTTGATGCTGTTCAATAAACAAATTTTCCAAGGCTTCCTATTTTGGTAGAATTTTTAGAGTTTCAGAAGTTTGCGTTAGTTACAGATTGCTACAGACTGTTCTGTTTTTGACAGATTCTGTTTTACGTGTGTTGTTTGCTTATTTTGATGAATCTATGGCTAGTAAAATAGTTTATAAACCATAGAGAAGTTGGAATGCAGTAGGTTTAACACCAATATAAATAAATAATGAGTTCATTACAGTACCTTAAGTAGTTTTTTGTTTTCTTTCTCTAACGGAGCTCACGAGATTTCTGTTGAGTTTTGTGTTGTGAAGTTTTCAAGTTTTGGGTGAATTCTTTTGATGGATTGTGGAACAAGGAGTGGCAAGAGCCTAAGCTTGGGGATGCCCATGGCACCCCCAAGATAATCCAAGGACACCAAAAAGTCAAAGCTTGGGGATGCCCCGGAAGGCATCCCCTCTTTCGCCCACTTCCATCGGTAATTTACTTGGAGCTATATTTTTATTCACCACATGATATGTGTTTTGCTTGGAGCGTCTTGTATTATTTGCGTCTTTGCTTGTTAGTTTACCACAATCATCCTTGCTGTACACACTTTTTGAGAGAGCCATACATGAATTGGAATTTGTTAGAATACTCTACGTGCTTCACTTATATCTTTTGAGCTTGATAGTTTTGCTCATAGTGCTTCACTTATATCTTTTAGAGCACGGTGGTGGATTTGTTTTAAAGAAACTATTGATCTTTCATGCTTCACTTAGATTATTCTGAGAGTCGTTAATAGCATGGTAATTTGCTTAATGTTAATATACTTGGTGTTCAACATATGTGAAACTTTCTTTTGAGTGCGTTGAATACTAAGATGAGTTTGATGCTTGATAATTGTTTTGAGATATGAAGATGGTGATATTAGAGTCATGCTAGTTAAAGTAGTTGTGAATTCAAAGAATACTTGTGTTGAAGTTTGTAATTCCCGTAGCATGCACGTATGGTGAACCGTTATGTGATGAACTCGGAGCATGATTTATTTATTGATTGTCTTCCTTATGAGTGGCGGTCGGGGACGAGCGATGGTCTTTTCCTACCAATCTATCCCCCTAGGAGCATGCGCGTACTTTGCTTTGATAACTTCTAGATTTTTGCAACAAGTATATGAGTTCTTTATGACTAATGTTGAGTCCATGGATTATACGCACTTTTCCCATCCTTCCACCTTTGCTGGCCTCTCTAATACCGCGCACTTTTCGCCGGTATCATACACCCACCATATACCTTCCTCAAAACAGCCACCATACCTACCTAATATGGCATTTCCATAGCCATTCCGAGATATATTGCCATGCAACTTTCCACCGTTTCGTTTATTATGACACGCTCCATCATTGTCATATTGCTAGAATGATCATGTAGTTGACATTGTATTTGTGGCAAAGCCACCGTTCATAATTCTTTCATACATGTCACTCATGATTCATCGCATATCCCGGTACCCCGCCGGAGGCATTTATATAGTCATACTTTGTTCTAAGTATCGAGTTGTAATTGTTGAGTTGTAAGAAAAATAAAAGTGTGATGATCATCATTATTAGAGCATTGTCCCAAGTGAGGAAAGGATGATGGAGACTATGATTTCCCCACAAGTCGGGATGAGACTCCGGACGAAAAAAAAAGAGGCCATAAAAAAGGCCCAAATATATATATATATATATATATATATATATATATATATATATATATATATATATATGAGAGAGAAAAGGAGAGAAGGGACAATGCTACTATCCTTTTACCACACTTGTGCTTCAAAGTAGCACCAAGATCTTCATGATAGAGAGTCTCCCATTTTGTCACTTTCATATACTAGTGGGAATTTTTCATTATAGAACTTGGCTTGTATATTCCAATGATGGGCTTCCTCAAAATGCCCTAGGTCTTCGTGAGCAAGCGAGTTGGATGCACACCCACTTAGTTTCTTTTGTAGAGCTTTCATATACTTATAGCTCTAGTGCATCCGTTGCATGGCAATCCCTACTCACTCACATTGATATCTATTGATGGGCATCTCCATAGCCCGTTGATACGCCTAGTTGATGTGAGACTATCTTCCCTCTTTTTGTCTTCTCCACAACCACCCTTCTATTCCACATATAGTGCTATATCCATGGCTCACGCTCATGTATTGCGTGAAGATTGAAAAAGTTTTGAGAATGTCATAAGTATGAAACAATTGCTTGGCTTGTCATCGGGGTTGTGCATGATTTAAATATTTACGTGGGGAAGATGGAGCATAGCCAGACTATATGATTTTGTAGGGATAACTTTCTTTGGCCATGTTATTTTGAGAAGACATGATTGCTTTGATTAGTATGCTTGAAGTATTATTATTTTTATGTCAATATGAACTTTTGTCTTGAATCTTTCAGATCTGAATATTCATATCACAATTAAGAAGATTTACATTGAAATTATGCCAAAGTATCACTCCGCATCAAAAATTCTTTTTTATCATTTACCTACTCGAGGACGAGCAGGAATTAAGCTTGGGGATGCCTGATATGTCTCCAACGTATCTATAATTTTTTATTGCTCCATGCTACTTTATCTACTGTTTTGGACTATATTGGGCTATATTTTCCACTTTTATATTATTTTTGGGACTAACCTATTAACCGGAGGCCCAGCCCAGAATTGCTGTTTTTTTGCCTATTTTAGTGTTTCGAAGAAACGGAACATCAAACGGAGTCCAAACGGAATGAAACCTTCGGGAACGTGATTTTCTCACCGAACGTGATCCAGGAGACTTGGACCCTACTCCAAGAAGTGCGAGAGGCGGTCACGAGGGTGGAGGGCGCCCCCCCCCTGGGCGCACCCCCTACCTCGTGGGCCCCCTGTTGCTCCACCGACGTACTCCTTCCTCCTATATATACCTATGTATCCCCAAACGATTAGAACAGGAGCCAAAAACCTAATTCCGCCACCGCAACCTTCTGTATCCACGAGATCCCATCTTGGGGCCTGTTCCGGAGCTCCGCCGGAGGGGGCATCCACCATGGAGGGCTTCTACATCAATACCATAGCCCCTCCGATGAAGTGTGAGTAGTTTACTTTAGACCTTCGGGTCCATAGCTAGTAGCTAGATGGCTTCTTCTCTCTTTTTGGATCTCAATACAATGTTCTCCCCCTCTCTCGTGGAGATCTATTTAATGTAATCTTCTTTTTGCGGTGTGTTTGTTGAGACCGATGAATTGTGGGTTTATGATCCAGTATTATCTATGGAAAATATTTGAATCTTCTCTGAATTATTTTATGTATGATTGAGTTATCTTTGCAAGTCTCTTCGAATTATCCTTTTTGGTTTGGCCAACTAGATTGGTAGTTCTTGCAATGGGAGAAGTGCATAGCTTTGGGTTCAATCTTGCGGTGTCCTTACCCAGTGACAGAAAGGGTTGCAAGGCACGTATTGTATTGTTGCCATCGAGGATAACAAGATGGGGTTTTTATCATATTGCATGAATTTATCCCTCTACATCATGTCATCTTGCTTAAGGCGTTACTCTGTTTTTAACTTAATACTCTAGATGCATGCTGGATAGCGGTCGACGAGTGGAGTAATAGTAGTAGATGCAGAATCGTTTCGATCTACTTGTCTCGGACGTGATGCCTATATACATGATCATTGCCTAGATATACTCATAATTATGATCAATTCTGTCAATTGCCCAACAGTAATTTGTTCACCCACCGTAGAATACCTATGCTCTTGAGATAAGCCACTAGTGAAACCTATGGCCCCCGGGTCTATTCTCATCATATCAATCTCTATCGCTTTATTTACTTGCTTTGTTTTTACTTTGCTTTTTACTTTTTACTTTGCATCTATCTGAGGGACTTGTGCGTGGTCTCCTACTGGATTGATACCTTGGTTCTCAAAAACTGAAGGAAATACTTACGCTACTTTGCTGCATCATCCTCTCCTCTTCGGGGAAATCCAACGCAGTGCTCAAGAGGTAGCATATCTCAGCAGGTGCTATTTCATATTTAATTTCTTCATACAATGAGAAAGTAATAGCACTTACACTCGCACCTAGGTCACATAACCCATGATAACAGTAATCTCATATCTTAACTGAGACAACCGGCATGCCAACAACTGGTCTATGTTTATCTTTTCCTTCAGGTTTGGCAATTCTAGAAGCTTCACCACAGAAGTAAATAACATGCCCATCGATACTATCCAATAAGAGATCTTTAACCATAGCAACACTAGGTTCAAATTTGATTTGTTCAGAAGGTTTGGGTGTTCTAACATAACTTTTGTTAACCACAGTTGAAGCTTTAGCGTGTTCCTTCATCCTAACAGGAAAAGGTGGTTTTGCAATATAAGCAGTGGGAACAACTGGATCAACATTGTAAATGATGGTTTCTTCTTTAGCTTCTACCGGTTCTTTAACTTCTTCTTTAATTGGTGGGTGATATTTAAACCACTTCTTCTTAGGAAGATCAACATGATTAGCAAAAGATCACGAAAGGAGGCTACTATCTCAGAGTCAAGTCCATATTTAGTGCTAAACTTCTGAAAGGCATCGGTATTCATAAAGGATTTAACGCAATCAAACTTAGGTTCAATAACTGACTCTTTACCTTCATCGAGTTCCCAATCTTCAGAGTTGCGTTTAGTTCTTTCTTAAAGATCCCACCAGAATTCAATACTCTTCTTCATAAAAGAACCAGTACAAGAAGTATCGAGCATGGATTGATCATTACGAGAAAGTTGAGCATAGAAATTCTGAATAATAATTTCTCTCGAGAGCTCATGATTGGGGCATGAATATAACATTGACTTAAGCCTCCCCCAAGCTAGAGTAATACTTTCTCCTTCATGAGGCCAAAAATCATATATATAATTCCGATAACAATGAATTAGATGCATAGGATAAAATTTATGATGAAACTCCAATTTCAAATGGTTCCAGTTCCAAGATCCAATATCATCGCATAGACTATACCATGTCAATTATTTTCCCTTCAAAGATAAAGGGAAAACCTTCTTCTTAGCTTCATCTGCAAGCTTAAATAATCCACAAATTTCATCCACATATATCAAGTGCATATCAGGATGTTCGGTTCCATCTCCTGCATAAGGATTAGCTAGCAGTTGTTCTAACATGCCCGAAGGAATTGCATATTCAATATTTTCAGTAGGTGAAGTAGGTTGAGGGGTAACTAATTGTGGTTCCACTCGAGTTGAAGATACCCCGAACAAACCCCTCAAAGGATTGTTTTCCATAGTAGCAAGTGACAATAAATTTCAGCATGTAGTAATAATGTTTCCTTACCAATTTCCACTTACCAGGAGCGCTTCACTCCCCGGCAAGTGCCAGAAAATTGCCTTGATGACCCACAAGTGTATGGGGTCAATTGTAGCCCTTTTGATAAGTGAGAGTGTCGAACCCAACGAGGAGCAGAAGGAAATGACAAGTGGTTTTCAGCAAGGTAATGTCTGCAAGTGCTAAAATTGTAAGTAGCGGAGTAGTTTGGTAGCAAGATAAGTTGTAACGAGCAAGTAATATAAGTAGTAACAAAAGTGCAGCAAGTTGACCAATCCTTTTGAGGCAAAGGAAGGGCCAAAAGGTTTCTTATGATAAGCAAAGTGTTATTGAGGGTACACAGGAATTTCATCTAGTCACTTTCATCATGTTGGCTTAATTCGTGTTCGGTACTTTGATAATTTGATATGTGGGTGGACCGGTGCTTAGGTGTTATTCTTACTTGAACAAACCTCCTACTTATGATTAACCCTCTTGCAAGCATCCGCAACTACGATAAAAGTATTAAGAATAAATTCTAACCATAGCCTTAAACTTTTGGATCCAATCGGTCCCTTACGGAATAGCGTATAAACTGGGGTTTAAGCTTCTGTCACTCTCGCAACCCACCATCTAATAACTACTCCACAATGCATTCCCTTAGGCCCAAATATGGTGAAGTGCCATGTACTCGATGTTCACATGACACCACTAAGAGAATGGCAACATACATACCATCAAAATATCACACACATATCAATTTCACATGATTACTTGCAACATGATTTCTCCCGTGACCTCAAGAATGAAAGGAACTACTCACAAATGATAAACATGCTCAAGATCAGAGGGTTATTAAATAGCATAATGGATCTGAACATATAATCTTCCACCAAATAAACCATATAGTGATCAACTACAAGATGTAATCAACACTACTAGTCACCCACGGGCACCAATCTATAGTTTTGATACAAAGATTGAACACAAGAGATGAACTACGGTTTGAGAGGAGTTGGTGCTGTGAAGATGTTGATGAAGATAACCCTCCCCAAGATGGGAGAGTTGTTGGTGATAATGATGACGATGATTTCCCCCTCCGGGAGGGAAGTTCCCCGGCGGAATCGCTCCACCGGAGGTCAAAAGTGCTCCTGCCGAAGTTCCGCCTCGAGGCAGCGGCGCTTCGTCCCGAATGTCCTCTCCCTATTTTTTCTAGGTCAAAATTACTTATATACCAGAAGATGGGCACCGGAGGTGGGCCGAGGAGGGCAGCACTCACCAGGGCGCGCCCGGGTGGGTTGTGCCCACCTGGTGGCCCTCCTCTAGCACTTATTTGCTCCAATATTACTTAAGTATTCCATAAAAAATCCTTGGGGAGTTTCAGCTCATTTGGAGTTGTGCAGAATAGGTAGCTTGACGTAGCTTTTTCAGGTCCAGATTTCCAGCTGCCAGAATTCACCCCCTCGGTGCATACCTTGCATATTATGAGAGAAAAGGCATTAGAATTACTCCAGAAAGCATTATTATACAATAAAACAACGTAAATAACAGTAGGAAAACATGATGCAAAATGGACGTATCAACCCTACGGGTTCGAGAACTATGTAGACATGACCGAGATACCTCTCTGGTCAATAACCAATAGCGGAACCAGGATGCTCATATTGGTTCCCACATACTCTATGAAGATTGAGGGAGTCCTGGATTCGGGGGTCCTCAAGTGTCCCGCCCAGGAGTATGGGTCGGGTTGGATGGGTCGTAAAAGATCAAGCTGAAGACTATCCTCTGTGTCCGGGTGGGACTTCTCCATATGTAAACGGCAAGATTAGAGTCTGGGTGTATCGTTTCCTTCGCTGATGTCTTGTAAATATGCCCTAGAGGCAATAATAAAATGGTTATTATTATATTTCCTTGTTCATGATAATTGTCTATTGTTCATGCTATAATTGTATTAACTAGAAACCGTAATACATGTGTGAATACATAGACCACAACATGTCCCTAGTGAGCCTCTAGTTGACTAGCTCGTTGATCAATAGATGGTTATGGTTTCCTGACCATGGACATTGGATGTCATTGATAACGGGATCACATCATTAGGAGAATGATGTGATGGAAAAGAACCAATCCTAAGCATAGCACAAGATCGTGTAGTTCGTTTGCTAAAAGCTTTTCTAATGTCAAGTATCATTTCCTTAGACCATGAGATTCTGCAACTCTCGGATACCGTAGGAATGCTTTGGGTGTGCCAAACATCACAACGTAACTGGGTGGCTATAAAGGTGCACTACGGGTATCTCTGAAAGTGTATGTTGGGTTGGCACGAATCGAGACTGGGATTTGTCACTCCATGTGACGGAGAGGTATGTCTGGGCCCACTCGGTAATGCATCATCATAATGAGCTCAATGTGACTAAGTAGTTAGTCATGGGATCATGCATTACGGAACGAGTAAAGTGACTTGCCGGTAACGAGATTGAACGAGGTATTGGGATACCGACGATCGAATCTCGGGCAAGTAACGTACCGATTGACAAAGGGAATTGTATACGGGATTGCTTGAATCCTTGACATCGTGGTTCATCCGATGAGATCATCATGGAACATGTGGGAGCCAACATGGGTATCCCGATCCCACTGTTGGTTATTGTCCAGAGAGCTGTCTCGGTCATGTCTGCATGATTCCCGAACCCGTAGGGTCTACACACTTAAGGTTCGGTGACGCTAGAGTTGTTATGGGAATTAGTGTGCAGTTACCGAATGTTGTTCGGAGTCCAGGATGAGATCCCGAATGTCACGAGGAGTTCCGGAATGGTCTGGAGGTAAAGATTTATATATGGGAAGTCCTATTTTGGCCACTGGAAAATGTTCGGGATTTTTCGGTATTGTACCGGGAAGGTTCTAGAAAGTTCCGGAGTGGGGCCCACCTGCATGGGGGGACCCACATGAACGTGGGTAGTGGGGGCAAGGCCCCACACCCCTAGTCAAGGCGCACCAAGATCCCCCCTTAGAAGGAATAAGATCATATCCCGAAGGGATAAGATCAAGATCCCTAAAAAAGGGGGATAACAATCGGTGGGGAAGGAAATGATGGGATTTCTTTCCTCCCACCTTTGCCCACGCCCCAATGGACTTGGAGGGCAAGAAACCAGCCCCCTCCACCTCTATATATAGTGGGGAGGCGCATGGGAGCTTCACCCTTCCCCTGGCGCAGCCCTCTCCCTCCCCAACACCTCCTCCTCCATAGTAGTGCTTGGCGAAGCTCTGCCAGAGAACTGCAAGCTCCACCACCACGCCGTCGTGCTGCCGGAGGTCTCCCTCAACTTCTCCTCTCCCCTTGCTGGATCAAGAAGGAGGAGACGTCCCCGGGCTGTACGTGTGTTGAACGCGGAGGCACCGTTGTTCGGTGCTTATATTGGATTCGGCCGCGATCTGAATCGCGTAGTGAACGACTCCACCGACCATGTTCTTGCAACGCTTCCGCATCACGATCTTCAAGGGTATGAAGATGCACTCCCCTCTCCCTCGTTGCTAGTTACTCCATAGATTGATCTTGGTGATGCGTAGAAAATTTTGAATTTCTGCTACGTTCCCCAACAGTGGCATCATGAGCTAGGTCTATTGCGTAGATTCTATGCACGAGTAGAACACAAGTAGTTGTGGGCGTTGGTTTGTTCAATTTGCTTACCGTTACTAGTCCTATCTTGATTCGGCGGCATCGTGGGATGAAGCGGCCCGGACCGACCTTACACGTACGCTTACGTGAGATAGGTTCCACCGACTGACATGCACTTGTTGCATAAAGGTGGCTAGCGGGTGCCAGTCTCTCCCACTTTAGTCGGATCGGATTCGATGAAAAGGGTCCTTATGAAAGGTAAATGGCAATTGGCATATCACCGTTGTGGCTTTTGCGTAGGTAAGAAACGTTCTTGCTAGAAACCCATAGCAGCCACGTAAAACATGCAACAACAATTAGAGGACGTCTAACTTGTTTTTGCAGGGTATGCTATGTGATGAATATGGCCAAAAGAATGTGATGAATGATATATGTGATGTATGAGATTGATCATGTTCTTGTAATAGGAATCACGACTTGCATGTCGATGAGTATGACAACCGGCAGGAGCCATAGAAGTTGTCTTAATTTATTGTATGACCTGCGTGTCATTGAAAACGCCATGTAATTACTTTACTTTATTGCTAAACCGTTAGCCATAGTAGTAGAAGTAATAGTTGGCGAGACAACTTCATGAAGACACGATGATGGAGATCATGATGATAGATCATGGTGTCATGCCGGTGACGAAGGTAATCATGTCGTGCCTCAAGATGGAGATCAAAGGCGCAAGATGATATTGGCCATATCATGTCACTTTATGATTTGCATGTGATGTTTGTCATGTTTACATCTTATTTGCTTAGAACGGCGGTAGCATAAATAAGATGATCCCTCATTAAAATTACAAGAAAGTGTTCCCCCTAACTGAGCACCATTGTGAAAGTTCGTTATTTCGAAGCACCACGTGATGATCGGGTGTGATAGATTCTAACGTTCACATACAACGGGTGTAAGCCAGATTTACACACGCAAAACACTTAGGTTGACTTGACGAGCCTAGCATGTGCAGACATGGCCTCGGAACACAAGAGACCGAAAGGTCAAACATGAGTCGTATAGTAGATACGATCAACATGGAGATGTTCACCGATGATGACTAGTCCGTCTCACGTGATGATCGGACACGGCCTAGTTGACTCGGATCATGTATCACTTAGATGACTAGAGGGATGTCTATCTGAGTGGGAGTTCATTAGATGAACTTAATTATCATGAACATAGTCAAAAGGACTTTGCAAATTATGTTGTAGCTTGCGCTTTAGTTCTACTGTTTAAGATATGTTCCTAGAGAAAATTTTAGTTGAAAGTTGATAGTAGCAATTATGCGGACTGGGTCCGTATACTAAGGATTGTCCTTATTGCTGCACAGAAGGCTTATGTCCTTAATGCACCGCTCGGTGTGCTGAACCTCGAGCGTCGTTTGTGGATGTTGCGAACATCTGACATACACGTTTTGATGACTACGTGATAGTTCAGTGCATAATGTTAAACGGATTAGAATTGAGGCAGCGAAGACATTTTTTGAAAAGTTGCAGAACATATGAGATGTTCCAAGAGCTGAAATTAGGATTTCAGGCTCGTGCCCACGTCAAGAGGTATGAGACCTCCGACAAGTTTCTTAACCTGCAAACTAAGGGAGAAAAGCTCAATCATTGAGCATGTGCTCAGATTGTCTGGGTACTACAATCACTTGAATCGAGTGGGAGTTAATCTTCCAGATGAGATAGTGATGGTTCTCCATAGTCACTGCCACCAAGCTATTAGAGCTTCGTGATGAACTATAACATATCAGGGATAGACATGATGATCCTTGAGCAATTCGCGATGTTTGACACCGCGAAAGTAGAAATCGAGTAGGAGCATCAATTGTTGATGGTTAGTAAAACCACTAGTTTCAAGAAGGGCAAGGGCAAGAAGGGATACTTCATGAGACGACAAATCAGTTGCTGCTCTAGTGAAGAAACCCAGGGTTGAACCCAAACCCGAGACTAAGTGCTTCTGTAATGAGGGAACGGTCACTGAAGCAGAACTACCCTAGATACTTGGTAGATGAGAAGGCTGGCAAGGTTGACAGAAGTATATTGGATATACATTGTATTAGATGTGTACTTTACTAGTACTCCTAGTAGCACCAGGGTATTAAGATACTGGTTCGGTTGCTAAGTGTTAGTAACTCGAAATAAAAGAGCTACGGAATAAACGGAGACTAGTTAAAGGTGAGATGACGATGTGTGTTGGAAGTGTTTCCAAGGTTGATGTGATCAAGCATCGCCTGCCCCCTCTATCATCGAGATTGGTGTTAAACCTAAATAATTGTTATTTGGTGTTTGCGTTGAGCATAAACATGATTGTATTATGTTTATCTCAATACGGTTATTCATTTAAGGAGAATAATGGTTACTCTGTTTAGTTGAATAATACCTTCAACGGTCTTGCACCTAAAATGAATGGTTTATCGAATCTCGATCGTAGTGATACACATGTTCGTGCCAAAAGATATAAGATAGTAATGATAGTACCACATACTTGTGGCACTGCCACTTAAGTCATATTGGTATAAAACGCATGAAGAAGCTCCATATTGATGGATCTTTGGACTCAGTCGTTTTTGAAAAGATTGAGACATGCGAACCACGTCTATTGGTATATACGCATGAAGAAACTCCATGCAGATGGATCGTTTGGACTCCCTTGTTTTTGAATCACTTCAGACATGCAAATCATACCACATGGGCAAGATGACTGAAAGGCCTCGTTTTCAGTGAGATGGAACAAGAGAGCAACTTGTTGGAAGTGATACATTTGATGTGTGCAATCCAATGAGTGCTGAGGCATGCAGTGAATATCGTTATGCTCTTACTTCACAGATGATTTGAGTAGATTCTTAGTATATTTACTTGATGAAACACAAATCTGAATTATTGAAAGGTTCAAGTAATTTCATAGTGAAGTTGAAGATCGTCGTGACAAGAGGATAAAATGTCTATGATATGATCATAGAGATAAATATCTGAGTTACGAGTTTGGCACACAATTAAGACATTGTGGAAATTGTTTCACAACTAATACCGCCTGGAACACCATAGTGTGATGGTGTGTCCGAACATCGTAACTGCACCCTATTGGATATGGTGCATACCATGATGTCTCTTATCGAACTAACACTATCGTTTATGGGTTAGGCATTAGACACAATCGCATTCACTTTAATAGGGCACCACACAATTCCATTAAGATGACACCATATGAACTATGGTTTAGAGAAATCTAAGCTGTCATTTCTTATAAAGTTTGGGGCTGCGACGCTTATGTGAAAAAGTTTCAGGCTCATAAGCTCGAACCCAAAGCGGATAAATGCATCTTCATAGGACACCCAAAATTAGTTGGGTATACCTCCTGTCTCAGACCGGGAAGCAAAAGGGATTGTTTCTAGAATCGGGTCCTTTCTCGAGGAAAAGTTTCTCTCGAAAGAATTGAGTGGGAGGATGGTGGAGACTTGATGAGGTTACTGAACCATCACTTAAACTAGTGTGTAGCAGGGCACAGGAAGTTGTTCTTGTGGCGCCTACACCAGTTGAAGTGGAAGCTGATGATAGTGATCATGAAACTTCGGATCAAGTCACTACCAAACCTTGTAGGTCGACAAGGACGCGTACTGCTTCAGAGTGGTGCGGTAATCCTGTCTTGAAGGTCATGTTGCTAGACAACAATGAACCTACGAGCTATGGAGAAGCGATGGTGGACCCGGATTCTGATGAATGGCTCGAGGCCATAAAATCCGAGAGAGGATCCATGTATGAAACCAAAGTATAGACTTTGGAAGAACTACTTGATGGCCGTAAGGCTGTTGGGTACAGATGGATTTTAAAATGAAGACGGACAATGATGGTAAATATCACCATTAAGAAAGCTCGACTTGTCATGAAGATGTTTTCCAGCAAGTTCAAGGAGTTGACTATGATGAGACTTTCTCACTTGTAGCGATGCTAAGAGTCTGTTGAAATTATATTAGCAGTTCCTGCATTATTTATAAAATCTTGCAGATAGGATGTCAAAACATTGTTTCCTCAATGATTTTCTTGAGGAAAGGTTGTATGTGATACAACCAGAAGGTTTTGTCAATCCTAAAAGATGCTAACAAGTATGCAAAGCTCCAGCAATCCTTCTAAGGACTGGAGTAAGCATCTCGGAGTTGGAATATATGCTTTGATGAGATGATCAAAGATTTTGGGTTTATACGAAGTTTATTGGAAACTTGTATTTCCAAAGAAGTGAGTGGGAGCACTATAGCATTTCTGATGAGTATATATTGTTGACATATTGTTGATCGGAAATGATGTAGAATTTATGGAAAGCATATAGGGTTGTTTGAAAAGTGTTTTTCAATGGAAAACCTGGATTAAGATACTTGAACATTGAGCATCAAGATCTATAAGGATAGATCAAAAATCGCTTGATAATACTTTCAAATGAATACGCACCGTGACAAGATTTTGAAGGAGTTCAAAATAGATCGGCAAAGAAGGAGTTCTTGGCTGTGTTATAAGGTGTGAGTATTGAGTAAGACTCAAGACCTGACCATGGCTGAAGAGAGAGAAAGGACGAAGGTCGACCCCTATGCTTTAGACGTAGGCTCTACAGCATGCTATGCTGTGTACTGCACCTGAAGTGTGCCTTGCCATGAGTCAGTCAAGGGGTACAAGAGTGATCCAGAAATGGATCACAGGACAGCGGTCAAAGTTATCCTTAGTGACTAGTGGACTAAGGAATTTTTCTCGATTATGGAGGTGGTAAAATAGTTCGTCGTAAAGGGTTACATCGATGCAAACTTTGACACTAATCTGGATGACTCTGAATAGTAAACCGGATTCATATAGTAGAACAGTTATTTGGAATAGTTCCAAATAGTGCGTGGTAGCTGCATCTACAAGATGACATAGAGATTTGTAAAGCACACATGGATCTGAAAGGTTCAAACCCATTGACTAATAACCTCTCTCACAAGCGAGATATGATCAAACCCCATGGGTGTTGGATTCATTATGATCACATAGTGATGTGAACTAGATTATTGACTCTAGTGCAAGTGGGAGACTGTTGGAAATATGCCCTAGAGGCAATAATAAAATGGTTATTATTATATTTCCTTGTTCATGATAATTGTCTATTGTTCATGCTATAATTGTATTAACTGGAAACCGTAATACATGTGTGAATACATAGACCACAACATGTCCCTAGTGAGCCTCTAGTTGACTAGATCGTTGATCAATAGATGGTTATGGTTTCCTGGCCATGGACATTGGATGTGATTGATAACGGGATCACATCATTAGGAGAATGATGTGATGGACAAGACCCAATCCTAAGCATAGCACAAGATCGTGTAGTTCGTTTGCTAAAAGCTTTTCTAATGTCAAGTATCATTTCCTTAGACCATAAGATTCTGCAACTCTCGGATATCATAAGAATGCTTTGGGTGTGCCAAACATCACAACGTAGCTGGGTGGCTATAAAGGTGCACTACGGGTATCTCCGAAAGTGTCTGTTGGGTTGGCACGAATCGAGACTGGGATTTGTCACTCCGTGTGATGGAGAGGTATCTCTGGGCCCACTCGGTAATGCATCATCATAATGAGCTCAATGTGACTAAGTAGTTAGTCATGGGATCATGCATTACGGAACGAGTAAAGTGACTTGCCGGTAACGAGATTGAACGAGGTATTGGGATACTGACGATCGAATCTCGGGCAAGTAACGTACCGATTGACAAAGGGAATTGTATACGGGATTGCTTGAATCCTTGACATCGTGGTTCATCCGATGAGATCATCGTGGAACATGTGGGATCCAACATGGGTATCCAGATCCCGCTGTTGGTTATTGTCCAGAGAGCTATCTCGGTCATGTCTGCATGATTCCCGAACCCGTAGGGTCTACACACTTAAGGTTCGGTGATGCTAGAGTTGTTATGGGAATTAGTGTGCAGTTACCGAATGTTGTTCAGAGTCTAGGATGAGATCCCGGACGTCACGAGGAGTTCCAGAATGGTCCGGAGGTAAAGATTTATATATGGGAAGTCCTATTTTGGCCACCGAAAAATGTTCGGGATTTTTCGGTATTGTACCGGGAAGGTTGTAGAAGGTTCTGGAGTGGGGCCCACCTGCATGGGGGGACCCACATGAACGTGGGTAGTGGGGGAAAGGCCCCACACCCCTGGTCAAGGCGCACCAAGATCCCCCCTTAGAAGGAATAAGATCATATCCCGAAGGGATAAGATCAAGATCTCTAAAAAAGGGGGATAACAATCGGTGGGGAAGGAAATGATGGGATTTCTTTCCTCCCACCTTTGCGAACGCCCCAATGGACTTGGAGGGCAAGAAACCAGCCCCCTCCACCCCTATATATAATGGGGAGGCGCATGGGAGCTTCACCCTTCCCCTGGCGCAGCCCTCTCCCTCCCCAACACCTCCTCCTCCGTAGTAGTGCTTGGCGAAGCTCTGCCGGAGAACTGCAAGCTCCACCACCACGCCGTCGTGCTGCCGGAGCTCTCCCTCAACTTCTCCTCTCCCCTTGCTGGATCAAGAAGGAGGAGACGTCCCCGGGCTGTACGTGTGTTGAACGCGGAGGCACCGTTGTTCGGTGCTTAGATCGGATTCGGCCGCGATCTGAATCGCTTAGTGAACGACTCCACCGACCGCGTTCTTGCAACGCTTACGCATCACGATCTTCAAGGGTATGAAGATGCACTCCCCTCTCTCTCGTTGCTAGTTACTCCATAGATTGATCTTGGTGATGCGTAGAAAATTTTGAATTTCTGCTACGTTCCCCAACATGATGAACTGACCTTGTACAAACCCTAGGCCCCTCCGGTGTGTATATAAATTGGAGGGATTAGTCCGTAGAGGCTATTCTCATTACCATCATCGGAATATTCATAGGCTAGACATCTAGGGTTTAGCTATTACAATCTTGAGGTAGATCAACTCTTGTAATCTCTATACTCTTCGAATATAATTAACCAGGAGTAGGGTTTTACCTCCTTTAAGAGGGCCCGAACTTGGGTAGACATTGTGTCCCCTAGTCCCCTGTTACCATCGATCCTTAGACGCACAGCTTGGGCCCCTCTACCCGAGATCTGTTGGTTTTGACACCGACAAAGATCTTTATCGGTTGAACTGCAATGTCAACATACGTTATTCCCTTTGTCATTGGTATGTTACTTTCCCGAGATTCGATCATCGGTATCCTCATACCTAGTTCAATCTCGTTACCGGAAAGTCTCTTTACTCGTTTCGTAGTGCACCATCCCATAACTAACTCATTAGTCACATTGCTTGCAAGGCTTCATATGATGTGCATTACCGAGAGGGCCCAGAGATACCTCTCCGATACTCGGAGAGACAAATCCTAAACTCGGTCTATGCCAACCCAACAAACACCTTCGGTGATACCTGTAGAGCATCTTTATAATCACCCAGTTATGTTGTGACATTTGATAGCAAACAAGGCATTCCTCCGGTGTCCGGGAGTTGCATAATCTCATAGTCGGAGGAATATATATTTGACACGAAGAAAGCAGTAGCAATAAAACTGAACGATCATTGTGCTAAGCTAACGGATGGGTCTTGTCCATCACATCATTCCACTAATGATGTGATCCTGTTTATCGAATGACAACTCATGTCCATGGCTAGGAAACTTAACCATCTTTGATCAACGAGCTAGTCTAGTAGAGGCATACTAGGGACACTTTGTTTTGTCTATGTATTCACACATGTATCAAGTTTCCAGTTAATACAATTCTAGCATGAATAATAAACATTTATCATGAATAAGAAAATATAAAATACAACTTTATTATTGCCTCTAGGGCATATTTCCTTCAGCTTATTGTTTTTCTCCAGGTATGCAATGTGACACATGTTCATGTGATTGGTTCCCTCCAAGTTGACAACGAGTGCAAGGCAGGCATTGCAAGTGGACTTGGTGTCCTTGGCAATCTTCTTCTCCAATTAGCTGAGATGTTCACCCAAAAGATCACGGTCAAGGGGTGACCCATTAGCATGTACCTCAAATCGGCACATACGCTCGTTCATGTTGATGGGTGCGGCTTTTGCATGTAGTTGAGATCGGTGAGATATTTCTTCTCGCATCCTCTGGGCGGCTTGACAGATTTGCGAGCGCCAATCATGAACTTCTTGCTAGTAACTTGTCACAATGACGTATCCTGATAAGTGACCGCTAACAATATATGTATGGTATTTGGTGTGCCCACCATGATGGTTTGGGTTCCCTTGCTTGTAGGTTGATAACCCACAAGTGTAGGGGATATATTGTAGCCCTTTTTGATAAAAGGATGTTGAACCCAATACTGATGTGTTGTTCTGATTTGAACAACTAACATATTTATGATTATACCCTCTATGCAAGATTCCACAAATACAAGAACATTAATTAAGATAACATTTAATCATAGTATTAAATTCTAGAGTTTCAATAGCTCCGCATGCAACAATTCATAAACTTAGGGTTTGGTAATATTTGTCACTCCAACCACCCATCATAGTTAAACTAATCATACTACCCACTCGTCTAGGCCCTTAATGCTTAAGTGATATGCATTCGATGTTGAAGCAAGAAGCACCAAGAACTGCCACAACCAACCGCACCTCCTGGAGATCACCGAAGACCAAACTCCAGCACTAGGCGCTAGATCCACCAATGGCCGACCAGACGCACCGCGAGCCGTCGTGCCCTACCGAGCACCATGTCGGCAAGGAGCAGAGGAACACTGCCCGAGGCCAAGAACCTCCATGATTATGGGCTGCAGCCATGCATCAAGCACGCCAACGAGCCCGCTGGAGACCAGATCTGATGCGCTCACATCATGAAGCCAACCTTCCCCACACCCACCTTCCTCCCCCCACCCCTGCCTAATAAGCACAACCTAGCTCCCACCGGCGAGCAGCCACCACCGCGCCCCAAGACTCCAGATCGGAAGTTCGCGTTCACCAAGACCCACCAATCCAACCACCATGAGCGCTCATCAAAGTGCGGCGCATGGACAGCATCAACCGTGCAAGACAGCCACTGCCACCAACCTCTTCCTACCACACACCGCAGTGCAGCCAGCAGCCACCGTCGCGCCTCGAAGCTCGTCGGCATGGCCACACTCGAGTCATTAGCGCCATAAATGGGCGGCATGGGTGCCCCGACCTCGCCGGTAGCGAAGACCCTAGACAACACCGCGGAGCTCCATTACAGGGCCAATTGTCACGCCAGCCGGCATCCTGTGCCTCATGCCACCTAAGCCCAAGCAACACCCCGATGTTGTCGTTGGCCACACGGGCTTCACCCGGCGACGTCCTCTGACGGCGGCGTGGGGAATAAGGGGTGGTGCAGGGTGGCAGCGGCTAGGTTAGAGAGCCACGTGAGTCGCCTTGTAAGAGCGACGCGGGGGCGTTTTCTTCATACCATCTACCCTACAACACGTGTACAATATTATGCATGCTGCATCACTATCAATATATTCCTACAGGATAGTTTTTCATTCTACAATACAAATCGATTTGATTCCACAAAACAAGAGAATAACATAAACTAAAAATAAAAGTAAGTTATATAAAAAGTGAGCTATCATATATGCTCACAGTATGGCACCCAATTGTCCACGCCGTTGGCTATGGCTAGATACCGTTCTGGATCTTATCAATTCATGCATTGCCTTTTGTGGTTTTGAAATATATTAGCTAAAGCTTCTGATGCGTGCAGATGGAAAAGATAATTAAAGTAGGTAGTCGCCAATGAGAGGGCATCGATCTCTTTCTGTAGCTTCCAGGCCGGTGCTCGCCGCGCTTATCTCACCTGGTCGACAGCTTACAGTATATGTGCACTGCATAAGATGCCGCGATCCGAGATCGGTCGACTGCAATCTATCGTACATACATGACATCAACTTGACCTGATAGCATTATCCTAAGCATAGACGTAAAGTATATGAATGCATGACCTCTTTATTTAAAATCGAGTCTAGCATATATTGGATCAATAGCATGTCCGATATATAACCAGATAATGGGGTAGCTGAACCCGGAAGAACAAAGGGGAAGTCCTTTTTTTTTTTTGAACAGAGGATTTTTTTTAACGGAGGGAAAAGTCCTAGTTGTATACATACCTTCTCTCCCCTCGGGCTCTCGCGACCGCGTCGCCCCCGCGGGCGACCGGCCGCGCCCCGGCTCCTCCTCCGCCAGCTCCCCCTCATTCCCCCCTCCCCGCCGGCGTTCGCCGATGGGCCTGGCCCGGGCGACGCTGGTGGCGGCGGCCCCCAGCCATTCCCCTCTCGGTTGCTCTCCGGCGCGGGGCGGAGGGCGCCGGGGGGTGTTCCCTAGGCGGCGGCGGTCCGGCGTGGGGGCGGGGCTTCCTGGCGCGGCGCGGGAGATCAGCTGGACGGCGGCGTCGCCGTTGGCGGCGGGGTGGCGCGGCGGCGTGGCCAGGCGGCGCCCGCTCGGCCCAGATCTAGGCCCTTCAGGCCCCATCTGGGTCCGGGCGGGCCGACGGCGGGGCGGGTCGACGGCGTGGCTCCCAGGAGGCGGGGGAGCGGCGATGGGCGTTGGGGTGCTGGCGGTGCTGGCGCTGCCCTGCTGCAGCGTGGCCGGCGGGGCTTAGCGGGCCTGATTCGGGCCTGGCCGGGCCAGGGGTGGCCTGGTATGCCCTGCTGCTGCGTCCGGACGGCGACCGCGACGGTGCCGGAGGCTCGAGCCTCCTGCACGACGGCGGAGGAGGTGGTTCCCTCCCGCGCGGCTACGGCTCTGCTGCTCCCATCGTCCAACGCCTCCTCCCCGTTCTCTTGGCCTCGTGGTGGCGATCTCAGTGAGACGGCGTGGGTGGCGTTGCGACCGCGGTGGCGCATGCTGGTGGACGGCGAGCTGGTTGGTTGGCTTCGATCCGGTTGGGCGGTGGGGTTTGGAGTTGGGAGAAATCCTTGCCGGATCTTCCGGCTCCGGTGCGGTGACGCCTGCGGGTGCCACCATTCCTCCCTGGAGGGTGCTGGTGGTCTTCATTCCCCTCTACCCTCCGTGTGCCGGGGGAAACCCTAGGATACGTCCGGGCAGCAGCGTCGTCGGCGTCGTTTCCTTCCTGGAGGTGCTGCTTGGTACACGGAGGATCGAAACCTAGGATCGTGGTGGGTAGATTTCGGAGGGTGCAGCGGTTGTAGGTCATTCGCGTCTGTCGAGCTGCCGGTGTTGGCATTGTTTCTCTTTCTTTTTTCTTTGGCTTGTTGTGCTGCTCGCCCCAACGTCTGCTCTGTAATCGGTGTTGGTGCTTTGGAATACAAAGCGGGGAAAACCCTTTTTCGGTAAGTCCTAGTTGTACCCTCATACCAATGTACTCTCTTTCCTCACCGTCCATTCTCGCATCAAAGTTGGTGCACAAAAACTTCTCTTTTTTGTTTCTTCCTAAATAAAAGAACATTTGAACCTGAAACTTTATAGATAAACATCACACAAGTACTATCATGTGACGATAAGGTTTCGGATTTTTTGGCACAAGATAATTTTTTTAAATGATACAATTCATTTGAAATTTGAATTTAACAAATGTATGTTTCATCAAAAATTCCTAAAAAATTTATATAATGAGTAACACCTATGTGTAGTTGATTTGCAACGTTTCAAGGTCAATTGTTCTCCTCTTTGGAAGAAACAAAAAAGAGAAATTACTCTATAAGGATAGCGAGAATCTTGACACAAGTTGAATGGTATAGACAGAGGATACTGATATGAGGGTACAAAAAATCCACACTCAAGAGCACAAACAATTTTAAACAAAGGGGAGATTTGAGCTTCGACTATATGCTTCAAAAATCTGTTGAAGCCCACTATAAGTCTTGCCGGCCATGGGCAACATTGAGAAATACAGTCATAAAAAAATTGTTGAAGATGAAACCTCATTGAATTACCATAATAGTAGACCGACACGTAAGATGAAGATTGGCAATCGCGCGGAGGTATAACCCCGGCCTTGGCTGGAAACCATGCTAGTATTGTTAGACTTGGCAGACGACCTTTTGCTCGAATGGATTTGAAAGAAGGAACTATTGAAGAAAACAATGTTTTCGCCGATGATGCCATGGAGCCGCGCTGACAAACAACACGAATAATCAATCCGTTGTCCGCTAAGAACAATGGTGATAGAAACACTAAAGCTCGTAGGTAACACTGCATCAAGCGCCACCGAGATGGGATTGGAGTCGAAGGACTTTTATTCAAGATAACGCCATCACCGTCGGAGTAATTGATGCTACTGATGTTGGTGATAGTACCTTGGTTATACTTTTGGATTAGAGGTGGGGCGTGGTGAAACCATCAAAGGTTGGATATGGGCTCTAGACCCTTTACAGTGGAAACATATGTTCTAAATACTAGATGATACCCCATGCGTTGTTGTGGAAATTGGTTGCAATATATTTCAATATGTTTGGTACATGAAACATTTTGGCTAGTACTATGAGAAATAAATCTGAAAATGCCCATGACTGATTTTATTTATTTATTGTGTCATGTAAAATATTTATTGAATATAAGTAGCATAACAGTTTTTCATGCATGGTTGCATGCTGAGGTGAATCTTTTCCCGGTCGCGTGTTAATGTGGAAATTTTTTCATGCATAGGCGTATGTTGATGTGGCCTCCTTGTATGTTAAGATAAATAAATTTAATTAGTGGAGATCACCTACTTAGTTATATAAGATTTTATTTTTTAGGCTTTTATTGTAAGCACCATTGAATTAGCCAACTAATTTTTACTAATTAATATCAATTAGTGCACAACGATAATCCTTTTTAGAGTTTTCTAGTGGGGTGTACGTAAAAAAACATTCCTATAACAAATATAATGTGGTGCAATCCAATCCTCGCATATGATAAGTATGTATATCTCCAAAGTGTAAAATATTAATGTATAAGTGTTTATTGATTAGTATATATATCTTCAAAGTGTAAAATATTAATGTATATTTTTATGGGTAATATATTAATATCAAAGTGATATCAATTACACTCAGCCTCTACAACAACACAATATCAAGAACTAGTCGAGACACTGAGGGTGCATACAACCAAAAAGGAAAAAGGGAAAGAAGTAAAAACAAAGAGAGACGACGCGATCAACGACACGCAATAAAACAACTGCAACACCAACATTACCCTGAACAACACATGAACTATGAGCAAGATTCCTAGAAAATAGCGCATTCAATGCCCAAGAGCTCCCGTCACTGCATCCAACAATTGAAGATCGGGTTAGCGTTCTCATCCCGGAGAGCATGTCTAAGGAATGTCCAAAGAAATGCTCTCAACAAGGGCGTGTAGCGTAAAACACCGCCATTTATAAGGTACAACCAAAGAAGGTCAAATCTAGGGTTTTCTTCCAATAGCTCAAGTCATGGTACTCGGAGCGCACCACCAACCGAAGTCGCCGTGTATTATCATCGCCACTTGCCGAACAAGCATGTTGCATGGAAGGGAACACCTGCACACGATGATCACGGGAAATTAAAATACAAACCGTTCCATGACATACAGGACCGGAAAAGGACATCACCACATCATCAAAGCCATGCTCTTCTAAACACGAAATGCCGCACCTCACGGCCGGAGAGGCGAACGTCATCACGGGAGGTTCAACACGTTGTACGCATGCACGTGCCACAGAGCCATTGTAGTAGAGGCCGATGGCGCCTAGACGTGGCAAGCCAAAGCCGTAGTATTCCCGCTCCCTATTCGCGTCGCCGCCGTTGATGCTGCATCGCCGACCAAGCCGTCAGCCAGCCTTCGAACAGCAGCTGGACCACCACCGCCAGATCAGGGGAGGTGCCGATGTATATGTGTGATGGAAAATAATTATAAATAACAAACAGGAGACGATAGTAAACTAGTACGTAGCTACTATGATCAATATGCAATGCAACTACAAAACTGGCGGCAGCAAGGGACGTTGCAAAGGCCATCGAAAATTCAGTGCATCTTTGGCGGCAGGCGGGCGTATCATGTTTGGAGAGCCCCTCCTGGGATCCGCCATGAGATATAGGCCATTGTAATTCCACTCTTCCTTCGGTCAGCAAAGCTTTGGCCGAAGCAAGGTCGTTGTAATCTTTTTCTGTACTGGTCTTAGGACCCTCCAACGCACCCTTGTTTTTCCATTGATTTCTGCTAATGATATGAAAAGCCAGCGATTGCTGGATCTTTCAAAAAAAAATGCAACTACAAAACTTGTAGGTTAAAGACGGCATGTGCCATTGATAATGAACTGTTTATATTTATCAGCTAGCTCTTTGAAAAACGATGATTGTACACCTGAGTGCACAAATAGCACTGGGATTACAACACGAACATCACCCGTACGTAAAACTCGCTCCTAGCGAGCTATAAGCCTTGCTATTGCCGGAACAGGATTGAAAAAACCTGTTCGATCGACACTAACCAGGCCATTAGTTAAGTTATTCTAAGGAAATGCATATACTTGACACTCTTTGACAAAATTTTATTTTTCCCAAGTGGCACCTGCATTCCTCTAAAGCCAGAGGGCACCTGCATTCCTCAGCATTGGGACCAGCTCGCCGCTGAGATGCATGGACATGACCCTGTTTGTCCCGCCGACAAGCTTCCCGCCGATGAACACCACCGGAACAGACGGGCCTTTCCCGAGCATCTTGAGGAGAGCTCTCTCCATCTCCTTTCCCTTGGGGTCTTGGTCGAGCTCGTGCACCAGTGCATTGACACCCAGGTCGCAGAAGAGCCGCGCCACGGTGTGGCACATGCAGCAGGAGCTCAGGCTGAAGATCACCACCGCTCTCTCCGACGCCAGCTTCATCACGCGATCCATCTGCCTTCTAAATAAGTTCTTCTAATGGGTTATGTGTGTACGTGCACGGATCTCTAGGCCTGCTTTGCTTTGAAGTTTGAAGAGGACTTTGAAATGTGATGGAGCCTTTGAGTAGCTAGTAGCTAGTTGTTGCTGCCTTGTGTTGTGCCAAAGAGGAAACCTGGATGGTTTGCTAGCAGAGGGGTGGCTTCCTTTTATAGAGCTACAAAAGGGCAGTGCTTCTTTCTATGCACTAGCTAGCAGGGTGTCCTTCATGCATGCATGGGTTGGAATATCCAGTGCAAGTAAGATCCGGAAGTGTTTGGAACAGACCAGTGTGGTCTAGCAGCCATCTTTAACATTGCACAAAGAGCAATTTGGATTTTTCTATAGAAAAAATAAATGAAAGCTCCTAGCTAGCAGGCCTGGTATTGGCGCCATTGGTTTGTTCAAAAGCATATTTTGGTTGGTATCCAAGAGGAGATGAGATTAGATAATGCACGCGTGGAGCCGTGTTGGTTCTGATCAACATGGACCCAAACACGCGAATGGAATAATCCGATCGATTTTCTAAGTGTTGACCTAGCTAGAGGGAATCTCTCGTATATATGCCTATGGAGAGGTCCTGCTTTTGAAATCCATCTATCTATTGGCAACTAATCTTCAGGAGAACTAATTAAGACCTGGAAGGGGTGGTCAATCTTAATTCATGGTAATGGGTGATAGAATGCACAGGCCACAGATTACGATCCACCCATGCATCGAGTAGAAATCCGGAAAGTAAGAAGGTCGGAATATGAATCTCATCATCGATAGTGTACTCATGCATACTATCTCAAAGCGCCCAAGCCAATGGGATGAAATTTCAGTACGAAATTCCAAGGCAGATTTCCCCCCCTTTTTTTTCAAGATTTCTCTCCTCGTTTGAGTTTTCAAAAAGGAAAGCAGAAAAGAAATTCATGTGTTTACAAACAGATGAACAACTTGGTCTTTGTCAGTTTTTACTTAACAAAGAGCGCTAAGAAAAGGTTTTTACTTAACAAACTAGGTCACTCTATTCTACTTAATTGCCTATTTTTTCAGGGACTCGTTTCTACTTAATTGAAAGACAGTGCTCCTGTCAGTTTCACCAAAGTATAGATGAACAGAAGCTTGCAATGGTGAAAACGTGTCGATGATGTGCGACAACAAGAACCGTATCAACAATGACGCGGAATGCCAATATGGTACGGCCAATACTTTGCTTGTAAGGAAACCTCAGGCTCACCTTGTTTCTGGTTAACCGGCGATGAGTCGCCACAGGTTCAGAGAATAGCATCGTCGACAGAGCTCTCAATCTCTCATCACTCACACTGCCTTATCTGTAAGCACAGAATATGTCCAACTTGCCTGCTTTTTCTCTCTCAAGATTTAGCTGCTTGGGCTTTGAGAAACGCCCATGTTAGACTGTATTTACATGTGTATATTGTAACGTTGTATACCACCTCATTATATATATATGTGATAGGCCACCCCTAGAGGGTTGTGCCGGTTCCCCCCAAAGCCTATTGTCTTACATGGTATCACGCTAGGTTACGTCCGCTTCCGCCTACGTCCGCCGCTGCGTCCGGCTCCACCGCCACCGGTTTTCTGCCGGCCTCCCTCGCGGCACTTCTCTCGAGGCCGCTGGATGCCGCCTCCCTTCAGGTGCCGATCGGGACACGGAGCGTCGGCTCCCTCTTCGCGCTCCCGGCGGCTGCTACTTCGCCCGGGCAGGCGCTTGTGGCCCACACCACCGCCGCCCCGTCAACCGCGGCTGTCGCACCCTCGGCCACTGCGCCGCTGGTGGCGGAGGACGTCGCGCTGGCAGGCTTCGCGGCGTCAACCGCGGCCATCGCGCCCTCTGTCACCGCGCCGGCTGCCCCTCCGACTGTCTCCACGGTGTTCTCACCTCAGCCAGTCTCCTCGATGGGATCGCAGCCGCCGCCGCCGTTTCACTTCGGCCATCTCATCACCATCAAGTTGTCGTCGGACAATTACATCTTCTGGCGCGCGCAGGTTCTTCCGCTTCTTGGGAGTCACTACATGCTTGGCTATGTCGACGGCTCTCTCCCTTGCCCTCCTGCGCTGGTTGACAGCGTGCATGGTCCGGTCTATAATCCGGCTCACCGTGTCTGGACAGGGCAGGATCAGGCGAACCTCCCCTCCATCCAGGGGTCGCTCTCTTCGGCCGTTGTTGGGCTTGTTGTCTTCGCCAAGACGTCCCACGAGGCATGGACTATTCTTGAGCGCTCGTTTGCGGCACAGTCGCAGGCTCGTGTATCTGGGCTCCGTCGCCAACTTGGGGAGTGTCAGAAGCTTGACTCCACCACCACTGAGTTCTACAACAAAGTCAAGAGTCTCGCCGACACGCTGGCCTCCATTGGACAGCCCCTCACCGACTCCGAGTTCAACTCGTTTATTGTCAATGGTCTTGATGAGGAGTATGACGCCCTAGTCGAGATCATCAATGAGAGGGGCAACTCCACGCCCATGCCAGCACACGAGGTCTTTTCACGCCTCCTGCTTACTGAGCAACGAGTCGAGACGTGCCGATCCAGGGGCAACAGCGCCCTCTCGGCAAACGCCGCCACCAAGGGTGGTCGCTCCTCTGCTTCATCCAGGGTTCCTTCGGGGCAGTCACCACCACCCGCCTCGGCCCCTCCTCCTACTGCGACGCTACCAGGGGCTGGCGGTCCACGTGTGTGCCAGCTTTGTGGTCGTGATGGGCACTGGGCCTCGAAGTGTCACAAGCGCTTCCAGCGGGGTTTTCTTGGTCTTGGCAATGACGGGAAGGATACACGCAACTTTGCTCGTCAGGTCGTCATGGCTGATCGTCCGCCGCCGCAGAAGCCACAGGGACACACTCAGTCCTACTCCATTGATCCCCACTGGTACATGGACTCTGGGGCGACAGAGCACCTGACCAGTGAGATGGGGAAGCTTCACACTCGTGAACCCTACCATGGCTCCGACAAGATCCACACCGCCAATGGAGCAGGTATGCACATCTCTCATATTGGTCAAGCATCACTTCTCACTAGACATGCCAATAGGAGTCTTCAACTTCGCAATGTTCTTCGAGTTCCATCTGTGACACGTAATCTTCTTTCAGTTCCTAAACTCACTCGTGATAATAATGTGCTTTGTGAATTTCATCCTTTTGATCTTTTTATTAAGGATCGGGGCACGAGGGACATTCTTCTTAGTGGGCGGCTCTGCCAAGGTCTCTATCGTCTGGAGCATCCTGGCGTCGCTCGCGTCTTCAGTGGAGTTCGGGTATCTCCGTCACAGTGTCATGCTCATCTTGATCACCCGGCCACACCTATTGTCCGGCATGTTTTGCGTCGTCATGAGCTTACTAGTGTGTCTAGTAATAAAGATGTAGCAGTGTGTGATGCTTGTCAGCAGGGGAAGAGTCATCAACTTCCTTTTTGGAGTCCAGTCGTGAGGTGAAACATCCTTTAGAACTTGTGTTTTCAGATGTATGGGGTCCTGCTCAGACTTCTGTTAGTGGTCATAATTATTATATCAGTTTTGTTGATGCTTACAGCCGCTTTACCTGGCTTTATCTTATCAAACGTAAATCTGATGTGTTTGACATTTTTGTTCAGTTCCAAAAACATGTTGAACGCCTTCTCAAGCACAAAATTGTTCATGTTCAGTCGGACTGGGGTGGCGAGTATCGCAACCTCAACTCCTTCTTTCAGTCGCTTGGGATCACTCACCGTTTAGCATGTCCACATACACATCAGCAGAATGGTTCAGTAGAACGTAAGCATCGTCACATTGTTGAAGCCGGTCTGACTCTTTTGGCCCATGCATCTGTTCTGTTTCGTTTTTGGAGTGATGCTTTCACCACTGCATGTTTTCTCATCAATCGTACTCCCACTCGTGTTTTGAATATGAAGACTCCCATTGAAGTTCTCCTTAATGAACAACCGGATTACACCTTTCTCAAGGTGTTTGGGTGTGCTTGCTGGCCCCATCTCCGTCCATATAACAAGCGTAAGCTCGAGTTTCGTTCCAAGAAGTGTGTTTTTTTGGTTATAGCTCTCTTCATAAAGGATACAAATGTCTTCATGTTCCCACTAATCGTGTCTACATCTCTCGGGATGTTGTGTTTGATGAGCATGTTTTTCCCTTTGCCAAACTCCCTGTGTCCACTACCGAGCCACCTGTCATGCATTCATCCTCTGTTGCTTCTGACCAATTTGATGATGTTGCATATTCTCCTCTATTGTTGCCTAACCATGGTGCAGGCACTGGTCGTGGGGCTCGTTTGGAGATTCTGGAAGCGCCGTCTTCCTCTTCGTCGCCATCGCCTTCATCCTCGGCACCTTCTGTTGTGCATGAGGAGCACATGGCGCCCCTGCATGGCCTCGGTTTCCGTGCTCATGCACGGCCGATCGACGTCCTGGCCCGGTCGCCTCTGGCTTCTGGGCTGCCTTCGCCATCGTCGCGCCCTGCAACCCCGCCGACTGGGCCGGCCTCCTCGGTCCCCGTCTCGCCCAGGGCGTCGGGGCAGTCATCACCAGGCCTGGCCTCGCCCGCCCCTGCCTCGCCCAGGGTGTCTGGGCCCTTCTCACCAGGGCCGGCCTCGCCTGCTCTCGCCTCGCCAAGGCCGTCTGGGCCGGTGTCACCGGAGCTGGCCTCGCCCACCCTCGGTTCGCCCATGGCCTCTGAGCCCCTGTCGTCGGGCCAGTCTTCGCCATGCAGCCCGGAGTCGTCTGTCCCGAGCTCGCCTGAGGTGATTCCTGCATCTCCGGCGACCGTCACGTCTCCGTCACCTTCTCCTCCGCCGGCTCCTACTGCTGCTCTACGTCCACATACGCGTAGTCGGAGTGGCATTTTTCAGCCTAAGCAACGTCATGATGGCACAGTTGCTTGGTTAGCGGCGTGCATGTCTGCTGCTCTCGCAGATCCATCCTCTGAGCCACGCACGTATCAAGCTGCTATGCGCATTCCTCATTGGAGAGAGGCCATGGAGCAGGAGTATCAAGCGCTTCTTCGCAATCACACATGGACTCTTGTTCCTCCACAATCACGGGTAAATGTCATTGATTTCAAATGGGTTTTCAAAGTGAAGAGGCATTCTGATGGGTCCATTGAGCGCTATAAGGCTCGTCTGGTTGCTCGTGGTTTTCGACAGCGTTTTGGACTTGACTATGAAGACACCTTCAGTCCAGTGGTCAAGCCCACTACCATCAGACTTCTTCTCTCTCTGGCTGTTACTCGAGGTTGGTTTCTTCGTCAGCTTGATGTTCAAAATGCTTTTCTTCATGGTGTCTTGGCGGAGGAGGTTTACATGCGCCAGCCTCCGGGTTTCTCTGATCCGGATCGCCCTGATCATCTCTGTCGTCTGTCCAAGGCAATTTATGGTCTGAAGCAGGCTCCTCGTGCTTGGCATGCTCGTCTTGCAATGGCTCTTCGTGCTCATGGTTTTGCATCATCAACTGCTGACTCCTCATTGTTTCTTCTTCAAAGGCCTGAGGTTACTATGTACTTGTTGGTCTATGTAGATGATATCATTTTGGTCAGCTCCTCTCAGTCGGCTGCTACTGCGCTTGTTCGCTCACTTGGTGCTGATTTTGCGGTCAAGGACCTTGGGAAGCTTCATTACTTTCTTGGTGTGGAGGTTACTTCTCGTGCTGCTGGTCTTGTTATGACGCAGAAGAAGTACTCTCTGGATTTGTTGCAGCGAGCTGGGATGCTTAAGTGCAAACCGACGACTACACCCATGTCTACCACTGATAAGCTCAATGCTGTTGATGGTGTGCTTCTTTCTTCTTCTGATGCGACCGAGTACCGGAGTATTGTTGGTGGGCTCCAGTACTTGACGATCACGCGACCAGACATTTCCTATGCTGTTAACCGAGTCTGCCAGTATCTGCAGTCACCCTGTGACACTCATTGGTCTGCTGTTAAGCGGATTTTGCGCTATATTCGTTTTACGGTGGCTCATGGTTTGCATATTCGACCGTCTGACTCTGGTTGTCTTTCAGCATATTCTGATGCAGACTGGGCTGGCAATCCGGATGACAGGCGATCCACGGGGGGTTATGCTGTCTTCTTTGGCTCTAACCTGATTGCCTGGAGTGCTCGGAAACAGGCTACTGTCTCGCGTAGCAGTACTGAGGCTGAGTATAAGGCTGTGGCCAATGCCACATTAGAGATTATCTGGGTACAGTCCTTGCTTCAGGAGTTAAGTATACCCCAATCACAGCCTCATGTTCTTTGGTGTGATAACATCGGTGCTACATACCTTTCTGCAAATCCGGTATTCCATGCCCGAACGAAACACATTGAAGTTGACTATCACTTTGTGCGTGAACGTGTCTCTCAGAAGCAACTACAGATCAAGTTTATTTCTTCCAAGGATCAACTTGCTGACATCTTCACCAATCCATTGCCTTTGCCACAGTTTGAGACTTGCAGGCGCAATCTTACCCTTCTAGATTCATTAGAAAGTGGCTAAGATTGAGGGAGGGTGTTAGACTGTATTTACATGTGTATATTGTAACGTTGTATACCATCTCATTATATATATATATGTGATAGGCCACCCCTAGAGGGTTGTGCCGGTTCCCCCCAAAGCCTATTGTCTTACAGCCCATCATCATCATCTCTTGGCCGTATCAGATATGAGGCGCCGCGATACCGACGACGGTGCCATCCTTGCTTTTTCTTTGACATCCTCACCGAATCGATCCTACAAAGCTCTGCCAAAGCAAGGAAAGTACGGGGAGGGAGAGAGAGATGCTGCATGTGGCGCCACACAGTTGCTACATGTATGGTGGATTGGTGGTACAAGCATCTACAGAAAGTCAGATATATATTACCAGGATGTTATTTTCAAAAAAAAAATCTGCAGTTTTAACGCATGACGCAAACATCCCGGCACTTACGAATGGAATATATGTCTTGATAGAGATATCCTTTATCCTCTAGATTTGCCTTGATGCTTTTCACCTGGAAAGAAAAGGCTAGTGTTATGTAGTGGCAATCTCCATAGCTAGCTACTCAAGGATCTTATGGTTCTTCATCAATTCTTGGCTCCTCACCCTCTCAAGGGCTAGCCATGGCTCCTGAAAGAAGAATGTTTAGTGCAGCTCTTCAGATCAAGTTAGCACGCACCCGACATTGCCGAAAAAGGATAAATTCTCAAGTATACATGTGTAGCCCACTGACAGAAAGAGTACCGCCACATTCTATGTACGACTGAGTATGCCAGAGATGTAGCAAATACTTTTGAAATGCTACTGGAGAGGTGTGGAAGCGCCTAGTAGTGCATTTGAACAGTACTGTAAAACCACGTCAGTTATTTCCGGGCAGTTCAAATTTGAAGTAAAACCACTTCAGTTATTTTCAAACGGAGGCAGTACTTGATTCTAATTCTTTGGCAAATTGACATGTGGATCACGAAAACCTAACCTAGCTACTGTACATTGCTGATGCACATATGCCAGCCTTGAGGTGCCGACACCTAAGAGGATCTTATTCCTTGGCTCTTTATTATTTGATAAGCCTAGCTAGCTTGGTGATTACCTGAAACCCTAACAACAACCAATATCATCCATGTGTAGCAAGTGTGCAGTCCCATCAGATCCTAATATATCACATTCTATCCTCTATCCTTGAACGACATCCTACCCAGTTTTTAAGGATTTAGATTCCAGTTTTGGACATGGACAGAAACTAATGCCTACTGGTAATAGCTGTGTCTATCATCACTCAAATGAATCGTCACCCTTTCATCTTCACATTCACCTTGAGAGAACCCTATTTTGCATAATTTTCTCCTTAAAATTCCAACCTAAGGAGAGCAATACATGGCTTTTGTTGTCGCGGAGAACCAAAAACGACAAGCATGGCACTGGGAATACAGGATGCATACCAGTTGCAGGTAAGATACGGTTTAGCCAACTGACGATGGTTTGTACTCCCTCCGTCCGAAAATACTTGTCATCAAAATGGACAAAAAGGTTTGTACTAGAAGAGTGATGAAAACCAAACCTCAACACAGCACGCTCAAAAGATTTGGTGTAAAAATCTAATAAACTTCTCTCAAATTGTGAGGATGATACAATGAGGGACCTGACAACAGCAGCGTACACACAATTCCCATGGATTACAGTAGCTCAGAATTCAACTCCTGGGGAATATAGCATATGCTGGGCTTCATCCATGGTGATACAGAGTAATGGTGCTGTATTACAGATTTAAGACAGACTTACAGGTAAGCAACGCTGTTCGCAGCAATACACTAATAGCTGACAATTCAAGAGATGAATTGAATCTTGGCAGAATGGTAAAGCGGCGAAGGCCCAGGGATGGGGCTGACACTACACGGGCAATGCCGCGAAACAATGCTTCTTCTTCTATGTGTATGGTTCTGGCATTGGCTGCACAGACCAGGTGATACACCAGTATGATGTATTCTCTACAGGAGGTTGTCTTAAGATGAGTCTGTTGTCGACGGAGAACTGCTTCCTGATAAATCTGCAGGCCGCGACGTCGATCGAGTGTTGTATGAGTTGCAATGGCTGCACTTATGGCCAATCACGTGGAAGTCCACTTCTGACACTTTGTTGCAGTCATTGCAAAGAACCCAAACCTGGAAAATTTAGCACAAGGGCAAACCACTGTTAGCCTGACTCAACTACTATCCACACAAAAATACTCCCTCTGTTCCAAAATATAAGATGTTCTAGCATTTTTCTGATTCACATGTATCTAGACCCATTTTAATGTGTATGTTCACCCATTTCAATCCGTATAGTAGTCTACATTGAAACTATCTAAAACATCTTATATTTAGGAACGGAGGGAGTATATCACTAATGTGTGACAGTTGGCATGACAATGGTCGTCTCATATCTTCAAAGGTTCAGATAGATCAAAAACACAATATAATGGAACTTCCACCATTGGATGCACATTTTCTGTGAGAAAGCTAATTTGTCAATAAAATAAATGGCAGAAAAACTAGCACAAACCAGTTTGGCAATGTAAGCTATGTCTGGTTGGACTAAATAGTTCAATCACAAGAGAATACCTTGTAACGATATACAGGAGGCATAATTGTTGCTTCAATCTACAAAAGGAAAAGCAACTCATTATTGAAGCAAGCTCCAAACTATATCTAAATATTAAAAGCTGTCCAGAGCATCAATGCATCACAAAGTCAGAATACAATGAATATTTGTTGAGTGACTGTTGTAATGCACATGTCTAAAATTAGAAAATAAATGTTATACCTCTTGATCCAACATGCCCCAGTGAAGTGTCATGTCAAGAGCTGTCTTGGAGCATATTGGACAAGTGTATCTGCAGCATCATAAGCCAATAAATAGTTACAACAGAAGCGACAACATCGGAGAGGTTAAAAAAAAGGGAATAACTGGGTACACATATATCTCCATGTTAACACAAGTGAAAGGATTTACTTATTATGGTCCACCATCTCAGCGAAACAGTCCATGTGCATCGTGTGTCCACAGTTTAGAACTCTTGTTCCTTTTAATGAATCAAACAGATACTGCACAGAAAATTTCACTATTAACATCTCAATAGTTCCAATAAGTGAAACAGTACAAGCTCCTGATGTTACCTCATAACAGATTGGGCAGTTCTGTCTCATTGAATCCTCCACACACTGATGGTTATCACGCAACGCAACAGCATAACATGACCCTATTTATTGCAGAACAAATAGTAACGAAATTGAACATATTGATATTAGTATTACTAGACAAGAATTCATCCTGCACATCATATGTACCGTCGGCAGATTTAAAATACAAGTAAACAAAGATAACTTTTTAATTTACACAGGGATCTTTCTTTATTGGTAAATTTTCTATAACCTAGACATTACATGACTAGGACTAGATAGTGGACAAATTGTACACAAATAGGCTCATGAGATTATCGTCAACTGTTTCCCACGATTATTAAGGCATGATCCATTGCAGTTACAAAAAGAACACAAGTTGATTTCCAGTTCCAGCAGGAGAACGGAAAGTTTCAGGAAAAAGTATTTATGCTACTGCATCATGTAGATTACTCAAAGGCACAAATCAATCATGGCATTGTCATGAGCCTGGAACAACAGTTAACACAAAGCCAGCATGATTATAGCATACCACACTTTGCACAGTGGAAGTAGTTTTCCTTGCCGCCAACCCTGGTTGATTTGAATAGAAACAGGGTTAAGACTTTGCTTGATAAGATACAAATGAAGATAGCGTTTAGAGCTCACCTGCATATGCCGCAATCATGGCAATGGTACTGCCCTTTCTCTGTCTGTAGCAAAAGACAATGCATCAGCTGATACGAACCACACTAAGTACATAACCACAGAAAACAAAATTGAGACATACGTCATCATCATAAAACTTGCATACATCACAGAAGTATTCTCCCATATTGACTCCACATCTTACACACACTTGTGACACCTGAACAACACAAGAGTTTTAGTTTGAGCATAATGACATCCTGCGAGACATGATTACAAAGTAAAAAAAGTTTGTACTAGTATTTAAGTCGTACCGGTTGTTCAGTATCACAGAGTACACACACTACCTGTAGCAAAAAGGACAACCGGTCATTCAGAATTTATGAACCTACTGAGGTCTACTGATTGTACAGAAAAAGAAAGGGCTTGCGAGGCGTACTTTTTCAACATCCTGGCGACATATATTATGCCGATCACCCAAAGCCTACAGTGAAGACAATGCCATTAAAACTAGTTAAATTCAATAAATGCAGTTTGTTGCTCGTTAGCTGCTCTATGCAAACTGTCAACATCTAGCAGTTGCCATTTTTCAAAGGGAAAGAGAACTCTCCCAGGGTGCCTTGGTGGGCACACATGGTTGTGAACCCACCCACCCACCCAGGTTCGAGGACTCGCCCCACTTTAAGTTAGACGTCTTCCCCCTTGGTCTAATTCTTTTTTTTTTCAAGAGAAGATGTTTAAACTCCAACAAGAGCGCCACGGAAAAGACCAAGCAAAGGAGCGAAATCGCGCCAAGAAACGCGTCAGACGCCACGGAAAGATGGGGCAATTACACGGAACAAATATGATACCCCTAGGAAGAGCAAATCGCCCCACTTTAAGAATAAGTCAGGGAGGCGTCTTCCCCCTTGGTTTAATTCTTCTATTTATTTTTTTCCAATGGAAATGTTTAGACTCCAATAAGAGCAACTGTTCTCAATGAGTCTGACAAGTTCCCATTTTGCTAATTTACGGTTTTGATCTATTAAGAAGATTAACTTATGTTTATACATTTATTTCGCCAGCACCCTGAAGATTATATTTTACCAGTCATTGCAATGTCACACGACGACTTATCGTGCATAATTTCAACCAAACAAGTCCAAAGGGATTAAATGGACGAAATTAAGATCAAAAGTTCAAAACTAATCAGAATTTACAGTCATGGCGATTCGATATGGACGAACCAACTCAACTTGTGAGGTTGCCATGTTAGACTTGTTTGGAGTACGGACGATGGGGCCTTTCTGGCGGATTCAGTTTCCTCTCAAGCACGAACTAACCCTATATCTTGTATCGCTTGTTACAAACAAAACAAGGTTGATAGTGCAGTAATCAATAATTGTTTAGCATCCCAGTGAAACTGTATGTGGAGCAAGTGGTGCCAATTACTGCAGGACCATGGTGAGTTGGTTTCCACATGGACGAGCACGATAATTATGCGGCCCTGGCGAGCAAAACAATAACCACTAGCAGCGTACCGTGGCGTCGTTGTGGCAATGGCGGCAGGGGAACACCTCCTTGCAGCACGGCGCTACGATCTTGCATCTCCGCCGGTAATGCTCGCACCTGCGCAGACCAGAGATGGATCACGATGTTCCGCGAGACGAAGCAATGGACCAATCGGACCAAGCAAAGGAGCGAAATCGCGCGGCAGACGCCACGGAAAGATGGGGCAATCGCGCGGAATCGAGCAAATTCGATCCCCGGGAAGGACGAATCGCATCAAAAGGGGGGAGGGGAGGGGAGGGGAGGGGAGAGGACGCTGCCTAACCCGTGCTCCATCTTGCCCACGTCGCGGCGGCCCACATCTCCGTCGCCCGTGGCCTCGTGGGCGAGGTCGTCGTCCGCGAAGTGCGTCCCTCCCATCCCCGGCGGCGGCGGCGGCGGCGTCGGCGGCGAGAGGATGGTGGTGGGGAAGGGGAAGGGGAAGAGGAGGCAGGAGTCGGTGGCAGAGTGGTAGAAAAGAGTAAAGGAAGGGGCCTATGGGTCAAAATGGCGCGCGATAGGAAGAAGGAAGGAAGGTGGAGGCCGGCGCTACGCTAGGCCCCAATCCTTTTTCTTCCCTCTTGTTTTATTGGTCCGGAGCCGGAAGAGGAAGGCCGTCGCCAAGCCGGGAGTTGGACCCACTGCCTTAATTGCTAACTGCCCCCCCCCCCCCCCCCCCCCCGCATCACCATCCCATAAATTGTGGGAGATGGATTTCATGATTTTCTATGAAATGGATAGAATCATCTAACTAGGAATATATTCACAAACTTTAGAATGACAGAAGTTCAAATTAAAACTCCATGAACAGAAAGCACATTTAAACTCGGTAAACTTGCAACCGAAGGCTTGCCGTAGGGATGGGGATGCTGACCTCACACACCTTTTAAAATAGACGATTTTTAATGCATATCTTTTAACACAGTACAATCACATATGCTCTCATACACGCACATATACTTACCCCGCACGCATGCACACCCTATTTCTATGAGTACTTTTGAGACACTGAGCTGACACAACATCGTAAAATTGACAAAATCATCACAGGAGCCTCTTAGTCGATGGGTACATCTCAAGTATGGAAGCTAAACACCGGTCTGTTGGTTCCACCAAAAAAAAACCTAACCATCTAAACTATGCTCAGCTCAACCCTTAGGGCATCTCCAGCCGCGCCCCAGGAAGGCCTTCCCAGGCGTTTGTTTCGCGCCGGCGCCGAAAAAACGGCCCAGTCGCGCCCCCAGGAGCCTGATTTTCGCCGGCTTGGACCGAAAACAGCGCCGGCGGACCCAACCCGAACCCGGCGCGCTGGGGGGCGCCCGGGGACGCCGGGCGAACTGTTTTGGCGTGAAAAAGCCGCGGGCCCGCCGCGTCAGCGACACGGCTCTCTTCTCGGCCCTCCGTCGTCCTCATCGCCTCGTTTCCCGCGGCGAATCAATGCCAAAGTTGCCGCGCGCTGCCGCGCCGGTCAGCCTGCGTCATTGATGCCTCACGGGCGGCGCAGTGAAGACCGGACGACGCGTGTCCCTCGCCCTCCCTCGCCCGCCACGCGTACACACGGTGGCACGCGCACGGGCGGCGCCTCGGCCTATATATGACGCGCCCCGGCGCACTCGGCGACTCACACTCTCCCACCGTCGTCGTTCCTCCCTCTCCTCTCCTCTCTTTCGTCGTCTCCAGTTCACACCCATGGCCAAGCGCTTCCCAGGCGACGGCGCGGCGGCGAACGGCTTCGGCCGCCGCCATCTTCATGAAGACGAGGCTCGCCTCCTTTACGAGGCCGAGTACCCGGTCCCGCCGGACATGCGGGTGCCCGGGGCGTGGAGGATCAGCGCGGGCGGCATGCCGGTGCCCCCGGTACCCACCGGCGCGGCGCGGCGTGCGGAGATAGCACGCATCCGCGGGAACCTGCCGCGTGCGGCGAGGGAGGGGCCACGGTACGTCCCCGACAGCCCGCTCTGGGACCCTTACTTCCGCCGCCGTCACGCCCAGCAGCTCGAGGCCACCAACGGCGTCGTGCCCTCCGGCAAGCTCAACGCCGCCGGCCGGCGTCGGTGGTGGGGCGTGCCCGGGCGCACGTTGGAGGCCGTCCTCGAGTACATCGAGGGCGGCAACACGCTGCGCCTCGAGTACCCCGCTCCCCCTTCCTTCTCACGCCGCCGGGGAAGCTCCTGGACCCCGAGGCGCATGGAGACCGGGGGGTCCTCCTCCTCGTCCGGCGGCTCGCCCTGCCTCCGCCCCGTCAAGCCGGAGCCCCAGGGCACGTCGGTCAGCGCGTGCACCCGTAGCTCCGGCGTCCGCATCGGCGCCAACGCCTCTCCACCCACCGGCCGCTTCGTCCTCGTCGAGCCCAAGCCGGAGCCCGGCCTCCCCGCGGAGTACGAGGAGATAGCCCGGCGCGGCTTCTCCGACGAGGACGCCATGCGGTGGGCGCGGGACGACTACCTCCGCGAGGAGACGGTCCGGCAGCGCCAGGCCCTGGAGGAGATCGCCGCCCGCAAGCGTGGGCGTGAGGACGAGCACGGCGTCGTGGTCCTCGACAGCGACGACGACGACGACGCCGCCCCCGGACCATCCAACCCACCGCGCCAACCGGGGGAGGGATGCAGCAGGGACGGCGGAGGCGGAGGCGGGGCCGGCGACGACGATGACGACGACGGCGGTGACTACACGCGGTTCTACAGCCTCCTTGGCATGTAGAACCGCGTGGGCGGGCGGCGAGGCGGGCGACGAGGGAGACGGCAGGGGTAGCCCACGGTAGTTTTTTTCTTTTTTGTAAAATATGTTTAAGTTTGAACGAACTCGCCGATTTTTGCGTTAAATTTAAGTCGTTTTTGCGCCGTATTTGACTTTTTTGACTAACCGTGGGCGCCGCGACTGGGGGCATCACGATGCCCCCAGTGCGCGGTTTAGCGCCGGTGCGCTCCCAGGGGCGATTTTTTGCCCCTCCTGAGGGGCCAACGGCTGAAGATGCCCTTAACGATGCAAAATCCGCACGAAATTCCTGGACAAAAAGCAGGAGGGTCGAACAGTGGAATTCAGGTGGTGGAAAGCATTGTTATGTTAGGCAAGTCCTGTAGTCGCCTACTGCACCTTTTTTAATGATTTGTTTGATGCCAACTTGTCAAGGAAGATAAAGAGATGAGGTGCACATGGCATGGGCCGCACGCACGCCAGCAGAGGAAGATGGCGAGAGATGCGTCTTTCTAGCACGCCCCTTCCTATTCTTCCGCCACCGGCTGCTCTACTTTATTCATTCAATTCAAAGTTTCAAACCGACAGACTTCCATTCGCTTGCACTCTTCTCTTGCACTGCCATCTCATTCTTTTTGTTTGTTTGTTTGTGTGTATGCATCTGGTTGTTGAATTATACTACTCCTATTTGTATTAAATTCATTCCTTCAGATGCGGAACTCCGTTGTTCCAAACAGGTCGCTAGGAAAGTAGGCTAAGGGTAGATGTTCCTCTTCCACGAAAGAGGAGTCGCTTGCTCAGAGTTTTGGGAGGGTGATGACACCTGTTAAGTGATGACGACGACGCAATGGTGTATATTGACGAAGCTCTTTTTGTTGAGGTGTGTGGGGGGTTCTCGTGTGCCACTCAACAGTTTGTGACAGTTTTAGTCCGGTTTCCCGTTAATTAGCCAGACAACTTTTTTCTGCTTAATGAATGGATGCCTCCGTTCAAAAGAAAAAGTAGGCCAGTTTTTCATTGATTAACCAGGCAACTCTTTTGAATGGATGCCTTGAGAACTGAGTGTAGCACAGTTGGCAAGGCGCGGGAGTTCATAGCCAGCCCACCAGGGTCAAGTCTCTGCTCGAGCGTTTGATGCTCACGGAGTTTTCTTCTATAAAAAAATGCCAACAGTTTTTTTTTATGAATGGATGCCTCCATTAAGAAAAAAAAAAGATAGGCTAAGGGTGGCTTCCAGTCCGACCTTCATTACCAGATGTGCCGTCAACAACAACATAGAGCACTCGCTTCATATTATCAACTTATTGTCAGTCCGAAACAATTTCCGGTCTATAACATCTACGTATGGGCTAGACATGAACAGCTAAATTTCCAATTGTGTATTGTACAGATTAACATCCAACGCTCTCTTGTGTACACTGTAAGACCACGACCAAAAATAATGAACCAAACTGTCGATGAACATAGCCTTGCAGCAATGGCTCAACATAACAAGAACTTCGACAGATTCCATCAACACGGTTCAGGCTATGCGTTTGCGGGTGCTTCGGTCTGCGTGTCGGCACCAGCTGGTGCAGCAGTGGTTCCCGCGTCGCTGGTCACCTCTGGCTCGGGGCCATTGGTTACAAGTCCGTTCTCAGAGGCCGCAGTCCCAGCACTCTCGATCGACTGCCTTCTTTCAATGCCTCCTGACTGCCTTCTCTCGATGCCTCCTGACTGCTTTCTTTCGATGCCTCCAGACTGCCTTCTTTCGATACCTCCTGACGGTTTTCGATCAATGCTGCTGATCCCCGAACCGGATCTTATAGGTAGTTGGCTGACAGCATCCAATAAGCTGGGGCACTCTGTGATCAGCGCTCCTCCGTTGGGGTAGCATCGTCCAAAACATGCAGCACAATAAGGATATGCGACCTGAGATGAGATAGCGAATTTACATATGAGACTTCTCTGAGCCAAAAGAGAAATATCACAGAACTGGAATTTAGATCTGGTGGGTGTTGGGCCTTCAGCATATCCTTTTTCTTTACTTCTCCAGAGGTACACTTTTCCCCCCCTGCTTCCATATGTGGTGCTTATGAAGCTTAAGTTACCTCAATAAATGCTTGGCAAAGTGAGAGGAAAAGGGAAGACTCATTTCCACGCAGCATCCGCATGGCATTGTATCTCACTAGAGAGTCAGAAACTGCTTGTAATCCTTTCACCACCTCCTGAGCAAGGACATGCTTCAAGCTCAATGGAGCACATGGTTTTAGCTCATTCATTGCTGCCGAAACACCTGCATCCAAGAGTTCGAAATAGACATGTCAACTTGTATACTCACTAACACCATTAGAGCCAACACGTGAAGAATAGAAGTCAATTTCTGATAAATGTTACCAGTAAAACATACCATTAACAAACACTGCGAGAGGTGGATGCTCCATCAAAACAGAAGGTGGTGTCACATCATCAGAAGTATCATCCACAGCTCCATTTGTGACAAAGCCAATAGATGGCATCGGCACCCAACGATGTGAATCCAAGACAACCTAGCACGATTAGAAAATTTTATAGTGGTGTTAATTTATGGTGCTACATTAATAATTGTAGGAGAAAGAGTGTAGAGAATTACAGAGTATAATTTGAAAGAACGAAGAAAGTATCAACAACCTTATAATACGAATTCATCTTAGTATGTTTATCTAGAGAAGAACAGAATAGCATGTCCAAACACGTAGTACATAAATGCTTACCTGAAAATTCTCAACCGCTGTACTCATATTCTTCGAGAATAAATTTAAAACCGCACTGCAAAGAGATAATGTCAGGAAATACAACCCCTTTCCAGCATAGACAATAAATTTTAATAATCAAATACCAATTACTTTTCAAAAATTGGTGGAAGCAGGCAACGGAAATCCAGTCCAACCAGGCCAAGACCCATCGCACAATACTGCAAGATGATCAAGTGATAAAACATTACAACAGATTCAAGCCTTGGGTGCAACTGTTACTCAGCTAGAAATTTAAACAAAAGCAAATGCTTACCATGCAGTTTTCAAGCATGTTTGACAGGGACCCACCTTCCGTTATATTTGGCAACATAACTTGAAGAGTGGTGAGGTGATTACTAACTTGGTGCATTGCCCAGCTGAAAAGCAGCCCACCGTCACTGTTCTCTTCACTTCCGGATTTATCATTATTGAATATCGCTCGGTATTGATTGACAACATCAAATAGATGTGTCCTGTGGCAAGACACCATGCCTTTCAGATAATCATATACATTCCTTTGGTCCAGATCATCAAGAATCCCAGAAAGCCAAGCTTCCCTGCATCTCAGGAACTAGAACTTATATCAGAGTTAGGAGGCGAAGACAAACAAATTGTATTCTAACCGCTGTTATGACCTATAAAAAGAAGCAGTGTATGTAACTAAAATGTCTGCATTATTAATAGAAAATGAGATTCTACCATACAACTACGCATACTTGGTAACTTGAGACATGATAACCAGAAACAAATACTCATAAACAGAATGGTACTATCAAATAACTTGGAAGATTCAGAATACCTGTAGGCGTAATTCTGATTCACTGAACACTCCAATCCGGCGCAAATGTGCGACAATACGGAGGCATTCGGGTAACTGTAGGCGATAAAATGGACCAGGCTTAGATACAAGTGTGTAGAAGAGATTAGACAGATCAAGCAATCATGGGCCAGCAATGATACTATTGAATACAAGGAAATACATTTACCACTAGATGAAAATATAATATACTTATAGCACTCAACTGCACAGTGGACAGCACAGAACAATCTGGGCCAAAGTAAAATATGAAAATGGTGCTTGACATAAATAGTCAACCAGCATCATCACCTGAATATTTGATCGAAGCTTTTGGAGAAGCTGAGAAATTAGTGATTGTATCGTCTTCTTGACTTCAGCAGCTAATCCTTGGATGACAGGTAAACTTCAATTGAAATAGCAAACAGTTAATGATTTTAATGACGGACCACAACAAAGTATTATGTTACTCGACTTACTCAGGGTGCAACTTCGAAATTTTACTCACAAAAGCTTCTAGATCGAGTGCCTCATCATAGTTCCCATTCCGTATGCATCTGTAGGCAGCAGCTTGTTGTTAGGGATTCATCATCGATACAACATTTGAAGCTATGCAGTACAGGACAAGAATATGTGTCTATAATCCATACAAATTAAACAAAAACCAATGGCATATCAACAACATCAGTCAACTCAAATATGAAGCAAATATCGAAAGAAACACTAACAATGCATGTCACATACGTGTCCATAAGTTGCGGGATTTCAAGCAGGTCAAGCAAGGTACTGTGGTTGGCTAGTAATGTCTGATTGAGCTTCCTCTCTTCCAAAATTTGATGTGCTGACTCAACAAACTCGGTGCAACCAGATGTTAAATTGGGTATCTCCTCTACCTACAATGAGTAAAAAAGATATTGTCAAGCATTTCATATTTTCATTTCCTACTTCCAAAATGGCCTGAATCATACATAAGTCGTTCTTGGATGAAGTAAAAGATGCATAAGGACATGTGGTCAATTTTAACTCCCATCGTTGGTAGTAGGAAATGAACAGCACTTGCATAATTTCCATTTTGCAGTATTTAGTGTCAGACACTGATTCAACGGATAGTGGTGGTGGTTTTTCAGAGCAAGGTGATGCATAACATCAACAAATATGTGCGTGGACTAAATCATTTTCCCCTCAATTGCATATAACTATGGTCATGTTAATACAGTTAAAATCAATCACGTGAGAAGCATATAAATAGCAAACAGTTTAGAGAAGAGTACTAGAATGTATGGTTCATAAGAGGCAGTCGAATTTCTCGACCACACAAGAAAGCCAGACAACATTTGAGGGCAAACAAATAGTTGAAGGTAATTGTTTGATGTTTAAAATTGGAGTTACTTGTAAGCAAGCAGGCAAGATAAATTCCCACGCAGTTATAAATAGGCAATAAACTGATGGAAACAAGAAGAAAAATGTGATTCTCACAGCAACTCACAAGTGACCGCACAATCACATTCGCAGGTGAACACACAGCAAAAACTACACCTCATATTTCCTGTTGCAATATCAAAATGGGATCTATTAGCTACATGCCTTGGATCATCCTCCTCAAATTGCAGCATCCATCGGATCACTCAACCTAACTTTGTTCGATTTTCGCAGAACAGAGTTAGTTAAGATGAGATCTACTTACTGATCCATATAAAAGCAACAGATGTTTTTCACGCTAAGGGGCATACAAAAATGGTACATGCTGCCACGAACTGAGATCAGCTGACATTACCAGTGCCTCGAGGTGCTTGTCGAACCCCTCGAGCTGTGCCCGCACGAAGGAGAGCGCCTCGGAGGCGGCTATAAAGGCGGCGTAGTTCTCCACCGCCACTTCCTGCATCTGCCGCCGCACCCGCTCTCCGTCCACCCGCAGCAGCTCCGGCTCCTGCGCGCCACGGACATTACCACCAATACATCACGAGATCACTATCGCCACCGATTATAGTAACGACTACGGAATTTACGGGGCGCCGCAAGCGGGAGTGATCTCGGGGGCGTACCTTGTGGAGGCGCTCGATGGAGAAGGAAAGGAGCTCGGAGACGTAGGGCTGGTAGGCAGCTCCGGAGAGCGGAAGCACTGAAGCGCCTTCCATGTCGGCGCCGGCGGCGGGAAGTTCCGACGAGTGGCGGTGGCCCGCGTCGAGGAGGTCCATGGCGAGCGAGATCTGGAGGGAGATGGAGAGGGAGAGAGTGGAGAAGGGAGGTTGGGGATTCAGCGGTTGAGACCCTCGGGGTTTTGTTCAGTTGTTCAGTTTAGTCCTTCAAAACTTTAGAATTTTAAAATAGTGGCATAGTAGGAAAAAGTGTTTTTAAATGTTTTCCTAAACTGTATAATCTCAAATGTTCAGTACCAAGTTTAGGTGGCGAAACTTGATGGACTGATTCCATCACAAGGAAGCTAACCATCTGAGCTATGCTTAGTAGTTATTTTTAAATGTTGAGTTTACCCATTTCATTTAAAGAATTAAATAACGAACAGTAAAATTTAATGTTTTATCTAAATGACTCGCAGTCGTTCGACTGCAGGTGCATGGACGTGATTTCATCAGCAATTCACTTGCAAAAAAAAAATTCAACAACATTTGAGACATGGGGTGGACATTATATTCCTCATGCACCCGCACCCTTTCGCCCATATGATAATTGGGCAAAGTGATATTGGGTCCACTTTACAGCGCCATTATCCATTCAGTAATTGTCATCCTTGGCAGGAATGCACCCCTCTCATTTCTGCAGTGTTACATGATACGTCTCAAATGTATCTATTTTTCCAAACACTTTTGCTCTTGTTTTGGACTCTAATTTGCATATTTGAATGGAACTAATTCGAATCAACGATGTTTTCAGCAGAACTATCATGATGTTATTTTTGTGCAGAAATAAAAGCTCTCGGTATGTGCTATCAAACATCACTTCATAATTGGGTGATCATAAAGATGCTCTACAGGTATCTCTGAAGGTGTCTGTTGGGTTGCATGGATCGAGACTGTGATTTGTCGCTCCGTGTGATAGAGAGACGTCTCTGGGCCCTCTCAGTAATACAACATCGTAAGAAGCTTCATGTGACTAATGAGTTTAGTCACGGGCTCTTGTATTACGGAACGCGTAAAGAGACTTGCCAGTAACGAGATTGAACTAGGTATGGAGATACCGACGATCGAATCTCGGGCAAGTAACATATCGCCGAACAAAGGGAATTACATACGGGTTTGACTAAATCCTTGACATCGTGGTTCAACCGATAAAGATCTTCGTTGAATATGTAGGAATCAATATGGACATCCAGGTCCTGCTATTGGTTATTGACCGGAGAGGAGTATCAGTCATATCTGCATGTTCCAAACCCTTAGGGTCGCACGCTTAACATTCGGTAGCGCTAGAGTAGTATTGAGATATTAATAATGGAAAGTGTGAAGGTTGTTCGGAGTCTTGGATGGGATCCAAGACATCACGAGGAGCTCCGGAATGGTCCGGAGGTAAAGATTTATATATGGAAAGTTGTTGTCGGGGTTCCGGAGAATGTTCGGGTTTTTTTGGTATTATACCGAGAAGGTTCTAGAAGGTTCCAAAGTGGGGCCCACCTGCATGGGGGACCCACATGAACGTGGGTAGTGGGAAAATTCCCCACACCCCTGGTCTAGGCGCACCAAGATCCTCCCTTAAAAGAAATAGTATCATATCCCGAAGAGATAAGATTAGGATCCCTAAAAAGAGGGGACAACGGTCGGTAGGGAAGGAAAGAAGGGATTTCCTTCCTCCCCTTTGGCCAACGACCCTAGGGCCTTGGTGGGCAAGCAACCAGCCCCCTCCACGCCTATATAAAGGTGGGGAGGCATTTGGGGCAGCCACTCTTCGATCCTTGCTCGTTACCTCTCCCAACTCCCCCACGTTTCACGGGTACACGCTTGGCGAAGCCCTATCGAAATTCCGCTGCCACCACCACCCCCACACCATCGTGTTGGTTCCGATCTCATCTACCTCCTCTCCCTCACTTGCTGCATCAAGAAGAAGAGGATGCCATCAAGCTGAAAGTGTGCTAATCTTGGAGGTGTCGTCCATTCGGCACTAGATCGGACTAGATCGCGGTTGGATCGTGAAGAGTACGACTACATCAACCGCGTTACGAAGCTAACGCTTTTCGGTCTACAAGGGTATGTAGACACACTCCCCTCTCGTTGCTATACATCTCCTAGATTAGATCTTGGGTGTTCGTAGATTTTTTTTTATTTTCATGTTTTGTTCCCCATCAATGACATCATGAGCTAGGTCTATACGTAGATGTATATGCACGAGTAGAACACAAAGATATTGTGGGCGTTGATGTTCAAATTGCTTACTTCCCTTGTCTTATTTGGATTCGGCGGTATTGTGGGATGAAGCGGCTCGGACCAACCTTACTTGTCCATGCACAAGAGACCGGTTCCACTGACTGTCATGCAACTTGTATTGCATAAAAGTGGCTTTGCGGGTGTCTGTCTCTCCTACTTTAGTTGAATCTGATTTGACAAAGGCGGTCCTTATAGAAGATTAAAAGGCAACTTGTATATCACTGTTATGGTTTTGCATAGATAAGAACAGTTCTTATAGTTTGCCCTAGCAGCCGCGTAAAAATTGCAACAACAAAGTAGAGGACGTCTAACTTTTTTTTGCAGGGCATGTTGTGATGTGGTATGGCCAAAATGTGATGTGATATATGTTGATGTATGAGATGATCATGTTTTGTAATAGGTTCACGACTTGCATATCGATGAGTACGGCAACCTGCGCAGGAGCCATAGGATTGTCCTTAATTTAGTGTATGACATGCGTGTCAATCAATAAACGCCATGTAATTGCTTTACTTTATCGCTATACGTTAGTAATAGGTGTAGAAGCAATAGTTGGCGAGACAACTAAGTGACAACACCATGATGGAGATCATGGTGTCATACCGGTGCTTTGGAGATGAAGATCAAAAACACAAGATGATAATGGCCATATCATGTCACATATTTTGATTGCATGTGATGTTTACCCTTTTATGCATCTTATTTTTCTTAGGACGACGGTAGCATTATAAGATGATCCCTTCATTTAATTTCAAGATAAAATGTGTTCTCCCTTAGTATGCACCGTTGCGAAAGTTTGTCGTTCCAAAGCACCTCTTGATGATCGGTGTGATAGACTCTACGTTCACATACAACAGGTGTAAGCCAGTTTTGAACATGCGAAATACTTGAGTTAAACTTGATGAGCCTAGCATATGGCCTTGGGACATGTAGGAACAAAAGGTTGAACATGAGTCATATAGTAGATATGATCAGCATGGAGATGTTCACCATTGATGACGACCCCATGTCACGTGATGATCGGACATGGGTAGTTGATTTGGATCATGTAACACTTACACAACTTGAGGGATGTTGATTTAAGTGGGAGTTCACTAGTGATTTGATTAGTTGGACCCATTATGATGAACATAGTCTAAGTTGTCTTTGCAAAATTACGTTGTAGATCAATGGCTCATGTTGTAGCTCCCCTAAATTTTAATGCGTTCCCAGAGAAAGCTAAGTTGAAACATGATGGAAGCAACTATGCGGACCGGGTCCGTAATTTGAGGATTATCCTCACTACTGCATAGAAATTGTATGTCCTTCATGCACCGCTTGGTGACGCACCCCCTCAAGATTCGCCTGTAGATGTTATGAACGTCCGGTAGGCACATTTTGATGACTACTCGATAGTTCAGTGCGCCATGCTTTACGGCTTAGAATCGGGGCTCCAAGAACGTTTTGAGCACCACAAAGCATATGAGATGTTCGAGGAGCTGAAATTGGTATTTCAGGCTCATACCCGGGTTGAGAGGTATGACACCTCTGACAAGTTCTTTAGCTACAAGATGGAGGAGAACAGCTCCACTAGTGAGCATGTACTCAGAATGTCTGGGTACTACAATCGTTTGAATCAGTTGGGAGTTAATCTTCCGAATGAAGTAGCGATTAACAAAGTTCTTCAGTCACTGCCACCAAGCTATAAAGGCTTTGTGATGAACTATGACATGCAAGGGATGGGAAAGACAATCCCCGAGCTATTCGCCACTACTAGGGAAAACCCTAGTAGTAGCGTACGACCTCTTGAGCTTGCGTTGGTTTTCCCTTGAAGAGGAAAGGGTGATGCAGCAAAGTAGCGTAAGTATTTCCCTCAGTTTTGAGAACCAAGGTATCAATCCAGTAGGAGACGATGCACAAGTCACCGAATACCTGCACAAACAATCAAGGACTTGCAACCAACGTGATAAAGGGGTTGGCAATCCCTTCACAGTCACTCGCAAAAGTGAGATATGATAGAGATAGATAAACGGTAAAGTAAATATTTTTGGTATTTTTGGTTATGGATTAGAAAGTAAAGATTGCAAAATAGTAGATCGGAAACTAGCAAGATGTAAACGAGATTCAATAAAGTGGAAAAGAGACCCGGGGGCCATAGGTTTCACTAGTGGCTTCTCTCGAGATAGCATATATTATGGTGGGTGAACAAATTACCGTCGAGCAATTGATAGAAAAGCGCATAATTATGATGACATCTAAGGCAATGATCATGAACATAGGCATCATGTCTATGTCAAGTAGATCGACTCCTGCCTGCATCTACTACTATTACTCCACACATCGACCGCTATCCAGCATGCATCTAGAGTATTAAGTTCATAAATAACGAAGTAACGCATTAAGCAAGATGATATGATGTAGAGGAATTAACTCAAGCAATATGATGAAAACCCCATCTTGTTATCCTCGATGGCAGCAATACAATATGTGCCTTGCTGCCCCTACTGTCACTGGGAAAGGACACCGCAAGATTGAACCCAAAGCTAAGCACTTCTCCCAATGCAAGAAATATCAATCTAGTAGGCCAAACTAAACCGATAATTCGAAGAGACTTGCAAAGATATCAAATCATGCATATAAGAATTCAGAGAAGAACCAAATAATATCCATAGATAATCTTGATCATAAATCCACAATTCATCGAACCTCGGCAAACACACCGCAAAAGAATATTACATCAAATAGATCTCCAAGAACATCGAGGAGAACTTTGTATTGAGAATCAAAGAAAGAGAAGAAGCCATCTAGCTAATAACTATGGACCCGAAGGTCTATGCTAAACTACTCACGCTTCATCGAAGAGGTAATGGTGTTGATGCAGAAGCCCTCCGTGATCGAATCCCCCTCCGACACGACACCGGAAAAGGCCCCAATATGGGATCTCACGGGGACAGAAGGTTGCGGCGGTGGAAAAGTGGTTTCGTGGCTCCCCCTGATGTTTTTAGGGTATAAGAGTATATATAGGCAAAGGAACTAGGTCAGGGGGCTACGAGGGGCCCACGAGGGTGGGGGCGCGCCTCCCCCTGGGCGCGCCCTCCTGCCTCGTGGCCGCCTTGTTGCCTCTCTAACTTCATCTCCAAGTCTTCTGGTTTGCTTTCGGTCCAAGAAAGATCATTGCGAAGGTTTCATTCCGTTTGGACTCTGTTTGGTATTCCTTTTCTGCAAAACTCTAAAACATGCAAAAAAAATAGAAACTGGCACTAGGCCCTCGGTTAACAGGTTAGTCCCAAAAATAATGTAAAAGAGCATATTAAAGCCCATTAAACATCCAAAAACAGATAATATAATAGCATGGAACAATCAAAAATTATAGATAAGTTGGAGACGTATCAAGCATCCCAAGCTTAATTCCTGCTCGTCCTCGAGTAGGTAAATGATAAAAACAGATTTTTTTGATGTGGAATGCTACCTAACATATTTATTCATGTAATTTTTCTTTATTATGGCATGAATATTCAGATCCGATAGATTCAATACAAAAGTTTAATATTGACATAAAAATAATAATACTTCAAGCATACTAACAAAGCAATCATGTCTTCTCAAAATAACATGGCCAAAGAAAGCTATCCCTACAAAATCATATAGTCTGGCTATGCTCTATCTTCATCACACAAAGTATTTTATCATGCACAATCCCGATGACAAGCCAAGCAATTGTTTCATACTTTTGATGTTCTCAAACTTTTTCAATCTTCACGCAATACATGAGCGTGAGCCATGGATATAGCACTATAGGTGGAATAGAAGGGTGGTTGTGGAGAATACAGAAAGGAGAAGATAGTCTCACATCAACTAGGCGTATCAACGGGCTATGGAGATGCCCATCAATAGATATCAATGTGAGTGAGTAGGGATTGCCATGCAACGGATGCACTAGAGCTATAAGTGTATGAAAGCTCAACAAAAGAAACTAAGTGGGTGTGCATCCAACTTGCTTACTCACGAAGACGTAGGGCATTTTGAGGAAGCCCATCATTGGAATATACAAGCCAAGTTCTATAATGAAAAATTCCCACTAGTATATGAAAGTGACAACATAGGAGACTCTCTATCATGAAGATCACGGTGCTACTTTGAAGCACAAGTGTGGAAAATGGATAGTAGCATTGCCCCTTCTCTCTTTTTCTCTCATTTTTTTATTTGGGCCTTATCTCTTTTTTTGGCCTCTTTTTTTAATTTCATTTTTCGTCCAAACTCTCATCCCGACTTGTGGGGAAATCATAGTCTCCATCATCCTTTCCTCACATGGGACAATGCTCTAATAATGAAGATCATCACACTTTTATTTACTTACAACTCAAGAATTACAAGTCAATACTTAGAACAAAATATGACTCTATGTGAATGCCTCCGGCGGTGTGCCGGGATGTGCAATGATTCAAGAGTGACATGTATGAAAAATTATAAACGGTGGCTTTTCCACAAATACGATGTCGTTTACAAGATCATGCAAAGCAATATGACAATGATGTAGCATGTCATAATAAACGGAATGGTGGAAAGTTGCATGGCAATATATCTCGGAATGGCTATGGAAATGCCATAATAGGTAGGTATGGTGGCTGTTTTGAGGAAGGTATATGGTGGGTGTATGGTACCGACGAAAGTTGCACGATACTAGAGAGGCTAGCAATGGTGGGAGGGTGAGAGTGCGTATAACCATCACTACAGAAAAAGACACATCCGTGACATTTTGGGCCGAACGAAAAAAAAATCTGTCATACTTATGACACTTCTATGACGATAATTGTGACAAAACCCGGTATCATCATAGATGTGGTGGGCTCCTACTTCTATGACAAAAAATCATGACAGAAAATGGACTTTTTGAAGGAAATATGCCCTAGAGGCAATAATAAAGTTATTATTTATTTCCTTATTTCATGATAAATGTTTATTATTCATGCTAGAATTGTATTGACCGGAAACATAATACATGTGTGAATACATAGACCAACATAACGTCACTAGTATGCCTCTACTTGACTAGCTCATTAATCAAAGATGGTTATGTTTCCTAACCATAGACATGTGTTGTCATTTGATTAACGGGATCACATCATTAGGAGAATGATGTGATTGACATGACCCATTCTGTTAGCCTAGCACTTGATCGTTTAGTATGTTGATATTGCTTTATTCATGACTTATACATGTTCCTGTAACTATGAGATTATGCAACTCCCGTTTACCGGAGGAACACTTTGGGTGCTACTAAACGTCACAACGTAACTGGGTGATTATAAAGGAGCACTACAGGTGTCTCCAAAGGTACATGTTGGGTTGGCGTATTTCAAGATTAGGTTTTGTCACTCTGATTGTCGGAGAGGTATCTCTGGGCCCTCTCGGTAATGCACATCACTATAAGCCTTGCAAGCAATGTAGCTAATGAGTTAGTTATGGAATGATGCATTACGTAACGAGTAAAGAGACTTGCCGATAACGATATTGAACTAGGTATTGGATACCGACGATCGAATCTCGGGCAAGTAACATACCGATGACAAAGGGAACAAAGTATGTTGTTATGCGGTTTGACCGATAAAGATCTTCGTAGAATATGTAGGAGCCAATATGGGCATCCAGGTTCCGCTATTGGTTATTGACCAAGAATAGTTCTAGGTCATGTCTACATAGTTCTCGAACCCGTAGGGTCCGCACGCTTAAGGTTTCGATGACAGTTATATTATGAGTTTATGAGTTTTGATATACCGAAGGAGTTCGGAGTCCCGGATGAGATCGGGGACATGACGAGGAGTCTCGAAATGGTCGAGACGTAAAGATCGATATATTGGACGACTATATTCAGAGCTCGGAAAGGTTCCGAGTGATTCGGGTATTTTTCGGAGTACCGGAGAGTTACGGGAATTCGTCGGGGAGTATATGGGCCTTATTGGGCCATACGGGAATAGAGGAGAGAGGCCAAAAGGAAGGAGGCCTGCGCCCCCCCTCTGGTCCGAATTGGACAAGGGGCGCAGCCCCCCTTTCCTTCTTCCTCTCCCCCTCTTTCCCCTTCTCCTACTCCAACAAGGGAGGTGGAATCCTATTAGGACTAGGGAGTCCTAGTAGGACTCTAGGGCCGGCCTCCTCCCCCCTTTCTCCTTTATATACGGGGGCAGGGGGCACCCCATGACACACAAGTTGATCTACGGATCGTTTCTTAGCCATGTGCGGTGCCCCCCTCCACCATATTCCACCTCGATCATATCGTCGCGGAGTTTAGGCGAAGCCTTGCGTCGGTAGAACATCATCATCGTCACCACACCGTCGTGCTGACGGAACTCATCCCCGACGCTTTGCTGGATCGGAGCCCGGGGATCGTCATCGAGCTGAACGTGTGCTGAACTCGGAGGTGCCGTACGTTCGGTACTTGGATCGGTCGGATCGTGAAGACGTACGACTACATCAACCGCGTTGTCGTAACGCTTCCGCTTACGGTCTACGAGGGTACATGGACAATACTCTCCCCTCTCGTTGCTATCTCATCACCATGATCTTGCGTGTGCGTAGATTTTTTTTTGAAATTACTACGTTCCCCTACAGTGGCATCCGAGCCTGGTTTTATGCGTAGATGTCATATGCACGAGTAGAACACAAGTGAGTTGTGGGCGATACAAGTCATACTGCTTACTAGCATGTCATATTTTGGTTCGGCGGTATTGTGAGATGAAGCGGCCTGGACCGACATTACGCGTACGCTTACGCGAGACTGGTTTCACCGTTACGAGCACTCGTGCTTAAAGGTGGCTGGCGGGTGTCTGTCTCTCTCACTTTAGCTGAATCGAGTGTGGCTACGCCCGGTCCTTGCGAAGGTTAAAACAACACTAACTTGACGAACTATCGTCCTGGTTTTGATGCGTAGGTAAGAACGGTTCTTGCTAAGCCCGTAGCAGCCACGTAAAATTTGCAACAACAAAGTAGAGGACGTCTAACTTGTTTTTGCAGGGCATGTTGTGATGTGATATGGTCAAGACGTGATGCTATATTTTATTGTATGAGATGATCATGTTTTGTAACCGAGTTATCGGCAACTGGCAGGAGCCATATGGTTGTCGCTTTATTGTATCAAATGCAAGCGCCCTATAATTGCTTTACTTTATCACTAAGCGGTAGCGATAGTCGTAGAAGCAATAGATGGCGTAACGACAATGATGCTACGATGGAGATCAAGGTGTCGCGCCGGTGACGATGGTGATCACGACGGTGCTTCGAAGATGGAGATCACAAGCACAAGATGATGATGGCCATATCATATCACTTATATTGATTGCATGTGATGTTTATCCTTTATGCGTCTTATCTTTCTTTGATTGATGGTAGCATTTTAAGATAATCTCTCACTAATTATAAAGAAGTGTTCTCCCTGAGTATGCACCGCTGTGAAAGTTCTTCGTGCTGAGACACCACGTGATGATCGGGTGTGATAGGCTCTACGTTCAAATACAACGGGTGCAAAACAGTTGCACACGCGGAATACTCAGGTTAAACTTGACGAGCCTAGCATATAACAGATATGGCCTCGGAACACGGAGACCGAAAGGTCGAGCGTGAATCATATAGTAGATATGATCAACATATTGATGTTCACCGTTGAAACTACTCCATCTCACGTGACGATCGGACATGGTGTAGTTGATATGGATCACGTAATCACTTAGAGGATTAGAGGGATGTGTATCTAAGTGGGAGTTCTTAAGTAATATGATTAATTGAACTTAAATTTACCATGAACTTAGTCCTGGTAGTATTTTGCAAATTATGTTGTAGATCAATAGCTTGCGTTGTTGCTTTCATATGTTTATTTTGATATGTTCCTAGAGAAAATTGTGTTGAAAGATGTTAGTAGCAATGATGCGGATTGGATCCGTGATCTGAGGTTTATCCTCATTGCTGCACAGAAGAATTATGTCCTTAATGCACCGCTAGGTGACAGACCTATTGCAGGAGTAGATGCAGACGTTATGAACGTCTAGCTAGCTCAATATGATAACTACTTGATAGTTTAGTGCACCATACTTAACGGCTTAGAATCGGGACTTCAAAGACGTTTTGAACGTCATGGACCATATAAGATGTTCCAGGTATTGAAGTTAATATTTCAAGCAAATACCCGAGTTGAGAGATATGAAGTCTCCAACAAGTTCTATAGCTAAAAGATGGAGGAGAATCGCTCAACTAGTGAGCATGTGCTCAGATTGTCTGGGTACTTCAATCGCTTGAATCAAGTGGGAGTTAATCTTCTAGATAAGATAGGGATTGACAGAATTCTCTAGTCACCATCACTAAGTTACTAGAACTTCATGATGAACTATAGTATGCAAGGGATGACGAAAACGATTCCCGAGCTCTTCATGATGTTGAAATCGACGAAGGTAGAAATCAAGAAAGAGCATCAAGTGTTGATGATTGACAAGACCACTAGTTTCAAGAAAAGGGCAAAGGGAAAGAAAGGGAAACTTCAAGTAGAATGGCAAACAAGTTGTCACTCCCGTGAAGAAGACCAAACTGGACCAAAGCCTGAAACTGAGTGATTACACTGCAAAGGAAATAGTCACTGGAAGTGGAAATGTCCTGAATATTTGGTGGATAAGAAGGATGGCAAAGTGAACAAGGGTATATTTGATATACAGGTTATTGATGTGTGCCTTACTAGTGTTTATAGTAGCCCCTGAGTATTTGATACTTGTTCGGTTGCTAAGATTAGTAACTCGAAACAGGAGTTACAGATTAAACAGAGACTAGTTGAAGGGGAAGTGACGATGAGTGTTGGAAATAGTTCCAAGATTGATATGATCATCATCACACACTCCCTATATTTTTGAGATTAATGTTAAACCTAAATAAATGTTATTTGGCGTTTGAGTTGAGCATGAATATGATTTGATCATGTTTATTGTGATATGGTTATTCATTTAAAGTTAGAGAATAAATTGTTATTCTGTTTACATGAATAAGACCTTCGATGGTCATACACCCAATGAACATAGTTTGTTGGATCTCGATCGTAGTGATACACATATTCATAATATTGATTCCAAAAAGATGAAAAGTTAATAATGATAGTGCAACTTATTTGTGGCACTGCCGTTTGGGTCATATCGGTGTAAAGCGCATGAAGAAACTCCATAAAGATGGATTTTTGGAATCACTTGGTTATGAATCATTTGATGCTTGCGAACCGTGCCTTTTGGGCAAGATGACTAAAACTCCGTTCTCTAGAACAATGGAACGAGCTACTGCTTATTGGAAATAATACATACCGATGTATGCGATCCAATGAGTGTTGATGCTTGTGGCAAGTATCGTTATTTTCTGACCTTCACAAGATGATTTGAGAAGATATGGGTATCTACTTGATGAAACATAAGTCTGAAATAGTTGAAAAGTTCAAAGAATTTCAGAGTGAAGTGGAAAAATCATCGTAACGAGAAAATAAAGTTTCTGCGATCTGATCACGGAGACGAATATTTGAGTTACGAGTTTGGTCTTCAATTAAAACAATGTGGAATAGTTTCATAGCTCACGCCACCTGGAACACCACAACGTTATGGTGTGTCCGAACATCGTAACCGCACTTTATTGGATATGGTGCGATCTATGATGTTTCTTACTGATTTACCACTATCATTTTGGGGTTATGCATCAGAGACAGCTGCATTCACGTTTAATAGGGCACCATCTAAATCCGTTGAGACGACACCGTATGAACTATGGTTTAGTAGTAAACCTAAGTTGTCGTTTCTTAAAGTTTGGGGCTGCAAAGCTTATGTGAAAAAGTTTCATCTTGATAAGCTCAAACCCAAATCGGAGAAGTGCGTCTTCATAGAATACCCAAAGGAAACTGTTGGGTACACCTTCTATCATAGATCCGAAGGCAAGATATTCGTTGCTAAAAATGGATCCTTTCTAGAGAAGGAGTTTCTCTCGAAAGAAGTGAGTGGGAGGAAAGTAGAACTTGATGAGGTAACTGTACCTTCTCCCTTATTGGAAAGTAGCTCATCACAAGAACCGGTTCCTGTGACAACTACACCAATTAGTGAGGAAGCTAATGATATTGATCATGAAACTTCATATCAAGTTTCTACTGAACCTCGTAGGTCTACTAGAGTAAGATCCGCACCTAAGTGGTATGGTAATCCTATTCTGGAAGTCATGTTACTTGACCATGATGAACCTACGAACTATGAGGAAGCGATGATGAGCCCAGATTTCGCAAAATGGCTAGAGGCCATGAAATCTGAGATGGGATCCATGTATGAGAACAAAGTATGGACTTTGGTTGACTTGCTTGATGATCGGCAAGCCATTGAGAATAAATGGATCTTTAAGAAGAAGACTGACGCTGATGGTAATGTAACTGTCTATAAAGCTCGACTTGTTGCGAAAGGTTTTCAAAAAGTTCAAGGGGTTGACTACGATGAGACTTTCTCACCCGTAGCGATGCTTAAGTCTGTCCGAATCATGTTAGCTATTGCTGCATTTTATGATTATGAAATTTGGCCAATGGATGTCAAAACTGCATTCTTGAATGGATTTCTGGAAGAAGAGTTGTATATGATGCAGCCAGAAGGTTTTGTTGATCCAAAAGGTGCTAACAAAGTGTGCAAGCTCTAGCGATCCATTTATGGACTGGTGCAAGCATCTCGGAGTTGGAATAAACGCTTTGATAGTGTGATCAAAGCATATGGTTATATACAGACTTTTGGAGACGCCTGTATTTACAAGAAAGTGAGTGGGAGCTCTGTAGCATTTCTGATATTATATGTAGATGACATATTATTAATTGGAAATGATATAGAATTTCTGGATAGCATAAAGGGATACTTGAATAAACGTTTTTCAATGAAAGACCTCGGTGAAGCTGCTTACATATTGAGTATCAAGATCTATTGAGATAGATCAAGACGCTTGATAAGTTTTTTCAATAAATACATACCTTGTCAAGATTTTGAAGTAGTTCAAAATGGAACATTCAAAGAAAGAGTTCTTGCCTGTGTTGCAAAGGTATGAAATTGAGTAAGACTCAAATCCCGACCACGGCAGAAAATAGAAAGAGAATGAAAGTCATTCCCTATGCATCAGTCGTAGGTTCTATAAAAGTATGCCATGGACCAGACCTATTGTATACTCTGCCCTGGTTTGGCAAAGGAGTACAATTTTGATCTAGAAGTAGATCACTAGACATTGGTCAAAATTATCCATAGTGGGATAAGGATATGTTTCTCAATTGTGGAGGTGACAAAAGGTTCGTCGTAAAGGGTTACATGGATACAAGTTTTTGGCACTGATCCAGATGACTCTAAGTCTTAATCTGGATACATATTGAAAGTGGGAGCAATTAGCTAGAGTAGCTCCGTGCAGAGCATTGTAGACATAGAATATTTGCAAAATACATACGGCTCTGAGTATGACAGACCCGTTGACTAAGCTTCTCTCACGAGCAAAACAATGATCACACCTTAGTGCTCTTTGGGTGTTAATCACATAGTGATGTGAACTAGATTATTGACTCTATTAAACCCTTTGGGTGTTGGTCACATGACGATGTGAACTATGGGTGTTAATCATATATAGATATGAATATTGATGTTAAATCACATGGTGATGTGAACTAGAATATTGACTCTAGTGCAAGTGGGAGACTGAAGGAAATATGCCCTAGAGGCAATAATAAAGTTATTATTTATTTCCTTATTTCATGATAAATGTTTATTATTCATGCTAGAATTGTATTGATCGGAAATATAATACATGTGTGAATACATAGACCAACATAACGTCACTAGTATGCCTCTACTTGACTAGCTCATTAATCAAAGATGGTTATGTTTCCTAACCATAGACATGTGTTGTCATTTGATTAATGGGATCACATCATTAGGAGAATGATGTGATTGACATGACCCATTCCGTTAGCCTAGCACTTGATCGTTTAGTATGTTGCTATTGCTTTCTTCATGACTTATACATGTTCCTGTAACTATGAGATTATGCAACTCCCGTTTACCAGAGGAACACTTTGGGTGCTACCAAATGTCACAACGTAACTGGGTGATTATAAAGGAGCACTACAGGTGTCTCCAAAGGTACATGTTGGGTTGCGTATTACAAGATTAGGTTTTGTCACTCCGATTGTCGGAGAGGTATCTCTGGGCCCTCTCGGTAATGCACATCACTATAAGCCTTGCAAGCAATGTAGCTAATGAGTTAGTTATGGAATGATGCATTACGTAACGAGTAAAGAGACTTGCCGGTAACGAGATTGAACTAGGTATTGGATACCGATGATCGAATCTCGGGCAAGTAACATACCGATGACAAAGGGAACAAAGTATGTTGTTATGCGGTTTGACCGATAAAGATCTTCGTAGAATATGTAGGAGCCAATATGGGCATCCAGGTTTCGCTATTGGTTATTAACCAAGAATAGTTCTAGGTCATGTCTACATAGTTCTCGAACCCGTAGGGTCCGCACGCTTAAGGTTTCGATGATAGTTATATTATGAGTTTATGAGTTTTGATGTACCGAAGGAGTTCGGAGTCCCGGATGAGATCGGGGACATGACGAAGAGTCTCGAAATGGTCGAGACGCAAAGATCGATATATTGGACGACTATATTCAGAGTTCGGAAAGGTTCCGAGTGATTCGGGTATTTTTCGGAGTACCGGAGAGTTACGGGAATTCGTTGGGGAGTATATGGGCCTTATTGGGCCATACGGGAATAGAGGAGAGAGGCCAAAAGGAAGGAGGCCTATGCCCCCCTCTGGTCCGAATTGGACAAGGGGTGCAGCCCCCTTTCCTTCTTCCTCTCCCCCTCCTACTCCAACAAGGGAGGTGGAATCCTACTAGGACTAGGGAGTCCTAGTAGGACTCCACACTTGGCGCGCCCCCTCCTAGGGCCGGCCTCCTCCCCCCTTGCTCCTTTATATACGGGGGCAGGGGGGCACCCCATGACACACAAGTTGATCTACGGATCGTTCCTTAGCCATGTGCGGTGCCCTCCTCCACCATATTCCACCTCGGTCATATCGTCGCGGAGTTTAGGCGAAGCCCTGCATCGGTAGAACATCATCATCGTCACCACGCCGTCGTGCTGACGGAACTCATCCCCGACGCTTTGCTGGATCGGAGCCCGGGGATCGTCATCGAGCTGAACGTGTGCTGAACTCGGAGGTGCCGTACGTTCGGTACTTGGATCGGTCGGATCGTGAAGACATATGACTACATCAACCGCGTTGTCATAACGCTTCCGCTTACGGTCTACGAGGGTACGTGGACAATACTCTCCCCTCTTGTTGCTATGCCATCACCATGATCTTGCGTGTGCATAGATTTTTTTTTGAAATTACTACGTTCCCCTACACTTTTCGTCCTGGGCGGGCCAGAGACGCAGCTGCATGACATTCTTTGGGCCGTCCATGACGGAAAAAACCGTGGTAGAAGCCTGGGCGAGGAAAATATCAGGGTGTTCCCGGTTACGGTGGGTGGTCGGGGCCGAGCGATGCACGGAGGTTTCCGCGTTTCTCTCGTACACGCACGCGCGTGGGTGCGAGGCATTGGGCTCTAACTGAACCCGAGCGATTGCACTGCAGGCTACGCGTTACTGAACCCGAGCGATCGATCGATGGCTGTTAACTGAACCCGATCGAGCGATTCCTTTGCTACTGCTGCTAACTAAAGCCGATCGATGCTGCCTCTGGATGAACAGTGAGCATTGCAGGGGGGTTTGGATGAACAGTGAGCGGTGGAGGTGGATGAACAGGACCCCAAATGATCGAGCCGGTTGGGGCTGGATGAACAGGACCCCATGGAGGGCTGGATGAACAAGACGACCCCGTGGAGGGCTGGATGAATAGTAGATGGTGGAGGGGTGGATGAATAGTAGCCCGTGGAGGGGTGGTTGAACAGGAGCCTATGGAGTGAGGTGGTTGACTAGTAGCCGGTGGAGTAGCGCGCGGTGGAGGCTGGATGAACAGGAGCTCGTGGATGAACAGTCGCGGGTGGAGGCTGGAGGAGGTCGACGGTGGATGAACAGTAGCCCGTGGAGGCTGGAGGAGGTCGACGGTGGAGATGAACAGTATCCTGTGGAGTCCCGTTTTGCGGTATGCCACACCCCTCCCGATGAACAGGACCCCCGTTTCGACCGTAGCGCTCCAACACAAGTCTGTTTCCACCGTTTTGCGGTACGCCACACCCCTCCCGATCAATAGGACCTCGTTTAGACCGTAGGAGGTCCAACACAAGTCCGTTTCCTCCGTTTTGCGCTATGCCAGCCCCCTCCCAATGAACATGATCCCGTTTCGAACGTGGTTGGTCGAACACAAGGCCGTTTCCTCCGTTCTGCGGTACGCCATGCCTCGTTTCCATCGGCTGTTTCGTCCATGCCCTCCTAATGAACACGACGACGCATTCCGTTCTGACCCAGCCGGTTGGCTCCCCATGAACACGACGATGACGTTGTTTCTCCGTTCCGACCCAGCCATGTACATGAGTCCTGGCCGTATGTATGTGCGAGTAGGCGTTCGAGACCCCGCCCGTATGTACGTATGTGGCTGTATTTTCTTTCTTACTCACTGGCCGCTGTACGTACGTGTACATGCTACGTGCGCGCCTCTACTACAACACGTGTGTGCCTCTACATCGATCAGTATGTACGTACACGTTCGCGACCAGAATGACAATGCTACGTATGCTTCGACCAGGTGGGTCCCGACTGTCAGGCACTTCTTTGCGTGCGAAGATGTAGCTGGTGGGTCCCAACAATCAGGGGGCGAATCATTTTTCTTTTTGCCCGGACGCACATTCCTTGCGTGCGAAGATGTAGCTGGTGGGTCCCAGCAGTCAGGGGGAATGTTTTTTTCATGAAATATGGTGGCCCATCCGGTGGGTCCCCACTGTCAGGTGGAGGAATAATTATTTTGTGCGTAATAAGGAGGCACTTCCTTGCGGTTGCCGTGGACCCAGCTGTCAGCATCTCCACGTACAGTACTCTTCCGATGGAAGTCGTTCCTTGACCATGTTGACCACACCGCACCGAGAGCACCAGGGTGGTGCACGACGGCGAGGCCTAGGAAGGGGACGACGCGGAGCCGGGGAAGACGCGGCAGTGGAAGCCCGCGCGGAGAGGAGTATGAGGGTTCACTGGTTCGGCTGTGGTGTGAGGCTGCCGTCGCCGCAGGGCCTGGCCAGCGGTGGGAATAGTAGGGGGCGGTGAGGCCTCCGCGGCAGCACAGCCGGCCACGGGAGGCAGGAGCATGCGGCACGACCGGCGCTGGTTTGGGCGGCTGGAGCAAGAAGACCAAAGGTTGAAGAAGCACTATGGCCGTTGGATGGACATCGTTCGGTCACTGGAGCTAGAATCGTTCATATTGACTAAGTTGACAAAGCCCTCCGTCCCTGTCAACTTAGTAGGCCCACAAGTCAGCCTCCCACCAAGGTGGGTCCTAGCTAGCAAGGGGAGTATTAATTTTTTTTGTGCGTAATAAGGAGGCACTTCCGGTGGGTCTGAGCTGACAGCAGGGGGAACATTTTTTTCGCGAAATATGGTGGCCCGTCCGGTGGGTCCCAGCAGTCAGGGGGGAAACGATTTTTTTCGTGAAATACGGTGGCCCGTCCGGTGGGTCCCTGCTGTCAGGTGGAGGAATAATTATTTTGCACGTAATAAGGAGGCACTTCCTTGCGGCTGCCGTGGACCCAACTATCAGCCTCTCCACGTACAATACTCTTCCGATGGAAGTCGGTCGTTGACCACATTGACCACGCCGCACCGAGAGCACCACGGCGGTGGACGACTGCGAGGCCGAGGAAGGGGACAATGCGGAGCGGGGAAGACGCGGCAGTGGATGCCCACAAGGAGAGGAGTACGAGGGTTCACTGGTTCAGCTGCGGTGTGAGGTTGCCATCGCCGCAGAATAACAGGGGGTGTGGGTGAGTGGAGGGATGACCTGGCCAGCGGTGGGAGTAGTAGGGGGCGGTGAGGCCTCCGCGGCAGCATAGCCGGCCATGGGAAGCAGGAGCAGGCGGCACGACCGATGCTGCTTTGGGCGGCTGGAGCAAGAAGACCAGAGGTTGAAGAAGCACTACGGCCGTTGGATGAACATCATACGGTCACTGGAGCTAGAATCTTTCATATATTGACTAAGTTGACAAAGTCCTCCGTCCCTGTCAACTTAGTAGGCCCACAAGACAGCCTCCCACTATGTTGGGTCCCAGCTGGCAGGGGGTATTCATTTTTTTGTGCGCAATAAGAAGGCACTTCCTTGCATGCGAAGATATAGTTGGTGGGTCCGACCTGTCAGCGAAGGGAACTTTTTTTCGTGAAATATAGAGGCCCTTCCGGCGGATCCCAGATGTCAGGTGGAGGAATCATTATTTTGTGCATAATAAGAAGGCATTTCCTTGTATGCGGCCATGAACCCAGCTGTCAGCCTCTCCATGTACAGTCCAGTTCCGATGGATGTCGTTCGTTGACCATGTTGACCACGCTGCACCGAGAGCACCAGGGCGGTGGACGATGGCGAGGCCTACAAAGGGAACGACACAGAGCCGGGGAAGACACGACAGTGGCTGCCCACGCGGTGGAGAGTACGAGGGTTGACTGGTTTGGCTGTCGTCGCCGAAAAATAACAGGAGGCGTGGGTGAGTAGAGGGATAAACAGGCCAGGGATGCGAGTATGATGGGGCCGTGAGGCCTGCCCGGCAGCACAGCCTACCACGGGAGGCGGGAGCAGGTGGTTTCGACGGCGCTGGTTTGGGCGGCTAGGCCAGGAAGATCAGTGACTGAAGAAGCACGATTGCCGTTAGATTGACATCTAACGGTCTGACGCTGGTAGAGTCGATTGTTGACTAAGTTTCTTTTTTGAGAAACCTTGTGTACGCATGAACTTAATTAGTAGGCCCACAAGTCAGCCTCCAAATCTGTGGCAGACAACATAGAGCCCATTTGCTATTTTTTAATAATTTGCAGCCCATTTGCTAATTCTTAAGTAATTTATTACGACCCATTTTCTGCCTAGGACCACGGTCAAAAAGTTCAACCTTATTTTGCATATTTTGATGGAGTCCGAACTATTGTAATCCCGAAATGATAAACATTTTTAAGAACTTATTGATTTACCAAAAAATCATTTTGTTTTTGTAAGAAAATAAGACGTGGGACAATTGAGTTGGTTTAAAGAAAAACCAGTGGTAAAAAAATCAGCGCTGGGAGGGAAAACAACAGCAAAAATAAGGATGTAAATATGAAAAGGGACTTTTATGTACTTTTAATATAATCATACATGTATATGAACTAGTAAAACTATAGGTAGAGATTAGAAAACGGATGTAGGACATGCGTTTCAAGAGGAAAATAGAACTGGGCTGTGTGTTTGATTCAATAAAAAAACTGCCTGCAGATGTTGTAAGACAAAATATAACTAACGCTGGCGGGCCAGAGGCCAGTAGATACCTACTGGATCTCTGTGCCCCATTGTTGTCATGGGATGGGCCTGTTAAAAACAAAACCAAGCCTGGGCAGTCTACAACCCAGTTGAAACTTGCTCGACCTGAAAAGCAATATACATGCTCAATAAACGAGAGAATTCTGCAAGTATAGACTGATAACTGGATGCAGCAGGGATATTGTTTTTTCATCATGATAATAAGTGCATGCACTTGTTTCAAAAAAATTGGAGAACTGGGAATTCGAACGACAGGTGCTTATGCTACTCATCAAATAAAAATCAGGTGCCTGAAAATTTGTTTCGAAACAAATGATTCAGCTTTATATCCACGTCGACCCTCGGCATGATGGTTGGAGGCAAATGCAAGTTCATACCAAAAGATCGTTAACAACAACACCAACTTGCGGATGACAAGGTAGTACAAGTGCCAATACCAAACTAACTTATAATCTTTTTACTCCTGGCCCTAGTGTTCATTTGGTAGAAAATCTTGCAGAGGACCAGCTCCCGCTCCTTCTCTTGCTCCAGGTCCCCGAGGTGGTACTTGTGCATCACCCAGTTGGTCCTCTGCTGGTCGAAGTTCTTGTTGGTGTGCAGCACCAGAACCTTTTTGCTGCCCGTCTGCCGGCCGTTGACCATCACCGGCAAGGTATTGCCGGTCTTGTGCCACATCGCGTGCATGCCGCACTCCGATTGTATCTTGCGACACATCCACGTGCCCCTTTTGAACGCCCTGGAATTGCGCTGGAAGAAATGCTTGCTTAGGCCACTCAGTGTGATACCTGCAGTATTGTCGAATACAGGTTTTAGTGTACGTAGTTGGCATTTTCATAACATCTTTGGCATGTTGCAGTCACTTGTTTCACTTTTTATTAACTGTCAGATTGTAGTTGCTTCACCAGGTCTGCGTCTAAAAAGAAAAATAGAGCTATAAACAAAGGAATGTGTTTGTGCAAGTAGACGACCGATCGGTGTCTTACCTGGAAGTTTCTCAGGATGGGTGTAGCATATGCCGTGCTCGCCATCGATGGTTGGTATGAACAAATCGATGAGAGGGTGAGATTCCGCGCCGTCAGCACTCACTTTGGCCTCAAGGTGCTCGATCAGCTCCTGATCCGTGGATCGAACTTGATGCCAGCCGGCAGCACTGGCCAATCCTTCTTCGACTTGCATCGGTTAATTCCAGTTATATGGTACTCAATGTATGATCAATCGACTGCTTTAAGTGAATGATGAAAGATTTCGACAGATAAGTGGTACTCCAAATCTGAAGTCCAGAATACCCAAACACATTGCCAGGATTCTTGTATCACCTCACGTGCAGCGTGTTGTCACGTCAATTCAATGTGTGGACATGATGAATAATTTGACCGACATATACTAGTACTACTACTGTACTACTTACTAGTCGTATTTAGTGTCATATTTTAACCATAGGTTTAACTAACAAGTACGCACTTGAAGCCTAATTTAACCATAGGTTTAACTAACAAGTACGTGAATGGAAGTTGCATAGCACAGTAATCATTGCCGGTGATATGATCGATGATTGGTTGGATGATCGGATAATTGAGCCCGAGGAACATGGAGTGGTTGCCAAGGTTGTAAACCCGCCTGGCCCAACGGAGCTGGAATCTTTCTCGAACACGAAGCAGCCATAGCCATCAATGTCACGAACGCCCCACGCATTGTACTGCATGTGGTTTGATGTAATGGTTTGGTCAATTTGGTACGTGCGAATGAGCATCAAATGACCGCCGTCAGCTGAACGAGCGATAAACCACCACCCATCGGCTGGTATGATTCCAGGTCCTGGAATCATGAAGGCCAGCGCATTTGTGTCTACTGCAACAATTCAAATTGGAGACCAAAAGGACAAAAATAAACAATCATGTTCAGAGTATATGTGGAATTAAGATTATTATAACAGTGAAACATATCATAGATAGAGAATTGCAATGTTGTGGTCATAATCATACCCCAAGTTCAAAAAAAATAAGCCAATGGCTTTCATATTCTAGCAATATGTCATGGTTCAAACATCATGTAACAATGAGAGGGAAACAGCTATAACAGAGCCTACTCATATTCTACCATAGCACTTACTGCTATTGTTCTCATATCAACTCTAAGCAATAACATGCGTTGTTATAAAAATCTTGGAAATGAGAGTAACATATAGCAATCATGATGTTATGCTCATAATATCTATTCTAACAATCATTAGATGCCAATTGTTCTCATATCAACTCTAACAATAACATGTGTGGTCATAAAAATCTAGGAAATGAGAGGAGCATATAGCAATGATGTGGTTATAGACATACTATCTATTCTAAATTTGTAACAATGAACAGGCAGTCGTATTCATAAGGTAAAGATGAGATGAAATAGAACAATTATACGATGATAAAGTACACCAGTATAGGCAGCCAATCTGTGCGTAATGATGCCATCATGCACTATAGCATCAGACAGAAATGTTGCCTCAACAGGATTGACGATGAGCCATAACCATGTATGGCAACTGGATTCCAGATAGACTAATCCCATGTTGAACAAGGTAATGAGCTTGTAATCCATGTAGTCTTCTGATGGTGTGGGCACTTCGCAGATTACAACTTTCAGCAAACAGAGGTCGAGCCAAAAGCTTGACGCGTCTTGTGCGTAGTAGGCAGGAGTGTCCGACGGGCCGCGAGGTTCGATGGCGGCGGTATCCAACGATGGAAGGGTGATCCCTCGCTGGGTGTAGATATCCACGAGACGCCACAGACTACCGGATTGGTGGATGAGGATGATCTAGTTGGCCTTCATGCCCGCCCAGTAGTGGCCGCGCATGAAGGACAGGTGGACGGGTAGTGGTAGCATGTCGAGGGGCACCACGGCAACCTCCGTAGGATAGTCAAGTTGGTGTCTGGGCCACCTGCAAGGATCGGGCATCAGCAAGCAGGGTGTCTTGAAAAGAGCCGGCCGGTTGTAGACGAGTAGATGGTACAAAGACATCGAGCATGCGGCCAGACGGACGGTGTTAAGTAGGTCCATACGATTACAGATCTGCTCCAAGAGAACATCGGGGAGGGAATTCCAATCGCGGCTCTGCCTGTCAGTCGGTTCTTCCATTGGGGTTTTCGGTGCCTGCGAGCCAGCGGGGAAGTGGATACGGGCGGGCGAGCGAAGAAGCTTCTCCTCGTGTGGCCGAGCAGTGAGCAGGGGGATATGGTACGCGCGAGCTACCAAGGAAGATGGCGCGGGCGGGCGAGCAGTGATCAGGGGTAAATGGTGTGCGACCAACGAGGGGGAAGAGAGGAGGAAGAAGAAGAGAGGAGGAAGAAGAGTGGAAGACGGGGAAGAAAGTGCATTAAATCTCAATTCTACTAGTACTACTACCAGGATATACCATCCTTCGGAGTGTAAATAGTTACACCAATGACATGTGGGTCTACCACAACAGGGCCCATATGTCAGTTAATGGAGGACAGAGGTGCGTGGGCATATTTGCGGAAGCGTGCTCTACTGGCAAACATGATGGCAGTACTGGGTATGGCTGATTTAGTAACACCAACACGTTGGTTCAGCTTATTAATTAAGTGTCCCATCTGCTGCAGCGTGTATTGTCACTTCACTGCGAAGACTAGTTGAATAGTTCTCTCTGACCGAGATGGGGAAATAATGGATCGCGAAGACTTCCTTTCTACAGTATCCCTATGCCTCTACGCTCACTTCACTCATTTTCCTCCATATGTAGTCACTTGTTGAAATCTCTAGAAAGACAAATACTCCGTATTTGGGAACAGAGGGAGGCTTTTACTCCATATTTGGGAACAGAGGGAGTATCACCATATGGAGGGAATAGAGGAAGCTTGAAATATGAACATGTCAATGGGAGGGAGTTATCCCCATGCATGCATGCATGCATGCAACATGCAACACTCACACATACACATGAATGCATGCAACACTCACACACCCATGTGGCACATGGCACATGATGCAACACACACGCTCACGCTCAAGTGCTCAACCTACTCCCTACGTCCGTGAAAGACTGTACATTTAGAGATTTACACATTGACCAGGGCATAATTAATGCCCAAAAGTAGCAGACTTATGTGTGCATGCGACCATTGAGAGAAGAAGATTAAATGAAGGCCGCTGCATGCTGTAATTAAGGATAGACATGTAGCCTATACCAAGAGCACAAGTTGGTGCATTAGTCAATCAATATCGATTTAGATTAAAGGATAAATGCATTGGAAGTGTAGATGTACTACACTCTTTGTTTTTAGCCGATGTACACTCTTTGTTGGAAGACCAAGGGAGTACACATGCATGCACTCACATACACAGCCAGGGTGGTTCATGCGCAAGGGTTGGACTCCTGTCGTGCCTGCGTAAAGTTTTGTTTAACTGATTTCTTTGCTCTGCCAACTAACAGGTGGGACCCAAAAACCAGGTGACAATTTAACAAGTCAACAAAGTGCCACGTCGACTATGTGGCTGGTCAGTAGGGTGCAATACGGTGCTCTAACGATGAGCTAGTGATCGTATAATCACGGCAAAACTATATATAGTGACCGTAAAGAGCGTATTGTTACATACGTTGACCGCCAGTGTATTTTTTGTTGGGGAATGTAGTAATTTAAAAAAAATTCCTACACACACGCAAGATCATGGTGATGCATAGCAACAAAAGGGGAGAGTGTTGTCCACGTACCCTCGTAGACCGAAAGCGGAAGCGTTAGCACAACGCGGTTGATGTAGTTGTACATCTTCACGATCGAGACCGATCAAGTACCGAATGTACGGTACCTCCGAGTTCAGCACACGTTCAGCTCAATAACGTCCCTCGAACTCCGATCTAGCCGATCTTTGAGGGAGAGTTCCATCAGCACGACGGCGTGGTGAAGATGATGATGTTCTACCGACGCAGGGCTTCGCCTAAGCACCGCTACGATATTATCGAGGTGGATTATGGTGGAGGGGGGCACCGCACACGACTAAGAGATCCAAGGGATCAATTGTTGTGTCTAGAGGTGCCCCCCGCCCCCGTATATAAAGGAGCAAGGGGGAGGCGACCGGCCAAGAGGAGGGCGCGCCAAGAGGGGAGTCCTACTCCCACCGGGAGTAGGACTCCTCCTTTCCTTGTAGGAGTAGGAGAAGGGAAGGAAAAAGGAGAAGGAAGGAAGGGGGCGCCCCCCTCCCTAGTCCAATTCGGGCCAGTCCATGGAGAGGGGTGCGACCACCCTTTGAGGCCTTTTTCTTCTTTCCCGTATGGCCCATTAAGGCCCAATACGAATTCCTGTAACTCTCCGGTACTCCGATAAATACCCGAATCACTCGGAACCTTTCCGATGTCCGAATATAGTTGTCCAATATATCGATCTTTATGTATCGACCATTTCGAGACTCCTCGTCATGTCCCCGATCACATCCTGGACTCCGAACTACCTTCAGTACATCAAAACACATAACTCATAGTATAAATCGTCACCGAACGTTAAGCGTGCGGACCCTACGGGTTCGAGAACTATGTAGACATGACCGAGACACGTCTCCGGTCAATAACCAATAGCGGAACCTGGATGCTCATATTGGCTCCCACATATTCTACGAAGATCTTTATCGGTCAAACCGCATAACAACATACGTTGTTCCCTTTGTTCATCGGTAGGTTACTTGCCCGAGATTCGATCGTCGGTATCTCAATACCTAGTTCAATCTCATTACCGGCAAGTCTCTTTACTCGTTATGTAATGCATCATCCCGCAACTAACTCATTAGTCACATTTCTTGCAAGGCTTATAGTGATGTGCATTACCGAGAGGGCCCAGAGATACCTCTCCGACAATCGGAGTGACAAATCCTAATCTTGAAATACGCCAACTCAACAAGTACCTTCGGATACACCTGTAGAGCACCTTTATAATCACCCAGTTACGTTGTGACGTTTGGTAGCACACAAAGTGTTCCTCTGGTAAACGGGAGTTGCATAATCTCATAGTCATAGGTACATGTATAAGTCATGAAGAAAGCAATAGCAACATACTAAACGATCAATTGCTAAGCTAACAGAATGGGTCAAGTCAATAACATCATTCTCTAATGATGTGATTCCGTTAATCAAATGACAACTGATGTCTATGGCTAGGAAACTTAACCATCTTTGATTCAACGAGCTAGTCAAGTAGAGGCATACTAGTGACACTTTGTTTGTCTATGTATTCACACATGTACTAAGTTTCCGGTTAATACAATTCGAACATGAATAATAAACATTTATCATGAAATAAGGAAATAAATAATAACTTTATTATTGCCTCTAGGGCATATTTCCTTCAGTCTCCCACTTGCACTAGAGTCAATAATCTAGTTCACATCACCATGTGATTTAACACCAATATTCACATCTGTATGTGATTAACACCCATAGTTCACATCGTCATGTGACCAACACCCGAAGGGTTTACTAGAGTTAATAATCTAATTCACATCGCTATGTGATTAACACCCAAAGAGTACTAAGGTATGATCATGTTTTGCTCGTGAGAGAAGTTTAGTCAATGGGTCTGTCACATTCAGAGCCGTATGTATTTTGCAAATATTCTATGTCTATAATGCTCTGCACGGAGCTACTCTAGCTAATTGCTCCCACTTTCAATATGTATCCAGACTAAGACTTAGAGTCATCTGGATCGGTGTAAAAGCTTGCACCGATGTAACTCTTTACGACGGGCTCTTTTATCACCTCCATAATCGAGAAATATTTCCTTAGTCCTCACTAAGGATATTCTTGACCGTTGTCCAGTGATCTACTCTTAGACCAAAATTGTACTCCCTTGCCAAACTCAGAGCAAGGTATACAATAGGTCTGGTACACAACATAGCATACTTTATAGAACCTATAACTGAGGCATAGGGAATGACTTTTCATTCTCTTTCTATTTTCTGCCATGATCGGTTTTTGAGTCTTACTCAACTTCACACCTTGCAAGACAGGCAAGAACTCCTTCTTTGACTGTTCCATTTTGAACTACTTCAAAAACTTATCAAGGTATGTACTCATTGAAAAATCTTATCAAGCATCTTGATCTATCTCTATAGATCTTGATGCTCAATGTGTAAGCAGCTTCACCGAGGTCTTTCTTTGAAAAACTATTATTCAAGTATCCTTTTATGCTATCCATAAATTCTATATCATTTCCAATCAACAATATGTCATCCACATATAATATTAGAAATGCTACAGAGCTCCCACTCACTTTCTTGTAAATACATGCTTCTCCAAAAGTCTGTATAAAACCATACGCTTTGATCACACTATCAAAGCATTTATTCCAACTCCGAGAGGCTTGCGCCAGTCCATAAATGGATCGCTGGAGCTTGCACACTTTGTTAGCACCTTTCGGATCGACAAAACCTTCTGGTTGCATCATATACAACTCTTCTTCCAGAAATCCATTCAGGAATGCAGTTTTGACATCCATTTGCCAAATTTCATAATCATAAAATGCGGCAATTGCTAACATGATTCAGACAGACTTAAGCATCACTACGGTGAGAAGGTCTCATCATAGTCAACCCCTTGAACTTGTTGAAAACCTTTCGTAACAAGTCGAGCTTTGTAGATAGTAACACTACTATCAGTGTCCATCTTCCTCTTGAAGATCCATTTATTTTCTATGACTTGCCGATCATCGGGCAAGTCCACCAAAGTCCACACTTTGTTCTCATAGATGGATCCCATCTCAGATTTCATGGCCTTCAAGCCATTTCGCGGAATTTGGGCTCATCATCGCTTCCTCATAGTTCGTAGGTTCATCATGATCTAGTAACATGACTTCAGAATAGGATTACCGTACCACTCTGGTGCGGATCTTAATCTGGAAGATCTACAAAGTTTGGTAGTAACTTGATCTGAAGCTTCATGATCATCATCATTAGCTTCCTCACTAATTGGTGTAGGAATCACTAGAACTGATTTCTGTGACGAACTACTTTCCAATTCGGGAGAAGGTACAATTACCTTATCAAGCTCTACTTTCCTCCCTCTCACTTCTTTCGAGAGAAACTCCTTCTCTAGAAAGGATCCATCTTAGCAACGAATATCTTGCTTTCGGATCTGTGATAGAAGGTGTACCCAATAGTTTCCTTTGGGTATTCTATGAAGACACACTTCTCTAATTTGGGTTCGAGCTTATCAGGTTGAAACTTTTTCACATAAGCATCGCAGCCCCAAACTTTAAGAAACGACAACTTTGGTTTCTTGCCAAACCATAGTTTATAAGGTGTCGTCTCAACGGATTTTGATGGTGCCCTATTTAAAGTGAATGCAACTGTCTCTAATGCATAACCCCAAAACGATAGTGGTAAATTGGTAGGATACATCATATATCGCACCATATCCAATAAAGTTCAGTTACGACGTTCAGACACACCATTACGCTGTGGTGTTCCATGTGGCGTGAGCTGTGAAACTATTCCACATTGTTTTTAAATGAAGGCCAAACTCGTAACTCAAATATTCTTCTCTACGATCAGATCATAGAAACTTTATTTTCTTGTTACGATGATTCTCCACTTCACTCTGAAATTGTTTGAACTTTTTCAAATGTTTCATACTTGTGTTTCATTAAGTAGATATACTCATATCTGCTCAAATCATTTGTGAAGGTGAGAAAATAACAATACTCGCCATGAGTGATACGTCCATTTTGCATCATGCTTTTATATCGATATTTATTGCATTATGGGCTGTTATTACATGTTATGTCACAATACTTACGGCCATTCTCTCTTATTTTACAAGGTTTATCATGAAGAGGGAGAATGCCGGCAGCTAGAATTCTGGCTGGAAAAGAAGCAAATATTGGAAACCTATTCTGCATAGCTCCAAAAATCCTGAAACTCCACGGAAGTCACTTTTGGAATTAATAAGAATTATTGAGCACAGAAACTACCAGAGGGGGCCCACACCCTGGCCAGGAGGGTGGGGGGCGTGCCCACCCCTACTGGGCGCGCCCCCTGTCTCCTGGGCCCCCTGGTGGCCCTCCGGTGCCCATTTTCTGCTATATGAAGGCTTTTACCCGGGAAAAAAAATCATAAGCAAGCTTACAAGACGAAACTCCGCCGCCACGAGGCGGAACCTTGGCGGAACCAATCTAGGGCTCCGCCAGAGCTGTTCTGCCGGGGAAACCTCCCTTCGGGAGGGGCAAATCATCACCATTGTCATCACCAACGATCCTCTCATCGGAGGGGGTCAATCTCCATCAACATCTTCACCAGCACCATCTCCTCTCAAAACCCTAGTTCATCTCTTGTATCCAATCTTGTATCAAAACCACAAATTGGTACCTGTTGGTTGCTAGTAGTGTTGATTACTCCTTGTAGTTGATGCTAATTGGTTTACTTGGTGGAATATCATATGTTCAGATCCTTAGTGCATATTAATACCCCTCTGATTATGAACATGAATATGCTTTGTGAGTAGTTACGTTTGTTCCTGAGGACATGGGTGAAGTCTTGCTATTAGTAGTCATGTGAATTTGGTATTCGTTCGATATTTTGATGAGATGTATGTTGTCTCTCCTCTAGTGGTGTTATGTGAACGTCAACTACATGACACTTCACCTTTATTTGGGCCTAGAGGAAGGCATTGGGAAGTAATAAGTAGATGATGGGTTGCTAGATTGACAGAAGCTTAAACCCTAGTTTATGTGTTGCTTCATAAGGGGCTGATTTGGATCCACTAGTTTAATGCTATGGTTAGGTTTACCTTAATACTTCTTTTGTAGTTGCGGATGCTTGCAATAGGGGTTAATCATAAGTGGGATGCTTGTCCAAGAAAGGGAAGTACCCAAGCACCGGTCCACCCACATATCAAATTATCAAAGTACCGAACGCGAATCATATGAGCGTGATGAAAACTAGCTTTACAATAATTCCCATGTGTCCTCGGGAGCGCTTTTCTCATTATAAGAAATTGTCCAGGCTTGTCCTTTGCTACAAAAAGGATTGGGCCACCTTGCTGCACTTTATTTACTTTAATTGCTTGTTACCCGTTACACATTATCTTGTTACAAAACTATCTGTTACCTACAATTTTAGTGATTGCAGAGAATACCTTACTGAAAACCGCTTGTCATTTCCTTCTGCTCCTCGTTGGGTTCGACACTCTTACTTATCGAAAGGACTATGATAGATCCCCTATACTTGTGGGTCATCAAGACTCTTTTCTGGCGCCGTTGCCAGGGAGTGAAGCGCCTTTGGTGAGTGGAACTTGGTAAGGAAACATTTATATAGTGTGCTGAAATTTTCTATCACTTGTTACTATGGAAACTAATCCTTTGAGGGGCTTGTTCGGGGTATCTTCACCCCAATCAGTAGAGCAAAGAGTTGCTCCTCAACCTATTGAACCTACTGAAAATGTTTACTTTGAGATTCCTTCGGGTATGATAGAGAAACTGCTAGCTAATCCCTTTGCAGGAGATGGAACATTGCATCCCGATTTACACCTTATCTTTGTGGATTATTTAAGCTTGCAGGTATTCCCGATGATGTTGTAAAAAGGAAGGTCTTCCCTTTATCTTTGAAGGGAGATGCATTGACATGGTATAGGCTATGTGATGATACGGGATCTTGGAATTATAAACGATTGAAGTTGGAATTTCACCAGAAGTTCTACCTATGCATCTTGTTCATCATGATCGTAATTACATATATAATTTCTGGCCTCGCGAAGGAGAAAGCATCGCTCAAGCTTGGGGGAGGCTTAAGTCAATGTTATATTCATGCCCCAATCATGAGCTCTCAAGAGATATGATTATTCAAAAACTTTATGCTCAGCTTTCTCCCAATGATCGCACCATGCTTGATACTTCCTGTGCTGGTTCTTATATGCTAAAGACTACTGAATTAACGTGGGATTTATTGGAAAGAATTAAACGCAACTCGGAAGATTGGGGTTCCGACGATGGTAAGGAGTCAGGTATAACACCTAAGTTTGACTGTGTTAAATCTTTTATGGATACCGATGCTTTTCGTGGATTTAGCGCTAAATATGGACTTGACTCTGAGATAGTAGCTGCTTTTTGTGAATCTTTTGCTGCTCACGTTGATCTCCCTAAGGAGAAGTGGTTTAAATATAATCCTCCCACTGAAGTAAAAGTAGTTGCACCCATTACAGTTGAAGAAAAGACTAGCACGTATAATGATCCTATTGTCCCTATTAGTTGTGTTGAGAAACCACCTTTTCCTGTTAGGATGAAGGATCATGCTAAAACTTCAACTGTTGTTCATAAGAGTAATACTAGAACTTATACACCTCCTGAGCAAATCAAAGTTGATCCTAGTATTGCTATGGTTAAAGATCTCTTGGATGATAATTTAGATGGGCATGTTATTTACTTCTGTGAACAGGCTGCTAATATTGCTAGACCAGATGCTAAGATACATAGACCTGTTGTAGGCATGCCTGTTATTTCTGTTAAAATAGGAGATCATTGTTATCATGGCTTATGTGATATGGGTGCTAGTGCTAGTGCAATACCCTTTGACTTATATGCAAAAATTATGCATGATATTGCACATGCTGAAATAGAAGATATTGATGTTACTATTAAGCTTGCCAATAGGGACACCATTAAGCTAGTTGGGATTGTTAGAGATGTTGAAGTCTTGTGTGGGAAGGTTAAATATCCTGCTGATTTTCTTGTTCTTGGTTCCCCACAAGATGACTTTTGTCCCATTATTTTTGGTAGACCTTTCTTGAATACTGCTAATGCTAGAATTGATTGCAAAAAGGATGTTGTTACAATTGGCTTAGGGGATATGTCTCATGAGTTTAATTTTGCTAAGTTTCGTAGACAACCCCGTGATAAAGAATCACCTAGTAAGGATGAGATTATTGGTCTTGCTTCTATTGTCGCGCCTCCTACTGATCCATTAGAACAATATTTGCTAGACCATGAAAATGATATGTTTATGAATGAAAGAAGGGAAATAGATGAAGTGTTCCTTCAACAGGGTCCTATTCTGAAACACAACCTACCTGTTGAAATCCTAGGGGATCCCCCTCCACCCAAGGGTGATCCCGTGTTTGAGCTCAAACCATTACCTGATAATCTTAAGTATGCTTATCTTGATGAAAACAAAATATATCCTGTTATTATTAGTGCTAACCTTTCAGAGCAAGAAGAAGAAAGATTATTGAAAACTCTGAAAAAGCACCATGCTGCTATTGGATATACTCTGGATGATCTTAAGGGCATTAGTCCCACTCTATGTTGTGGAATAGTCACGTCAGATGTCCTCGTGAAAGGACTTAGTTGTGGAGCCATCGCAACTAGGAAGCTTGAAGGGGTTAAATCGGGACAAGGGACACGAGAGTGTTTATACTAGTTCGGCCCCTTACGGTGAAGGTAAGGCCTACGTCTAGTTGGGTTGGTATTGATGTTTCGATAACCAGGGAGCGAGACACACTATGCCCGGTTCTCGATGAGTTGTTTCTTGCCCTAAGTCGCCCGCAGGTCGTCCCCTTATATACACGGGTTGACGCCTGCGGCTTACAGAGTCCCGGCCGGCTTATAAACAGAGTACGGCTCGGTGACCAGTTAAATCTACCTTACATTACAAGTCATGCAATCATGGCGGTTTACTACAATGGGCTTAAGCCGCCCGTGGGCCTTAAGCTCCTTATTGAACCGCCATCTTCATGCTTGGCCTTGGGCTTCCTCTGATGAAGACTCTTTGCGTAACCCGGCCCCTCCTGGGCGGCTTACACAAATAGTCATATCCCCAACATTAGGCCCCGGATTGATTTGAACCTGTTCATGTCAATCTAAAAATATTTTTAAATAGTTAAATCTTTAGTCTTCTGACTATATAGAGGGTTTTTGTTAACCCGCCATGACGTCATCTTCTGGATCCGGGTTAAGCCGCTGTGACGTCACCGTATCTTTCAACGGATCTCTGCCTTTATTGACTGTTCCGAAAATCGAGGCGTCGGGGCCACTGGATAATAATTCTTATCTCCTCGTTTCCCGCGTCGTCTCAGTTATCCTCTCCTTATAAATAGGTGCGACCTAGGTCCCCATTCTCCTCCTTCCAGTCGTCTTCTTCCTCTTGCCTCCTCTCTGCCACTCGAGCCCCGCCGCCGCCGCCGTAGATCTTCCTGTCTTCACCAACTCAGGCCGCTGCATCAACCTGGTTAGACCAGAAAGAACGCGACACCCTTCCGCGGCAACCTTGCATCGGTGAGTCTCCTTTTTCCTGCTCCTTAGATCTACATCAAGGCCTTCGAGTTATTCCAGTTCCTCGAGTTCTTTGCTGTTCAGTAGCTTTCTTCCGTAGATTTCTTTATCCTCGCCCTTCTTGATCTTGAAGAAGATAAAAACTGATGCGGTAGATGTTTTGCACCTACTTTGAAATGCAAATAAACCCCTTTCTGTCACATAGAGGCCCCATTCAAGCCCTTGAACTTATCCGCTCTAGTCTTAGGTCTAGAAAATTTTCTTTTCAGAACAGTTGTTTGATCCAAGATAACAGTGGTAGATGGTAAAACCTGTTTGTATCACCCGGAAAATTACTTCTGTCAAATACCCATAAACATGACTGTCCATGTAGCCCATTTAAATAAGTGATATTGAGCCGAAAACCTTGCTTTCTTCTCATGACCTTAAGAATTTTGAACTACTCTTGATACTTGTAGTGGCTTAAATATTGTAGCACTCTCACCCTTATATCATTAGGCCCCTCGCTTAAGCCGCTACTTTAAATAATCTTGAATATTTCTCCCGGGTTAAATTTGAACCGGGACTTTCTTACTTTGTCGTAGATGGCTCCTAAGGCGGCCAAGGCCCCTGTGACTTGCAACTGGGTTCCATCCACAGTCACCAAAAGCAAACTTGCTGAGTTTGTGACATCTGGCCATCTTCCCAAAAAGGAGATCATGTCCTATCATGCCCCTCACCCGTCTGAGGAGATACCTCAACCCAAAGACGGGGAGGTAGTCGTTTTCACAGACCATATGAACCGGGGATTTGCCCCTCCCGGCTCAAAATTCTTCAGGGAAGTTCTGGCTTTCTTTGACCTGAGGCCTCAAGATATTGGACCCAATTCTGTGTCCAATCTGTGTAACTTCCAAGTCTTCTGCGAGGTTTACTTAGGAGAGGAACCAAGCCTGCTGCTATTCAGAGAGCTTTTTTATTTGAACCGGCAGAATGAGCGCGCCAGCGGACCTAGTCTTGAACTTGGCGGCATCTCAATCCAGCGGCGGAGAGACTGCCTTTTTCATTACGCTGAGCTGCCGAGTCATCCCAAAGACTGGAACCAGACGTGGTTCTACTGCCAAGACACCTCTCCGGCTAACGAGAAGCCTCTGCCCGGCTTTCGCGCCCTGCGCCTTGAGTCCAATCATCCTCTGGCGGATAAGTTAACTGCTGTTGAGCGCCTGCCTCTTAACCCCACCATCAGAAAGATCAAGGCCCTTTTGGGCAACGGGTTAACTGGCATTGATTTGGTCCGGGTCTGGGTCACCTGGCGGATACTACCATTAAGCCGCCGCTCCGGCTTAATGTGTACTTACACAGGCGAAAAGGACGACTCAATGCATCATAGTCCTGAGGACTTACCAGATGATGCAGCAGACGCTACAGTCCAATCACTATTGAAGGAGGGCACTGTAACCAGTAATACGTTCAGTTTGCTTCCCTTCTGCAAGAAGAATTCGGCTCCTGCAGAAAGTTACTAGTCTTCACAAATACTCTTTAATATGTTACCTTCTGATACTTATGATTCCTTGTCTTTTTCCATAGGCCAATGACAACTTTTGGAAGGTCAAATATGACCATGAGGCTGCAAAACTGGCCCGGGCGGCCAAGAAGACCAAAAGGAAAGCCGCCAGGACGGGTACCTCTAAAAAGAAAAACCCCAGCGCCTCTGATATGATGAGATTGGACGACTCTTCTTCAGATGAGGAAGAGGTAATCTTTTTAATTTTCTTTAATTCCTTCACCGTTACCTTACTGACATTTAGATCCTTTCAGGAGGATACTGGGAACAGCCAAGCAGCTGGCGAAGAGGTAACTATAATTTCCTCCGACTCAGAGCCTTTGCCAACACAAAGAATCCAAAGGGTGACCCGGAAAGTAAGGTTTTCACACCCTCTCGCTTACCAAGATCCTCAATTTCTTTTGAAGCAACAACAACTTGAGAACCGGCGACAGACTCGGGCCAACCAGGATGCAGAGCTTTCCTCCGGCTTACCCGATGTAACCAGGAAGCGTCGGACTGAGGTTATCTCCAACTTACGTTTTGTTTTACCCTTGATGGGTTTAATTCGCCAGCCTCTCAATTCATCCGACTCCAACTATCAGGATACCTCTCCTTCTTCTGGCGAGTCGATGCAATCGAACATGTCGGCTTTCAAAACGGCTCCCGGGTAATATAACCTTTCTTACGTTGAATTTATCCATACTTATGCTTTGATACTTATCCTTCCACTTTGATTGACAGTGGGCAAGTAAAGCCCAGCAAGAGGGCAAAGAAGAATAAGCCGTCCCAAGACCCGGTGGTTACTGAACCGGTGTTTGACTCATCCGTTCCAGACAGCTCCTCTCATCAGCCACCGCTTGAACCAGCTTCTGACATCCCGCAGCCAACTTCTGACCCGCCTGCAGAAGACGTGATTCATACCTCGGATGACCCGGAAGTTCCTAGCCCGGCCAAGACGGTTGACCCAGAGGTTGAGATTGTGAAGAGCCAATACTTTGAACCGGGCCGGCCTACTGCCCTTGCCCAATGCACCGCCAAGGAGGAGTTTGCCCAGCGCCGGAAGTCAAAACAAGACATCATCGATTACTCTCACTTAAGTATTGGTGATATAGTCTCGGGCTATCTGAGCCAAGTACACAGTAGTCGTGACCTGGAAATTGACATGGTGAAGCAAATACAGCATAAATCTGAGGTAAAATTTAAGCTTTCACTCTGAATCTTACTTACTATACCAGCCCCCAAGTCTATTGCTTATGAATGAATATGTTGTAGACTTAATAATCTGCCAGCCATTAGTTTTGTCCGGTTTAAATTGAATATGTTTAACCCGGAGATAACATGAAACGTTAAATTTGGGTCACATTAGCCCCCAAGTGTCAAGTACTTTTACTTGTAAAGTGCTTGAGACTTAATATGTGTAACTTGGTAAAACAGACTTAAAAATTCTTTAAACATACATTAGCCCCAAAGTGCCAAGTATCTTTACTTTTAAAATACTTGGGACCTAAATGTTATCTTACCAAGATTCTTACCATAACCTGATGTCAATGCAGGCCACCGCAAGTCAATTTGAGGCGGAGATTACTGATTTGAAGAGCCAGTTAAAAACCCAAGAGCTCGAAGCTCAGAAAGCCAATTCCAAGTTTGAATTCAGTGTCTCTGAACAAGAGAAGCTGAAGAAAAATTTTGAATCAGAAAAGAAGGCTTGGGTTGATGAGAGGGCTTCATTGGTGACCCGGGTTGAAACAGCGGAGGCATCTCTTGCCGAGGCAACCAATGAGCTGTCCGACTTAAAACGGCACATATCCCAAATGGTCTCAGCTATCTTTGGTAAGCCGCTCATAAATATTGTAATCCTTCAAGAGTATCGTGATAGTTGCCTCCGGCTTATTGTTATACCTGTGAATATGCAGGCCCCAGGAGCACTAATTTGAAGGAAAATATGCTTGTCAAGCTTAAGGCAGTGTACACCTTGACAGAACAGCTGTACTCCGGGTCACAGCATGCGTTGACCGCTGTGGCTTTATCAAATACCTCTCCCCGGCTCCTGCAAGACGTATTGAGACATCTGTCGGTGCTACCTCAACGCATTCAAGACTTAAGGCGGGCATCTGCAAGAGCCGGAGCCGTGGCTGCTTTGAGTCGGGCAAAAGCATGGGTGCCAGAGCTTGACCTTGCTGACCTCTTGCTTGGATATCCAAGTCTTAAGGAGGACGACACTGCTTTTGGCGTACAAGACTTCACCGCCTGTGTTAAAGTCGTACGCCCTCTGGCGACTCTCATTGGGGAGGATACTGACCTCACCAAGTATTCTCTGGGTTATGACAGCGAGAACCGGAGAATCCCAAATGTCCCATATGACCAAGTCAGCCTGATCCCTCCAACGCGTAAGCATACCTTTGCCCCTGAAGTGGACCCGGCCAGTTTAATAGATGATGAAGCTGAATTTGAAGCTTTGAGCGGCATTGACTGGGCCTCGTCCACCTTCCAGGACAAAACAACCGAAGGAGAGGTGGGGAAGGATAACCCGGAGTCATCAAGCCAGCCGGAGGAATGAGCCGCCAACCGGGTTATAATTTGGCAAAGAACAATGCTTCACTTATTCAGACTCGGGGAGTCTTGTAATAGGATAGAAAAACTCCTTAATGCCTGTCATGCTTTATGGTACTTATTGCTTTTGCTAAGCCGCCAGTACTAAATTCACCTTGCTTATGTTAATCAAGTGTTTCCTTGACCTTCACCTTGCTATGTTTTAACTTGCACATAAAACAGGCAAGGCTTTCCTGGGTGATTCACTGCACCAGCGGGTTATAGAATTTTGATAACCCGGACATGATCAAAAATCATATGTATAAGCCAGTTCATGATTAGTTTAAAACATAATCAGAATAGCATACCTGTGACACCTTTTTAATAACCTCTCCGGCTCATATAAGTTTTTACCTGGCACTTGTTAGAACCTGAAGTAACTAATATAAAGCCGGAAAGAACCATCTCCTCAAGAAGGTTTCAATGATAGTAAAGATACTCATATTTGCAAATGTTCACAAGCTCCTGATTCGAATACGATCAGAGAACCGTTCCAAAGGGGTTAAGCTAAGATTCGGATACGATCATATAGCCCCCAGTGGCTTTGGCGATGCCGATCAAGTGGGCATCGACAGCTATGTTCTCTTTGGTTCGAATACGGCCTATGTTTGAACAGGAAGCCCCCAAGTGAACATAAGAGTTGTTTAATGACGCTGATTCGAATACGGTCCACGTCAGACCCAAAGGGGTTAAGCTATGATTCAAATTTGATCAGGAAGCCCCCAAGTGGGTTTGGCAATATGCCCATCAAGTGGGTATCGACAGCTATGTTCTCTTTGGTTCGAATACGACCTATGTTTGAACAGGAAGCCCCGAAGTGACCAAGGCTAGGTTCAGATATGATCATAAGCCGGACCAAAGGGAAAGCCGGATTCAGATATGATCCGTCCCCTGTTGGCATTGTCCATCACCTGATAAAGAAAACATGAAACATTCTTTATGGGAAAAAAGGACAGAGGTCCTGCTTTATTGCTTTATATAATATGTATATTATAGAAAGTATCTTAAGAAGTAACTTAAGTATAGTAAGGCCGGAGATGAGCTATATTCCATGGCCGGCGGGTCTCCTCCGATTTAAATGAGTCCTTGCGCTCTCAAATATCGATGAGATAATATGACCCATTGTGCATATTCTTGCTGACCACAAAGGGTCCTTCCCAAGGCGGGGATAGCTTGTGCATATCAGACTGATCCTGGATGAGCCGGAGCACCAAGTCGCCTTCCTGAAAAGTTCTGCTTCTAACCCGGCGGCTGTGATAGCGGTGCAGGTCTTGCTGGTAAATCACCGAGCAGGCTATTGCCAAGTCTCGCTCCTCGTCCAACAAGTCAAGTGCATCCTGACGAGCCTTTTTGTTGTCCGCCTCAACATAAGCCGCCACTCGGGGCGAGTCGTGCCGGATGTCACTTGGCAGGACCGCCTCTGCTCCAGAAACCATGAAAAAAGGTGTGTATCCTGTGGATCTGTTCGGCGTAGTGTCGATGCTCTGTAACACGGAGGGTAACTCCTCCACCCAACAACCCGGAGTCCGCTGTAAAGGGACCAAGAGCCGGGGCTTGATGCCTTTCCGGATCTCTTTATTAGCTCTCTCTGCTTGACCATTGGATTGAGGATGAGCAACAGCCGAAACATCAAGCCGGATATGTTCTCTTTGACAGAACTCTTCCATGGCACCCTTAGAGAGATAGTGCCATTATCAGTGATGATGCTATGTGGAAAACCAAAGCGAAAGATCACCTTTTTTATGAACTGAACTGCCGTGGCTGCATCACACTTACTGACCGGCTCTGCCTCAACCCACTTGGTAAACTTGTCCACTGCCACCAGCAGATGTGTCTTTTTGTCTTTAGACCTTTTGAAAGGTCCGACCATGTCAAGCCCCCAGACTGCAAACGGCCAGGTGATTGGGATCATCCTTAACTCTTGAGCCGGCACATGAGCTCGTCGTGAGAACTTTTGACACCCGTCACATTTACTAACTAGGTCCTCTGCATCAGCATGAGCCGTCAGCCAATAGAAACCATGACGAAAGGCCTTGGCTACGAGGGATTTTGACCCAGCGTGATGGCCACAATCTCCTTCATGGATCTCACGGAGTATTTCTTGGCCTTTTGTAGGTGATACGCAGCGTTGAAACACTCCCGTGACGCTGAGGTGATGTAACTCGCCGTTAACAATCGTCATGGATTTGGAGCGCCTGACGATTTGTCTCGCCAACGTCTCATCCTCCGGCAACTCACCCCGGGTCATATAAGCCAAGTAAGGCACCGTCCAATCCGGGATAACATGAAGAGCCGCCACCAGCTGTGCCTCCGGGTCTGGCACTGCTAGGTCTTCCTCGGTAGGTACCTTGACAGAAGGGTTATGTAACACATCAAGAAAGGTGTTGGGCGGCACCGGCTTACGTTGGGATCCCAGCTGGCTTAAAGCATCAGCCGCCTCGTTCTTCCTTCGATCAATGTGCTCCACTTGGTAACCCGTGAAGTGATCAGCCACAACATCTACTTCACGACGATAAGCCGCCATGAGGGGGTCTTTGGAATCCCACTTGCCCGACAGTTGCTGAGCCACCAAATCTGAGTCGCCCAAGCATCGTACCCGGCTTAAGTTCATCTCCTTAGCCATCTGGAGACCATGGAGTAATGCCTCATATTCAGCTGCATTGTTATTACATGGAAACATAAGCCGGAGTACATAGCGAAATTTGTCACCTCGAGGGGAAGTTAACACCACTACAGCCCCCGAGCCTTCTAGCTGCCTAGAACCGTCAAAGTGAATAGTCCAGTATGTGTTATCCGGCTTCTCCTCAGGGGCTTGCAACTCTGTCCAATCATTGATGAAGTCCACCAAGGCCTGAGACTTAATAGCCGTCCGGGGCATGTATTTCAAGCCATGAGGCCCAAGCTCAATAGCCCACTTGGCGACTCGTCCTGTGGCCTCTCTGTTCTGAATAATGTCTCCCAAAGGGGCAGTACTTACTACAGTTATAGGATGGCTTTGAAAATACTGCTTCAACTTCCGGTTTGCCATGAACACCCCATAAACAAGCTTCTGCCAATGAGGGTACCTTTGCTTGGATTCAATGAGCACCTCACTGATGTAGTAAACCGGCCATAGCGGCTTCCTTACGCTCCACCATGATGGCAACGCTGACGGCTCGTGAATTGGCAGCCACATATAATAGCAAAGGCTCTTTGTCAATTGGAGCCGCAAGAACCGGCGGCTCAGACAATTGTCTCTTTAAGTCTTCAAAAGCAGCATCAGCGGCCTCACTCCAAACGAAAGTGTTAGTTTTCTTCATCATCTGATACAATGGGAGGGCTTTCTCACCGAGCCGACTTATGAACCAACTTAAGGCGGCGACGCGACCCGCCAGTCGCTGAACATCATTGATGCACGCCGGTTTAGCCAGAGAAGTAATCGCCTTGATCTTCTCCGGGTTATCTTCGATGCTTCTGTTGGACACCAGAAGGCCCAAAAGCTTGCCTGCAGGGACACCAAACACACACTTGGCCGGGTTAAGCATCAGCTTGTAGACCCGGAGATTATCAAAGGTCTCCTTTAAGTCGGATATCAAGGTCTCCTTTTCTCTGGATTTCACCACAATGTCATCCACATAAGCATGGACATTATGCCTGATTTGGTCGTTCAAACAGTTCTGCACACACCGCTGATAAGTTGCCTGGGCACTCTTGAGCCCAAATGGCATAGACACATAACAGAAGGCTCCAAACGGAGTGATGAAAGCCGTCTTCTCCTGGTCCTTAACTGCCATCTTAATCTGATGATAACCGGAATAAGCATCCAAAAAGCTCAAACGCTCACAACCCGCCGTAGCATCAATGATTTGATCAATACGGGGAAGAGCAAAAGGGTCAGCCGGACAAGCCTTGTTTAAGTCCGTGTAATCCACGCACATCCGCCAGGTGCCGTTCTTCTTGAGGACGAGCACCGGGTTAGCCAACCACTCCGGGTGAAAAACTTCAATGATAAACCCGGCCGCTAATAGCCGGGCGACTTCTTCTCCAATAGCTTTTCGTCGCTCTTCGTTAAAACGGCGAAGAAACAGCCTGACCGGCTAATACTTTGGATCAATATTGAGAGTGTGCTCAACGAGTTCCCTCGGTACACCCGGCATGTCAGAAGGTTTCCATGCAAAGATGTCCCGGTTCTCATGGATGAACTCGATGAGCGCGCTTTCCTATTTGGGATCCAAGTTGCTCCTGATGCTGAACTGTTTAGAAGTATCACCCGGGGTAAAGTCAACAAGCTTCGTCTCAGCCGCCGACTTAAACTTCAGCGCCGGGTCATGCTCTGTAGTTGGCTTCTTCAGGGATGTCATATCCGCCGGGTCAACATTATCTTGATAAAATTTGAGCTCCTCTGCTGCGCAAGCCGACTCAGTGTAAGCCGCGTCACCTTCTTCACACTCCAATTCTACTTTACGACTGCCATGTACAGTGATGGTGCCCTTGTAACCCGGCATCTTGAGCTGTAAATAAATGTAACATGGCCGGGCCATAAACTTAGCATAAGCCAGCCATCCAAACAGAGCGTGGTATGGGCTCCTGATCTTGACCACCTCAAACGTCAACTTCTCAGCTCAGGAGTCATGTTCATCTCCAAAAGCCACCTCTAGCTCAATCCTGCCAACTGGGTAAGCCGACTTACCAGGGACAACTCCATGGAAAACATTGTTGGATGTTCTCAGATGTTTATCAGTCAACCCCATGCGCTGAAAGGTCTCGTAGTAAAGGATGTTGATACTACTGCCCCCATCCATGAGCACCTTGGTGAACTTATACCCACCAACCTGGGGCACCACTACCAAAGCCAACTGACCCGGGCTATCGACCCGCGGAGGATGATCCTCCCTGCTCCATATGATGGGCTGCTCTGACCACCTTAAATAACGAGGGATTGCCGGCTCAACGGAATTCACAGCCCTCTTATGAACCTTCTGGTCACGTTTGCACAAGCTAGTGGTAAACACGTGATACTGTCCGCCACTCAACTGCTTCGGATGACTTTGATAACCCGACTGTTGCTGCTGCTGTCCGCCTTGACCGGACTGCTGCTGACTGTTGCCACCTGGATGCCCCTGAAAACCGGAATTTGAACCGCCGCCCGGGCCATGAAAGCCGCCAGCCCCTGGGCCACCGCCAGGTCCATGACCACCATCGAAGGTGTTGGAATTTTTAAACGCCTTCATGATTGCGCAATCCTTCCATAGATGTGTGGCGGGGCTCTCCCGGGTGCCGTGTTTTGAGCAGGGCTCATTGAGTAACTTCTCAAGAGATGGGCCTGACCTGCCGGACCGAGGCGGCTTACCCTTATATCTCTTATTGTTACCCCGTGCGTTGGCATTGGCCACAAACTCCGGGTTACCGTCCGCCTTACGCTTATTGCCGCCTTGATTCCCCGGGTTATGCTGCTGACCCTTTCCATTGTTGTTCCTTTTTCCCTTCCCTGTCTTCTCATCGTCAGACGCGGAATCCTTGGTACTATCAGAATCGGCGTATTTGACTAAAGCTGCCATCAGCGTACCCATATCCGTGAGGTCACGCTTAAGGCGCCCCAGTTTCATCCTCAACGGCTCAAAAAGGCAATTTTTCTCCAGCATAAGAACTGCAGAGCCGGCGTCCATCTTATCAGAGGAATGAATTATCTCTTTGACCCGGCGTACCCAATGGGTGGTGGATTCACCTTCCTCTTGCTTGCAGTCCGTCAAATCCACAATTGATATGGATTGCTTATAGGTGTCTTTGAAGTTCTGGATGAACCGGCCCTTTAACTCGCCCCATGAACCAATGGAATTGGGTGGTAAGCCCTTTAGCCAAGACCGGGCCGTTCCATCCAACATCATGGTGAAATACTTAGCCATTGCCGCGTCACTGACCTCTAGCAGCTCCATGGCCATCTCATAACTCTCGATCCACGCTCCGGGCTGTAAATCGGCCGTGTAATTTGGTACCTTTCGAGGTCCCTTAAAGTCCTTGGGCAGACGTACGTCACGCAGAGCTGGCACCAGGCAAGGAACTCCACCGGTTCTAGTGGCTACTCCCACCTCAACAGATGTCATTGGATACTCCGGGTGATCATTCTCCTGATGTACTTGGTCCTGCACCGGATTATAGGCCCCGGGCTGGTTACGTCGCTGGGCATTACTTGACAAAGCTTCCGACTCCATGCGTCTGCTGTAACTCGGGCTCCAGTTCTGGCGAGGTGGTGCTCCCCAGGGCGGGGGAGTGGAATGAATCCTGTCCCGGCTGTAAGAATAGTTCTCCTGCTGAGCCAGGGCCGTCTGGAGGAGCTCTCTGACCCTTCGGGTCTCCACCGCCGTCGGGTCATCTCCTTCCATAAGAAGAGCCGCTAAACGCGCTGAGGCTGCGATCAAGTTCTCCATGGGGTTGGAAAAGTGACCCGGTGGAATCGGCACATAACGCGGCGGTGGCATGCTTACGTGAGGCGGCACCACATCCCTAGGCTGAGTCAGTCCTCCTGTTCCGGCTGTCACAAGCCGGCCGGCCTCTGGCGGGTTACTAGGACCGGCTCCGGGTGTAGCAAAGAGAACCCGGGGGTCGTAATTCGGAGGTAAACGGGACTGTGTTTTCTGATGTCTCCTCCTCATTACCTCATTGGATGCATTTAAGCTCATTGTGAGTTGGTAAGCTTCTGACTGCAAACGCTGTGCCCGGGCGTCGAGAGCCGCCCGTTCTGCAGCTAGTCTAGTATCCTCAGCTGCCAAGGTCTCCTTGGCCTGAGCTATCTCCTCACGCACCTGAGCTACTCCTGTGTCGTGCTCATCCTTGTCGGCAGGAATAACCGTGGCGGTTAATAGGGCCATAAGCTTGTCCATGAGGTCCATCAGCACCTGAGCCGGTGGGCGCACGGGGCCGCTTGCCCAGGCTGCTCCTGATCCGGACGTGATCGCCGCAGCTGCTGTAGAGTTTGAGCCGGGCTGAGTCCCAGCCGTGAAAATTCCGGCCCATCTTGGCGGCTCATCGGGGTCCGGAATACTGATGCCATTGGAACAGCCCCCGAGCGCGCTGTCTTGTACCTGATACAACGAATCTGTTGAGCTGGCGGACGAGTCACCGTCTGAAAGGACGACCGTCTCACCCCCATCTTCAGATCCAGAAAGTTCCTCTCCGTGGACGCAGCCCACGAAGGCACGCCTCATGACCGGCTGAGTCCGGGTCTTCCTCGCACGCTGAGCCGTCTCAACGAGGTCGGTGCAGTTGTCTGGCTCAGGGCCCAGCTCACCAATCCGGCCAATGAAGACGTGGATTCCGCCGAAGGGGACCCGGTACCCATACTCAATTGAGCCGACGTCGGGGCCCCAGCCTTCATCGTCGATGTAGATCTTGCCGCGACGACTCTTGGTCATCCGGCCCACTACGTACCCCTTGAGCCCTTCGAAGTTGCCCTTCAAGAACTCAAATCCACCGTGCGCTGACCCCACGGTGGGCGCCAACTGTCGTGGAATAGTCACGTCAGATGTCCTCGTGAAAGGACTTAGTTGTGGAGCCATCGCAACTAGGAAGCTTGAAGGGGTTAAATCGGGACAAGGGACACGAGAGTGTTTATACTAGTTCGGCCCCTTACGGTGAAGGTAAGGCCTACGTGTGGTATTGATGTTTCGATAACCAGGGAGCGAGACATGCTATGCCCGGTTCTCGATGAGTTATTTCTTGCCCTAAGTCGCCCGCAGGTCGTCCCTTTATATACACGGGTTGACCCCTGCGGCTTACAGAGTCCCGACCGGCTTATAAACAGAGTCCGGCTCGGTGACCAGTTAAATCTACCTTACATTACAAGTCATGCCATCATGGCGGTTTACTACAATGGGCTTAAGCCGCCCGTGGGCCTTAAGCTCCTTATTGAACCGCCATCTACATGCTTGGCCTTGGGCTTCCTCTGATGAAGACTCTTTGCGTAACCCGGCCCCTCCTGAGCGGCTTATACAAATAGTCATATCCCCAACAGATATGTCTCATGAGTTTAATTTTGCTAAGTTTCGTAGACAACCCCGTGATAAAGAATCACCTAGTAAGGATGAGATTATTGGTCTTGCTTCTATTGTCGTGCCTCCTACTGATCCGTTAGAACAATATTTGCTAGACCATGAAAATGATATGTTTATGAATGAAAGAAGGGAAATAGATGAAGTGTTCCTTCAATAGGGTCCTATTCTGAAACACAACCTACCTGTTGAAATCCTAGGGGATCCCGCTCCACCCAAGGGTGATCCCGTGTTTGAGCTCAAACCATTACCTGATAATCTTAAGTATGCTTACCTTGATGAAAAGAAAATATATCCTGTTATTATTAGTGCTAACCTTTCAGAGCAAGAAGAAGAAAGATTATTGAAAACTCTGAGAAAGCACCGTGCTGCTATTGGATATACTCTGGATGATCTTAAGGGCATTAGTCCCACTCAATGCCAACACAAAATTAAAGTGGAGAAAGATGCCAAACCAGTTAGAGATCCTCAACGACGATTAAATCCTAAGATGAAGGAAGTGGTAAGAAAGGAGATACTAAAGCTCCTTGAGGCAGGTATAATTTATCCCGTTGCTGATAGTGAATGGGTAAGTCATGTCCATTGTGTTCCTAAAAAGGGAGGTATTACTGTCGTTCCTAATGATAAAGATGAATTGATCCCGCAAAGAATTATTACAGGTTATAGGATGGTAATTGATTTCCGTAAATTAAATAAAGCTACTAAGAACGATCATTACCCTTTACCTTTTATTGATCAAATGCTAGAAAGACTATACAAACATACACATTTCTGCTTTCTAGATGGTTATTCTGGTTTCTCTCAAATACTTGTGTCAGCGGAGGATCAATCAAAAACTACTTCTACTTGCCATTTCGGTACTTTCGCTTATAGACGTATGCCTTTTGGTTTATGCAATGCACCTGCTACCTTTCAAAGATATATGATGGCTATATTCTCTGACTTTTTTGAAAAGATTTGTGAGGTATTCATGGCTGATTTCTCCGTTTATGGATCCTCTTTTGATGATTGCTTGAGCAACCTTGATCGAGTTTTGCAGAGATGTGAAGACACTAGTCTCGTCTTGAATTGGGAAAAGTGTCACTTTATGGTTAGTGAAGGCATTGTATTGGGGCATAAGATTTCCGAGAGAGGTATTGAAGTTGATAAAGCTAAAGTTGATGCTATTGAAAAGATGCCATGTCCCAAGGACATAAAAGGTATAAGAAGTTTCCTTGGTCATGCCGGTTTTTATAGGAGGTTCATTAAGGACTTTTCTAAAATCTCTAGGCCTCTGACTAATTTATTGCAAAAAGATATTCCTTTTGTCTTTGATGATGATTGTGTAGAAGAATTTGAAATACTTAAGAAAGCTTTGATCACTGCACCTATTGTTCAGCCACCTGATTGGAATTTACCCTTTGAAATTATGTGTGATGCTAATGATTATGCTGTAGGTGCTGTTCTAGGGCAAAGAGTTGATAAGAAATTGAATGTTATCCAGTATGCTAGTAAAACTCTTGATACTTCCCAGAGAAATTATGCTACTACTGAAAAAGAGTTCTTAGGAGTCGTATTTGCATGTGATAAGTTCAGACCTTATATTGTTGATTCCAAAGTTACTATTCACACTGATCATGCTGCTATTAAATATCTTATGGAAAAGAAAGATGCTAATCCTAGACTTATTAGATGGGTTCTCTTGCTCCAAGAATTTGATTTCCATATTATTGATAGAAAGGGAGCTAAGAACCCCGTTGCAGACAACTTGTCTAGGCTAGAGAATGTTCTTGATGACCCACTAACTATTGATGATAGCTTTCCTGATGAACAATTAGCGGTCAGTAATGCTTCTCGTACTGCTCCTTGGTATGCTGATTATGCTAATTACATTGTTGCTAAATTTATACCACCTAGTTTCACACACCAGCACAAGAAAAAGTTCTTTTATGATTTAAGACATTACTTCTGGGATGACCCACACCTTTACAAAGAAGGAGTAGATGGTGTTATTAGACGTTGTGTACCTGAGCATGAACAGGAACAGATCCTATGCAAGTGTCACTCTAAACCATATGGAGGACACCACACTGGTGATAGAACTGCACATAAGGTATTGCAATCCGGTTTTTATTGGCCTACTCTCTTCAAAGATGCTCGTAAGTTTGTCTTGTCTTGTGATGAATGTCAAAGAATTGGTAATATTTATAGACGTCAAGAAATGCTTATGAATTATTATCTTGTTATTGAACCATTAGATGTTCGGGGCTTTGATTATATGGGACCTTTTCCTGTCTCTAATGGTTATACACATATTTTAGTTGTTGTTGATTACGTTACTAAGTGGGTAGAAGCTATTCCAACTAGTAGTGCTGATCATAACACCTCTATTAAGATGCTTAAAGAAGTTATTTTTCTGAGGTTTGGAGTCCCTAGATATCTTATGACTGATGGTGGTTCACATTTTATTCATGGTGCTTTCCGTAAGATGCTTGCTAAGTATGATGTTAATCATAGAATTGCATCTCCTTATCACCCGCAGTCTAGTGGTCAAGTAGAGTTGAGCAATAGAGAGCTCAAATTAATTTTGCAAAAGACTGTCATTAGATCTAGAAAGAACTGGTCCAAAAAACTTGATGATGCATTATGGGCCTATAGAACTGCATATAAAAATCCTATGGGTATGTCTCCGTATAAGATGGTTTATGGAAAAGCTTGTCACTACCTCTTGAACTTGAACACAAAGCATATTGGGCTATTAAAGAGCTCAACTATGACTTCAAACTTGCCGGTGAGAAGAGGTTGTTTGACATTAGCTCACTTGATGAATGGAGAACCCAAGCCTATGAGAATGCCAGGCTGTTCAAAGAAAAAGTTAAACGATGGCATGAAAAAAGAATACAAAAGCGTGAGTTTAACGTAGGCGATTATGTGTTGCTACTCAACTCTCGTTTAAGATTTTTTGAAGGAAAACTTATCTCTAAATGGGAAGGTCCTTACGTTATCAAGGAGGTCTATCGTTCCGGTGCCATAAAAATCAACAACTTCAAAGGCACAAGTCCGAGGGTGGTGAACGGTCAAAGAATCAAACATTATATTTTAGGTAATCCTATCAATGTTGAAACTAATATTATTGAGACCGTAACCCCGGAGGAATACATAAGGGACACTTTCCAGAATGTTTCAGACTCCGAAAAGGAATAGTTATGTGGTACGGTAAGTAAACCGACTCCAAAACAATTCTAATGGCAATTTTTCTCCGTTTTGGAATATTTAAGAATTTTGGAAAGAAAGAAGTAATCCGGGAAGGACACGAGGCCTCCACGAGGGTGGAGGGCGCGCCCACCCTTACTGGGCGTGCCCCCTGTCTCGTGGGCACCTCGTGTGCCTCCCGGACTCCGTTTTCTGGCACGTTACATATTTTGGTCAGTAAAAATTCATTATATAATCTCCCAGAAGTTTTGACCACCGTATCACGCAAAACTCCTCTGTTTTTGTTTCGAGCTATTTTTCTGACAGATCTAGAGCACCATGACATCGCCCTCCTTCAACAATGAAGACAAGGATGCTTGGCTACTGAAGATAGAGCTAAAAAGATAAGAACCGGAGGAAATCAACAAGGATGAAGGGATCAAGAAGGCCATGGATGATCAAGCTCCGGTGGTGGAAAAAGAAGACATCCCTCAACCTCTACCTAACCTCTTTACTCCAACTGAGATTGAAGCTTTCAAGATGATTGAGTTAGATCGCATACAAAACAAATATCTCACGCAGGAAAATATTTTGTTGAAGGATCATATTGTCAGACTCAGGGGCATCATCCGCAAATTGGAGGAGCTTTTACGCTTGATGTGCGATTATCCACCATCATCATCACCACCTCCATCACCTCCGAGGACATAATCACATGGGTATGGGCACTCTCGTTGGCAACTGCCAAGCTTGGGGGAGGTGCCCCGATATCGTATCACCATCACACTCCTATCTTTACCGTTTTACTTAGTTTGATCCTTTTAAGTAATATCTTGTTCTAGTAGATTGAAGTTTTGGTATCAAGTAGTTTTGAGTTTTGCTTTGTGATCTCTTTATGTAATCGAGTCCATGAGCTATATAATAAAGATTAGTGTTGAGTCAAGGGCTTTGCTATCTTACTATGATCTTGAGAAAATAGAAAGAATAAAAAGAAATAAAAGAGTTCATATTGATCTTATGGATAGTAATGACTTCACATATAAAGAGTATGAGGCATAAAAGTTGTTGAGAGTTGACAAACGTAGTTTTGGTCATCGTTGCAATTAATAGGAAGTAATAAGGAAAGAGAGGTTTTCACATATAAATATACTATCTTGGACATCTTTTATGATTGTGAGCACTCATTAAGTATGACATGCTAAAGAGTTGATGTTGGACAAGGAAGAAAACGTAATGGTTTATGTTTTCTCACATCTCAGTTAAAGTATATTGTCATTGATCTTCCCAACATGTTGAGCTTGCCTTTCCCCCTCATGCTAGCCAAAATTCCTTGCACCAAGTAGAAATACTACTTGTGCTTCCAAATATCCTTAAACCCAGTTTTGCCATGAGAGTCCACCATACCTACCTATGGATTGAGTAAGATCCTTCAAGTAAGTTGTCATGTTGCAAGCAATAAAAATTGCTCTCTAAATATGTATGACTTATTAGTGCGGAGAAAATAAGCTTTATACGATCATGTGATATGGAAGTAATAAAAGCGACGGACTGCATAATAAAGGTACATATCACAAGTGGCAATATAAAGTGACGTTCTTTTGCATTAAGATTTTGTGCATCCAACCCTAAAAGCACATGACAACCTCTGCTTCCATATGCGAAGGGCCTATCTTTTACTTTATGTCTTTACATTATGCAAGAGTCAAGGTGATCTTCACCTTTCCCTTTTTCATTTTATCCTTTGGCAAGCACCTCGTGTTGGGAAGATCCTGATATATATATCCAATTGGATGTAAGTTAGCATGAATTATTATTGTTGACATCACCCAAAGGTGAACACTTTGGGAGGCAACATTATAAGCCCCTATCTTTCTCAGTGTCCGATTAAAACTCCATAACCACAAGTATTGCGTGAGTGTTAGCAATTGTAGAAGACTATATGATAGTTGAGTATGTGGACTTGCTGAAAAGCTCTATTCTTGACTCTTTCTGATGTTATGATAAATTGCAATTGCTTCAATAACTGAGGTTATAGTTTGTTAGTTCTCAATGAAGTTTATGTTCCATACTTGACATTGTGAATAGATTGTTACTTGAGCATAAGAAATCATATGACAAAATCTATATATGTTGCTGTTATAAGAATGATCATGATGCCCTCATGTCCGTATTTTATTTTTATCGACACCTCTATCTCTAAACATGTGGACATATTTTTCGATTTCGGCTTCCGCTTGAGGACAAGCAAGGTCTAAGCTTGGGGGAGTTGATACGTCCATTTTGCATCATGCTTTTATATCGATATTTATTGCATTATGGGCTGTTATTACACGTTATGTCACAATACTTATGGCTATTCTCTCTTATTTTACAAGGTTTATCATGAAGAGGGAGAATGCCGGCAGCTGGAATTCTGACTGGAAAAGGAGCTAACATTGGAAACCTATTCTGCACAGCTCCAAAAATCCTGAAACTCCACGGAAGTCACTTTTGGAATTAATAAGAATTATTGAGCGAAGAAACTACCAGAGGGGTCCCACACCCTGGCTAGGAGGGTGGGGGCGCGCCCACCCCTACTTGGGGCGCCCCCTGTCTTCTGGGCCCCCTGGTGGCCCTCCGGTGCCCATCTTCTTCTATATGAAGGCTTTTACCCTGGAAAAAATCATAAGCAAGCTTACGAGACGAAACTCTGCCGCCACGAGGCGGAACCAATCTAGGGCTCCGGTGGAGCTGTTCTGCCGGGGAAACTTCCCTCCGGGAGGGGGAAATCGTCACCATCGTCATCACCAACGATCCTCTCATCGGGAGGGGGTCAATCTCCATCAACATCTTCACCAGCACCATCTCCTCTCAAAACCCTAGTTCATCTCTTGTATCCAATCTTGTATCAAAACCACAAATTGGTACCTGTGGGTTGCTAGTAGTGTTGATTACTCCTTGTAGTTGATGCTAATTGGTTTCCTTGGTGGAAGATCATATGTTCAGATCCTTAATGCATATTAATACCCATCTGATTATGAACATGAATATGCTTTGTGAGTAGTTACGTTTGTTCCTGAGGACATGGGTGAAGTCTTGCTATTAGTAGTCATGTGAATTTGGTATTCGTTCGATATTTTGATGAGAGGTATGTTGTCTCTCCTCTAGTGGTGTTATGTGAATGTCGACTACATGACACTTCACCATTATTTGGGCCTAGAGGGAGGCATTGGGAAGTAATAAGTAGATGATGGGTTGCTACAGTGACATCAGCTTAAACCCTAGTTTATGCGTTGCTTCGTAAGGGGCTGATTTGGATCCACTAGTTTAATGCTATGGTTAGGCTTACCTTAATACTTCTTTTGTAGTTGCGAATGCTTGAAATAGGGGTTAATCATAAGTGGGATGCTTGTCCAAGAAAGGGCAGCACCCAAGCACCAGTCCACCCACATATCAAATTATCAAAGTATCGAACGCGAATCATATGAGCGTGATGAAAACTAGCTTGACTATAATTCCCATGTGTCCTCGGGAGCGGTTTTCTCATTATAAGAAATTGTCCAGGCTTGTCCTTTGCTACAAAAAGGATTGGCCACTTTGCTGCACTTTATTTACTTTCATTGCTTGTTACCCATTACACATTATCTTGTTACAAAACTATCTGTTACCTACAATTTTAGTGCTTGCAGAGAATACCTTACTGAAAACCGCTTGTCATTTCCTTCTTCTCCTCGTTGGGTTCGACACTCTTACTTATCGAAAGGACTATGATAGATCCCTATACTTGTGGGTCATTAACGAGCATCAACACTTAATGGATCGCATACATCGGTATGTATTATTTCCAGTAAGTCAGTTGCTCGTTCCATTGTTCCGGAGAACGGAGTTTTAGTCATCTTGCCCATAAGGCATGGTTTGCAAGCATCAAATGATTCATAATCAATTGATTCCGAAAGTCCATCTTTATGGAGTTTCTTCATGCGTTTTACACCGATATGACCCAAACGACAGTGCCACAAATAAGTTGCACTATCATTATCAACTTTGTATCTTTTGGCATCAATATTATGAATATGTGTATTACTACGATCGAGATCCAACAAACTATTTTCATTGGGTGTATGACTATCGAAGGTTTTATTCATGTAAACAGAACAACAATTATTCTCTCACTTTAAATGAATAACCGTATTGCAATAAACATGATCAAATCCTATTCATGCTCAACGCAAACACCAAATAACATTTATTTAGGTTCAACACTAATCTCAAAAATATAGGGAGTGTGCGATGATGATCATATCAATCTTGGGACCACTTCCAACACACATCATCACTTCACCCTCAACTAGTCTCTGTTTATTGTGTAACTCCTGTTTCGAGTTGCTAATCTTAGCAACCAAACAAGTATCAAATACCCAGGGGTTACTATAAACACTAGTAAGGTACACATCAATAACCTGTATATCAAATATACCCTTGTTCACTTTGCCATCCTTCTTATCTACCAAAAATTCAAGGCATTTCCGTTTCCAGTGACCAATTCCTTTGCAGTAGAAGCACTCAGTTTCAGGCTTTGGTCCAGCTTTGGGCTTCTTCATGGGAGTGACAACTTGCTTGTCATTCTACTTGAAGTTCCCTTTCTTTCCCTTTGCCCTTTTCTTGGAACTAGTGGTATTGTCGATCATCAACACTTTGATGCTCTTTCTTGATTTCTACCTTCACCGATTTCAACATCACGAAGAGCTCGGGAATCGTTTTCGTCATCCCTTGCATACTATAGTTCATCACGAAGTTCCAGTAACTTGGTGATGGTGACTAGAAAACTCTGTCAATCACTATCTTATCTGGAAGATTAACTCCCACTTGATTCAAGCGATTGTAGTACCCAGACAATCTGAGCACATGCTCACTGCTTGAGCTATTCTCCTCCATCTTTTAGCTATAGAACTTGTTAGAGACTTCGTATCTCTCAACTCGGGTATTTGCTTGAAATATTAACTTCAACTCCTGGAACATCTCATATGGTCCATGACATTCAAAACATCTTTGACGTCCCGATTCTAAGCCGTTAAGCATGGTGCACTAAACTATCAAGTAGTCATCATATTGAGCTAGCCAAACATTCATAACGTCTGCATCTGCTCCTGCAATAGGTCTGTCACCTAGCGGTGCATCAAGGACATAATTCTTCTGTGCAGCAATGAGGATAAACCTCAGATCACGGACCTAGTCCGCATCTTTTGTACTAACATCTTTCAACTTAGTTTTCTCGAACACATATAAAAACATAGGGAAGCAACAACACGAGCTATTGATCTACAACATTATTTTCAAAATACTACCAGGACTAAGTTCATGATAAATTAAAGTTTAATTAATCATATTACTTAAGAACTCCCACTTAGATAGACATCCCTCTAATAATCTAAATGATCACGTGATCCAAATCAACTAAACCATGTCCGATCATCACGTGAGATGGAGTAGTTTTCAATGGTGAACATCACTATGTTGATCATATCTACTATATGATTCACGCTCGACCTTTCGGTCTCAGTGTTCCGAGGCCATATCTGTATATGCTAGGCTCGTCAAGTTTAACCTGAGTATTCTGCGTGTGCAAAACTGGCTTGCACCCGTTGTAGATGGACGTAGAGCTTATCACACCCGATCATCACGTGGTGTCTGGGCACGATGAAATTTGGCAACGTTGCATACTCAGGGAGAACACTTTTATCTTGAAATTTAGTGAGAGATCATCTTATAACACTACCGTCAATCAAAGCAAGATAAGATGCATAAAAGATAAACATCACATGCAATCAATATAAGTGATATGATATGGCCATCATCATCTTGTGCTTGTGATCTCCATCTCCGAAGCACCGTCATGATCACCATCATCACCGGTGCGACACCTTGATCTCCATCATAGCATCATTGTCATCTCGCCAACTATTGCTTCTACGACTATCACTACTGCTTAGTGACAAAGTAAAGCAATTACAGGGCGATTGCATTGCATACAATAAAGCGACAACCATATGGCTCCTGCCAGTTGCCGATAACTCGGTTACAAAACATGACCATCTCATACAACAAAATATAGCATCATGCCTTGACCATATCACATCACAACATGCCCTGCAAAAACATGTTAGACGTCCTCTACTTTGTTGTTGCAAGTTTTACGTGGCTGCTATGGGCTGAGCAAGAACCGTTCTTACCTACGCATCAAAACCACAACGATAGTTCATCAAGTTAGTGCTGTTTTAACCTTCTCAAGGACCGGGCGTAGCCACACTCGATTCAACTAAAGTTGGAGAAACTGACACCCGCTAGTCACCTGTGTGCAAAGCACGGCGGTAAAACCAGTCTCGCGTAAGCGTATGCGTAATGTCGGTCCGGGCCGCTTCATCCAACAATATCGCCGAACCAAAGTATGACATGTAAACAGAATAACAATTTATTCTCTAACTTTAAATGAATAACCATATCACAATAAACATGATCAAATCATATTCATGCTCAACTCAAACGCCAAATAACATTTATTTAGGTTTAACATTAATCTCAAAAATATAGGGAGTGTGTGATGATGATCATATCAATCTTGGAACTATTTCCAACACTCATCGTCACTTCCCCTTCAACTAGTCTCTGTTTAATCTGTAACTCCTGTTTCGAGTTACTAATCTTAGCAACCGAACAAGTATCAAATACTCAGGGGCTACTATAAACACTAGTAAGGCACACATCAATAACCTGTATATCAAATATACCCTTGTTCACTTTGCCATCCTTCTTATCCACCAAATATTCAGGACATTTCCACTTCCAGTGACTATTTCCTTTGCAGTGTAAGCACTCAGTTTCAGGCTTTGGTCCAGTTTTGGTCTTCTTCACGGGAGTGACAACTTGTTTGCCATTCTACTTGAAGTTTCCCTTTCTTTCCCTTTGCCCTTTTCTTGAAACTAGTGGTCTTGTCAATCATCAACACTTGATGCTCTTTCTTGATTTCTACCTTCGTCGATTTCAACATCATGAAGAGCTCGGGAATCGTTTTCGTCATCCCTTGCATACTATAGTTCATCATGAAGTTCTAGTAACTTAGTGATGGTGACTAGAGAATTCTGTCAATCCCTATCTTATCTAGAAGATTAACTCCCACTTGATTCAAGCGATTGAAGTACCCAGACAATCTGAGCACATGCTCACTAGTTGAGCGATTCTCCTCCATCTTTTAGCTATAGAACTTGTTGGAGACTTCATATCTCTCAACTCGGGTATTTGCTTGAAATATTAACTTCAATACCTGGAACATCTTATATGGTCCATGACGTTCAAAACGTCTTTGAAGTCCCGATTCTAAGCCGTTAAGTATGGTGCACTAAACTATCAAGTAGTTATCATATTGAGCTAGCTAGACGTTCATAACGTCTGCATCTACTCCTGCAATAGGTCTGTCACCTAGCGGTGCATTAAGGACATAATTCTTCTGTGCGGCAATGAGGATAAACCTCAGATCACGGATCCAATCCGCATCATTGCTACTAACATCTTTCAACACAATTTTCTCTAGGAACATATCAAAATAAACATATGAAAGCAACAACGCAAGCTATTGATCTACAACATAATTTGCAAAATACTACCAGGACTAAGTTCATGGTAAATTTAAGTTCAATTAATCATATTACTTAAGAACTCCCACTTAGATACACATCCCTCTAATCCTCTAAGTGATTACGTGATCCATATCAACTACACCATGTCCGATCGTCACGTGAGATGGAGTAGTTTCAACGGTGAACATCAATATGTTGATCATATCTACTATATGATTCACGCTCGACCTTTCGGTCTCCGTGTTCCGAGGCCATATCTGTTATATGCTAGGCTCGTCAAGTTTAACCTGAGTATTCCGCGTGTGCAACTGTTTTGCACCCGTTGTATTTGAACGTAGAGCCTATCACACCCGATCATCACGTGGTGTCTCAGCACGAAGAACTTTCGCAGCGGTGCATACTCAGGGAGAACACTTCTTGATAATTAGTGAGAGATCATCTTAAAATGCTACCATCAATCAAAGCAAGATAAGATGCATAAAGGATAAACATCACATGCAATCAATATAAGTGATATGATATGGCCATCATCATCTTGTGCTTGTGATCTCCATCTTCGAAGCACCGTCGTGATCACCATCGTCACCGGCGCGACACCTTGATCTCCATCGTAGCATCATTGTCGTTACGCCATCTATTGCTTCTACAACTATCGCTACCACTTAGTGATAAAGTAAAGCAATTATAGGGCGTTTGCATTTCATACAATAAAGCGACAACCATATGGCTCCTGCCAGTTGCCGATAACTCAGTTACAAAACATGATCATCTCATACAATAAAATATAGCATCACGTCTTGACCATATCACATCACAACATGCCCTGCAAAAACAAGTTAGACGTCCTCTACTTTGTTGTTGCAAATTTTACGTGGCTGCTACGGGCTTAGCAAGAACCGTTCTTACCTACGCATCAAAACCAGGACGATAGTTCGTCAAGTTAGTGTTGTTTTAACCTTCGCAAGGACCGGGCGTAGCCACACTCGATTCAGCTAAAGTGAGAGAGACAGACACCCGCCAGCCACCTTTAAGCACGAGTGCTCGTAACGGTGAAACCAGTCTCGCGTAAGCGTACGCGTAATGTCGGTCCAGGCCGCTTCATCTCACAATACCGCCGAACCAAAATATGACATGCTAGTAAGCAGTATGACTTGTATCGCCCACAACTCACTTGTGTTCTAATCGTGTATATAACATCTACGCATAAAACCTGGCTCGGATGCCACTGTTGGGGAATGTAGTAATTTCAAAAAAATTCCTATGCACATGCAAGATCATGGTGATGCATAGCAACACAAGGGGAGAGTGTTGTCCACGTACCCTCATAGACCGAAAGCAGAAGCGTTAGCACAATGCGGTTGATGTAGTCGTACGTCTTCACGATCCGACCGATCAAGTACCGAACGTACGACACCTCCGAGTTCAGCACACGTTCAGCTCGATGACGTCCCTCAAACTCCGATCCAGCCGGGCTTTGAGGGAGAGTTCCGTCAGCATGACGGCATGGTGAAGATGATGATGTTCTATCGATGCAGGGCTTCGCCTAAGCACCGCTACGATATTATTGAGGTGGATTATGGTGGAGGGGGCACCGCACACGGCTAAGAGATCCAAGGGATCAATTGTTGTGTCTAGATGTGCCCCCTGCCCCCGTATATAAAGGAGCAAGGGGGGGGGGGAGGCGGCGGACCAAGAGGAGGGCGCGCCAAGGGGGGAGTCCTACTCCCATCGGGATAGGACTCCTCCTTTCCTTGTAGGAGTAGGAGAAGGGAAGGAAAAAGGAGAAGGAAGGAAGGGGGAACCCCCCTCCCTAGTCCAATTCGGACCAGTCCATGGGGAGGGGTGCGGCCACCCTTTGAGGCCTTTTTTTCTTTCCCGTATGGCCCATTAAGGCCCAATACTAATTCCTGTAACTCTCCGGTACTCCGATAAATACCCGAATCACTCGGAACCTTTCCCATGTCCGAATATAGTCGTACAATATATCGATCTTTACGTCTCAACCATTTCAAGACTCCTCGTCATGTCCCCGATCTCAGCCGGGACTCCGAACTACCTTCGATACATCAAAACACATAACTCATAATATAAATTGTCACTGAATGTTAAGCGTGTGGACCCTACGGGTTCGAGAACTATGTAGACATGACCGATACACGTCTCCAGTCAATAACCAATAGCGAAACCTGGATGCTCATATTGGCTCCCACATATTCTACGAAGATCTTTATCAGTCAAATCGCATAACAACATACGTTGTTCCCTTTGTTCATCGGTATGTTACTTGCCCGAGATTCGATCATCGGTACCTCAATACCTAGTTCAATCTCGTTACCGGCAAGTCTCTTTACTCGTTATGTAATGCATCATCCCGCAACTAACTTATTAATCACATTGCTTGCAAGGCTTATAGTGATGTGCATTACCGAGAGGGCCCAGAGATACCTCTCCGACAATCGGAGTGACAAATCCTAATATCGAAATACGCCAACTCAACAAATACCTTCGGAGACACCTGTAGAGCACCTTTATAATCACCCAATTACGTTGTGACGTTTGGTAGCACACAAAGTGTTCCTCCGGTAAACGGGAGTTGCATAATCTCATAGTCATAGGAACATGTGTAAGTCATGAAGAAAGCAATAGCAACATACTAAACGATCAATTGCTAAGCTAACAGAATGGGTCAAGTCAATCACATCATTCTCTAATGATGTGATCCCGTTAATCAAATGAAAACTCATGTCTATGGCTAGGAAACTTAACCATCTTTGATTCAATGAGCTAGTCAAGTAGAGGCATACTAGTGACACTTTGTTTGTCTATGTATTCACACATGTACTAAGTTTCCGGTTAATACAATTCTAGCATGAATAATAAACATTTATCATGAAATAAGGAAATAAATAATAACTTTATTATTGCCTCTAGGGCATATTTCCTTCATTTTTCTCGTTTCAAATTAAGCCATATTAACCGGAAAGGACGCAGTATGGACTAGTACTAGTACTGCTTTGATGTGTCCCGTCAACTTGCCGAACGAGGAGAAGCTTGCTTACTACGCCTCTCCCTCACCCACGCGCGCGGTGGTTCGCAGGACGAGGAGAGGGTTTTGACTACAACGCCCTCTCCCTCGCCCTCGCCCTCGCGGTGGACGTGCAGCAGTTCAATCGGTGTCAGATTGCCAGAAGCATATTGTACTGTAGTATCATCATTGTTGGACCTTCCGAAGAGGCGAAGAGCAAAGTGCAAGGTTCACACGAGTACGAACTATTGAACCTCCTGAAGAGGCAAAGAGCCAAGCGGAAGGTTTTATAGGAGTTGTTGTCCTAGTAGGAGTGTACTACAACTATAGCGAATGATGCTACTGTATGATGCCGCCATGTCACGCATATCCAAAGCTGTGCCAATTTTTTTTCTCAAAGAGCGTGTTGGAGCCCGTGCAACAACCACACAAGTTGCACGTACACATAACACATTTACTAGTAATAAATTCTAAAGGACAAATGCCAGTATGCCACACAAGTTCATCTCCAATTCATGTGATAAATTTGTGCACGGCTAGTCTACATATACTCACAGCGCTACCGTTCACAATTTACCATACTGCACTTACACGTTATAGATGGGCTACATGTCCTCCTCTAGGTTCCAGTCCCAGGTGTTCTTCATGGATGGCACAATCCATAGCGGTGGGCAACGGGAATCATTGTTGCAGCTTTCTAGTCTGGTTCCACACGATGGGGACTCATCCAAGCTGAAGTGGCATAAATCAGGGATAGCGCGTCCCAGCATGTCGTTCATCCGGCGGTGCGCACTGAAGACACAACCATGCTTCATGAACGGCAGGCCTTTCGTGTCGTGCACGGAAGATGGCATCCGCTTCACAATGGGGTAGCTGTCCCTAATGAAAAGCGAGTACTCTCCAAGAGTGTTCCTTGGCACCCACGTAGCATCACGGGGGTTGAACTCGGCGCTGTTCATCTGGTACACGCGGCATCTCAGATCTGGACACATGGTGACGTACATAGTCAAGGTCCATGCATAATAATATTGTGCTCAAATATGGTGGTCAGTAATACTGTGCAACAAATAGTACTACTCCGGTATAGAGGAAGTAAAATAACCGGCTTATTATATATAGCCACTCTTGGCTACATGGATGAGATAGTAAGACATGGAAAAACAAAAATGGTGTCAGCTAGTGGATTCAAGTCTTCAAGGGCCTAGCTAGCTATATGCGTCCTCCAAGGTAAAAAGTACTCCTACTAGTACTAGTAAGTACTAGTACAACAATGAAAGAGAATGCGAGAGGGTTAAAAAATGGAATACCTGGGTAGATGGTGACGGTTCGATCATGGTAGATTGTGTGGCCATGTTGCACATCAGTGGTACCATGGATAACGGCTGCTAAGATAGTTGGTCCCAATATGCCAAAGTCAGCTACAAGCACTACAAAAAAAGACACATCCCTGGCATTTTGGGCCGAACGAATTTTTTTCCTGTCATACTTATGACGCTTCTATGATGATAATTGTGACAAAACCCAGTATCATCATAGATGTGGTGGGCTCCTACTTCTATGACAAAAAATCATGACAAAAATGGGCCTTTTGTCCTGGGCGGGACGGAGACGCAGCTGCATGACATTCTTTGGGCTGTCCATGATGGAAAAAACCATGGTAGAAGCAAGGGCGAGGAAAATTTCGGTGAGTTCCTGGTTACGGTGGGTGGCCAGGGGCCGAGCGATGCGCGTTTCTCTCATACACATACACGCGTGTGTGCGAGGCGTTGGCTCTAACTGAACCCGAGCGAGGCGTTGGGCTCTAACTGAACCCGAGCGATTGCACTGCAGGCTACACGTTACTGAACCCGAGTAATCGATCAATGGCTGTTAACTAAACTCGATCAAGCGATTCCTTTGCTACTGCTGCTAACTAAAACCAATCGATGCTGCCTCTGGATGAACAGTGAGTGTTGCGGGGGGGGGGGGGAGGGTTGGATGAACAATGAGCGGTGGGGGTGGATGAACAGGACCCTGTGGTGTTGCCTCTGGATGAACAGGACCCCGATCGATCGAGCCGGTTGGGGCTGGATGAACAGGACCCCGTGGAGGGCTGGATGAACAGGATGTCCCCGTGGAGGGCTGTATGAACAGTAGACAGTGGAGGGGTGGATGAACAGTAGCCCGTGGAGGGGTGGTTGAACAGGAGCCCGTGGAGAGGGGTGGTTGAACAGTAGCCGATGAAGTAGCGCGCGGTGGAGGCTGGATGAACAGGAGCCCGTGGATGAACAGTCGCAGGTAGAGGCTGGAGGAGGTCGACGGTGGATGAACAGTAGCCCGTGGAGGCTGGAGGAGGTCGACGGTGGAGATGAACAGTATCCCGTGGAGTCCCGTTTTGCGGTATGCCACACCCCTCCCGATGAACAGGACCCCCGTTTCGACCGTAGCGCTCCAACACAAGTCCGTTTCCTTCGTTTTGCGGTACGCCACACCCCTCCCGATCAACAGGACCCCGTTTCAACCGTAGGAGGTCCAACACAAGTCCGTTTCCTCCGTTTTGCGGTACACCAAACCCCTCCTCATGAACAGGATCCCGTTTCTAACATGGCCGGTCGAACACAAGGCCGTTTCCTCCATTCTGCGGTACGCCAGGCCTCGTTTCCATCGCCTATTCCGTCCAAGCCCTCCCGATGAATACGACGACGCATTCCGTTCTGATCCAGCCGGTTGGCTCCCCATGAACACGACGATGACGCTGTTTCTCCATTCTGACCCAGCCATGTACGCGAGCCCTGGCCGTACTTATGCGCGAGTAGGCGTTCGAGACCCCGCCCGTATGTATGTACGTGCACGTATTTACTTTCCTTCACCCTGGCCGTTGTACATACGTGTACATGCTACGTGCGTGCCTCTACTACGACACGTGCGCGCCTCTACATCGACTAGTATGTACGTACATGTTCGCGACCAGAATGACAACGCTATGTACGCTTCGACCAGGTGGGTCCCGACTATCAGGCACTTCCTTGCGTGCGAAGATGTAGCTGGTGGGTCCCAGCAGTCTGGAGGGAGAATCGTTTGTTTGCCCAGACACACTTCCTTGCGTGCGAAGATGTAGCTGGTGGGTCCCAGCCGTCAGGGGATAAACATTTTTTTTTGAGAAATACGATGGCCCGTCCGGTGGGTCCCTGCTGTCAGGTGGAGGAATAATTATTTTGCACGTAATAAGGAGGCACTTCCTTATGACCGCCGTGGACCCAACTGTCAGTCTCTCCACGTACAGTACTCTTCCGATGGAAGTCGTTCCTTGACCATGTTGACCACGCCGCGCCGAGAGCACCAGGGCGGTGGATGACGACAAGGCCTAGGAAGGGGATGACGCGGAGCCAGGGAAGACGCGGCAGTGGATGCCCACATGTAGAGGAGTATGAGGGTTCACTCGTTCAGCTACGGTGTGAGGTTACCGTCACTGCAGAATAACAGGGGGTGTGGGTGAGTGGAGGGATGGCCTGGCCAGCAGTGGGAGTAGTAGGGGGCGGTGAGGCCTCCGCGGCATCACAGCCGGCCACGGGAGGTAGGAGCATGTGGCACGACTGGCGCTGCTTTGGGCGGCTGGAGCAAGAAGACCAGAGGTTGAAGAAGCACTACGACCATTGGATGGACATCGTACGGTCACTGGAGCTAGAATCGTTCATATTGACTAAGTTGACAAAGCCCTCCGTCGCCGTCAACTTAGTAGGCCCACAAGTCAGCCTCCCACCAAGATGGGTCCCAGCTAGCAGGGGGAGTATTCATTTTTTTCTGCGTAATAAGGAGGCACTTTCGATGGGTCCAAGCTGACAGCGGGGGGAATGTTCGCGAAATACGGTGGCCCGTCAGGTGGGTCCCAGCAGTCAGGGGGAAACATTTTTTTCGCAAAATATGGTGGCCTGTCCAGTGGGTCCCTGCTGTCAGGTGGAGGAATCATTATTTTCTGCGTAATGAGGAGGCACTTCCTTGCTGCGGCTGTGGACCCAGCTATCAGCCTCTCCACGTACAGTACACTTCCGATGGAAGTCGTTCCTTGACCATGTCGACCACGCCGCGTTCCGTTGCATGCATGCATCCATGGGCGTGGTGCGTCCCCACTGTCAGCCTCTCACGTACAGTCATCTTTCGATGACTCTCAGTTGTTGACCACGTTGACCACACCGTGCCAAGCGCACCAAGGCCGGTGGACGACGGCAAGGCCCTAGACTGGAACGGCCCGGAGATGGGGAAGACGGGGCAGTGGAGTCGCAGATGGAGAAGAGTGGGAAACTTGACATGTTCGGGTGCGTGCAGCACAGCCGTGGTGCCGCCCACGGGACACAGGAGCAAGAACGGAGGTTGAAGAAGGAGCACGGCTGTTGGATTAACATCCAACGGTCCAGCTGCTAGAATCATTTGTTGATTAAGTTGACAAAGCCCTGCGTATACGTCCGCTTAGTAGGCCCACAAGTCAGCCACCAAATCTGATGGGTCCCAGCTGTCAATGGGAGGAATAATTTTTTTCGCATAACAAGGAGGCACTTCCTTCCGTGCGAAGATACAGCCGGTGGGTCCCAGCTGTCAGGTGGAGGATACATTTTTTCTAGCTTAATAAGGAGGAACTTTCCTTGCATGTGACCATGGACCTCATGGGTCCCAGCCGTCAGGCTCTCCACGTGCAGTCCTCTTCCGATGACTCTCGTTTGTTGACCATGCCGCACCGAGCGCAGCGAGGCAGTGGACGACGGCGAGCCCCGGACGGGAACGACTCGGAGATGGGAAGGCGCGGTAGTGGAGTCGCAGATTGAGAGGAGGATAAGGGTTATAACTGGTTCTGGTGCGGCGTGGGGCTGCAGTCGGTGGAGAATAACAGGAGGTGTGGAGGGGTGGAGGGATAGCCTAGCCGATGGTGTAGCGCCTCGCAGCGATGCGTGCTAAGCAGAGCCGCTAGCCGTGGGAGGCTGGACCAGGCGGTCCCGACGACGCTGGAGGAAGAAGACGAGAGATTGAAGGTGCATGTCGGACGTTGGATATAAATCCAATGGCTGTGGATGTCATAATCATTTGTTGACCAAGTTGACAACGCTCTGCGTCGGCTTCGACCTATTGGCCCACATGTCAGCCTGCAAAAATGTGGCATATATTTAACCCATGTTTTCTAGAATATATAGTCCATTTGCTGGGCTGGGTGAACAAATAATTTCGCATCAATCAGGCCCATTTATATTTTCTAAGAAATCCCAGCCCATTTGCACTTCCTTGAAATACACGAATTAGTTGGGCTCGTTATATATATAATGTTATGTTAGAAGGAACAATTAATATCAAAAAATAAACCGGAGAGGCACATTTTTTTATATATATAATTAACAAATTAGCGAGTTATTGTTCAAAATAAAAATGAGCGTGTTATTATGAAATGGTCCTTAAAATCTTCGCAAGCTTTTGTACACAATCACCAGGATTTTCCTTGCCTGTGAGTAAAAAACAACCAGGATTTTCCTTGCCAACTTCTGTTAAACATTTACTTTTATAAGTTAATAACACATGGGATGTTTTTATAATGTATATATAAGTATCTAGAAAATATACAATAATAGTAATAATATATATATATATATATATATATATATATATATATATATAATGTGGTTAGAAGGGAAAACATAAATTGGACACAACATTATTATTCTTATATATAGATAAATAGAACATAGACCTGCGTTTTATTAAAAAATTACATTGGGCTGCCGATCTTTAAGAAAAAGCGCATAGGCCGGTATGTACCTCAAAAAATAAGTTGAAACCACTGTCTCCGTATGTCGTGGGCTACGCATGTTAAAATACAAAACCTAGGCCGAGCTGATACTTGTTTGCCCTCTGGAAAAAAAGATACCAGATCCCCGAGCGAACTGGATTAAAGAGGGTGCCATTGAAGAAGCACATTAGGAGTGATTTTATTTCTTCAGTGGATGGCTCTCGATAGCGTTTTTACTTGCCTCTGCACCATACAACTTGTATTTTTAGCCTCCCAGTCCGTCGTGGTGGACAAGCAGCCCATTTGCTGGGTGGGCCAACCTATAGAAACCAGCACTTGATTTTTCATCAAGCCCCCAAAACAACGCAATACTATGTTTATTTTGAGGCCGAAAACATTACGGCAGGGGTTGAGCGGGGGAGAGGGGAAGACAGAGTAATAAAAAGATTAAAAAGAGCTGACGCGCTGTTGCTACCCTAACAAAGTAGGTGCAATTCTTCTCAGGAAGAAGGTGTGCCGTTGACACCCACACGTCACGTACCCCACAGTAGGCATACTAACAAGTTCACACACAAATACAACAGAAAAGGTAAACATTCGTATCAAACTCAGGTTCACAGGACACGTTCATATTCATAACCAACATTCACTATCAACAACTCAAAAGATTCATATATATACACAAGTTTAGCATATCTATGCATCCAAATGATTGATAGACCACACGAAAATATTCATACATAATTCACAAAAAGATTCAGATATACACATGTTCAGTATGTTTATGCATCCAAATGATTGAGATCACAGCTAATATGATCCATGGACGAACTTTAATTACCTAGGGTACATACTGGTAAATGGTGTTCAGTCGGAGGTACTTCTTGCTAAAATTAATTCTTGTACGAGTAAACTTTCGAGTACATAAGAGGCAGCACAGACAATCTGAACTTTTCTTGTAGGTTTATCCTCAAATAGTGGCCTCGTGCCGAGGGAGGTTTGAGCAACTTGGCCACTACTTTCATCCAACTAGTTTACTGGCTCATCTTGGTCCTGTAGCTCGCCAAAATTCTACATTGCAGACGAGAAAGGAGGCGGTTGAGAAAATGAACCACCCAAATTTTTTGTGCAGTTCAACTGAAATGGATCATCCCTGGCGTGCAGACTGATTGAGTGCCAGATGAATATACGCGTCAACCAACTTGTCTGGAATCTTTAGACTCCATGCCATGCAGTTCGCTACCATATCTGCCGATAACCAAAAGGCACAAGTTGGGACCAAAGACTGGACTGTGTTCTTCTGGGCTATGCGCCAAGCAATATTTTTGGCGTTCACTCTCCTAATATTTGGAGTTTGACAACTAGTTGACGCCGGCTGGTACTCGAATGAATATAGGCACTTCTTGTCAACATCGATGCTTGTCTGAGTGAACTTTGGAGTACATAGCAGCAGCATAAGTATGTGTCCATCTGATCATTTTGTGGAGTTCTACTAAAATCACCCAATGCAATGATTTGCCTGCAAGTTCAGGCTCTAATTTACTCCTTTATAAAATTGGCAAACAGTAGCACAATACCAAATTACCAATACATGACAAGCACAATAATCAGGATAAAGACCAGTACCAACCTGTGTGAGGTAGCATATCAATTACTATTTCCTTTGACTGGAAGCCGAGATAAGCGAAGCGACTGACAGCAAAGGAAGAAAGCAGGCCGAGATTAGTGACTGACAGGAAAGGACGGAAGCTATCGAGGCAATGAAGCAGCCAAAGTTTTTGTGCAGTTCCACCAAAATCGAGCATCCCTGTTGGTACATATATTGAGAGAGTGAGATTACTGTAATAGTGGGACTAGTTGATGAAACATACACTAACAAATAGAAGCACCCTCATTATCTTAATGGGTAAAGTTAGCAACATAGTAATCTTGCTTAAAGAGAGGTATTAGTTTATTTAATCAGTGCCAATTAGCTCAACACTCAAAGCATTGCCATTTATCATAGGTTGCAAAACTTTAACGTGCAAAGATAAAGGAGTTTCTCATGACAGTAGCACGATACAAATAGAGATGACAACAAACTAATATGGATGAAGGCCTTAGGCCCGTACCAACCTGAGAAAAAAACCTTATTCATGTAGTCCCATAAGAGATGATAAAGCACTCACTGGAATCACTCAATAGTATATATTTTTGTGCACTTCAAATGCATGGTTGAAATCACTCTTGTTTACCAGTGCTGAGATTATATCGAAAGATTATTAAGAACTTCCAGCAGAGTTAAAGCACTAGCCGGGATACAGTTCATCGTATTGTCTTGTGTAGTTCCACTAAAATGTATGATTGGCACAACATGATCCCTGTTTGCACAAGTAGGAACAAGGTGAAACCTTCATTAGATTAGTGAGAAAGGATAGGAAGACATTAGCATATTACTCTAATAGTAGCATCAAATTCATGATGGACAGTACGCAAAACATTGCCTCATTGAACCAATGGCAATAAATTGACATGCAAAACAATAGCACTATTATGTCATGACACTAATAATATTCCCTCCCAGCTCCACCACATGATTCACCTCCTTAGAAAAACATACACACGTACATGATTCAACATAGGGTCCTACTAAAGATTTGTTTAACTCCGACAGGAGAATTAGGCAGCAATAAATTAGTGGTACTTAAGTACTCCTAATTAATTAAGTGAGACATCAGAAGTGGAAGGGCTCCCTGGAGGATCATCTCACATGTAAGGTAGTCATTGCCGGAGCCCTTGAATGGCCTCGACTGAGGCCTCTGACTTCAGCAAGATCGCCTTGGCACTATTTATTCTTATTCTTCTTCCTCTTCATGCTCTGTTTCCCTTTCTCCTCACCAGTTAGTGGAACCAAGTACATGATTGGCCTTCTATTTCAGAATTGGTTTTGTCAGTGAGGGAGTACAAGTGTACTAGTAAAAAGTAGCATTATTTCTCATGGCAGTCGAAAAATAGAGATGAACACATGCATTAAATATCATTCTTACCTAAAGGAAGGTTATGGCGCCAATATGGATGATGAGGATTGGAACTCAGATCTCCCTTTGTGCAGTTCCACCGAAATGAACCAACTGTTCCATTCTGACATTCCAGTTAAACAACACAAAAGTCACTTCTTTTAAGAAGAGTTTTGTGCAGTGCACCAAAAGGTCACAACAGCAACCAAGTGAATTGGATATCCCTATTTGCACAAAAAGCCACAAAGGAAACAGTCAAAGTCTCAAACAATTACAGGTAAAACCATTTGGCTAAACTTGTCATGGCTTATAACAGTGGCATGACTTCATTTTTACTAGGGACATTAGATTAAGAACAACTAAATATTTGGTATAAGGGCATGGGACAGTGGGTGCACCAGCAGTCCAGCACCATGTATGTAAACAGGGGCATAAAGTGGTGATTCATAGTTTGTTGCCCCGAGAAACAAACATCCAAGAAACATATCTGGTTTGGTCCCATTTTTGTTCACTCTAGCCACCTACTCCTATGTGGGGATAGAAAATCTAGTCCTGGTCATACCACTGTGTACAACGTTACCCCTATATTTCCCTTTTCGACCAAGAGACTCGTTGGATGACCAGTCTGTACTACTTTCACCCCCTTTCCTTCCTGTTTGTACCAAGTCCGATGTACATACTAAATTCCCCCACCCCCACTTTATTTCTTGTTTGAACCAAGTACTCCCTCCGTCCGGAATTACTTGTCATCAAAATGGATGTGTCTAGAACTAAAATACATCTACATCCATTTCAATGACAAGTATTTCTGGACGGAGGGATTACAAGATTCGACTCCATGAAGTAGCTTTACCTCTAACAATAGAAAAAAGGTAAAATTGGACCATCCGATCGAGAGGGGTTGAGAGGTAGAAAATGATGCACATGCAGCGACATAGCAAGCTGGGGAAGTAGAGCTAAGTCGGTTTCGAACAAAGATATACCTGAAGGTCGTCGGGATGTGGATAGGTGGGCGGTGGGAGACCGGATCCGCCCACAGGCAACGACGAAGGGGTCGGAGGACCTCCCGCGCCGGCGCTCGGCAAGAGATAATGGTGCGGCCAGCGGTGGGTCTCCTCCCTCACTGTCAACGACAGCCTAAACGCTGCCGCTCCTCCCCTTCACCGGCGGAGGGGGATACGTCCGGATTTGTAACCAGCGGTGAGGATAGAAAGATAGTGTTGTTTGAAGGGAGAAAGACAGTGTTACCACCCCTATCTTGTTTAGATCTGGAGAGGATGAGAGTGTGTGAATAGAGCAACCCTAGCAAGCAAGCGCGGAGGCTCCGGCCTATATATACATAGTGGGGTAGTTTTCCTTTTTCACTCCATCAAAACAATCGTTTAAAATTGTGTACTACGTGCCAGGTCGCGGTTTTTTTAGTTGTTGATTGTTTTTTGAGATAGCTCCTCGCTTGTTCCAAGTGGTGTTACAGTGTGCCAGGTCACACTTTGTATCGTTCAAGTCTGGTACAAGTCCCTCCATTAAATGAACAACCACCCCCTCAAAAATTGTGAACAAGCCCACGGCTAAAATTAGCGGAAACATGGGTTGCCCCAACATGCATTATTATTTATATTTTCTACTCCCTCCGTTCCTAAATATAAGTCTTTTTTATTAGCCACACCTAACACAAGAATTTTTTATTAGCAGTGAACCCCACATGTCATAGACATAAAAATTGTGGCAAGATTCCCTTAGGCAAGCCAAAGTGTGTCTAACAATTTGAGCAACTCAAGTTAGGCAAGTGTGAGAAAAATAATGTGGCAACATAAGACAAACATAGTCACAATCCAAACAGCCCCGTAATTTTTTGTGACATGCATGAAAATTTGGTTAGTTAAATTTATAGTCAAAATTTGGCAAGGCGCATCAAATCAACACATGCAAGTATCAAAAGGAAAGTCACGACATGCATGCATGCGTTGTACTCCCTCCGTTTCCAAATATAAGTCTTTCTAGAGATTGTAACAAGTGACTACATATGAAGCATAATATGTCTACATACATCCATATGTTGTAGTCCATTTGATATGTGTAAAAAGACTTATATCGAGTGTAGTGCTTTGATGTGTCGCGTCAACTCGTACAAGACCGGGAAGTTTGATTACTACAACGCCCTCTCCCTCGCGGACTGAGCTCCGGTGCCTTAACTGCACCTGCCTTTTGCTGCATGACAGGTGGGCCAACCACCTATTGGGCCCACCTATCATAGACGCAAAGGCAGGAGCAGTATAAGTCAATGAAGCTGCGTCCCTCCCTCGCGCATGAGCGTGGTGGCTAGTAGGACTAGTAGAAAATTTTGCTACATGCTATCCCTCCCGCACGAGGTGGACCGACATGCAACAGTGGATTCGATACTGTAGAAGTAGAAGTAACATCATTGTTCGTCTTCTCGAAGAGGCGAAGAGCCAAGCGCAACCCGAACGTGGCAGTTGCGAACGCTCATGTGGTGCGGTGCCTTGGAGCACGCATATGCCAGGCTCTTGCATGAGATAAAATTGCTATTTGAGCCCACTATTGTAGTAGTACTAGCACTTGCTACTCCCTACGTCTAGGTGAGTAAGTCATTGAATTTGTAGCTAAGCTTCCCTCATTGAATTGTTTAACAATTAAACTCCATCATCCATTGGTTGATAGTCATCACCAATGTTTATTTGCTAATTAATAGCATTGCATGCAATGAACTATTCACTACATGTCGTGTTTGGTAGTCTCAAGTCATTAAAAGCATGCACACCTCTCATCTTTTATTGGTTGATATGTCAAGAAACAAGAAACAAGGTAGAAGTTAATGCACCGCGCCTAAGTGTTTTGGGATTATTTGGTTTTCGTAAGATGACTTACACACCTAGACGGAGGGAGTAGTATAGCCCTGTAAACCGGAAAGGAGTATTTGCCTTTCTAGAGATTTCAACAAGTGACTAGACTACACCATGTGCAGTACTCCCTCCCTTCCGGTTTATAGGGCTCAAATCTCAAATCTCTTGAACCAAGGAATTTTGCGATTGGGGGAATGTATCTCGTACTTTACAAAACTACCCTAATTAAACTCATGCATTAATTACGTAGTTCTCTCGTTTTCCTCTCCGCCTTGGTCGCGGTGCACAATATTGAGCACTCCTATATGACTAGCCGCTCTATCTACATGCGGGACATCAAAGCATCCGGGCCCGCGTGCCATCCACCAAATCACAGCGAGGTGCTACAGTCGAGACTCACCTGTCACCTCAGTGTGGTCGTCATGACCCGTCATATCACAAAACCCACACCTTTACCAACAGTGGTAAAGTGGGCCTCCAAGTTGGACTGGACGAAGCAACCATCATTTCACTGGAACGCTCGTTGAAGCCCTTTCTTCCCTTTCGTGAAGAAAACCTCACTCCAGGATACTCACTTCTCCCATTTTTCTTCTGTACCGATGAAGGAAAGGTGGGCGAATTAGTTATGCTGCTATATTTTCATCCCAAGAATCTTCTTTTTGCGAAGCACCGATGGATTCTCACAGCCTATTCTTTTCCCATTTTCGTTGCGATTGTGGTTTCCTTTCGATTGCTTTTTGTTTGTCAGTTCATTGATGGATCCTGGAGCACTAGGCAAAGAGGCCGGCGGACAACCCACTGGAGACAGCAATCTCCAGGAAGCGAGCACCGACCAACGAGTTGACCATGTTGGCGGGCCAACCCATGGAGACAAAGAACTCCAAGAAACAAGCACTGGCCAAAGAGTTGACGACGTTGGCGGACGAACTCCTCAAAGAAAGTTGGAAGAATAGCAAGGGCCCCACCGTGCCTACCCGAGAAACTCTGATGGCCACCTATGCGAGGCTCAAGGCCGAGTTTGAGGAGATAGTCGCCGTTGAGAAGCAGTATTCCCCTGGCAAGTTGATGGCCCCCATCGAGGACGAGGAGATGGCCCCCGGAGGGATGAGATCCCCTGGTGAGCTGCACAAGGTAAAAAATAATGGCTTATTAGCATAGTGTGGTTTTTGATTATTTGCAATGTGCTTGCTAATATGTTAGGGTTGTGCAGGTGCCAGTGGACGTCCTTGATGATTCCGATGTCGCGGCCTGTCCTGTGGACAACGCCCCAGAGATCGTTTTCGATGTCGCTGTCCGTCCTGTTGGCATCGCCCCGGAGATCGATTCCGATGCCGCTGTCCATCCTGTGGACATCGCCCTAGAGATCGATTCTGATGTCGCGGTCAGTCCTGTGGACATCGCCCCAGAGATTGATTCCCATGCCGCTGTCCGTGTTGTGGTCATTGCCCGAGAGATCGATGACAAGAAATAGTTGGTCGTGCTAATCCTTCAGGGTAGTTTGCATTGCCCTGTGTTTAATTACCAGAACGATGCGTGTAATCAAACCATCTTAGGGCTAGTGCACTGTCTTGTGTGGGCGGTACTTGCTACTTTTGTTTGATAGTGAATCATGCAAACCCTCTCCGAGTTATGGAAACAAATGTATCCTCACCAGCTTTTGATGTAATATACGACATGCTTAGATGTAAGTTTGAACTATTTATCATATCAGCAGGGCTTGTTTGATGATTCTTGGTGTTAGTAGGCTAGCAACTGTGCGAGCTATAGTACTTGCAAAACACTCACCAAAGAGAAACGTTGGGGCTGATGAGCTCATGGTACGCTTATACTTATCCGTCGTCAATCGACCAATAGCCCAAGCTCCTAAAATTGTAGGCTTAGCGATCGATCAGACAATAGTCGATTCATAGGGTAGGAAAATCATAGCAAAAGTACAGAGACGTACAACACAAAATCACATCAGTGCAGAGACGTACTCCCTTCGTTCCAAAATAGATGACCTAGGCGGGCTAGTTTGGTCTAGTGGGTTTCAGTGATATGACATGGTACAGTGCCGTCCAGTCTTCGCGTGTGGTAGCAGTATTGCGGGTACAGTAAGTTTTCTTGAAGAAGGGAATTCAACGAAGTCATGATGGTTCCTTCATCCGAACAACTTACAGTGGGAAAGGTTGGGCCTGCTATACGACCGGGGTAGACCAGGATAATTTTGTGCATGGCAGGTGGACCAGGATGGTCGACGTCCCACTGAAGGAAATATGCCCTAGAGGCAATAATAAAGTTATTATTTATTTCCTCATATCATGATAAATGTTTATTATTCATGCTAGAATTGTATTAACCGAAAACATGATACATGTGTGAATACATAGACAAACATATAAGTCACTAGTATGCCTCTACTTGACTAGCTCATTAATCAAAGATGGTTATGTTTCCTAACCATAGACATGTGTTGTCATTTGATTAGTGAGATCACATCATTAGGAGAATGATGTGATTGACATGACCCATTCCGTTAGCCTAGCACTTGATCGTTTAGTATACTGCTATTGCTTTCTTCATGACTTATATAAAGTTCCTGCAACTATGAGATTGTGCAACTCCCGTTTACTGGAAGGACACTTTGTGTGCTACCAAACGTCACAACGTAACTGGGTGATTATAAAGATGCTCTACAGGTGTTTCCGAAGGTACATGTTGGGTTGGCATAATTCGAGATTAGGTTTTGTCACTCCGATTGTCGGAGAGGTATCTCTGGGCCCTCTCGGTAATACTCATCACCTAAGCCTTGCAAGCATTGTAACTAATGAGTTAGTTATGAGATGATGTATTACGGAACGAGTAAAGAGACTTGCCGCTAACGAGATTGAACTAGGTATTGGATACCGACGATCAAATCTCGGGCAAGTAACATACCGATGACAAAGGGAACAACGTATGTTGTTATGCGGTTTGACCGATAAAGATCTTCGTAGAATATGTAGGAATCAATATGGGCATCCAGGTCCCGCTATTGGTTATTGACCGAGAATGGTTCTAGGTCATGTCTACATAATTCTCGAACCCGTAGGGTCCGCATGCTTAACGTTACGATGACAGTTTCATTATGAGTTTACAAGTTTTGATGTACCGAAGTTTGTTCGGTGTCCCGGATGTGATCACGGACATGACGAGGAGTCTCGAAATGGTCGAGACATAAAGATTGATATATTGGAAGCCTATGTTTGGACATCGGAATGGTTCCGGGTGAAATCAGCATTTTACCGGAGTACTGGGAGGTTACCGGAACCCCCCGGGGGGTTATTGGGCCTACATGGGCCACGAGGGAGAAGAGGGAAGGAGCCAGGAGGGGGCCGCGCGCCCCTCCCCCTCCTAGTGCGAATAGGACAAGGGAAGGGGGGCGGCGCCCCCCCTTTCCTTCCCCTCTTCCTCCTCTTTCCCCCCTTCTCCGACTCCTACTTGGAAAGAAGGGAGTCCTACTCCCGGTGGGAGTAGGGCTCCCCCCTTGGCGCGCCCTCCTTGGCCGGCCGCCTCCTCCCCCTGGCTCCTTTATATACGGGGGCGGGGGGGGGGGGGCACCCTATAGACACACAAGTTGATCTACGGATCGTTCCTTAGCCGTGTGCGGTGCCCCCCTCCACCATATTCCACCTCGGTCATATCGTCGTGGAGTTTAGGCGAAGCCCTGCGCCGGTAGAACATCACCATCGTCACCACGCCGTCGTGCTGACGGAACTCATCTCCGGAGCTCGGCTGGATCGGAGGCCGGAGATCGTCATCGAGCTGAACGTGTGCTGAACTCGGAGGCCCCGTACGTTCGGTGCTTGGATCGGTTGGATCGTGAAGACATACGACTACATCAACCGCGTTGTGCTAACACTCTTCCCTCTCGTTGCTATGCCATCACCATGATCTTGCGTGTGCGTAGGAATTTTTTTGAAATTACTACGTTCCCCAACACCCACATGTCGGCGAATGAAAGTATTCTTTCCGATATTGAGGACGAGCAACGAGCATTCATTGTTTATTTTTGATGAAAGCTATTGTCTCCACTGTTACGGCGGAGGAGTGTGAAACATGATAGCCAAGTGAACTTGGCATGTGCTCCACTCCCTCCTTCCTCATGTAATGCTACCATACTATTGACTATAAGGTTGGCTATAAGGTTACAACTTTTTCTCACTTTCTCTCTATCTATTTCCTCTCAAATGTTTTTTACCTTTCTTTTTTTAGACACAATTGTTTTTTATGCTTTTTTTAGAATTATTTTTTTATACCTAGGAGCACGTGTAGAGATGGACTCTTGCAGAGCCCACTCCTTGACTTTGTCAATGCCTCTCTCTCCTCCACACAAGCGGGCTTATAGCCAGTTTTTTACTAGTACTACTTGCTATGCATGCATGCGGCGGGCAGCTGGCGTCTTGAGGGGCCAGGGCGGTCAGAGCGGGCTCCGGAAGCGGTCCGGACTCCAGCATGGCCCACCTCACATTATCACCATATATTTCTTGGAGTCCGTGTGCGGTGGGTGGGCGATCTCTTCTCCCTCCCCCGTTTCTCTCTTCTCAGCCAACGCTCACCGAGCGATTAGATTTCGGCTATCAACGGTTTATTCAATTAAAGTCCCACATGTCAGTGAAATTGCAAGACAACGCGTGTCCCCTCTGGTGAGCGGCGTGCAAGCCGGACTGTCGGGGGTGCGACGCGTACGAGTCGTAAGTGTGCTGCCTTTTCCTTTAGAACTTGCAAAGCGTAACATTTTCGTGTGATCGATCGATAGAAATCCAGAACAAAATGACGAGGGCGGTGCTTTCCCGCTCGTTAGGCGGGCTAGTTTGAGTGATATGACGTGCTACAGTGCTGTCCACTTGCTCCATTTTTATGTAAGCAAGAGTTTACACTCTTACACAGGAGGAGTGTGAATCACCACGGATATGATTTTGATCGAGGGATAACTGTTCCCTGCCAAATAATGGAGCACTGTTAGCGATTGTAGCATGATAGTTAGGGCATCTCCAGCGCTGGCCCACAAATTTACACCGGTATCTGTCCGAGGACACTGATGGATGCCATCCGATGCTGCCCGCATACCTTTCAACAACTATATGAACTAACTGGACGAAATTTGTGCAAACAAAGCAAATTTCAAATTAACCGGATGAAATTCATTACATTTCGAAAACTTTTCCTACAAATTGGACAAAATTCATTACAAATTTTGCACAAACCATACTAAAAACTACTGTAAACCTAATCTAAACGATCGCCGGCGCCCGACCACCATGTCCGGCCATGAACCCGAGAAAGCTGGCCATTGCCTTTGCCTCCTCCTCATCCGCCTCGATAACCTCCTCCTCCGGAGCACAAGGTTCTGAAGATTTCTGCCTCCACGTCGCCGTCAAGCGGCTAATCGACCACCGATGTTTACCCCACCAAGCTTGGCGTCGACTGACTGGAGTAGCGGTGGCCTTCCTGGGACCAGAGCGGCGGCGACCTACCGTGTACTACCCTTCCTCGCTGTCGGCTGCGCCCGCGCACGCGCGCCGGCTTCGTGGTCATGGCGTTGGAGGGCGGCCGGGGGGGGGGGGTGCCGGCGATCTCCTTCGTTTGCTCCTGCGACAATACGTCGAAGAGAGCTTTGGAGCGCACCTGGAGCGGAGCCGGCGATGTCCCTCGTCTGCTCCTGCGACAGTACGTCCAAGAGAGCTTCGGAGCGCCCGGAGGCCATGGTTGGAGTGGTGCCGATAGAAGGAAGGGACTGGAGGAGAATAAGTGTGGGTCTTTGGTTATGGCTGGGAGCTGGGGCTCAAGTTAATATAGCGGGCGAATGACAATGAGCCGTGGCAGACGGATGGACGGCTGGCGCCGGAGTAGGTTCGTCGAGCGTGAATGTGGACGCTGCTTCAGTGGATTAACTGTAGATGCGTTGGGTTACTGACATGTGGGCCCAACGGGCATCTGGCCCGCATGTCAGTGACACACCAACTGCACCTGCAGTTAAGTCTGGTGAATGCGGCATTGATGTTCTGGAGAGACGGTGACTGTTTCAGGTGGGAAGCGCGCGCTAGCGATGGAAGGGGTTTCGGTAGGCCAGGGCAGTCAGACGCTGGCGTGGTGGTAAAGTGTGAACTCATGGATGACGAGCCTTTGAAGCATATGCGGCACGTATTGACAACTGCTCTTGTCGCCAGCTAGCCTTCGAGGACCACCATTAGACACCACACAACCATGCATAACTTACGAATAATGGACGAATCGATCAGACACACACTCGTGTGCAGTGGCACTAAGATCGGTCGCTCACGATAGTACATACTCCGTACCATAGTACCCTCTCTAGCCAGGCTGCTTTTTAGATTGTCGTTGCGATGGACGATATACATGAGCAAGGCGCTCCGAGTATGACCGTTGGTGTTGAGCCAGGTGAATACATGCTCGGCGTTCGTGTAGGCCTCCATCAAACATCTAAACAGTAATGTCAGGCACCGCCGGGGCGCACAGGTGATGGGCTTGCCGTTTGCATTGCGCCATGAGCAGGACTTTGATTCAGAGGGCGACATGCATGCATTAGCATGCTTTGACAGCGTGAGCATGAGTGTCTGATGCAAAGTATTTCATTTTCATTTGGCTGACGAGGGTGCGTTGCAGCAACGAGTTCGTGGTTTGATTCCCCACATACGCATAATTTGGGTTTTCACTCCCTCCATCCCAAAATAAGTGTCTTAACTTTGTACTAGCTCTAGTACAAAGTTGTACTAACCTTGAGACACTTATTTTGGGACAGAGGGAGTATTTCTTTCTGCATTGACAGGTAGGCCCACGTGGATAGATAAAGAACAGGAGCTGATGAGGTGCATGCAGACCGTTTGACTGGTCAACCAGACAAATACGGAGCTATATGCTGAGCCAGTGACCGTATAATCACTATATCTCGTATACAATGATCAAAGTGGGCTATCAAGATAAGTTCGATGACCACCAATGCATTTTACTCGGTAATAAATGACCAGGATTGAAGGGGAATCCAAATTTCCTTCGTCTTCTGTCCTTGAGCTCTTGACAAACCAATGCACTATACGGTTGTCCGGCCACTCCACCCCAGGGCTCTCACCAAGCGTGGTTCATGCCACCGCGCCACACACTAACCGGTAAGGTAGCGATGCCATCCCACCGCGCCAAGTTCCTCGCCGCCCACGACTGCACACAAAATGGTAAGGAAGCGATGGCATCCCGCCGTGCCGAGTTCATCGCTGCTCGCGACCTCACACCTATGTGGGAGGAATTTGAAGATGCCAAGGCCTAATGGGTGGTAGAGCAAGAGGCGGCCAAAGCCGCACAGAGGGAGCGGAAAAGTCAGAAAGCACTCAAGAAGAGAGAGGCCCGCCGCCGCAAGAAAGAAGAGGACGCACGTGCTGCTGTGGAGAGGTCGACGGAGATCCAAGCACGGTGGGGTGTCGCCGACTAAGCCGGGAAGGAGAAAGATGGCATCTAGCCAGCATGTGAGAAGTAGTAGTACTAGTAGTTAGTGTGTGTTTCTGTGTCTGAGTACGAGCATGTACCAGCACTACTAGTTACTACTGTAGTTTTTAGAGCAAATTACCAGTACATTAGCCTAGACTAAATGTAAAAATTCCTATCCTATGCATCAAATGGCATCTCTTTCTCTATAGGAATTGAGATGCATGTCATCTCACTTCCTATGATTTTCATATTCCTACAAAATTCCTATCCTATGAACGAAAGGAGGCCTCTGTTGGAGTAACTACTGTAGCTAGCAGTACTGCTGGTACAGTAGTTTTATTCAAGAAGCGGAATTCAATGAAGTCATGATGGTTCCTTCATACGAGCAACTTCAAAGTGGGAAAGTGGGCCTGTGATTTGACGGCTCATTAGTCATTGTTACTGCGGCGCAATGACCGGGGTGACTCTCCCTTGGAGTTCTGCGTGCATGGTAAGTGGACTAGGATGGTTGATGTCCCACATGTTGGCGAATGGAAGTATTCTTTCTGATATCAAGGAGCAAGGAAACTGCGTGGTATAGTATCACTACTGATTGGTTCTAAAAAAATAGTATCACTGCTGATTTATAATTATTTTTTATTTTTGATGAATGCTAGCGTTTCAAATCTTACGACGAAGAGTGCCAAACACAGCACGTGCTGGATGTCCCACACGTCAGCGAAAGGAGTGGGACATGAACAGCATGGTAGAGCCCAGCACAAAAAAATATCGTGGTAGAGAGCCTCCACTTCTTCCACTTCTGGGTCGGAGACCACACGTAGTAGTACAAAGTGCGACCTGGAGAGAAAGACACGTCTAGTTGGAAGGTCTCGGGGCATACACGTAAACAAATATAAAAGTTAATATGTGCCTCCAACTAATATAGTAGTAGTAGAGTACTTATGCACGTACTCCATAACATCACCGTGCATTGCACGTACAACATTTAGTGGTAGTACGTAGTAAGAGACAAATGCCGCCCAAGAGTTCCCTTCTCGACCTACTTTTGGGTGTTTGGTAGAGTGTATGGAGGGTGCATGAGTCCACACTAGTTTAGCACAAATACACTAGAAGCATGCATGAAGAGAGCATGCATGAAGAGGGGTGTTGAGTTGAGCATGCATGAAGAGGGAACAACTATGCTGAGAAGAGAACGCAACCAAACACACCCTATATGCCACGTATGTTCATACCATTTGTGCCTTTCTACTTCACTTACTGCGCTACATTACTTAGGTTCTTACGTCCACTCCTGGGTACATGTCCGTCTCGTAGTTCCAGTCCCATGTGTTCTTCATATAGATGGAACGATCCTTGCATGACACGTGCACCTTGATGCTAGATGTCTCGCGTGTTGGCAAAAGGATGAACAAAGCTCATGTAAAAAATAGAGTGGAAGAACATAGATTCCCGACGATCGAGAAGGAGCAAGGATCTCGTGGTGGAGCGTCTGCCCTCATAATATTTAATATTATTCAGCGATATAAAATCAACCAATCATCTCCACAGTGGACTGCAAGAGTACGAAACACGACAGCCCAGTGTAGTTACATCATACTAGTACATGGCTAACCCGCTCTATCACCATATTTCTTGGCTTCCGTGCGACACCTATCTCTAGTAATCCAGCAGCCTGTATCGCTTCTCCCTCCTCGTCTCTCTCAAAGTGCGCCGAGCTGGCATTTTTGCCGTCTATTGAGGTCGGTTAACTCATCACATGTTAGCGACATGCCAAGAGCATTCTAAAAAAAATTCCTTTCACGTTCCGTTTTCAAAAAAGAAAAAAAATCCTTTCACGTACGAATTTGACTGTATGCTTTGAGCAACTTGCATGTCCTATACTGCTCCTGTTTGGATACTCTAACTTAGCTAGAGGTTAGACTAACTCATGACTAACCCTGAACTAGCTGTAGCCAAAGAGGTGTTTGGGTGACAGGGTTAGTTTGACAATAAATGCACTTGATGGAGAGACAAAAGTGATTTTTTAGCGGTCCCAATGAGAACTATCTCCAGTTAGCATCTCTTGGGTGGGATAGTTTTTTTGGTGGCTTCGGTGCAACTTGATCCAATTTAGACCCTCATGCTTGGATACTTTAGGGCTATTTGAGCCCCAACTAGCTCAAACTAACTCTAACCCATGGATCCAAACAGGGCCTATGGCCAGCCTCGACGCGGAGCAGTCGCGTGCACCAGGAAGCGGCGCTCTCTCGGCCGTCGTGCCACTTCAAAGCTCGCGCCAGTGAGAGGTCGCCTCTGCTCTGGCCGGGCATTAATGCGGCACTGACGCTCCAGGGCGACGCTGACCGTTTCACGCGGGAAGCGCGCGTTGGCAAGGGAGTATAGGTTTTGAACTGTTTCAGGTGTAGTACTGGTAGTTTACAAAACTACGCAATTATTGCACTCAGTTTCCTAAGAAATTGTGGTAAAAATGTTACTCCGCAGCCCGCTTCCCTTCTCCTTCCTCTTCCATCGCCCACGCACATCCGCGGGAAGCGATCGGTCAACCCAGTGCTAGCACAAAAGGATGCATGCATGACCACTAAAATTTCCATATTAAAGCGCCGCTCTGACGGGAGTATGGCGTATGTTGTTACCTTCGGCCGGGCCATGGCTACCGGGCGACGGTGACCAGAGAAGAAGCGGCGGGAGGGGAATGAATGCAGCTACTGTTTGGGTTCGCCGTCCAGCTTAAATAAATGCACAACATCACATGTACCCGCGGGTGCACAAATTGTAACATACGTGTCTGCTTAAGTGGGCGTCACGTAACTGGTGTGTGTGTGTGTGTATGTGATTCTGAGAGACAGAGTGCATGTGTGCGACTCTACTCTTCGGGCATGTACTCAACCTTATCGGGATATAAGTATAATGGTATTTACTTTAGCTAGTGATTTACGTGGCCATGTTAACGTGGTTGTGTAAAAAAAGTGTCACTTCCTGCTCGTGATTTGCGTTATATAATTACAAGCAAGATGCTCGTGCATTGCACGGAACATCAATATGCATTTTTTTTATAAAACACCTGTTGTGATTGACCCATGCAGGAGTAATCCCATGTGTAAAAACCAATGATATCTCGAGAATGTCATCGAAAAAATGAAAGATGAGAGATAAGGTGAGGAGGAGTGGAGCGTGGTGGTGACTCGTGGTCGGAATGGGCGGAGGCATGGGGATGGACGGCGCCGGCAGGCGGCAGCGGCCACCATGCTAGATTGTTCCAGAGACTTCCTTTTTTAATTGCTGAGCAATGAGGTTGTGGGAGATAAGGATGTGGAGAGACGTGGGGGTATCTTTTGTAAAATTATCATAGTTTGCTTTCTATCCGTCAGATATAGATCAGACGGTCTATATTACAAGATGGCAGGCACACCATCATCGCCAACTCGTTTTTTATAAGGGTACATATGATAAGTTTGCTGACTACTAAAGTAAAGTGGAACTTGTCCATGTTATACAAGTAAATTAAGGTGATTGTTTATCAGTTGGGTAAGGTTGAATGAAGGGTGGTTGGAACAAATGCTCCGCCTAGAGCATGTGTGTTTGAGATGGAGTCTTAGTGTGTGTGTGTGAGAGAGAGAGAGAGAGATGGAGTCTTAGTGTGTGTGTGTGAGAGAGAGAGAGATGGAGTCTTAGTGTGTGTGTGTGTTTGTGTGTGTGTGTGTGTGTGTGTGTGTGTGTGTGTGTGTGTGTGTGAGGGAGTCCTAGATTAGGGGGTATCCGGACAGCCGGACCGTCTACAACGTCCGGAGTATTGAAGCGTGAAGATACAAGACTCAAGACTTAGGCCTGTGTCCGCATGGGACTCTCCTTTGCGTGGGAGGCAAGCTTGGCGATCCGGATATTATATTTCCTTCCTTGTAACCGACTCCATGTAAACCCTAGCTCTCTCCGGTGTCTATATAAACCGGAGAGGTTGGTCCATGAAGGCTGATCACAATTACATTCATACCATCATAGGCCAGCTCTTAGGGTTTAGCCTCTACGATCTCGTGGTAGATCTACTCTTGTACTACCCATATCATCAATATTAATCAAGCAGGAAGTAGGGTTTTACCTCCATCGAGAGGGCCCGAACCTGGGTAAACATCTGTGTCCCTTGCTTCCTGTTACCATCAGCCTTGACGCACAGATCGGGACCCCCTACCCGAGATCCGCCGGTTTTGACACCGACATTGATGCTTTCATTGAGAGTTCCTCTGTGTCGTCGCTGTCAGGCTCGATGGCTCCTTCAATCGTCATCAACGGCGCTATCGAGGGTGAGACTTTCCTCCCCGGACAGATCTTTGTGTTCGGCGGCTTCGCGCTGCGGGCCAATTCTGGCCACCTGGAGCAGATCGATAGCTATGCCCCCGGCCATCAAATCAGGTTCGGAAACCTGAACTACACGGTGGATATCTGTGGAGACTTGATCTTCGACGGATTCGGGTCAGCGCCAGAAGCGTCGAACAGTCACGATGAGCACGGCTTAGACCCGCCGTCAGACTTTGCTCGGGATATCACCCCGGCAGAAGCCTCGGACCTAAATCCGGGGCAGGTTGCTTCACCTAAGGATGGAGGGCTGGACCCCGCCCCGCAGGCCGTCCCCTCATCGGCGATGGAGCCGAATATAGGTCTCACCTTTGAGGGAGCCTGTGACTCTGGACCCCCGGATTCATATCCGGATGTAGGTTCCAGTCCGCACGCCCCCGAGCCCGCCGATCCTGGTTGGGCTCCGGTGATGGAGTTCACCCCGGCGGACGTCTTTCAGCACTCGCCCTTTGGTGACATGCTGGACTTATTGAAGTCTCTCTCCTTGTCAGGAGACTCCGGACCGAACTATGTCCGGCTCGTGTGGGAAGCGGACAACGACGGAATTCGTTGCCCACCCACCACCCACTTCATTGCCAAGATCGATGATCTAACCGACGTGCTTGACTTTGACTCCGAAGACATCGACGGTATGGAAGACGATGTAGGAGAATTACAGGAGCCACCGCTCACCGGGCGGTGGACGGCCACCTCCTCATATGATATATATATATATGGTGGACACTCCGAAGGAAACTAATGGCGACGAGGCAACGGAGGACAACCCCTCGGGAAGAAAATCAAAGAATGGGCGTTGTCGGCGCCGCTCCAAGCCCCGTCATAGCAATACAGGCCCCGGAGACGAAAATAATCCGGATGGCACCGAAGAAGAATATGACCCTGACCAGCCCGCCTTCGAGCAGGCCGAACAGGAAGATGAGCAGGCCAGCCCAGAAGAATAGGCGATAGACGCATACCCGGAGGAGGACAACTACATGCCCCCCTCCTAAGACGAGATCAGCCTCGATGACGACAAATTCGGCGTGCCTGAGGATCCCGTAGAACAGGAGCGCTTCAAGCGTAGGGTTATAGCCACTGCGAGGAGCCTAAAGAAGAAGCAGCAGCAACTCCAAGCTGATCAAGACCTGCTCACAGATAGATGGACTGAACTCCTGGCAGCCGAGGAATATGGACTCGAACGCCAAACGGCTGACCGGCCACCCCGTGGCCGGGATAAAACGGGATACCAGCCCGCACCCCCACTCCAATACAATACGGCTCAGGGCAACAGGCACGACCTGCAAGATATTCTGGAAAACAAAGTAGGACAGCCAAGATCGATCTACGGATCGAGGGGGCGCGCCCTAGCGCGCGACGATGACTGTCGTGCCGGATACATCATCAACAAGTCCGACCAGGCTGAACATAGCAACCCAGAATAATCCGACCTGCGTAGCCACATAGACCGGCACAGAGGCGCCGCACACCCCCTCTGCTTCATTGACGAAGTGATGGATCATGAATTCCTAGAAGGATTCAAACCCGTAAACATCGAATCATACGATGGCACAAAAGACCCCGCAGTATGGATCGAAGATTTCCTTCTCCACATTCACATGGCCCGTGGAGATGATCTACACGCTATCAAGTATCTCCCCCTTAAGCTCAGGACCAGCCCGACACTGGTTAAATAGCCTGCCAGCAAATTCCATTGGCGGTTGCGAAAACATGGAAGACACATTCCTTGACAACTTCCAGGGCACATATGTGCGACCACCGGACGCTGATGACCTGAGCCACATTACTCAACAGCCTGGAGAGTCAGCCCAGAAATTCTGGACTCGGTTCCTCACTAAAAAGAACCAAATAGTCGACTGTTCGGACACTGAAGCCCTGGCGGCTTTTAAGCATAATATCCGTGACGAGTGGCTCGCTCAACACCTCGGCTAGGAAAAACCCAAGTCTATGCCAGCTCTCACAACCCTAATGACCCGTTTTTGTGCGGGTCAGGATAGTTGGTTGGCTCGCAGCGGCACCACACCACATTCCGGCACTTCGGACGGCCGCGATGCTAACGGCAAGCCACGGCGCAACAGACATAAGAGATGGAACAACGGCGACAACAGTGAAGACACGGCAGTCAACGCTGGATTCAACGGACCTAAGTCCTGAAAGCAGAAAAAGCCGTTCAAAAGAAATAATGAGGGACCGTCCAGTCTGGACCGCATACTAGAGCACTCGTGCCAAATTCATGGCACACCGGACAAACCAGCCAACCACACCAATAGAGACTGCTGGGTGTTCAAACAGGCCGGCAAGATAAACGCCGAAAATAAGGACAAGGGGCTGCACAGCGACGATGATGATGAGCCCCGGCGTCCGAATATGGGGGGGACAAAAGAAATTCCCCCCCAGGTGAACGGTCAACATGATCTACACCACCCACATGCCCAAGCGGGAACGGAAGCGGGCATTACGGGACGTTTATGCGATGGAGCCAGTCGCCCCCATGTTCAATCCATGGTCAGCTTGTCCGATCACCTTTGACCGTAGGGATCACCCTACCAGCATCCGTCACGGCGGCTCAGCCGCATTGGTCTTAGACCCAATCATCGACGGATTCCACCTCACGCGTGTCCTTATGGACGGCGGCAGCAGCCTGAACCTGCTTTATCAGGACACAGTGCGCAAGATGGGCATTGATCCTTCAAGGATCAAGCCCACTAAAACTACCTTTAAAGGTGTTATTCCTGGAGTAGAGGCCCGCTGCACGGGCTCTATAACATTGGAAGTGGTCTTCGGATCCCCAGACAACTTCAGGAGCGAAGAGCTAATCTTCGACATCGTCCCTTTCCGCAGTGGCTACCACGCACTGCTCGGACGAACCGCATTCGCTAGATTCAATGCGGTGCCACACTATGCATATCTCAAGCTCAATATGTCGGGACCGTGCGGGGTCATCACTGTCAATGGAAATATGGACCGCTCCCTTCGAACTGAAGAGCATATGGCAGCCCTCACGGCAGAAGTACAATGCGGCCTCCTCCGACAAACCAATCCGGCGACAGCTTCGAGCATTGTCAAACGAGTCCGGAGCACCCCGCAACAGGATCATCATGAATGTCAAGATCGTGATTAGCAGTTCGGCCTCCACTCAAGACGCACCAAAGCAGCATTCGTGCCACACGTACATAATTACGCACTCAAGATACCTTGGGCATAGGCGGAGGCGCATCAATGACTCAGATGATAGTACGGGTACCCGCCAAATACCTTCATACCCTTTCCCTCTTACATTTCAGGACACCGCGTTAGTGCAGCATCCTCAGAAGAGCCTAATTGCCAGACTCATATGGAAGAGACATCCAAGGAGGCAACAGACATTGTGCGCAGAAGGAAATACCCAGGTGGAATCTATTTACGCTCATTATACCTGCTTCATCTATCTGTACACAGCTTGCCCCGGGATAGGACATGTCAAATAGTCCTATTTGTATCTCTGCTTAATGCATCCATTGTAAACATACACTTAAACATATTTTTCGTCAATGGGAGATTATATATAGCGTCAGCTTATTATCCTTATTTGAGTATTTTTCTCTTATAAATGTTTATTTGGTATTGCATCCGTACACCTTGGTACGACCAGTTTGCCAGGGGCTTCTGATGGTGCCCCAAAGTATGGCAAATAAAGTCCGAACACTTTAAACAGTGCGGCACCCCGAACTTATATCATTATATGCATCAGCTCGGAATCATGTCTTGGGTCTACAGTTGGGATAGCCCGGCTCCCTTGTTTTGGTGCCTTACGTTCCGTTATATCGGCTAAGGTAGCGCTGGGAGAACTACTGTGATTGTGTCTCGGTTCTTCTGGACGAGCACCTCAGTAGAGAAAGCCGAAAATTGACCGGCATGATGTGGCGAGAGCTGGTCGCTGTTCGAGAGGTCTTAAAATCCTTAAAGATTTTCCGCTTTAGGCGACATATCGGCTTTATCTGATCTAGGCGTGTATAGCGCCCCGATTCGGCCTTCCGGATTCCAGGGGCTTCGCCGAAATTTAAAATTGTAGACTTCTATGGCTAAGTGAAAGTTATCAAGCCACATAGTCCGATTGCCTTGTTCGCTGTGCCGGACACCTCCTTAAAGGACCAAACATTTGGATAAAGTGTGTCCGGGTTTTCCACGAACACCCAAGTACTAGTTACGTGGGGGAGGAAGCCGACGACTGGCCTACTTTCAGAATTTTATAAACAGCCGCACAGAAGGTAATATTTTAAATAACGAAAGCGCAACATAGCGCAAGTAACTTCGTACTTAAAATACAAATATGACAGAAGTGAATTCATTCAAAAATGGTGTCCTTGGTACATTCATCAGCGACGAGACAAGCACCCTTCGTAACGCCATCATAGTACAGCTTGGGATGGCGATGCGCCTTCCCCTCCGGTGGCCCGCCCTTGACCAGCTTCTCCGCATCCAACTTGCCCTAATGCACCTTGACGTGGGCAAGGGCCCGGCGGGCACCCTCGATGCACACGGATCGCTTGATCACTTCAAGCCGCGGGCAGGCATCCACCATCCGCTTGATCAGGCCGAAGTAGCTATTGGGCATGAGCTCACCAGGCCACATCCAGACTATGAAACCTTTCATAGCCAGTTCGGCGGCCCTGTGGAGTTCGACCAACTAATTCAGTTGGTCACTCAGAGGCATCGGGTGTTTGGCCCCAACATACTGGGACCAGAACAGCTTCTCCATTGAGTTCCCCTCCTGGGCACGGTAGAACTCCGCAACGTCTGATACGCTGCATGGCAGATCTGTGAACGCCCCTGGAGAGCTCCGAATTCGAGTAAGTAAAAGAAACGCCTCCTCCACATGTTTGCTTTGCATAAAGAACTTATTACCCGCTGCTATCTTCTTGGCCTCCTGGATCTCCTGCTGTGCTTTCTCGGCTTCGGCCTTGGCGTCCTTCAAATTCAAAAGGGCCTTCGCAAGCTTGGCCTCTTTCACCTTCAGATCATGCTCCACGGACTCGCATTTCTTGCCGAGGTCCTGGAGCTCTTGCTGTACCTCACCAACCCTAGCACTTTGCTTCTCGCGCTCCTTACACTCCCCGGCCGCCCTGTCTTCGGCCTCGGACAGCGCTGATGTCTACTACACAACCTTCTTGTTGTAGATGTTGTTGGGCCTGCAAGTGCACAGGTTTGTAGGACAGTAGCAAATTTCCCTCAAGTGGATGACCTAAGGTTTATCAATCCGTAGGAGGTGTAGGATGAAGATGGTCTCTCTCAAACAACCCTGCAACCAAATAACAAAGAGTCTCTTGTGTCCCCAACACACCCAATACAATGGCAAATTGTATAGGTGCACTAGTTCGGCGAAGAGATGGTGATACAAGTGCAAAATGGATGGTAGATATAGGTTTTAGTAATCTGAAATAATAAAAACAGCAAGGTAACTAAAGATAAAAGTGAGCGTAAACGGTATTGCAATGATAGGAAACAAGGCCTAGGGTTCATACTTTCACTAGTGCAAGTTCTCTCAACAATAATAACATAGATAGATCATATAATAAGCCCTCAACATGCAACAAAGAGTCACTTCGAAGCCACTAATAGCGGAGAACAAACGTAGAGATTATGGTAGGGTATGAAACCACCTCAAAGTTATTATTTCGGATCAATCTGTAAAAGAGTTCGTACTAGAATAACACCTTAATATACAAATCAACCAAAACCCTAATGTCACCTAGATACTCCATTGTCACCTCAAGTATCCGTGGGCATGATTATACGATATGCATCACACAATCTCAGATTCATCCAACCAACATAAAAGTACTTCAAAGAGTGCCCCAAAGTTTCTATCAGAGAGTCAAGAACGTGTGCCAACCCCTATGCATAGGTTCCCAATGTCACAAAACCCGCAAGTTGATCACCAAAACATACATCAAGTGGCACATGATATCCCATTGTCACCACAGATAATCATGGCAAGACATACATCAAGTGTTCTCATAAAAGACTCAATCCGATAAGATAACTTCAAAGGGGTACTCAATTCATCACAAGAGAGTAGAGGGGGAGAAACATCATAAGATCCAACTACAATAGCAAAGCTCGGGATACATCAAGATCATGCCATAGAGGAACACGAGAGAGAACACGAGAGAGAGAGAGATCAAACACATAGCTACTGGTACATACCCTCAGCCCCGAGGGTGAACTACTCCCTCCTCGTCATGGATAGCGCCGGGAGGATGAAGATGGCCACCGGTGATGGGTTCCCCCTGTGGCAGGGCGCCGGGACGGGCTCCCGAGAGGTTTTTGGTGGCTACAGAGGCTTGCGGCGGCGGAACTTCCGATCTATCGTCTGTTCTGGAAGTTTTAGGGTACGTAGGTATATATGGGTGAAAGAAGTACGTCGGTGGACCGAAGGGGGGGCCACGAGGCAGGGGGGCGCGCCCCAGGGGGGGTGGGCGCCCCCCCACCCTCGTGAGCACCTCCCTTCTTTCCTGACGTGCACTCCAAGTCCATCGGGTGGCTTCCCTTCCAAAAATAACTTCTCTAGTTGATTTCGTTCCGTTTTGACTCCGTCTGATATTCATTTTCCTTGAAACACTAAAATAGGCATAAAACAGCAAATCTAGGCTGGGCCTTCGGTTAATAGATTAGTCCCAAAAATAATATAAAAGTGGATAATAAAGCCCAATATTGCCTAAAATAGTAGATAAAGTAGCATGGAGCAATCAAAAATTATAGATACGTTGGAGACGTATCAAGCATCCCCAAGCTTAATTCCTGCTCGTCCTCGAGTAGGTAAATGATAAAAAAGAATTTTTGATGCAGAGTGATACTTTGGCATAATTTCAATGTAATTCTTCTTACTTGTGATATGAATATTCAGATCCAAAAGATTCAAGACAAAAGTTCATACTGACATAAAAATAATAATACTTCAAGCATACAAACAAAGAATCATGTCTTCTCAAAATAATATGGCCAAAGAAAGTTATCCCTACAAAATCATATAATCTGGCTATGCTCTATCTTCACCACACAAAATATTTAAATCACGCACAACCCCGATGAAAAGCTAAGCAATTGTTTCATACTTATGACATTCTCAAGACTTTTTCAATCTTCACGCAATACATGAGCGTGAGCCATGGATATAACACTATATGTGGAATAGAATGGTGGTTGTGGAGAAGACAAAAAGAGGGAAGATAGTCTCACATCAACTAGGCGTATCAATGGGCTATGGAGATGCCCATCAATAGATATCAATGTGAGTGAGTAGGGATTGCCATGCAACGGATGCACTAGAGCTATAAGTATATGAAAGCTCTACAAAAGAAACTAAGTGGGTGTGCATCCAACTCGCTTTCTCACGAAGACCTAGGGCATTTTGAGGAAGCCCATCATTGGAATATAGAAGCCAAGTTCTATAATGAAAAATTCCCACTAGTATATGAAAGTGACAAAATGAGAGACTCTGTATCATGAAGATCTTTGTGCTACTTTGAAGCACAAGTGTGGTAAAAGGATAGTAACATTGTCCCTTCTCTCTTTTTCTCTCATTTTTTTATTTGGGCCTTTTCTCTTCTCTTTTTTTATGGCCTCTTTTTTTTCGTCTGGAGTCTCATCCCGACTTGTGGGGGAATCGTGGTCTCCATCATCCTTTCCTCACTTGGGACAATGCTCTAAAAATGATGATCACCACACTTTTATTTTTCTTACAACTCAACAATTACAACTCGATTCTTAGAACAAGGTATGACTCTATATGAATGCCTCCGGTGGTGTACCGGGATATGCAATGAATAAAGAGTGACATGTATGAAAGAATTATGAACGGTGGCTTTGCCACAAATACGATGTCAACTACATGATCATGCTAGCAATATGATGGAGCGTGTCATAATAAATGGAACGGTGGAAAGTTGCATGGCAATATATCTTGGAATGGCTATGGAATTGCCACAACAGGTAGGTATGGTGGTTATTTTGAGGAAGATATATGGTGGGTGTATGATACCGGCGAAAAGTGAGCGGTATTAGAGAGGCTAGCAATGGTGGAAGGGTGAGAGTGCGTATAATCCATGGACTCAACATTAGTCATGAAGAACTCATATACTTATTGCAAAAATCTAGAAGTTATGAAAGCAAAGTATTACGCGCATGCTCCTAGGGGGATAGATTGGTAGGAAAAGACCATCACTCGTCCCCGACCGCCACTCATAAGGAAGACAATCAATAAATAAATCATGCTCCGACTTCATCACATAACGGTTCACCATACGTGCATGCTACGGGAATCACAAACTTCAACACAAGTATTCTTTAAATTCACAACTACTCAACTAGCATGACTCTAATATCACTACCTCCATATCTCAAAACAATTATCAAGTATCAAACTTTTCTTAGTATTCAACACACTCATAAGAAAGTTTCACATATCTTGAATACCAAGTATATTAATATTAAGCAAATTACCATGCTATTAACGACTCTCAAAATAATCTAAGTGAAGTATGAGAGTTGATCTATTTCTTCAAAATAAAACTAAACCATGCTCTAAAAGGTATAAGTGATGCACTAGAGAAAATGACAAACTACTCCGAAAGATATAAGTGAAGGTCAATGAGTAGCTAAATAATTATGCAACTATGCAAAGACTCTCTCTTATTTAATAATTTCAGATCTTGATACTTTATTAAAACAGCAAGAAAATCTAGAGAAAACTACATTGCAAGGATAGCACAACTCATGTGAAGAAGCAAAAACTTAGGCTCAACCGATACTAACCGATAGTTGTTGAAGAAGAAAGGTGGGATGCCTACCGGGGCATCCCCAAGCTTAGATGCTTGAGACTTCTTGAAATATTATCTTGGGGTGCCTTGGGCATCCCCAAGCTTGAACTTTTGTGTCTCCTTAATTCATCTCATATCATGGTTTCTCTTTTTATCAAAAGCTTCATTCACAACAAACTCAACAAGAACTCGTGTGATAGGTTAGTATAAACCAATGCAAAACCTTATCATTTTCTACTGTACAAATCACTAACATTATTATTCAACATTTCATACTAAATGCCTATGCATATTTAATACTCCTATCATCAAATAGAATCATTAAACAAGCAAACATATGCAAACATAACAGCAATCTGCCAGAACAGTACAGTCTGTAAAGAATGCAAGAGTATCAATACTTCCCTAACTCCAAAAATTATGAACTAAAATTCCCACTGTAATAAATTTATCAGAGCTCATCATGCAAAAAGTTTCAACATTATATCATTCTCTGACTTTTCTAGGGAATTTTTGCAACAGCGGTAAACTTTCTGTTTTCAAACAGCAACATGTAAACTAGCAAAATAAGCATGGCAATAGGCTATCCTTGACTTTTTTATTGAAAATAAAGGTGCAGAACATTAATCTAAATAACAGAAAGCAAAAACTAACAAAAGAAAATAACATGACGCTCTAAGCAAAACAGATATCATGTGGTGAATAAAAATATAGCTCCAAGTAAAGTTACCGATGAACGAAGATGAAAGAGGGGATGCCTTCCGGGGCATCCCCAAGCTTAGGCTCTTGGTTGTCCTTGAATATTACCTTGGGGTGCCTTGGGCATCCCCAAGATTAGGCTCATGCCACCCCTTATTCCATAGTCCATCGAATCTTTACCCAAAACTTGAAAACTTCACAACACAAAACTCAACGGAAAACTCGTAAGCTCCGTTAGTATAAGAAAATAAAACCACCACTTAGGTACTGTAATGAACTCATTCTAAATTCATATTGGTTTAATATCTACTGTACTCCAACTTATCTATGGTTCATACCCTCTGGTACTACTCATAGATTCATCAAAATAAGCAAACCACACATAGAAAACAGAATCTGTCAAAAACAGAATAGTCTGTAGTAATCTGTAACTAACGCAAACTTCTGGAACTCCAAAAATCCTACCAAATTAGGAATCCCTAAGCAATTTGTATACAAATCCAGAGCAAAAAGAATAAGTTCAGAAGCACGTTTCTGTGAATTAAAAAAACTAATTTACTGGGTGCAAAAGTTTCCGATTTTCAGCAGGATCAACACAACTATCACCGTAAGCTATCCTAAAGGTCTTACTTGGCACTTTATTGAAACAAAAGCTATAAAAAATGATTACTACAGTATCATAATCATGTGGACACACAAAAACAGTAAGGATAAATATTGGGTTGTCTCCCAACAAGCGCTTTTCTTTAATGCCTTTTCAAGCTAGGCATGATGATGACAATGATGCTCACATAAAAGATAAGAATTGAAACATAACAGGACTATCATGAAGCATATGACTAGCACATTTAAGTCTAACCCACTTCCTATGCATAGGGATTTTGTGAGAAAACAACTTATGGGAACAATAATCAACTAGCATAGGGAGGTAAAACAAGTATAGCTTCAAGATTTTAAGCACATAGAGAGGAAACTTGACATTATTGCAATTCCTACAAGCATATGTTCCTCCCTCATAATAATTTTAAGTAGCATCATGAATGAATTCAACAATATAGCCAGCACCTAAAGCATTCTTTTCATGATCTACAAGCATAGAAAATTTACTACTCTCCACATAAGCAAAATTCTTCTCATGAATAGTACTGGGAGCAAACTCAACAAAATAATTATCATGTGAGGCATAATCCAATTGAAAGCTAAAATCATGATGACAAGTTTCATGGTTATGATTATTCTTTAAAGCATACGTGTCATCACAATAATCATCATAGATAGGAGGCATGCTTTCATCATAGTAAATTTGCTCATCAAAGCTTGGGGGACAAAAAAATATCATCTTCATCAGACATAGCTTCCCCAAGCTTGTGGCTTTGCATATCATTAGCAGCATGGATATTCAAGGAATTCATACTAACAACATTGCAATCATGCTCATCATTCACATATTTTATTCCAAGCATTCTATGTTATTCTTCTTCTAGTACTTGAGCACAATTTTCCTTTCCATCATACTCACGAAAGATATTAAAAATACGAAGGGTATGAGACAAACTCAATTCCATTTTTTGTAGTTTTCTTTTATAAACTAAACTAGTGATAAAACAAGAAACAAAAAGATTCAATTGCAAGATCTAAAGATATACCTTCAAGCACTCACCTCCCCGGCAACGGCGCCAGAAAAGAGCTTAGTTGACGGGGTGTGAGTGAGTGCCCTTTTACCTAGCCTCCCCGGCAACGGCGCCAGAAAAGAGCTTGATGTCTACTACACAACCTTCTTCTTGTAGACGTTGTTGGGCCTGCAAGTGCACATGTTTGTAGGACAGTAGCAAATTTCCCTCAAGTGGATGACCTAAGGTTTATCAATCCGTAGGAGGCGTAGGATGAAGATGGTTTCTCTCAAACAACCCTGCAACCAAATAACAAAGAGTCTCTTGTGTCCCCAACACACCTAATACAATGGAAAATTGTATAGGTGCACTAGTTCGGCGAAGAGATGGTGATACAAGTGCAAAATGGATGGTAGATATAGGTTTTTGTAATCTGAAATAATAAAAACAGCAAGGTAACTAAAGATAAAAGTGAGCGTAAACGGTATTGCAATGATAGGAAACAAGGCCTAGGGTTCATACTTTCACTAGTGCAAGTTCTCTCAACAATAATAACATAGATAGATCATATAATAAGCCCTCAACATGCAACAAAGAGTCACTCCGAAGCCACTAATAGTGGAGAACAAACGTAGAGATTATGGTAGGGTACGAAACCACCTCAAAGTTATTCTTTCAGATCAATCTATAAAAGAGTTCGTACTAGAATAACACCTTAAGATACAAATCAACCAAAACCCTAATGTCACCTAGATACTCCATTGTCACCTCAAGTATCTGTGGGCATGATTATACGATATGCATCACACAATCTCAGATTCATCCAACCAACATAAAAGTACTTCAAAGAGTGCCCCAAAGTTTCTATCGGAGAGTCAAGAATGTGTGCCAACCCCTATGCATAGTTTCCCAATGTCATGAAACCCGCAAGTTGATCACCAAAACATACATCAAGTGGCACATGATATCCCATTGTCACCACAGATAATCATGGCAAGACATACATCAAGTGTTCTCATAAAAGACTCAATCCAATAAGATAACTTCAAAGGGGAAACTCAATTCATCACAAGAGAGTAGAGGGGGAGAAACATCATAAGATCCAACTACAATAGCAAAGCTCGGGATACATCAAGATCGTGCCATAGAGGAACACGAGAGAGAACACGAGAGAGAGAGATCAAACACATAGCTACTGGTACATACCCTCAGCCCCGAGGGTGAACTACTCCCTCCTAGTCATGGATAGCGCCGGGATGATGAAGATGGCCACCGGTGATGGGTTCTCCCTCCGGCAGGGCGCCGGAATGGGCTCCCGAGTGGTTTTTGGTGGCTACAGAGGCTTGCGGTGGCGGAACTCCCGATCTATCTTCTGTTCTGGAAGTTTGAGGGTACGTAGGTATATATGGGTGAAAGAAGTACGTCGGTGGACCGAAGGGGGGGCCACGAGGCAGGGGGCGCGCCCCAGGGGGGGGGGGGGTGGGCACGCCCCCACCCTCTTGAGCACCTCCCTTCTTTCCTGACGTGCACTCCAAGTCCATCGGGTGGCTTTCCTTCCAAAAATAACTTCTCCAGTTGATTTCGTTCCGTTTTGACTCCGTCTGATATTCCTTTTCCTTGAAACACTGAAATAGGCATAAACAACAAATCTGGGCTGGGCCTCCGGTTAATAGGTTAGTCCCAAAAATAATATAAAAGTGGATAATAAAGCCCAATATTGCCTAAAATAGTAGATAAAGTAGCACGGAGCAATCAAAAATTATAGATACATTGGAGACGTATCAAGCGCCTTCTTTAGGGACGCCACTTCAGCGGTGTCCCCTGTTACACGGTCACGACACTTAGATGTTAGACCCACCAATTTTGCCTATCCTTAAATGCATAATAGCGGGAATTACTTACCCTTGTTCTCTTTGAGCTGCCTCTTCGTGAAGTGGAGCTCTCCCTGCGCCTGCTCCAGGTCCCGCTTCAGATCGGCAACCTCGGCAGTACGGGGAGCAGCAGCAAGCAGCATAGCCTGCCTATTCACAATAATACTTATGATTAGACTCTGCAGATTATAATTGACCCTCTGCTTGGCTTTTCTTTCCGAACGCCAAACTAAGTATCAGGGGCTACTACCTATCGGGTGGTAATTTTGCACATATTTATTACTTACCTCGAAGCCTGTTAGGAGGCTGGTGCAAGCTTCGGTTAGTCCGCTTTTGGCAGACGAAACCTTCTGAATCACCGTACTCATAAGAGTATGGTGCCCCTTGTCAGTGTCAAAACCGGCGGATCTCGGGTAGGGGGTCCCGAACTGTGCGTCTAGGCGGATGGTAACAAGAGACAAGGGACACGATGTTTTTACCCAGGTTCGGGCCCTCTCGATGGAGGTAAAACCCTACTCCTGCTTGATTGATATTGATGATATGGGTAGTAAAAGAGTGGATCTACCACGAGATCAAGGAGGCTAAACCCTAGAAGCTAGCCTATGGTATGATTGTTGTTTGTGCTATGGACTAAAAACCTCCGGTTTATATAGACACCGGAGAGGGCTAGGGTTACACAGAGTCGGTTACAAAGGTAGGAGATCTACATATCCGTATTGCCAAGCTTGCCTTCCACGCCAAGGAAAGTCCCATCCGGACACGGGACGAAGTCTTCAATCTTGTATCTTCATAATCTTGGAGTCCGGCCAATGATGATAGTTCGGCTATCCGAACACCCCCTAGTCCAGGACTCCCTCAGTAGCCCCTGAACCAGGCTTCAATGACGATGAGTCCAGCGTGCATATTGTCTTCGGCATTGCAAGGTGGGTTCCTCCTCCGAATAATTCGTAGAAGATTGTGAACGCCATGATAATGTCCGGCTCTGCAAAATAAATTCCACATATCTCCATAGAGAGAATAATTGTTACACAAGTTCAATCGGCTGACGTATTCGTGGCGTGATGTCACACCACGGCCAAGCCTTTACTCGAATCGTTTTTATTATTCCACCTCAGCGTGTTTAGCGAAGCGGTTTCCTTGGCACGTCTTGTCGAAGCAGAGATCGTGTTCCCCGTATTTCGGGATTCCTATCAATACGGACGTGGGTAACCCAACCGCACCATTGATTGCGGCGCTTGGGAGATAAGCGAGTTTTACCAGGCCGGTGGGGACGCATAGTTTCGTCCGCCCATATATAAGGGGATAAGGATCCACCTTTTTACCTACGCCTCCTTCCTCCTTTGCTTATCCATCTCCGCGCACTTGAGATCCTGCGCCCAAGTCCGCACATCTCACCTCAACCTTCTTCAACCATGTCCGGAGCGGGAGGCAAGTGGATGGCCTCCTCCGTCACGGAGGGGCACATCAAGAAGCTGCGCGACGCCGGATATTTGTCCAGCGATATCGCGCACCGGCTCCCCGAGAGGGGCAGCTCGTCCCCACCCCCGGGCCCCATGAGAGGGTGGTATTCCTTCCCCATTTCCTCCGTGGACTGGGCTTCCCACTCCACCCCTTTGTCCGGGGGATCATGTTCTACTATGGCCTGGATTTCCATGATCTGGCCCCAAATTTCATCCTCAACATCTCGGTGTTTATCGTCGTGTGCGAGGCCTTCCTCTGCATCCAGCCCCACTTCGGCTTGTGGCTCAAGACCTTTAATGTCAAGCCGAAGGTTGTGAAGGGAAGCCAAGCGGAGTGCGGAGGCGCCATGGTGGGCAAGATGCCCAACGTCACTTGGCTCGAGGGCGCCTTCGTGGAAACCATCAAAGGGTGGCAATCGGGGTGGTTCTACATCACCGAGCTGCGCGACCCTGAATGGGCAGCGGTCCCCGAATTCAGATCTAGCATCCCCATGCGGCTTACTTCCTGGAAAGAGAAGGGCCTGCTGTGGGGCAGTTCGGAAGAGCTGACCGGACTCCAAACCCTGGTGAACAAGAAGCTCAAGCTTGTCAATGTAATCCAGGTCATGCTCATCCGCCGGATTCTCCCCTGCCAACAGCGGGACTTCAACTTGTGGGAGTTTGATCCGGCACAACACCGGACCTTGAGCGGGCTCTTCGACACTACGTACGAAGAGGCCTGGAAGGTGCTGTTCAAGGGCGCCAAGGCTCCCGCGTCCGCTACCGAAGATCGCGGATTCAGCTCGCAGCGTCCGGCTAGCGAGGTAAGCCATGTTATCCTTTATGGGACACTTGCTTTTCATAGTTTGACTATATGTGGGATCTAAACCCCCAATACCTTTAACAGGCCTGGCAGGAGACATCCGGACAGGTTAAATGTCCGGCTCCCCTTCCAGAGGACCTAGCGGATGCCCGTTTGATAGGGCTGCTGGTCCCGGCACCCTACGCGGTGCCGAAGAAGAAGGCCAAGAAGAAGGCCACGGGAACCCGGAGGAGTTCCCGGCGTCAGGTGTTATCGGATTCATCGTCCGATGACTCCGAGGCGGACTCCTCCCACGAGGACGAGGAGGAGAAGAAAGAGGCCTCTCCCCCAGTGGGGGGAGAGAAGAAAAGGAAGGGCTCCCCAACAAGGGAGGCCAAAGGGTCCAAGAAGGGAAGGGCCCTTCCCCCGGACTGTTCCGCCAACGCCGGCGACGGCGACGAGGATTGGCCTTCAAGGGCCAAGCCCCTGGCGAGATCGTAAGTATCCGGACTCCTAAATGATTCATAATTTTTCTTTTTGTCGCACGGTGTCTTTCTAACGCCGCATACAACCCTGTAGTCCGCCCAAGGACGATCTTCCCGCTTCGTCGAGCGGGTCCTTGGGTACGTCGGATGTGGACAACACTTCACTTCCGACCGCCTCCTCCCCCCCCCCCCACGTGACGACGCTGAGGTGGGATCCCGGAAAGGGACCCACCAGGAGGAGGAGGCCCTGAAGGTGCCGCAAGGCAACCTCCCGGACTTTGGACCGGACTCCACACCGAAACCTGCAGTGGTTCCGGAGTCCGGCGGGCGGCCCCTTCATAAGAAGGGCAAGACTGTGACGCCGGTGGCCTCCGTCCAACCGGAGGCGCCGGATAACTTGCTAGAGGCGCTCAATGGCGCTTCCATCGAAGAGGAACACCGCACTGTCATGAGTGCGGTGATTCAGAAGGTTCAGCTCGCCAAGAGCGGGCTGACCGAAGCCTGCAGCAGCCTTCTAACAGGCTTTGAGGTAAGAATTTTAAGATATGTAAAATAGTACCGCATAGACAGTAGCCCCGGATGCTCGGTTTGGTGTTCGGAAAGAAAAGCCGGACTGAGGATCTAAAAAGGTATACGCAGTAGTCTTAACAAAAATATGTCAATATGGGAATGCAGGCTGCGCTGCTGACCTCTGCCGCACTGACTGCGGAGGTCAATGCCTTGAAGCAGAGCCTCGAGCGGTCCGAGAGCAAGCTCGGCCGTGTCAAGAAGCAGCTCGAGGACAAGGAAGGTGAGTAACACCTTGTTAAAATTGTACCTTACAGAAAAGGATTTGGTTGCAAGAGGAATGACAAGGATAACGTGGGTACTCCAGGGGCTACGAACGAGGTGGCGACCCTGAAGGAGGCGGTGTCTGCGGCCGAACATAAGGCGGCCGCGGAGCGCGCCGAGCGAGAGAAGCAGGAGGCGCGGGTGGCGGAGGTACGGCAAGAGCTCCAGGCTCTCGTGGACAAACACGAGAGTTTGGAGCGTGACTCGAAGACTCGAGAGTCCGAGCTTGCGTCGGCTCTTGAGAGTGCCAAAGCCGCTAAGGCCGAAGCCCACAAGGCCCTCCAGGAGATTGAGGCATTGAATAAGATAGCGGTGGGTAAGGCATTCTTCATGCAAAGCAAGCATGTAAAAGTGAATTACCTGTTACTTACCCGAATTCGGAGCTCTCCAGGAGCGTTCGCAGATCTGCCCCGTAGCGTGTCCGATGCTGCCGCTTTCTACAGAGCCGAGGAGGGGAGCTCGACGGAGAAGGTGTTCTGGTCTCAGTATGCTGAGGCCGGACATCCGGTGCCCCTTAGCGACCAGCTGAAGCAGCTGGTCGAGCTCCACAAGGTGGCCGAACAGGCCATGAGGGGCCTCATAGTTCGGCTGTGGCCCAAAGAGGCCATGCCTGGGAGCTACTTCGGCCTGGTGCGGCGGCTGGTGGATGCTTGTCCATGGGTTGAAGTCATCAAGCATTCCGCCTGCATTGAAGGTGCCCGTCGGGCCCTTGCCCGTGCTAAAGTGCACTGGGGCAAGATGGATGCTGAGAAGCTTGTGACGGACGCGCCACCGCCGGGCAAGGAGTATCGCACGCCCGAGATGTATTATAAGGGTGTCCTGAAGGGTGCCCGCATTATTGCGGGTGAGTGCTCCAAAGATGTAATATTTGAGTAGACTCGCATTTTGTTATCCTGTGCGCTGAAAACTTTGTTCATATGCGCTAAGCAACGCTTGTTAATTTAAAATATTACCTTCTGTGCGGCCGTTTTTCAAATCTGAGAGATGGCAAGTCGTCGGCTTCAGCCCCCATGCCACGAGTGCTGGGGTGTTCGGGATAAACTTGAGCGCTCTTGTTCCCATTTTTGGGTCCATCTAGGGAGGCGCTCAACACAACGAACGAGGCAACCGGACTTATAATGCTTGAACACTCTCACTTAGCCATAGAATTCTATAATTTTAAATTTCGGCGAAGCCCCTAGTGTTCGGAAGGCCGAATTCGGGGCGCTATCCACGCTTGGGCCGGACAAAGCCGGTTCCTCGCTCTAAGCGGCATAAGTCTTTAGGGACTCGAAAAAACCTCTCGAACAGCGACCGGCTCTCGCCCCATCATGACGGTCAGTTTTAGCTTTCTCCACTGAGGTGCTCGCCCAGCTCAACTGGGGCACAATCGCAATGGTTCTCCCAGCGCTACCTTAGCCGATATAACGGAACGTAAGGTACCAAAACATGGGAGCCGGGCAAACCCAACTATTGACCCAAGACATGATTCCGAGCCGATGCATATAATGCTATAAGTTCGGGGTGCCGCACTTGTGAAAGTGTTCGGACTTATCACACCATAATGTGGGGAACTTAAGCCCCTGGTGTATTTAGCCGTACCAAAGTGTACGGATGCAACATGTCATAGATGAACATATGTATAAGAAAGGAATGCAGTTGTAGGCAAAAAGCGTTGCATTGTTTATTCAGAAAGTACTGCCATGAGTGCAGAATGATACAAATAGTGCGATAAGCAAGGGATGGAACTATTTAGCATGTCCCCCTCCAGGGGTAGGCTGCGGAATGGTGTATAAAACAGGTGTAATGCTCGTAATGGAGACCACCTGGATACTCGGCGTGGCCTCTCCTCTTCCCTGGCTGTTGCATCGTGAGTTCGACAGGTCTACTGCCGGACAGGGCCTCTGGTAAGCGGAGTCCTGAGGATAAGAAAAGAAAGAGAAAGAAAAAGGACACGCTTGGGAGCCCTTGGTGTGGTTGAGTTGCACTCTGGGCCTGCCGTGGTCGTGCCCCTCCCCCTGTGCCCATGGTATCTTTAGAGCGTAGTGATGTACGCGGAGTACTGGTTTTGCAATTTTGCAAGGGCTGGGGTTGGGGCCGCATTGCTACGCGTGCTCGGAACGAGCCAGGTGGTCTTGTTGTAGGTTACTCCGGGCGCGCTTGGTGGTGTCCGTTCGCTTAACGGCCGGACTCGAGAATTGCCTTAAGAGGCTGCTCTGCACTTCTGCCACGAGAGCCGCTGTATGATCCTCCGTTCGGAGAGAGCGTTCAGTGTTTCCATTGACCGTGATGACTCCTCGAGGGCCTGGCATCTTGAGCTTGAGGTATGCGTAGTGCGGCACTGTGTTGAATTTTGCAAACGCGGTTCGTCCGAGCAGTGCATGATAGCCGCTGCGGAACGGGACTATGTCGAAGAGTAACTCCTCGCTTCGGAAGTTATCCGGAGATCCGAAGACCACTTCCAGTGTCACTGAGCCTGTGCAATTGGCCTCTACACCTGGTATGACGCCTTTAAAGGTCGTCTTTGTGGGTTTAATCCTTGAGGGGTCTATGCCCATCTTGCACACTGTATCCTGGTAAAGCAGGTTCAGGCTGCTGCCGCCGTCCATCAGGACTCTAGTGAGGTGAAACCCGTCGACGATTGGGTCCAGAACCAATGCGGCGAACCCGCCATGGCGGATGCTGGTGGGGTGGTCCCTTCGATCAAAAGTGATCGGGCAGGAGGACCATGGATTGAACTTTGGGGCGACTGGCTCCATCGCATATACGTCCCTGAGTGCACGCTTCCGCTCCCTTTTGGGTATGTGGGTTGCGTATATCATGTTCACCGTCCGCACTTGTGGGGGGAAACCCTTCTGTCCTCTATTGTTCGGCGGCCGGGTCTCTTCCTCGTCATCGCTATGCAGCCCCTTGTCATTGTTTTCGGCAATTAACTTGCCTGCCTGCTTGAATACCCAACAATCCCTGTTGGTGTGATTAGCTGGCTTTTCGGGGGTGCCGTGTATCTGGCACGAGCGGTCGAGTATTCGGTCCAAATTGGACGGACCCGGAGTAGTTCTTTTGAATGGCTTTTTCCGCTGACCGGGTTTGGAGCCTCTGAATCCGGCGTTGACTGCCGTATCCTCAGTATTATCGCCGTTAATGCGGCGTTTGTGCTTGTTGCGACGCGACCTGCCATTGCGGTCCTTGGTATCCGGACTGCCAGAATTTTTGTTGAGGTTGTTACTGCGGGCTAGCCAGCTGTCCTCTCCCGCGCAGAAGCGGGTCATGAGTGATGTGAGGGCTGCCATGGATTTCGGCTTTTCCTGTCCTAGGTGCCGGGCAAGCCACTCGTCGCGGATGTTATGCTTGAAGGCTGCGAGGGCCTCTGCATCCGGACAGTCGACGATTTGATTTTTCTTGGTTAAGAACCGTGTCCAGAATTGTCTGGCCGATTCGTCTGGCTGCTGAATTATGTGGCTTAGGTCATCAGCGTCTGGTGGTCGCACATATGTGCCCTGGAAGTTATCAAGGAATGCGGCTTCCAGGTCCTCCCAACACCCAATTGATTCTGCTGGCAAGCTGTTAAGCCAATGCTGAGCTGGTCCTTTAAGCTTGAGTGGGAGGTATTTGATGGCGTGAAGGTCATCACCGCGGGCCATGTGGATATGGAGGAGATAGTCTTTGATCCAAACCACGGGGTCTGTTGTGCCATCGTAGGATTCAATGTTCACGGGTTTGAACCCTTCGGGGATTTGATGATCCATTACTTTGTCTGTGAAGCATAGTGGGTGTGCGGCGCCTCTATATTGGGCTATATCACGATGTAGCTCAAGCGAGCTTTGTCTAATGTGTTCGGCCCGGCCGGAGTTGCTGTATCCGGCGCGACGGTCATCGACGCGCATTGTGGGGCGCCCACGCGATCCGTAGATCGATCTTGATTGTCTTGCCTTATTCTCCAATATGTCTCACAAGTCCAGCGCGTTCCCCCGTGGCTTTGTACTTTTCGAGCGATGCCGGGGTACGACTTTAGTGGAGGGCCTGGAGGCCTCTCTGTCATGGCCGCGAGGTGGCCGGTCGGTCGTATTGTGCGCTGGTGATGTGGGTTTTTATGCTTCCTCCTCTAATCGGGGCAGCAGCTTGCATTTGGGGTAGCTTTTGGAGGGGCGTTCGAGTTCATGCTCTTCGGCCGCAAGGACTTCAGTCCATCTGTCGGCTAGCAGATATTGATCAGCTCTAAGCTGTTGCTGCTTTTTCTTGAGGCTACTTGCCGTGGTCATAAGCCTGCGTTTAAAACGCTCTTGTTCGACGGTATCCTCAGGCACGACGAATTCGTCGTCGTCGAGGCTTGCCTCGTCTCCGGAGGGAGGTATGTAATTGTCGTCCTCTACCTCTTTGTCTGCTGCTCTCTCATGAGGGTTGGCTTCTTCATCCTCCTGTGCTGAATCTTGCTGGAGGGGGTTGTCTCCGGCACTGTCAGGGGTATGATTGTCTCCGGTGCCGGAATCTCCATTCTTGCTATGGCGGGATTTAGAGCGGCGCCGCTGACGTCGGCGCTTAGGCTGTTTCTTGGAGGGGTCTTCCTCCGCTGTTCCATCGCCATTCCCATCCTTTGGGATGTCCACCATGTATATGTCGTATGACGAGGTGGCTTTCCAGTGCCCCGTAGGCGCTGGTTCTTGGTCGTCTCCGGCATCGTCGTCCATACCGTCGATGTCTTCGGAGTCGAAGTCTAGCATGTCGGTTAGGTCGTCGACAGTGGCTACAAAGTGGGTGGTGGGTGGGCTTTGAATTTCTTCGTCATCCGCATCCCAACCGTCCTGACCACAGTCCGGCCAGGGCTCTCCTGATAACGAGAGATACTTTAGCGAATTCAGGATGTCACCAAAAGGCGAGTGCTGAAAGATGTCCGCAGCGGTGAACTCCATGATCGGCGCCCAACCGGATTCAATTGGTAGGGGCGCGGGAGGTTCAGAGTCCGGCGCGGAGTCCGGCACCTTGGAGTCACGAGCTTCACAAGGGACAGGGTCGGTATTCGGCTCCATCGCCGTAGAGGTAGCAGCCCCCGAGGCGGTGTCTAGCCACCCATCCTCGATCGGCGCAGTCGGCTCCGAGTTAAGGGTCGGAGCGGACTCTTGTGCGGCCTCCAGGGCACTGTCCAGCAGCAGAGCTAGATCATGCCCATCGTGACAGTGCGGCGCGCTCGGCTGTGGCTCGAATCCGTTGAAGAGCAAGTCTCCGCGGATGTCGGCCATGAAATTCAAACTTCCAAATCTGACCTGATGGCCAGGGGCGTAGCTTTCAATCTGCTCCAGATGGCCAAGCGAATTGGCCCGCAGTGCAAAGCCGCCGAATACAAAGATCTGTCCGGGGAGAAAAGTCTCACCCTGGACCGCGTCATTGTTGATGATCGAAGGAGCCATCGGGCCTATGAGTGACGACACAGAGGAACTCTCAATGAAAGCACCAATGTCGGTGTCAAAACCGGCGGATCTCGTATAGGGGGTCCCGAACTGTTTGTCTAGGCAGATGGTAACAGGAGACAAGGGACACGATGTTTTTACCCAGGTTCGGGCCCTCTCGATGGAGGTAAAACCCTACTCCTGCTTGATTGATATTGATGATATGGGTAGTACAAGAGTGGATCTACCACGAGATCAAGGAGGCTAAACCCTAGAAGCTATCCTATGGTATGATTGTTGTTCGTGCTATGGACTAAAACCCTCCGGTTTATATAGACACCGGAGAGGGCTAGGGTTACACAGAGTCGGTTACAAAGGTAGGAGATCTACATATCCGTATTGCCAAGCTTGCCTTCCACGCCAAGGAAAGTCCCATCTGGACACGGGACGAAGTCTTCAATCTTGTATCTTCATAATCTTGGAGTCCGGCCAATGATGATAGTTCGGCTATCCGGACACCCCCTAGTCCAGGACTCCCTCACCCCTCATCTAGGGAAGTGCCGCAAAGCACTTCTAGTAGACTGTCCGGCGCCTCATGCGCAACGGAAGTCCGCGACACAGACGGCTCGCCCTCCCTAGCGAGGGGTCGCCCGCCTGAGTCCGGAACCATCGAAGGTTCTGGAATTGTGTTCGACTGAGAGCTTGGCTGGCCATGGCTCTCATCGACATGATCTGCGGGGATCTTGAACCCCGCGTGTCCAACATCTGGGACCCCGCCCCGGGGCGTCTCCAGAGTCACCTCCCCCCGCTCTGGGAGCCTTTTGGACAGCACCTCCGTGTCCTCCGCGGGTTGAGGAGTAGTGGCCGTCGGAAGCGAATTCATCTTTGAATTGCTCAGGGACCCAGAGGAGGATACCTCGGGGTGATCCCTGGCCGGACTGCACATATGTTCGACATTAAAAATACAAAAACTGTGAAGTGAAGTCATGATAGAATGCAGACACTTACGATCGCACTAGGGGCTTCCCCCTGGGCAGCCACCCCTCCTCGCTGAGAGCGGCCATGGCGGAGTAGTTCGGAAGGGGCCCCTTCCCCTTATTGGACGCCCCAGCCTCCCCTCCTGGGGCGGCTTTTCTCTTCTTCTGCCCCCAGTGGGGGGAGGTAGGATCCCTTCCTGATCCCCCCCGCTTACGCGGGAGGAATCCGACTCGTCGTCATCGGACGACAGGGGGATGACGGCCCTGCGCCGAGGACCTTTTCCGGCTCCCTGGTCCGCTCCCCCGGGCCCCTCATCCTCTCCGGATGGGGCGTCTTCTTCTTCTTCCTCCTCCCCTTCGTGGGAGGAGTCTGCCTCGTCATCTTCGGACGAGGCTTCTGGCACGACCTTACGCCGGAGACCCTTTCGGATCCCCGGGGCCTTCTTCTCGGCCTTCTTCTCCGGCACCTTGTACGGTGTCGGGACCAGCATCTCCATCAGGAGAGCATCCGCTGGGCCTTCTGGCAGTGGAGCCGGACCGTAGACCTGCTCCGCTATCTCCACATAGTCCTGAAGCAAATATACTCAACTACTTAAGGCACTCCCATGAATATATCAGGGAGAACTGGGTCCAGAGTCAGTCCAAGAACTCACCGGCTTAGGAGCCCGCGCGGCGTGAAGCCCGCAGTCCTCGGATGTGGGAGGGGGCACTTCGGAGGCCTTGAACATCACCTTCCATGCGCCTTTGTGCATCATGTCGTAGAGCCTCTGGAGCGTCTGGTGCTCGGTTGGGACGAACTCCCACAGATTGACTGCCCGCCTCTGGCAGGGCAGGATCCGGCGAACGAGCATGACCTGGATCACGTTGACAAGCTTGATGTTCTTGTCCTTCATGCTTTTGACGCATGTTTGGAGTCCGTCTAGCTCCGTGGAATTGCCCCAGGACAAGCCCTTCTTCTCCCAAGAGGTGAGCCGCATGGGGGCTCCGGATCAGAACTCGGGGGCCGCTGCCCAGTTGGCACCGCACGGCTCGGTGATGTAGAACCACCCCGACTACCATCCTTTTACGATCTCTGCAAAGGAGCCGTCGAGCCATGTGACGTTGGGCATCCTGCCCACCATGGCCCCTTCGCACTCCGCTTGTTGACCGCTTACAACCTTCCGCTTCACGCAGAAGGTTTGCAGCCATTGGCCAAAGTGAGGCCGGATGCGGAGGAAGGCCTTGTATATGACGATGAACGCCGAGATGTTGAGGACGAAGTTCGGGGCTAGATCATGGAAATCTAGCCCGTAGTAGAACATGAGCCCGCGGACGAAGGGGTGGAGTGGAAACCCCAATCCACGGACGAAGTGGGCGATGAATACGACCCTTTCGTGGGGTCCTGGGGTCGGAATGACCTGCCCGGCGTCTGGTAGACGGTGCGCTATGTCCGCGGCCAAGTATCCGGCCGCCCGAAGATTTGTGATGTGCTTCTCCTTGACGGTGGAAGCCACTCACTCGCCTCCTGCTCTGGACATGTTTAGCTATGCGGGGAAGACTTGGGCTTGGGTGCTGGAGCTCGAGCGGGGCAAGAGTGGGCAAAGGAGGAAGAAGGCGTGGGTGAAAATGGGGAAATCCTGTCCCTTTATAGAGGAGTCGAGAGCGGTGCGCCTCCCCACTTGCCCGTTGGGAATCGCTTGTTTCCCAAGCGCCACGATTAATGGCGTGGTGGGATTACCCATACCCGTACTGATGAGAATCCCGTAATAAGGGGACACGATCTCTGCTTTGACAAGACGTGTCACAAAAACCGCCTCGTAATATGCGTTGTAGCTGGTTGTGGGGAAAGAGTTCGAATAATGGATCCGATCATAATAACGTGTCATGTCACCAGAAAAAGTTGTCAGCAGGTTGCATTTGTGAAATATCATTCTCTCTACGGTGGTATGCGAAGATCATTTTTCAGATCCGGACACGATTTGAGTGTCCGATAATTACTTTGGAGTATTCGGAGGAGGAACCCGCCTTGCAATGCCGAAGACAATACTGCGCGCCAGACTCATCGTCATTGAAGCCTGGTTCAGGGGCTACTGAGGGAGTCCTGGATTAGGGGGTATCCGGACAGCCGGACTGTGTACAACGTCCGGACTATTGAAGCGTGAAGATACAAGACTCAAGACTTCGGCCCGTGTCCGAATGGGACTCTCCTTTGCGTGGGAGGCAAGCTTGGCGATCCGGATATTATATTTCCTTCCTTGTAACCGACTCCATGTAAACCCTAGCTCTCTCCGGTGTCTATATAAACCGGAGAGGTTGGTCCTTAGAAAGCCGATCACAATTACATTCATGCCATCATAGGCTAGCTCTTAGGGTTTAGCCTCTACGATCTCATGGTAGATCTACTCTTGACTACCCATATCATCAATATTAATCAAGCAGGAAGTAGGGTTTTACCTCCATCGAGAGGGCCCAAACCTGGGTAAACATCTGTGTCCCTTGCTTCCTGTTACCATCAGCCTTGATGCACAGATCGGGACCCCCTACCCGAGATCCGCCGGTTTTGACACCGACAATGTGCGTGCGTGCGTGTGTGTGTGTGTGTGTGTGTGTCGCGGGGTCCTCGGTGGCGGATGTAATTTAAGTGTGCATGGCTTCATCATAGAGAGGTGATGTGTATGGCAGAGGCCACCAACGATTGGGTGCGAGAGAGAAAATGCCCGTAGAGAGGGAAGAGAAGGTGTGTGCGCGTGAGAAGAGTCGACATCAAGAGAACGTGTTTGTTCGAGAGACATCGAGGAAGACTACTATATATCGATGGTGCATGTAGGCGAGAATTAAACAAATGGATGTTCTTATTGGTTTCGGGGATATAGGGGAAGAGTGAGAGGGGGGGTAGCTAGAAGGAGATTGTTAAGTGTGAGTGCGTGTTTTACCCATCCAGGCGGAAGTTATGTGCACACAAGAAGAGAACGATTCAATCTGGCGTTAGGGTTGAGGGTAATTAACTACGTATGGAGACATAGAGACCTTGAATGTGCATGTGTGAGAGGTATACATGTATACGTGGGATGTGTGTGTGTGTGCGCGTGCATGATCGAGATAAAAGAAAGAAGACATAAGTCATAAGATCAACGACATGGGAGAGACGGATCCGTATGACAATATGCATGCATGTGAGAATGCAGGGAAGAAGGCCCGACAATTGGGCATGTGTTTTTGTCTTTAAGAGATAGTGGCGTGGGCTGGAGCATGCATCTATGGTGAGCAGAGGGAGTGAGGCACAACGATTGTGCAAAAGAGATCAACCAATAAATGCATATGTATGGAGAGACATATATAGTGTGGGTGATAGGAAGCAAGACTCCGTGCGAGAAAGAAATGTTGATGGAGAAACTACAGATAGATACAGAGATGGAGATGCTAGCTAGAGGGACATCCACTAGTTTGAGTGTTGGAGAAGACTGCCGGGTGGTTCAGAGGGTGAAGTTATATATGTGTGTGTGAGAGAAAGATAAAAAGAGGGCACTTGACTGCATGTAGAGAGAAACATATGTAGTGTGCGTGATAGGAAGCAAGAGTGAGGGCGAGAAAGAAAGTTGATGGAGAACAGATAAATAGAAAGATAAAGATGCTAGCTAGTGTGCGTTAGAGATAGGAGTCGAGTGGATCAGAAGGCTGATTTATGTGTGTGGGTGTGAGAGAGATAGAGATAGGGTGCATGTGAGTCACATACAAACAAATATCAGAGAGAAATGAGATCCCGAGAGACGGAGTTTTGTGTCTGCAAGAGAGAAAGATATTTCACAACGAGAGTGATAGCTAGAGAGACATGAGGGAACACAAGATATCTCTAGGGAGAGAGAGTGTGTGTGAGCGACATACAAGAGAGCAGTGGAGAAATATGAGACCCTGGGAGATAGAGTTTGTGTTTGTGTGTAGGAAAGAGATATTTAAGAGGAAGAGTCGTAGGTTCTCATATCTAAGGAGCGAAAGACATCTTTGTATGAGGGGTGTGCGAGTGGCACACAGGGGAATAGTAGAGAGAAATGAGACCCCGGGAGACAAAGTTTTGTGTTTGTGTGAGAGAAAGAGATTCCACATGGAGAATCATAGTTAGAGACACATAGCAGGGAGTGAGATATACTTAGAGAGAGATAGAGTGATGAAGGTCGAGGGAGAGAGTACCGTCATTGTGTTACGAAGATAAAAGATCAATGTCGACATACAGGTAGCACGAGAGATACCTGAGAGACGATGAACGCGTATAGGTCTAGAGAGATAGTCCTATATAAGCATGAGTGATAGCTATATGAGACGAATATCTGGATTAAAGGGGATTCAAATATTTAAACTTGAGATCACAACATCGATAATATCATAACGCAAATTGGTGTATCAAACATGCATATTCATTTGAATTTGGGCACACGTGTAATGTTATATAGTTTATCAATATTGGTGATCCATAGATTCTTTAATTACAAACAATGCATGGTTTATATGCAATTAATGTCTAAACGGGATTACACTATATGTTGCATGTGTGAAACACATTATACATGTTTGAGAAGTAAAAAAACCCGCATGAAACACACATTAATTGGAGACAGTTAGCGAGGAATGCATACATTGGATTTCAACATAAAGTGGTTTCAAATATTTGAAAATCCAAATTGATGGATACAACCTTATGAATCTGAGATCATGCCATTTGTAAACCATATTTATGTATAAATGGTGTTGTGCTTTTGAAAGTATATATATATAAAAAAATGTATATAGAATTTAATTCCAATCGAAAATGGATCCCGCCCGAAAAAAATAGAATACGAACGGGATTCCAATTGAGTTGGCACGGTAAACGTGCACTCTGCAAAATTTGAACGAAGCGGGGAAAGCCGCAGTAACCGCCCGAAACCAAAATCTGCGAGATGGAATTTATTACTGCCTATCCCTGCCACGCAAAGCCTATTTGCTGGATTTCTATAGTTTTCGATAGGGGAGGTTTATAATTTCACCTAAACGTGACATAACCACCTCTCACCCGGATTAATACACAGTGGGCACCAAAACACAGTGTGTCCTCGGCCGAAATCGACTCCCTCCCTGATTCATACACGGTGGGTGCCAAAAACAAACTCTCGTCGGCAAATATTCAGTGTATGCGAGATTACCATCCTATCCCCAACCAACTAATATTGCTGTGATGTAGGAAATTTGAAATGGGGGCTAAGTTTGTAAATTTCCTCGCATTTGAGGCAAGGGCACCCTGAATACATGGTTCCCCCCTTCCTCTCTACCTCCCTTTTCCCCATTCGTACTCCATGGGCGCCAAAACACCCTCTCCATCCCAGCCTCCTCCGCCTGCCACCCCATCCACCGCCGTCCTCCTCCACCATGCCGGAGCTGAAACCCCGACACCGCCGTCCATTACAAGAGATCGACCTCTCTCATCCACGGCTTCGGACCGAGATCCTTGCATCCCGTCCTCTCGCTTCATCCCCGCCGTCGTCCACCTTGCCGGTGCCGCTCCTATGATCGTCTCGTCCACCGCGCCCTGCCGCCACCACCTACCCTCCTAGATCTGCTTCCACGCCACCGACAGCCATCGCTACTGCAGCACCGTCAAATTCTCAACAGATGCATACACAACGCCGCACCAGAGGCGGTACTCTTTCGTATCTGCTCAACTTGTTTATCGCAACAAGAAAATAGATCGCCACTGCTTTACTCTGATTTCTTGTCTTGGTTGTGAAGTTGCCTTTGTCCGGTTTGCACCTTCAGATCCGCCATGGCACGCTCAACACTATACTCCCAATGCTTATGGTTTTCCCCTTTTACATTCCACACTAGTTAAATCCTAGTACAATAAATTTCAAAATTGGGTCAGTCAATATTTCAGAGCTTGCCGGAGTTCGCCAGTGTGAACGAAGGGGCTCAGGTGGTTGTGGGGGGGGGGGTGGGGCCTCACCGAACAAACAAAACTTGACGTGGGTGGGGGCGGGGTGGGGCTGGGGGTGGCGGAGGAACACAGGCGGTGGGGGCCGGTGGTCCGGCCAGCGGCCTGTGCGGTGTTCTGTATGGGAAGAATCAGAGACGAAGAAGAAGAAGGGTTAGGAGACGTAGGATCTTCATCCAACCGCCTGAAATGGTCGAGAGACAGCAGGGAGTTGCATTCTTAATGCGCTCTAGTTCATCATGTGTGGGCACTGCGCAACCAACATTTTATTATCCAAAATCTGCTTGCTCTTCTTTACCATGTTCCTCTTCCGTTCTTCTTTAATATGTACTCTCTCCATTCCTAAATACAAGTCTTTGTATAGATTCCACCATGGACTACATATGGAGCAAAATGAGTGAATCTACACTCTAAAATGTATCTGGATACATCTGTATGTGATCCATAGTGGAAATCTCTACCAAGACTTATATTTTGGAACGGAGGGAGTATGATAGTAGTACAGTATGTTCCTTGTACTAAAGATGAGCAGGGACATTTGCAGTGTAGAGGTCTATACGGTCGGTTGTGATGGACACTTTGAGCCTCTTTGATTCGTAGGATTTTGTAAACATAGGAATAGGATTTGTAGTGGCCTGCCCACTTGAATCCTATAAGAATAGCAAGGAAATGCGGGGAGCTGTGTCGCCTTTGAGAGTTACACTGATATTAACAGTACCGCACCTTCACTTGAAGAGAGCTGGTATCCGAAGCCTTTCTAGCCGTACCGGCAATACTAGCACATATATTCCAGCAAGTTCCACTTTGCTGATTTTACTCTGATGCTTAAGGTTTTCCCTATTAATCTACACTATGATCTGTGTAGCTGCTTTGTGTCGCACTAGCAGCAGTCCACTCTTGAAGCTAAACACTGCAATGACTTACAAAATTGGCACCAAGGCATTGAGTGCCATTCTGGATGCAATGAAACTCATACGCTCCCCACCTGTTGACTCTTGTTCAGAATATGATCCTAATGACTCTTGTTCAAAATTGCCACATATAGAGAGACAACATGGAATTGCATTTCTTTGGGCGCTGTGATTCATCATGAGTGGGCAACCAACATTGTATGCAATGAAGCGGAACCTCAAGAATATGCTTCCTCTTCTGTTCTTTAACATGTTCCTCTTTGTTTATTCTGTATTTAGTACGTACAATATGTTCCTTGTCAGGAAGGGGCACAGGGACATCTGCAGTCAGCAACTGATAGGGCTGGCCTGTATGTGATCGATAGGCTTTCAATTACTAGCGGCAATACAACACCATATTTTCAAGCCAGTTCCACTTTCCCGATTTATATATCGTGGTTATGGTGTACCCCTGTTATGTACACTATGATCTGCCTAGTTGTTGTGTGCTCTTGTTATCATGGTTTGGCAATAAACTCTCTATACAGTATATTATGAACCTATCATCTGCCAACTATCCTTACTTCTGGAGCCTATTTTTTGTGTACTTGTGCCAGATTATATAAATGCACGCACCATATTACAGCACACATGAGCTCTCTCATCAGAATCCAGTGATAGCACACAAGTGTTTACAGGGGCGCCCCTATATTAGAATATCATCTGCATTACAAAGATAATCTCACAACTATTTATGTTTTCATGGTTCTCATATATTATACGTAATCACAGTGAATATCAGAATCCGCGCATCAGAAGAATATTGTGGAACACTGCAATGACTTACAAAATTAGCACCAAGGCATTGGGTGCCATTCTGGATGCAATGAAACTCATACGCTCCCCACCTATAGATTCTTGTTCAGAATATGATCCTAATGACTATTCTAACCTCGAGGAGTCAAAGGCAGATGGCCTGTCATGTTCTCCTATCAAGGTGTCTGTTATAATTTAAAAGGTTTTATTGATTGCGTGTATCTTGCATATGTTGTCTTGCATTTCTTCTACTTTGTTGCACCGCCATCTGCTTTGTTTACTCATCATATATGTCGAGATGCCATGCTCATCCATTATCAATACATATTCCATCAGTCATCATACCATGTTTTTCCACTCAAATGCTGTTCTTGTGCATCAGACATCAAAAAGGAAGAGGGTGATTGCCGAACCTGAAGGAGTACCAGCAAAGTCCTTGAAAAACGTGGTTGTGACAAAGAAATCATACAACACCACACTTATATTGGCTGTACAACCAGTGACACAAAAGTAGGACCGACTCCAGCAGACTGTACCCATACTTCACTGGCCACACCACCAGCCCCACCACACAGGACCTGCACTCCAGCAAAAGGTATGCTGATTTCAGTTGCCATAGCATCAGCCGTACCACAGAAAAATCCCACTCCAGCAAAAAGTACAGCAAGTCCATCGGCCAAAGACCTATCCCAACTGCAGAGACATCATATTCCTGCAGATTGGAACCCATTCCAGTTATTTCCAGTTTAAAAGACAATGCTTTCAATGTTGTTAGGTACTACGTGCATATACTCCCATCATGGGAAGATTATAGTGAAGACAAACACCATTTTCACATCTTCCTGTCCCACTTACGTGTAAGGGCTATTATTCATGGTGATTATTTTCCTGTTTTCTGCTGATTGAACACACCAATGATTAAATTACATTGTTGTAAGTAGGCGAGGGTCAATCTGGATGGTCATGACGAGCAAAGCTTGCTTGCACTTTTCAAGGAAGCATTGCAGCAGTATCGGTGTTACCTGAGGAAATCACACTTTGATGGCAAGTCTATAAATGAATTTCCGGTGAAGTCTCCTGTGCTAAATTTAGAAGACATTGAATGGAAAAACCTTGTTATGCACTGGTCTCGTTCCAAGGATGAGGTACTGTCCATGATATCGCATGACAATTTGAACTTCTACTTTTCCGCATGTGCCTTACGGATTTTTTTGCAGGAAATCTGCTCGAAAAAGAATTCCGGTTTGAAAAGAATGACATGATATCGCAAATATGCTGCCTGCTGCTTTGCTCTTGTTAGTACCTGTTATCCTGTATCATTGTACTTGCATACATACCTGGTTCATTATGTGACAACAGTATGCATGATAGCTTGCTTATCAATTGTTCGCTCCAAATTATCTGATCTGTATGAATGGTTACATTAGTGTAGAATATATCCAATGCCAATGAAATTGTTTAGCTCTGCATTGTTCTTGTAAGTACTTGCTGTCCTTTATCAGTGTACTTATATTGACAGGTAGTTGTTCATGTACCATCACTCTGCAGCTTATTTTCCTTTGCCCTCCATTTTCTACACATCAGATCTATATTTACTCTTACCATAAGGTTGGATAACACCGATGGTACTGAAGAAGTTTAGCTCTGCATTGCTCTTGGCTGTACCTTTTGCCTGTATCGCTGTACTTACATTTATAGCTACTTGGTTATGTAGCATCACTCTTCATCTTATCTTAAATATTCTCCATTTTTTCTTATATTGTCACATCTATATTTACTCTTAACAAAATGTAGAATAAAGGCAATGCTTATGAAGAAGATTCTATGGTAAACTTCTTGAATTGCCCCCACATCAGAATGGACAAGGGATTTATAGAGCCTGCCTTCACCAATAATGTACGTTTGTCCTTCTCAAGCCTTCAAACTTTGTTGTGTATATTTGGTTAGGCATGACCGCAACAGCTGTTTATTTTTGGTGTTTGCATCAAATTGCATGTTTAAAGTTTATTATGTAGTTCATAAACAAAAGTTTGTCCTTCTCAATTTAAGTTTTCAGTTGTACAACAAGTTCCTTCTTCATGCCATGTAAATTAAACTATACAAAGCAAGTGATCTTATTTTGCCAATCTGAAATGGGAAATTGATAGCACACTAACCATTGATACTTATGAGTTCTTGATCTGTAATCCAGTGGTGTCGTGAAGCTGCCAACTCCTTCACAATGTCATTTCCTGCCATGTCTTGACCTGAGCAATATCATATTGTGTTAATGCTATTTTAAACTGTGTCACTTTATTCGTCACTAAGAAATGTGATGAATTGTCAGCACTGATACTTATATGTGCAAAACCTGTCATCTACCTGCTCGTTTATCTTTCAGAGTGAGGAGGATATAAGTGTCAAACAAGTGCAGTCTCATCAGCTTGCTCAGCTTCTTGCGCTGCAGCTCTCGAGCAGGGCTAACCTTTCTTGAACTCTATTGAAGTGTTGTCAGTTTTGTATATTATTTTGTCGGCGTGTTTAATTGCACTGGTGGCGATCTTTCATGCCCAGTGTATGTAATCTGATGTCTACTTGTGCTTTATTATCATAATGGCAAACTTTGATGCCCAGTGGATGTAATATGCCGTAATTTCTTTATTGTATAGTCTAGGTTTTTTCTTATTCACGATGCTGCAGTTATTTTACTGTATATATATATCCTATCTTTGCAGTAAACCGGCCAATCCGTAAAATTACGGTACATAATCGGGCCGTCATGCAAATCACTATGTATGATCCGCATCATGGGCCCCGTCATCTTGGTCCGTTAACAGGCCTAAATGTAAAATGGTCCACTAGTAGATTCAGGCCTTTAATAGGCCGAGTAAACCGCTGACCCTATTTTCCCAAGAAAACTCAATGGGCTTTTAGGAGGCCGAAAAGTAGGTTGGGCCTGAAACATGCCGAACAGCTCACGGGCCGACAGCAGGCCGAAATAGATCCCGGCCCATGATTGTGCCAATCAAATCATGGGCTTATAACAGGCCAAAATTGTCTCGGTCCTTGTTTGGCCCAATCTGATTATTGGCTATGAGCAGGCCAGATGCAAACGGGGCCGTAGTTAGGCCCAACTATATGACGGGCTTTTAACATGCCGAAATATATATAGGGCCAAAATGTTAAATGAGCCTTTAACAGGCCAAAACTAATATCAAGACAAATTACTAAATGGCCCTTTATCTAGTGGGCCCAAAAGCATAGCATCCAGTTGACGGGCCGAATCTGACATGGGCCATAATTTAGCCCAAAGCCTCTCAAAGGGCCGGACCTGATCTGGGCCGTAATTTGGCCCAGAACGTGGGAGGCTTTTAACGGGCTGGATCTCATAAGGGCCTTTATTAGGCCCGGAACGTGGGATGCTGTTAATGGACCAAATCAAATATGGGCCGGCATTTGGCCCAAAACATGGCAGCCTATTTATGGGCCGGCATACTAGTGTCATCAAAATCTTTTGGGCCTTCAGCTGGGCCGGCCCATTATGGTCGGCAGAATCTCGTTGGCCTTTAGCTGGGCCGGCCCATTATGGACCACAAAGTCTTGGGGGTCTTTAGCTGGGCCGGCCCATTATGGCCTGAAAAATCTTGCGAGCCTTTAGCTGGGCCAGCCCATTATGGCCTGCAAAAACTTGTGGGACTTTATTTGGGCCGCCCCATTATGGCCCGCAAAATCTCGTGGGCCTTTTGCTAGGCTGGCCCATTATGGAGCGCACAATCTTGTGGGCCTTTAGTTGGGCTGGCCCATTTAAACTTTATGGGCCACTTTTGGGCCGATCCACATGTCAACATTTCATAAGCGCATCTCGCCTATTGGATGAGTGACACCTGTGCCAACGGGGAGCTGACACGTGTTTCCTCCAGCCAATGATGATTTTACACGTGGAAAATCCCCATTGGTCCGGGCTGTTAACGGGTTATCGGATCCAAAACCGGACCCGATAGCTTAACAGCGTTCCGTTACGGTGGACGCCACGTGTCGGTCATCCTTGATGAAAGCACTTCTGTGATGCGCGATTTATCATCATGGAAGTGGACACTTCCGTCATGATAATTTTGATAATGTCATGGAACACTTCTACGACAGCACAGGTATGACTATCTTGATTCTGTCATAAATTCGTCATGGATGTACATGCATGACAAAAAACGCGACCTACTGTGACAAACACGTATCATCACGGAAGTGTATTTTTTTTGTAGTGAAGGTTCCAGGTTAGACCGAATCGGGATGCAAATGCACATCCAGGATCGGCGATCTTATTTTGATCGGGGGATGACGGGTCCCTACAAAATAATGGAGTACCGTTAGGGATGCAAATGATGGTTTGTGCATTACGTTTGTAATCTCTCGTACCGTAGGATGGCAACCAGATGAAACAAGTCCCCTGGCTTGTCACTGCGAAGATGCGGCCTAGATGGCGCACGACGCCTTTGAACGTGTAGGGGTACAAATCTGCCGCCTCCAACATGCGCCAGCCTCTGCCATTACTGCCTCCTGCATTGATGGCAATCCTTATGTCGAACACCACAATGAGATAGTAATCGTCGTAGCCGCGTCGCTTTGTCGGCGGGTCAGTGATACGTCTCGAACGTATCTATAATTTTTGATTGTTCCATGCTAACCTACTAACTGGAGCTCCAGCCCGTATTGTTGTTTCTTTGCCTATTTCAGTATTTCGAAGAAAAGGAATATCAAACGGAGTCCAAACGGAATGAAACCTTCGGGAGCATGATTTTTGGAACGAACGTGATCCAGAGGACTTGGAGTGCAAGTCAAGAAGCAGCCGAGGCGGCCACGAGAGGGGAGGGCGCGCCCACCCCTACAGGGCGCGCCCCCCTGTCTCGTGGGCCCCTCGGGCGGCCACCGACGTACTTCTTCCTCCTATATAAGCCTACGTACACCGAAAACATCCAGGGTGCCAACGAAACACAATTTCCACCGCCGTAACTTTCTGTATCCGCGAGATCCCATCTTGGAGCCTTCGTCGGTGCTCCGCCGGAGGGGGAATCGACCACGGAAGGCTTCTACATCAACACCATAGCCCCTCCGATGAGTTGTGAGTAGTTTACCACAGACCTTTGGGTCCATAGTTATTAGCTAGATGGCTTCTTCTCTCTTTTTGGATCTCAATACAATGTTCTATTTTTGCGGTGTGTTTGTCGAGATCCGATGAATTGTGGAGATATATTCGATGTAAACTCTTTTTGTGGTGTGTTTGTCGAGATCCGATGAATTGTGGGTTTATGATCAAGTTTATCTATGAGAAATATTTGAATCTCCTCTGAATTCTTTTATGTATGATTGAGTTATCTTTGCAAGTCTCTTTGAATTAACAGTTTGGTTTGGCCTACTAGATTGATCTTTCTTTCCATGGGAGAAGTGCTTAGCTTTGGGTTCAATCTTGCGGCGTCCTTACCCAGTGACAGAAAGGGTTGCAAGGCACGTATTGTATTGTTGCCATCGAGGATAAAAAGATGGGGTTGATATCATATTGCATGAGTTTATCCTTCTACATCATGTCATCTTGCTTAATGCGTTTCTCTATTCTTTATGAACTTAATACTCTAGATGCAGGCAGGAGTTGGTCGATGTGTGGAGTAATAGTAGTAGATGCAGGCAGGAGTCGGTCTACTTGTTGCGGACATGATGCCTATATACATGATCATGCCTAGATAATCTCATAATTATTCGTTTGTCTATCAATTGCTCGACAGTAATTTGTTCACCCACCGTAATACTTATGCTATCTTGAGAGAAGCCTCTAGTGAAACCTATGGCCCCCGGGTCTATCTTTTATCATATTTTCTTTCAATCTACTTTTATTTGCCTCTTTAATTTTTGCATCTATATTATAAAATACCAAAAATATATTTATCTTATCATACTATCTCTATTAGATCTCACTTTCGCAAGTGGCCGTGAAGGGATTGACAACCCCTTTATCGCGTTGGTTGCGAGTTCTTTGTTTGTTTGTGTAGGTGCGTGGGACTTTTGAGGAGCCTCCTACTGGATCGACACCTTGGTTCTCAAAAACTGAGGGAAATACTTATGCTACTTTGCTGCATCACCCTTTCCTCTTCAAGGAAAACCAAGGCAATCTCAAGACGTAGCAAGAAGGATTTCTGGCGCCGTTGCCGGGGAGGTCTTCCTCGCATTTACAAACCCAAGTACCCATGACAAACCCATCTCCCTCGCATTTACATTATTTGCCATTTGCCTCTCGTTTTCCTCTCCCCCACTTCACCCTTGCCGTTTTATTCGCCCTCTCTTTCCCAATCTTCTCCTCTCTTTTCGCTTGCCTTTTTCTGTTTGCTTGTGTGCTTGTTTGTCCTTATGGCTTTGCCTAAGAGTACCGACCACCTTCTTAGAAGGTTGGAAGAGATTGAATCAAATATTAGAAGCTTTATGAATTTGCAATTTGAGCATAATAATTTCTTTAGAAAAGAGCTTAAGGAACAAAAAGGTTTTTTGGGGTTTATGAACAAAGAGCTTGATGATATGAATAAAGAATTTTATGGTGTGAACTCTCAAATTACCTGGCATGAAAATGCTATAGCCAAAATTTCTGATAAGCAACACACCTTAGTCAATAAGATGGGCGCCAAACCAGAAAAGTTAGATGAAAATAATGATGAAGATCTCAAAGTTATTGATGTGTCTCCTATTAGATCTTTGTTTTGCAATATGAATCTTGATAATTATGGGATTTAAGATGAGTCAACTTTACCTACAAGGCGTCCCAAGAATTCAGAGTTTTTATATCTTGATGCTAAATTTGGTAAAAGTGGGATTGGAGAGGTCATGACTTTAAATAGCATTAAACCCACTATCTCGGATTTCAAGGAATTTGATTATGATAATTGTTCTTTAGAAGGTTGTATTTCCTTGTTGCAATCCATTGTTAATTCTCCTCATGCTTATATTCAAAATAAAGCTTTTACCAAACATATCGTTGATGCCTTGATGCAATCTTATGATGAAAAACTTAATTTGGAAGTTTCTCTACCTAGAAAACTTAATGATGAATGGGAACCTACTATAAAGATTAGAATTAAAGATCATGAGTGTTTTGCTTTGTGTCATTTGGGTGCTAGTGTTTCCACGATTCCGAAAACTTTATGTGATATTCTAGGTTTCCACGATCTTGATGATTGCTCTTTAAATTGGCACCTTGCGGATCCACCATTAAAAAGCCGATGGGAAGGATCAATGATGTTCTCATTGTTGCAAATAGAAATTTGGTGCCCGTAGATTTTATCGTTCTTGATATAGATTGCAATCTTTCTTGCCCTATTATTCTTGGTAGACCTTTCCTTAGAACATTTGGCGCGATTATTTATATGAAGGAAGGGAATATTAGATTCCAATTCCCATTAAAGAAAGGCATGGAGCACTTTCCAAGAAAGAAAGTCAAATTACCTTATGAATCTATCATGCGAGCTACTTATGAATTTAGTGCCAAAGATGGCACTACTTAGATCTATCTTCGCTTTTGTGCCTAGCTAGGGGCGTTAAACGATAGCGCTAGTTGCGAGGCAATCCAATTTTTTTTGTGTTTTTTGTTTTGTTCCTGTTTAGTAATAAATCTTGCATCTACCTTCTGTTTAGATGTGTTTTTATCTTTTAATTAGTGTTTGTGCCAAGTAGAACTTATAGGATAACCTATGATGATAGTTGATTTGATTCTGCTGAAAAACAGAAACTTTGCACGCACAAATTTAGTTTTGTTAAATCACAGAAAGGTGCTTTTGCGTTGATTATTTTTGATGCTGATCAATAGACAAATTTTCCTAGACTTCCTATTTTGGTAGGATTTTTAGAGTTTTAGAAGTTTGCGTTAGTTACAGATTGCTACAGACTGTTCTGTTTTTGACAGATTCTGTTTTTCGTGTGTCATTTGCTTATTTTGATGCATCTATGGCTAGTAAAATAGTTTATAAACCATATAGAAGATGGAATATAGTAGGTTTAACACCAAAATAAATAAAGAATGAGTTCCTTACAGTACCTTATGTGGTGGTTTTGTTTTCTTTCACTAATGGAGCTTATAAGATTTCCTGTTGAGTTTTGTGTTGTGAAGTTTTCAAGTTTTGGGTAAAGCTTTTATGGACTATGGAATAAGGAGTGGAAAAAGCCGAATCTTGGGTATGCCCATGGCACCCCAAGATATTCAATAATACCCAAAAGCCTAAGCTTGGGGATGCCCCGGGAAGGCATCCCCTCTTTCTTCTTCGTTCATTGGTAACTTTACTTGGAGCTATATTTTTCTTCGCCACATGATATGTGTTTTTCTTGGAGCGTTGTGTATTATATTAGTCTTTGCTTTTTAGTTTACCACAATCATCCTTGATGTACACACCTTTTGGGAGAAGCCTACTTGATTAGAATTTGCTAGAATACTCTATGTGCTTCACTTATATCTTTTGAGCTTGATAGTTTTTGCTCTAGTGCTTCACTTATATCTTTTAGAGCACGGCGGTGACTTATTTTTGTAGAAATTGCTAGTCTCTCATGCTTCACTTATATTATTTTGAGAGTCTTTTAGAACAGCATGGTATTTGCTATGGTTATAAAATTGGTCCTAGAATGGTAGGCATCCAAGTTGGGTATAATAAAAACTGTCATAGGAAGTGAATTGGATGCTATGATCAATTTGATACTTGATAATTGTTTTGAGATATGGAGGTAGTGATATTAAAGTCATGCTAGTTGGGTGATTATGAATTTAAATAATGCTTGTGTTGAAGTTAGCAAGTCCCATAGCATGCACGTATGGTTAAAGTTGTGTGACAAATTTGAAACATGAAGTGTACCTGGCTTGTGCATCCTTATGAGTGGCGGTCGGGGACGAGCGATGGTCTTTTCCTACCAATCTATCCCCCTAGGAGCATGCACGTAGTGCTTTATTTTTGATGACTTCTAAATTTTTGTAATAAGTATATGAGTTCTTTTGACTAATGTTGAGTCCATGGATTATACGCACCTTTACCTTTCCGCCATTGCTAGCCTCTTCGGTACCGTGTATTGCCCTTTCTCACCTTGAGAGTTGGTGCAAACTTCGCCGGTGCATCCAAACCCCGTGATACGATACACTCTATCACACATAAACCTCCTTATATCTTCCTCAAAACAGCCACCATACCTACCTATTGTGGCACTTCCATAGCCATTCCGAGATATATTGCCATGCAACTTTCCACCGTTCCGTTCATCGTTATCATGACATACTTTACTTTTGTCATATTGCCATTGCATGATCATGTAGTTGACACCGTATTTGTGGCAAAGCCACCATGCATTATTTTTCATACATGTCACTCTTGATTCATTTCACCATCCCGGTACACCACCAGAGGCATTCATATAGAGTCATATCTTGTTCTAGTTTCGAGTTGTAATTCATATGTTGTAATCAATGAAAGTGTGATGATCATCATTATTAGAGAATTGCCCAAAAATAAAAAAAGGAAAAAAGGGAAAGGCCAAAAGAAAAAAGAAAGGCACAAAAAAATAAAAAAATAGAAAAAAAGAAAAAAAAGGAAAAAAAGAAAAAAAGAAAAAGAAAATAAATAAAAAGGGCAATGTTACTATCTCTTTTTCCAAACTTGTGCTTCAAAGTAGCACCTTGTTCTTCATGTAGTGAGTCTCATATATTGTGCTTCAAAGTAGCACCACGTTTTTCATATAGTGAGTCTCATAGGTTGTCTTTTTCATACTAGTGGGAATTTTTCATTATAGAACTTGGCTTGTATATTCCTACAATGGGCTTCCTCAAATGCCCAAGGTCTTCGTGAGCAAGCAAGTTGGACGCACACCCACTAGTTTTCTTTTGTTGAGCATTCATTTATAGCTCTAGTGCATCCGTTGCATGGAAATCCCTACTCCTCATGTTGACATCAATTGATGGGCATCTCCATAGCCCGTTGATTATCCTCATCAATGTGAGACTTTCTCCTTTTTTGTCTTCTCCACACAATCCCCATCATCATATTCTATTCCACCCATAATGCTATATCCATGGCTCATGCTCATGTATTGCGTGAAAGTTGAAAAAGTTTGAGATTATATAAGTACGAAACAATTGCTTGGCTTGTCATCGGGGGTATAGAAGTTGGGAACATCTTTGTGTGACGAAAATGAAGCATAGCCTAATTATATGATTTTGTAGGGATGAACTTTCTTTTGCCATGTTATTTTGAGAAGACATGATTACTTTGATTAGTATGCTTGAAGTGTTACTATTTCTTATGTCAATATGAACTTTTATTTTGAATCATTTTGGATCTGAACATTCATGCCACAATAAAGAAAATTACATTGAGAATTATGCTAGGTAGCATTCCACATCAAAAATTCTGTTTTTATCATTTACCTACTCGAGGATGAGCAGGAATTAAGCTTGGGGATGCTTGATACGTCTCCAATGTATCTATAATTTTTGATTGTTCCATGCTATTATATTACCCTTTTTGGATGTTTCTGGGCTTTATTTTACACATTTATATCATTTTTGGGACTAACCTACTAACCGGAGGTCCAGCCCGTATTGCTGTTTTTTGCCTATTTCAGTATTTCGAAGAAAAGGAATATCAAACGGAGTCCAAACGGAATGAAACCTTCGGGAGCGTGATTTTTGGAACGAACGTGATCCAGAGGACTTGGAGTGCAAGTCAAGAAGCAGCCGAGGCAGCCACGAGAGGGGAGGGTGCACCCCCTATCTCGTGGGCCCCTCGGGTGGCCACTGACGTACTTCTTCCTCCTATATAAGCCTACGTACACCGAAAACATCCAGGGAGCCAATGAAACACAATTTCCACCGCCGTAACTTTCTGTATCCATGAGATCGCATCTTGGAGCTTTCGTCGGTGCTCCGCCGGAGGGGGAATCGACCACGGAGGGCTTCTACATCAACACCATAGCCCCTCCGATGAGTTGTGAGTAGTTTACCACAAACCTTTGGGTCCATAGTTAATAGCTAGATGGCTTCTTCTCTATTTTTGGATCTCAATACAATGTTCTCCCCCTCTCTTGTGGAGATCTATTCGATGTAAACTCTTTTTGCAGTGTGTTTGTCGAGATTCGATGAATTGTGGGTTTATGATCAAGTTTATCTATGAGAAATATTTGAATCTCCTCTGAGTTCTTTTATGTATGATTGAGTTATCTTTGCAAGTCTCTTCGAATTATCAGTTTGGTTTGGCCTACTAGATTGATCTTTCTTGCCATGGGAGAAGTGCTTAGCTTTGGGTTCAATCTTGCGGTGTCCTTACCCAGTGACAGAAAGGGTTGCAAGGCACGTATTGTATTGTTGCCATCGAGGATAAAAAGATCGAGTTTATATCATATTGCATGAGTTTATCCCTCTACATCATGTCATCTTGCTTAATGCGTTACTCTGTTCTTTATGAACATAATACTCTAGATGCAGGCAGGAGTCGGTCGATGTGTGGAGTAATATTAGTAGATGCAGGCAGGAGTCGGTCTACTTATTGCGGACGTGATGCCTATATACATGATCATGCCTAGATAATCTCATAATTATTTGCTTTTCTATCAATTGCTCGATAGTAATTTGTTCACCCATCTAATACTTATGCTCTCTTGAGAGAAGCCTCTAGTGAAACCTATGGCCCCCGGGTCTATCTTTTATCATATTTGCTTTCAATCTACTTTTATTTGCCTCTTTACTTTTTGCATCTATATTATAAAATACGAAAACTATATTTATCTTATCATACTATCTCTATCAGATCTCACTTTCGCAAGTGGCCATGAAGGGATTGACAACCCCTTTATTGCGTTGGTTGCGAGTTCTTTGTTTGTTTGTGTAGGTGCGTGGGACTTTGGAGGAGCCTACTACTGGATTGATACCTTGGTTCTCAAAAACTGAGGGAAATACTTATGCTACTTTGCTGCGTCACCCTTTCCTCTTCAAGGAAAACCAACGCAAGCTCAAGACGTAGCAGTCAACAATTGCTATCTTCTTCAATCTCATGTAGGCATCATCATACGTGTTCAAGCCCAGCTAGTCCGGAAGGCCGATCCCAATGGTGGAGAAGGGGTCTACCGGAACGGCCACACTGCTGTGGATGTTGTTCAAAATGATGGTGGTATCCGGACGGAGGTATGCAAGCGAATCTTCGTTGGCACCGACCCAGACCTATATATAAGATGGTGGGCAGCAGGGAAATTTCGGGATGGAAATGGAATAACTAAGTACTACATGATCAGACTCCTTTACTGGCCTGCTCATCGGACAAAATCCGACTACCTCTTGTCGGTGTGCAAAAGTAGGGGCTCTCCTTTTGACCCCTTTACTTGTGCACGGGCAGTCAGAGCCACCCGCCACGGCCACGCATAACAGGGTAGGAAAGGGAAGCCGGAGAGAAGCCGAAGGCACCAAGACAAACGGAGCAACAATAAGGACCAAGACCACAAAGATCGAATGGACGAAGCAAGTTTCCCCGGCAAGGACCCTTGCCGGGGCAGCTCGCCCACACCAGCTAAGCAAGCCACCCTTGAGCCCACCAACGCCAGACAAACGCGTTGAGACAGGGCTCGGGAGACACCTCCGTGGTGGCATGCAGATCTTTGTGAAGACAAAGAATAGTCAAGATCAAATGAGGATAGGAAGGCAACCATCCTCACCGAAGGAACCCACAAGACCCCCGGCAAGATCCTTGCTGGGGACGCCTGCGCACCACGACAAGACCCTTGCCGGGCCACCCGGCAAGGCCCTCGCCAAGCACGCCAGCGGGGCCACTGCCAGGCCCACGCTAGCCAAGACTCCACCGCCATTCGCATGAAGCTGCCGACCCAACCAGCTGGGCAGGCACCTGCGTGGTAACATGCAGCCCTTCGTGGAGGCTCCACCATCGCGCCACCTCAGCTGCCTGCCTGCCTACATGGCACCGCATGCATTGCTCGCCGGGGCACGTGTCAAAGCAAGGAGGAGCGGCGACGAACGGGACGGGCCTCGCTCCCGCCCCTGATAAAGCGAAGAGACACCTAAGCCTTGCATTAAATGCACTTTGTCCTGTAATACCAGCGGTAAGCTCGCGATGCTGTAGCACTTTCCACCTCCTATGTGCCACTTTGGCAGCCCCTTTCGCCTATAAAAGTAGGACCATGGCGCACTGAGAAAGGATTCGGCACTTTCGAACCTAGCAGCACCCAGAGCTAGTTCAAGAGCTCAAGAACAACTAAATACATCCACCAAAGCAGGATCGTAGGGTTTTACGCATCTCTGCGGACCGAACCTGGGTAAATCCCCTTTGTGCTGCCTGCTAGTCCCGCTCTTCTCACGATCCCCGCGCCCCGCAACCGTAGTAGGGATTCCAGTGATCCCATAGGTGTCGTTTCCCACCAACACTCTCAACATCGGCAACTCTAGCAGAGTCAACGTGCAACCATGGCCAGGGAGCGGTGGACTGTTCAAAGGATTGTCCCATAGAAGAACCTTCTCCTCGAGGACGCATGGAAGACCAACAAGCATGGCCTTTTCCCAAGCCTATTTAAGCACCGTCTTGAAAAAGTTGGTGTAGGAAGCACCGAGTCTTGCGGCGATGAGGACATCGGAGCGGCGTGCGATTTCTCCCAGAGGATCATCGTCCAAGGTCTCCCAGCCCCGACGAGGAGGAGAACCGTCTGGTGAATCCATGGGAGGAGCGACGAACCGCCTTCTCTTCGGGGGGAGGGGAACTGGTGAGGAGGAGATAAGAGCGTAGTAACCGCAGGGCCTCGTCCCTTCCAACTGTAGATCGTTCCTTAGCGAAGGGGTGAGGCTATTATTTACTACTAGTACTAGCATTATGGGACATTATGGGATTGCATTATACTGTAAATAATAGCACTAGTAAGAAATTTTTGGCACTAGGTAGTAGTTTTTGGCGTGGATTAAGAAATTTTGGGTATGTTTTTGCTATTTTTTGTACAAGCCAACTAGTGTCAAAAAACGTCTTACATTATGTGACGGAGGAGTACGTACTCACACTGTAGCAGTACTAGTACTACTTTTTTTCAACTAGTAGTGTGATGTACTGTACTTCTAGTCTAGTCTAGTATAGTGCACCAGTTTTGAACTCTTGAATCTCAGGGCCAAGGAGCTTCAATTGGAAGTGGAGGGTACTACTGTTCGCTGTACTATCAATGCAGGGAAAGTACACCTGCGTAGTGGCCTAGTGGGTACTCTCGGTGCTCTATTCAGCCGCTCCTCTCACGTAGCTGGCCTACTCAGCCGTTCCTCTCACGCACACACTAGCAGCCTGTTTATCAGCGACGGTTACTACGGGGGCAGAACATTTGAGTTATTTGATACAACGAGACTAGGCTTTTCGCTTCCATTTGTGGAGGTGTAATGGATCTCGTCGAACTTTGTTAGTAGTTCCTTCTTTATGAATGAGATGAAGCAAAGCTTTTGCCTCCGTTTCAAAAAAATACGTCAAGAGGAATTTCTTTTATAGTAGAGCCGATAATGGAGTGAATTCCATGCATGCAAGGCCAGAAGCTACAGAGTAGTAGTACAGCACTTCACGTACAGAGCCATATTGCATAGTTCCCAATGCCCCGCCAGGCTTTTCCGACTCCTCGGGCTTAATTGGGAGGCGCTAGTTTAAATATGCTACTAGCTGATGAGGAAGCTGCAAGCGAGGTGCGGCTAGGGAGAGCACGCGAGCCACATGGATGCTGGGAAGGAAAACCCGTTCACGTGGCTAGGCTATCCAGTGCACCCAGATTGTGGTGCCGCACGTCCGTTTGACTTCAAAACTCAAACTACCCATGTAAAATATTGGCTCGCAGCGAAGTTACTATTTTAAAAAAAGGCCGCCGTGCGTTCGGCCGAGATCGAACCCACAAAACGAGGTATACACTCCCGCGACCACTAGTAGTACTCGTTGGAGTACAACGCAACCTGGAATCACCTTTTGTTGCTAGTAGTACGTACATTGTTCCTTACAATAAACCCCTAATAATGCAAGAAACCAGTAATAATGCCAAGAAACTACTACCACTTGTATACATGGCAGACTTAAGATAAGACTAACTTATCAACCATTGTACATGCTCTTACCAACCAGCCCTACCAAGAAACGGCTACTCTACAAAGTGTCGTTATAGGCACATCTCAACCCATGGCCCTGTTTGGATTCATTTGTTGTCAATCTAACCCTGCTATCCAAACACCACTTTGGTTAGAGTTAGTTCAGGGTTAGAATCTAACTCTAACCTCTGACAGGGCCCATGTCGCTCATTAAGTCAACGCCTTCTATTCCACCGGGCGTTATGACTTGTGGGACCTACATGTCAGTCTGCACAAAAATTCCCAAGTGACCTCCTACCTCCGGCCCGTCCACCTAGTCATCCTCGGCCATGGGATGCAGCTACCGCCGCAGGCAGAAGGCAAGGTAAACCGCGGGCGGTGCTGATCCCATCTTGCGGCAGCCCGGATGCTAGCTCCGTCGGACGCTCGCGGCCGCTAGCTAGCCAAGATAGCTCCATCCAGCTGCTTATCTGCAAGGTTTGCTAGCTAGATTGGCACGGCGACGCGGCGGCTTGCTCGCGCGCGCCGCAGTAAGGCCAGCCATCTGGCTCGAGTGAAGGCCAGCGCGGCGGCTTGCTCGCTCGTGAGTCACGCTCGGGCCAGCTTGCCAACCCGTGCGGAGGCTAGCACGGCGTCCGGCCCGTCCGGTGGAGCGGCGACCAACTCGCTCACCACCGGCGCCACCGACGAACACGCATCAGTACTGTTTGAAGTAATGTTCAGGAAAAAAAATGATTTGAGGGGGAATAACAGGATAGAAGGTCAGATGTGGGTCCCTCATGTCAACGGTCAAACAAAATGTGTTGGTTTAAGCTGCCTCGTCAACACGGATGTGTGGGCCAACCCTGTTATAAATGGGTTTAAACGAACCAAATCGGTAGGAGTACTAGGTAGTAGTTTTTGGTGTGGATTAAGAAATTTTGGGTATGTTTTTGCAAATTTTTGTACAATAGATTCTTCCTAGGCTGGTTGAAAGTGGTAGTTTTTTGTTAAATACTCTACATATTGTAAGTAGGAGTGAAAGTTAAGCTTTGGAAGCCAATAAGAAAGCCTAGTTACATAGTGCATATGTGTACATGATTGAAAGTAAATATCAACCATGAGTGACTAATATCTTGATGGAAAACTCAAAACTATGGAATACTAGGAAAAATGCATGGTTGGAAATACTAGTAATGTTGTGCGTTGCAACGAATCATAATTAGAATAATACTTATTGACAAACTTGATACAAAACACTCTAATTTTGATATACATATATCACTAGAGATATATTATGTTTCAATTAGAATATATTCTTTGGGCTGTTTTGGTGAGGTCAGGGAGGGATGTGGTTGGTTTTAAGATACTAATTATGGGCTTTTCTGCAAATTGGTAGACCAGTGGGATGTTGGTGAGAAAAGGCAACAACTTACCTCACAGTCGTTAGATGTAGATCTAATGGTCAGAAACGACGGATGGCGGACACACCGTCATCATCAACTTAGTCTTCTGTAGGAGTACTAGCAAGATCCATGCATTGCATGGAACATCAAGATGCATTTTTTTTATAAAACACTTGTTGTGATTGACCCATGCGGGAGTAAACCCATGTGTAAAAACTAATGATATCTCGAGAAATATGAGATAAGGTGAAGAGGAGTGGGGCGCGGTGGTGATTGGTGGTTGGACTGAGCGGAGGCATGGGGATTGACGACGCCGGCAGCGGCCACCAGGCCAGTTTGTTCCAGAGGCTTCCTTTCTTAATTGCTCAACAATGAGGTTGTTGGAGATAAGGATGAACGAGGGAAGGCCTTGTCTGCAAATGTGGAGAGGGGTGCCGGTATCTTTTACTTTAATTTTCATCCGTCAGATATAGATCGGACGGTCTATATTGCAAGATGGCACGCGTACCATCATCACCAACTCGGTTTTTATAAGAGAAGAAATATAAGTATGGAGATACAAACGTATTATCGATACTTGTTTCCATAAACTAGCATCTACATTCTATTCAACACCTCAACATGTGGGGCCTTAGCACAATGACTCCTCGACTGTGTAAAACAAAGGTTTTCCCATCGCCGATAAGGAGGGGGTGACGGCGGCGCGCTTTTTGGCTTGCTCTAGTCCTAGTAGTCATACTAGGTGGTCTAAGCACGTGTAGATTTATTCTTTTTCACATCTCGTGTTCGCCGTACTGCCACAACTGTTGATGAATAGACGGTAAGTTATTCACGGGGAAACCCTTGTTGAGCGTGTTTGCGAGAGAGAGAGACAGTGTGCGTGTGTGATATGTCTAGAGACTGAGGCATTGATAACATATTCTTTGTGTCTATGTGTGCGGAGGATAGAGAGAGACATGTACATGGGGCTTTGTGTTGTGTAACGTGGAGACACATATAAATAATTAGAGAGTGAGTGTGTGAGATACACATGCGGACATGGGGAGAGATGAGGATCCAGATAAATGGGTGTTTGTGCGTGTCTGTATGTGTTTGTGCACGCATTTGTGTGTGAGAGGGAGTGTGTGTATGTGGAGTAGAGAGACCACTAATGATGTAAACCTAGTATAAGGGAAGGGGAATGGTGTGACATGTGTAGTAGCGGGATAGCATGGGTGCGGGCGGGGGGAGCAGACTATTTGGAAGAGACATCGAGTGTATGTGTGGGAGAGGGGTGTGAGAGCAAGAGAGAGAGAGAGAGAGAGAGAGAGAGAGAGAGAGAGAGAGAGAGAGAGAGAGAGAGAGAGAGGGGAGAGAGGGGGAGAGAGGGGGAGAGAGAGGGGGAGAGAGAGGGAGAGAGAGAGAGAGGGAGAGAGGGAGAGAGAGAGAGGGAGAGAGAGAGAGAGAGAGGAAGAGAGGGGGCGAGAGGGGTCGTTTGTGTCCATAAATGGCGTATAGATAGGGAGACAATGTTGATGTTGTTCGAAATTGGCTTATGTACGGAGACGCAAGGGAAGCGAGTCATCGTGTGTGTGATAGGGACTTCATGAGAGGTCTAGAATAGATGGTGTAGAGAACAATGTGCGAGATCGAGAACGATGATACATTAGGGAGCTATGGAAAGAGTCACGACATATATGTATACAGGGAAGGAGCTGGGGCGGGTCCGCATGTGGGAGAGATAGAAAGAGGAGATTGGTGCACAAGGAGACAAAGTGTGCTTGTTTACAGTGGGGGTGGTGTGTGAGGTGAGTGCGCGAGAACCACATAACTAGGGAGATAGACGTTTGGGGCGATGTTTTCTATGTATGGGAAAGATACACTCTACATAGTGTGTGTGCTTGGGAAAGAGAGATGCCGGGAGACCTAGAGAGTGGGGGAAGAGATGTGTGCATGCCCGAGAGACAAAGTGATAGAGACCTATATTGGGGTCCGGACTTTAGAAGAGAGAGGGGTGTTAATGTGCTCGTGTGTTGGTGTTTGGGGGAGAGAGACTTCTATATATGTCTGTGTGTGTGGGGGGGGGGCGACGAGGGGGGCGGGGTTGGCTTCAGATAAAGAGTGAGGTGTCTGTATTTGAGGGACTTTAGCGTAATTGAGATATACATGGTCAATAGTGTGTGCACTCATGGTTGATCAATTTGTTTCACAGTTTGGACTATGAGATAACAATACTTTTGAACATGCGTGATATACCTTGATGTACCAGAATTACAAACCTAAGATTGGAATTTTGGAATTCGACTCCATCATTAGCTTTTGTAATTCATTTAAACAGAGGTATACTTTTTAAGCCGGGATTTCATGATTTCGAATTCATACACATACGGGCATGTTCAAACTTTATAATCATCCACTTTATTCATACACATACACATTTTTGCTTTTGTCATCATATTTAGGATAACACATTTGGAATTTCATTTGAATTGGTCCATATGATGGTATTTGCTTGCACTAGCTCAATGATCCATATTTGAATTGAATGGACAATCTAAGTTTCAAGTTGGAGACATTGATTTTCAAAACTAGCACTTTTTTTTGTGTGCAAAACAAACAAATTCTCGGCCATGATATCATAGTCGGTCGTACAAGAGTAGAATAGGCGCCAAAATCTTTCAAACTTCCCGCTCACAGCGAAATATCTCGCGCCCGAAAGTTTAGTCGTGCAATATTCCTGTTTTACCCCTGCCACATGAATGGAAAAGGGCTTCTTTGGTAACTCCATTGTTTTCCCCTCTTTGCCGCAACATTCTTCCCCAGTGCCCCTCCCCTTCCCCTCCCCGACCCCTGATACGTCCATTTTGCATCATGCTTTTATGACAATATTTATTGCATTATGGGCTGTTATTTCACGTTATGTCACAATACTTATGGCTATTCTATCTTATTTTATAAGGTTTACAATGAAGAGGGAGAATGCCGGCAGCTGGAATTCTGGGCTGGAAAAGGAGCAAACATTGAAGGCTATTATGCGCAACTCCAAAAGTCCGGAAACTCCACGGAATAACTTAAAATAAATAAGGAAAAATCGTCGCCAAAGATGAAGGCCAGGGGGCCCACACCCTGCTCACGAGGGTGGGGGGCGTGCCCCCCTGGGCGCACCGCCCCTACCTCGTGGGCCCCCTGGTGGCTCTCCGACGCCCATCTTCTCCTATATGAAGTCTTTCGATGAGAAAAAAATAGAAGGCAACCTTTCGGGACGAGACTCCGCCACCATGAGGCGGAACCTTGGCGGAACCAATCTAGGGCTCCCGCAGAGCTGTTCTGCTGGGGACACTTCCCTCCGGGAGGGGGAAATCATCACCATCGTCATCACCAACACTCCTCTCATCAGGGGAGGGCAATCTCCATCAACATCTTCACCAGCACCATCTCATCTCCAAACCCTAATTCATCTCTTGTATCCAATTCTTGTCTCCAAGTCCGGGATTGGTGCTAGTAGGTTGCTAGTAGTGTTGATTACTCCTTGTAGTTGATGCTAGTTGGTTTATTTGGTGGAAGATCATATGTTCAGATCCTTTATGCACATTATTACCCCTCTGATTATCAACATGAATATGCTTTGTGAGTAGTTACGTTTGTTCCTGAGGACAAGGGAGAAGTCTTGCTATTAGTAGTCATGTGAATTTGGTATTCGTTTGATATTTTGATAAGATGTATGTTGTCTAACCTCTAGTGGTGTTATGTGTACGTCGACTACATAAAACTTCACCATTATTTGGGCCTAGAGGAAGGCATTGGGAAGTAATAAGTAGATGATGGGTTGCTAGAGTGACAGAAGCTTAAACCCTAGTTTATGCGTTGCTTCGTAAGGGGCTGATTTGGATCCATATGTTTGATGCTATGGTTAGGTTTACCTTAATACTTTTGTTGTAGTTGCGGATGCTTGTAATAGAGGTTAATCATAAGTGGGATGCTTGTTCAAGTAAGAACGGCACCCAAGCACCAGTCCACCCACATATCAAATTATCAAAGTACCGAACGCGAATCATATGAGCGTGATGAAAACTAGCTTGACGATATTCCCATGTGTCCTCGGGAGCGCTTTTCCTGTTATAAGTGTTTTTCCAGGCTTGTCCTTTGCTACAGAAAGGATTGGGCCATCTTGCTGCACTTTATTTACTTTTGTTACTTGTTGCTCATTACAATTTATCTTATCACAAAACTATCTGTTACCACTTATTTTAGTACTTGCAGAGAATGCCTTGCTGAAAACAGCTTATCATTTCGTTCTGCTCCTCGTTGGGTTCGACACTCTTACTTATCGAAAGGACTATGATAGATCCCCTATACTTGTGGGTCATCAAGACTCTTTTCTGGCACCATTGCCGGGGAGTGAAGCGCCTTTGGTAGGTGGAATTTGGTAAGGAAAAATTTATTTAGTGTGCTGAAATTTTCTGTCACTTGTTACTATGGACAGTAATTGTCTGAGGGGCTTGTTCGGGGTATCTTCACCCCGTCCAGTAGAGCCAAGAGTTGCTCCTCAACCTACTAAACCTACTGAACCTATTGAAAATGAAACTCCTTTTCAGATTCCTTCGGGTATGATGGAAAAACAGCTAGCTAACACTTTTACAGGAGATGGAACAAAGCATCCTGATGAACATCTACGCTATGTGGATGATGTTTGTGGACTATTTAAGCTTGCAGGTATACCCGATGATGTTGATAAGAAGAAGGCTTTCCCTTTATCTTTGAAGGGAGACGCATTGACATGGTATAGGCTATGTGATGATATGAGATCATGGAACTATAAAAGATTGAAATTGGAATTTCATCAAAAGTATTACCCTATGCATCTTATTCATCGTGATCACAATTATATATATAATTTTTGGCATCGCGAAGGAGAAAGCATCGCTCAAGCTTGGGGGCGGCTTAAATCAATGTTATATTCATGCCCCAATCATGAGCTCGCAAGAGAAGTGATTATGCAAAGTTTTTATGCTCGGCTTTCTGATAAAAATCGCACCATGCTCGATACTTCTTGTGCTGGCTCTTTTATGATGAAGCCTATTTAATTTAGATGGAATTTATTGGATATAATTAAACGCAACTCTGAAGATTGGGACCTCGACAAAGGTAAGGAGTCAGGTATGACAACTAAGTTTGATTGTGTTAAATCTTTTATGGATACTGATATTTTCCGTAAGTTTAGCACTAAATATGGACTTGACTCTGAGATAGTAGCTTCTTTCTGTGAATCTTTTGCTACTTATGTTAATCTCCCCAAGGAGAAGTGGTTTAAATATCATCCTCCCATAGAAGTAAAAGTAGCTGCACCTATTAAAGTTGAAGAAAAGACTGTTACTTATAATGATCCTATTGTTCCCACTTCTTATGTTGAGAAACCACCTTCCCCTATTAGAATGAAGGATCATGCTAAAGCTTCAACTGTTGTCCGTAAAAGCAATATTAGGACTTATACACCACCTGAGCAAGTTAAAGTAGAACCCAATATTGCAATTGTTAAAGATCTCTTGTCTGATAATATTGATGGGCATGTTATTCAATTCTCTGATGAAACTGCTAGAATTGCTAAACCCTGTGATAGAGATAAACATAGACCTATGGTAGGCGTGCCTATTATTTCTGTTAAAATAGGAGATCATTGTTATCATGGCTTATGTGATATGGGTGCTAGTGCCAGTGTTATACCCATTGACTTATACAAAGAAATTATGCATGATATTGCACCGGCTGAGTTAGAAGAAATTGATGTCACAATTAAACTTACCAATAGAGATACTATTCCACCAGTGGGAATTGTTAGATATGTTGAAGTCTTGTGTGGGAAAACCAAATATCCCGCTGATTTTCTTGTTCTTGGTTCTCCACAAGATAGCTTTTGTCCCATTATATTTGGTAGACCCTTCTTGAATACTGTTAATGCTAGGATAGACTGCGAAAAGAATGTTGTTACTATTGGCTTGGATGATATGGTTCATGAGTTTAATTTCTCTAAATTTAGTAAACAACATCGTGAGGAAGAATTGCCTAGTAGGGATGAAATTATTGGTCTTGATTCTATTGCTGTACCTCCTAGTGATCCTTTAGAACACTATTTGCTAGACCATGAAAATGATATGTTCATGAATGCAAGAAGGGAAATAGATGAAGTATTCTTTAAACAGGAACCTATTTTGCAACTCAATTTGCCTGTTGAAATCCCAGGGGACCCCCCTCCACCCAAGGGTGATCCCGTGTTCGATCTTAAACCGTTGCCTGATAATCTTAAATATGCTTATCTTGATGAAAAGAAAATATGTCCTGTCATTATTAGTGCTAACCTTTCAGAGCATGAAGAAGAAAGATTATTGAAAACTCTGAAAAAGCACCGTGCCGCTATTGGATATATTCTGGATGATCTTAAGGGCATCAGTCCCACTCTATGTCAACATAAAATAAATTTGGAAGCTGATGCCAAACCATTTTGTGATCCTTAACGACGTTTGAATCCTAAAATGAAAGAAGTGGTAAGAAAGGAAATACTCAAGCTTCTGGAGGCAGGTATAATTTATCCCGTTGCTGATAGTGAGTGGTTACATCATGTCCATTGTGTCCCTAAGAAGGGAGGTATTACTGTTATAGGATGGTAATTGATTTCCGCAAATTAAATAAGGCTACTAAGAAAGATCATTAGCCCTTACCTTTTATTGATCAAATGCTAGAAAGATTATGCAAACATACACACTATTGCTTTCTAGATGGTTATTCCAGTTTTTCTCTAATACCTGTGTTGGCTAAGGATCAATCAAAGACAACTTTTACACGCCCTTTTGGTACTTTTGCTTATAGATGTATGCCTTTCGGTTTATGTAATGCACCTGCTACCTTTCAAAGATGCATGATGGCTATATTCTCTGACTTTTGCGAGAAAATTTGTGAGGTTTTCATGGACGACTTTTCCGTCTATGGTTCCTCTTTTGATGATTGCTTGAGCAATCTTGCTCGAGTTTTGCAGAGACGTGAAGAAACTAATCTTGTCTTGAATTGGGAAAAGTGCCACTTTATGGTTAATGAAGGTACTGTCTTTGGACACAAAGTTTCTGAAAGAGGTATTGAAGTTGATAAAGCCAAGGTTGACGCTATTGAAAAGATGCCATATCCCAAGGACATCAAAGGTATAAGAAGTTTCCTTGGTCACGCCGGATTTTATAGGAGGTTCATTAAGGACTTCTCAAAAATCTCTCGACCTCTAACTAATTTATTACAAAAAGATGTACCATTTGTCTTTGATGATGATTGTGTAGAAGCATTGGAAATACTTAAGAAAGCATTAGTCTCTGCACCTGTTGTTCAGCCACCTGATTGGAATTTACCCTTTGAAATTATGTGTGATGCTAGTGATTATGCTGTAGGTGCTGTTCTAGGACAAAGAGTTGATAAGAAATTGAATGTTATACATTATGCTAGTAAGACTTCAGAAATGCTCAAAGAAATTATGCTACTACCGAAAAGGAACTTTTAGCAGTTGTATTTGCTTGTGATAAATTCAAACCCTATATTGTTGATTCTAAAGTAACTATTCACACAGATCATGCTGCTATTAAATATCTTATGGAAAAGAAAGATGCAAAACCTAGACTTATTAGATGGGTTCTCCTGCTGCAAGCATTTGATTTACATATTGTTGATAGAAAAGGAGCTGAGAACCCCGTTGCAGACAACTTGTCTAGGTTAGAGAATGTTCTTGATGACCCACTACCTATTGATGATAGCTTTCCTGATGAACAATTAAATGTCATAAGTACTTCTTGTAGCACTCCATGGTATGCTGATTATGCTAATTATATTGTTGCTAAATTTATACCGCCTAGCTTCACTTACCAACAAAAGAAAAAGTTTTTCTATGATTCGCGACATTACTTTTAGGATGACCCACATCTTTATAAAGAAGGAGTAGATGGTGTTATTAGACGTTGTGTACCTGAGCATGAACAGGAACAAATACTACGCAAGTGTCAGTCCGAAGCTTATGGAGGACACCACGCTGGAGATAGAACTGCATATAAGGTATTGCAATCCGGTTTTTATGGGCCTACTCTCTTCAAGGATGCCCGTAAGTTTGTTTTGTCTTGCGATGAATGTCAAATAATTGATTATATTAGTAGACGTCAAGAAATGCCTATGAAATATTCACTTGTTATTGAACCATTTGATGTTTGGGGCTTTGATTATATGGGACCTTTTCGTGCATCTAATGGATATACTCATATTTTAGTTGCTGTTGATTACGTTACTAAGTGGGTAGAAGCTATTCGAACTAGTAGTGCTGATCATAACACTTCTATTAAAATGCTTAAGGAAGTTATTTTTCCGAGGTTTGGAGTCCCTAGATATTTAATGAGTGATGGTGGTTCACACTTTATTCATGGTGCTTTCTGTAAGATGCTTGCTAAATATGATGTTAATCATAGAATTGCATCTCCATATCACCCGCAGTCTAGTGGTCAGGTAGAATTGAGCAATAAAGAGCTCAAATTAATTTTACAAAAGACTGTCAATAGGTCTAGGAAGAACTGGTCTAAGAAACTGAATGGTGCATTATGGGCCTATAGAACTGCATATAAAAATCCTATGGGTATGTCTCCATATAAAATGGTTTACGGAAAAGCTTGTCACTTACCTCTCGAGCTAGAACATAAGGCATACTGGGCTATTAAAGAGCTCAACTATGATTTCAAACTTGCCAATGAGAAGAGGTTATTTGATATTAGCTCACTTGACGAATGGAGAACCCAAGCTTATGAAAATGCCAAGTTGTTTAAAGAAAAGGTTAAAAGATGGCACGACAAAAGGATACAAAAGCGTGAGTTTAATGTAGGTGATTATGTATTGCTATACAACTCTCGTTTAAGATTTTTTGCAGGAAAACTTCTCTCCAAATGGGAAGGTCCCTACGTTATCGAGGAGGTCTATCGTTCCGGTGCCATAAAAATCAACAACTTTGCAGGCACAAATCCGAAGGTGGTAAACGGTCAAAGGATCAAGCACTATATCTCAGGTAATCCTATAAATGTTGAAACTAATGTTATTGAAACCCAAACCCCGGAGGAATACATAAAGGACACTTTCCAGAACGTTCCAGACTCCGAAAAGGAATAGGTATGTGGTACGGTAAGTAAACCGACTCCAAAACAATTTTTAAGGCAATATTTCTCCGTTTTGGAATATTTGGAAAAATAGAAAAATAAGTAGCAGTCCGGGGAGGACACGAGGCCTTCACGAGGGTGGAGGGCGCGCCCTACCCCCCTGGGCGCGCCACCTACCTCGTGAGCACCTCGTGTGCCCGCCGGACTCCATTTCCTTGCACGATACATATTTTGGTCGGTAAAAATTCATTATATATACTCCCGGAGGTTTTGACTCTCGTATCACGCAAATCTCCCCTGTTCTTGTTTCGAGCTGTTTTTCTGACAGGTCTAGATCATCATGATGACCCCAAGTGCTTCCAAGGACAAGTTCTTCGAGAAGGTGATCAACCCTTACCTCGCGGAGGTGCTGCGATACCCTCAAACCATTGAGATGCGTGATGGGTTGCTGCACATCCGCGATGTTGAGGGACCAAAGGGAACCAGAAGCGTGGAGTTGAGGCTCGAAGCAATGGAGCAACAAGTTTTCAAGTGTCAGGGGATGGTGGAGCGTGGAATCAACGCTACCCACAAGATGCTCGCGGAGTTCACCAACAACTACGAGCCGGATGCCAAGAAGACCGAGGAAGCCATCTTCAAGCTACATGAGAAGATCGAGCACCTCCAAGCCCAAATCTATGATCTGCAAAACCAAAACTGTGAGTATGAATATAGATTCAAAAGGATGAGTTTGGCTACAGGTTTGAGGATTCCAGAGACTCGATCATCCTTCTGTGAAGTTGAGCCTATGCCATGGAAGGTGGACGACAAGCTTGCATCATCATCAACACCTCCACCGCCAACAACAAGGAAGGAGACATAAACACATGGGTATGTGCACTCCCCTTGGCAACTTCCAAGCTTGGGGGAGGTGCCCTGGTATCGTATCACCATCACAACTCCTATCTTTACCATTTTTCTTAGTTCGGTCCTTTTAGTAGTATCTTGATTTAGTAGAATAAAGTCATGGCATGATCTAGTTTTGAGTTTTGCTTTATGATCCTTCTTTGTATTCGAGTCCGTGAGCTATATAATAAAGATTAGTGTTGAGTCAAGGGCTTGAGTATTTTGCCATGATCTTGGATGATTAGAAGAAAAAGAATAAAAAGAATCAAAGAGTTCATATTGATCTTAGTGAAAGTAATGACTCCACATAGAAAGAGTATGATGATTAAAAGTTGTTGGGAGTTGGCAAATATAGCTTTGGTCATTGTTGCAATTAATAGGAAGTAATAAGTAAAGAGAGGTTTCACATATAGATATATTATCATTGACATCTTTTATTATTGGGAGCACTCATTAAAATATGACATGCTAAAGAGTTGACGTTGGACAAGGAAGACAACATAATGAGTTATGTTTTCTTACATCTGAGATAAAGTATGTTGTCATGGATCCTCTACCGTGTTGAGCTTGCCTTTCCCCCTCATGCTAGCCAAATTCTCAGCACTAAGTAGAAATACTACTTGTGCTTCCAAATACCCTTAAACCAGTTTTGCCATGAGAGTGCACCATATCTACCTAAGGATTGAGTAAGATCCTTCAAGTAAGTTGTCATCGGTGCAAGCAATAAAAATTGCTCTCTAAATATGCATGACTTATTAGTGCGGAGAAAATAAACTTTGTACGAACTTGTTGTGGACGCAATAAAAGCGACGGACTGCATAATAAAGGTCCACATGCAAGGGGCAATATAAAGTGACGTTCTTTTGCATTAAGATTTTGTGCATCAACCCTAAACGCGCATGACAACCTCTGCTTCCCTCTGCGAAGGGCCTATCTTTTATTATGATCCTCTACTTTATGCAAGAGTCACGGTGATCTTCACCTTTCCTTTTTCATTTTATCCTTTGGCAAGCTCAGCATGTTGGAAAGAACATGATATATATATATATATGTAATTGGATGTGGGGGGGCATGAATTATTATTGTTGACATTACCCTTGAGGTAAAAGGTTGTAGGGCAAAACTATAAGCCCCTATCTTTCTCTGTGTCCGATTAAAACTCCGTAACCACAAGTATTGCGTGAGTGTTAGCAATTATGAAGGACTAAGTGATAGTTGAGTATGTGGACTTGCTTTTAAGATCTGACATAGACTCTTTCCGATGTTATGATAAATTGCAATTGCTTCAATGACTGAGATTATAATTTGTTGGTGCTCAATAAGGTTTCTGATTCATACTTTGGCTTTATGAAAAGATCATCACTTGAACATGAGTAATCATATGACTAAATCCATTTATGTTGCTGTTATGGAAATAATCATGAGGCCTTCATGTTCGTATTTTATTTTTATCGACGCCTCAACCTCTAAACATGAGGACATATTTATTGTTATCGGCTTTTCGCTTGAGGACAAGCGAGGTCTAAGCTTGGGGGAATTGATACGTCCATTTTGCATCATGCTTTTATGACAATATTTATTGCATTATGGGCTGTTATTTCACGTTATGTCACAATACTTATGGCTATTCTCTCTTATTTTATAAGGTTTACATGAAGAGGGAGAATGCCGGCAGCTGGAATTCTGGGCTGGAAAAGGAGCAAATATTGAAGGCCTATTTTGCGCAACTCCAAAAGTCCTGAAACTCCACGGAATACCTTAAAATAAATAAAGAAAAATCGTCGCCAAAGATGAAGGCCAGGGGGCCCACACCCTGCTCACGAGGGTGGGGGGCGCGCCCCCCTGGGTGCGCCCCCCTACCTCGTGGGCCCCCCTGGTGGCTCTCCGATGCCCATCTTCTCCTATATGAAGTCTTTCGATGAGAAAAAAATAGAAGGCAACCTTTCGGGACGAGACTCCGCCGCCACGAGGCGGAACCTTGGCGGAACCAATCTAGGGCTCCGGCAGAGCTGTTCTGCTGGGGTCACTTCCCTCCGGGAGGGGGAAATCATCACCATCATCATCACCAATGCTCCTCTCATCGGGGAGGGCAATCTCCATCAACATATTCACCAGCACCATCTCATCTCCAAACCCTAGTTCATCTCTTGTATCCAATTCTTGTCTCCAAGTCCAGGATTGGTGCTAGTAGGTTGCTAGTAGTGTTGATTACTCCTTGTAGTTGATGCTAGTGAGTTTATTTGGTGGTAGATCATATGTTCAGATCCTTTATGCACATTATTACCCCTATGATTATGAACATGAATATGCTTTGTGAGTAGTTATGTTTGTTCCTGAGGACAAGGGAGAAGTCTTGCTATTAGTAGTCATGTGAATTTGGTATTCGTTCGATATTTTGATAAGATGTATGTTGTCTAACCTCTAGTGGTGTTATGTGAACGTTGACTACATAACACTTCACCATTATTTGGGCCTAGAGGAAGGCATTGGGAAGTAATAAGTAGATGATGGGTTGCTAGAGCGACAGAAGCTTAAACCCTAGTTTATGCGTTGCTTTGTAAGGGGCTGATTTGGATCCATATGTTTCATGCTATGGTTAGGTTTACCTTATTACTTTTGTTGTAGTTGCGGATGCTTGCAATAGAGGTTAATCATAAGTGGGATGCTTGTCCAAGTAAGAGCAGTACCCAAGCACCGGTCCACCCACATATCAAATTATCAAAGTATCGAACGCGAATCATCTGAGCGTGATGAAAACTAGCTTGACGATATTCCCATGTGTCCTTGGGAGCGCTTTTCCTTTCATAAGAGTTTTTCCAGGCTTGTTGCTACAAAAAGGATTGGGCCACCTTGCTGCACTTTATTTACTTTTGTTACTTGTTGCTCGTTACAATTTATCTTATCACAAAACTATCTGTTACCACTTATTTCAGTACTTGCAGAGAATACCTTGCTGAAAACCGCTTATCATTTCCTTCTGCTCCTCGTTGGGTTCGACACTCTTACTTATCGAAAGGACTATGATAGATCCCCTATACTTGTGGGTCATCAACCCCCCCCCAACCACGGCAAGCCGACGAATCTAGTCCTGCGCCGCAGCGGTGGACATCACACCCCACCGGATCTACCTTCCGCACCTTGGAACCCCCAACTGCCAACTCGCCACTTCACCGGAGCCACTTCAGTGATTGGCTTGTCCACCGCTCCAGATCTCCTTGACCGCCATCGTGGTCCACCACACCGGATTTTCTTAACCGGCCCCCTCGTCCACCATAGTGTAGGCCCTTCACTAACTCCCTCGTTCGCCCCTTCGCTGGCCCTTCATACAAGCCCTCGTCCACCACAACAGATCCACCTCACTGAAAGCACTGTACAACGTGCCCGCCGAAGCCTTCGTCCACTGCACCGGACCTGCTCCATGGTCACCGTATTCAACTCCACTGGCCCTGCTTTACCGATGCCGCAGCCTCAACAGGTTATTTCGATTTGTACTCCTTCGGTTTTTCTCTTTATCATGCAACTGTTCACTTACCACAGATGAGCTTTCTTGTATGTCGACAGGCACCGCAACTGTAGCACCGGAGCCGCTTCAACGGCGGTGACACCCGGCCCAAACTCAACTGCAACACGAGCACCACCGACGATCGTTAGCTATCAAGTATGACAACGATACCCATACGCCACCGAGAATCAGGTACTATTATCCAACGGCCGATGCCTACGTTCACTTTCCTAGCATAAGCAACACCTTTGAATTTCTTCAGGGCATCATTTAGTTTTTCATGAGACGCGTTATTCTTCTTGCACCTGTAGGGCCATACTTCTGGCAGTGAACATGTTACATGTGCTAAATTACATAACAGTACACATATAGTTAATATGCTTTAGTTTTGTCCTAAGTATTACTGTACTTCCTAGATATCACTTCCTACTATTTTACTTCTTGAATGCTATATTTATGATAATGGTGTTGTTCTGATGCCACCTGTTGGTTCCATCAGACTGCTTAATGTTCTCTATGCTTAATTACACATCAACAAACTAGCATGTGGTTCCGCTGCTTTTTGTTCGTTTTACCATACATTTTCTGTTCATTACTTGTTTGTGTGTTCTTGATCTTCCCAAGTTGCATGACTAAGTTGATGCTTCTATTAATTATGGAGCTGCCAACCCCATCAAGCAAAATATTTGTTCTTTTGGGGCTCGCACCTCAAACAAGCATAAAAATATAGGGAAGCAGATATATTGTCGTGTATGCACACACCCTTCTTTCATTAGTTTAGATGGACCATTGATGATCAATTTGGACCAGTGCATGCGATTAAAATTAATTTTACCTAAATAAAGGGTGCAGAATAAACTATAACAACTAGATTTGCAACCACGGGATGCTGACGATATCTTCAAAGAACATTGCAATAGCAGCGAGGCTTCACAGCAACATATGGTAAGCCAATGTGTTTTAGTACATGTGAAATGTAATGCGACTGGGCTGCTTTCTTGGCTTGTGCCCTCAACCTGTAATCCTACCGGATTACAAATAGTTCAGTTGTCTGCTTTGCTGTATTGCTTGATTCAAATGCTTGTTTGCTATTACGCTTACCTGAGTTGGCCAATATGTCAGCAGTGCCTGCTGTACTATCGTAAAGAAATGCATGCCTAGTTCATTTGAGTCCTTAACTTTTCCTCTCAACTTCATCGCAAGACTATCTTCGTAGTTTATATGAGGCCACACTGTTAAGTGCTTTCTCAGATTATTTCAACTGCTTAGATGCCTTGGCAACTTAAATATAGCGGTGGTACACTCCCTTTCAACTAGGGATGTCAACTGGGTCCCGTTTAATCCCGATTAAAGTCCACTAGTGGTATGATAGTTCAAAAGATTTTTTGTTTTTTTGAGGAAAATGAACTATGGAGCTAGCAAAAACTAACTAGATGGGACTGGTGGATGTCGTTTATTTGCCACTTACATCCCTAGTTTCATCTTACCATTTTAATTTCTTTTCGGCTGATGCTGCTCCAAACCATTTAAATATAGCTTGCCATGCTCGGCAATAATTCGTATGTCGTTGACCATGTAAGCTTACTGCCTGGATCATGCGATAACTATCTCTTACTTATGTCCAGCAGAAACCTTTCAGGATGCCGTTCACACTAGGACACAATGTACAACACTAGAATCTATTTGTGGAAGCAGTGCGCCATCCATGTTACCAGATGGTAGCAGTGCAGAGGCAACACCGCGGGAGAGCAGTCTGAGCACAAATATTATAGTGCTTCAGTCTCTACTAGAGGCCGAAAGAGATGGTGTGGCTGCCATGAATGAGGTAATCTTTATCTTGAGGCTGGAAATTATGGAATTAGCGGCACACATTATGCAAGCAACCCAAGAATTGGAGGAAGTAAGAATGTTGCATTTGAAGACGGAGGAGGTCCTACTGTTTTTGCTATCTGAAGCCCAGGAAAATCCCGGTTCTTCTTTAGATACCAGTTGAAATTGTCATTAGATTACTGTACTTGCATGTTGTGTCATGTCTCTGAATGGATTATGTTGCAAGACCCCCTATATTGTCCATGTGTTGTAATGATCCGAATTTTTTAGGCGAGGTAATCCTCAGTACTTGTATGATTGACATAAGGTGAACTGTTTTTCGTGTGAGCATATTGTATTGGATGAAATAACTGTTTGACTCAGAGTGTATCCAACCGACTGAATTCGAAGATCACGACATTTTTAAATCATAATCATATATAAAGGAGGAATAAATCTTTGTTGTGGTTTTGAAGAAATAAATAACAAAACGTAGAATTATCTGTGGATATTCGTAATCAAATACAATTGAATTTAGTTTGCTAGGGCCCAGGGCAAACGTGAATGCTAATTCTCCCAAGTTTTGAATGAAGTGGCTAAACACCCACTATAATTTGTGGGCTGCCCGAAGCAAGTGTTTGCGAGATGGAAATTACTGTCTACCCCTGACACTTGACATCCTTATCGACCGGATTTACACTACTGTTGATAGGGGTAGACTAGTAACTTCAATCAGATGTGACATGACGGCTTCTGAGCCCATTCAGACATGGTGGGCACCAAACGTGGGCGGCAAAACACATTTGATTCAAGCTCGTCCGAAAGTCATGTGTCTCTTCCTCCATTTCCCCATTCATATATGGTGGGCGGCAAAACAAACTCTCCTTGTCTGAAATCGATGTAGGCTAATATTTTAAATAGGGGCAGATGTGTAACTACCCTTAGACGTGACACAACCGCCCTACATATCAGCCCGTTCATACACCGTGGGCGCCAACCGTGGGCAGCAAAACACCCTCTCCTCGCCCAAAATAGTTACCGGCAAATATTTGGGAGATGCGAGATTACCGTCCTATCCCCAACCAACGCGATGTCCGAAATTTTAAACGGGGGATAAGTTCGTAACTTTCCCACATTTCAGAGAAGCGTGTCCCAAAGTTTGAGATCCCCCCGTCCCCTCCATTTCCCCATTCATACACCATCAGCGCCACGACAACCTCCCCACTGCGGCTAGCCTCCTTCGTCCACCACCCCATCCTCCACCTTGCCGGAGCCGCTACCCCTACCCCGTCGTCCACTACAAGAGATGGACGTCTCTCATCCACGACACTAGACCAGGATCCTTTCATCGCGTCCTCTCGCTTCATCGGCGCTGTCGTCCACCTTGCCGCTGCCGCTCCTACGACCGCCTCATCCACGGCAACCAGATTTATCCCCCGACCCGGCTGTCTGCCGTCTAAAGTCTTCTTCCCCGCCGCCGCAGCCATCGCACCCGCAACACCCTCGAAGTATCAGCAGATGCCTACACGGCATCGCAAGAGAGGTGGTACTCTTCCATATGTGTTTAAGTTATTGATCTCAGCCGGAAAATAGATCGTAATTTGTTTACTATACTTTTCTTGTCCGTACCAAATCGTAGTGGCTAATTGAAAGCAAACATTGGTTGCGAAGTAGCTTTGTCCGGTTTGCACCTTCAGATCCGCCATGGCACGGGCACTATACTTGTAAAGCTTATGGTTTCCCCCCTTTATATTCACTACCATCATCGTAGTGCTTCGTGTCGTGCTAGCACTGCTCCTCAAGACCTCAACCCAAAGCTTACGTGTTGAAATATGAACCTAATATGATGCTCATATCACAAAAAAAGAGAACGTTTGATTGGTCACCTAATGTTCCTATATTCGTTTCGAAAAGCATGTGCGCCACCCACTGGTCCAGCTAGTTCCACGTTCCTGATTTTTCTCTTGATGCTTAGTGAGGTGGTCCTGGAGTAGGGGGTGTCCGGATAGCCGGACTATCATCATCGGCCGGACTCCAAAACTATGAAGATACAAGATTGAAGACTTCGTCCTGTGTCCGGATGGGACTTTCCTTGGCGTGGAAGGCAAGCTTGGCGATACGGATGTGTAGATCTCCTACCATTGTAACCGACTCTGTGTAACCCTAGCCCTCTCCGGTGTCTATATAAACCGGAGGGGTTTTAGTCCGTAGGACGAACAACCATTACAACAATCATACCATAGGCTAGCTTCTAGGGTTTAGCCTCCTTGATCTCGTGGTAGATCCACTCTTGTACTACCCATATCATCAATATCAATCAAGCAGGAGTAGGGTTTTACCTCCATCGAGAGGGCCCGAACCTGGGAAAAACATCGTGTCCCTTGTCTCCTGTTACCATCCGCCTAGACGCACAGTTCGGGACCCCCTACCCGAGATCCGCCGGTTTTGACACCGACATTGGTGCTTTCATTGAGAGTTCCTCTGTGTCGTCACCGATAGGCTTGATGGCTTCTTTGATCAACAACAACACAGTCCAGGGTGAGACTTTTCTCCCCGGACAGATCTTCATGTTCAGCGGCTTTGCACTGCGGGCCAATTCACCTGGCCATCTGGAGCAGATCGAAAGCTATGCCCCTGGCCATCAGGTCAGATTTGGAAGCATAAACTTCACAGCTGACATCCGCGGAGACTTGATCTTCGACGGATTCGAGCCACAGCCGAGCGTGCCACACTGTCACGATGGGCATGATTTAGTTCTGCCGCCGGACAGTACCCTGGAGGCCGCACATGAATCCGCTCTGACCCTTAGTTCGGATCCGACCGCGCAGATCGAGGACAGGTGGCTGGACACCGCCTCGGGGGCTGCAACTTCTACGGTGATGGAGCCGAATACTGACCTTGTCCCCTGCAAAGCTCGTGACTCCGAGGTGCCGGACTCCTTGCCGGACTCCGAACCTCCTGCGCCCCTGCCAATCGAATCTAATTGGGCGCTGATCATGGAGTTCACCGCTGCGGACATCTTCCAGCACTCACCCTTTGGTGACATCCTGAATTCGCTAAAGTATCTCTCGTTATCAGGAGAGCCCTGGCCGGACTGCGGTCAGGATGGTTGGGATGCGGACGACGAAGACATTCAAAACCCACCCACCACCCACTTTATAGCCACTGTCGACGATCTAACCGATATGCTAGACTACGACTCCGAAGACATCGACGGTATGGACGATGATGCCGGAGACGATCAAGAACCAGCGCCTACCGAGCACTGGAATCCCACCTCAACTCATGATGTATATATGGTGGACACCCCAAAAGGGAGCGATAACGAGGAACAACGGGACGCGGCGAAGGACAATTCCCCCGAAAAACAACCAAAACGGCGACGCAAGCGCCACCCCAAGTCCCGCCTCGATAATAACAGCACCCATAATGACCCAGCCATAGAGCAGGGCAAACCAGTGGGCGACGCACATGCAACCAAGCAACCGTCCGAGCAGGATGAATCGGATAATCAACTCGTCCTCGGCGAAAACAATAGTCCAGACAATCTCACGCCGGACACACCACCGGAGCATAAGAACCTCCAAAAAAGGCTTGTCGCCACTGCAAAAAGTTTGAAGAAGGAGAAACGGAAGCTCAAAACAGCGGAAGACATACTCAGAATGAGGTGGAGCAAAGTACTCAAGACCGCGGACAAATATGGCAATAGCCACCAAACAAAGAGCTACCCGAAGCGCAAGCTGCTGCCAGAATTCGACGAGGAGGCCGTGGAGCCCCCACAATCAAAAAGAAAGAGGCCGCCTGGCCGGATAGGCGACCAGATGACAAGCCAAGAGCGGCAAGCGGCGCTGCACATAAGCCGGCACATGACACGCATAAAGATCCTCGCAAAACGGATGGCCCGGTCAGGTCCATTTATGGGCCAAAGAAGAGGGCCCCAGGAAGGAACACAACACGCCGAGTGTTCTAAGATAACGGCACACCTAAATACAGGGGCGCCGCACACCCACTATGTTTGACCGATGAGGTGCTGGATCATGAATTCCCAGCGGGGTTCAAGCCCGTAAACATAGAGGCATACGACGGAACAACAGACCCTGGAGTCTGGATTGAGGATTACATCCTGCACATACACATGGCTAGAGGAGATGATCTCCAAGCCATTAAATATCTACCCCTCAAGCTCAAAGGGCCAGCTCGACATTGACTCAAAAGCCTCCCAGAAAATACCATTGGAAGTTGGGAAGAGCTCGAGGACGCATTTAGAGCAAATTTTCTGGGGACTTATGTCCGCCCTTCGGATGCAGACGATTTAAGTCACATAACTCAACAGCCCGGAGAGTCAGCGCGCAAATTCTGGAACAGGTTCCTCACAAAAAAGAACCAAATAGTCGACTGTCCGGACGCCGAAGCCTTAGCAGCTTTTAAACATAATGTCCGAGACGAATGGCTCGCCAGACACCTCGGCCAAGAGAAGCCGAGAACAATGGCCGCGCTAACAAGCCTGATGACCCGCTTTTGCACGGGGGAAGACAGCTGGCTAGCAAGATGCAGCACCAGCGACCCGAGTACATCCGAGATCAGAGATGGAAACGGAAAATCACGACGCAGAAGGGACCAGCACCGAAATAAAGAAAAGAGCCCAAAGAACACGGCGGTCAACGCCGGATTCAAAAGCTCGCGGCCAAACAATAAAACACTGCCTCTTAAGGACAGCAGCGACGAGCTATCCAACCTAAACAAAATTTTGGATCGGATATGTCAAATCCACAGTACCTCCGGGAAGCCTGCAAACCACACCCACCGGGATTGTTGGGTCTTCAAACAGTCCGGCCGACTCAACGCCGAACACAAGGGGCTCGACGCGCCAAGCAAGGATGACGACGAACCCCACCAGCAGAGCGCCGGAAAACAAAAGACTTTCCCACAAGAAGTCAAAACAGTAAACTCACTTCATGTGATAATACGGAACAACAGTGCGGCACCCGCCAAAGTAGGTGTCGCATGGCCCACCACAGCGGAACCTCGAGGTTGGATGTTAAAACCAATTACTTTCGACCACCTGGACTATTCCAGAAGTATTCGAAACGCAGGATGGACTGCTCTAATATTGGATCCTATAATCGACGGACTACAATTTACACAAGTCCTAATGGATGGCGGCAGCGATTTAAACCTGCTATATCCGGACACAATCCGCAAGTTGGGGATAAACCTTACTAAAATTCGCCATAGCCGCACTTCCTTCAAAGGAGTGACGCCAGGCCCTTACGCCAAGTGCACGGGCTCCTTACTACTAGAAGTTGTGTTCGGGTCACCCGGCAACTTCCGACGCGAAAAGCTAATCTTTCATGTCGCCCCATTCAAAAGTAGCCATCAAGCACTATTGGGACGTGAAGCTTTTGTCCGCTTTAACGCAATACCACACTACGCGTCTCTGACACTTAAAATGCCCGGTCCACGCGGCATCATCTCATTAAAAGGTCGTTCAAAGACCCGGACACGGCTAGACGAGTCCGGCATAAATAAACTAGGGGCTCCCTAGCCGCTCACCCCTTCACAAGGGGCTGTGCGCATGAGCAATAAGGAGCCAATAAAAGCTCAACTTTATTCATTTATGCTCTGTTTTAAATACATTTTTCACACGATTTCTTTTCAAACTAAGTTCCTCTCTTTTACAGATGAATAGCGTGTTACACCCGTACAGGATACAGCACAATGGAGACACAGGCGCAGACGTGCAATAGGGACCCATTACAAGGATTCTTTTCAGATTAAGACCCTGCGTAAACCTTTTTTACTGTCTCTTGTTGCTATACATCCCCTGGTTGCTCATCATAACCAGAGAGGAGACTGGCATTTTGGCATCGGCCGCGTCAGAGGACCTTGCGTGTACCTGGACACTAGGGGCTTAGGGCATTGATCTGCCCGTCATCATAAAGACCGAACACCTCAGGGAGTGTTTGGCGTCTCGAGTTAGGCCTTATATGCATCAGCTCCGAGTCATGTCTTTGGTCAAATGTTGGGTTTTCCCGGCTCCTGTGTTTTGCTGCCTTACGTTCCGTATCATCGGCTAACGCGGCACTAGGAGAACTACTGCGATTGTGCCCCGGTTCGGCCGGGTGAGCACCTCAGTAGAGAAAGCCGAAAACTGACTGTCATGATGTAGCGAGAGACTGGTCAACCACTCGATCGACCTTCGGAATGTTTAGAATTCCTCCGCTTTGACGAAGGACCGCTTCCCGGTCAGGCACACACGCGCCCCAAATCCGGAGAGCGCGGTGCCCCTAGGGGCTATATCGTAGCCCCACCTTCGAACTCCTATGGCTAAGTGAAAGTGATAAAGCATTATAGTCCGGTTGCCTCGTTTGCTACGCTACCACCTCCTTCACAGGACCAAGACGCTGGATTAAGTGTGAAAATGCGCTATTTCGCAAACACCCCCGCACTATGTGCGTGGGGGCTGAAGCTGAAGACTGCCATCTTTCAGGTTATACACAAGTATACATTAACGGCCGCACAGGAGATATTTCAATACTTGAACGCACAAGTACAAAAAGCGCTTATATTATAAACATCGTTTTACAAACCATAAAGTTCATTTGAACATGACATTTTTTGAGCACTGCGACTCTATTACACGAGCACCACGCAGAACTTCCCCAAAATAGTGCTCGGCGGGTAACCGGCTCTCGTCCGAACCCTGGGTCGCAACAGCGGTGGCATCCATCTCCGTCCAGTATGTCTTCACACGGGCGAGGGCCATCCGTGCACCCTCTATGCAGGCCGACCGCTTCATCGCCTTGATATGCGGCACCGCCCCAAGGAATTGCTGCAATAAGCCAAAATAACTCTTCGGCTTGGGCCTATCCGGCCAGACATGAGCCACGATATCCGTCATGGCAAGTCCGGACAATCTATTCAGCTCAGCCCACTCAGCCAACCGATCGGTCAGCGGAAGTGAACGCTCCGGACTATGGAATTGAGACCAAAAAAGCTCTTCCGTCTCGTGATCCTTTTGACTTCGGAAGTGCACAACAGCATCTGCCGCACTCGCCGCTAAGTCCATATAAGGATCCTCCGGACCCCACAGCTGGCCAAGCTGAGCGTACTTCGGATCTGTAAACCTCCTGCGCAGCAGAAAGGGCTTGCCAGCCACAATATCTCCGGCCTGGCGCAGCTCCTCCTTTATAGCCCTCATTGCAGAACGGGCATCCTTGGCTTCGGCGGTGGCCTTTCTCAGGCCTTCTTGCTCCGCTCGGCGTTCTTTTTCAAGAACCTCATAGCGGTCGGTAACATCTTTCAACTTCACGGCCATTTCGGCCATCTCCTCCCTGCTTCGGCAGTGAGCAGCCCTTTCGGCTTCTAGCTCTTCGGCCGCCCTCGAGGCAGCCGCATCACTCCTTCTGGCCTGCTCCTTGGCTCGAGCAAGTTCTGCCCGAAGGCTCTCCACAGCAGCGGCACCATCTGCATTAAGCACACATGTTGTAAGGAGTGGGTTTCGGCTCCCTTACTAGGTGACCACGGAGAAAAACCTACCTTGTGACTCGTCAAGTCGCTTATTGACCAGCGCGATGTCCGCATCCGCAACGTCGAGTTGCCGCTTTAGTTCGGCAACTCCATCAGTCCGGCTGGCCACCGGACTATCCGCCACCTGCATAGGAAAGGCGAAAATCAATACCTGCGATTTTGATCCTCGGCACGCTGTCGCTCTCGACAACCTACCGAGTCCCAGGGGCTACTATCTATACAGGGCGCACTTTATGTGTAAAACTGTCAAAAGGTATGTCATTTTTACGTACCTCAAACCCCGCCAGCAAGCTTCTGACAGCATCATGCAACCCGCCTTCGGCGGACGAAATTCTTCCAATCACCATACTCATCAATGTATGGTGACCTTCTGAGATAGACGCCCTCTCAAGCAGATCCTTCAGCTCCCCCGGCCGCACACCAGCCGGTGCCGAACTCTCCGGCCCCGCCGGACTCGGGGATACCCTCCGCGATGACACCTCAGGTTCGTCCGCCCTGCCTGATGGTGCGGCGGACGGAGGCGTCTCGCTCTCCATCATCTCCAGACGAAGGTCCCCCGAAGACGAGCTCATCTGAGAAGGACGGAGATCCAAACTACAAGGTAAAAACTTCGGTTATCCTCAGAAGAAAACATAGGGATGTTTCTTATTATAGAACCCCCCTTTTCCCACTTACGGCTCGCTGGAGGGCTGATTCCTTAGGGGAGATAGTGCGGCCAGGGCCTCCCCGGACGCAGGACCCTCTGGTGAAGATCTCTTCCCCCGCTTCGAGGCCTTGGCCTCCGGGTTTTCGGAAGCGCTCCTCTTCTCCCCTTGGAAGGAGGGATTCTCGATTCCCCCTTTCTCCAAAGCCTCCTTGGTAGAAGCGGTAGTGTCCCTGTTCTCCCCTGCGCCTTCCTCTGAAGGCGCAACCTTCAGCATCCTGACCAGCACAGGATCCAGCACGGTCTCCGGGAGGGGGGCTGAACACCGTATCAGTTTCACTTGCGCTATCCACTCCTATTCAAGAGACGATGGGTTAAAAGGCAAATTCAAGAAGGCGCAAACAAACGGTGTGTCCAGACACAGGGCCACTTACCTGAGCATCCGGACAATTGCAGCTTAGGCCGGAATCCTCGGTCAATTCCGGACACATCTCTTGTGATCCGAAGAACAATTTATACATCTCCACGGGTGTTGTACCCATGAAGTGTTGGAGAGATCGCGGCCCCTCGGGATTGAACTCCCACAGACGAAGGGGGCGACGCTTGCAGGGCAGGAGGCGCCGAATCAGCATAACCTGCATCACTACGACCAGATTGATCTCCCTCTCCTGGAGGTCTCGAATCCGGCCCTGCAATAGGGGTACGTCCTTTGACGGCCCCCAGTTGAGCCCTCGGCTGACCCATGACATCAGCCGCTGCGGAGGGCCCGAGCGGAAGATGGGCGGCGGCTTCTGCCTGCTGCCCCTAGGAGCGGTTATATAGAACCACTCCTGTTGCCACAAGCCAAGCTCCTCCTGGAAAGAGCCCTCGGGCCATGGAGCGTCGGCCCTTCTGCTTACAACCGCCCCGCCGCACTCTGCTTGACGCCCCTCGATCATCTTCGGCGCTACGTCGAAGGTCTTAAGCCACAAGCCGAAGTGAGGGGTAGTGCGGAGGAAGGCTTCGCAGACGACAATGAATGATGAGATATGGAGGATGGACTCCGGAGCCAAGTCATGGAATTCCAACCCATAGTAAAACATGAGCCCTCTCACAAAAGGATCCATCGGGAAGCCTAAACCCCGACGGAGGTGGGACACAAATATGACGTTTTCGCCGGGCTCGGGGGTGGGAATGACTTGCCCTTTGGCGGGCAACCTATGCGAAATCTCGTAGGTCAGGTACTTGGCTTCTCGCAGCTTTAGCACGTCCTCTTCCGTGACGGAGGAGGGCATCCACCGTCCCTGTAGGTCGGAGCCGGACATCGTTCAAGGTCCGAAGCGCTCGAATCTGGGGCTCTGGGTGTTGGAACTCGGGGCGAGGGGTAGATTCGATTGAGGATTGGAGAAAAGAAACGAGCCTTGGTCCCATTATAAAGAGGAAGAATACCAAGAGCCATCCCCGTGACCGTTTGGAACTCGCCTCCAATAGAGAGGGCGTGGCAACGGGCATGGTTGGGTTACCCACGTTCGTATTGATGGGAATCCCGGAATAAGGGGAACACGATCTCTGCTTCAACAAGACGTGCCAAGGAAACCGCTTCGCTAAACGCGCTGAGGTGGTATAATAAAAACAATTCAAGTAAAGGCTTGGTGTGGTGTGACGTCATGCCACAAAATACGTCAGCAGATTGAACTTGTGTACATATTATTCTCTCTACGGTGGAATGTGGAATTTATTTTGCAGAGCCGGACACTATCCTGGTGTTCACAATCTTCTATGAATTATTCGGAGGAGGAACCCGCCTTGCAATGCCGAACAATATGCGCGCCGGACTCATCGTCATTGAAGCCTGGTTCAGGGGCTACTGAGGGAGTCCTGGACTAGGGGGTGTCCGGATAGCCGGACTATCATCATCGGCCGGACTCCAAGACTATGAAGATACAAGATTGAAGACTTCGTCCCGTGTCCGGATGGGACTTTCCTTGGCGTGGAAGGCAAGCTTGGCGATACGGATATGTAGATCTCCTACCATTGTAACCGACTCTGTGTAACCCTAGCCCTCTCCGGTGTCTATATAAACCGGAGGGTTTTAGTCCGTAGGACGAACAACCATTACAACAATCATACCATAGGCTAGCTTCTAGGGTTTAGCCTCCTTGATCTCGTGGTAGATCCACTCTTGTACTGCCCATATCATCAATATCAATCAAGCAGGAGTAGGGTTTTACCTCCATCGAGAGGGCCCGAACCTGGGTAAAAACATCGTGTCCCTTGTCTCCTGTTACCATCCGCCTAGACGCACAGTTCAGGACCCCCTACCCGAGATCCGCCGGTTTTGACACCGACACTTAGGGTTTTCCCCTTTCATCTACTCTACTATGATTCGCGTAGGTGCTTTCTGTCGTACTAGCATTACTCCACCCTTCAAGCTAAACAACACAACACTCAGAATTCGAAAGCTTAGTTGTTCAAATATGATTGTGATATGATACTGATATTAGTTAACAGACACATTTAATTGGTTAGCTAACGGTCCCACTTGAGTTTCCAAATGCATGTCACAACATATAGAGAGACAATAGAATTGCATTTCTTTGTCACTTGTTGACTGTACTTTCTTGTCCATACCAAATCTTAGTTGTTATTTCAAAGCAAACATTGGTTGCTAACTACCCTTTGCGCGGTTTGCAGCTTCAGATCTGCCATCCCGCTGCCATGATCAACACTGTACTCATCATGCTTATGGTTTCCCCATTTTATGATGACCACGGTCAGCCTACGTGGTTCGTGTCATAATAGCACTGCTCCACCCATCAAGCTAAACAAGCTTAGTTGTACAAATTCATATATGATATTATGCTGATATTAGTAAAACTGAGAGATGTTTAATTGGTCAGCTAAATGTTCCTACTTTAGTTTCGAAATGCATGTGAGCCACATATGGAGAGACCGGAAAGAATAGTATTTCTCTGTGCGCTCTGGTTCATCATGGGTGGCCAACCGACATTGTATTGAAAGACTTGTAATATCTTCAATCTTCTTGCTCTTCTGCTCTTCTTTAAGATGAACCTCTTCTCTTGCGGTCGACTGGTCAGGTCGAGTTGTTCTCCCTTAGTATATTTTGAATCTGTCAGGTCAGGTCAACTTGTTCTTCTTTACTATATGTTGAAGCTGTCATCTGCAAAGTGTCATCACTTCTGGAGCTCTCAAATTTTGAGTAGTAGGCCACATTACATTAATGCACACACGAAATTACAGCATGCATGGCATCTCTTAAAAGAATTGCAGAGATAGCACAAAGGGGTTTATAGGGAGGCAGTATTGGATTAGAATCACTTCTGCATTACAAAGATAATCTCACTTGATTTTATGTTTTTATGCATGTCAGATATTGAACATTATCAAAATGAATATGAGAATGGGCGCATGAGAGGAATACTGCGGAACAATCCACTCGCTAACAAACTTGGCATGGTGGAGGATGGCCTATCTTATTCACCCATCATGGTGCTTGCTCTAACTTGGCAAGGTTGTATTGGTCGCACATATTTTGCATTTGACCTCTTACATTACTTCTACTTTGTTACACCATCTTCTTAGTTTAAGCATCATATATGAGTATATGCCATACCTATCCATTTTCTGTACCTATTCCATGTGTCGTCACACTATGTTTTTCCAGTCAAATATTGTTCTTTCGTAATAGATGTCCAAAAGGAAGAGGGTGAGTGCAGATCCTCAAGGAGTACAAACTAGGTATTTGGAAAAGGTAGTGATACCTGTTAAATCACATAGATCAGCAGCCACAGAAAACACAGGCCCAACTGTACCACACTTTACCCCTACTCTAGTGGCCAAACCCCTATTAGAACTACTGAGAGCCCAGCGCCAGGTACTGTCTATGATATCAATTCAAAATTTGAACTCCTAAATTTCTGCATCTGCCTTACCTTCTCTCTTGTATGAAAACTAATTTCAGATGAATCTCCTTGCTCAAAGGATCATACGATCTCACAACAATACTGGGCTCTGCATTGCTCTTGTCACTCTCCCTTTTGCTTTGTAACCCTGTACTTAATTAATTGCTATTTGATTATGTATCATCAGTCTGCACCTGAGCTTCATTATCCTCTGTTTCTTCCAATATTATTTGATCTATATTTACTCTTTGCAAAATGTAGAATAATGGCAACGCTTATAAAGAATTTTCTTTGGGGAATTTATTGAATTATCCTTCCATCCACATGGAGAAGGGCTTTGTCCAGCCCATATTAACATGTAATGTAAGTTCATCCTTCTCAAGCCTTCAAACTTTGTTTTAGTATAGATTTGGATCGGCATAATTTCCTCCACTTCTGTTTGCTTTGCTGTTTACGTCTGATTGGATGTTTGCAGAAAGTACCAGTTTCAAATTGTAGTTTTAAAAACATGTTCCTTATGCATAATAGATCCATTTATTTGCTGATATAATTGTGAAACCTGTTACGTGTCTCCTTATTTCTCTTTCAGAGTCGTATCTCTTATGCTAGGCAGAACTTTAGGGAAGATAGTGAGCCAAACCATCTTGAGGACAACGAGATGACCCCAAGGTCCTGTCTTGATGAAGACAGTGAGTTGAAGCTACTCACCAGCAGGTGTGAGACAACCTTTGTGCAGTCGTTGCCTCAATCAGTTCGACTTCTTTAGTCTCAACTTAAAGCGGTAAGGCTTGCTTCAGCTCAGCTCCGACTTGAAGTCAAAGATGTAATGAAGATGTCAGAGGACTGCCTTGCGCAGCATCATGCCATACAGCTATGGGTGATGCATCTATCATTGACACAACTGAGGTCTATTTAGCTTCTTCGGCTGTTTGGGGGGCCCAACCTGGCCAGGCCTATTGCCTTCTTAAGTGCTCTCAGTTCTATATATTCTTTTTTCGGCGCGTTTATTTGCGCTGGTGGCGAACTTTGATGCCCAGTGGATGTAATATGTGTAATAGCCGTGATAGCCTAGCGTAAGTTGCTTGCTTATTTATTTCCTTGTTGTCTTGTTTATTTGTTTGCTTGTAGTCAGTGTAGTTCTTTTTCTGCGGTTTGCTAGTGGCCGCAATAACCTATTTTTTATAACTAGGCCACATTAACCATGGGCTACATATTTACTGTAGTGACACTGGGCCTCCTACAGGCCATAGAAACTATGGGCATTCTACGGGCCGTATCATCAGTGGGCCTTATACGGGCCGTATGATCGATTGGCCAAACATGGGCCAATAACAAACCACATTATGGCCGTAAATGGGCTAGGGTTGGAATTGTCCGTTCATGGGTCGACCATAACATGCCGTCGTTAATAGGCCGTATTTGATGATGCTATGAAAATGGCCCAACGTATTAACGGGCCACAAACGGGCCGACTGTAACCACGGGATGAATTTGGCCCACAAGCAAAAAATGGCAGTAACGGGCCGTAAGTAACCGATTTCTGGAAATGAGCCCAAGAATAAATGGGCCCTGAGACGGCCGAAAGATAACATGGGCTGCAAACGGCCCAATGAATTAACAGGCCGTTAATGGGTATAAACTGATACACTGCTCATTACGGGCCAGTTTCACCACGGGCCGTTAATGGGCCAAGAGTTACAAAGGGCCTCATATGGGCCGAAAGACGTCATGGGCCCTACATGGGCTGGAACTTAAAATAGGCTGGAATCATATCGGACGGCCCAGATGACGCTACTGGGCCTAATTTGGATAGGTCGTAACGGGCCCTGGGTTAGCGGGATGTAAATGGGCTATATGCGAACATGCCGTTAACAGGCTTTCTTTGGGCCGGCCCGCCACCTTTTGACCAAGTCAAACGGACCGGCCTTTTCACAGGAATGGGCCTCTATGGGGCCGTGCCACATGTCGACGTATCATAGGCGCCTTCGGTCCAATGAGTGGATGACATCTATCCCAACGGTGAGCCGACACGTGTTTCCTGCAGCCAATGCAGATTTTACACGTGGAAAATCCCCATTGGTCGGGGCTGTTAGCGGGTTATCGGATCCAAAACCGGACCCGATAGCTTAATGGCATTCCGTTACGGTGGATGCCACGTGTCGGTCACCCTTGGCGAAAGCACTTCTGTGACGCGCGATTTATCGTCATGGAAGTGGACACTTCCGTGATGATAATTTTGGTAATGTCATGGAACACTTCTACGACAGCACATGTATGACTATCTTGATTCTGTCATAAAATCGTCATGGATGTACATGCATGACACAAAACGCGACCTAATGTGACAAACACATATCATCACGGAAGTGTATTTTTTTGTAGTGCATGGACTCAACATTAATCATAAAGAACTCACATACTTGTTGCAAAAATTTATTAGTTATCAAAACGAAGTACTACGCGCATGCTCCTAGGGGGATAGATTGGTAGGAAAATACCATCGCTCGTCCCCGACCGCCACTCATAAGGAGGACAATCAATAAATAAATCATGCTCCAACTTCATCACATAATGGTTCAACATACATGCATGCTACGAGAATCACAAACTTTAACACAAGTATCTCTCAAATACACAACTACTCTACTATCATGACTCTAATATCACCATCTTCATATCTCAAAACAATCATAAAGAATCAAACTTCTCATAGTATTCAATGCACTTCATATAAAAGTTTTTATTATACCCATCTTGGATGCCTATCATATTAGGACTAATTTTATAACCAAAACAAATTATCATGCTGTTCTAGAAGACTCTCAAAATAATATTAGTGAATCATGAGAGATCAACATCTATAAAATAAAACCACCGCCGTGCTCTAAAAAGATATAAGTGAAGCACTAGAGCAATATTGTCTAGCTCAAAAGATATAAGTGAAGCACATAGAGTATTCTAATAAATCATGAATCATGTGTGTCCCAAAAGGTGTGTACAGAAAGGATGATTGTGGTAAACTAAAAATCAAATACTCAAATCATACAAGACGCTCCAAGCAAAACACATATCATGTGGTGAATAAAAATATAGCCTCAAGTAAAGTTACCGATAGACGAAGACGAAAGTGGGATGACTTCCGGGGCATCCCCAAGCTTAGGCTTTTGGTTGTCCTTGAATTTTACCTTGGGGTGCCTTGGGAATCCCCAAGCTTAATCTCTTGCCACTCCTTATTCCAAAGTCCATCAAATCATTACCAAAACTTGAAAACTTCACAACACAAAACTTCAACAGAAAATCTCATGAGCTCCGTTAGTATAAGAAAATAAATCACCACTTTAAGGTACTGTTGTGAACTCATTATTTATATATATTGGGGTAAAACCTACTGTATTCCAACTTCTCTATGGTTCATACCCCCCGATACTATTCATAGATTCATCAAAATAAGCAAACAACACGCGAAAAACAGAATCTGTCAATAACAGAACAGTCTGTAGCAATATGTAACTTTAGAATACTTCTGTAACTCCAAAAATTCTGAAATAACTTGGCGGACGTGAGGAATTTGTCTATTAATCATCTTCAAAAGGAATCAACCTAAAATCACTCTTATGTAAAAAATGACAGCTATTCTCGTGAGTGCAAATTTTTCTGTTTTTTACAGCAAGATCGCAATGACTTCACCCAAGTCTTCCCAAAGGTTCTACTTGGCACAAACACTAACTAAAACTTAAAACAACATGTAACCAGAGGATATATGAATTATTTATTACTAAACATGAGAAAAAAGTAAAGAACAAAAATAAAATTGGGTTGCCTCCCAACAAGCGCTATCGTTTAACGCCCCTAGCTAGGCATTGAGATTTCGATGATGCTCACATGAAAGACAAGAATTGAAGCACAAAGAGAGCATCATAAAGCATATGACAAACACATCTAAGTCTAGCATACTTCCTATGCATAGGCATATTATAGGCAAACAAATTATCGTAGCAAGCAAAAACTAGCATATGCAAGGAAGTGGAAAGAAACAATAGCAATCTCAACATAACGAGAGGTAATTTAGTAACATGAAAATTTCTACAACCATATTTTCCTATCTCATAATAATTACATGTGGGATCATAAGCAAATTCAACAATATATCTATCACAAAACAAATTCTCAACACGATCCACATGCATGCGAAGTTGACACTCTTCCAAAATAGTGGGATTAACATTAACTAAAGTCATGACCTCTCCAAACCCACTTTTATCAAAAATTTCATAAGATTGAACATTCTCCAAATATGTGGGATCTAAAGTTGGCACTCTTCCAAACCCACTTTCAATAATATTTCAAACACTATTATCAATCTCATATTCATCATGGGGCTTAAATAAATTTTCAAGATCATAAAAAGAATCACCCCAATCATGATCATTGCAATAGATAGTAGACATAGCAAAACAACATCCCCAAGCTTAGGGTTTTGCATATTACTAGAACAATTTACATTAATAGAATTTATAATAACATCATTGCAATTATGTTTTTCGTCGAAGGAACTATCAAGTGTGGGTGCAATAGCATCAATCTCGTGTTTAACATAAGGGACTATAGCAAATTCATCTCCATAAATATTGGCATCATGGCCACAAGAATAGCAAGCATCATGTTCATAAAGGGATATTTCAATCAAATCATTGGAATCATAATTATCTATATATTCATGCATATCATTATTTTCTTCCAAAGCAACAGTCATTCTTTCAATAGATTCTTTGACATAGACATTATGAGCATAGTTTTCGTAGCAATATTTAAGTATGTGAAAATTTTCAGATTTGTAGAGAGTAATATCATACTTTTCAATCAAAGAAGCAAATTCATAGGCACCCTTAAAAGAAACAAATTCTTCAATTTGTTCGATATCATAGTAACTATAAACACCTTTGGCATAAGAAGATAGGATTTCATTATCAATTAACTCACATAAGTAGGAAAGGTGTCTTTTAGGGTTTTCTGAGCAACAAGTAAAATAATAAATTTCACAAATATTCCAAGCATAGCAAACAAAACTATTTATTTTATTCCATAAGAGCCCTCCTTTTTGAGAAACACGATGACGCACAAAACGAGCATGCTCATCTAAAGATTTTCCAACAACTAAACTAGTTGGGGTTTCAGCACGAGCACATATAGATTGGAGATGATCCAAATAGAACAATTTAAGTGGATCCATATCAATAGATTTTTAGCAAGCAAATATGCAAGCAAATAGAAGGCACATGGAAACACAAGACAAAAAGACATACGGGAAGAAGGCAAAGAAAAGGCAAAGGTTTTCGAAAATCGTTTTAGAAGTAGGGGAGAGGAAAACGAGAGGCGAATGGCGAATAATGTAATGCAAGGGAGAAGAGTTTATGATGGGTACTTGGTATGGCTTGACTTGACGTAGATCTCCCCTGCAACGGCGCCAGAAATCCTTCTTGCTACCTCTTGAGCTTGCGTTGGTTTTCCCTTGAAGAGGAAAGGGTGATGCAGCAAAGTAGCATAATTATTTCCCTCAGTTTTGAGAACCAAGGTATCAATCCAGTAGGATACGACGCACAAGTCATCAAATACCTGCACAAACAATCAAGAACTTGCAACCAACACGATAAAAGGGTTGTCAATCCCTTCACGGTCACTCGCAAAAGTGAGATCTGATAGAGATAGATAAACGGTAAAGTAAATATTTTTGGTATTTTCGGTTGTATAGATTGGAAAATAGTAGATCGAAAACTAGCAAGTTGTAAACGAGATTCAATAATGTGGAAAGAGACCCGGGGGCCATAGGTTTCACTAGTGGCTTCTCTCGAGATAGCATATATTACGGTGGGTGAACAAATTACTGCCGAGCAATTGATAGAAAAACGCATAATTATGACGACATCTAAGGCAATGATCATGAACATAGGCATCACGTCTGTGTCAAGTAGACCGACTCCTTCCTGCATCTACAACTATTACTCCACACATCGGTCGCTATCCAACATGCATCTAGAGTATTAAGTTCATAAAGAACGGAGTAACGCATTAAGCAAGATGACATGATGTAGAGGAATTAACTCAGGCAATATGTGAAAACCCCATCTTGTTATCCTCGATGGCAACAATACAATACGTGCCTTGCTTCCCCTACTGTCACTGGGAAAGGACACCGTAAGATTGAACCCAAAGCTAAGCACTACTCCCATTGCAAGAAAATCAATCTAGTAGGCCAAACTAAACCGATAATTTGAAGAGACTTGCAAAGATATCAAATCATGCATATAAGAATTCAGAGAAGAACCAAGTAATATTCATAGATAATCTTGATCATAAATTTACAATTCATTGGATCTTGGCAAACACACCGCAAAAGAATATTACATCGAATAGATCTCCAAGAACATCAAGGAGAACTTTGTATCGAGAATCAAAGAGAGAGAGAAGAAGTCATCCAGCTAATAACTATGGACCTGAAGGTCTGTGGTAAACTACTCACGCTTCATCAGAGAGGTAATGGTGTTGATGTAGAAGCCCTCCATGATCGAATCCCCCTCCGGCAGGATGTTGGAAAAGGCCCCAAGATGGGATCTCACAGGTACAGAAGGTTGTGGCGGTGGAAAAGTGGTTTCGTGGCTCCCTTGATGTTTTTAGGGTATAAGAGTATATATAGGAGAAGGAACTAGGTCAGGGCGGTTGCGAGGGGCCCATGAGGGCGGGGGCGCGCCTAGCCCCCTGGGCGCGCCCTCCTGCCTCGTGGCCGCCTCGTTGCCTCTCCGCCTGCATCTCCAAGTCTTCTGGTTTGCTTTCGGTCCAAGAAAGATCATCACGAAGGTTTCATTCTGTTTGGACTTCGTTTGGTATTCCTTTTCTTGAAAACTCTAAAATAGGCAAAAAACAGAAACTAGCACTAGGCCCTCGGTTAATAGGTTAGTCCCAAAAATAATATAAAAGAGAATATTAAAGCCCATTAAACATCCAAAAACATATAATATATAATAGCATGGAACAATCAAAAATTATATATACATTGGAGACGTATCATAGCGCGGGTTTTAATGCTATCAGCAGCGTGGGTGGCCGCGCTACTGCTACGGAGCTACAGCTAACAGTTAGTAGTAGCGTTGTATAGACCAGCGCTACTACTATTGACTATATCAGTAGCGCTTTTCTGACGCCGCTACTATTAACTAGCTGTAGCGCTTTTCTGTTCCCACGCTGCTGTTGTATCTTTCAACATTTTTTTTGGTTCCTGTTGATGTAGAACAGTACCCCCTTTCAATAAACTGCAATTTCATATATACCAGATAACAATATCATTAACCACAATACCATATAGTCATACAGTAGTCATACGATATCATTAAGCATTATAAGTACTCATATATAGTCAACATGCATCCTCACACACATATATGGTTCATACAGTAGCATATATGATAAGCAGTACTAGGTAGTCATACAACATATAGCAGTCTACTAGGGGTAGTCATACAACCACACACATATGTAGTTCTAGATGATATCAATGACGATCATCATCCTCAAGCCATGGCAGTGGGTGTTCCTGATAGTAATTAGGATGGCATGTCCAACATGAAGATTCTTGCCAACAAGGAAGCTCTTCCACCCAACCGAGCTGAAGTGTGTGCGACCGTCCGTGTCCATGCCGTACGCACAGGTGGTGACGGAGCCCCTTGCGGTAAGGCGTATTCCAGTAGAGCCTTCTTCATCAGGCTCGATACCACAACTCACAGATAGGCTCTTTGGCAATTTCTGAATAGGAAAACATATCAATTAATAGTTAGCCTCGCAAATACCCTTGCAAATATATTTCTACTAAGTATAGATTTCTACACTATCAAAAACAGAACTACATTTCTACTAAGCTTGAATTCTACTAATAAGTATGGATTCTACACTATTAACGGTTCCCTGGACTCTAGCTACACTAAAGCATATCATCGATCGGATTCTATAGTAAGCATATATATCATTGGAATATAGCTACACACTAAAGCATATCATCGATCGGACAGTAAGCATCTCATTGCACTCTAGACTAATTAAGCATGTCATCGGACTCTACACTAAAGCATATCATCTGCTAGCTTCTACACATCATATCATTGGACTCTACACTAAGCATATCATCGGATTCACTAAGAATATCGTTGGACTCTACGCTAAGTAATTAAGCATGTAATCGGATTCTACACTAAGCATATCATTGGATTCTACACTATGCATATCATCGGATTCTACATACAAATAATTTGCATTTGTAAGTATAACAATAAAGCATATAATGAAATTACTACAGTAAGTATAACATAGCATAACATGCCGATCAACCATGGTACTTGTCAGGCGAGTCACGAATGGCACCCCGACAAAGTCAGCACGTGGCGGAATTATGTCCCATAGGTTGCACACCTCCTCCTCGCCCAGCCTTATTCTTTGAGCATAGATGGCTTCATCAAGTTGGTCCTCATCATCTTCCTCCATGTTGACATAAATGACAGCCAGCTTGGGTCTTCCTGCTCTGAAGGAGAAGTTGATCAACTCACCACCAGTGATACCCATGTGGGAGATGAAATGGTCCCATCCATCTCCTCCCATCTATGGCATATTTCGTCCTTTCTCGACCTCCATAGTGTAGGGGCCCCCAGGAGTCTCAAAATTCATAGTGTCTCCGGTCAGCTTGTTGAATTCCAACCTCACATTGCATGGGACGATCTGTGTATACACAATGATATATACACAATGCATTAATGCCAATAACACTAAAAACAAAATAGTTGTTACAAGTTTCATATATTTTGTTACCGCCGCAGGAAGAAAACTCGACTGGAAGTAGATGCCGAACAACGTGCTAGTTGCAAGGCTGCTGGCGCACCTTGACTTGCACAGTCGACATGGTGGTGGTGGTGGTGGTGGCACCATTTTCCTAAAGCAATATAAGAAAAGGATTAACAATCCACTTCATAGGAAAGAAAAACATATAACAAGAACTGCCATATGATTAACCTAAACTGAACCACAAGAAAACTAAACCAGACCAAACCACACAAATGTGTTATGCCATCTAACCGAAACTGAACCACAAGGTATCTCAACACAAGCCAAACTGAATATATTCAGGTTTTGTATGTGATACTAACAGTAGGATCTAGAGATGCTGGAATTAACCCAATCAAAAAACAGTGGTACACCAATTTCAATATAGCATCAAAAAACAACTACTGTGAGGAACCCAAAAACCACAACTAAAGCAGAGCATTGGTATGCTAGCTTATAATCCCTAAAAACTTGGATCGATCAACAAGCTAGCATTAGTACTAATTAAACAAAGTCAATGGATATAACACAACAAGAACATCATCATGGGTTTAAGGAGCGGGGCTCTCTCGTCATCGGACAGTGAGGACAGTGAGGGCGTCGGGTTGGGAGCGGCGCATCAGGGGGCTCTCAACGTCTTCTCGTCAGTGCACTCCATGGTCGTTGCCGTCACGGCGGCCAGCAACGGCGCCGGCAACCCCTATGTGCAAGTCACCCCGGCCAGCCCGTCCCCCTCCACGGCCTTGTCATCAGAGTGGGGGCAGCGTGGAGTTGGGGGGAAGAAGGAGGAGTGGGGGCGACGACGGACTTGGGGATAACAGGGGGAGTGGGTAGGCGGGCGGCGACAAATCGGGGCGGCGAGAAGGGGGAGGAGCAGTGGAGGGGGAGGAGCATTACCTGCGGTGGCGGGAGGTGGCGCTTTGTGGCGACGTCGGGCGGAACCGTAACCGCGGTGGTGGCTGGTGAGGGGATCGATCGAAGTGAGGCCGGGGTGCGGGAGACCACGCGCGCGGGGTTTTCTTTTGGCACAGTAGTAGTGCTGGGTACGGGCCAGCGCTTCTACTACGCCCGTTAGCAGTAGCGTTGGTGGACAAGCCGTGCTATAGCTAAGTGGACTTCTGTTCTTGGCCGTGCAGCACATGTAACAGTAGCGCGGCCCATGCTAAACAACGCTATGATACGTCTCCAACGTATCTATAATTTTTGATTGTTCCATGCTATTATATTATCTGTTTTGGACGTTTAATAGGCATTAATATGCTATTTTATATTTTTTTGGGACTAACCTATTAACCAAGGGCCCAGTGCCAGTTTCTGTTTTTTTGCCTATTTCAGAGTTTTGCAGAAAAGGAATACCAAATGGAGTCCAAACGGAATGAAACCTTTCTGATGATCTTTCTTGGACTGAAAGCAAACCAGAAGACTTGGAGATGAAGTCAGAGACACAACAAGGAAGCCACAAGGCAGGAGGGCGTGCCCAGGGGGGTAGGGCGCGCCCCCACCCTCGTGGGCCCCTCGTAGCTACCCTGACTTAGTTCCTTCGCCTATATATACTCTTATACCCTGAAAACATCCAGGAGAGACACGAAACCACTTTTCCACCGCCGCAACCTTCTGTACCCATGAGATCCCATCTAGGGGCCTTTTCCGGCGTCCTGCCGGAGGGGGATTCGATCACGGAGGGCTTCTACACCAACACCATTACCTCTGCGATGAAGCATGAGACCTTCGGGTCCATAGTTATTAGCTAGATGGCTTTTTCTCTCTCTTTGATTCTCAATACCATGTTCTCCTCGATGTTCTTGGAGATCTTCGATGTAATACTCTTTTGTGGTGTGTTTGCCAAGATCCAATGAATTGTGGATTTATGATCAAGATTATCTATGAATACTATTTGGTTCTTCTCTGAATTATTCTATGCATGATTTGATATCTTTGCAAGTCTCTTCGAATTATCGATTTAGTTTGGCCTACTAGATTGATCTTTCTTGCAATGGGAGAAGTGCTTAGCTTTGGATTCAATCTTGCGGTGTCCTTTCCCAGTGACAGTAGGGGCAGCAAGGAACATATTGTATTGTTGCCATTGAGGATAAAAAGATGGGGTTTCCATCATATTGCTTGAGTTAATTCCTCTACATCATGTCATCTTTCTTAACATGTTACTCCGTTCTTTATGAACTTAATACTTAGATGCATGCTGGATAGCGGTCGATGTGTGGAGTAATAGTAGTAGATGCAGGCAGGAGTCGGTCTACTTGACACAGACGTGATGCCTATGTTCATGATCATTGCCCTAGATGTCATCATAACTATGCGCTTTTCTATCAATTGCTCGGCAGTAATTTGTTCACCCACCGTAATATATGCTATCTTGAGAGAAGCCACTAGTGAAACCTATGGCCCGCGGGTCTCTTTTCCATTATATTGAATCTCGTTTACATCTTGCTAGTTTCCGATCTACTATTTTGCAATCTTTACTTTCCAATCTATAAACCAAAAATACCAAAAATATTTACTTTACCATTTATCTATCTCTATCAGATCTCACTTTTTCAAGTGACCGTAAAGGGATTGACAACCTCTTTATCGCGTTGGGTGCAAGTGGTTGATTGTTTGTGTAGGTATTCGGTGACTTGTGTGTTGTCTCCTACTGGATTGGTACCTTGGTTCTTGAAACTGAGGGAAATACTTATGCTACTTTGCTGTGTCACCCTTTCCTCTTCAAGGGAAAACCAATGCAAGCTCAAGAGGTAGCAAGAAGGATTTCTGGCACCGTTGCCGGGGAGATCTACGCCAAGTCAAGCCATACCAGTGCCCATCATAAACTCTTCTCCCTTGCATTACATTATTCGCCATTTGCCTCTCATATTCCTCTCCCCCACTTCTAAAACGATTTTGGAAAACCTTTGCCTTTTCTTTGCCCCTCTTTCATTCGTCTCTTTTCGCTTGCTTCTTGTGTGCTTGTGTGTTGGATTGATTGCTTTGCCATGATGGCTCAAGATAATACTAAATTGTGTGACTTTTCCAATACCAACAATAATGATTTTATTAGCACTTTGATTGCTCCCACTACTAATACTGAATCTTGTGAAATTAATGCCGCTTTGTTGAATCTTGTTATGAAAGATCAATTTTCTGGTCATCCTAATGAAGATGCCGCTTCCATCTAAACAATTTCGTTGATTTGTGCGATATGAAAAAGAAGAAAGATGTGGATAATGATATTGTTAAACTGAAGCTATCTCCATTTTTGGTTAGAGATCGTGCTAAAACTTGGTTCTCATCTTTGCCTAAAAATAGTATTGATTCATGGAATAAGTGTAAAGATGCTTTCATCTCTAAGTATTTTCCTCCCACTAAGATCATCTCCCTTAGGAATGATATTATGAATTTTAAGCAACTTTATCATGAGTATGTTGCACAATCTTGGGAGAGGATGAAATTGATGATACATAATTACCCTACACATGGTTTGAATTTGTGGATGATGATACAAAATTTTTATGCTGGATTGAATTTCGCTTCTAGAGATCTTTTGGATTCGGCCGCGGGAGGCACTTTTATGGAAATCACTTTAGGAGAGGCTACTAAACTCCTAGATAATATTATGGTTAATTATTCTCAATGGCACTGTCGGTGTCAAAACTGGCGGATCTCGGGTAGGGGGTCCCGAACTGTGCGTCTAGGCGGATGGTAACAGGAGACAAGGGACACGATGTTTTTACCCAGGTTCGGGCCCTCTCGATGGAGGTAAAACCCTACTCCTGCTTGATTGATATTGATGATATGGGTAGTACATGAGTGGATCTACCACGAGATCAAGGAGGCTAAACCCTAGAAGCTAGCCTATTGTATGATTGTTGTTGTGTCCTACGGACTAAAACCCTCCGGTTTATATAGACACCGGAGAGGGCTAGGGTTACACAGAGTCGGTTACAATGGTAGGAGATCTACATATCCGTATCGCGAAGCTTGCCTTCCACGCCAAGGAAAGTCCCATCCGGACACGGGACGAAGTCTTCAATCTTGTATCTTCATAGTCTTGGAGTCCGGCCGATGATGATAGTTCGGCTATCCGGACACCCCCTAGTCCGGGACTCCCTCAGTAGACCCTGAACCACGCTTCAATGACGATGAGTCCGGTGCGCATATTGTGTTCGGCATTGCAAGGCGGGTTCCTCCTCCGAATAATTTATAGAAGATTGTGAACACCAGGATAGTGTCCGGCTCTGCAAAATAAATTCCACATACCACCATAGAGAGAATAATATTTACACAAGTTCAATCTGCTGACGTATCTTGTGGCGTGACGTCACACCACAACCAAGATTTTACTCGAATTGTTTTTATTATACCACCTCAGCGCGTTTAGCGAAGCGGTTTCCTTGGCACGTCTTGTCGAAGCAGAGATCGTGTTCCCTCATTCCGGGATTCTCATCAATACGGACGTGGGTAACCCAACCGCGCCATTGATTGTGGCGCTTGGGAGATAAGCGAGTTTTACCAGGCTGGTGGGGACACATAGCTTCGTCCGCCCATATATAAGGGGATAAGGATCCACCTTTTTACCTACGCCTTCTTCCTCCTTTGCTTATCTCCGCGCACTCGAGCTCCAGCGCCCAAGTCCGCACATCTCACCTCGACCTTCTCCAGCCATGTCCGGAGCAGGAGGCAAGTGGATGGCCTCCTCCATTACGGAGGGGCACATCAAGAAGCTGCACAGCGCTGGATATCTGTCCAGCGACATCGCGCACTGGCTCCCCGATGAGGGGCAGCTCATCCCCACCCCCGGGCCCCATGAGAGGGTGGTATTCCTTCCCCATTTCCTCCGCGGACTGGGCTTCCCACTCCACCCCTTTGTCCGGGGGCTCATGTTCTACTACGACTTGGATTTCCATGATCTGGCCCTGAATTTCGTCCTCAACATCTCGGCGTTTATCGTCATGTGCAAGGCTTTCCTCTGCATCCAGCCCCACTTCGGCTAGTGGCTAAAGACCTTCAATGTCAAGCCAAAGGTTGTGAAGGGCAGCCAAGCGGAGTGCGGAGGCGCCATGGTGGGCAAAATGCCCAATGTCACTTGGCTCGAGGGCGCCTTCGTGGAATCCATCAAAGGGTGGCAATCGGGGTGGTTCTACATCACCGAGCCGCGTGACCCTAAATGGGCAGCGGCCCCCGAATTCAGATCTGGCGTCCCCATGCAGCTCATCTCCTGGAAAGAGAAGGGCTTGCTATGGGGTAGTTTGGAAGAGCTGACCGGACTCCAGTCCTGTCTCCAGACCCTGGTGAACAAGAAGCTCAAGCTTGTCAATGTGATACAGGTCATGCTCGTCCGCCGGATTCTCCCCTGCCAGCAACGGGACTTCAATTTGTGGGAGTTTGATCCGGCACAACACTGGACCTTGAGCGGGCTCTTCGACACTACGTACGAAGATGCCTGGAGGGTGCTGTTCAAGGGCGCCGAAGCTCCCACATCCGCTACCGAAGATCGCGGATTCAGATCGCAGCGTCCGGCTGGCGAGGTAAGCCACGTTATCCTTTATGGGACACTTGCTTTTCATGTTTTGACTTTATCCGGGATCTAAACTCCCAATACCTTTAACAGGCCTGGCAGGCAACGTCCGGACAGGTTAACTATCCGGCTCCCCTTCCAGAAGACCCAGCGGGTGCCCGTTTGATAGGGTTGCTGGTCCCGGCACTTTACGTAGTGCCGGAGAAGAAGGCCAAGAAGAAGGCCATGGGAACCCGAAGGAGTTCCCGGCGTCAGGTGGTATCGGACTCATCGTCCGATGACTCTGAGGCGGACTCCTCCCACGAGGACGAGGAGGAGAAGAAAGAGGCCTCTCCCCCAGTGGGGGGAGAGAAGAAGAGGAAGGCATCCCCAACGAGGGAGGCCGAAGGGTCCAAGAAGGGAAGGACCCTTCCCCCGGACTGTTCCGCCAATGTCGGCGACGGCGACGAGGAGTGGCCCTCAAGGACCAAGCCCCTAGCGAGATCGTAAGTATCCGAACTCCTAGATGATTTATAATTTTTCTTTTTGTCGCATGGTGTCTTTCTAATGCCGCATACCACCCTGTAGTCCGCCCAAGGACGATCTACCACCCTGTACGTCGGATATGGATTCTCTTCCGACCGCCTCCACCCCCCCGTGATGCTGACGACGCCGAGGTGGGATCCTGGGAAGGGACCCACCAGGAGGAGGAGGCCCCGGAGGTGCCATAGGGCAACCTCCCGGACTTCGTACCGGACTCCGCGCCGGAACCTGTAGTGGTTTCGGAGTCCGGCGGGTGGCCCCTTTGTAAGAAGGGCAAGACTGTGACGCCAGTGGCCTCCATCCAACCGGAGGTGCCGGATAACTTGCTAGAGGCGCTCAACGGCGCTTCCATCAAAGAGGAACACCACACTGTCATGAGTGCGGTGATTCAGAAGGTTCAGCTCGCCAAGAGCGGGCTGACCGAGGCCTGCAGCAGCCTTCTAACAGGCTTTGAGGTAAGAATTTTAAGATATGTAATATAATACCGCATAGACAGTAGCCCCTGATGCTCGGTTCGGTGTTCGGAAACAAAAGCTGGACTGAGGATCTAAAAAGATATACACAGGAGTCTTTTAAAAAATATGTCAATATGGGATTGCAGGCTGCGCTGCTGACCTCTGCCGCACTGACTGTGGAGGTCAATGCTTTGAAGCAAGGCCTCGAGCGGTCCGAGAACAAGCTCGACTGTGACAAGAAGCAGCTCGAGGACAAGGAAGGTGAGTAACACCTTATTAAAGTTGTACCTTACAGAAAAGGATTTGGTTGCAAGAGAAATTACAAGGATAACATGGGTACTCCAGGGGCCACGAACGAGGTGGCAACCCTGAAGGAGGCGGTGTTCGCGGCTGAACGCAATGCGGCCGCGGAACGAGCCGAGCGAGAGAAGCAGGAGCGTGACTCGAAGACTCGAGAGTCCGAGCTTGCGTCGGCTCATGAGAGTGCCAAAGCCGCTAAGGCCGATGCCCACAAGGCCCTCCAGGAAATCGAGGATTTGAAGAAAATAGCGGCGGGTAAGGCATTTTTCATGCAAAGCAAGCATGTGAATGTGAATTACCTATTACTTACCCGAATTCGGAGCTCTCCAGGAGCGTTCGCAGATCTGCCCCGCAGCGTGCCCGATGCTGCCACTTTCTACAGGGCCGAGGAGGGGAGCTCGACGGAGAAGGTCTTCTGGTCTCAGTATGCTGAGGCCGGACATCCGGTGCCCCTTAGCGACCAGCTGAAGCAGCTGGTCGAGCTCCACAAGGTGGTCGAACAGGCCATGAAGGGCCTTATAGATCGGCTATGGCCCAAGGAGGCCATGCCTGGGAGCTACTTCGGCCTAGTGCGGCGGCTGGTGGATGCGTGTCCCTGGGTTGAAGTCGTCAAGCACTCCACCTGCATTGAAGGTGCCCGCCGGGCCCTTGCCCGTGCTAAAGTGCATTGGGGAAGGATGGATGCTGAGAAGCTTGTGACGGACGCGCCACCGCCGGGCAAGGAGTATCGCACACCCGAGATGTATTATAAGGGTGTCCTGAAGGGTGCCCGCATTATTGCGGGTGAGTGCTGCAAAGATGTAATATTTGGGTAGACTCGCATTTTGTTATCATGCGCGCCGAAAACTTTGTTTGTATGCGCTAAGCAACGCTTATTGATTTAAAATATTACCTTCTGTGCGGTCGTTTATCAAATCTGAGAGATGGCAAGTCATCGGCTTCAGCCCCCATGCCACGAGTGCTGGGGTGTTCGGGATAAACTTGAGCGCTCTTGTTCCCATTTTTGGGTCCATCTAGGGAGGCGCTCAACACAACAAACAAGGCAACCGGACTTATAGTGCTTGAACACTCTCACTTAGCCATAGAATTCTATAATTTTAAATTTCGGCGAAGCCCCTAGTGTTCGGAAGGCCGAATTCGGGGCGCTATCCATGCCTGGGCCAGACAAAGCCGGTTCCTCGCTCTAAGCGGCATAAGTCTTTAGGGACTCGAAAAAACCTCTCAAACAGCGACCGACTCTCGCCTCATCATGACGGTCAGTTTTAGCTTTCTCCACTGAGGTGCTCGCCCAGCTCAAATGGGGCGCAATCGCAGTGGTTCTCCCAGCGCTACCTTAGCCGATACAACGGAACGTAAGGTACCAAAACATGGGAGCCGGGCAAACCCAACTATTGACCCAAGACATGATTCGGAGCCGATGCATATAATGCTATAAGTTCGGGGTGCCACACTTGTGAAAGTGTTCGGACTTATCACACCATAATGTGGGGAACTTAAGCCCCTGGTGTATTTAGCCGTACCAAAGTGTACGGATGCAACATGTCATAAATGAACATATGTATAAGAAAGGAATGCAATTATAAGCAAAAAAGTGATGCATTGTTTATTTAAGAAATACTGCCATGAATGCAGAACGATACAAATAGTGCGGTAAGCAAGGGATGGGACTATTAAACATGTCCCCCTCCAGGGGTAGGCTGCGGAATGGTGTATAAAACAGATTTAATGCTCGTAATGGAGACCACCTGGATACTCGTCGTAGCCTTTCTCCTTCCCTGGCTGTTGCATCGTGAGTTCGGCAGGTCTACTACCGGACAGGGCTCTGGTGAACGGAGTCCTGTGGGTAAGAAAAAAGAAAAAAGGAAAAAAAGAATGACACACTTGGGATCCCTTGGTGTGGTTAAGCCGCATTCTAGGCCTGTCGTGGTCGTGCCCCTCCCCCTATGCCCATGGTATCTCCAGAGCGTAATGATGTACGCGAAGGACCAGTCTTGCAATTTTGCGAGGGCTGGGGTTGGGGCCGCATTGCTACGCGTGCTCGGAACGTGCCAGGTGGTCTTGTTGTAGGTTACTCCGGGCGCGGTTAGCCATGTCCGGTCGCTTACCGGCCGGACTCGAGAATTGCCTTAAGAGGCCGTTGACCGTGATGACTCCTCGAGGGCCTGGCATCTTGAGCTTGAGGTATGCGTAGTGCGGCACCGCGTTGGACTTTGCAAACGCGGTCCGTCCGAGCATAGCATGATAGCTGCTGCGGAACGGAACTATGTCGAAGATTAACTCCTCGCTTTGGAAGTTATCCGGGGATCCAAAGACCACTTCTAGTGTAACTAAGCCTGTACAATTGGCCTCTACACCTGGTATGATGCCTTTGAAGGTCATCTTTGTGGGTTTAATCCTTGAGGGGTCTATGCCCATCTTGCGCACTGTATCCTGATAAAGCAGGTTCAGGCTGCTGCCGCCGTCCATCAAGACTCTGGTGAGGTGAAATCCATCAACGATTGGGTCTAAAACCAATGCGGCGAATCCGCCGTGGCGGATGCTGGTGGGGTGGTCCCTTCGATCAAAAGTCATCGGGCAGGAGGACCGTGGGTTGAACTTTGGGGCGACTGGCTCCATCACGTATACGTCCCTGAGTGCACGCTTTCGCTCCCTCTTGGGTATGTGGGTTGCGTATATCATGTTCACCATCCGCACTTGTGGGGGGAAACCCTTCTGCAGTCGGGTCTCTTCCTCTTCATCGCTATGCAGCCCCTTGTCATTGTTTTCGGTAATTAACTTGCCTGCCTGCTTGAATACCCAACAATCCCTGTTGGTGTGATTAGCTGGCTTTTTGGGGGTGCCGTGTATATGGCATGAGCGGTCGAGTATTCGGTCCAAATTGGATGGACCCGGAGTAGTTCTTTTGAATGGCTTTTTTCGCTGACCGGGTTTGGAGCCTCTGAATCCGGCATTGACTGCCGTATCCTCAGTATTGTCGCTGTTAATGCGGCGTTTGTGCTTGTTGCGACGCGACCTGCCATTGCGGTCCTTGGTATCCGGACTGCCAGAATTTTTGCTGAGGTTGTTGCTGCGGGCTAGCCAGCTATCCTCTCCCGCGCAGAAGCGGGTCATGAGTGATGTGAGGGCTGCCATAGATTTCGGCTTTTCCTGTCCCAGGTGCCGGGCAAGCCACTCATCGCGGAATTTATGTTTGAAGGCCGCGAGGGCCTCCGCATCCGGACAGTCGACGACTTGATTTTTCTTAGTTAAGAATCGTGTCCAGAATTGTCTGGCCGATTCGTCTGGCTGCTGAATTATATGGCTTAGGTCATCAGCGTCTGGTGGTCGCACATACGTGCCCTGGAAGTTATCAAGGAATGCGGCTTCCAGGTCTTCCCAACACCCAATTGATTCTGCTGGCAAGCTGTTAAGCCAATGCTGAGCTGGCCCTTTAAGCTTGAGTGGGAGGTATTTAATGGCGTGAAGATCATCACCGCGGGCCATGTGGATATGAAGGAGATAGTCTTTGATCCAAACTGCGGGGTCTGTTGTGCCATCATAGGATTCAATATTCACGGGTTTAAACCCTTCGGGGATTTGATGATCCATTACTTCATCTGTGAAGCATAGTGGGTGTGCGGCGCCTCTGTATTTGGCTATATCACGACGTAGCTCAAACGAGCTTTGTCTACTGTGTTCGGCCCGGCCGGACTTGCTGTATCCGGTGCGACGGATGTCGTCGCGTATCATGGGGCGCCCACGCGATCCGTAGATCAATCTTGATTGTCTTGCCTTATCCTCCAATATGTCTCACAAGTCCGGCGCATTCCCCCGTGGCTTCGTACTTTTCGAGCGATGCCAGGGTATGGCTTTAGTGGAAGGCCTAGAGGCCTCTCTATCGCGGCCACGAGGTGGCCGGTTGGCCGTATTGTGCACTAGTGATGTAGGTTTATATGCCTCCTCCTCTAATCGGAGGAGCAGCTTGCGTTTGGGGTAGCTTTTGGAGGGGCGTTCGAGTTCATGATCTTCGGCCGCAAGGACTTCAGTCCATCTGTCGGCTAGCAGATCTTGATCAGCTCTAAGCTGTTGCTGCTTTTTCTTGAGGCTGTTTGGCATGGCCATAAGCCTGCATTTAAAACGCTCTTGTTCGACGGGATTCTCAGGCACGACGAATTCGTCGTCGTCGAGGCTTGCCTCGTCTCCAGAGGGAGGCATGTAATTATCATCCTCTACCTCTTCATCTCCCGCTCTCTCGTGAGGGCTGGCTTCTCCGTCCTCTTGTGCTGACTCTTGCTGGAGGGGGTTGTCTTCGGCACTGTCAGGGGTGTTATTGTCTCCGGTGTCGGAATCTCCATTCTTGCTGTGGCGGGATTTAGAGCGGCGCCGCTGACGCCGGCGCTTAGGCTGTTTCTTGGAGGAGTCTTCCTCCGCTGTTTCCTCGCCATTCCCATCCTTTGGGATGTCCACCATGTATATGTCGTATGACGAGATGGTCTTCTAGTGCCCCGTACGCGCTGGTTCTTGGTCGTCTCCGGCATCGTCGTCCATACCGTCGATGTCTTCGGAGTCGTAGTCTAGCATGTCGGTTAGATCGTCAACAGTGGCTAAAAAGTGGGTGGTGGGTGGGCTTTGAATTTCTTCGTCGTCCGCATCCCAACCGTCCTGATCGTGACCCAGCCAGGGCTCTCCTGATAACGAGAAATACTTTAGCGAATTCAGGATGTCACCAAAAGGTGAGTGCTGAAAGATGTCCGCAGCGGTGAACTCCATGATCGGCGCCCAATCAGATTCGATTGGTAGGGGCGCAGGAGGTTCGGAGTCCGGCAAGGAGTCCGGCACCTCGGAGTCACGAGCTTCACAAGGGACAAGGTCGGTATTCAGCTCCATGGCCGTAGATGTAGCAGCCCCCGAGGCGGTGTCTAGCCACCCATCCTCGATCTGCGCAATCGGCTCCAAATTAAGGGTCGGAGCGGACTCGTGTGCGTCCTCCAGGGCACTGTCCGGCAGCAGAGCTAAATCATACCCATCGAGACAGTGCGGCGCGCTCAGCTCTGGCTCGAATCCGTCGAAGATCAAGTCTCCACGGATGTCAGCCGTGAAGTTCAAACTTCCGAATCTGACCTGATGGCCAGGGGCGTAGCTTTCAATCTGCTCCAGATGGCCAAGCGAATTGGCCCGCAGTGCAAAGCCGCCGAATACGAATATCTGTCCGGGGAGAAAAGTCTCACCCTGGACCGCGTCGTTGTTGATGATTGAAGGAGCCATCGGGCCTATATGCGACGACACAGAGGAACTCTCAGTGAAAGCACCAATGTCGGTGTCAAAACCGGCGGATCTCAGGTAGGGGGTCCCGAACTGTGCGTCTTGGCGTATGGTAACAGGAGACAAGGGACACGATGTTTTTACCCAGGTTCGGGCCCTGTCGATGGAGGTAAAACCCTACTCCTGCTTGATTGATATTGATGATATGGTTAGTACAAGAGTGGATCTACCACGAGATCAAGGAGGCTAAACCCTAGAAGCTAGCCTATGGTATGATTGTTGTTGTGTCCTACGGACTAAAACCCTCCAGTTTATATAGACACCAGAGAGGGCTAGGGTTACACAGAGTCGGTTACAATGGTAGGAGATCTACATATCCGTATCGCCAAGCTTGCCTTCCACGCCAAGGAAAGTCCCATCCGGACACGGGACGAAGTCTTCAATCTTGTATCTTCATAGTCTTGGAGTCCGGCCGATGATGATAGTTCGGCTATCCGGACACCCCCTAGTCCGGGACTCCCTCAGGCACACCGAAAGATCTGCTAGTAAAAAAGTTCATGCAATTGAAGAGATTAATGTTTTGAGTGGGAAGATGGATGAAGTTATGAAATTATTTGCTAATAAAAGTGTTTCTTCTGATCCTAATGATATGCCTTTGTCCACTTTGATTGAGAATAATAATGAATCTATGGATGTGAATTTTGTTGGTAGGAATAATTTTGGAAACAACGTGTATAGAGGCAATTTCAATCCTAGGCCGTTTCCTAGTAATTCCTCTAATAATTATGGTAACTCCTACAACAACTCTTATGGAAATTTTAATAAGATGCCCTCTGATTTTGAGAATAGTGTTAAAGAATTTATGAGTTCACAAAAGAATTTAAATGCTTTGATTGAAGAAAAAATGCTTAAGATTGATGAGTTGGCTAGGAACATGGATATAATTTCTCTTGATGTTGATTCTTTGAAACTTAGATCTATCCCACCTAAGCATGAAGTCAATGAGTGTCTCAAAGCCATGAGAATTTCCATTGATGAGTGCAAACAAAGAACCGCTAAGATGCGTGCTAAAAAGATTGGTTTGTAAAAACGTGTTCTTCTAGTTTTCATGATAATAATGATGAAGATCTAAAAGTGATTGATGTGACTCCTTGTCGGTGTCAAAACCGGCGGATCTCGGGTAGGGGGTCCCGATCTGTGCATCTAAGGCTAATGGTAACAGGAGGCAAGGGACACGATGTTTTACCCAGGTTCGGTCCCTCTCGATGGAGGTAAAACCCTACTTCCTGCTTGATTGATCTTGATGATATGAGTATTACAAGAGTTGATCTACCACGAGATCATTGAGGCTAAACCCTAGAAGCTAGCCTATGATGATTATGATTGTCCCTATACGGACCAAACCCTCCGGTTTATATAGACACCGGAGGGGGCTAGGGTTTACATAGAGTCGGTTACAAAGAAGGAAATCTAATATCCGGATCGCCAAGCTTGTCTTCCACGCAAAGGAGAGTCCCATCCGGACACGGGACGAAGTCTTGAGTCTTGTATCTTCACGGTCCATCAGTCCGGCCAAAGTATATAGTCCGGCTGTCCGGATACCCCCCTAATCCAGGACACCCTCTGTAGCCCCTGAACCAGGCTTCAATGACAATGAGTCCGGCGTGCAGTTTTGTCTTCGGCATTGCAAGGCGGGTTCCGTCTCCGAATACTCCAAAGCAGATTTAAGGATTGCGTCCGGCTGTGTGAGATAACTTCCGCACACCATCGTAGAGGGTACAACACCCCACAAATCTAATCTGCTAATAATTTTTCTTGCGGGGAGCCCTTATATCGTGGCCTGTCCAATACGAACCGGTTTTCTTGGCCTGCCTCGACACACGTTGCGAGGCGGTTTTATTGGCACGCCTTGCCAAAGCAGAGATCGTGTTCCTCTTATCGTGGGATCCTCCATCAATAGGGACGCGTGCAACCCCACGACGCCTGTAGGTATGAATCTGTGTTTTTAGGTAAGTCCCAAGCGATTACGCTGAGGATGCTTGATATTCACCCCCTTTATAAAGGGGCCGAGGCCTATCCCTCTTTTATACCACTTTTGCGCCTTTTCGCATCTCCAGTTCTAACACCCGAAGCCCAAGCTCAAGCACTTCGGATCTTCAATCATGTCCGGATCCAACCTTCAAGGCCGGTGGATGGCCTCCTCGGTCACAGAGGAGGACATCGCGAAGCTTAGGGAGGTCAGATATCTGACCGCCGACATCAAGCACAAGCTTCCTGCTCCAAGGCAGATCACCCCTACTCCCGAGCCCAATGAGAGTGTCGTATTTGTTTCTCACTTCCTCCGTGGCTTAGGCTTCACCCTTGATCCCTTTGTGAGAGGGCTCATGTTCTATTATGAGCTAGATTTTCATGATCTAGCTCCGGACGCCATCCTCCACATCTCATCGTTCATCGTTGTGTGCGAAGCTTTTCTCCATGTCACCCCGCACTTCGGCTTATGGCTCAAGACCTTTAATGTGAGGCCGAAGATGATTGAGGGGTGACACGCGGAGTGCGGAGGTGCCATAATAAGAAGGAACGCCGACGCCCCATGGCCAGAGGGCTCCTTCCCAGAGGTGTCCGATCTATGGCAGCGGAGGTGGTTTTACATCACGGCTCCCAGAGGCACAAAGTGGGTGGCTGCCCCCGACTTCCGTTCGGGCCCTCCTCCTCAACTGGCATCATGGGCCAACGTAGGACGGGATTGGGGGCCTACTAATGATGTACCAACACTACAGAGTCGTATCCAGGAGCTTCTTGAGAGGGACATTAGCCTTGTCGGCATAATTTAGGTAATGCTAGTCCGACAGATGTTGCCGTGCAAATGCCGGCCTCTACGGATGTGGGAGTTCAATCCGGAAGGTCCGCGGACTATTCTGCACTTCTTCGGCATGATGCTCGAAGGGATGTGTAAGTTATTCTTCGGACCACAAGTAAAGTGTCCGGACACTATCGAGGATGCGGGCCAGAGCTGCAATCGCCCAGATACCCAAGTAAGTAACCCAGAAACTGAACACTTCGTTTATATTTATCATAACATTATTCTGAAAATCCTCCGTGGCCAGGAATGGCTCAGCAAGGCGGAGAGAATCAGGTGTCCGGCGCCACTTCCCGAAGGCTCGCCTAGTCCCGCCATAGCCAAGATGCTTGGTCGTGTGCTAAGTAAAGTGCCCTCGGGGAAAGGCGAAGGGAAGAACAGAGAAGTAGAACTTCACACATTGCACATCCAAACAGGGGGAATTGCTACCTCCCCAAAGGAGGATAGTCGGGGAGGAGAATCTAAGGTCTCCTCCCCTCGCGGGAAGAAGAGGGCCGCCTCCGAAGACTTGGAGACGGAGGTGCCCAGACAAGGGAAGAAAACTTCACCAGGGGGCCTGCCCCGAAGGGCATCTTCACCGCGCCATGCCCGCAAACGTGCCAGCCCTCAACCAAGCTGTAAGTTGATCATAAATACAAAGCTAGTGCTTCCTCCTCCAAGAATAGTAACCAGGATCCATTCTTTGCAGTCCGGCTAGCAGCTCTTCTCGACAGAGTTCGTCTTCGGGGATCTCCTTCCGGAGATGATGGAGAGTGAAACCCCACCAATTCTCCGCCTCATGGGGCGGGCGACCCCGAGGTGTCATCACGGAGGAGTCCAGATTTCTCGAGGCCAGAAGCTAGTACTTCGGCCGCCCTGAGCCCGGAGCGCTCGGCTCCCACGGGGGGCGATAAGAAAGGTCCGACACAGTTTAGCGACCAGCCAGATACGCTGTCGGGCCTTCTGGAGCGAGCTGCTCTCTTGGAGGATCACCATTCATTAATGAGCACGGTGCTTGAGAAGATTTCATCCGCCACAAGCGGGTTGAATGAAGCTTTTATGAGCCTACTCAGAGGCTTTGAGGTATGTAACAAAATACGTAATTCTTGATTGTGGCGCACGTGCTAGGTGTGCTCCAGAGTCTCAGGGGCTACTATCCATATGGAGGATCACATCGTTGAGTAATGATCATACTGTGTTTATGTACAGGTGGCTAAGGGTCCGGCAGTCGACCGGTCCGTTGAAGTCGCCGAACTGAGGTGACAGATTGGAGTTATTGATGCCGATATCACACTTGTGAATGAGCTGCTTAACGAGTCACAAGGTATGTGCTCTGTTTTCCTGATTTGTTATAGGAAAAACTAAGAGGAGCATAATGTTAATATTATATGCTTGGACTGTAGACGGAGCTGCTACCGTGGAAGCCCCAAGGGCGGAACTTGCCCTGGCCAAGGAACATGCCCGGGCTAGCAATGCGGCTGCCCTAAAGGCGGCCGAAGAGTTGAGAGCCGAACAGGCTGCTCATCGCCGAAGCAAAGACAAAATAGCCGAGATGGCTGTGGAGCTGAAAAATGCCGCCAACCGGTATGAGCTCCTTGAAAAAGAGAATAAGGCTAATTCGGCTGACCTGAAGAAGGCCCTTGATGCGGACAAGGAGACGCATTCCGAAATTAGGGATGCGCGGGACGAGCTTCGACAGGCCGGAGATATCGCGGCTGGAAACCCCTATTTCTTGCGGATGAAATTCTTAGATCCGAAGTATGCTCCTCTGGATCGACGCTGGAGCCCTGCAGACGTGTATGCGGATCTGGCGAAGAGTACGGCTGATGCAGCCAAGTTTTTCGAAGATCAAAAGGATAATGAAGTGGAAAAGCTGTTCTGGTCGCAATTCAGTGCTCCAACGCGCCCGTTGCCATTGAGCGAGAGGATGGCTGCTGTGGCCAAGCTCCATAGGTTGTCCGATCTTGCAATGAGGTCTGTAATAGACCATCTATGGCCGAAGGGGCCGAAGCCGGACAGTTATTTTGGTTTAGTGCAACAATTCCTTGGTGCTGTGTCGCGAATCGATGCCATGAAAAGGTCGGCATGCATAGCGGGTGCACGGATGGCTCTTGCCCGCGTTAAAGCATATTGGACAGACATGGAGGCCACTATTATTGCGACCCAGAATCCGGCGGGAAGCCAGGATCCGGCCAAGCACATCTTGGAGCAGGTAACAGAAGGTGCTCGTTTAATAGAGGCCCAGTGCTCAAAGAATGTCATGTTCGAGTGACAAATCGTTTTATTGTAAAAACAATTTTATTGTAATTATGAGGCCATGTTTATACTTTTCGCCCGAAAGTGCTATTGTGCCTCCTGTGCGGCCATTTTATGTATATATGTAATCTGAAAGTTAGCAGTCGTTGGCTTCAGGCCCCACGCATACAATGCAGGGGTGTTCGCGAAAATGTGCGTGATCACACTTGATCCAACGTCTTGGTCCATTAAGGAGGTGATCGCACGTAGAACTAGGCAACCGGACTATATAGCTTTAACACTTTCACTTAGCCATAGGAGTTTGATGGTGGGCCTACTATGTAGCCCCTTGTACCTTTGTGTGCATCCGAATACGGGCGCGTGTGTACATGACCGGGAAACGGTCCTTCGTTAATGCGGAGGAATCCTAAAGATTCCAATAAGTGTTCGAGTGGTTGAACAGTCTCTCGCTATATCATGACAGTCAGTTTTTGGCTTTCTCTACTGAGGTGCTCATCCGGAATAACCAGGGCACAATCGCAATAGTTCTCCATTGTCCGCCTTAGCCGATAAGAACGGAACGTAAGGCGGCAAACCCAGGAGCCAGGCGAACCCAACATTTGACCAAAGACATGATTCGGAGCTGATTCATATAAGGCCAAACTCGCGACGTCGAACACTCCCGAAGGTATTCAGACTTTTGTAACATATACTGGGCTGAGTAACGCCCTTTATTATGAACCCTTGTATTTCCAGGTACGTGCATTAGTCTGTCGTGGCGAAATGCCAATGACGGCAGTATCCTCTGTGGGTGTAGTACCCATGGGATGTGTAAGCAACAAGAGACAATAAAGAAGGTTTACACAGGGGCTTAATCTAAAGAGAAACCTTTGAGCGGGGCCCTGCTGCACGTCTGCGCCTTTGTCCCTGTTGTGCCGTGTCCTGGGAGGGTGTCGCACGAATGGTGTCTGTAAAAAGGAAAAGTCATATAGAAGAGTATGACATAAGCGTGCGAAGAGTTGGCTATCACCAATGGATAGTAAAAGTGTAAGACATTGGCCTGTTAATAAGTTCAAGCCAAGAGTTGGGCTTTATTAAATATCTATAGCCCCTGGTGTCCTGTATGTGATTACATGTGTGGCGCCTAGATCAGGTTTATCTGGGCTGCCGGACTCGTCTAACCGTGTCCGTGGTCTTAATGACTAATCATGCTTTCTGGTATTAGAGACCGCTTAGAGTCCGGCTGCTGGAGCCGCCGCGTACTCTTCCGCGCGTAAGGAACGCTCTGTATTTCCGTTAACGGTGATGACGCCATGTGGACCGGGCATCTTGAGTTTAAGGTAGGCGTAGTGCGGTACTGCGTTGAAGCGGGCGAAGACAGTTCTCCCAAGCAATGCATGATAACCGCTTTGGAGGGGGGCGATGGTGAAGAGTAGCTCTTCGCTTCTGAAGTTTCCTGGGGAACCGAATGTCACCTCTAGTACGAGGGAGCCCCTGCAGCGGGCTTCAATGTCTGGTATCACCCCTTCAAAGGTGTTGTTACTTTGGCTGATTCTGGATGGGTCTATCCCCATCCTGCGGACAGTGTCCTGGTATATTAGATTAAAACTACTGCCGCCGTCCATGAGGACGCGAGTGAGATGGTATCCGTTGATTATTGGGTCGAGCACCAAGGAAGCTGATCCTCCGTGCCGAATACCAGTCGGGTAGTCCCTGTGATCGAAGGTGATCGGGAAGGCCGACCAGTGGTTAAGTTTGGGTGCGACGGGCTCTATAGCGTATGCGTCTCTGAGCGCGCGTTCGCACCTTCTCGTGGGTATGTGAGTCGCGTGGATCATGTTTACTGTTTTTACCTCTGGTGGGAATTTTTTTTGTCCCCCAGTGTTCGGCTGGCGAGGTTCATAGTCGTCTTCACTTGGTGTTTTCCTTCCCTTGTGTTCGGCATTTAATTTGCCGGCCTGCTTAAAGACCCAACATTCTCTGTGAGTGTGGTTCACAGGTTTTTCGGGGGTGCCATGGATTTGGCACAGTCTGTCCAGGACTTTATTCAGGCCGGACGGTCCTTCTTTGCTGCCTTTAAGTGGCTTCTTTTGTTGACCGGGTCAAGAGCCCCTGAATCCAGCGTTGACCATTGTGTTGTCCGGACTTTCTTCCTTGTTTCGACGTTTGTTTTTATTGCACCGTGGCTTCCCGTTGCCATCCCTGATTTTGGATGTACTTGGGTCGCTGGTGCCTCTACGGGCCAACCAGCTATCTTCACCCGCGCAAAAGAGGGTCATAAGGCTTGTTAAGGCTGCCATTGTCCTTGCTTTTCTTGGCCGAGGTGTTTGGCAAGCCACTCGTCCCGGATACTGTGCTTGAAGGCCGCTAAGGCTTCAACATCCGGACAATCGGCAATTTGATTCTTCTTAGTGAGGAATCTGTTCCAAAGCTTGCAGGCGGACTCTCTGGGCTGTTGAATTATATGACTTAAATCGTCCGCGTCCGGAGGTCGGACATAGGTCCCTTGAAAATTGGCCTTGAAAGCATCCTCGAGTTCCTCCCAACTTCCTATTGAATTTTCAGGGAGGCTTTTCAATCAGTGCCGAGCTGGTCCCTTCAACTTGAGGGGAAGGTATTTGATGGCGAGGAGGTCGTCCCCACAAGCCATGTGGATATGCAGGATAAAATCCTCAATCCAGACCCCAGGGTCTGTCGTTCCGTCATATGCCTCTATGTTCACAAGTTTAAAACCCTGTGGAAATTCGTGGTCCAGTACCTCTTCGGTGAAGCACAGAGGGTGAGCAGCCCCTCTGTATCTGGACATGTTGTGGCATGCTGTCGGCTGTTGTTGTGTCCGGTGCTGATTCTGAACTGGTATTCGATCAGTCCGATCGTTTTGGCGACCATAGTCCTGTGCCAGGGCACATCCTCTAGATCCGTAGATGGACCTCGTCGCGCCGGCCTTTTTATCCAGGAGTTCACGTAAATCGTGTGCAGCATCAGTAGCTGCTCTATTACGGTTATGAAGTGGTTGGTCCGGCCTACTGGCCATATTGTTCTTCGGTGGAACGGCCTCGTCGTCGAATTCTGGCAGCAGCTTGCGCTTTGGGTAGCTCTTTGTGTGGCGATCGTCGCTGTATTTTTCTTCAGTGTCTAGCACTTTATTCCATCTGTGATTGAGCATTTCCTGTGCGGCTTTAAGCCTTTGCTTCTGCTTCTTTAGACTTCTCGCATTGGCCATAAGACTTCTGTGGAGGTTATCTCGTTCCGAACGTGTTTTCGGGATGATGAATGCGTCGTCGTCCGGACTGTGCTCCTGTCCCGGGGCAGTTTGATGAGTTCGTCCCTCGGGATCACTGTGATCGGGCGTCTGCTCCGGGCTGTGTTCGGCGTGACCTGGGTCATCCTGCTCCATTGCAGGGTCTATATGGTCGTTGTTGCCTTCGGAGTTGACTGGGGTGTCGATCTTTCTAGCGCTGTTATCGCTAGTTTTACTGTGGCTGGACTTAGAGCGGCGTCTGAGCCGTCGTTTTGGCTTTTGTCCGGGGGTTTTATCCTCCATTTTGTCGCCATTGTCCTCCTTAGGCGTATCCACCATGTATATATCATACGATGAGGTGGCAGTCCAGCGCCCCGTGGGTGGTGGTTCTGAATCGTCTCCTGCGCCGACGTCCATACAGTCAGTGTCATCAGAGTCGAAGTCAAGCATGTATGTTACGTCATCGATAGTGGCTATGAAGTGGGTGGTGGGTGGGCAACGAATTTCTTCATTGCCTTCTTCCCCCTTGAGCCGGACATAGTTCGGCCAAGAGTCTCCTGACAAAGAGAGAGACTTTAGTGAGTTCAGCATGTCGCCAAAGGGCGAGTGCTGGAAGATATCCGCAGCGGCAAATTCCATTACCGGAGCCCAGCCAGAATCGGCGGGCTCAGGGGCGTGCGGTCTGGGACCTACAACCGGACACAAGTCCAGGGGTCCGGAGAGACAGGCTTCCTTGGGGATGAAGTCTGTGTTTGGCTATACCGCCGATGAGTGTTCGGCCTCCGGGGCGGGGTCCATCCACCCATCCTCGGACGACACAATCTGCCCCGGATTTAGGTCTGGGGTTCCTGCAGGCGCGATATCCCGAGTATTGTCCAACAGCAGGTCTAAGCCGTGCTCATCGTGACTGTTCGGCACTCTTGGCGCAGGCCCGAATCCGTCGAAGATCAAGTCTCCGCGGATATCGGTCGTGTAGTTCAAGTTTCCGAACCTGACCTGATGGCCAAGGGCGTAGCTATTGATCTGCTCCAGATGGCCGAGCGAATTGGCCCGCAGTGCGAAGCCGCCGAACACGAAGATCTCTCTGGGGAGAAAAGTCTCACCCTGGACCGCATTGTTGTTGATGATTGAAGGAGCCATCGAGCCTTGCAACGACGACACAGAGGAACTCTAAATGAAAGCACCAATGTCGGTGTCAAAACCGGCGGATCTCGGGTAGGGGGTCCCGATCTGTGCGTCTAAGGCTGATGGTAACAGGAGGCAAGGGACACGATGTTTTACCCAGGTTTGGGCCCTCTCGATGCAGGTAAAACCCTACTTCCTGCTTGATTGATCTTGATGATATGAGTATTAAAAGAGTTGATCTACCACGAGATCGTAGAGGCTAAACCCTAGAAGCTAGCCTATGATGATTATGATTGTCCCTATACGGACTAAACCCTCCGGTTCATATAGACACCGGAGGGGGCTAGTGTTTACACAAAGTCGGTTACAAAGAAGGAAATCTAATATCCGGATCGCCAAGCTTGTGTTCCACGCAAAGGAGAGTCTCATCCGGACACGGGGCGAAGTCTTAAGTCTTGTATCTTCATGGTCCATCAGTCCGGCCAAAGTATATAGTCGGGCTGTCTGGATACCCCCTAATCCAGGACTCCCTCACTCCTATTAAATGTTTGTTTTCCAATATGAATCTTGATAAAGATGGGACTGGAGATGAGTCAACTTTAGTTAAAAGGCGTCCCAATGATTCAGAGTTTTTAGATCAAGATGCAAAAATTGGTAAAAGAGGGATTGGAGAGGTCAAGACTTTAAGTAGCAATGAACCCACTATTTTGGATTTCAAGGAATTTAATTATGATAATTGTTCTTTAGTAGATTATATTTCCTTGTTGCAATCTGAGTTAAATTACCCTCATGCTTATAATCAAAACAAAGCTTTTACTAAACATATCGTTGATGCCATAATGCAATCTTTGGAAGAAAAGCTTGAACTAGAAGTTTCTATCCCTAGAAAACTTTATGATGAGTGGGAACCTACTATTAAGATTAAGATTAAAGATTATAAATGCTATGCTTTGTGTGATTTGGGTGCTAGCGTTTACATGATTCCAAAAACTTTGTGTGATGTGCTAGGTTTTCGTGAATTTGATGATTTTTGTTTAAATTTGCATCTTGTGGATTTCACCATTAAGAAACCTATGGGAAGGATTAATGATGTTCTTATTGTTGCAAATAAGAATTATGTGCCTCTAGGTTTCATTGTTCTTGATATAGATTGCAATCCTACATGTCCTATTATTCTTGGTAGACCTTTCCTTAGAATGATTGGTGCAATTATTGATATGAAAGAAGGAAACATTAGGTTCCAATTTCTGTTAAGGAAAGGCATGGAACACTTTCCAAGGAAGAAAATTAAATTGCCTTATGAATCTATTATGAGAGCCACTTATGGATTGCATACCAAAGATGGCAATACCTAGATCTATTCGTGTTTTTATGCCTAGCTAGGGGCGTTAAACGATAACGCTTGTTGGGAGGCAACCCAATTTTATTTTTGTTCTTTACTTTTTGCTCCTATTTAGTAATAAATAATCTATATAGCCTCTGGTTATATGTAGTTTTTAAGTTTTAGTTAGTGTTTGTGCTAAGTAGAACCTTTGGGAAGACTTGGGTGAAAGTTAATTTGATCGTGCTGAAAAACAAAAACTTTTGCGCTCACGAGATTAGTTGTCATTTTTAACACAAGTGTGATTTTAAGTTGACTATTTTTGTAAAATATCAATAGACAAATTCCTCACGTCCACTAATTTACGTCAGAATTTTTGGAGTTACATAAGTATTCGAGAGTTACAGATTACTACATGATGTTCTAATTTTGACAGATTTTATTTTTCGCGTGTTGTTTGCTTATTTTGATGAATCTATGAGTAGTATCGGGGGGTATGAACCATGGAGAAGTTGGAATATAGTAGATATTACGCCAATATAAATAAATAATGAGTTCACAACAGTACCATAAAGTGGTGATTTATTTTCTTATACTAATGGAGCTCATGAGATTTTCTGTTGAGTTTTGTGTTATGAAGTTTTCAAGTTTTGGGTAAGGATTTGATGGACTATGGAATAAGGAGTGGCAAGAGCCTAAGCTTTTGGATGCCCAAGGAACACCAAGGTAAAATTCAAGGACAACCAAAAGCCTAATCTTGGGGATGCTCCGGAAGGCATCCCCTCTTTCGTCTTCGTCTATCGGCAACTTTACTTGAGGGTTAAGGCTATATTTTTATTCACCACATGATATTTGTTTTGCTTGGAGCGTGTTGTATGATTTGAGTCTTTGCCTTTTAGTTTACCACAATCATCCTTGTTGTACACAACTTTTGGGAGAGACACGCATGAATCGTGATTTATTAGAATACTCTATGTGCTTGACTTATATTTTTTGAGCTAGGCAATATTGCTCTAGTACTTCACTTGTATCTTTTTAGAGCACGGCGGTGGATTTATTATATAGAAATTGTTGAACTCTCATGCTTCACTTATATTATTTTGGGAGTCTTTTAGAACAGCATGGTAATTTGCTTTGGGTATAAAACTAGTCCTAATATGGTGGGCATCCAAGAAGGGTATAATAAAAACTTTCATATGAAGTGCATTGAATACTATGAGAAGTTTGATTCTTTATGAATGTTTTGAGATATGAAGATGGTGATATTAGAGTCATGCTAGTAGATTAGTTGTGAATTTGAGAGATACTTGTGTTAAAGTTTGTGATTCCCATAGGATGCACGTATTGTGAACCATCATGTGATGAAGTTGGAGCATGATTTATTTATTGATTCTCTTCCTTATGAGTGGCGGTCGGGGACGATCGACGGTTTTTTCCTACCAATCTATCCCCTAGGAGAATACGTGTAGTACTTCCTTTCGGTAACTAATAGATTTTTGCAATAAGTATGTGAGTTCTTTATGACTAATGTTGAGTCCATTGGATTATACGCACTCTCACCCTTCCACCGTTGCTAGCCTCTCTTGTGTCGTGCAATTTTTGCTGATACCATACACCCACCATATACCTTCCTCAAAACAGCCACCATACCTACCTATTATGGCATTTCCATAGCCATTCTGAGATATATTGCCATGCAACTTTCCACCGTTTCATTTATTATGACATGCTCCATCATTGTCATATTGCTTTGCATGATCACGTAGTTGACATCGTATTTGTGGCAAAGCCACAGTTCATAATTTTTTTCATACATGTCACTCTTGATTTTCACATCCCGGTACACCGCCGGAGGCATTCACATAGAGTCGTATTTTGTTCTAAGTATTGACTTGTAATTCTTGAGTTGTAAGTAAATAAAAGTGTGATGACCTTCATTATTAGAGCATTGTCCCATGTGAAGAAAGGATGATGGAGACTATGATTCCCCCACAAGTCTGGATGAGAACTCCGGACGAAAAATAAAAAAATAAAAAAGAGGCCATAAAAAAAGAGAAGGCCCAAATAAAAAAAATGAGAGAAAAAGAGAGAAGGGACAATGTTACTATCATTTTTCCACACTTGTGCTTCAAAGTAGCACCATGATCTTCATGATAGAGAGTCTCCTATGTTGTCACTTTCATATACTAGTGGAAATTTTCATTATATAACTTGGCTTGTATATTCCAATGATGGGCTTCCTCAAAGTGCCCTAGGTCTTCGTGAGCAAGCAAGTTGGATGCACACCCACTTAGTTTCTTTTTGAGCTTTCATACAGTTATAGCTCTAGTGCATCCGTTGCATGGCAATTCCTACTCACTCACATTGATATCTATTGATGGGCATCTCCATAGCCCGTTGATATGCCTCGTTGATGTGAGACTATCTTCTCCTTTTTGTCTTCTCCACAACCACCATTCTATTCCACCTATAGTGCTATGTCCATGGCCCACACTCATGTATTGCTTGAAGATTGAAAAAGTTTGAGAACATCAAAAGTATGAAACAATTATTGCTTGGCTTGTCATCGGGGTTCTGCATGATTTAAATATTGTGTGATGAAGATAGAGCATAGCGAGACTATATGACTTTGTAGGGATAGCTTTCTTTGGCCATGTTATTTTGAGAAGACATGGTTGCTTTGTTAGTATGCTTGAAGTATTATTATTTTTATGTCAATATTAAACTTTTGTCTTGAATCTTTCAGATCTGAACATTCATGCCACAATAAAGAAAATTACATGGATAAATATGTTAGGTAGCATTCCACATCAAAAAATTCTGTTTTTATCATTTACCTACTCGAGGACGAGCAGGAATTAATCTTGGGGATGCTTGATAGGTCTCCAACGTATCTATAATTTTTGATTGTTCCATGCTATTATATTATCTGTTTTGGATGTTTAATAGGCACTAATATGCTATTTTATATTATTTTTGGGACTAATCTATTTACCGAGGGCCCAGTGCCAGTTTCTGTTTTTTTGCCTATTTGAGAGTTTTGCAGAAAAGGAATACCAAACGGAGTCCAAACGGAATGAAACCTTCGCGATGATCTTCCCTGGACCGAAAGCAAACCAGAAGACTTGGAGATGAAGTAGGAGACGGAACGAGGAAGCCACGAGGCAGAAGGGCGCGCCCAGGGGGGTAGGTGATACGTCTCCAACGTATCTATAATTTTTTATGTATTCATGCCATGCTTATAATATTTTTACATGATTTTGGTATGATTTGGTTAGAACTAACCCGTTATGACGCTGTTTTCAATAGAACTACCGTGGTGTTGTTTTTGTGCAGAAATAAAAGTTCTCGGAATGCGATGAAAATCAACGGAGATTTTTTTGGAAAATATAAAAAATACTGGAACGGAAAGCTACCGGAGGGGAGTCCCGTGGGCCCCACGAGGGTGGAAGGCGCGCCCCCAAGGGCGTGACCCCTGCCACGTGGACTCCATGGGGGCCCCTGACGTGAAACCGACGCCAACCCCTCCTATAAATCCCCAAACTTCTAGAACAAAACCTAGATCGGGAGTTCCGCCGCCGCAAGCCTCTTAGCCACCAAAAACCAATTGGGACCCTGTTCCAGCACCCTGCCAGAGGGGGGATCCATCACCGGTGGCCATCTTCATCATCCCGACGCTCTCCATGACGAGGAGGGAGTAGTTCACCCTCGGGGCTGAGGGTATGTACCAGTAGCTATGTGTTTGATCTCTCTCTCTCTCTCTCTCTCTCTCGTATTCTTGATATGGCACAATCTTGCTGTACTGCGAGCTTTGCTATTATAGTTGGATCTTATGATGTTTCTCCCCCTCTACTTCTTGTAATGGATTGAGTTTTCCCTTTGAAGTTATCTTATCGGATTGAGTCTTTAAGGATTTGAGAACACTTGATGTATGTCTTGCATGTGCTTATCTGTGGTGACAATGGGATATTTACGTGATCTACTTGATGTATGTTTTGGTGATCAACTTGTTGGTTCAGTGACCTTGCGAACTTATGCATAGGGGTTGGCACATGTTTTCGTCTTGACTCTCTGATAGAAACTTTGGGGCACTCTTTGAAGTTCTTTGTGTTGGTTGAATAGATGAATCTGAGATTGTGTGATGCATATCATATAATCATACCCGCGGATACTTGAGGTTGCATTGGAGTATCTAGGTGACATTAGGGTTTTGGTTGATTTGTGTCTTAAGGTGTTATTTTACTACGAACTCTAGGGCTGTTTGTGACACTTATATGAATAGCCCAATAGTTTGATTGGAAATAATAACTTTGAGGTGGTTTTGTACCCTACAATAATCTCTTCCTTTGTTCTTCGCCATTAGTGACTTTGGAGTGACTCTTTGTTGCATGGTTAGGGATAGTTATATGATCCAATTATGTTATTATTGTTGAGAGAACTTGCACTAGTGAAAGTTTGAGCCCTAGGCCTTGTTTCAAGCATTGCAATAACGTTTTCCGTCACTTTTGTTACTTGCTACCTTGCTTTTTTTAATTTCAGATTACAAAAACCTATATCTAGCATCCATATTGCACTTGTATCACCATCTCTTCGCCGAACTAGTGCACCTATACAATTTACCATTGTATTGGATGTGTTGGGGACACAAGAGACTCTTTGTTATTTGGTTGCAGGGTTGTTTGAGAGAGACCATCTTCATCCTATGCCTCCCACGGATTGATAAACCTTAGGTCATACACTTGAGGAATTTTGCTACTGTCCTACAAACATCTGCACTTGGAGGCCCAACAACATCTACAAGAAGAAGGTTGTGTAGTAGACATCAAGCTCTTTTCTGGCGCCGTTGCCGGGGAGGTTAGTGCTTGAAGGTATACCTTTAGATCTTGCAATAAAATATTTTATTTTCTTTTTTATCACTAGTTTAGTATATAAAATAAAACTACAAAAAATGGAATTGAGGGTGCCTCATATGCTTCATCTTTTAATGTCTTTCGTGAAAATAAGGATTCCGATAATTGTGCCAAAGTGTTAGAAGAAGAATGCTTTAAAATGTTTGGCACTAAATCTTTGAATGATGAGCATGATTGCAATGTTATTAGTATGAATTCCTTCAATATACATGATGCTAATGATATGCAAAGCCACAAGCTTGGGTATGCTATGTTTGATGATTATGATATTTTTAGTCCCCCATGTTTTGATGAGAATATTTATTATGATGATAGCATGCCTCCTATTTATGATGATTATATTGATGAAAGTGGGTTTGAAAGAGTGTCAACTTTAGGAAGTAATGATCCCACTATTTTGGAGGGTGTTGAATCTTATTGTGATAATTATGAAAGTGGATTTGGAGAGGTCATGACTTTATTTAGTGATGAATCCACTATTTCGGAAGAGGTTCCAATTGATTATGAGAACAAAGTTGCTATATATCATGATTATTGTGATGACATGTATGCTAGAAAGAATAATGATAACCATGAAACTTGTCATCATGATTTTAATTTTCAATTGGATTATGCCTCACATGATAGTTATTTTGTTGAGTTTTCTCCCACTACTATTCATGAGAAGAAATATGCTTATGTGGAGAGTAATAAAATTTCTATACTTGTGCATCATGAAATTAATGCTTTATGTGATGTTTATATTGTTGAATTAATTCATGATGCTACTGAAAATTACTATGAGGGAGGAATATATGCTTGTAGGAATTGCAATAATATCAAGTTTCCTCTCTATGTGTTGAAATCATGAAGTTATGCTTGTTTTGCCTTCCTATGCTAGTTGATTCTTGTTCTCATAAGTTGTTTGATCGCAAAATCCCCATGCATTGGAAGTGGGTTAGACTTAAATGTTCTAGTGATATTCTTAATGACACTCTCTTTGTGTTTCAATTCTTATCTTTTATGTGAGCATCATTGAAATCATCATGCCTAGCTAAAAAAACATTAAAGAAAAGAGCTTGTTGGGAGACAACCCAATATTTACCCTTAATGTTTTTGTGTTTTCACATGATTATGCTACTGTATTAATCATGTTTTATAGCTTTTGTTTCAATAAAGTGCCAAGTAAGACCTTTAGGATAGCTTTCGGTGATAGTTGTGTTGATTCTGCTGAAAATCAGAAACTTTTGCGCCCAGTAAATTAGTTTTGATAATTCACTTAAACGTTATTTTGATCTGATTCTTTCTTCTATGGATTGTTACACAAATTGATAAGGGTTTCCTAATTTGGATGGATTTTTGGAGTTACATAAGTATTCGAGACTTGCATATTACTACAGACTGTTCTGTTTTTGACAGATTCTGTTTTCTATATGTTGTTTGCTTATTTTGATGAATCTATGAGTAGTATCGGAGGGTATGAACCATAGAGAAGTTGGAATAAAGTAGATATAACACCAATTTGAATTTAGAATGAGTTCACAAAAGTACCAAAAGTGGTGATTTATTTTCTTATACTAACGGAGCTTACGAGTTTTCTGTTGAGTTTTGTATTGTGAAGTTTTCAAGTTTTGGGTAAAGATTCGATGGACTATGGAATAAGGAGTGGCAAGGGCCTAAGCTTGGGGATGCCCAAGGCACCCCAAGGTAATATTCAAGGACAAACAAGAGCCGAAGCTTGGGGATGCCCCGAATGGCATCCCCTCTTTCGTCTTCGTTCATCGGTAACTTTACTTGGAGCTATATTTTTATTCACCACATGATATGTGTTTTGCTTGGAGCATCATTTTATTTTATTTTGTTTTGCTTGATGTTTGAATAACATCCCAGGATCCAAAATTCTTAAATGTTAGAGAGTCTTCACATAGTTGCATAATTATTCGACTACTCATTGATCTTCACTTATATCTTTCGGAGTAGTTTGTCGTTTGCTCTAGTGCTTCACTTATATCTTCTTAGAGCACGACGGTGGTTTTATTTTAAAGAAATAGATGAACTCTCATGCTTCACTTATATTATTTTTGAGAGTCTTAAACAGCATGGTAATTTGCTTAGGTTATGAATTTAGTCCTAATATGATGGGCATCCAAGAGGGATATAATAAAAACTTTCATATAAAGTGCATGGAATACTATGAGAAGTTTGATTCCTTATGATTGTGTTGAGATACGAAGATGGTGATATTAGATTCATGCTAGTGAGTAGTTGTGAATTTGAGAGATACTTGTGTTAAAGTTTGTGATTCCCGTAGCATGCACGTATGGTGAACCATTATGTGATGAAGTTGGAGCATGATTTATTTATTGATTGTCTTCCTTATGAGTGGCGGTCGGGGATGAGGGATGGTCTTTTCCTACCAATCTATCCCCCTAGGAGCATGCGTGTAGTAGTTTGTTTCGATAACTAATAGATTTTTGCAATAAGTATGTGAGTTCTTTATGACTAATGTTGAGTCCATGGATTATACGCACTCTCACCCTACCACCATTGCTAGCCTCTCTAGCACCGCGCAACTTTTGCCGGTACCATACACCCACCATATACCCTCCTCAAAACAGCCACCATACCTACCTATTATGGCATTTCCATAGCCATTCCGAGATATATTGCCATGCAACTTTCCATCGCCCCGTTTATTATGACATGCTTCATCATTGTCATATTGCTTTGCATGATCATGTAGTTGACATCGTATTTGTGGAAAAGCCACCGTTCATAATTCTATCATACATGTCACTCTTGATTCATTGCATATCCCAGTACACCATTCGAGGCATTCATATAGAGTCATATTTTGTTCTAAGTATCGAGTTGAAATTCTTGAGTTCTAAGTAAATAAAAGTGTGATGATCTTCATTATTAGAGAATTTTTCCAATGAGGAAAGGATGATGGAGACTATGATTCCCCCACAAGTCGGGATGAGACTCCGGACGAAAAAAGAGGCAAAAAAAAGAGAAGGCCCAAAAAATGAGAGAAAAAGAAAGAAGGGGCAATGCTACTATCCTTATACCACACTTGTGCTTCAAAGTAGCACCATGATCTTCATGATAGAGAGTCTCCCATGTTGTCACTTTCATATACTAGTGGGAATTTTTCATTATAGAACTTGGCTTGTATATTCCAATGGTGTGCTTCCTCAAATTGCCCTAGGTCTTCGTGAACAAGCGAGTTCGATGCACACCCACTTAGTTTCCTTTTGAGCTTTCATACACTTATAGCTCTAGTGCATCTGTTGCATGGCAATCCCTACTCACTCACATTGATATCTATTGATGGGCATATCCAAAGCCCGTTGATACGCCTAGTTGATGTGAGACTATCTTCCTCCTTTTTTGTCTTCTCCACAACCACCATATTCTATTCCACCTTAGTGCTATATCCATGGCTCACGCTCATGTATTGCATGTAGATTGAAAAAGTTTGAGAACATGAAAAGTATGAAACATTAGCTTGGCATTTCATCGGGGTTGTGCATGATTTAAATATTTTGTGTGATGAAGATAGAGCATAGCGAGACTATATGATTTTGTAGGGATAACTTTCTTTGGCCATGTTATTTTGAGAAGACATGATTGCTTTGTTAGTATGCTTGAAGTATTATTATTTTTATGTCAATATCAAACTTTTGTTTTGAATCTTATGGATCTGAATATTCTTGCCACAATAGAGAAGATTACGTTGATAAATACGTTAGGTAGCATTCCACATCAAAAAGTCTGTTTTTATCATTTACCTAATCGAGGACGAGCAGGAATTAAGCTCGGGGATGCTTGATACGGCTCCAACGTAGCTATGATTTTTGATGTATTCATGCCATGTTTATAATTTTTTTACATGAATTTGGTATGATTTGGTTAGAACTAACCCGGACTGATGCTGCTTTCAGCAGAATTACCATGGTGTTTTTTTGTGCAGATATAAAAGTTCTCGGAATGCGCTGAAAATCAACGAAGATTTTTTTTGGAAAATATAAAAAATACTGGAACGAAAAGCTACCGGTGGGGAGTCCCCTAGGCCCCACAAGGGTGGAGGGCGCGCCCCCTGCCTCGTGGACTCCCTGTGGGGCCCCCTGATGTGAAACCGATGCCAACCCCTCCTATAAATCCCCACACTTCCAGAACAAAACCTAGATCGGGAGTTCTGCCGCCGCAAGCCTCTATAGCCACCAAAAACCAATCGGGACCCTGTTTCGGCACCCTGCCGGAGGGGGGGGGGGAATCCATCACCGGTGGCCATCTTCATCATCCCGGCGCTCTCCATGACGAGGAGGGAGTAGTTCACCCTCGTGGCTGAGGGTATATACCCGTAGCTATGTGTTTGATCTCTCTCTCTCTCTCTCTCTCTCCCCCTCTCGTGTTATTGATATGGCACAATCTTGATATATCGCGAGCTTTGCTATTATAGTTGGATCTTATGATGTTTCTCCCCCTCTACTTGTTGTAATGGATTGAGTTTTCCCTTTGAAGTTATCTTATCGGATTGTGTCTTTAAGGATTTGAGAACACTTGATGTATGTCTTGCATGTGCTTATCTGTGGTGACAATGGGATATTCACATGATCTACTTGATGTATGTTTTGGTGATCAACTTGCGGGTTCAGTGACCTTGTGAACTTATGCATAGGGGTTGGCACACGTTTTCGTCTTTGATTCTCCGGTAGAAATTTGGGGCACTCTTTGAAGTCCTTTGTGTTTGTTGAATAGATGAATCTGAGATTGTGTGATGCATATCATATAATCATACCGCGGATACTTGAGGTGACATTGGAGTATCTAGGTGACATTAGGGTTTTGGTTGATTTGTGTCTTAAGGTGTTATATTACTACGAACTCTAGGGCTGTTTGTGACACTGATACGTCTCCAACGTATCTATAATTTTTGATTGTTCCATGTTATTATATTATCGGTTTTGGATATTTAATGGGCTTTATTATGCACTTCTATATCATTTTTGGGACTAACCTATTAACCGGAGGCCCAGTGCAAATTGCTGTTTTTTGCCTATTTCAGTGTTTCGCAGAAAAGGAATATCAAACAGAGTCCAAATGGAATGAAACCTTCGGGAGAATCGTTTTTGAACAAACGCAATCCAGGAGACTTGGAGTGGATGTCAAGGAAGAAACGAGGCGGCCACGAGGTAGTAGGGCGCGCCCAGGGGGTAGGCGCGCCCCCACCCACGTGGGCCCCTCGTGGCTCCACCGGCCTACTTCTTTCGCCTATATACTCATATACCCCGAAAACGTCTAGGAGCACCACGAAAACCTATTACCACCACCGCAACCTTCTGTACCCATGAGATCCCATCTTGGGGCCTTTTCCGGCACTCCGCCGGAGGGGGAATCGATTGCGGAGGGCTTCTAGATCAACACCATAGCCTCTCCGATGATGTGTGATTAGTTGGTCCATATTTGTTAGCTAGATGGCTTCTTCTCTCTCTTTGATTCTCAATGCAAAGTTCTCCTCGATCTTCTTGGAGATCTATTCGATGTAATACTTTTTGTGGTGTGTTTGTTGAGATCCGATGAATTGTGGGTTTATGATCAAGATTATCTATGAACAATATTTGATTCTTCTCTGAATTCTTATATGTATGATTTGATATCTTTGCAAGTCTCTTTGAATTATCAGTTTGGTTTGGCCTACTAGATTGATCTTTGTTGCAATAGGAGAAGTGTTTAGCTTTCAATCTTGCGATATCCTTTCCTAGTGACAGCAGGGGAAGCAAGGCACGTATTGTATTGTTGCCATCAAGGATAAAAAGATGGGGTTTATATCATATTGCTTGAGTTTATCCCTCTACATCATGTCATCTTGCTTAATGCGTTACTCTATTCTTATGAACTTAATACTCTAGATGCATGCTGGATAGCGGTTGATGTGTGGAGTAATAGTAGTAGATGCAGAATCGTTTCGATCTACTTGTCACGAACGTGATGCCTATATACATGATCATGCCTAGATATTCTCATAACTATGCACTTTTCTATCAATTGCTCGACAGTAATTTGTTCACCCACCGTAAGATATGCTATCTTGAGAGAAGCCACTAGTGAAACCTATGGCCCCAGGTCTCTTTTCCATCGTATTATATCTCTTTTATTTACATTGCACCTCGTTTACTATTTTGCAATCTTTACTTTTCAATCTATACACCAAAAATACCAAAAATATTTATCTTATTATCTCTATTAGATCTCACTTTTGCAAGTGGCCATGAAGGGATTGACAACCCCTTTATCGCGTTGGTTGCAAGGTTCTTATTTGTTTGTGCAGGTACAAGGCAACTTGCGTGTAACCTCCTACTGGATTGATAGCTTGGTTCTCAAAAACCGACAGAAATACTTATGCTACTTTTCTGCATCACCCTTTCCTCTTCAAGGGAAAACCAACTCATGCTCAAGAGGTAGCAAGAAGGATTTCTAGCGCCGTTGCCGGGGAGGCTTATGCCAAGTCAAGTCAAGATTTGATCTCTCGACAACTCACCAATTTAGGCACCGTTGCCGGAAAGATCTATGCACAAGTCAAGACATACCAAGTACCCATCACAAACTCTTATCCCTCGCGTTACATTATTTGCCATTTGCCTCTCGTTTTCCTCTCCCTGTAGGATCGAAAGTATGTCTAGAGGGGGGTGATTAGACTACATGACCAAATAAAAACTTATCCTTTTCCCAATTTTAGTCTTTGGTAGATTTTAGCTAACTTAGCACAATTCAAGCAATCTTAACACAATTCAAGCAAGAATGCAAAGAGTATATGAGCAACGGAAAGTAAAGAATGCAACTTTCAAGAATGTAAAGGGAAGGGTTTGGAGAATTCAAACGCAATTGGAGACATGGATGTTTTTGTCGTGGTTCCGATAGGTGGTGCTATCGTACATCCACGTTGATGGAACTTCAACCCATGAAGGTTAATGGTTGCGCGAGTCCATGGAGGGCTCCACCCAACACGAAGGGTCCACGAAGAAGCAACCTTGTCTATCCCACCATGACCGTCACCCACGAAGGACTTGCCTCACTAGCGGTAGATCTTCACGAAGTAGGCGATCTCCTTGCCCTTACAAACTCCTTGGTTCAACTCCACAATCTTGTCGGAGGCTCCCAAGTGACACCTAGCCAATCTAGGAGACACCACTCTCCAAGAAGTAACAAATGGTGTGTTGATGATGAACTCCTTGCTCTTATGCTTCAAATGATAGTCTCCCCAACACTCAACTCTCTCTCACAGGATTTGGATTTGGTGGAAAGAAGATTTGAGTGGAAAGAAACTTGGGGAAGGCTAGAGATCAAGATTCATTGCTAGGAATGGAATATCTTGGTCTCAACACATGAGTAGGTGGTTCTCCCTCAGAAAATGTATGCTGGAAGTGTAGGTTCGTTCTGATGGCTCTCTCCACGAATGAAGAGTGGGAGGAGGGGTATATATAGCCTCCACACAAAATCTAACCGTTACACACAACTTGCCAAGCTCGGTGGGACCGAATTGGGAAACTCGGTCAGACCGATTCAACAAATCTAGTGACCGTTAGGATTTTCGGTGGGACCGACATGCAACTCGGTAGGACCGATATGGTTAGGGTTAGGGCATAACGTAATCTCGGTGAGACCGATTACACAAACTCGGTGGGACCGATTTTGGTAATAAGCTAACCAGAGAGTTGGTCAGGTAAACTTGGTGGGACCGGTTTGCTCATTTCGGTGAGACCGAAATGTTACGAAAAGGAAACAGAGAGTTTACATTGCAATCTCAGTGGGACCGATCGCTCATCTCGGTGGTGCCGAAATGTTACGAAGGGAAACAGAGAGATTACAATCCCATCTCGGTGAGACCGAGATCCCTATCAATGAGACCGATTTGCCTAGGGTTTGTGGCAGTGGCTATGACATCTGAACTCGGTGGCGCCGGATAGAAAGGATCGGTGGGGCCGAGTTTGACTTTTGGTTTAGGTCATATGTGGATGTGAGAAAGTAGTTGAGGGCTTTGGAGCATATCACTAAGCATTTTGAGCAAGTAAGCCATTAAGCAACACCTCATCCCTCCTTGATAGTATTGGCTTTTCCTATAGACTCAATGTGATCTTGGATCACTAAAATATAAAATGTAGAGTCTTGAGCTTTAAGCTTGAGCCAATCCTTTTGTCCTTGGTGAAAGTGCTACTATCGACTAGAGGGGGGATGAATAGGCGATTTTTATGAAAGTCTTCAAAACTTGGAAGTTTCAAAGACAAACAACAGAAATGACCTAATTGTAATGCAGCGGAAGATAAACTACCCCGAGCAAGCCATAGTCAAGTATGTAACAATGTGAAAGTACAGGACGAATAGCGGCTAGGTAGTAAGGATCAAGATGGAAGATAGTATGAAGCCAATCAATAGTAGTAGTCAAGCAATGAAGTCAAACAGATAAACAGATAGGCAATGACTTCACGAAGACAAACTAAAGTAAGAATGGAAGGTCCAGTTGCTTGTTCAAGACACAGGATTTGTTGGACCAGTTCCAGTTGCTGTGACAACTATACGTCTGGTTAGGGAGGCTGAGATTTAACTCAGAAGACCATGTCTTCACCTTATTCCCCTTGAGCTAAGGACACCCAGTCCTCGCCCAATCACTTTGGTAAGTCTTCAAGGGATACTTACAAACCTTCACAGACTTCGTTCACCGGCAATCCACAATGACTCTTGGATGCTCAAAACGCGACGCCTAACCGGCTGGAGGATTCACAGTCCTCAAGTGTAATAAGTCTTCAGGTCACACAGACAGAAAGACTTCAGTGATGTCTAACACTCTTTGGCTCTGGGTGTTTGGGCTTTGTCCTCACAAGGATTTCTCTCTCTCAAATGCTTCGAGGTGGGTTGCTCTCAAACGACAAAAGCCATGCACAAACTTTGAGCATCCACCAATTTATGGTGTAGGGGGTGGGCTATTTATAGCCACTAGGCAACCCGACCTGATTTTTCCAAAATGACCCTCGGTCACTAAGGAACTGACACGTGTTCCAACGGTCAGATTTCAAACTCACGCGGCAACTTTACTTGGGCTACAAGCAAAGCTGACTCATCCAGCTCTGGATAAGATTTGCTCTCATTGTCTTCGCTTGAAGACATAGGATTTGAGGTGAGCATCACTTCAGTCACTCTGACTTAGTTCACTTGGACCCCACTTTACAGTACGGTGGTTCCTATGACTCAACAAAGAAGAAAAGGACACAGCGAAACCACACAGTCTTCACGCTCCATAGTCTTCACGTAATGTCTTCACATGTCATAGTCTTCAATATGAATATCTTCTCATACCACCATTGTCTTCAATGTCTTCATACATTTTTAGGGGTCATCTCCGGTAGGTAAACCGAATCAATGAGGGACACTACCTGTGTTATCCTGCAATTCTCACAAACGCATTAGTCCCTCAACCAACTTTGTCGTCAATACTCCAAAACCAACTAGGGGTGGCACTAGATGCACTTACAATCTCCCCCTTTTTGGCGATTGATGACAAACTGGTTGAAGTTTTCAATGGGGATAAATATGTGAAATTGTAAGGATAGGGAATTGTCTTCATAAGTTGCAAGGGCTCCCCCTGAAGATGTGCATATAAGTAATTTGCTTTTGGAATGCAAATGCACATGGCAGGTTGTACTTGTGGAGATCCACTTCAACTTATGAAGATAATTCATCATGCATGAAATGATATAACAAGTAGAATGACATGCATAATGAAAAATGGACGTCTGCAGAATGATCTAAGTGTGGAAGTTATCATCGCACATGCGGAATTTATCATTGCACCATGGTAAAGCAAATAAGTAGCAGAAGTAGCAGATGACCATCAAGTTTAGGTGTTACAAATCAAATAACCAAATGGTTCAAAATCAAGAGTTGTAAGCACAAAGCAAATTATAATGCAACCACCCATATGAACCCGCTTGAAGACTATCAACTCATATGCTTCTCCCCCTTTTGTTCGTAAGGACCAAAAAGGTTTGAAGACATAGAGCATCTACTCATCATCATGAGTAGGTCAAGCAGCAGGGTTGACGTCGTTGGTTGGCGGTGCAGATGAACTTGCTGCAGTGTCGATGCGCGCAGTTGTAGGAGGTGGTGAAGTAGCATCATCTTCATCATCGATCACTCTGGCATTTACCGTTGCCGCGGAGGAAGAATATTCAGAGTCTTCAAGAGATGGAGTGCGATGTAAGACAGCAGTCCGTGGAGGAGTGGAGTCAAACTTGAATCGTTCATTGAAGCCATCGTCTTCAAGATCAGCTTCAGCACTGAGCTGAGTCAAACTCTTCCATGATCCCGGCAGGTTTCATGAGCAACAAAGGCATTCTTGGTGGCAAGGTTGCGAATGCGATTGACATCCACCAAGAGGCTTTGCATCTGTCTCTTGAGCCAGAAATGATGCTTATCCTGTTTTTGATGAAGAGCCATAAGAAGTTCTCGGTCATTGAGAACGCGAGAACGCTTCCGAGGCCTTTGTGCGATGGTGCTTTCAGTGGCTTCAGTGGGTGCTCGATGAGGCAGACGAGTGTTTCCAGCCAGTGGGTAGATTCGTGTCGCTGCTTGAACACCTTCAATAGGCTGAGTGAAGCTTTGGTGCTCGGCATTCTGAAGACAAAGTGGCGTCTTGGCAGGGTCAGAGTATATAGCATCAACTGACATATCAACCTCTGGCAGAAAGATTATATGATTGCGCGCAGAGGGCTGATAATTGACAGATGAGTGTCTCTTGATGAGGCGCATGACCCATGGAGCATAAAACTTCAGACCAAATAGGTCAGAGCCGGAAGCAGCAAGTTGCCTGATGAAGAATTCTTGAGTGTTGAAGCTGATGCCATTGAGAATATAGAAGACCAAAGTCTTCATAGCTCCTTCAAGCTTGGCCGCTGATGAATGTCCTTTGACAGGCCACAGAGTTCGCCTGATGATATGATATATGGTGCGAGGAAGATACTCAAGGTCTTCAACAAAGAAAGTTGTTGGATATTCAGCGTCAGATGGCAATGGCTTCATCATGCTCAACATCTAGGTCATATTGGGTTCTGGCTTGTGGTAGATGCTCTCCACGGCATTGCGGTGTAGCTAATAGTTAGGCTCATATAGTTCTCGAGGAGTGGCTAGCCCTATAAGCTCGATGATATCCATAGCTTTGGCTTCATGATGAACATTTCCAGTCATCCACTCGAGAACCCTGTCTTGATGTCTCTGTAGTAGCCGCGAATGTGCAGAGTGGCATAGAATTGAAGCAATAGCTCTTCATTCCAATGTTCTTTGTCTGTCACAAAATGGAGCAGACCAGCATCACGAAAGCAATCAAGTGCTTCTTCTAAGCACGGCAGTCCAGCAATGGCTTCAGTATCAAGACGCATATGAGGGAAAATGCGCCCTTGATCATATAGCACGCATGAGTAATAGCTTCTCTGCTGATAGCTCCAGAACCGATCTGATGAAATCCTTCGCTTGGAGTAGGGGTTCTTGGCGCTGTCAAAGAAGGTATTGTGGCTTTTGAAGCCATTTGCATTGAAGGACACTGGTGAGTTTGCAGTACCTGGAAACCTTGGCAACCTTGGCTTTGGCTTCTGGACTTGAGGCCTATGCTCAACATGATAGTCAAATTGCGGTCCTGAGGCAGTAGGCGGAGGCACCAGAATGGGCCATCGGACAGTGGTAAGCTGACCGTGACTGTATGCTTGCTCAATTGTGTGAGGCCTTGGTGGCGGAACAGGAGCAGGGGCAACAGCTGAGGCGTCAGACTGCACAATAGGTGCTTCGGGAGCAGATGTCATATTAGCTTCAGGTGCAGCATCCTCATGGGCTTGAGGTGCAGCATCCTCATTGGCTTCAGGTTCAGTGGCCACATTTGCTTCAGGCACACTAGTTGGCGCAGGCTCCACATTAGCGTCAGCCATGACTACGTCATTGGCTTCATTGGTGTTAGTGGTGGCAGCCTCAACATTGTCAACCTCCTCTTAATGAACAGGAGGGTCGGGCACAAGCACGTTCAGATCATGAACTACTTCTTCTTCAATCACTAGGGGAGTTGGTACACGCACTTCTTCTTGATTTTCTTCGGCTGATGTAGCCGGAATGTCTTCATCAGCATGTGCTTCAGACTCGGAGACATTCACAGTTGGAGCAGGTTCAGAAAATACTTGACGTGCAACAGGTGAACGTTGCACTTATCCTTTTGGAACGCTCGACAGAGGGACTTGAGGCCTTTGTCCTTTGTGAAGCCTGCAAAGTGTTGGCGTCTCCTTAGGAGATGGAGTTGGCTGGGCCTCATAGTCTTCATCCTCTTCTTGCACGGGGGGTGTAGCTTGTTGTTGTTGTTGGGGAGTACTGGGGGAGTCTTGTTGTTGTGGGTGATCAGCCCACGATGCATCCTAAGCAATTGGCGTCAGAGGACGACCAATGCTGATGAGTTCGCTGTTCATATGAACAGGCGATGATACCATGTCATGTTCGATCTGAGGAAGAACTTCATCATCAGCTACATTGTCATCATGACCAATGTCTTCAGCAGCGGTGGGTTCAGCTGCTGGAATATCTTCAGCTTCATGAGCCTCTGTGTGAGCAGGCTCATGGACTACCATCCTTCGTTCTTGATGTACTAACACAGGGCGAACCACAGAAATGGGTTCAATGACTAAGGGCTCTGTGGAAGCAGCCCTAGTCTTCTTGGTCTTGCGCTTCTTCTTGGAGGGAGCGGCATCAGAGGCTTCAGTGTTCTTTCTCTTTCTGGCTTCAGCCTCGGCAGCCCTTGTCTTCTTCTGTTCTGAAGCGGTTGTGGTGACCTTTGGCTTCGAGCCAGTCATGCTGCTTGGGAAGATAATGCGCGGGGCTTCTTGGCTTGAGGGTTCAGGTTGTTCAGCAGAAAGTTTCTTCTTCTTCTTCGCAGCCATCCTGGGGTCAATGCCAGGACGGCCAGGTGACTTGCGCTTCTCAGCCTCATTGTAGGCAAGCACACACTTATCAGCCAAAATCTTCATGCGCTCTCGAGAGCCCTGAGCTTCTTGGCGTTTCTTGAGAAAAGCTTCTTTAAGCTCATGCAACATGACCTTGAAGTTTCTGACGTCTTGAACACTTAGCTTGGCCACATCTTCTTGAATTGAGCCTTCTCATAATCAATCTTGTTCTTGAGCTCAACGATGCGCAGAGCGAGAGCTAGCTCAGAAGCAATGGCGCCATTGAAGGAGATGCTGAGGCCGATGGGAAGCTGTAAATCTTCAAAGCTGACGTTGGGGGTGTCAAACCACTCATCAATGAAATTGTGGATGATGGCCACATCAAAGAGAGGCAAGTTGCTGAAGATTTCTGCTTCTTCCTTGCTCTTTATCAGTTGCTCAAGAGCATCATCAGCAAGATCTTCATCACTTGATAGATCAATGGGTTCTTCACGCAGAATTGCGGCAGGAGTCAAGGCTCTTTGATCAGATGGTCTGACAAGTTGTTTCTTCTTCTCCGTTCTCTTGGAGACACGGGATTGATCTTCAGACTCCACACTGGCTTCAGGAGGTGCAGTGGCCAGTGGCTTCGCACGAGAAGTCTTCGGAGGTGCAGCTGAGGTTGAAGCCTTTGACTTCTTTTGCTTCTGCGGCTTTGGAGGAGGAGCAGGGGCTTCATCAGAGTCAACATCATTGTCAGAATGATCTACTCTGGCACCTTGGACCATAATGTAGGTGATGAGGCCGTCAAGGTTGGAGAAGGGGCCGATGACGTTGGGATTAGCATCACGGGAGCCGTCAGCACGAGGAGCAGAGGGACCTAGGTTGAAGTCCAAACCCAAGGACTTCTTGTTCTTCTTGGCCGAAGCCACAGCAAACTGGTAGTTGCGCTTGAAGAGAGAGTCGTCACGACACCAGAGTAGTGAAGTGGGATCTGCGTTCTCAGGCTGTGGTCCATGGACCATGCAAGGATAGAAGCCTTGATCAATGGCTTCAGCTCGGCTCTTGGGTTGAAGGCCTCGATAGAGGATATCACCCCAAGGTCTCTTGATGGCATTCTTCTCTGCATATTCCTTCGTCACAAACTTGTACTTGAACCACTCCTCAGCCCAATAGCGTCGAATCCATTGGATTCGCGTCTTTCTCTGATGATAATTCTCTTCAGGATCGGTCTTGTATAGTTCTGCTAAGTCATCAGGCAGATCTTTGGATGTTCCTTCTCTGCACTGTCTGCCACCCTTCCTTGCTGATTTTTCTGCAGCCATGAACTTCAAGCTGAATGGCTTCAATACGTTCAAAGGCTTTAGAGCTTTACGCTTGCTGGTCAAGCAGGAATTGGCTTCAGGAGAATTGATATGATGCTGTAAGTATTCTGCAAACAAATGCAGACTATGAGAACCAAGGGATTCTCCCACGGACATGTACCTGTGACAGCATTAGAGATGCGAGGGAAGGGGAAGAGGTCATATGCATTCTCAGAAGATTTTGAAGATAAATCAGTTTGAAGACATTGACCTCATGATGCGAAGACATTCACTTATATAGGTGAGTTGGTTCCAGATTTGTACCAATCCGTGAATAAGTACAAGTGAGGAATCAAACTAGACATGAAATCTAAGTGAATTGACTAGGCAGTATGAGATGCAGACAGAATAGATCTAACATTGAATAGGCAGAAACTACTTTTGGTAAACAGGATGAATCTTGAAGATCAAAAAGGTGGTAAAAATAGAGTTATAATTACCGCACGAAGAACTGCTAGATGGGAAGAATAGGAGACCGAGCAGTTCAGCCCACCGTGCCCTAACTTGGCGACGGAGGACACCTACGGCGACGGCGGAGAGGACGATGTCCGCGGCCGGCGTGAGGACGGCGTCGGAGAAGTCGCGGCAGCTAAGCGCTTCGTCGCCGGCGTCGTCGCGAGCTAGCGGTGGCGCTAGGGTTTTGACGGAGGTGGAGAGGTGGAAGAAGGATTTCTTTACCGCAGGGGACAAGTATTTATAAGTAGGTGAGAGACACAGCGCAATTACGCTGGTGCCCCTGGCGGTTCACATCTGAGGGGCACGTGGCAAGCATGCAACATACTCAGAGTTGTCCCACGTTCCCACGCCCGCCAGGCATGTCGGAGAGTTGTTCCGGCTTCTCCGGATTTCAACAATAAAGATAAGTCATTTAAAACAGATTTAATGTTTGTCTCTTTGCCTTCTGCTGACTAGGATGCAGAGAAGACATTCGACAGTTTCAATAGAATGCATATGATTTGGACAGATAGAGTTTGAGATAGGAAGCATAGAGAGGTTAGGGTCCGATCACATTCACTTAGTTCAAAAGATCCAATCTTGAAGACATAGCTATAAGTGAATGCTGTAGAGGACAGAACACTAGTATATATATATATCAGAAAGCAATCAAATCATCATAGTGCAGAAAGTCATGAAGACAAATTGAAACTGAAGACAAACCAAATGCAAAGTCATTGCAATATAACGCCATGAGTGAAACACTTCAAACAGGGAAAGTTGGTGGTGGCGTTACCCACCGTATAGGAAGTATTAGACCCAGACACGGCGCACAATTATCGTGGCGCTCCGAAGTCAAATTCCATGTTAATGTATTCACACTCAGAGTGTAAATCTTCATTGATTGAAGATATACATTACTTTGTGTGTTGCACATCTAAGTCATCAACATGCATAAGTGTTAGGATGTGTGCCTGATCACAGGACATTAGAGGATTCCAAGATATTTAGCTCACACTGTAACTTGCAAAACCTTTTCTCATCCAAGGGCTTTGTGAAGATATCTGCCAGTTGCTCTTCAGTGTTGACGTGAATGATATCGATATCTTTCTTCATAACATGATCTCTGAGAAAGTGATGACGAATTTCAATGTGCTTTGTCTTCGAGTGTTGGACTGGATTGTTGGCTATTTTGATGGCACTTTCGTTGTCGCAGAAGAGAGGTACTTGTTTCAGGTTGATGCCATAATCCTTGAGAGTTTGCTTCATCCATAGAAGCTGAGCACAACAGGATCCAGCAGCAATGTATTCAGATTCAGCAGTTGAGAGTGATACACAGTTCTGCTTCTTTGAAGACCAACAGACAAGTGATCGACCAAGAAAATGACATGTGCCTGATGTAGACTTGCGATCCACCTTGTCACCAGCATAATCAGCATCCGAGAATCCAACCAAATCAAATTTTGAGCCCTTGGGATACCATAATCCGAGTGTTGGGGTGTAAGCCAAATATCGAAGAATTCGCTTCACAGCTAAGTGATGCGATTCCTTTGGTGCCGCTTGGAATCGAGCACACATGCAAACACTAAGCATAATATCTGGCCTAGATGCACATAAATAAAGCAAAGAACCAATCATGGAGCGGTATACCTTTTGATCGAACTCTTTACCATTGTCGTCGGGACCAAGATGGTGTTTGGCTGGCATTGGCGTCGTGTAGCCTTTGCAGTCTTCCATTCCAAACTTCTTCAGACAATCTTTGAGGTATTTTTCTTGAGATATGAAGATGCCATTTCTTTGCTGACGAATTTGAAGACCAAGGAAGAACTTCAGCTCACCCATCATGGACATTTGATATTGCTCTTGCATCATGTACCCAAACTCATCACTGTACTTCTGGTTGGTGCAGCCGAAGATTATGTCATCCACATATATTTGGCACACAAACAGTTCACCATCATATGTCTTCGTGAAGAGTGTGGGATCGAGGGATCCAGGTTTGAAGCCTTTGCTCTTCAGGAAGTCTTTGATTGTATCATACCAGGCACGAGGAGCTTGTTTGAGGCCATACAGTGCTTTGTTTAGCTTGTACACCATATCAGGATGTTTTGGATCTTCAAAGCCAGGTGGTTGTGCGACATATACTTCTTCTTCAATCTTGCCATTGAGAAATGCACTCTTTACATCCATTTGATATAGCAAGATGTTGTGATGATTAGCGTAGGCTAGCAGTATGCGAATAGCTTCAAGTCTAGCAACAGGAGCAAATGTTTCATCGAAGTCAATTCCTTCAACTTGAGTATATCCTTGAGCCACAAGACGTGCTTTGTTTCTGACGACTTGACCATGCTCATCTTGCTTGTTTCGATATATCCACTTTGTTCCAATAATGTTATGCTTGCGAGGGTCAGGTCGCTTGACGAGTTCCCAGACATTATTCAGTTTGAACTGTTGAAGTTCTTCTTGCATGGCTTGAATCCATTCAGGTTCCATAAAAGCTTCAGCAACTTTCTTGGGTTCTGATATAGACACAAATGAAAAGTGCCCACAGAAGTTTGCTAGCTGTGTTGCTCTTGATCGAGTGAGCGGACCAGGTGCATTGATGCTGTCAATTATCTTCTCTATTTGAACTTCATTTGCAACACGAGGATGAACAGGACGAAGATTTTGCTCTGGCTGATCATTGTCATCATTGGGAGGATTGTCTTCGGTCTGAGCATTGTCTTCAGGTTGATTTGGTGCAGAGATGATAAGTTCCTCTTCAGGCTGTGCTTCAGAGGGCATGATTTCACCAGTTCCCATCAGCTTGATAGACTCGTTTGAAGGAGCTTCATCTAGTGTACTTGGCAGAATCTCTCTCTGTGAACCATTGGTTTCATCAAATTTCACATCCACAGTTTCAACGATTTTGTAGAGATAAAGGTTGAAGACTCTGTAGGAGTGTGAATCCTTTCCATAGCCAAGCATGAAGCCTTCGTGAGCCTTAGGTGCAAATTTTGACTTGTGATGGGGATCCTTGATCCAGCATCTAGCTCCAAATACTCTGAAGTAACTGACGTTTGGCTTCTTGCCAGTAAGGAGCTCATAAGATGTTTTGTTCAGAAGCTTATGGATGTACACACGGTTGATGATGTGACATGCTGTATCAATAGCTTCAGGCCAGAACTTTCTTGGTGTCTTGTACTCATCTAGCATTGTTCGAGCCATCTCAATGAGGGTTCTGTTTTTGCGCTCAACGATGCCATTTTGCTGAGGTGTGTATGGAGCAGAGAACTCATGAGTGATTCCCATTGTATCCAGATACAGATCAAGTCCAGTGTTCTTGAATTCAGTGCCATTGTCACTTCTGATGTGCTTGATCTTCACGCCATAATTGTTCATTGCTCGATTTGCGAAGCGCCTGAAGACATCTTGCACTTCAGTCTTGTAAAGAATTATATGAACCCATGTGTATCTTGAGTAGTCATCAACAATGACGAAGCCATAGAGACAGGCAGTTGTTGTGAGGGTGGAGTAGTGAGTAGGTCCAAATAAGTCCATGTGTAACAGCTCGAAGGGTTGAGATGTTGTCATGATTGTCTTCGAGGGGTGCTTTGACCTTGTCATCTTTCCAGCTTCACAAGCACCACACAGATGATCCTTCTTGAACTTGACATCTTCGATGCCTATGACATGTTTCTTCTTGACGAGTGAGTGCAAATTCCTCATGCCAGCATGCCCTAGCCTTCGATGCCAGAGCCAGCATTCTGAAGCTTTTGTGAGAAGACATACGGCAAGCTGTGGACCTGCTGAGAAATCTACCATGTATAGATCATCTTTTCGATACCCTTCAAAGACTAGAGATTTGCCAGATTCCATTAGCACAAGGCAACGATATTTGCCAAATATCACAATCATGTTCAAGTCACAAAGCATTGAGACAGACATTAAGTTGAAACCAAGGGATTCAACAAGCATCACTTTATCCATGTGTTGATCCTTTGAGATTGCAACTCTACCTAGACCCAATACCTTGCTTTTACCAGTGTCAGCAAATGTGATGTGACTCTTGTCGGATGGACGTAAGGTTGAGTCCATGAGAAGACTTCGATCACCAGTCATATGATTTGTGCATCCACTGTCCATAATCCATTCTGAAGCTTTTGGTGATGTACCCTACAGTGCAGTTAGGAGGATAGGCTTCACAAGAGTGTTGTGAAGCATAAGCATTTGACACATATAGGGACAGTCACAGCTTATATCAAGGTTAGGACATAGTATGACTGATAAGAGATTCAGATGTGAAGTATATAGAATGACATTTTATCGTGCGTCCTAATGAGTTTTAGGTCCCCAGCAATAGTATCGGACGCCATTGATTGCTGGCTGGAGACCGTTTTCTGCAAAAGAGAGTTAGTTCTTCTTTGCCACCCACATCTTCAGTGGTGGCTTAGAAGCAATGAGTCTAAGTGCAGCATCTGAGAATTTTGGCTTTGAAGCCCTAGCAAATAGCCTTGCAGGAGATGAATGATACTCATATGAATAAGCAGAAAAGTTCTTAGTCCTATGAACATAGCGGTTCGAAGATACACGCTCATATTCATAAGTCTGAGCATGATTTCCCTGCAAAACATTGGCGTTAGGGTGACTCATGTGAGTCCTGTATCTGTATGAAGCCTTTGGGCCACATGAAGCTATAGGTCTGGGGTTTGTCTTCTTCCTTGGTGGTGTCATGACGACATTCACAGGAAGATTCTCAATGTACTGCTTAGGTACCCAGATCTTCTTCATAGGTGGTCCATTCCTGCAGTTAGTACCAATGTACCTGGCAAACACTTCACCATTCTGATTTTTGAACAGCTTATAGTTTGCATCAAAGGATTCATCAATGATAATAGGATTAGCACAGGTAAAGCCAGATAAGGTGGATGGATCTACTGAAGGTTCCTTTGCAGCAACCCATGTGGTTTTGGGGTACTGCTCAGGCTTCCAGTACGAGCCATCAACATTCATTTTCCTTTCGAACCCAACACCCTCTTTCCTAGGGTTTCGGTTCAGAATCTGCTTTTTGAGGACATCGCAGAGAGTCTGATGTCCCTTCAAACTTTTGTACATCCATGTTTCAAGCAATGTCTTCAACATAGCATTTTCATCAGCAACAGCGGTGGTATCCTCCACAGAGGGGTTAGTAACCACATCAGTAGGTGAAGACAATGAAACAGTAGCAGCAGTGGAACATTCAGCAACAGATGTAGCGTTATCACGCTCAATGCATTTTAGACATGGTGGTTCAAATCCATCCTGTGTAACGCTGATTTGTTGAGCAAGTAATGAATCTCGCTCCTTCTGAAGATCTTCATAATCCACTCTTATCTTTTCAAGGTCTAACTTTCTTTGAAGACATTCAGAAGAAAGCTTCTCATGATCAGACAAGAGAGCATTATGTTGATCTTGAAGGGCGTCAAACTTAGCATGAAGTCTCTGAAGACTATCAGCCAAAGCTTTTGACTGATCCATTTCTTCACCCAACATATCATCGCTCTTACTAAGCATGTCTTGAACCTTTTCCAAGATTCTTTGTTGTTTAGTGGCAAGGGAAGCAAGCTTGTCATAACTGGGGCCAAATTCATCACCTGATTCATCATCGCTAGATTCAGAGAGATAGCATTCAGTTACCTTATCACCCCTTGCCATGTGGCACGATGAGGATGATGATGATTCAGGTGCAAAGGTCATCTCCTTGAGAGACTCCTTGTAGTCTTCAAACCACGGATCATGACGAGTGCGATGACCTTCATATACCTTTAGAGAGCCGGTCCCAGATTAGCTTCGCGTGATTGAGGTGCATAACATTCCTGAACTGATTTCGGGACAGATGAGAGGAGATGACATCCTTCGCTGTAAGGTTCAGTAGAGTATACTTGCGAATGTCATCAGCCTCTGCCATCTTGCATAGATCAGTGAGTCCAATCTCAGTGACGGTCCACAGTTCGCTGTCCATGGACATGAGTCGCTTCTTCATCATGGCCTTCCATCGGGGATACTCATGACCGTCAAAGGTGGGACAAGATATGTTCCTCAATCCTGCAGTCGACATAGCTGAAACTCCAGGTGGTTAAACCGAATCACACAGAACAAGGGAGTACCTTGCTCTGATACCAATTGAAAGTGCTACTATCGACTAGAGGGGGGTGAATAGGAGATTTTTATGAAAGTCTTCAAAACTTGGAAGTTTCAAAGACAAACAACAGAAATGACCTAATTGTAATGCAGCAGAAGATAAACTACCCTGAGCAAGCCATAGCCAAGTATGTAACGATGTGAAAGTGCATGACTAATAGCGGCTAGGTAGTAAGGATCAAGATGGAAGATAGTATGAAGCCAATCAACAGTAGTAGTCAAGCAATGAAGTCAAACAGATACACAGATAGGCAATGACTTCACGAAGACAAACTAAGTAAGGATGGGAAGGGATAGAACCAGTTGCTTGTTGAAGACACAGGATTTGTTGGACCAGTTCCAGTTGCTGTGACAACTGTACGTCTGGTTAGGGAGGCTGAGATTTAACTCAGAAGACCGTGTCTTCACCTTATTCCCCTTGAGCTAAGGACACCCAGTCCTCGCCCAATCACTCTGGTAAGTCTTCAAGGGAGACTTCCAAACCTTCACAGACTTCGTTCACCGGCAATCCACAATGACTCTTGGATGCTCAGAACGCGACGCCTAACCGGCTGGAGGATTCACAGTCCTCAAGTGTAATAAGTCTTCAGGTCACACAGACAGAAAGACTTCAGTGATGCCTAACACTCTTTGGCTCTGGGTGTTTGGGCTTTGTCCTCGCAAGGATTTTCTCTCTCTCAAATGCTTCGAGGTGGGTTGCTCTCAAACGACAAAAGCCGTGCACAAACTCTGAGCAGCCACCAATTTATGGTGTAGGGGGTGGGCTATTTATAGCCACTAGGCAACCCGACCTGATTTGTCCAAAATGACCCTGGGTCACTAAGGAACTGACACGTGTTCCAACGGTCAGATTTCAAACACACGCGGCAACTTTACTTGGGCTACAAGCAAAGCTGACTCATCCAGCTCTGGATAAGGTTTGCTCTCATTGTCTTCGCTCGAAGACATAGGATTTGAGTTGAGCATCACTTCAGTCACTCTGACTTAGTTCACTTGGACCCCACTTAACAGTACGGTGGTTCCTCTGACTCAACAAAGAAGAAAAGGACAAAGCGAAACCACACAGTCTTCGCGCTCCATAGTCTTCACGTAATGTCTTCTCATGTCATAGTCTTCAATATGAATATATTCTCATACCACCATTGTCTTCAATGTCTTCATACATTTTTAGGGGTCATCTTCGGTAGGTAAACCGAATCAATGAGGGACACTACCTGCGTTATCCTGCAATTCTCACAAACGCATTAGTCCCTCAACCAACTTTGTCGTCAATACTCCAAAACCAACTAGGAGTGGCACTAGATGCACTTACACTTAGCATTTTGAGGGGTCCACTTTTGTCATCCATGCCATGCCAATCATTGAGCTTTCCTGAAATATTCATCTTGAAATAGCATTAGCTCAATGAGCTATATGTTGTTAGGAATTACCAAAACCACCTAGGGATAGTTACACTTTCAATCTCCCCCTTTTTGGTAATTGATGACAACATATAGATCAAAGCTTTGACAAATGATAATAAGAGTGAAAATCATTATCGCCTTGAGAAGTATGTGAAATGTAAGAGCTCCCCCTAAATGTGTGCATAGTTTAGGATTTGCTTTGGACTGTAAATGCACAATGACTTAGGATCATGAGTTACTTTTCCATGTCACATACATCTTGATGGAGCGCTTAAAATGATAATAATTAAATACATGCACTCATCACCAAGCAAAGTGAATGATCATATAGAGATAAAATGATAATGTCATCCAACAAGCATTAAGGTAGCATATGATCAAACACATGATCATCCAAGTATCTCACAAAAGCATAATGTAACTCAAACAAGCAAATAAAGTTCAACCACCAAAACAAGAGAGAACAAAAGCAACACTCTCTCTCGAAGCCTATGATCTATACATTTTTCTCCCCCTTTGGCAACAAGTTACCAAAAAGTTTATAGAAAATGCATAGCACTAAATTGACTCTTCGGCTTGGTCTTCAGGTGGTGGCCTAGAGATGGCTCCTTGGACGAAGACTTCAGTTGATGTGGATGGAGCTGGTGGAGTAGGTGTTGGAGCTGGTTGCACAGAAGCTATAGCTAGTGCAGATGAAGTGGCTCTGGTGTCTGGAATAGGCACTGCAGCAGATCTCTGGCTCCTAGGCACTCTGGCAAAAGCATCAGTAGTAGTCTTGCCCTTCCTCTCATGCATGTCATCCTGAAGTTGCTCAACAACTGACTGTATCTCAGTGACCTTCACATCCAATTCATAGAACTTGTGCTCCATGATCCTCTCCAGGCTCTCCTGGTTTTGAGTCAGGGTGGCCAGTCCCTTCTCAATCCTCAGAGTGGAGGCAATCAAGTAGCCAAGCTGATCCTGCTTGCTCTTCAAGAAGTACTGAGATGCCTCATCAATGGTTGGCATCTTTGCAGCCTTTTTAGTCCTTGCCTTCTCCTTCTTTGCTTGTGCTTGCACAGAAGATGGTTCATCTTTATCCATTACCACTGTGTTGTCCTCAAAATCTGGATAGATGGGCATGTGTTCCTTGTCCAAGAGGTATGTGCCTGTGCCCATCTTGGAGTTGATTAGCTCCTGGATCTGTGGGGCATATCCACAACTTCTCTTCTGATCTGCAGCAGTCCTCTTGATAGTTTCCACTATGAGGCTCATGACCTTGAACTTTTGAGGCACATCAAATATGTGAAGTTGGTTGATGGCATGGCCTCTGATCATCTTGTGATCTCCAGACTTAGGCAAAAGAGTGTGCCTGAGGATCTAGTTGATTGTTGGCAATCGTGATAGAAGGTAATGTACTGATCCAAACTTGTATGTCTCTACAGCAGCATATGGGATCTCTCTGTACATGTGTGCCATGGAGTTGTGATCCTTCTTCTTCTTGGCATAAACATCCAAGTCATCCTCATTTTCCTTAGGTGCATTGATCAACTTTGCCCATTCTTCAACTGATGATTGGTACCTTGTACCTTCAGACATCCAGACAATCTTTCCATCTGGGTAGAAGTGAGCTGTGGAGTAGAACTGCATAATAAGATCATCGTTCCACTTTGTGAGCTTCTGCCCAACAAAGTCATCCACTCCACAAGCATTGAAATTGTCATACACCCCTGGAAAATGCTCTTCATTTTTCCTGATGTACTCCCAGTCTACCCATCTCATATCATAGACTATAGGCTTCTTGTCAAGCAGCACTGTCTCATAGAAGTCCTGTTGTTCCTTTGTATGGAACCTGTAGTCCACAACAGTTCTCCTCCTGACTGCATAGGAATCAGTCATTCTCCACTGCCTGAGACCTGCATCCTTCCTCAGCTTCATATCCTCAGCTACAGGGTGAACATCATTGTGATATGGAATTTTGGGCTTCAACTTTCTCAAGACATGTTCCTCATCATCTTCTTCTTCAACAACAGCTTCAGGCACTGGGGCCTTGTTCTTCTCTCTAGCAGGAATGTTCCTTGTATTCCTCTTGGGTGCAAATTTGGGCTTTGGAGCAGCTGCCTTAGGAGCTTCTTTGGGCTTTGATGAAGCAGCCCCTGACCTGATGGCATCACCCATAAGCTTTTGAGCTTTGGGTGCTGGTGTAGCAACCTCTTCCTCTTCTTATTCGGAGTCTCTCCTCATAGAGGTATTGCCAAGTACTTTGGCAGTAGTGGTTCTGACTCTCTTCTTCTTCTTCTTCTTTTTGTCCTGGCCAGCAGCTTCATCTTTAGACTCAATGGTGAATTTCATGGTTTCACCAGTGGCAACCTTCCTAGGTTTGGAAGTGGGAATCCTTCTTGCAGGTGCCTTCTTCTGCATTCCTGGCTTAGTGGCAGCAGCTGTGCCATATTCCTTCTTGAGCACTTTCTTCTTGGAAGTGGCCTCATCCTCAATAGCCACATAGTCTTCATCCTCAGAATCCGAGGTTCTCTTCTTTCTCGCTCTGGTGGCTGCCTTGGGTAAGTTGTTGGGTGTGCTCCTGCTACCCTCATCATAGCTACTAGAGGGACTAGTGCCCTCACTCATCTGAAGCTGCTCCTCAAACTTGTTCTGACTGTCACTTTGATCAGACATGTTGCAAACACTGACAGCAGACCCTGTGAATAGATATAGCTGAGGTAGAGTAGAGGAGCATCACAAAATATAGAGGTTTTTGCAAAAGAATGAGTCAAAAACTTAGTTTTAGTTTTCCACAAAAAGCATTTCGGATCTACCGATTTGTGAACTCGGTGATACCGAAGCAGATTTTGGAACCTAAACTAGTGAACTTGGTTAGACCGAGTCATAGTTCGGTGGCACCAAGACTGCTAGGGTTTCACAAGGTCCTGAACTCGGTCACACCGATTTGCAATTCTCGGTCAGACCGAGAATCACATGTGCAATGGCATTAGCTGAATCGATGGAACCGATTTCTACAACTCGGTTGGTCCGAGATGGTTTTGGCAGAAACCTAACCCTAAATTTTCAATTCACATCTAATCTACGAAGTGTTTTCGGTGTATATGATGATCTCAATTGTGGCAAGATTAATGGCAAAACAATGTGCTAGGAATTTGGAGTTTGGAATAGCACAAAGATCAAGTCCATACCCTAGTTCGGCGACGAACTTGCTACGGCGGCAACGGCGGAGACGAATTCCATTGACGACAGCGGAGACCAGCGGCGGGAGGCAGCTGGCGACGAGGAGGACGATCCGGAGACCCAGGGAGGTAGAGCAGGCTGAGCGCGGGCGAAAGTGTTCAGAGAAATTTCCAAAATTGACCCGTGGATATATGTAGACTGACCCTGTCGGTGTGACCGAGTGGAACAACTCGGTGGCACCGAGATGCATAATTGCAGGTAGTTACAGCAACTCGGTGTGACCGAAAAGTTCATATTGGTTGCACCAAGATTGAAAACCTAAATCAACTTAGTGATCTCGGTATGACTGAAATGGAAGAATCGGTCAGACCGAAATGCACAAAGAAGTTTTGGAAGTTTAAGTCCATGACGAATCGGGGACTCCGAGTGCTCCTCACACAGAGTGGTTCGAATCTGACTTGATCAAATTTTGTGATGTAGCATGAATAGAGTTTGAGACAAGAAAAGCATAGATAGCTAGAGAAGGTTCTTAGGCATTCTTGTCCATCCACTTGGCAAAAGAAAAAGGAGCCAAACAATCAAAACAACAAGTGAATGTCCTCGAATGAGTAAAATATGCAACCAACATGCTCACATAATAAAATGGCAAATGAAATATGTGGCAAAGCACGCACAACCAATTCTAGCATCTATCAAGCAATTGGCGATAACTAGTTCATCTATATATGAGTATATTGACTTAGGAGTCAAATGAGAACATTTGATCGTAGGTCATACTCATCGTTTAAGCACAAGTGGGGTTACCACTTTTACATAATGCATTGTTGTGTTCACACCATTAGAGTTGCTTTGACTCAATTCTTAGAGTAAAGCTCCCCCTAGATGTGAGATCCCCCCTTAAGAGGGATGAACTAACCTTGGGTTTTGTCGACGATGACTTCATGTAGGTGTTGAAGATGTGGATGCTCAATGTTGATGTAGATCATTTGGAGCAATCCTTTGGAGTGAGTTGCACTTTCAATACCTACACGGGTTAGTCCCACAAGGAACAAACAAGGATATCCATAGACATAGAGTGATGCACACATAAGATGATGTCTATGAAAGCATTAGGTTACCTTGTCCCTTGTCTTACCAACAAGAGGGTTTGTGACTCCTTGAACTAGTGCAAGATGTGGAAGTTGATTGCACTTGTTCTTGCCAAAATGATATGAGTGAAATATATTGGCAGAGTCATCCTCAAGAACTCTCTAATTCTTCTTCTTCGGGATCCACATCATCTTGATGGGAATCCTTGGAGTTGTAGTCGTACTTGATGAAGTAGAACTTGATATAGTCTTGGGAACCCACTTGACCAAGGCCTTAGGAGCTTCTTCAAATGCATCAATCTCCTCTTGAAGCTTATCCTTGCCTTTTTGCTTGTGGTCTTGTGGTGGAAGATCATCTTGAGCTTGTGTCCCTTCGAAGGAAGTAGGATCATACTTCTCTTGTTGAGGAACAAACTTCGTCTTGGGGTATTGATCTTCTTCCCACTCAACTCCATTGGCATTGAACTTTCGTTCAAAACCAACACCTTGGTTCTTCCGGTGCCTTCCTTGCTTGCGTACAATTTCCTCGAATTTCTTACTCCCGACAAGGCTCTTGTAGACACCTTTCTCTATAATTCCCTTCAATAAGATATTTTCTTGCTCAAGTGTAACTTGGATAAGAGAAACATTAGTGGAATCAATAGAACTACTAGAAGCAACAACATTGGATTTTGCATGATTATTGTTACTACTAGAGGAAGAATCCTTCTTGTTCTTGTTACTAGACTTGACTTGAGGCATGTAAGTAGATAAGAGTAAACGCTTGGCAATGTAAGAAGAACTTTTCTTACGAAGATCATCATTGATTGCTTTTAAGAAATCATGCTCTTGCTCAAGGTTGAGCTTTTCAAAGCGTAACTTCTCATGAGTCCTTAAAAGTTATCGATGGTCTTCTAAAGATAGTTTCATGAGCTAACTTAAGAGTGTTTAGTTCTTTAGTTAGAAGCTCAATCTTCTCATTATCATTGTCATTCGTTTTATCTTGATTAGCATGATTATTGACGTTTCATCATAGTATTCATCACTAGAGTTGTCAACAAGAAAATCATCATCACCTAGCAAGTCATCTTCATCACTATTGAAATCAACATACTCGGGGTGTGATACCTTTTGGCCTTTAGCCATGAAGCATCTTGCAAGTCCTTCATTTGGTGAATCAAATATATCGTAGGAGTTGGTTGACATAAGTGCTAGACCGGCAACACCTTCATCTTGAGTATATTCGGAGTCGGAGTGATAGCTTCTCTCAGAGTGATTGTCGGAGTCGGAGCCGGATAACCATTCACCAACATGAGCTTGATGTCTTCGTTATGTGTAGCTCCTTGATGACTTGTCCTTCCTTTCCGAATCCTTGCTTCCCCGGGATGTTCTTCGTTCATAACGATCATCTCTACTCCTTCTCTCTCTTGGTGGTGATTCTTCTCTTCTGCTTCTCCGCTTAGGTGATTCTTCTCTTCTTTTGTAGGGTGTCGTACACTCATTGGAATAGTGTCCAGGTCTTCCATAATTGTAACAATTTCGCTCTCAACTAGAAGATCTTTTGTCATTGTAGGTGTGACGCCCCCGATTTAATCGTACACTAATCATGCACGCAAATGTGTACGATCAAAATCAGGGACTCACGGGAAGATATCACAACACAACTCTAAAACATAAATAAGTCATACAAGCATCATAATACCAGCCAGGGGCCTCGAGGGCTCGAATACAAGTGCTCGATCATAGACGAGTCAGCGGAAGCAACAATATCTGAGTACAGACATAAGTTAAACAAGTTGCCATAAGATGGCTAGCACAAACTGGGATACAGATCGACAGAGGTGCAGGCCTCCTGCCTGGCATCCTCCTAACTACTCCTGGTCGTCGTCGTCAGCCTGCACGTAGAAGTAGGCACCTCCAATGTAGTAGTCATCGTCGACGCTGGCTCCTGGCTCCTGGACTCCAGCATCTGGTTGCGACAACCAGAAAGAAAGGAAAGGGGAAAAAGGGGGGAGAAAGCAACCGTGAGTACTCATCCAAAGTACTCTCAAGCAAGGAGCTACACTACATATGCATGGGTATATGTGTAAAGAGGCCATATCAGTGGACTGAACTGCAGAATGCCAGAATAAGAGGGGGATAGCTAATCCTGTCGAAGACTACGCTTCTGGCAGCCTCCGTCTTGCAGCATGTAGAAGAGAGTAGATTGAAGTTCTCCAAGTAGCATCTCCAAGTAGCATATCCAGGTAGCATCTCCAAGCGCATCTCCAGTCGCATCGCATAGCATAATCCTACCAGGCGATCCTCTCCTCGTCGCCCTGCGGAAAAGCGATCACCGGGTTGTCTGTGGAACTTGGAAGGGTGTGTTTTATTAAGTATCCGGTTCTAGTTGTCATAAGGTCAAGGTACAACTCCAAGTCGTCCTGTTACCGAAGATCACGGCTATTCGAATAGATTAACTTCCCTGCAGGGGTGCACCACATTCCCCAACACGCTCGATCCCATTTGGCCGGACACACTTTCCTGGGTCATGCCCGGCCGCGGAAGATCAACACGTCGCAGCCCCACCTAGGCTCAACAGAGAGGCCAGCACGCCGGTCTAAACCTAAGCGCACAGGGGTCTGGGCCCATCGCCCATAGCACACCTGCACGTTGCGTACGCGGCCGAAAGCAGAACTAGCCCCCTTAATACAAGAGCAGGCTTACGTTCCAATCCGGCGCGCGCCGCTCCGTCGCTGACGTCTGAAGGGCTTCGGCTGATACCACGACGTCGGGATACCCATAACTACTCCCACGTAGATGGTTAGTGCGTATAGGCTCGTAGCCGACTCAGATCAAATACCAAGATCTCGTTAAGCGTGTTAAGTATCCGCGAACGCCGAACAGGGCCAGGCCCACCTGTCTCCTAGGTGGTCTCAACCTGCCCTGTCGCTCCGCCACAAAGTAACAGTCAAGGGCCGTCGGGAACCCAGGCCCACCTCTACCGGGATGGAGCCACCTGTCCTTTCAGCCCCCTCGTCAGAATCACTTGCGGGTACTCAATGAGCTGACCCGACTTTAGTCACCATCTGTAAAGTATGTATGTATGTATAGTATATACCCGTGATCACCTCCCAAGTGATCACGGCCCGATAGTATAGCAAGGCAGACTGACAAGAATGTAGGGCCAATGATGATAAACTAGCATCCTATACTAAGCATATAGGATTGCAGGTAAGGTATCAACAGATGTAGCGACAATATCAGGCTATGCATCAGAATAGGATTAACGAAAGCAGTAACAAGCTATACTACTCTAATGCAAGCAATATAGAGTAGAATAGGCGATATCTGGTGATCAAGGGGGGGGGCTTGCCTGGTTGCTCTGGCAAGAGAGAGGGGTCGTCAACTCCGTAGTCGAACTGGTCAGCAGCAGCGTCGGTCTCGTAGTCTACTGGAGAGAAGAGGGGGAAGAAATAATGAATACAGAGCAAACAAAGCATCACAAAATATAACAAGGCAATACGCGGTGTTCGGTGTGCCCTAACGCGGTAGTAGGTGATACCGGTGAAGGGGGGAAAACATCCAGGAAAGTATTCCCGGTGTTTCGTGTTTTCGGGCAGAGGAGCCGGAGGGGGAAAGTTGCGGGTTCGATAAGTTAGGGGGGTGTGGCGGACGAACGGACTGCGTATCCGGAATGGTCTCGTCGCTCTGAGCAACTTTCATGTTGAAAATATTTTAATCCGAGTTACGGATTAAAAGATATGATTTTCTAAAGATTTTATTAATTTCTGAAATTTAATTAATTATTTAATTAATTCGAAAATGGATTTATGATGTCAGCATGACGTCGTGCTGACGTCAGCAGTCAGCGTTGACCGTTTGACCTGGTCAACCTGACATGTGGGTCCCGTGGGACCCACCTGCCATACACTGTTAGGTTTAATTAGGGTTTAGTTTAATTAACAGTAGTTAATTAGGTTAATTAGCCCTTAGGTTAATTAATCAGGAATAATTATATTAATTATTTACTTAATTAGTTAATTAATTAATTAATTTTATTCATTTTTAATTTTATTAATTATATTTATTTAATTCCCCTATTCCTTTTTTTCTTTTATTCAAAAACGTTCTGGGGAGGGGCCCCCATGTCATTGGCACTGGGTGCCCAGTCAGCATGGCTGACCGGGTCAACAGGCCGGCCGGGCCCCTAGGGCCCACGGGTCAGTGACCCAGGGGTGGCCCCGGGTCGGCCACGTCGGCGGCCGGTGTTGGGGAGCTCCGGTGGGCGTTCCCGCGGCGGAGGGGCGCCGGACCTCGCCGGAATTTGTCGTCCAGCGGCCAAAATGGGGCGCGGGCGGTGCGTTCGGAAGCGGGAAGGATGGCGCGTCCAATGGTGGCAGCGGCGCGGCCGGACTCGGCCGGAATCGGCGCCGGCGAGCGGCGGAGGCGGCGGGGTGGTTCGGGCCCCGACGGGAGCGCGCTACAGGGGCCGGGGGGGCTTGCGCGGCGCGGAGCAGCACGGGCTCGGCCCCGTGACCATTTGGTCACCGGGGGGCGCCGGCGACGAGATCCACGGCGGGGGGGGGGAGGGATGTTCGGGTGCGGCGTGCTCGCCGGCGAGCGGCTCGGGCGAGAAGAGGAGAGAGGGAGGCCGAGAACGGCATGGCCGCGGGCGGCGCACCGCGTGACCGCGAGGGGGCAACCGGAGCCGGCGACGGGGAGGCCAGGGGCGTCGGCGGTGTTCGGGAGGGGACTAGGGGGAGAGAGGGGACCGATGGGGGAGGGGAGTGCTCACGGGGGGGAGCGTGGGGTCTATGCGAGCTGCTCGGGGGCGGTCGGGGTCGACCGTTGAGGAGGAGGGCGGGGAGGCGGCCGACGGCGACGGGATCCGTCGAGGTGGGGGGGTCAGGGACGACCCCGCGGCGGCGAGGGGGCCTTGCGCCCAGCGCGGCAGGTCGGGGAGGTGCGGACGGGGCAGCGGGGGTCGCCGGCGTCGGGGGGGGGGGGCGACGGGATCGGGCAGCTCCCGATTCGGACGGCGCAGGGGAGGAGAAGGAGGGGATCGGGGGGGAGAGTGAGGTGGTTATGGTTTCCACCGACGGGGGGGGGGGAGTGGATAAGGGAGTGAGGGGTGGGCCGGGCCAGGGGGGCTGGCCGACTGGGCCAGGTGGGCTTGGCCCAGTTGGGTTTCCTTCTTTTTTTTGTTTTTTTGTATTTTCTTTTCTGTTTTTATTTATTTATAAACACTTAGGCATTTTATAAAATTGTGAACCTTACACCATAATTATCTTTGTAATATTTGGCAACCACCGAACATTTTTGTTTTAATTTTTGAAAACTTTTATTGTTTTCTTTTATTTAAATTTTGAATTTGTTTCGGTTCTGAACTATCGAGAGTTTATCACAGTAACCGTGGTGACGTGGCATCATTAGCGGGGAATCACTGTAGCTTAATTATCCGGGCGTCACAGTAGGACCTTGACTTGGAGCTTCTCTATTTGCTTCTACTCTTGTAAAACTTGTTGAAGTTCTTCACCATTAGGCTCAGTTCTTCATTGAAGATTTGTTTCTCACTTGATGATGTGGGGGCTTCACATGAGGCTTTGTAAGCACCACTTGACTTGTTGTGAAGTTCCTCCTTATCCTTGAGTGACATCTCATGAGCAACAATTCTTCCAATGACTTCCATTGGCTTGAGATCTTTGTAATTGGGCATCATTTGGATCAATGTGCACACGGTATCATATTTTCCGTCCAAAGCTCTTAGGATCTTCTTGATGATGAATTTGTCGGTCATCTCTTCACTTCCTAAGCCGACAATCTCATTTGTGATAAGAGCAAGCCTAGAGTACATTTCAGCGACACCTTCACCATTCTTCATTTTGAACTTGTCAAGATGACTTTGAAGCACATCTAACTTGGATTCCTTGACGGAGTCGGTACCTTCGTGCATATCAATCAAAGTATCCCAAATTTCCTTTGCATTCTCAAGACGGCTGATTTTGTTGAATTCTTTGGGGCACAAACCGTTGAAGAGGATATCACAAGCTTGAGCATTGTATTGCAGCATCTTCAACTCTTCCGCGCTAGCTTCAGGGTTCGGTTCTCTCCCATCAAAGAATTCACCTTGCAAGCCAATACACACAATAGCCCAAACAGCAGGGTTATGTCCAAGAATATGCATTTTCATCTTATGCTTCCAACTAGCAACATTAGTACCATCAAAGTAAGGACCTCTACGGTGATAGTTTCCCTCACTAGACGCCATACTCTCCTAGGTTGTGAAACCAAGGCTATGACTACCAAAAGCTATGGAAATCAAAGCAAATGGAGACCAAGGCTCCGATACCACTTGTAGGATCGAAAGTATGTCTATAGGGGGGTGATTAGACTACTTGACCAAATAAAAACTTATCCTTTTCCCAATTTTAGTCTTTGGCAGATTTTAGCTAACTTAGCACAATTCAAGCAATCTTAACACAATTCAAGCAAGCATGCAAAGAGTATATGAGCATCGGAAAGTAAAGCATGCAACTTGCAAGAATGTAAAGGGAAGGGTTTGGAGAATTCAAACACAATTGGAGACACGGATGTTTTTGTCGTGGTTCCAATAGGTGGTGCTATCGTACATCCACGTTGATGGAGACTTCAACCCACGAAGGGTAACGGTTGCGCGAGTCCTTGGACCCACGAAGGGTCCACGAAGAAGCAACCTTGTCTATCCCACCATGGCCGTCGCCCACGAAGGACTTGCCTCACTAGCGGTAGATCTTCACGAAGTAGGCGATCTCCTTGCCCTTACAAACTCCTTGGTTAAACTCCACAATCTTGTCGGAGGCTCCCAAGTGACACCTAGCCAATCTAGGAGACACCACTCTCCAAGAAGTAACAAATGGTGTGTTGATGATGAACTCCTTGCTCTTATGCTTCAAATGATAGTCTCCCCAACACTCAACTCTCTCTCACATGATTTGGATTGAAGATTTGAGTGGAAAGGAACTTGGGGAAGGCTAGAGATCAAGATTCATATGGTAGGAATGGAATATCTTGGTCTCCACACATGAGTAGGTGGTTCTCTCTCAGAAAATGTATGCTGGAAGTGTAGGTTCGTTCTGATGGCTCTCTCCACAAATGAAGAGTGGGTGGAGGGGTATATATAGCTTCCACACAAAATCTAACCGTTACACATAACTTGCCAAGCTCGGTTGGACCGAATTGGGAAACTCGGTCGGACCGATTCAGCAAATCTAGTGACCGTTAGGATTTTCGGTGGAACCGACATGCAACTCGGTAGGACTGATATGGTTAGGGTTAGAGCATAACGTAATCTCGGTGAGACCGATTACACAAACCCGGTTGGACCGATTTTGGTAATAAGCTAACCAGAGAGTTGGTCAAGTAAACTCGGTGGTACCGGTTCGCTCATTTCGGTGAGACCGAAATGTTACGAAAAGGAAACAGAGAGTTTACATTGCAATCTCGATGGGACCGATCGCTCATCTCAGTGGTGCCGAAACGTTACGAAGGGAATCAGAGAGATTACAATCCCATCTCGGTGAGACCGAGATCCCTATCGGTGAGACCGATTTGCCTAGGGTTTGTGGCAGTGGCTATGACATCTGAACTCGGTGGCGCCGGATAGAAAGAATCGGTGGGGCCGACTTTGACTTTTGGTTTAGGTCATATGTGGATGTGACAAAGTAGTTGAGGGCTTTGGAGCATATCACTAAGCATTTTGAGCAAGTAAGCCATTAAGCAACACCTCATCCCTCCTTGATAGTATTGGATTTTCCTATATACTCAATGTGATCTTGGATCACTAAAATATAAAATGTAGAGTCTTGAGCTTTAATCTTGAGCCAATCCTTTTGTCCTTAGCATTTTGAGGGGTCCACTTTTCTCATCCATGCCATGCCAATCATTGAGCTTTCCTGAAATATTCATCTTGAAATAGCATTAGCTCAGTGAGCTATATGTTGTTAGGAATTACCAAAGCCACCTAGGGATAGTTGCACTTTCACTCCCCCACTTCATCGTTGCCGTTTTATTCGCCCTTTTTCTATTTGTCTCTTTTTGCTTGCTTCTTGTGTGCTCGTGTGTTAGATCGTTTATTTTGTTGTCATGGCTAGCTCTTTCTCCCTTCCTTCGTCTCCCGATTTTGAAGTCCTCTACTTCAAAAAAAGACAAGGAGAAAACTTAAAAGATGCTTGGTATAGGATGATAGAATCCTATCGTAGTTGCACTATAGAGGGAGATTTCAAGATTTTACTTCGCAATTTCTATGTTGGGCTAACCATATCCCATAGACAACTCCTTGATTTTGCCGCCAAAGGGAATTTTTTTGAAATTGATCCTAGTATTGCTTATGAAATTATAGAGGGGATAGTAGGAGTACTTCCCCCACAAAAGGGACCACCCCTTACTCAAGAAGGAACCCAAATCTTAGAGAAATTATGTGAATTGCAAAAATCTATTGAACCTCTTAAAAATGTTGGTGGGAATCTCAACCGCATGAATACATTGATTACACTTTGCAATAAGCGGTTGGATGCTCTAGATCTAAAGATATCAGAGCATGAAGGAAAACGCAAGGAACTGCCCGGTTCCGAGCATAACTCCATTAAAAAGATAAATACCAAAGATGGTAATACCAAGATCTATTCTTGTTTTTATGCCTAGGTAGGCGCGTTAAACGATAGCGCTTGTTGGGAGGCAACCCAATTTTATTTCCCTTCTTTACTTTTTGTTCCTGTTTAGTAATAAATAATTCATCTAGCCTCTGGTTAGATGTGGTTTTGTGTTTTAGTTAGTGTTTGTGCCAAGTGAAACCTTTATGATAACCTATGGTGATAGTTAATTTGATCTTGCTGAAAAATAGAAACTTTTGTGCGCACGAGATTAGTTTTCATAAATCACATAAACGTTCTTTTCAGTTTATTCTTCTTGCAGAAGATTAAGAAAAAAAATACCTAGGACTTCCTAATTTGGTAGAATATTTCAGGATCTATAAGTATTCGAGAGTTACAGATTACTACAGACTGTTCTATTTTTGACAGATTCTGTTTTTTGTGTATTGTTTGCTTATTTTGATGAATCTATGGCTAGTATCGGGGGGTATGAACACTAGAGAAGTTGGAATACAGTAGGTTTAACACCAATATAAATAAATAATGAGTTCATTACAGTACCTTAAAGTGGTGGTTTGTTTTCTTACACTAACGGAGCTCATGAGATTTTCTGTTGAGTTTTGTGTTGTGAAGTTTTCAAGTTTTGGGTAAAGATTTGATGGATTTTGGAATAAGGAGTGGCAAGAGCCTAAGCTTGGGGATGCCCAAGGCACCCCAAGGTAAAATTCAAGGACAACCAAAAGCCTAAGTTTGGGGATGCCCCGGAAGGGATCCCCTCTTTCGTCTTCGTCTATCGGTAACTTTACTTGAGGCTATATTTTTATTCACCACATGATATGTGTTTTGCTTGGAGCGTCTTGTATGATTTGAGTCCTTGCTTTTTAGTTTATCACAATCATCCTTGCTGTATACACCTTTTGGAGAGACACACATGAATCAGAATTTATTAGAATACCCTATGTGCTTCACTTATATCTTTTGAGCTAGATAATTTTGCTCTAGTGCTTCACTTATACCTTTTTAGAGCACGATGGTGGTTTTATTTTATAGAAATTATTGATCTCTCATGCTTCACTTATATTATTTTGAGAGTCTTTTAGAACAGCATGGTAATTTTCTTTGGTTATAAAATTAGTCCTAATATGATGGGCATCCAAGTTGGGTAAAATAAAAACTTTCATATGGAGTGCATTAAACACTATGATAAATTTGATACTTGATAATTGTTTTGAGATATAAAGGTGGTAATGTTAGAGTCATGCTAGTTGGGTAATTATGAAATTGAGAAATACTTGTGTTAAAGTTGGCATGTCCCGTAGCATGCACGTATGGTGAATGTTGTGTGAAAAATTTGAAGCATGGGATGTTCTTTGATTGCCTTCCTTATGAGTGGAGGTCGGGATCGCGCGATGGTTAATTCCTACCAACCCTTCCCCTAGGAGCATGCGTAGTAGTACTTTGCTTCGAGGGCTAGTAAACTTATGCAATAAGTATATGAGTTCTTTATGACTAATGTGAGTCCATGGATTATACGCACTCTTACCCTTCCGCAATTTGTTAGCCTCTACGGTCCCGTGCATTGCCTTTTCTCACCTTGAGAGTTGGTGCAAACTTCGCCGGTGCATCCAAACCCTGTGATACGATACGCTCTATCACACATAAACCTCCTTATATCTTCCTCAAACCAGCCACCATACCTACCTATTATGGCATTTCCGTAGCCATTCCGAGATATATTGCCATGCAACTTTCCACCATTCTGTTTATTATGACACGTTCCATCATTGTCATATTGCTTTGCATGATCATGTAGTTGACATCGTATTTGTGGCAAAGCCACCTTTATAATTCTTTCAAACATGTCGCTCTTGATTCATTGCATATCCCGGTACACCGCCGGAGGCATTCACATAGACTCATATTTTGTCCTAAGTATTGAGTTGTAATTCTTGAGTTGTAAATATATAGAAGTGTGATGATTTCCATTATTAGAGCATTGTCCCATGTGAGGAAAGGATGATGGAGACTATGATTCCCCCACAAGTCGGGATGAGACTTCGGACGAAATAAAAAAAAAGAGGCCAAAGAAGTCCAAATAAAAAATGAGAGAAAAAGAGAGAAGGGACAATGTTACTATCCCTTTTCCACACTTGTGCTTCAAAATAGCACCATGATCTTCATGATAGAGAGTTTCTTATTTTGTCACTTTCATAAACTAGCAGGAATTTTTCATTATAGAACTTGGCTTGTATACTCCAATGATGGGCTTCCTCAAAATGCCCTAGGTCTTCGTGAGCAGGCAAGTTTTTTATGAGCTTTCATACATTTATAGCTCTAGTGCATCCGTTGCATGGCAATCCCTACTCCTCGTATTGACAACAATTGATGGGCATCTCCATAGACTGTCGATTAGCCGCGTCAATGTGAGACTTTCTCCTTTTTTTTGTTTTCTCACATAATCCCTATCATCATACGCTACTCCACCCATAGTGCTATCTCCATGGCTTACGCTCATGTATTGCGTGAGCGTTGAAAAGGCTAAAGCGCGTTAAAAAGTATGAACCAATTGCTTGGCTGGAACCGGGGTTTTGCATGATGGGAGCATTTTGTGTGACGAAAATGAAGCATGGCCAAACTATATGATTTTGTAGGGATAAGCTTTCTTTGGCTATGTTATTTTGATAAGACATAAACTGCTTGGTTAGCATGCTTGAAGTATTACTATTTTTATGTCAATATTAAACTTTTATCTTGGATCTTTTGGATCTGAACATTCATGCCACAATAAAGAGAATTACATTGAAAATTATGTTAGGTAGAATTCCACATCAAAAATTCTATTTTTTTCATTTACCTACTCGAGGACGAGCAGGAATTAAGCTTCGGGATGCTTTATACATCTCCAACGTATCTATAATTTTTGATTGTTCCATGCTATTATATTATCTGTTTTGGATGTTTAATGGCTTTAATATGCACTTTTATAGTATTTTTGGGACTAACCTATTAACCGGAGGCCCAGTGCAAATTGTTATTTTTTTGCCTATTTCAGTTGTTTCGTAGAAAAGGAATATCAAACGGAGTCCAAACGGAATGAAACCTTCGGGAGAATCGTTTTTGGAACAAACGCAATCCAGGAGACTTGGAGTGGACGTCAAGGAAGCAACGAGGCTGTTGATGACCCACAAGTGTAGGGGATCTATCATAGTCCTTTCGATAAGTAAGAGTGTTAAACCCAACGAGGAGCAGAAGGAAATGACAAGCGGTTTTCAGTAAGGTATTCTCTGCAAGCACTGAAATTATCGGTAACAGATAGTTTTGTGATAAGGTAATTTGTAACGGTTAACAAGCAATGAAAGTAAATAAGGTGCAGTAAGGTGTCCCAATCTTTTTTGTAGCAAAGGATAGGCCTGGACAAGTTCTTATATAGAGAAAAGCGCTCCCGAGTACACATGGGAATTATCGTCAAGCTACTTTTCATCACGCTCATATGATTCGCGTTCGTTACTTTGATAATTTGATATGTGGGTGGACCGGTGCTTGGGTACTGCCCTTTCTTGGACAAGCATCCCACTTATGATTAACCCCTATTGCAAGCATCTGCAACTACAAAATAAGTATTAAGGTAAACCTAACCATATCATGAAACATTTGGATCCAAATCAGCCCTTACGAAGAAACGCTTAAACTAGGGTTTAAGCTTCTGTCACTCTAGCAACCCATCATCTACTTATTACTTCCCAATGCCTTCCTCTAGGCCCAAACAATGGTGAAGTGTCATGTAGTCGACGTTCACATAACACCACTAGAGGAGAGACAACATACATCTCATCAAAATATCGAATGAATACCAAATTCACATGACTACTAATAGCAAGACTTCTCCCATGTCCTCGGGAACAAACGTAACTACTCACAAAGTATATTCTTGTTCATAATCAGAGGGGTATTAATATGCATTAAGGATCTGAACATATGATCTTCCACCGAATAGACTAACTAGCATCAACTACAAGGAGTAATCAACACTACTAGCAACCCACAGGTACCAATCTGAGGTTTGGGTACAAAGATTGGATACAAGAGATGAACTAGGGTTTGAGAGGAGATGGTGATGGTGAAGATGTTGATGGATACTGACCCCCTCCCGATGAGAGGATCGTTGGTGATGACGATGGTGATGATTTCCCCCTCCCGGAGGGAAGTTTCCCCAGCAGAACAGCTCCGCCGGAGCCCTAGATTGGTTCCGCCAAGGTTCCGCCTTGTGGCGGCGGAGTTTCCTCCTGAAAGCTTGCTTATGATTTTTTCCAGGGTAAAAGACTTCATATAGCAGAAGATGGTCACCGGAAGGCTGCCAGGGGGCCCACGAGGCAAGCGGCGCACCTAGGGGGGTAGGGCGCGCCCCCACCCTCATGGACGGTGGGTAGCCCCCCTCTGGTATTTCTTCCGCTCAATATTTATTATTAATTCCAAAAATGACTTTCGTGGAGTTTCAAGACTTTTGGAGTTGTGCAGAATAGGTCTGTAATATTTGCTCATTTTCCAGCCCAGAATTCCAACTGCCAGCATTCTCCCTCTTCAGATAAACCTTGTAAAATAAGAGAGAATAGGCATAAGTATTGTGACATAATGTGTAATAACAGCCCATAATGCAATAAATATCAATATAAAAGCATGATGCAAAATGTACGTATTAACTCCCCCAAGCTTAGACATCGCTTGTCCTCAAGCGGAAGCCGACAGCGAAAAATATGTCCACATGTTTAGAGATAGAGGTGTCAATAAAATAAAATACGGACATGAGGGCATCATGATCATTCTTATAACATCAACATATATATATATTGTCATATGATTTCTTATGCTAAAGTAACAATCTATTCACAATGTCAAGTATGAACTAGAAACTTCATTGAAAACTAACAAACTGTAATCTCGGTCATTGAAGCAATTGCAATTTATCATAACATCGGAAAGAGTCAATATAAGAGCTTTTTCAGCAAGTCCACATACTCAACTATCATTTAGTCTTTCACAATTGCTAACGCTCACGCAATACTTATGGGTATGGAGTTTTAATTGGACATAGAGAAAGATAGGGGCTTATACTATTGCCTCCCAACCTTTTACCTCAAGGGTAATGTCAACAATAATAGTTCATGCTAACTTACATCCAATTGGATATATATATCAGGATCTTTCCAACACGAGGTGCTTGCCAAAGGATAAAATGAAAAATGGAAAGGTGAAGATCACCTTGACTCTTGCATAATGTAAAGACATAAAGTAAAAGATAGGCCCTTCGCATATGGAAGCAGAGGTTGTCATGTGCTTTTAGGGTTGGATGCATAAAATCTTAATGCAAAAGAACATCGCTTTATATTGCCACTTGTGATATGAACCTTTATTATGCAGTCCGTTGCTTTTATTACTTCCATATCACACGATCGTATAAAGCTTATTTCTCTGCACTAATAAGTCATACATATTTAGAGAGCAATTTTTATTGCATGCAACATGACAACTTACTTGAAGGATATTACTCAATCCATAGGTAAATATGGTGGACTCTCATGGTAAAACTGGGTTTAAGGATATTTGGAAGCACAAGTAGTATTTCTACTTGGTGCAAGGAATTTGGCTAGCATGAGAGGGAAAGGCAAGCTTGACATGTTGGATGATCCATGACAATATACTTCATTTCGGATATAAGAAAACATAACCCATTACGTTGTCTTCCTTGTCCAACATCAACTCTTTAGCATGTCATATTTTAATGAGTGCTCACAATCATAAATGATGTCCAAGATAGTATATTTATATGTGAGAACCTCTCTTTCTTTATTACTTCCTATTAATTGCAACGATGACCAAAACTATGTTTGCCAACTCTCAACAACTTTTATTCATCATACTCTTTATATGTGAAGTCATTACTCTCCATAAGATCAATATGATCTCTTTATTTTTTTTATTCTTTCATTTCCTCAAGACCATAGCAAGATAGCAAAGGCCTTGACTCAACACTAATCGTCATTATATATAGCTCGCGGACTCGATTACATAAAGGGATCATAAAGAAAAACTCAAAACTTGATCATACCAAAACTTTATTCTACTAGATCAAGATATTACCAAAAAGGATCGAACTAAGTAAAATGGTAAAGATAGGAGTGTGATGGTGATACGATACCAGGGCACCTCCCCCAAGCTTGGCGATTGCCAAGGGGAGTGCCCATACCCATGTAATTATGTCTCCTCTGCTGGTGAAGAAGGTGGTCATGATGATGGATAGTCGCACATCGAGCGTAGGGAGTTCTTCTAATTTGCGGATAATGCCCTAGAGTGCGACGATATGATCCTTCAACAAAATATTTTCTTGTGTGAGATACTTGTTTTGTATGTGAGCTAGCTCAATCATCTTGAAAGCTTCAATCTCATTTGGGGTAAAGAGGTTGGGAAGAGGTTGAAGGATGTCTTCTTCTTCGGCGGTCGGAGCTTGATCCTCCATGGTCTTTTTGATAACATCCTCCTTGTTGATCTCCCCGGGTTCTTCTCTCTTCAGCTCTATCTTCAGTGGCCAAGCTTCGTTGTCTTCATTCTTGGAGGAGGGTGACTACATGATGCCTGGCCTTGAAAACTTTGACAGAAAACAACTCGAAACAAAGACAGAGGATATTTGCGTGATACGGTGGTCAAAACCTTCGAGAGATTATATAATGAATTTTTACCGACCCAAAGAAGTATCGTGCAAGAAAACAGAGTTCGGAGAGCACACGAGGTTCCCACGAGGCAGGGGGGCGCACCCATGGGGGTAGGGCACGCCCTCCAACCTCATGGACGCCTCGTATCCTTCCCAGACTACTTCTTATTTTCCTATTTTCTTAAATATTCCAAAACGGAGAAAAATTGTCATTAGAACTGTTTTGGAGTCGGTTTACTTACCGTACCACATACCTATTCCTTTTCGGAGTCTGAAACATTCTGGAAAGTGTCCCTTATGCATTCCTCCGGGGTTACGGTTTCAATAACATTAGTTTCAACATCTATAGGATTACCTGAGATATAATGTTTGATTCTTTGACCGTTCACCACCTTCGGACTTGTGCCTTTGAAGTTGCTGATTTTTATGGCACTGGAGTCGATAGACCTCCTCAATAACGTCGGGACCTTCCCATTTAGAGAGAAGTTTAAGAGTTGAAAGCAACACATAATCACCTACATTAAATGCACGCTTTTGTATCCTTTTGTCATGCCATCTTTAAACTTTTTCTTTAAACTGTTTGGCATTCTCATAGGCTTGAGTTCTCCATTCATCAAGTGAGCTAATGTCAAATAACCTCTTCTCACTGGCAAGTTTGAAATCATAATTGAGATCTTTAATGGCCCAATATGCCTTATGTTCTAGTTCGAGAGGTAAGTGACATGCTTTTCCATAAACCATTTTATATGGGGACATACTCATAGGATTCTTATATGCAGTTCTATAAGCCCATAATGCATCATCAACTTTCTTGGACCAATTCTTTCTAGATCTATTAACAGTCTTTTGCAAAATTAATTTAAGCTCTCTATTACTCAATTCTACTTTACCACTAGACTGTGGGTGATATGGAGATGCAGTTATATGATTAACATCATACTTATCAAGCATTTTACGAAAAGCACCATGAATAAAATGTGAACCACCATCAGTCATTAATTATCTAGGGGACTCCAAACCTCGGACAAATAACTTTTTTAAGCATCTTAATAGAGGTGTTATGATCAGCACTACTAGTTGGAATAGCTTCTACCCACTTAGTAACATAATCAACATCAACTAAAATATGTGTATACCCATTAGAGGAAGGAAACGATCCCATATAATTAAATCCCCAAACATCAAATGGTTTAATAACAAGTGAATAATTCATAGGAATTTCTTGACGTCTACTAATATTACCAATTCTTTGACATTCATCACAAGACAAGACAAACTTACGGACATCTTTGAAGAGAGTAGGCCAATAAAAACCGGATTGCAATACCTTATGTGCAGTTCTATCTCCAGCGTGGTGTCCTCCATAAGCCTCGGAGTGACAATTGCGTAGGATCTGTTCCTGTTCATGCTCAGGTACACAACGTCTAATGACACCATCTACTCCTTCATTATAAAGGTGTGGGTCATCCCAGAAGTAACGTCTTAAATCATAGAAAAACTTTTTCTTTTGCTGGTATGTGAAACTAGGTGGTATAAATTTAGCAACAATGTAATTAGCATAATCAGCATACCATGGAGCAGTACGAGAAGCATTTATGACAGCTAATTGTTCATCAGGAAAGCTATCATCAATAGGTAGTGGGTCATCCAGAACATTCTCTAACCAAGACAAGTTGTCTGCAATGGGGTTGTCAACTCCCTTTCTATCAATAATATGCAAATCAAATTCTTGTAATAGGAGAACCCATCTAATAAGTCTAGGTTTAGCATCTTTCTTTTCCATAAGATATTTAATAGTAGCATGGTCAGTGTGAATAGTTACTTTAGAATCAACAATATAAGGTCTAAACTTATCACAAGGAAATACAACTGCTAAAAATTCTTTTTCAGTAGTAGCATAATTTCTCTGGGCACTGTCTAGAGTTTTACTAGCATATTGAATAACATTTAGTTTATTATCAACTCTTTGTCCTAGAACAACACCTACAGCATAATCACTAGCATCACACATAATTTCAAAGGGTAAATTCCAATCAGGTGGCTGAACAATAGGTGCAGAAATCAAAGCTTTCTTAAGTATTTCAAATGCTTCTACACAATCATCATCGAAGACAAAAGGAATATCTTTTTGTAAGAGATTAGTCAGAGGCCTAGAGATTTTAGAGAAGTCCTTAATGAACCTCCTATAAAAACCGGCGTGACCAAGGAAACTTCTTATACCTTTGATGTCCATGGGACATGACATCTTTTCAAGAGCATCAACTTTAGCTTTATCAACTTCAATACCTCTTTCAGAAATTTTATGCCCCAAGAAAATACCTTCATTAACCATAAAGTGGCACTTTTCCCAATTCAAGACAAGACTAGTATCTTCGCATCTCTGCAGAACTCATTCAAGATTGCTCAAGCAATCATCAAAAGAAGATCCATAAACAGAGAAATCATCCATGAAAACCTCAACAATCATTTCACAAAAGTCAGAGAATATAGCCATCATGCATCTTTGAAAGGTAGTAGGTGCATTACATAAACCAAAAGGCATACGTCTATAAGCAAAAGTACCAAAAGGGCAAGTAAAAGTGGTCTTTTCTTGATCCTCTGCTAACACACGTATTTGAGAGAAACAAGAGTAACCATCTAGAAAGCAAAAGTGTGTATGTTTGGATAATCTTTCTAGCATTTGACCAATAAAAGGCAAAGGGTAATGATCTTTTTAGTAGCTTTATTTAATTTGCGGAAATCAATTACCGTCCTAGAACCCGTCACAATTCTTTGCGGGATCAATTCATCTTTATCATTAGGAACAACAGTAATACCTCCCTTCTTAGGGACACAATGGACAGGACTTACCCACTGACTATCAGCAATGGGATAAATTATACCTGCCTCCAGGAGCTTTAGTATTTCCTTCCTTACCACTTCTTTCATCTTAGGATTTAACCGTCGTTGGTGATAAATAACTGGTTTGGCGTCTTTCTCCAATTTTATTTTGTGTTGGCATAGAGTGGGACTAATGCCCTTAAGATCATCAAGAGTATATCCAATAGCAGCATAGTGCTTCTTCAGAGTTTTCAATAATCTCTCCTCTTCCTGCTCTGAAAGGTTAGCACTAATAATAACATGATATATCTTCTTTTCATCAAGATAAGCATATTTAAGAGTATCATGTATTGGTTTAAGCTCAAACACGGGATCACCCTTGGGTGGTGGAGGATCCCCTAGGATTTCAACAGGCAAGTTGTGTTTCATAATAGGTCCCTGTTTAAATAATACTTCATCTATCTCCCTTCTTTCATTCATAAATATATCAAGCAAATATTGTTCTAAAGGATCATTAGGAGGTACGGCAATAGAAGCAAGACCAATAATTTCATCCTTACTAGGCAATTCTTAATCATGAGGTTGTCTATGAAACTTAGCAAAATTAAACTCATGAGACATATCCCCCAATCCAATAGTAACAACATCCTTTTCTCAATCTATCCTAGCATTAACAGTATTCAAGAAGGGTCTACCAAATATAATGGGACAAAAGTCATCTTGTGGGGAACCAAGAACAAGAAAATCATTAGGATATTTAACTTTCCCACACAAGACTTCAACATCTCTAACAATCCCAACTGGTGAAATAGTATCTCTATTGGCAAGCTTAATTGTAACATCAATTTCTTCTATCTCAGCAGGTGCAATATCATGCATAATTTCTTTGTATAAGGAATGAGGTATCGCACTAGCACTAGCACCCATATCACATATGCCATGATAACAATGATCTCCTATTTTAACAGAAATAACAGGCATGCCTACAACAGGTCTATGTTTATGTTTAGCATCTGGTCTAGCAATTCTAGCAGCTTCATCACAGAAGTAAATAACATGCCCATCAATATTATCAGCCAAGAGATCTTTAACCATAGCAATACTAGGTTCAACTTTAATTTTCTTAGGTGGTGTAGGTGTTCTACTATTACTCTTACGAACCACAGTTGAAGCTTTAGCATGATCCTTTATCCTAACAGGGAAAGGTGGTTTCTCAACATAAGTAGTAGGAACAATAGGATCATTATAAGTGATAGTCTTTTCTTCAACTGTAATAGGTGCAACTACTTTTACTTCAGTGGGAGGATTATATTTAAACCACTTCTCCTTAGGAAGGTCAACATGAGTAAGAAAAGATTCACAGAAAGAATCTACTATCTCAGAGTCAAGTCCATATTTAGTGCTAAATTCACGAAAAGCATCGGTATCCATAAAAGATTTAACACAATCAAACTTAGGTGTCATACCTGACTCCTTACCTTCGTTGAGATCCCAATCTTCAGAGTTGCGTTTAATTCTTTCCAATAGATCCCATCTGAATTCAATAGTCTTCATCATAAAAGACCCAACACAAGAAGTATCGAGCATGGAGCGATTGTTGAGAGAAAGCCGAGAATTTTTTTGAATAATCATTTCTCTTGAGAGCTCATGATTGGGGCATGAATATAACATTGACTTAAGCCTCCCCCAAGCTTGAGCGATGATTTCTCCCTCGCGAGGCCAAAAATTATATATATAATTACGATCACGATGAACAAGATGCATAGGTTCTGATGAAATTCCAATTTCAATCGTTTGTAGTTCCATCATCCCATATCATCACATAGCCTAAACCATGTCAATACATCTCCCTTAAAAGATAAAGGGAAGATATTCTTCTTGACAACATCATCGGGCATACCTGCAAGCTTAAATAATACACAAACTTCATCCACATAGATTAGGTGTAAATCGGGATGCAATGTTCCATCTCCTGTAAAAGGATTTGCTAGCAGTTTCTCTATCACACCCGAAGGAATTTCAAAGTAAGCATTTACAGTAGGTTCAGTAGGTTGAGGAGCAACTCTTTGCTCTACTGGTCGGGGTGAAGATACCTCGAATAAGCCCCTCATAGGATTATGTTCCATAGTAACAAGTGACAGTAAATTTCAGCACACTATATAAAATTTTCCTTACCAAGTTCCACTTACCAAAGGCACTTCACTCCCTGGCAACGGCGCCAGAAAAGAATCTTGATGGCCCACAAGTTTAGGGGATCTATCGTAGTCCTTTTGATAAGTAAGAGTGTCGAACCCAACGAGGAGCAGAAGGAAATGACAAGCGGTTTTCGGTAAGGTATTCTCTACAAGCACTAAAATTATCGGTAACTGATAGTTTTGTGATAAGGCAATTTGTAATGGGTAACAAGCAATGCAAGTAAATAAGGTACAAAAAGGTGGCCCAATCTTTTTTGTAGCAAAGGACAGGCCTGGACAAGTTCTTATATAGAGAAAAGCGCTCCCGAGGACACATGGGAATTATCGTCAAGCTAGTTTTCATCACGCTCATATGATTCGCGTTCGTTACTTTGGTAATTTGATACGTGGGTGGACCGGTGCTTGGGTACTGCCCTTTCTTGTACAAGCATCCCACTTATGATTAACCCCTATTGCAAGCATCCGCAACTACAAAATAAGTATTAAGGTAAACCTAACCATAGCATGAAAACATGTGGATCCAAATCAACCCCTTACGAAGCAACGCATAAACTAGGGTTTAAGCTTCTGTCACTCTAGCAACCCATGATCTACTTATTACTTCCCAATGCCTTCCTCTAGGCACAAACAATGGTGAAGTGTCATGTAGTCGACGTTCACATACCACCACTAGAGGAGAGACAACATACATTTCATCAAAATATCAAACCAATACCAAATTCACATGACTACTAATAGCAAGACTTCTCCCATGTCCTCAGGAACAAACGTAACTACTCACAAAGCATATTCATGTTCATAATCAGAGGGGTATTAATATGCATTAAGGATCTGAATATATGATCATCCACCGAATAAACCAACTAGCATCAACTACAAGGAGTAATCAACACTACGAGCAACCCACAAGTACCAATCTGAGGTTTGGGTACAAAGATTGGATACAAGAGATGGACTAGGGTTTGAGAGGAGATGGTGCTGGTGAACATGTTGATGGAGATCGACCCCCTCCCGATGAGAAGATCGTTCGTGATGACGATGGTGATGATTTCCCCCTCCCGAAAGGAAGTTTCCCGGTAGAATAGCTCCATCGGAGCCCTAGATTGGTTCCACCAAGGTTCCGCCTCGTGGAGGCGGAGTTTCGTCCTGAAGGCTTGCTTATGATTTTTTTCCAGGGTAAAAGACTTCATATAGCATAAGATGGTCACCGGAAGGCTGCTAGGGGGGCCACGAGGCAGGGGGCGCGCCCCCACCCTCGTGAACGGTGGGTGACTTCCCTCTGGTATTTCTTCTGCTCAATATTTATTATTAACTCCAAAAATGACTTTCATGGAGTTTCAGGACTTTTGGAGTTGTGCAAAATAAGTCTCTAATATTTGCTCCTTTTCCAGCCCAGAATTCCAGCTGCCGGCACTCTCCCTCTTCATGTAAACCTTGTAAAATAAGAGAGAATAGGCATAAGTATTATGACATAACGTGTAATTACAACCCATAATGCAATAAATATCAATATAAAAGCATGATGCAAAATGGACGTATCAGTGGCCACGAGGTAGGAGGGCGCGCCGAGGGGGGTAGGCACGCCCCCCACCCTCGTGGGCGCCTCGTGGCTCCACCGACCTACTTCTTTCGCCTAGATATACTCATTTACCCCGAAAACATCCAGGAGCACTACGAAACCCTATTTCCACCACTGCAACCTTCTGTACCTGTGAGATCCCATCATGCGGCCTTTTCCGGCGCTCCGTTGGAGGGGGAATCGATCACGGAGGGCTTGTACATCAACACCATAGCCTCTCCAATGATGTGTTAGTAGTTTACCATAGACCTCCGGGTCCATAGTTATTGCTAGATGGCTTCTTCTCTCTCCTTGATTCTCAATACAAAGTTCTCCTCGACCTTCTTGGAGATCTATTCCATGTAATACTTTTTGCGATGTGTTTGTCGAGATCTGATGAATTTTGGGTTTATGATCAAGATTATCTATGAACAATATTTGATTCTTCCCTAAATTCTTATATGTATGATTTGATATCTTTGCAAGTCTCTTCGAATTATCAGTTTGGTTTGGCCTACTAGATTGATCTTTCTTGCAATAGGAGAAGTGCTTAGCTTTGTGTTCAATCTTGCGGTGTCCTTTCCCAGTGACAGCAGGGATAGAAAGGCACGAATTGTATTGTTGCCATCGAGGATAAAAAGATGGGGTCTATATCATATTTCTTGAGTTTATCACTCTACATCATGTCATCTTGCTTAATGCATTACTCTGTTCTTAGGAACTTAATACTCTAGATGCATGCTGGATAGCTGTCGATGTGTGGAGTAATAGTAGTAGATGCAGAATCGTTTCAATCTACTTGTCACGGACGTGATGCCTATATACATGATCATGGCTAGATATTCTCATAACTATGCACTTTTATATCAATTGCTCGACAGTAATTTGTTCACCCACTGTAAGATATGCTATCTTGAGAGAAGCCACTAGTGAAACCTATGGCCCCCCGAGTCTCTTGTACATCGTATTATATCTCTTTTATTTACATTGCATCTCGTTTACTATTTTGCAATCTTTACTTTTCAATCTATACACCAAAAATACCAAAAATATTTACCTTATTATCTCTATCAGATCTTAGTTTTGCAAGTGGCCGTGAAGGGATTGAAAACCCCTTTATCGCGTTGGTTGTAAGGTTCTTATTTGTTTGTGCAGGTACAAGGAGACTTGCGTGTAACCTCCTACTGGATTGATACCTTGGTTCTCAAAAACTGAGGGAAATACTTACGCCACTTTGCTGCATCACCCTTTCCTCTTCAAGGGAAAACCAATGCATGCTCAAGAGCTAGCAAACCCTTATAGGAATAGCCCAATAGGTTGATCGGAAAGAATATCTTTGAGGTGGTTTTGTACCCTAAAATAATCTCTTCCTTTGTTCTCTGCTATTAGTGACTTTGGAGTGACTCTTTGTTGCATATTGAGGGATAGTTATATGATCCAATTATGTTATTATTGTTGAGAGAACTTGCACTAGTGAAAGTATGAGCCCTAGGCCTTGTTTTGAAGCATTGCAATGCCGTTTTCGCTCACTTTTGTTACTTGATACCTTGCTGTTTTTATAATTTCAGATTACAAAAACCTATATCTACCATCCATATTGCACTTGTATCACCATCTCTTCGCCGAACTAGTGCACCTATACAATTTACCATTGTATTGGGTGTGTTGGGGACACAATAGACTCTTTGTTATTTGGTTGCAGAGTTGTTTAAGAGAGACCATCTTCATCCTACGCCTCCCTTGGATTGATAAACCTTAGGTCATCCACTTGAGGAAATTTGCTACTTTCCTACAAACCTCTGCACTTGGAGGTGTAGCGACCAGACCTCAAACAGTCTAGTCTCTGTGCATCAGTGTCATCCCTGGATCGGTAATGCTGACACGCACAGTACTTGAGGATTTATAACAGAGTTTCAATCACACACTTATTACATCGAAATGTCTCAGAAGAGAACTTATTACAATAATATGGCTTAAGGCCATCTAAATAAGATAACAACGGAAGGCTGGGAAGATAAAGTGAGTCCATCCACTCCAATGGCATAGCTGAGTGAACGACAACGACCTTGGCACGTTACTCATCGTCTGAAAAGTCTGCAACATGATATGTTGCAGCCCGAAACGGGTCAGCACATGGAATATGCTCGCAATGTAACACAAGAGAGTAATGAACAGAATAAATGCTATCACTACATGCATATATGGCTGGTGGAAAGCTCTATGGTTACAGTTTTGCATAAAGCCAATTTTCCCTACAACAAAGGAATAAATTTTATTTAACTATCATGGTGGTTGTTAAACATTGAGAAGGTTCCTCCAACTCAATCCCAATTAAGCAATATCAATTAAACCCAACAAATTAATTTAGAGTGATGAGATCAACATGATAATCCAAGAACCAGATACTCAAGATGTCCATAACCGGGGACACGACTAATAATGATTAGTTTGTACACAGTGTAGAGGTTTGCGCACTTTTCCCCACAAGACTCAATCTCCTCCGTTGGATTTCTCACACTACATGGTGTTTGAGAAATGGATGACCGAGACACAGTCTTTCAGAAACATTAACTCTTTACTTTGGATGGACAGTTACACCTACTTTCCCCTACATCTGCTAGCCCACCACTAAAAGAGGTCACGCAACCTACTCAACTATGCTAGAGCCCATAATAGCTTGTGGTTGCACACAGAAGTTTCTAGCATGAATAATATTATGATCCCTTTGAGCCTGGGTGGCGAACCGTAGGATGATCACACGGGTACTCCGGGATATCCTAGGACAACAATGGATTCTGCAGGTGCCCGCAACCAATCCACCCATGTGTGTATTTAAGTAGCCACCTTAAGTTAACCATTAATTAACAATACTCACATCTGTCATGGATACACTCATCCAGTCCACGTCTACGAGCATAGCACAACAATCCTGAGCATAACGTAGAAGTAACTCCCAAAGGTTTGATAATAAAAGGGTAATAGGTTCTACCTCATCATCTACTTCCCAAACCCACATGTTATTCAGATCCTAACCATGCAATGTTTGAGGATTGGAACTAATGCATAAAAACTCGGTACTAAAGGGGTATGATCAAAGTGTTACTTGCCTTGCTGATGATCTGCAAAACCTAGAGACTCGTAGTAGCACACTTCGCACTCCGGGAATTCTATCGCAAACAAACAAACAAAAGCTTACATAAGCACTCAAACAAGAAGCACGAGTAAAACTCAAATAAGAAGATCTAACCAGAAAGTTCAACTGAAGAACTCCGGTTTGCAAAAAGAATCAAATCAAACGGAGAAACGAAACTCAAACTACAAATGAAACAAGAATCATTTACTAATCTGGAATGAAGTCAAATTTTATAGTACCAAAATCTTGTTCAAGTTGGTTAAACAGAAAGAGGCTTCGAGACGGAGATTTAGGCGCTGGTTTCATCTAATTTGGATAAATGAGCAAAAAGTTATACTAGATCGAACATCAGGGCAGAAATCGCGATCGAAAATAATCGCAGATAAACCCTGGAAAATAAAACAAGACGAACAGGCTAACGAACGAACGTTTGTTAACAGAACCTAATCAGTGAACGGCATTCGTTAAAATGAACGAACGGACGCTAAATAACTAAACAAAAAAAACTGAACCAATCTATTAAAAAAAGATCTAGGGTTTTTAAAAAAACCGAACGGTTAACCGAAAAAAGACAAACGGCGGCGGCGGCTACCTCCGGCTGGGCAGGGCGGCGTCGGCGAGGGCTCCGGGTGGTGTCGCGGGGCGGCGAGGGGCGACGGCAGCAGCGTCGGGCGGCGAGGGGCAACGGCGGCTCGCGGCGACGGGCGGTGGTGGCTCCGGCGACGGGCGGCGGTGGCTGCGGGTGCCGGGCGGCGGTGTCGGGTGGAGAGGGCGGTGGGGCTGTGGCTTATATAGGGGTTGGGGGGCTTCGTACTTGGGGAAGAGGGCGGCTGGCGGCGTGGCGGCGCAGGACTCCGGCGAGTCCGAGTCACGCACGCCCGGGCGAGGCGGCGACGCTGGGTGGGCCGGCCTGCTCGGCTGGGCTTCGGCCCAGTCGGGCGGGAAACTTTTTTTAAAATAATTCCGCCGAAACAGAAAAAATCCTAATAAAAAATTCTAAAAATGCCAAAAACAATTTTCACCGTCTAAATAAAATATTTAGAAGAAAGTGAACATTTTTCTGGCCTAAAAATGCAATTTTGAAAACATGCATATTTTTCTAATTCAAATAAAATAGCAATAAAATCCAAATAAAATAATTATTTGATTTTAACATTTTTCCTCCAATATTTCTTTTATTTTGGAGAAGTCATTTTATTCCCTCTCTTTTATTTTGATATTGGAAATATTTGGAGAGAAAATGATTAAAACCAAAATGATCCGCTTTTCAATATTTGAGAGAATTCAAATATGAAAATAAACGAAATCCCCAACTCTCTCTGTGGGTCCTTGAGTTGCGTAGAATTTCTAGCATCAACCAAAATGCAATAAAATATGATATGCAATGATGACCTATATATAACATTTCAAATTTAAAATTTGGGATGTTACAAACCGACCCCCTTTAAGATGAATCTCGCCCTCAAGATTCGGGTTGGCTAGAAAATATGTGCAGGTGGTCCTTCCGTAGGTCTTCCTCTCATTCCCAGGTGGCTTCATCCTCGGTATGGTGGCTCCACTGAACTTTGCAAAACTTGATAACCTTGCTGCGCGTGACTCGGCTGGCAAACTCGAGAATCTTCACTGGTTTCTCCTCATAGGGCATATCACTGTCCAACTGAATCGCTTCTACTGGCACTTCATCTCTCAAAGGAATATCGGCCATCTCTGCGTGGCACTTCTTCAACTAGGAAACGTGAAACACATCGTGAACTCCTGACAATCCTTCTGGCAATTCCAGCTTGTAAGCAACTTCTCCATACGTTCCAAGACTTTGTATGGTCCCACAAAACATGGTGCTAACTTTCCCTTGACTCCAAAATGTTTAACTCCTCGAAGTGGGGACACACGAAGATATACTCTGTCTCCAACTTCATAAACTATCTCCTTGCGTTTTGAACCCGCATAACTCTTCTGCCTGGACTGGGCTACCTTGAGTCTATCGCGAATCAGTTTAACCTTCTCTTCAGACTCCTTAATCAAATCTGGTCCAAACAACTGACGGTCTCCAACTTCATCCCACAATAATGGTGTCCTACACCTCCTTCCGTACAAAACTTCGAAAGGGGCCATATTCAAACTGGCTTGATAACTGTTGTTATAAGAGAACTCGGCATACGACAAGTTGTTGTCCCAACTAGATCCATAATCTAGCGCACAAGCTCTCAACATGTCCTCCAGAATCTGATTGACTCTCTCGGTGTGTCCATTTGTCTGTGGATGAAAGGCTGGACTGAACTCTAGCCTAGTACCCAAAGTCTCATGCAACTGATTCCAGAACTTTGAGGTAAACTGGGTTCCTCTATCTGATACAATGGTACTCGAAACTCCATGCAGACATACGATCCTGGTCATATATATCTTTGCCAACTTAGCACTCATATAAGTGGTCTTCACTCGGATGAAATGAGCTACTTTTGTCAACCAATCGACTACAACTCATATTGAGTCATAGCCTGAACAAGTCCTGGGCAATCCCGTGATAAAATCCATGCCAAGCTTGTCCCACTTCCATTCGGATATCAGCAATGGCTGTAGCAATTCTACTGGCTTCTGATGCTCTGCCTTAACTCTCTGACATACATCACATACTGCTACTTACTCTGCAATATCCTTCTTCATTCTGGTCCACCAGAAACTTTCCTTCAAATCCAGATACATCTTAGTGTTTCCTAGGTGAATCGAATATGGCGAATCATGGGCCTCCTGCAGAATCAACTTCCTGATCTCGGGGTCATTAGGCACATATATGTGATCCTCAATTAAACCATAAGGTATCGTTCTCATCCTCACGAAATCCTTTAGCCTTTCCTTTACTCATCCTTTCCTTTATCTCGGCAATCTCCTTGTCAGTCTTCTGGGCTTCTCTGATCTTATCCATCAAGGTGGAATGAATTTCCAATGCTGCTACATAACCTCTCAGATCTATTTCCAAACATAGCTCGCATAGATCTTCTGCTAACTCCTTGGGTAATCCTCCGGTCATGAGCGTATTGACATAACTCTTGCGACTCAATGCATCGACTACTACGTTAGCCTTTCCGGGACGATAGTGCAACTTCATATCATAATCTTTAATGAGCTCCAACCACCTCCTTTGCCTGAGGTTCAACTCCTTCTGCGTGAATATATTTTCAAACTCTTGTGATCCGTGTATACCTCACAATGGTTTCCGATGAGAAAATGTCTCCATGTCTTTAACGCATGCACTACGATTGCTAACTCCAAATCATGTGTAGCATAATTCAGCTCATGGGGTTTAAGCTGTCGTGAGGCATATGAAACAACTCTTCCCACCTGCATAAGCACTGCTCCAAGTCCTCGACGTGAAGCGTCTCAATACACTTGATAATCCTTTCGTTGATCTGGAAGAATCAACACTGGGGCTGTAACCAAACATTTCTTTAACTCCTGAAAACTAGCTTCACACTCCTTAGTCCATTTGAACTTCGTGTCCTTCTTCAACAACTCTGTCATGGGCTTTGCAATCCTGGAGAAATTCTCAATGAACCTTCGGTAATATCCTGCGAGTCCAAGAAAACTCCCGATCTCTCCAACTGATGTGAGTGCTACCCATTTAGTCATAGAAACAACCTTGGTGGGGTCTACTGCTATTCCTTCTCCGGATATAACATGTCCAAGAAATCCAACTTCCTTCAACCAAAACTCACACTTGCTGAACTTGGCATATAACTGATGTTCTCTGAGCTTCTCAAGAACCAAATGCAAATGCTCCTTATGCTCCTCTTCATTCTTCGAGTAGACCAATATATCATCAATGAACACCACGACAAACTTATCCAAAAACTCCATAAACACCTTGTTCATCATGTACATGAAATAGGCAGGCGCGTTAGTCAGACCAAATGACATAACGGTATACTCATATAGCCTATACCTTGTGGTAAAAGTTGTCTTAGGTATATCCTGATCTTGAATCTTCAGCTGGTGGTATCCTGATTGCAGATCGATCTTGGAAAATACTTTAGCTCCTTGCAACTGGTCAAACAAATCATTGATCATCGGCAGTGGGTACTTGTTCTTTATCGTCACCTCATTCAACACACGGTAATCAACAACCATCCTCAATGATCCATCCTTCTTCTCCACTAGAAGTACTAGGGCTCCCCAAGGTGAGGAACTTGGTCGGATGTAACCTTTATCCAATAACTTCTTAATCGGCTTCTTAATTTCCTCCAAATCCTTTGCGGGCATCCAATACGGTCTCTTTGATATTGGCCGGGTGCCTGGCAAAAGCTCAATCAAAAACTCAATGTCTCTATCCGGTGGCATGCCTGGCAACTCCTATGGAAATACGTCGGGGTAATCCTTCACCATTGGTACTTCCTCCTATACAACTCCTGATAAGGAATTCACTTGAGTCCTCTTCGGCACATGCCGGGATACATACTTGATCCTTCTTCCTTCTGGGGTGGTGAGCATAATCGACTTACTGGCGCAATCGATGTTTCCTCCATACATAGATAGCCAATCCATACCCAAAATCACATCCAATCCTTGCGACTCCAGAATTATCAGATCCGAGGGGAAAACTACTTATGGTCAATGGCATCTGAAAACATCCTTGGCTTGCCATATGCTCCACTCCTGACGAACTTACTAACATGGGTGTCCTAAGAACTTTGGTGGGAAACTTATACTTATCCACAAATCCCCTTGATATGTATGAATGCGATGCACCAATACCAAAAAGAACGATTGCAATAAATGACTTAAACAAAAACTTACCTATAACTACATCTGGCTGCTCTTCAACCTCCTCCACGCTCATGTGGTTCACTTGTCCCCTGTTGAAAGGGTTGGGCTTCTTTCGAGAGATTCCCTTGCCATTTCCATTCTTTGCTTCAGAACACACGGTGGCGTAATGTCCATTCTTCCAGCACTTGAAACAAGTAATGTGACTTAGATCCTTCTTGGTGGGCGTTGCTGGGTTGGAACGGTTCTGGCCATTGCTTCCTCCATTCCCATTCCCATTCTTGGGGCCACTGTGGTTATGCGAACTTCCTCCGTTGGAATTATGGCCTCCATGGTTATGGTGAATGTGTCCTCCTGAGTTTTGGTAAAACGAGGTCTCTGCTGAGCTCCTGAATTATACTTCCCTTGTCCATACTTCCTCTTGCGGCTATCTATCTGCTGCTGCTTCCCTTCAATCATAAGAGCTCTATCTACCAACTCCTGGTAGTTGTTGAATGTTGCCACCATCAATTGCATGCTCAGCTCATCATTCAGTCCTTCCAAAAACTTCTCCTGCTTAGCAGCATCAGTTGCTACGTCATCAGGGGCATAATGTGTTAACTTACTAAACTCATCCACATACTGTCCAACTGTGCGTCCTCCCTGGCGCAAGTTGTGAAACTCGCTCTTCTTCATGTTCATAGCTCCTGCTGAAACATGGGCAGTGCGGAAAGCCTACTGAAACTGATCCCATGTAACAGTGTCAATGGGGTAAGTGGCTATGAAATTCTCCCACCATGATGCTGCGCGTCCATCAAGCTGATGTGCGGCAAAATGCACTCTCTCCGCTTCTATGCATCCTGCAGTGTTCAGCTCCCTTCCAATCTTGCGGAGCCAATCATCTGCAACAATCGGCTCGGTGCTACTAGAGAACACCGGCGGATTCAGCCTTAGGAAATGGGCTAAGTGATCAACAGGTGGTGGTGGTGGTGGGTTGTTGTTGTTGTTGTCGTTGTTGTTGCCTTGGTTCTGATTCTGAACTAGTAGCTGCATCAAGGTATTCTGCTGTTGGATCAACTAAGTGAGCTTCGGTGGGAAAGCAAATCCATTGTCACGTCTCGGAGGCATCTAATGGGTTTAGAAAAGGTGAGAAAACAAAATAGAATGAGGTCTAAAGGTACACTACCCATATGCTCATGAGACAAACACAATCATATCACTTCAATCAATTCAAGCAAGGGCATACAATCGGTCTAACATTCGTTACAAAAGTGCTCGGACTATTCTATTTACATGGGGGAATACTACTACTGATATGGTGGTCGACTAGAAGTTTTGATCGGTGGAAGACTCCATGATATCTGCTCCAGCTTCATTAACATAGTCATCATCGCTATCGTCGGGGTCAGAATTGTTGTCGTCGATGATGATGTAGTCCTCCGAACAAATGTCCTTTGAATGGTCATCATCTCCTCCTGGCACGGGGTCTCCCATGAATACTCCTAGCTTCCTCGTTAGGTCGTCATTCTTCACCACTAGTATTGTCATTTCCTCCTCATATTCATCGCGTGTAGACTTGAGTTCCTTCTCTAGCTCCGTAATCCTGGTCATTGCCTTCTTTAGATCTATCATGCTTGCACACATCTGGTTCTCCTGGCAATGAATGTGCTGGTTTAACTCCTGGATGAAAGCTGCAATGGACATGTCCCTCTGGTCCTGATCATCTCCCATTGCTCACCTCGGCGCCCACATATCTGGTAGATAGTGTCCTTAAGATCCTTGTGATAAACTTCTCCAATGTGTCCCATGGCGATGTGGGCTGCCATGCTCTTTCCTAGACTCCAGGTTGATGCATCAAAGAAAAACTCTATGGACTCAGTAACTGGCATGAACATCCTTCCTGGAACTTGAACTCGAATCATACAATGCTCCTCTTCTGGTAAAGTGGCGATGTAGGTCCCGGTGAATCTTGGTATTCCGATGTTCAGGTACCTAGTAACTTCCTTCAAGTGTCGTCCAAAAGGAGTGTCTTCATTCGGTTGTGTAAACTTGTTCCTTGAGTCCGCCATCCTATAGAGTGGAAAAGGGAGAGGAGTCAGAAATGAGTAGAGAAGAGTGACCTATGGTTTAACTTAGTGGTCGTGTCCTACAGTCAGCGTGTGCTCTGATACCATCTTGTAGCGACCAGACCTCAAACAGTCTAGTCTCTGTGCATCAGTGTCATCCCTGGATCGGTAATGCTGACACGCACAGTACTTGAGGATTTATAACAGAGTTTCAATCACACACTTATTACATCGAATGTCTCAAAAGAGAACTTATTACAATAATATGGCTTAAGGCCATCTAAATAAGATAACAGCGGAAGGCTTGGAAGATAAAGTGAGTCCATCAACTCCAACGGCATAGCTGAGTGAACGACAACGACCTATGGCACCTTACTCATCGTCTGAAAAGTCTACAACATGATATGTTGCAGCCCGAAATGGGTCAGCACATGGAATATGCTGGCAATGTAACACAAAGAGTAATGAACAGAATAAATGCTATCACTACATGCATATATGGCTGGTGGAAAGCTCTATGGTTGAAGTTTTGCATAAAGCTTATTTTTCCCTACAACAAAGGAATAAATTTTATTTAACTATCATGGTGGTTGTTAAACATTGAGAAGGTTCCTTCAACCCAATCCCAATTAAGCCATATCAATTAACCCAACAAATTAATTTAGAGTGATGAGATCAACATGATAATCCAAGAACCAGATACTCAAGATGTCCATAACCGGGGACACGGCTAACCATGATTAGTGTGTACACTCTGCAGAGGTTTGTGCACTTTTCCCCACAAGACTCGATCTCCTCCGTTAGATTTCTCGCACTACAAGGTGTTTGAGAAACGGATGACCGAGACACAGTCTTTCAGAAACATTAACTCTTTACTCTGGATGGACAGTTACACCTACTTTCCCCTACATCTTCTAGCCCACCACTGAAAGAGGTCATGCAACCTACTCAACTATGCTAGAGCCCATAATAGCTTGTGGCTGCACACGGAAGTTTCTAGCATGAATAATCTTATGATCCCTTTGAGCCTGGGTGGCGAACCGTAGGATGATCACACGGGTACTCCGGGATATCCTAGGACAACACTGGATTCTCCAGGTGCCCGCAACCAATCCACCCAGATGTGTATTTAAGTAGCCACCTTAAGTTAACCATTAATTAACAATTCTCACATCTGTCATGGATACACTCACCCAATCCACGTCTACGAGCATAGCATAGCAATCCTGAGCATAACGTAGAAGTAACTCCCAAAGGTTTGATAATAAAAGGGCAATAGGTTCTACCTCATCATCTACTTCCCAAACCCACATGTTATTCAGATCCTAACCATGCAATGTTTGAGGATTGGAACTAATGCATAAAGACTGGGTAATAAAGGAGGATGATCAAAGTGTTACTTGCCTTGCCGATGATCTGCAAAACCTAGAGACTCATAGTAGCACGCTTCGCACTCCGGGAATTCTATCGCAAACAAACAAACAAAAGCATACATAAGCACTCAAACAAGAAGCACGGGTAAAACTCAAATAATAAGATCTAACTAGAAAGTTCAACTGAAGAACTCCGGTTTGCAAAAAGAATCAAATCAAACGGAGCAACGAAACTCAAACTACGAACGAAACAAGAATCATTTACTAATCTGGACTAAAGTCAAATTTTACAGTACCAAAATCTTGTTCAAGTTGGTTAAACAGAAAGAGGCTTCGAGACAAAGATTTAGGCACTGGTTTCATCTAATTCGGATAAACGAGCAAAAAGTTATGCTAGATTGAAGATCAGGGCAGAAATCGCGATCGAAAATAATCGCAGATAAACCCTAGAAAATAAAATGAGACGAACAGGCTAATGAATGAACATTCGTTAACAGAACCTAATCGGTGAACAGCGTTCGTTAACACGAATGAACGGACGAACATCCGCTAAATAACTAAACCAAAAAAAACGACCTGATCTATTAAAAAACAGATCTAGGGTTTTTAAAAAAACCGAACGGTTAACCAAAAAAACGACGAACGGCGGCGGCGGCGGCGGCTACCTTCGGCGGGGCTCCAGCGCGGCAGGGCAGCGGCGGCGAGGGCTCCGGGTGGCGTCGGGTGGCGGCGGCTCGCGGCAACGGGCGGCGGTGGCTTCGGCGACGGGCGGCGGTGTCGGGTGGAGAGGGCGGCGAGGCGACGGCTTATATAGAGGGTCGGGGGGGCTTCGGACTTCGGGAAGGGGCGGCTGGCGGCGTGGCTGTGCAAGACTCTGGCGAGTCCGAGTCGGGCACGGCCGGGCGAGGCGGCAGCGCTGGGTGGGTCGGCCTGCTCGGCTGGGCTTCGGCCCAGTCGGGCGGGAAACTTTTTTTTTTAAATAATTCCGCCGAAACAGAAAAAAATCCTAATAAAATAAAAAAATCTAAAAATGCCAAAAACAATGTTCACCGTCTAAATAAAATATTTAGAACAAAGTGAACATTTTTCTGGCCTAAAAATGCAATTTTGAAAACATGCATATTTTTCTAATTCAAATAAAATAGCAATAAAATCCAAATAAAATAATTGTTTGATTTTAACATTTTTCCTCCAATATTTCTTTTATTTTGGAGAAGTCATTTTATCCCCTCTCTTTTATTTTGATATTAGAAATATTTGGAGAGAAAATGATTAAAACCAAAATGATCCTCTTTTCATTATTTGAGAGAATTCAAATATGAAAATAAACGAAATCCCCAACTCTCTCCATGGGTCCTTGAGTTGCGTAGAATTTCTAGGATCAACCAAAATGCAATAAAATATGATGTGCAATGATGACCTATGTATAACATTCCAAACTGAAAATTTGGGATGTTACAGGAGGCCCAACAATGTCTACAAGAAAGTTTTGTAGTAGACATCAGTAGGGCGCGCCCCCACCCTCGTGGGCCCCTCGTAGCTCCCCTGACCTAGTTCCTTCGCTTATATACTCTTATACCCTAAAAACATCCAGGAGAGCCACGAAACCACTTTTCCACTACCGCAACCTTCTGTACCTGTGAGATCCCATCTAGGGGCCTTTTCCGGCGTCTTGCCGGAGGGGGATTTAGATCACGGAGGGCTTCTACATCAACACCATTACCTCTCCGATGAACCGTGAGTAGTTTACAACAGACCTTCGGGTCCATAGTTATTAGCTAGATGGCTTCTTCTCTCTCTTTGATTCTCAATACCATGTTCTCCTTGATGTTGTTTGAGATCTATTTGATGTAATACTCTTTTGCGGTGTGTTTGCCGAGATCCAATGAATTTTGGATTTATGATCAAGATTATCTATGAATATTATTTGGTTCTTCTCTAAATTCTTATATGCATGATTTTATATCTTTGCAAGTCTCTTCGGATTATCGGTTTTATTTGGCCTACTAGATTGATCTTTCTTGCAATGGGAGAAGTGCTTAGCTTTGGGTTCAATTTTGTGGTGTCCTTTCCCAGTGACAGTAGGGGCAGCAAGGAACGTATTGCATTGTTGCTATCGAGGATAAAAAGATGGGGTTTTCATCATATTGCTTGAGTTAATTCCTCTACATCATGTCATCTTGCTTAACGCGTTACTCCGTTCTTTATGACGAACTTAATACTCTAAATGCATGCTGGATAGCAGTCGATGTGTGGAGTAATAGTAGTAGATGTAGGCAGGAGTCAGTCTACTTGACACGGACGTGATGCCTATGTTCATGATCATTGCCTTGTATGTCATCATAACTATGCGCTTTTCTATCAGTTGCTCGGTAGTAATTTGTTCACCCACCATAATATATGCTATCTTGAGAGAAGCCACTAGTGAAACCTATGGCCCGCGGGTCTCTTTTCCATTATATTGAATCTCATTTACATCTTTCTAGTGTCCGATCTACTATTTTGCAATCTTTACTTTCCACTATAAACCAAAAATACCAAAAATATTTACTTTACAGTTTATCTATCTCTATCAGATCTCACTTTTGCAAGTGACCATGAAGGGATTGACAACCCCTTTATCACGTTGGGTGCAAGTGGTTGATTGTTTGTGCATGTATTCGGGGACTTGTGCATTGTCTCCTACTGGATTGATACCTTGGTTCTCAAAACTGAGGGAAATACTTATGCTACTTTGCTGCATCACCCTTTCCTCTTCAAGGGAAAACCAACGCAAGCTCAAGAGGTAGTACGCTACTGATAACTAGTACCAGTAGCATGCTCTGTAACCAGCGCTACTGCAAATTACCAGTAGCATGGTTCCGAAACAAATGCTACTGCTAAACTTCTATGTATAAGCATTTTCCTAGTAGCGCGTGTAGTGTGATGCCGCCATAAATTTTGCCAGAGCTGGGCGACCAAGAATACCATTGTAAGGCAATGGAATCTTGACGCGTCAAAGACAATCTTCTCTGTCCTGTAGTTCAGCTCACTGCCAAACGTCACCAGCAAAGTGATCTTCCCCTTGGGTTGGATCCTTCCCGGATTGATCCCTTGAAATGTGTCTGTTTGCTTGATATCTCCATCGGGAATCGACAGCCTCTTGACCACGTCAGGCGAGATCAAGTTCAAGCCGGCCCCACCGTCGACCAGCATCTTTGTGACCTTGAGGTTGCTAATCTTTGGTGAGACCACAATGGCAAGCACCCGATTGTAGTTGTGCGATCAAGGTGGTCCTCGGCATCAAAGATGATGGGCGTGTGTGACCACTTGAGTGGCTTCTGAGCTTCTATTGCCAGTTCTGTTGCATTAATCTCACGAGCCCACTGCTTGAGTTGGTGGTGAGAGGAATGCAAAGATGCGTCTCCGTCAATGCACATGGCTTCGGTTGCTATCTGGAAATTTTGTTCACTAGACTCCTCTTCGTCCTCATCATCACCTTCATCTTCCTTCTCTTTCTTGTCATGGCCTCGAGCAAGCTTCTCCCTCTGTTGCTTAGCCTTGCCATGGCGACCTCCACGGCTGCCACGACCCTGCTTGCTGGACCCTCCAGCACCGTCTTTGCCCTTCTCCTTGTCGTGCTTCCCGTATTCAACTTTTTGCTTCTTCGCAAGGTGCTCTACTTGTCGACACTCCTGGAGGTCATGGCCCTTGGTGTGGTGGATCTTGGAGTATGGCTTGTCGGAGCCCTCTGTCTTCTCGCCTGCCGCAGCCTCCTGACAACCAGCGCATCCGAGAACCTCCTTGCTGGAGCTCTCGATCTTTGCTTCTTGGTGGCATTGGAGTCGCTGTAACCCTAAACTGCCATCACAGCTTTGCCCTTGCGCTTCCTGTTGCACTTGCGGCCTTTCTTCTTTGGGATCGATGTGCCATCACCTTTGGAATAGACTTCAGTGTCAACATCTTCCCCGGGAAGTCTCCTTCCCTCTTTAGGACATGCACACTTGTCGGACAGAGCGTAAAGCTCGGCGACATCCCTCACCTTGTTCATGTTCATCTCCTCCAACATCTTGCGATTGTGCACATTTATGTGAAATTCAACAATCACAATGGCGGGGTGGATGTCGGGAATGTTTGCGTTGCACGTGACTGAATCTCTGAATATACTTGTAGTGAGACGCCATCTCTATGGGGTAGCACATGAATATCATTGGCTGTCTGGGAACCTTCTGGCCCCCGGTGAAAGCACCAATGCTCATGGCACTACTCCGACCAAGAGGAGATGGAGCTCTCAGGCAAGTTCATCAACCACGATCTGATGTTCGACTTGAGTGCCAACAGGAAGTAGTTGGCGAGGATCTTGTCATCACGTCCCCTGACAGCCTGCACCGCGATAGTGTAGATGCCTAGGAACTCCGTCGGGTTAATCTTGTCATCATATTTCTTCAGCAACTCCATCTTGAAGCTCTAGGAAGAGGGCCATCGGACTTGCTGTAGCTCACAGGTAAACACCGGGCAGCCTACCTCGTAAGGTAAGCACCTAGGGAACCTCGACGTTGGCTCATCGATGAATGATCCCGCACGAGTGTCAGATTGACGGCGTGCTTCCCAACGCCGCTCAATAGTGGTTCGAGTGTCTTCTCCGCGCCCCTCCTGCAGAACTTGGCACTGATCATGGTGAGCTCGCGGATCAGACGATTCCATAGACATGTCATCATGGGCGTGGACCCTCTGGCTCTACTGCTTTTGTTGTTGTTGTCACAGAGGGGATTGCACCATAGGTGCACCACCTCCAGTCCGCTCACTAGGAGCATGCACTGGCGCAGCGGGCTGCTGCTGCGAGGGCCCCGCCTACTGTGGCTTGCCATTGTTGGTGAAGCTGAGGAGGCTCTATATAGCAGCTCTCCACTCCTCCATCATGTCCATAAAAGGGGGAGGTCAAGGAGCAACTATGCTCGTGCCAGGGCTTCTGTCAACGTACTTGTCATGGTTAAGTGCAAAGAGCTAGAGGTGTTCTTACTTCTAATAGAGTTAGAAGGAGCCCCATCTCGGTCCTGCAGTCGTGGCCTATTTTCGCTGAAATGCGGGCATGCATGTTGGCCATGCACATCCTGGGAATGATGCACAGGGGTCCTGCCGTGAGGACGGTGTCCGGAGCCGCCGACGTCAAGGTGCTACTCATTGTGCACGATCTGAGATGGTCGTGGCGTGTGAGCCGGCGTGGGAGTCTTCGATGCTGCTGGAGCATCCTTGAAGGTCACTGCACCGCTCGTAGGCCTCGCGGCTCCGTCCTTAGATGTAGCAGCTGCTAGATCCCTGCTTCTCATGCTCCAAATGACGTCGCTTGTCTGACTTGGCTCACCAGTGTTGGGGAACGTTGCATGGGAAACAAAAAATTTCCTACACTCACCAAGATCAATCTAGGAGATGAACATCTATGAGAGGAGAGATTGCATCTACATACCCTTGTAGATCGCTAAGCGGAAGCGTTAAGAAATGTGGTTCATGAAGTCGAACATACTTGCGATCCAATCATGATCTGTCCCGTGAACTCCCGATCCAAGTGCCTAATGGACGACACCTTCGTGAACACACATACGACTTGATGACGCCTTCACCTCCCCGATCCAGCGAGTGATGGTGAAGTAGTAGCTCGAGTCCTCCGGCAGCACGACGGCATGATGGCGGCGGTGGTGGAGAAATCTCGAGAGAGCATTGCTAAGCACTACGAAGAAGAAGATGGCTACGAGGGGGAGGAGCAGCAGCGCCGTGGCATGAATAGATCACTATGGGTGCGGCCGCACTCTCTCCCCTCCTCTATATAGAGGGGGAAGGGTGGAGGGAGGGCCGCCCCTATATCCCATCTAGGGGGCGGTGGCCAAGGCAGATGGGGGCTCCCACTAGGGAAACCCTAGGGTGGCTTGCCCTTAAGCCAGGTGGTGGAGGCTTGCCTCCCAAGCTAGGTGGAGGCGCCCCACCTCCCCTGTTCACGTGGGATGAGGTGAGAGGGGTGCACAACCCCTTAGTGGGCTGGTGTGCCCCCTCCCCTTGGCCCATGAGGCCCCCAACACTTGTCGGGGCCCCTCGAAACCCCTTTCGGTCATGCTGGTCATCAACCGGTACCCCCGGAACACTTCCGGACTCCAATACCATTCGTCCAATATATCAATCTTCACCTCCGGACTATTCCGGAGTTCCTCGCCATTTCCAGGATCCCATCCGTGACTCCGAACAAGCTTGGATAACCACCATAATGACTCAACTATACTTATATCGTCACCAAACATTAAGTCTTTAGACCCTACGGATTCGAGAGCTATGCAGACATGATCGAGACACCTCTATAGTCAATAACCAATAGCACGACCTGGATGCCCATATTGGTTCCTACATATTTTATGAAGAACTTTATCGATCGAACCTCGATGTCAAGGATTCACCTAATCCCATGTGTAGTTCCCTTTGTCTATTGATATATTACTTGCCCGAGATTCTTTCGTCGTTATCTCCATACCTAGCTCTCGTTACCGACAAGTCTCTTTACTCGTTCTGTAATACAAGATCCCGTGACTAACTCCTTAGTCACATTGCTTGCAAGCTTCCTGTGATGTTGTATTACCGAGAGGGCCCAGAGATACCTCTCCATCACACAGAGTGACAAATCCAAGTCTTGATCCATGCCAACTCAAGAGACACCCTCGGAAATACTTGTAGAGCATATTTATAGTCACCCAGTTACGTTGCGACGTTTGGTACACACAAGGTACTCCTCCAGTGTCAGTGAGTTGCATGATCTCATGGTCATAGGAACATATACTTGACATGCAGAAAACGATAGTAATAAACTTGACATGATCACATGCTACGTTTATAGTTTGGGTCTTGTCCATCACATCATTCTCCTAATGATGTGATCCCGTTATCAAATGACAACTCATGTCCATGGCTAGGAAACCATAGCCTTCTTTGATCAATGAGCTAATCTGGTAGAGGCTTACTAGGGACACGTTGTTGTCTATGTATCCACACATGTATTTGAGTTTCCGATCAATACAATTCTAGCATGGATAATAAACGATTATCATAGACATGGAAATATGATAATAACTAATTTATTATTGCCTCTAGGGCATATTTCCAACAGTCGCCCACTTGCACTAGAGTCAATAATCTAGTTCACATCACCATGTCATTAACACCCAATTAGTTCAGGGGTTTGATCATGTTTTGCTTGTGAGAGAGGTTCTGGCCAAGGGGTCTGCAACATTCAGATCCATGTGTACTTCGCAAATTTTTATGTCATATTGTAGATGCTGTTACCATGCTCCACTTGGAGCTATTCCAGATGCCTGCTCCACTATATGTATCCAGTTGGCTACCCAGAGTCATCCGGATTAGTGCTAAAGCTAGCATCGGCGTAACCCTTTACGCTGAACTCTTTATCACCTCCATAACCGAGAAACTCTACTCAGAGTCATCTAGATTGGTGTTAAAGCTTGTATCGACGTAACCCTTTATGCCGAACTCTTTATCACCTCCATAACTGTGAAACATTTCCTTATTCTTCTAAGGATAATTTTGACTGCTGTCTAATGAACCACTCCTGGATCACTCTAGTACCCCCTTGTCAGACACGTGGCAAGGAACACATCAGGTGCGGTACACAGCATGTCATATCGTATAGAGCCTATGGCTAAGGCATAGGGGGCGATCTTTGTCCTTTCTCTTTTTTCTGTCGTGGTCGAGCTTTGAGACTTACTCAACTTCACACCTTACAACTCAGGCAAGAACTCCTTCTTTGACTGATCCATTTTGAACTCCTTCAAAATCATGTCAAGGTATGTGCTTTGTGGAAGTCTTGAAGGCGTCTTGATCTATCTCTATAGATCTTGATGCCCAATATGTAAGCAGCTTTACCCAGGTTTTCCTTTCAAAAACTCCTTTCAAACAGCCCTTTATGCTTTCCAGAAATTCTACATCATTTCCGATCAACAATATGTCATCCACATATACTTATAAAAAATGTTGTAGTGCTCCCACTCACTTTCTTATAAATACAAGTTTCTTGCAAACTATGTATAAACCCAAAAGCTTTGATCACCTCATCAAAGTGTATGTTCCAACTCTGAGATGCTTGCTCTAGTCCATAGAAGGGATTTTGGAGCTTGCATACCTTTTAGCATCCTTAGGATCAACAAAACCTTCTGGTTGTATAAAATACAACCTTTTCTCATGGAAATCGTCAAGGAAACTTTGTTTTGACATCAATCTGCCAGATTTCATGATTGAAAATGCAGCAACTGCTAACATAATTCCAACAGACTTTAGCATCGCTATGAGTGAGAAAGTCTAATCATAGTCAACTCCTTGAACATGTCGGAAACTTCTTTGCGGCAAGTCGAGCTTCATAAATGGTGACATTACCATCAACATTCGCCTTCTTCTTAAAGATCCATTCATTCTCAATGGCTTGCCGATCATCGGGCAAGTCCAACAATGTCCATAATTTGTTATCAAACATGGATCCTATCTTGCATTTCATGGCCTCTAACCATTTGTCAGAATCCGGGCCCACCATTGCTTCTCCATAGCTAGTAGGTTCACCGTTGTCCAACAACATGACCTCTAAGACAGGGTTATCGCACCACTCAGAAGTTGTACGTACCCTTGTCGACCTATGAGGTTCGACAGTAACTTGATCCGAAGCTTCATGATCATCATCATTAGCTTCCTCTTCAACTGAAGTAGGTGCCGCAGAAACATATTTTTGTGCTGCGCTACTCTTTGGTTGAAGTAAAGGTTCAGCAACCTCATCAAGTTCTATCTTCCTCCCACTCAGTTCTTTCGAGAGAAACTATGTCTCGAGAAAGGACTCGTTCTAAGCAACAAACACTTTGCCTTTGGATCTGAGATAGAAGGTATAACCAACCATCTCTTTTTGGGTATCCTATGAAGATGTAATTGTCCTCTTTGGGTTCGAGCTTTTCCAGCTGAAGCCTTTTGACATAAGCATCACAGCCCCAAACCTTAAGAAACGACAACTTAAGTTTATTGCCAAACCACAGTTCATACGTTGTCGTCTCCACGGACTTAGATGGTGCCCTATTTAAAGTGAATGTAGTTGTCTCTAATGCATAACCCCAAAACGATTGTGGTAGATCAGCAATAGACATCATAGAATGCACCATATCCAATAATGTACGATTATGACGTTCGAACACACCATCACGCTGTGGTGTTCCAGGTGGTGTTAACTATGAAACAATTCCACACTGTCTTTAAGTGATTGCCAAACTCATAGCTCAGATACCCCCCCTTGATCGAATCGTAGGAATTTAATCTTCTTGTTACGATGATTCTCAACTTCACTTTGAAATGGCTTGAACTTTTCAAACATTTCAGACTTATGCTTTAATTTGTTAAGTAAATATACCCATATATACTCAAATCATCGGTTAAGGTGAGTAAATAAAGATATACATCATGCGCGTCAACACTCATCAGACACACACATCAGTATGTATGATTTCCAACAAGTCACCTGCCCGTTCCATTGTACCGAAAAATGGGGTTTTGGTCATCTTGCCCATAAGGCATGGTTCACATGTGTCAAGTGATTCAAAATCAAGTGACTCCAAAAGTCCATCAGCATGGAGTTTCTTCGTGCACTTTACACCTATATGACTTAAGCAGCAGTGCCACAAGTATGTGGTACTATCATTATTAACTTCGCATATTTTGGCCCCAATATTATGAACATGTGTATCCCTACGATCGAGATTCAATAAACCATTCACATTGGGTGCATGACCATAGAAGGTATTATTCATGTAAATAGAATAACCATTGTTCTCTGACATAAATGAATAACCGCATTACAATAAACACGATCTCATCATGTTCATGCTCAATGCAGACACCAAATAACATTTATCTAGGTTTAACACTAATCCCGAAGGTAGAGGGAGTGTGCGATGGTGATCACATCAACCTTGGAAACACTTCCAACACACATCGTCACCTTGCCCTTAGCTAGTCTCCGTTTATTCCACAACTTTTGTTTCGAGTTACCAATATTAGCAACTGAACCGGTATCTAATACCCATGGTGCTACTAGGAGTACTAGTAAGGTACACATCAATAAAACACGTATATCAAATATACTTTTGTTGAAGTTGCCAAACTTCTTATCTATTGGGGTAGTTCCACTACCAGTGACCGTTCCCCTTACAATAGAAGCACTTAGTCTCGGGTTTGGGTTCAACCTTGGGTTTCTTCACTGGAGCGGCAACTGGCTTGCCATTCATGAAGTTTCCCTTATTGCCTTTGCCCTTCTTGAAACCAGTGGTCTTGTTAACCATCAACACTTGATGCTCCTTCTTGATTTCTATCTTCGCGGCTTTAAGCACCACGAACAGCTCTGGGATCATCTCCATCCCTTGCATGTTGTAGTTCATCATGAAGCTCTAGTAGCTTGGTGATAGTGAGTGGAGAATTCTGTCAATCACTATCTTATCTGGAAGATTAACTCCCACTTGATTCAAGCGATATAACACCCAGACATTATGAGCACATCCTCACTGGCTCAGCTATTCTCCTCCATCTTGAATGTAAAGAACTTGTTAGAGGTCTCATACCTCTCAACACAGGCATGAGCCTGAAATACCAATTTGAGCTCTTGGAACATCTCATATGTTCCATAGCGGTCAAAACGTATTTGGATCCCCAATTCTAAGCCGTAAAGCATGTCACACTAAACTATCAAGTAGTCATCAAAACGTGTCTGCCAGATGTTCACAACGTCCATAGACGATGCTAGAGGGGTTGGCACATCGAACGGTGCATCAAGGACATAAGCCTTCTATGCAGTAGTGAGGACAATCCTCAAACTACGGCCCTAGTCCGCATAATTGCTTACACTATCTTTCAACTTAGTCTTTCTCTAGGAACGTATTAAAACAGGGAGCTACAATGCGAGCTATTGATCTACAACATAATTTGCAAAGACAATTTAGACTATGTTCATGATAATGAGTTCAGATAATCATATTACCTAATAACTCCCACTCAAATTGACATCCCTCTAGTTGTTCGAGTGAAACATGATCCAAATTCCCCAACCGGAGTCCGATCATCACGTGAGATGAGGTGGTTTCAATGGTGAACATCTCCATGTTGATCAGATCCACTATATGACTCATGTTCGACCTTTCGGTCTCTTGTGTTCCGAGACCATGTTTGTACATGCTAGGCTCGTCAAGTTTAACCCAAGTGTTCCACATGTGCAAAACTATCTTGCACCCATTGTATGTGGAGTCTATCACACCCTCTCATCATGTGGTGCTTCAAAAACGACAAACTTTTGCGACGGTGCACACTTGGGGAGAACACAATTTTATCTTGAAATTTTGGTGAGGGATCACCTTATAGTGCTACCGTCGTCCTAAGAAAAATAAGATGCATAAAAGGATTAACATCACATGCAAATCATAAGTGACATGATATGGCCATCAACTTGTGCTTTTGATCTCCATCTCTAAAGCACAGGCATGATCTCCATCGTCACCTGCATGACACCATGATCTCCATCATCATCATCTCCATCATCGTGTTGCCATCGGGGTTGTCACGCGAACCATGCTTCTACTACTATTGCTACCGCTTAGCAATAAAGTAAAGCATTACATAGCATTTAATGATTGTCACGCAGGTCATACAATAATTAAAGACAGCCCTATGGCTCCTGTCGATTGCCGTATGCATCGACATGCAAGTCGATATAAACTATTACAAACATGATCATCTCATACATCAAATATATTTCATCATGTCTTTGGCCATATCATATCACAACATACCTAGAAAAACAAGTTAGACGTCCTCTAATTGTTGTTGCATGTTTTACGTGGCTGCTATGGGTATCCAGTAAGAATGATTCTTACCTACGCAAAACCACAACGGTGATATGCAGTTGCTATTTAACCTTCTACAAGGACCGCCTTTGTCGAATCCAATTCAACTAAGGTGGGAGAGACAGACACCCACCATCCATCTTTACGCAACAAAGTCACATGTCAGTCGATGGAACCGGTATCATGTACGTGGACATGTAAAGTTGGTCTGGGCCGCTTCATCCCACAATATCGCCGAATCAAGAAAAGACCAAGGAAGGAAGAAATCTGAATATCAACGCCCACAAACTCATTTGTGTTCTACTCATGATGTCATCTACGCATAGACCTAGCTCATGATGCCACTGTTGGGGAACGTTGCATGGGAAACAAAAAATTTCCTATGCTCACCAAGATCAATCAAGGAGATGAACATCTACGAGAGGAGAAATTGCATCTACATACCCTTGTAGATCGCTAAGCGGAAGCATTAAGAGATGAGGTTGATGTAGTCGAACGTCTTCGCGATCTAATCATGATCCGTCCCGCAAGCTCCCGATCCAAGTGCTAAACAGACGTCACCTCCATGTTCAACACACGTACGGCTTGATGACACCTTCACCTCCTCGATCCAGCGAGCGATGGTGAAGTAGTAGCTTCAGTCTTCCGGCTGCACGACGACATGGTGTCAGTGGTGGTGGTGGAGAAATCTCAGCAGAGCTTCACTAAGCACTACGGAGAAGAGGAGGAGCAGGGGGCCGTGGCACGAATAGATCTCTATGGGTGTGGCTGCCCTCTCTCCCCTCTATATAGAAGGGGAAGGGTGGAGGAAGGGCGCCCCTAGATCCCATCTAGGGGGAGGCGTCCAAGGCAGATGGGGGCGCCCCCTAGGGAAACCCTAGGGTGGCTTGCCACCCCCCCCCAAGCCAGGTGGAGGCTTGCCTCCCAAGCCAGGTGGAGGTGCCCCACCTCCCTTGGTCATGTGGGATGAGGTGAGGGGGGCGCACAACCCCTTAGTGGGCTGATGTGCCCCCTCCCTTTGGCCCATGAGGCCCCCAACACTTGACGGGGCCCCCCGAAACCCCTTTCGATCATACTGGCCATCACCCGGTACCTCCGGAACACTTTCGGGCTCCAATACCCTTCATCCAATATATCAATCTTCACCTTCGAACCATTCCGGAGTTCCTCGTCATGTCCGGGTTCTCATCCGGGACTCCAACAACCTTCAGTAACCACCATAATGACTCAACTATACTTATATCGTCACCAAATGTTTAGTGTGTAGACCCTGTGGGTTCGAGAACTATGCAGACATGACCGAGACACCTCTATAGTCAATAACCAATAGCGGGACCTGGATGCCTGTAACGCCCCGAGACCGATGCTCCAGAAGACTTCCAGCTATTCCGAGTTTCGCCTTGTGTTTGTTTTGTGCTTGCTCTTTTATTTTTGCATTGCATCATGTCATCATGCCTTCATGTCATTAACCTTTGCATCTCAACTCAACTAAATAAATTGCATAGATCTTTTGATCTATTTAAATCGAGGGAATTCACATGGTGATTTCTCTTTATAACATATCCTCCTCATATTTATGGAGCTATATTAAATATTTCTTTAATTTGGAAATCACCATAACACACTTGCAAATTATCCCAATGCCTTTGTTATCTTAATTCTTGGTCTCCAACCTTGCCATATATTCTTTCATCACATTCCGGAGCTCCACCAAAAATCCGAACATTTTTGGACCTTCCCAACCCTCACTTCCTATTCAAATCATTTGAATTTAAATCAAATGAGTTTGAATTTAAATCTTTCAATCATGGCCTTTTCTATTTTTTCGGAACAAGCACATTTTTGTGAGTCCGAGAAAATTATCCCCATGTCCAACTTCTTCCTCTAAGCTCTCTTTCTTTTATTTCTCATCTATGTTTTATTTTTATTTTTTTTTAGAGTGGGAGAGAGCCCAGCAGGCCATCTAGGTCCATCCGCAGCCCAGCTCCTCCATGGCCCAAGGCCCAGCCAGCCCCTGCCTATCTAACCCTAGCCCCGACCCCCTCATCTCGATCTCTCCCTCTGGCCGCCGCCTCCTGCTCGATCCCCATCTACGCTCGATCCCCTCTCCCTTCCCTCATTCACTCGCCTCCCTCTCCTCCCTCACGCACACCCGCAACGCTCCAGGGAGAGGAGTTCCCCGTGCTCCGCCCTCGCCGGAGAAGAGAACCAGGCCGGAGCCCCGTCGGCCTCCTCGCCGTCGTCGCGCCCCCTTCCATCAGCAGCCAGGCTTCTGTTCTGCCTCGTCCCAGCTCCTTCCTCTCCTCCGCGTTCGCCCCTCTCAAGCATCTCCGCTGGAGCACGTCTGCTAAGCTCCGTCGCGCCCCCTCGTTGGCCCTCCTCCACGCCAGGCCTCCCGCGCCGCCACTGGAGGCCAACTCCGGCGCCCCCTGCCTCGCGTTGCCATCTGCTTTACGTCTATGCCACAACCACCACTGCCTGTGCATGCCTCTGGATTCGTCCAAGTCTGATGATGTTTTTGTACAACTATGCTGCGGAGACCAAGACCACCAAGTCCGCACGGGAGCCCGAATGACTACTTCCACGATGATGCGAGTACAAGTACCCTCTTCATGGTTTTCGCCAAGTACCACGACGCCCGGAGCCCTCGGATCCATCAAGTCCAACAACGACTGTGCACAACTACCGGCGAAGCCGAACAGCTACGGGTTGTGTACGACTACTTCCACTACAGCCCGTGTACCACTACTTCCTTCGACTAACGCGTTCCACTCCGAATGCACGCTTCGAAGGTATAACCGCCGAGACGACCTTCTGAACACGAATGCATGTTGTATGAGATGCTCGAGTTTTGCACCGTGATCGAATTGTCCTTGCGATGCCCCTCTTTTGACATGCCACCGACACATGGGAACCCGGTATCCGGGATCGCCCCACCATCTTTTGCATGACACACTCATCCGCACACTTCTCTCTTGCATCGGTATCTCAATCGAGTTACCGGGACCAGAATGTTGCCGTGGCACCATTTCCGTTTCACCGCCGTGGCACCCTTTTTGTTCAGCCATGGTGACCAAATGCTTCATAACATGCTCATGTCAACATTTTCATAAAATTGCTTAAAACTTGCATATGTCATCCGCATCATGATAACAACAATTAAAATGTTTAAAATTGTTGTTTGTGTTAAATTGCTAAATAACATATGGGGATTTTCCAGAATTGTTCTTCGTTGTTCCGGCCTCATTTAAACTTGCCTAGATAGGTAGTTTTATTATGCTTCACCTCTTACCATGTTTAACAACATTTAATATTGTTTGGTAGCTTAAACGAGATTGAACTAAATATGTCAATGTGGTGTTTTGTCAATATGCAACTCGTTGCATATTGAGCTCCACTTAACTTGTAGTATTGTTTGTTGCACTTTGCTATGCCATGCCTCATTAAACCGGACATGCATCATACTTGATTGTGCATCATGCCATGTCTTTGTGATGGTTGTTTACCATATTGTTTGCTTCTTTCCGGTGTTGCTTCTTAGTTCCGGTAATGTTGCGATTGTGAGGATTCATTCAACTACTCTCGTTCGTCTTCTTCATGGACTCGTTCTTCTTCCTAGCGGGATTTCAGGCAAGATGACCGCTACCCTGGATCTCACTACTATCATTGCTATGCTAGTTGCTTCGTTCTATCGCTTTGCCGTGCTACCTATCTTTTGTTGCTCAAGCCTCACCAATTGCCATGTCAGCCTCTAACCTTTTCAGCCTTCCTAGCAAACTGTTGCTTGGCTATGTTACCACTTTGCTCAGCCCCTCTTATAGCATTGCTAGTTGCAGGTGAAGTTGAAGATTGCTCCATGGTGGACAGGATTATGTTGGGATATCACAATATCTCTTATTTAATTAATGCATCTATATACTTGGTAAAGGGTGGAAGGCTCGGCCTTATGCCTGGTGTTTTGTTCCACTCTTGCCGCCCTAGTTTCCATCATACCGGTGTTATGTTCCTGGATTTTGTGTTCCTAACGCGGTCGGGTGATTTATGGGACCCCCTTGACAGTTCGCTTTGAATAAAACTCCTCCAGCAAGGCCCAACCTTGGTTTTACCATTTGCCTCACCTAGCCCTTTTTCCCTTTGGTTTCCGGAGGCCGAGGGTCATCTTTATTTTACCCCCCAGGCCAGTGCTCCTTCGAGTGTTGGTCCAACCTAAGTGATGTCCGGCGCCCCCTGGGCAACCAGGGTCTATGCCAACCCGACGTCTGGCTCATCCAGTGTGCCCTGAGAACGAGATATGTGTAGCTCCTATCGGGATTTGTCGGCACATCGGGTGGCTTTGCTGGTCTTGTTTTACCATTGTCGAAATGTCTTGTAAACCGGGATTCCGAGACTGATCGGGTCTTCCTGGGAGAAGGTATATCCTTCCTTGATCGCGAGAGCTTATCATGGGCTAAGTTGGGACACCCCTGCAGGGTATTCTCTTTCGAAAGCCGTGCCCACGGTTATGTGGCAGATGGGAATTTGTTAATGTCCGGTTGTAGATAACTTGACACCAGATTCGAATTAAAACGCATCAACCGCGTGTGTAGCCATGATGGTCTCTTTTCGGCGGAGTCCGGAAAGTGAACACGGTTTTGGGTTATGTTTGACGTAAATAGGAGTTCAGGATCACTTCTTGATCATTGCTAGCTTCATGACCGTTCCGTTTGCTCTCTTCTCGCTCTTATTTGCGTATGTTAGCCACCATATATGCTTAGTCGCTGCTGCAACCTCACCACTTTACCCCTTCCTTTCTAGTCTTGATACCCATGGTAATGGGATTGCTGAATACTGGTGGCTCACAGATTATTACAACAATAGTTGCAGGTACAGGTTTTGCGATGATCATGACGCGAGAGCAATGTTTGCTTGTTTTGGAGTTCTTCTTCTGCTTCTTCTTCGATCAGGGGATAGGTTCCAGGTCGGCAGCCTGGGCTAGCAGGGTGGATGTCGTTTGAGTTTCTGTATGTGTTTCATCCGTAGTCGGATGGTGCTCTTATGTAATATGATGTTGTATTCATGTGGCATTGTATGCCTTTTGTATGTATCCCCATCTATTATGTAATGTTGATGTAATGATATCCACCTTGCAAAAGCGTTTCAATATGCGGGTCTATCCTTGGTGGGACCTTCGAGTTCTTTTGGATAAGGTCGCATATTGGGCGTGACAAGTTGGTATCAGAGCCTCAACCGACCATAGGAGCCCCCTTGATTGTTGGCCGTTGTTGAGTCTAGAAGAAAAATGTTTTGAGTCTTAGGATTATATATATCGGAGAGTAGGATTCTTGTTACTCCTCAGCCCCCTTCGTCGCTCTAGTGAGGACTCTTGACGTAGATGTTTTATCTTTCCTCTCCTCAATTTTTTCTCAAAAAATTTTAGGATCTCGCTGGTATCTTGGGATCGTTCCGATATTCTTATGACGAGAACATTGTTCTTGGTGCCTCCTGACATTTAGGGGTTGTGGCAGTGTCTCGGGGAGTTGAGCTCCGAGGTGTTGTCGTCATAATTTTATCATTGCAGTTCTGGAATACCTGAGTTTTGCCGACATCAAAAATCTCTTTTATGCAGTTGTTGGTGAGATAACCTCGACGCCACCCAGTACTGGGGAGTTCGGGAGTGTTGACATAGCTTGTATAACGGATGCTTTTCGAAGGTTGAGGTACACGATTTCCGAAGGTTTCTTGGTTATGTGTTGACGGATGGATACAGCTGGATGTAGGGATTGTTAGTTTGGGTGAGATATATTGCTTCCCCTGTATCCCCAACACCAGATTGCATAACCAGAAATTTTCGGGAGTTTTATATGTGGGAATTCAAGTAGCTCCTAGGATATCTTTCCGACAGATGCATGATTTGGGATTGGGTAAATCTCTATCATATGTATTTGTTCCGGCTTATTCTGCAAGCCAAATACTTTGTTTTGTTTTATTTGTGGTATTCGAGTTGCTTCGAAGTCAAATGTTGAATCCATACCTTTCCTAAACGGTGTTCTCATATTGCTATGTGAATACTAATCCTTTTTGATCATTGAGGTTGTCATGTTAATTCTTTTCCAGCCGGTGCGCTTCTCTTTGAGATGATCCCATCATTCTCCCCATCCGCAAGATCAATTCTAAGTTTTCTCAGTGGTGTTTGTTTCATTCATCCCAAGTTGTCTTTGTTTTTCCCCACCCTCCCACCCTTTTCTGCAAGGACTCATTTATTTTAATCAAGTATCCATTTATTCATGTGAAGTCACTTCACTCTTTTCAATCAATGTTCTGATCCGGTGATCCCTCGTGAAGATGCTCACGAGCTTCAAGTTCATCATCCTCCGTTCTTTTTTGCTTCTCCGGTGGATCCAATTCAAGCTTTCAGTGTTGATCCTATTCCTTTCCTCGTGTCAAATGCTCTCTCATGTCGGTGCACCTCTCAATCACTCACCTCTTGCTATTCATTTGTTCCAGAGTGTTGAAGATATCTCTGAAGATTTGTGTTTCCATTCTTAATCCATTCAAGCTATTTGGAGATTGTTATATCATTCAAGCCATTTAATTCAACCGGTGCAATCTCTCTTTAAAATCATTTCAACGGTGTTCCTTTTCAGTGGGCCCTAACCCACAGGTCTTTTCCTAGGATCTTACCTGACTCTTCTAATTTTCCCGGAGCTATTCCCAAATTCTTTTCGAAATTTGACGTAAGAATGAATTTCATCAGTCATATGCCTTTGTCCAAGATCTTCCAAATTATTTCATCGTTGGTTCATCATTTCTATTCTTGTTTCTTCCGGAGTGTCTCAACAATTGGATGGTGTTTCTCCTCGTCATTTCTCGGATTTTGAAGACCGAAGAAGAGTTCCTCTTAAATCCTTACCCGTTCTTCCAAAGATGCGTAGTTCAAGTTTGATGCCATCCTCTCATAATTGTTTTCGATTGTGGGAATTCTTTTCACCCATCCAGAGCAATTCAGGATTCTGTTCAGTTTGATTCTCTGGAGGCCATCATGTCATAATTCTTCATTCTCAGCGTGTAGCTACCGTTCTCCAAATCTTACCGGTGCATCGTTCAAATATCCTCTAATCAATTCGTGTTCTCTTGTATTTTTCATGTATCTAAATCCCCTCAAGTATCTTCATTCGTTTTCCAATTCTTCCCGGTGAATCGTGCCTTTGCTACGTTCATTCTCAATTCTTACGGTGGTTCGTTCAGGATTTCTCTTCCTCCGTTATCATATCAAATATTTGTTGTTTCCAAATCCCATCGGTGGTTCCATCAATACCTTCTGAAGTTTGCGCTATATCTCTATCTGTAATCATTTTTCAATGAGAATAAGTAGTATGTCAAATCCATTGCTTGTCATCAATTTAATTGATGAAGGATAAGCATACAATAAATCTTATTCCTATTTCCTCGAGGTCATTCAATTCTTTTCTTCCGGAGATTATTCACGATGAATAAATTCTTGATTACAGGTGATTCATCTTTCTTTCCGGAGTTGGTCATCATATCACATTCTCGGTTCGAGAGGCTTCATCTTTCTTTTCGGAGTTCCAAGGTCTCTCAATTATCTCGTCGCGAAGCTCCATCTAAATCATTGCAAGGATTCACCTTGTGTTTTCAACTTCTCTTTCTTTTTATCATCCTTTTATTACCGGAGTTCTTCATGGAGGTTCTACATGGTGGTTCATCAAGGATTCCCTTCATTCTTCAATTGTTCTTCAAGATTTCTCTCGAAGTTATGACCCGCCAAGCTATACTCTAAAATAAACATGGTGCTCAACACATGTTTTGTTTTGAGGAGCTCAAGTATTCTTCATCTTGCATTCCAAAGTGCAATTCTTTCTACCTTATCTTTTGAGGTGGTGTTATGTCACTCTTGAAAATTTCCCTCATGTTTCATGATTCATATGTTGTCAAGAATGAGGTATTTTAAATCCATCATTTTCTCTTCGTTCAAGAGATCTTTTTGACCAATCAACTTCTTCGTTGGAGTTATCTTGTGTCAGATTTCACCTAAAGCCTTTCCTTAAGGGTTGTTGCTATTTGTGGTGATTATGCATGACCCAAGCTTGCTCTTTATCATCTTGGTGGAAGAAGTTTTCATCTTTTTGGTGCTCTCAATCAAATCAATGGTTTCCATCGATGGCCGGTTGTCACCTCATCATTTTGAGATGTTTGCCATAAGCCTGCAACAAGCTTGTGCTTTTCGTTGTTGATTTTGCAACAACTCCGTTCAATTCTTCTTTGCAAGGATGCTTTCCAAGCTCATTTGTGGCAGAAGTTGGCATTTTCTTCTCCATTCTTTTATTTCAATGATCTATCTTCTATTCTTTCTTCTGGAGGCATTATGATGTTGCTCTCTTCACTCATCATCTCCAATTGTGAGGATCCTGTTCTTTTCTTGCTTATCCATTTAACCGGAGTGTTGTATCATCTCTTCAATATCTTTTCATCTCATCAAGTTTTCTTCTCTTTTCTACCGGAGTGCTGTCCAAATTCTGTCATTCTTGTTCCTTGGCTATCTCATTATACCGAGGTGGTCATATTCTTTTCGTTCATGAAACTCTTATTTCCATGTCTTTCAACCTTCAAGTTCTCGTAATACTCCTTGTTCCTCTTTTCTAACGGATTGTTTGCAATCTCGTTCATCTCTATTGTACTCTTTCTTTTAAATTGCTCAACCTCTCAAGGTTCGTGGTTTCACTCATTCGTCAAAGAAGCAACTTAGTTTTACCTCTTCTCTTCCTCTTCCTTTTCTCTCTGGCGCCATCCTAGATCTCGGGACGAGATCCTCTCGTAGTGGTGGAGTGTTGTAACACCCCGAGACCGACGCTCCAGAAGACTTCCAGCTATTGCGAGTTTCGCCTTGTGTTTCTTTTGTGCTTGCTCTTTTATTTTTGCATTGCATCATGTCATCATGCCTTCATGTCATTAACCTTTGCATCTCAACTCAACTAAATAAATTGCATAGATCTTTTGATCTATTTAAATCGAGGGAATTCACATGGTGATTTCTCTTTATAACATATCCTCCTCATATTTATGGAGCTATATTAAATATTTCTTTAATTTGGAAATCACCATAACACACTTGCAAATTATCCCAATGCCTTTGTTATCTTAATTCTTGGTCTCCAACCTTGCCATATATTCTTTCATCACATTCCAGAGCTCCACCAAAAATCCGAACATTTTTGGACCTTCCCAACCCTCACTTCCTATTCAAATCATTTGAATTTAAATCAAATGGGTTTGAATTTAAATCTTTCAATCATGGCCTTTTCTATTTTTTCGGAACAAGCACATTTTTGTGAGTCCGAGAAATTTATCCCCATGTCCAACTTCTTCCCCTAACCTCTCTTTCTTTTATTTCTCATCTCTGTTTTATTTTTATTTTTTTTAGAGTGAGAGAGAGCCCAGCAGGCCATCTAGGTCCATCCGCAGCCCAGCTCCTCCATGGCCCAAGGCCCAGCCGGCCCCTGCCTATCTAACCCTAGCCCCGACCCCCTCATCTCGATCTCTCCCTCTGGCCGCCGCCTCCTGCTCGATCCCCATCTACGCTCGATCCCCTCTCCCTTCCCTCATTCACTCGCCTCCCTCTCCTCCCTCACGCACACCCGCATCGCTCCAGGGAGAGGAGTTCCTCGCGCTCCGCCCTCGCCAGAGAAGAGAACCAGGCCGGAGCCCCGTCGGCCTCCTCGCCGCCGTCGCGCCCCCTTCCATCAGCAGCCAGGCCTCTGTTCTGCCTCGTCCCAGCTCCTTCCTCTCCTCCGCGTTCGCCCCGCTCAAGCATCTCTGCCGGAGCACGTCTGCTGAGCTCCGTCGCGCCCCCTCGTTGGCCCTCCTCCGCGCCTGGCCTCCCGCGCCGCCACTGGAGGCCTACTCCGGCGCCCCCTGCCTCGCGTCGCCATCTGCTTTTCGTCTACGCCGCGACCACCACTGCCTGTGCACGCCTCTGGATTCGTCCAAGTCCGATGATGTTTTTGTACAACTATGTTGCGGAGACCAAGACCACCAAGTCCGCACGGGAGCCCAAACGACTACTTCCACAATGATGCGAGTACAAGTACCCTCTTCGTAGTTTTCGCCAAGTAACGCGACGCCCGGAGCCCTCGGATCCATCAAGTCCAACAACGACTGTGTACAACTACCGACGACGCCGAACAGCTACGGGTTGTGTACGACTACTTCCACTACGGCCCGTGTACCACTACTTCCTTCGGCTAACACGTTCCACTCCGAATGCACGCTTCGAAGGTATAACCGCCGAGACGACCTTCTGAGCACGAATGCATGTTGTATGAGATGCTCGAGTTTTGCACCGTGATCGAATTGTCCTTGCGATGCCCCTCTTTTGCCATGCCACCGACACGTGGGAACCCGGTATCCGGGATCACCCCACCATCTTTTGCATGACACACTCATCCGCACACTTCTCTCTTGCATCGGTATCTCAATCGAGTTACCGGGACCGGAATGTTGCCGTGGCACCATTTCCGTTTCGCCGCTGTGGCACCCTTTTTGTTCTGACATGGTGAACAAATGCTTCATAACATGCTCATGTCAACATTTTCATAAAATTGCTTAAAACTTGCATATGTCATCCGCATCATGATAACAACAATTAAAATGTTTAAAATTGTTGTTTGCGTTAACTTGCTAAATAACATATGGAGATTTTCTAGAATTGTTGTTCGTTGTCCGGCCTCATTTAAACTTGCCTAGATAGGTATTTTTATTATGCTTCACCTCTTGCCATGTTTAACAACATTTAATATTGTTTGGTAGCTTAAACGAGATTGAACTAAATATGTCAATGTGGTGTTTTGTCAATATGCAACTCGTTGCATATTGAGCTCCACTTAACTTGTAGTATTGTTTGTTGCACTTTGCCATGCCATGCCTCATTAAACAGGACATGCATCATACTTAATTGTGCATCATTCCATGTCTTTGTGATGGTTGTTTACCATATTGTTTGCTTCTTTCCGGTGTTGCTTCTTAGTTCCGGTAATGTTGCGATTGTGAGGATTCGTTCAACTACTCCCGTTCGTCTTCTTCATGGACTCGTTCTTCTTCTTAGCGGGATTTCAGGCAAGATGACCACTACCCTGGATCTCACTACTATCATTGCTATGCTAGTTGCTTCGTTCTATCGCTTTGCCGTGCTACCTATCTTTTGTTGCTCAAGCCTCACCAATTGCCATGTCAGCCTCTAACCTTTTCACCCTTCCTAGCAAACCGTTGCTTGGCTATGTTACCGCTTTGCTCAGCCCCTCTTATAGCGTTGCTAGTTGCAGGTGAAGTTGAAGGTTGCTCCATGGTGGACAGGATTATGTTGGGATATCACAATATCTCTAATTTAATTAATGCATCTATATACTTGGTAAAGGGTGGAAGGCTCGGCCTTATGCCTGGTGTTTTGTTCCACTCTTGCCACCCTAGTTTCCATCATACCGGTGTTATGTTCCCGGATTTTGCATTCCTAACGCGGTCGGGTGATTTATGGGACCCCCTTGACAGTTCGCTTTGAATAAAACTTCTCCCGCAAGGCCCAACCTTGGTTTTACCATTTGCCTCACCTATCCCTTTTTCCCTTGGGTTTCCGGAGCCCGAGGGTCATCTTTATTTCACCCCCCCGGGCCAGTGCTCCTTCGAGTGTTGGTCCAACCTGAGCGATGTCCGGCGTCCCCTGGGCAACCAGGGTCTATGCCAACCCGACGTATGGCTCATCCGGTGTGCCCTGAGAACGAGATATGTGCAGCTCCTATCGGGATTTGTCGGCACATCGGGCGGCTTTGCTGGTCTTGTTTTACCATTGTCGAAATGTCTTGTAAACCGGGATTCCGAGACTGATCGGGTCTTCCTGGGAGAAGGTATATCCTTCGTTGATCGCAAGAGCTTATCATGGGCTAAGTTGGGACACCCCTGCAGGGTATTATCTTTCGAAAGTCGTGCCCATGGTTATGTGGCAGATGGGAAATTGTTAATGTCCGGTTGTAGATAACTTGACACCAGATTCGAATTAAAACGCATCAACCGCGTGTGTAGCCGTGATGGTCTCTTTTCAGCGGAGTCCGGAAAGTGAACACGGTTTTGGGTTATGTTTGACGTAAGTAGGAGTTCAGGATCACTTCTTGATCATTGCTAGCTTCACAACCGTTCCGTTTGCTCTATTCTCGCTCTTATTTGCGTATGTTAGCCACCATATATGCTTAGTCGCTGCTGCAACCTCACCACTTTACCCCTTCCTTTCCCTTTAAGCTTTGCTAGTCTTGATACCCATGGTAATGGGATTGCTGAGTCCTCGTGGCTCACAGATTACTACAACAACAGTTTCAGGTACAGGTTTTGCGATGATCATGACGCGAGAGCGATGTTTACTTGTTTTGGAGTTCTTCTTCTGCTTCTTCTTCGATCAGGGGATAGGTTCCAGGTCGGCAGCCTGGGCTAGCAGGGTGGATGTCGTTTGAGTTTCTGTTTGTGTTTCATCCGTAGTCGGATGGTGCTCTTATGTAAGATGATGTTGTATTCATGTGGCATTGTATGCCTTTTGTATGTATCCCCATCTATTATGTAACGTTGATGTAATGATATCCACCTTGCAAAAGCGTTTCAATATGCGGGTCTATCCTTGGTGGGACCTTCGAGTTCTTTTGGATAGGGTCGCATATTGGGCGTGACAATGCCCATATTGGTTCCTACATATTCTACGAAGAACTTTATCGGTCGAACCACGATGTCAAGCATTCAATTAATCCCATATGTACTTCCCTTTGTCTATCAGTATGTTACTTGCCCGAGATTCGATCGTCGTTATCTCCATACCTAGTTAAATCTCGTTACCGGCAAGTCTCTTTACTCGTATCGTAATACAAGGTCCCGTGACTAACTCCTTAGTCACATTTATTGCAAGCTTCTTGTCATGTTGTATTACCGAGAGGGCCCAGAGATAGCTCTCTGTCACACGGAGTGACATATCCCTGTCTTGATCCATGCCAACTCAACAGACACCCTCAGACATGCCAACTCAACATACCACTCAAGTTATGTTGCAACGTTTGGTACACGCAATGTTCTCCTCTGGTGTCAGTGAGTTGCATGATCTCATGGTCATAGGAACATATACTTGACATGCAGAAAACGATAGCAATAAACTTGACACGATCACATGCTATGTTTATAGTTTGGGTCATGTCCATCACATCATTCTCCTAATGATGTGATCCCGTTATCAAATGACAACTCATGTCCATGGCTAGGAAACCATAACCATCTTTGATCAACGAGCTAGTCCGGTAGAGGCTTACTAGGGACACGTTGTTGTCTATGTATCCACACATGTATTTGAGTTTCCGATCAATACAATTCTAGCATGGATAATAAATGATTATCATGAACAGGGAAATATGATAACAGCTAATTTATTATTGCCTCTAGGGCATATTTCCAACAGCCAAAACATCGCGGAAGTTTTTCCGTGCACCTGACTCCTCCATCGCCTCCTCCGCCTCCGCCCGTATTCGTAGGTGTCAGTGTCGATAGCTTGGACATAGACAGGATGCCCACTGTGGCACCCTTCTTCTTGGGTGATGAAGAAGCTGACGTGCGGACTACTAGATCAGGTTCACGCAATCGATCACCCTGCCTGGCATGCCAAAGATGTTGTGTGTACAATGACCTATGGGACCCGCAAAGGCCCCTTTGAAGTCCAGCTGGGGAGATCAATAAGCACAAAGGGCAGAACTAGCAAAACACATGAGGATTTACCCAAGTTCGGGCCGGTGTGAAGCATAAAACCCTACTCCTTCTTTGATTATATTTGATGTGGAGTTCAAGTATAAGGAGCGCAGCTTGCCAGCAAGGTGCGCAAGAAATGCAGCTACATGTGTAATGCACAAAGTGTCGACCTTTGTAAAGGTAGCTCGGGCCCTTCTTTTATAGTTGAAGGGGTCACCACAGTGACAAAACAGTCTTTACACAAGGTAAATAGTGGCTATAGTGTCAAATATCTAACTCTTACGGGTTAAGACAAATGCATTAAATGCATCGTCAGGTGTCGTGCTGGTGAGGCATTCTAGCAAGGGTTGTCTCCCTTCTGTGCCGTTCACCCAGCTACCTCTTATTATCTTGACACGCCTTCAGGACGGGTGTCACTAAAGCTATATTTTTGGCGGTGATCTGACATGTGACGAGACAAGCTTCACCAAACCACCTGGCCGCTTGACACCTACTTGACAAGCGACTAGCGTATCGCTGAGGCGGAGCCGTGGACAAGTAGTGGGAGCTTGCCGGCACTGAGCTTGTCGGGTCTTCGCTTGCCATCAAGTAGATTGTCGGCAACCAAAGTCTTGATCTTCAGTACTAAGCTAGCACTTCTCGATGACTTGTCTTGAGGTCTTCTTCAGGTTGTAAGTCTTGAGTCTTGTTTGTGGTAGTCCTTCGGCAAGCCCTGCCGTCGGGAAGGCTACAACTACCTATGCACAAGTCAGGGCACTAAGACACCCATGTCTTAGTAAACCGATAATATTCAAGGCAATGATCATGTATATAGGCATCATGTGCGAGACATGTAGACCAACTCCTGCCTGCATCTACTACTATTACTCAACTCATCGACCCCTATCCAGCACGCATGTAGGGTATTAAGTGTAAAACAGAGTAACACCTTAAGCAAGATGACATGATGTTGACAAAGTAAACCTAATCAATATGAATAAACCCCATCGTTTTACCCTTAATGGAAACAATGCAAATACGTGTCTTGTACCTACTTTGTCACTGGGATGGAGCACCACAAGATTGAACCCATCAGCACCTCCCCCACCGAAGATAAAACAATCTAGTTGGCCAAACCAAACGAATAGATTAGAGAGAAATAGAAAGCTATAACAATCATGCCTAATAAAGTACAGCAAAGACTCCATTAATATTCATAAATATCCAGTTCATAAACCCACAATTCATCCGATCCCAACAAACACACCGCAAAAGAAGATTACATCGAATAGAACTCCAAGAACATCAAGGAGAACATTGTATTGAATATTAAAGAGAGAGAAGAAGCCATCTAGCTACAAGCTATGGACCCGTAGGTCTGTGGTGAACTACTCATGCATCATCGGAAAGCAGCAAGGATGATGTAGATGTTGGAAATATGCCCTAGAGGCAATAATAAAAGTATTATTATATTTCCTTGTTCATGATAATTGTCTTTTATTCATGCTATAACTGTATTATCCGGAAATCGTAATACACGTGTGAATACATAGACCACAATATGTCCCTAGTGAGCCTCTAGTTGACTAGCTCGTTGTGATCAACAGATAGTCATGGTTTCCTGGCTATGGACATTGGATGTCTTGATAACGGGATCACATCATTAGGAGAATGATGTGATGGACAAGACCCAATCCTAAGCATAGCACAAGATCGTGTAGTTCGTTTGCTAGAGCTTTTCCAATGTCAAGTATCTCTTCCTTAGACCATGAGATCGTGTAACTCCCGGATACCGTAGGAGTGCTTTGGGTGTATCAAACGTCACAACGTAACTGGGTGACTATAAAGGTGCACTACAGGTATCTCTGAAAGTGTATGTTGGGTTGACACGGATCGAGACTGGGATTTGTCACTCCGTATGACGGAGAGGTATCTCTGGGCCCACTCGGTAATGCATCATCATAATGAGCTCAAAGTGACCAAGTGGTTGATCACGGGATCATGCATTACGGTACGAGTAAAGTGACTTGCCGCTAACGAGACTGAACAAGGTATTGGGATACCGACGATCGAGTCTCGGGCAAGTAACGTACCGATTGACAAAGGGAATTGTATACGGGGTTGTTTAATCCTCAACATCGTGGTTCAACCGATGAAATCATCGTGGAACATGCGGGAGCCAACATGGGTATCCAGATCCCGCTGTTGGTTATTGACCGGAGAGTCGTCTCGGTCATGTCTGCATGTCTCCCGAACCCGTAGGGTCTACACACTTAAGGTTCGATGACGCTAGGGTTGTATGAATATGAGTATGCAGCACACCGAATGTTGTTCGGAGTCCCGGATGAGATCCCGGACGTCACGAGGAGTTTTGGAATGGTCCGGAGGTAAAGAATTATATATAGGAAGTGGTATTTCGGCCATCGGGAAAGTTTCGGGGTCACCCGGTAATGTACCGGGACCACCGGAAGGGTCCCGGGGGTCCACCGGGTGGGGCCACCCATCCCGGAGGGCCCCATGGGCTGAAGTGGGAGGGGAACCAGCCCATAGTGGGCTGGTGCACCCCCCCTAGGCCCACCCCCTGCACCTAGGGTTGAAACCCTAGGGTGGGGGGGCGCACCACATGCCTTGGGGGGCAAGTTTCCCCCCCTGGCCGCCGCCCCCTTGGGAGATTGGATCTCCCAGGGCCGGCGCCCCCCCCCCCTGGGGGCCTATATAAAGGAGGGCAAGGGGGAGGGCAGCCGCACCCTGTGCATTGGCACCTCCCTCCACCTGCTACACCTCGTCCTCCTCCCGTAGTTGCTTGGCGAAGCCCTGCTGGAGTTTTGCTGCATCCACCACCACACCGTCGTGCTGCTAGATCGTCATCAACCTCTCCTTCCCCCTTGCTGGATCAAGAAGGAGGAGACGTCTCCTGTCCCGTACGTGTGTTGAACGCGGAGGTGCTGTCCGTTCAGCACTTGGTCATCGGTGATCTGAATCACGGCGAGTACGACTCCATCATCACCATCCCCTTGAACGCTTCCGCACGTGATCTACAAGTGGTATGTAGATGCAAACTCACTCCCTTGACTCGTTGCTTAGATGAACTCATAGATGGATCTTGGTGAAACCGTAGGAAAATTTTTAATTTTCTGCAACGTTCCCCAACAGTGGTATCAAGCTAGGTCTATGCGTAGTTCTCTATTGCACGAGTAGAACACAATTTTGTTGTGGGCGTGGATCTTGTCAACTTGCTTGCCACTACTATTCTTTTCTTGCTTCAGCGGTATTGCGGGATGAAGCGGCCCAGACCAACCTTACACGTACGCTTACGTGAGACCGGTTCCACCGACTGACATGCACTAGTTGCATAAGGTGGCTGGCGGGTGTCTATCTCTCCCACTTTAGTTGGAGCAGATTCGATGAAAAGGGTCCTTATGAAGGGTAAATAGAAGTTGACAAAATCACTTGTGGTTATTCGTAGGTAAGAAAACGTTCTTGCTAGAACCCAATTACAGCCACGTAAAAGATGCAACAACAATTAGAGGACGTCTAACTTGTTTTTGCAGCGATTGTTCATGTGATGTGATATGGCCAGAAGTTGTGATGAATGATGAATGATATATTGTGATGTATGAGATCATGTTCTTGTAATAGGAATCACGACTTGCATGTCGATGAGTATGACAACCGGTAGGAGCCATAGGAGTTGTCTTTATTTTTTGTATGACCTGCGTGTCATTGAAGAACGCCATGTAAATTACTTTACTTTATTGCTAAACGCGTTAGCCATAGAAGTAGAAATAATCGTTGGCATGACAACTTCATGAAGACACGATGATGGAGATCATGATGATGGAGATCATGATGATGGAGATCATGGTGTCATGCCGGTGACAAGATGATCATGGAGCCCCGAAGATGGAGATCAATGGAGCTATATGATATTGGCCATATCATGTCACTACTATATAATTGCATGTGATGTTTATTATGTTTATGCATCTTGTTTACTTAGAACGACGGTAGTAAATAAGATGATCCCTTACAAAAATTTCAAGAAGTGTTCTCCCCTAACTGTGCACCGTTGCTACAGTTCGTCGTTTCGAAGCACCACGTGATGATCGGGTGTGATAGATCCTTACGTTCACATACAACGGGTGTAAGACAGTTTTACACATGCAAAACACTTAGGGTTAACTTGACGAGCCTAGCATGTACAGACATGGCCTCGGAACATGGAGACCGAAAGGTCGAACACGAGTCGTATGGAAGATACGATCAACATAAAGATGTTCACCGACGATGACTAGTCCGTCTCACGTGATGATCGGACATGGCCTAGTCGACTCAGATCGTGTAACACTTAGATGACTAGAGGGATGTCTAATCTGAGTGGGAGTTCATTGAATAATTTGATTAGATGAACTTAATTATCATGAACTTAGTCTAAAACCTTTGAAAATATGTCTTGTAGATCAAATGGCCAACGCTCATGTCAACATGAACTTCAACGCGTTCCTAGAGAAAACCTAGCTGAAAGATGATGGCAGCAACTATACGGACTGGGTCCGGAACCTGAGGATCATCTTCATAGCTGCCAGGAAACAATATGTCCTAGAAGGACCGCTAGGTGACGCTCCCGTCCCAGAGAACCAAGCCGTTATGAACGCTTGGCAGTCTCGTGCTGATGATTACTCCCTCGTTCAGTGCGGCATGCTTTACAGCTTAGAACCGGGGCTCCAAAAGCGTTTTGAGCATCACGGAGCATATGAGATGTTCGAAGAGCTGAAACTAGTTTTCCAAGCTCATGCCCGGGTCGAGAGATATGATGTCTCCGACAAGTTCTATAGTTGTAAGATGGAGGAAAACAGTTCTGTCAGTGAGCACATACACAAAATGTTTGGGTTGCACAACCGTATGACCCAGCTGAACATTAACCTCCCTGATGAGGCGGTCATTGACAGAATCCTTCAGTCGCTCCCACCAAGCTACAAGAGCTTTGTGATGAACTACAATATGCAGGGGATGGTGAAGACCATTCCTGAAGTATTTTCAATGCTGAAGACAGCAGAGGTTGAAATCAAGAAAGAACATCAAGTGTTGATGGTCAATAAGACCACTAAGTTCAAGAAGGGCAAGGGCAAGAAGAACTTCAAGAAGGACGGCAAGGATGTTGCCGCGCCCGGTAAGCCAGTTACCGAGAAGAAGTCAAAGAATGGACCCAAGCCTGAGATTGAGTGCTTTTATTGCAAGGGGAAGGGTCACTGGAAGCGGAACTGCCCCAAATACTTAGCGGATAAGAAGGCTGGCAACACCAAAGGTATATTTGATATACATGTAATTGATGTGTACCTTACCAGTACTCGTAGTAATTCCTGGGTATTTGATACCGGTGTCGTTGCTCATATTTGTAACTCACAGCAGGAGCTGCGGAATAAACAGAGACTGGCGAAGGACGAGGTGACGATGCGCATCGGGAATGGTTCCAGAGTCGATGTGATCGCCGTCCGCACGCTGCCTCTACATTTACCTATGGGATTAGTTATAAACCTTAATAATTGTTATTTGGTGCCAAGTTTGAGCATGAACATTGTATCTAGATCTCGTTTGATACGAGATGGCTACTCATTTAAATCCGAGAATAATGGTTGTTCTATTTATATGAGAGATATGTTTTATGGTCATGCCCCTATGGTCAATGGTTTATTCTTAATGAATCTCGAGCATAATATTACACATGTTCATAGTGTGAATGCCAAAAGATGTAAAGTTGATAACGATAGTCCCACATACTTGTGGCACTGCCGCCTTGGTCACATTGGTGTCAAGCGCATGAAGAAGCTCCATGCTGATGGACTTTTAGAGTCTCTCGATTATGAATCATTCGACACATGCGAACCATGCCTCATGGGCAAAATGACCAAGACTCCGTTCTTCGGAACAATGGAGCGAGCAACCAACTTGTTGGAAATCATACATACCGATGTGTGCGGTCCAATGAGCGTTGAGGCTCGTGGAGGATATCGTTATGTTCTCACTCTCACTGATGACTTGAGTAGATATGGATATGTCTACTTAATGAAACACAAATCTGAAACCTTTGAAAAGTTCAAGGAATTTCAGAATGAGGTAGAGAATCAACATGACAGAAAGATAAAGTTCCTACGATCAGATCGTGGAGGAGAATACTTAAGTCACGAATTTGGTACACACTTAAGGAAATGTGGAATCGTTTCACAACTCACGCCGCCTGGAACACCTCAGCGTAACGGTGTGTCTGAACGTCATAATCGCACTCTATTGGATATGGTGCGGTCTATGATGTCTCTTACCGATTTACCGCTATCATTTTGGGGATACGCTCTAGAGACAGCTACATTCACTTTAAATAGGGCATCGTCTAAATCCGTTGAGACGACACCGTATGAATTATGGTTTGGGAAGAAACCTAAGTTGTCGTTTCTAAAAGTTTGGGGATGCGATGCTTATGTCAAGAAACTTCAACCTGAAAAGCTCGAACCCAAGTCGGAAAAATGCGTCTTCATAGGATACCCTAAAGAAACCGTTGGGTATACCTTCTACTTAAGATCCGAGGGCAAGATCTTTGTTGCCAAGAACGGATGCATTCTAGAAAAAGAGTTTCTCTCGAAAGAAGTAAGTGGGAGGAAGGAAAGTAGAACTCGATGAAGTACTACCTCTCGAACGGGAAAGTGGTGCAGCACAGGAAAATGTTCCTGTGATGCCTACACCAACCGAAGAGGAAAATAATGATGATGATCAAGGTACTTCGGATCAAGTTGCTACTGAACTTCGTAGGTCCACAAGGACACGTTCCGCACCAGAGTGGTACGGCAACCCTGTCCTGGAAAACATGTTGTTAGACAACGGTGAACCTTCGAACTATGAAGAAGCAATGGCGGGCCCAGATTCCAACAAATGGCTTGAAGCCATGAAATCTGAGATAGAATCCATGTATGAAAACAAAGTATGGACTTTGACAGACTTGCCCGATGATCGGCGAGCGATAGAAAACAAATGGATCTTTAAGAAGAAGATGGACGCGGATGGAAATGTTACCATCTATAAAGCTCGACTTGTCGCTAAGGGTTATCGACAACTTCAAGGGATTGACTACGATGAGACATTCTCTCCCGTAGCGAAGCTGAAGTCCGTCCGAATCATGTTAGCAATTGCCGCATACTATGATTATGAGATATGGCAGATGGACGTCAAAACGGCATTCCTTAACGGACATCTTAAGGAAGAGATGTATATGATGCAGCCGGAAGGTTTTGTCGATCCTAAGAACGCTAACAAAGTTTGCAAGCTCCAGTGATCCATTTATGGGCTGGTGCAAGCATGTCGGAGTTGGAACATTCGCTTTGATGAGATGATCAAAGCGTTTGGGTTTATGCAGACTTATGGAGAAGCCTGCGTTTACAAGAAAGTGAGTGGGAGCTCTGTAGCATTTCTCATATTATATGTAGATGACATACTCCTGATGGGAAATGAAATAGAACTTCTGGACAGCATTAAGGCCTACTTGAATAAGTGTTTTTCAATGAAGGACCTTGGAGAAGCTGCTTATATATTAGGCATCAATATCTATAGAGATAGATCGAGACGCCTCATAGGTCTTTCACAAAGCACATACCTTGATAAGATTTTGAAGAAGTTCAAAATGGATCAGTCCAAGAAGGGGTTCTTGCCTGTGTTGCAAGGTGTGAGATTGAGCTCGGCTCAATCCCCGACCACGGCAAAAGATAAAGAAGAGATGAGTGTCATCCCCTATGCTTAAGCCATAGGATCTATTATGTATGCCATGCCGTGTACCAGACCTGATGTAAACCTTGCCGTAAGTTTGGTAGGAAGGTACCAAAGTAATCCCGGCAAGGAACACTGGACAGCGGTCAAGAATATCCTGAAGTACCTGAAAAGGACAAAGGACATGTTTCTCGTTTATGGAGGTGACGAAGAGCTCGTCGTAAAGGGTTACGTCGATGCTAGCTTCGACACAGATCTGGATGACTCTAAGTCACAAACCAGATACGTGTATATGTTGAATGGTGGAGCAGTAAGCTGGTGCAGCTGCAAGCAGAGCATCATGGCGGGATCTACATGTGAAGCGGAGTACATGGCAGCCTCGGAGGCAGCGCATGAAGCAATTTGGGTGAAGGAGTTCATCACCGACTCTTCTATGACAACACTGGAGCTATTGCCCTTGCCAAGGAGCCCAGGTTTCACAAGAAGACCAGGCACATCAAGCGTCGCTTCAACTCCATCCGTGAAAATGTTCAAGATGGAGACATAGAAATTTGCAAAGTACATACGGATCTGAATGTCGCAGATCCGTTGACTAAACCTCTCTCGCGAGCAAAACATGATCAACACTAGAACTCTATGGGTGTTCGATTCATCACAATGTAACTAGATTATTGACTCTAGTGCAAGTGGGAGACTGTTGGAAATATGCCCTAGAGGCAATAATAAAAGTATTATTATATTTCCTTGTTCATGATAATTGTCTTTTATTCATGCTATAACTGTATTATCTGGAAATCGTAATACACGTGTGAATACATAGACCACAATATGTCCCTAGTGAGCCTCTAGTTGACTAGCTCGTAGTGATCAACAGATAGTCATGGTTTCCTGGCTATGGACATTGGATGTCATTGATAACGGGATCACATCATTAGGAGAATGATGTGATGGACAAGACCCAATCCTAAGCATAGCACAAGATCGTGTAGTTCGTTTGCTAGAGCTTTTCCAATGTCAAGTATCTCTTCCTTAGACCATGAGATCGTGTAACTCCCGGATACCATAGGAGTGCTTTGGGTGTATCAAACGTCACAACATAACTGGGTGACTATAAAGGTGCACTACAGGTATCTCTGAAAGTGTCTGTTGGGTTGACACGGATCGAGACTGGGATTTGTCACTCCGTATGACGGAGAGGTATCTCTAGGACCACTCGGTAATGCATCATCATAATGAGCTCAAAGTGACCAAGTGGTTGATCACGGGATCATGCATTATGGTACGAGTAAAGTGACTTGCCGGTAACGAGACTGAACAAGGTATTGGGATACCGACGATCGAGTCTCGGGCAAGTAACATACCGATTGACAAAGGGAATTGTATACGGGGTTGTTTAATCCTCGACATCGTGGTTCAACCGATGAAATCATCGTGGAACATGTGGGAGCCAACATGGGTATCCAGATCCCGCTGTTGGTTATTGACCGGAGAGTCGTCTCGGTCATGTCTGCATGTCTCCCGAATCCGTAGGGTCTACACACTTAAGGTTCGGTGACGCTAGGGTTGTATGAATATGAGTATGCAGCATACCGAATGTTGTTCGGAGTCCCAGATGAGATCCTGGACGTCACGAGGAGTTTCGGAATGGTCCGGAGGTAAAGAATTATATATAGGAAGTGGTATTTCGGCCATCGGGAAAGTTTCGGGGTCACCCGGTAATGTACCGGGACCACCGGAAGGGTCCCGGGGGTCCACCGGGTGGGGCCACCCATCCCGGAGGGCCCCATGGGCTGAAGTGGGAGGGGAACCAGCCCATAGTGGGCTGGTGCGCCCCCCTAGGCCCACCCCCTGCGCCTAGCGTTGAAACCCTAGGGTGGGGGCGCACCACATGCCTTGGGGGGCAAGTTTCCTCCCTGGCCGCCGCTACCTTGGGAGATTGGATCTCCCAGGGCCGGCGCCCCCCCCTGGGGGCCTATATAAAGGAGGGCAAGGGGGAGGGCAGCCGCACCCTGTGCATTGGCGCCTCCCTCCCCCTGCTACACCTCGTCCTCCTCTCGTAGTTGCTTGGCGAAGCCCTGCTGGAGTTCTGCTGCATCCACCACCACACCGTCGTGCTGCTGGATCATCATCAACCTCTCCTCCCCCCTTGCTGGATCAAGAAGGAGGAGACGTCTCCCGTCCCGTACGTGTGTTGAACGCGGAGGTGCTGTCCGTTCAGCACTTGGTCATCGGTGATCTGAATCACGGCGAGTACGACTCCATCATCACCATCCCCTTGAACGCTTCCGCACGTGATCTACAAGTGGTATGTAGATGCAAACTCACTCCCTTGACTCGTTGCTTAGATGAACTCATAGATGGATCTTGGTGAAACCGTAGGAAAAATTTTAATTTTCTGCAATGTTCCCCAACAGTAGTAGCCCTCCGTGATTGATTCCCCCTCCGGCATAGTGCCAAAAAAGGCCTTCAGATGGGATCGCGGAAGATTGTGCCAGCAGAAAAGTGTTTTGGGTGGCTCTTGATATATTATGAATATTTGGGAATATATAGAGGCTGAATTAGGTTAAGAGGTGCCACGAGGGGCCCACAAGCTCAGGGGCACCCCCTTGGGGCACGGCTGGGGCGCTTGTCGCTCCCTCCTGACTCTTCTGATCTTCTCCCGAACCTTCGTGGGTCCCTTCCGGTCCATAAAAATCAACTTAAAGTTTCATCGTGTTTGGACTCCATTTGATATTGATTTTCTGGAAAGCCAAAAAACAAGCAAAAAACAACAACTGCCACTGGGCACTAGGTTAATAGGTTAGTCCAAAAAATGATATAAAAAAGCATATAAATGCATATAAAACATCCAAGATTGATACTATAATAGCATGGAACAATCAAAAATTATAGATACGTTTGAGACGTATCACCCGATGCATGGATGAGGGGCCGATGTGGTGTGCACCCCCTAACCAGGACACCGTCGGAAGGGTTGTGTCGATACCATTCATTCATTCGGACTGAAGAATGACAAGACAAGGAAGGGCCAACAGCGAGTAGTGGAAGGTGGGTTGGATTAGCTTGCTAGCTGCTGAAAGTGAAATCTTGCTCTTAAAGAATATTTTTGATATTGATGACAAATCTACATATAGGGGACTAACCTTGTTTGCTAAGTATATACAGAGGCCGTCAGTTCTCTGGTTTTTTCTAATGAGCATCATGATCACATCATATGAGATTTTACTCAAGCAAATTATCAATGAGGAAAGGAGCAAACAAAGATGAAGTATTGTGCTCTTTTATATTTCTTGAGTAATAGGAATCCCGCACTATTAAGAGGGGATCCGAGGTGTAGGTTCAAGACTTGCTCACATTTTGTCCCACAAACAATTTTTCACAATAGACCAAAATCCCTAGCAAAACCCCTTAGCCAAAACCTACCACTTCTCCTAGCCGGTTCATCCGTACGGCTCCCCAGATCAGCCGGACCTTCCTCCGGATCATCCGGATAATAGGCGGTTTTCATCACAGAACAGTGTGGCTGAAGCCGGATCGTCCGTACATTCTTCCGGATCATCCGGGCTGTGCCCCGGATTGTCCGGATCCTATTCCAGATCATCCGGGTAATCTTGCCCTGTTTTTCACAGAACCCAGATTGTTGTAGCCGGATCGTCCAGCCAGGCATCCGGATCATCTGGGATATGTCCGGATCGTCCGGGGTGGCCTCCGGTCTGTCCGGGCTGCTCGCAGCTCTGCTGCTACCATCTACATCCGGGCCTTCAGCCAGAGTAATCCAGACAATGTCCAGATCATCCGAGTGGTGTCCCAGATCATCCGGTCTGGTCAACTTCTGTCCAAACGGCTCAATTCTGGACGTGGTATAAATAGTCCCTTACCTCTTTGAGATAAGGTTGAACACTTCACACAAACACGCCTCAAGAACACCGGTGCTCCCCGTCTCTTGCTCATACACTAAATCCTAGATCCCGGCTTGATTCTTGAGAGTTTCGAAGAGTTGTTCCAATCAAAAGAAAGATCTTATCCCTCTCCTTCTTGTGACCAAAGCAAATCATTGGTTGAGCAAGTCTTCAGTCTTTCCTCTTGGATCTTGTTACTCTTGGAGGTTGGAGACTCCTAGGCGGTAGGAGTCATTCGGTGAGGAATCAACCATTGTGATTACCCCTGGAAAGTTTGTGAGGGTTTGGAGACCACCCCAAGGTCTACCCCTAGTGGTTGAGAAATGCCTTCGTGGTGTTGTCTCAAAGGGAGAATAGGGTGAGCCTTCGTGGCGTTGGTGTGCCTTCGTGGTAACATCCACCTCTCTAACGGTGACGTAGCTTCCCTCCAAGGAAGTGAACATCGGCATACATCCTCGTCTCTCGGAGTTGCGGTTATTCCTAACCCTAACTCTCTGCTTGTGGTTACTTGTCTCTTACTCTTACTTATCTCATATTGTGCTTGTTTCCTTTCATACACGTGTTACTTGCTTAGTACTTAGTACTACTCTTGCAATTGTTAGGCTCACTCTCATATTCTGCATTATTGCCTAAAAATTTCTTAGTAATAATTAAAATTTACAATTGTACCTATTCACCGCCCCTCTAGGTCCATATCGATCCTTTCAATTGCTATCATAGCCTCGTTCTCTATTCTTGTGGCTTAACCGCCCTAGAGCGAGATGAACCCCGATGGGATTCTCCTTGTTGAAGATCTGAAGGATAAAGGCGAGGCTTCTTCTGAAGTCAAGTCCTTTACTTCTGAAGATCTTGAATGGGCCCTTGCTAAGCAAAAGGAGGAGCATGATGCTTCTCTTGAAGCCTTGGTCCAAATGAGATTAGCCACATTGTCCATGGTGCTTGCACCACTCTCGGGTGGTGCGGCTTCGAGGCCAACTGTGCCTGCTACGTCACTTGGTCAACAACCTCCTAGCAATGAACACTCCAGTGTTCCTTGGCTTTACGCAAGGCCGCAGGTTGAGAAACCAAGATATAATCCTCAAGGCAAACCTCCTTTACTTAGTGCCACTTCCTATTTTGCCTTGTGGAGAGTTGCTATGCAGGATCATCTTCGACATGGAAACGATGAGATGCTGGAGATCATGGAGTATGGTTATCATGTGGTTGATCCAAAGAACCCTACACCAAGAGAAATCTATGACAAGAATCTCAATGACACTACAATCATGTGCATAAGGAGAGGTATGGATGACAAGCAAAGGAGACCATTCATACACATCACAAGTGCCAAGGAATTACGGGAAAACATTATAAGATCCAAGACCAGTACCTCCACCCTCCGGAGTGCTCAGTATGAAATTGCCAAGGGGCAATTGCAGAACTTCTGTATGGAGAAAAGTGAAACTCCCAATCAACTTCTTGAGTGTCTCATGACTCTCACTGCTGACATTGAGTCGTGTGAGTGTGACAAGACACAAGATGGATTCAACATGACTAAGCGATTCCTTGTGGATAAGTTGCTTCATGCCCTTGCCCCATATCACCATCAAATGGTGTGGGACATAAGACAACACCACGCCCTTCAAGGAAATGACTACAGATGACATCATATGCACCTTCCAACTATTTTAAGAGTCAAAGGCAAATGCCACAAAACATCTTGCCATGCATGGTACTCCAACGTCAAAGATCAATCTTGCGTTGAAGGCCAAACATGTATGTGAAGATGAGCAAAGTGAAGAAGAGGAAGAAGATGATGATGATGAAGATGGTGATGAGATTGAATCCGATGAGGGTCCTTCATATGAAGACATGGCTCTCTTTGTTAAGAAGTTTAGCGCGGGAAAATTAAAGGGAAGATTTCAAAAGAAGAAAGTAAGAAAATGCTACAGCTGTGAAGAAACCAACCACTTATCAAATGAGTGCCCCTATGAGAAGAGAGAGGATAAACCAAGGTTTCCCAAGATTTTTCCCGAGAAGAAGTTGCCAAATCCTTTGAACTCCAAGCTCAAGAAGAGAGATGGGAAAGCAATGGTTGCTCAAGAAGAATCCGATCCAGATGATGTTAATGGTGTTGCCGGAGTTGCTCAAGACTCTCAAAACACTTTGAGGTTAGTGAACAAGAGTGGTGATGTGGTCACTTACAACTACATGAAAGACTACAAGGGCAACGCTCACAAGTGTCTAATGGCAAAGGTCGTGGTAGAAGATGGAGAGGACCAAAGCTCTCCTGACAAGGTCAAGGTAACCCCACGATCAAATCCTCCTCTTTTCACTCCTTCTACTCCTAGTGATGAGTATCTTGATGCGGAGGATAGTTATGAGGATGATGATCTAGATGATCCTATGCTTGCTAAACTTAATAAGTTCATGTGCTCCCTCAAAGGAAATAAGCTCACTATGTTTCGTATGCTTATGGAGATGGTGAGTAAGCACACCATCACCATTAAGGAACTCGAAACCCTCGTCACCGAGGAAAAGGAAAAATGTGAAATCCTTGAGCGGAAAGTCCAATATGAGGAAGCACGAAATGATGAACTATGCTTAAAAATTGGTGCAAACATTGATGTTCATACTAAAGATCTTGCCTCCTTGAAAAAGGCTATTGACTCTTGTGAAGAGTTGATGAATGATAAAAGTAAGCTTGTGAAGTCTCATGCTTCTCTCTCTAAGGATTGTGAGCTTCTATCCGTGTCCCTCAAGACTAAGGAAGAAGAGCTCACCCTTCTTACAAAGAGTTTTGAGACGCTCAAACTTACTTATCTTGAAACTCTAGATAAGGCTTACTCGTCTCCTATTATCAATGTTGATGCTTGTTCTACTAACTCTAGTAGTGATCTAGCATCTATTCTTGAGGAGAATCGTTTTCTCAAGGCTCAAATCGAGAAAGGGCTCATGACATGTGCTCAAGGGCAAAAGAACCTTAATGAGGTGTTGAGCCAACACAATGAAGTGTTTGCCAAAGAGGGACTCGGGTTTGACCCAAGCACAAGCAAGAAGAAGACGTCCTCTCAAAAGTGCACAACCCCTCTAAAAGAAACATTTGTACGAGAAGGGCACAAGGAGAAAGGTAAGGTTGTTAGTGGGAAGGCCACAAGGGGCATGCCCACTCTCAACAAGCCAAAAGAGTTCATGCCTCCATCCTATGTACTTCGTAAGACTAAGGATGGAGAAGTTTATGCAAAATTTGTTGGTCCTCGAAATGCATTTCCGATTTTATGCTATTTGGGTCCCTAAGACCCTTGTGACTAACTTGAGAGGTCCCATTGCAAAATGGGTGCCTCTAACCAAGTAATAATTGTGTGTAGGTTGCCTTCTCCGGTGGAGTAAAATGGGTGATTGATAGTGGATGTACCAATCATATGACCGGAGATAGCAAATTGCTCTACGATTTCATGGAAGCTATTCAACCATTTATGAGCATTATGTTTGGTGGAGGATCAAAAGGACAGGTACTTGGGTTGGGCAAGGTGGCTATCACAAATGACATGTCTCTTGCAAATGTCATGCTTGTCCAATCCCTTAAATACCATTTGCTTTCTGTTCGCCAATTGGCTTCTGTTGGTTATGATACACTTTTGGACTAACGGATGTGAAAGTCTTTAAGAGAGATACTCTCGAAGTGGCCTTTGTTGGAGAGTTGGATGGCAACCTTTACACGGTTGATTTCTCGAAAGAGAGCACATTCCATGCAACTTGTCTAATGGCCAAGGCCGACAAGGGGTGGCTATGGCATCGCCGGCTAGCCCATGTCGGCATGAGAAATCTTCAAGATCTCTTAAAGGGGAATCACATCCTTGGACTAACCAATGTCTCTTTTGAGAAAGATCGTGTGTGTAGTGCATGCATAGCCGGGAAGCAACATCAATCAAAGCACCCACCCAAGAACATTGTGTCTACTTCAAGGCCCTGGAGCTCCTTCATGTGGATCTTTTTGGGCCTCCTTCATGGGATAGTCTTGGTGGGAAAAAGTATGGACTTGTCATTGTTGATGATTACTCAAGATATACATGGGTGTTTTTCCTCAAGTCCAAGGATGAGACGAAGATCACCTTCATTGATTTTGCCAAGCAAGCACAACGCAAGTTTGACAAGAAATCTTGGCAATAAGAAGTGACAATGGCTCTGAGTTCAAGAACTATACCTTGGAAGAATTCCTTAGTGATGAAGGGATTGAGCATCAATATTCAGCTCCATACACTCCTCAGCAAAATGGTGTAGCTGAAAGGAAGAACCGTACACTTGTGGAGATGGCAAGGTCCATGTTGGATAAACACAAGTCACCACATAGTTTTTGGGCCAAAGCTGTCAACACTGCATGCCATGCATCAAACCGGCTCTTCCTCCATACTATATTGGAAAAGACTCCATATGAGCTCCTAACCGGGAACAAGCTAAACGTCAAGTACTTTCGTGTATTTGGGTGCAAATGTTTCATCCTCAACAAAAGAGAACGGTTAGGAAAATTTCAATCCAAAACAATTGAGGGCATATTTGTTGGCTATGGATCAAACTCTCACGCCTATAGAGTCTACAACAAATCCAATGGATGTGTTGTAGAAACTTGTGACGTGGTGTTTGATGAATTTAATGGCTCCCGTGGGGAGCAAGTTCATCTAAGTGATGCAGGTGAAGAAGATTCTTCTCAAGATATTTTGACCATGGGTGTTGGTGCACTTCTTCCTATGGAACAAAAACCTCATGATGATGAAGATGAAGATGGAAGCTTCACACATCATCAAACTACTTCAACACCCATACCATCACAAGTTCCTATTGCTCAACAGATGCCCTTGGCCCAAGTATAAGAAGATGATCAAGTTCCTCTTCATGATAATCTTCAAGAACAAGATCATCATGAAGGGCAAGAACAAGAAATTCCAATCATTGATGATGAACCTCAACAAATGCAATATGAACAAGAAGGTCTTCCTCCACACATTAATGATCCATATGTTGAGGACGTGGATGATGGACATGCAGTTGAACCTCGAGAAACTCTAACCTTCGTCATGCCTCGAGTGGCCGGTCGTGTTGATGTTGACAAAATTCTCACCGGCATATCGGAAGGTAGAGTCACTCGTAAACAGTTGACTAACTTTTGTGATCACTTCTTGTTTGTGTCTAGTGTTGAACCCCTCAAGGTACAAGATGCATTGATGGACAACGATTGGCTTGTTGCTATGCAAGAAGAGTTGAACAGTTTTAAATGCAACCAAGTGTGGTCATTAGTCAAGAGGCCAACTACGGAACACAATGTCATTGGAACAAAATGGATTTTCAAGAACAAGCAAGATGAGAATGGTATTATCATCCGCAACAAGGCAAGGTTAGTGGCACAAGGGTACTCACAAGCTGAAGGTTTGGACCTTGGTGAGACCTTTGCCCCCGTTGCCCATCTTGAATCCATTCACATCTTACTTGCTTATGCTGCTTTCAATGGATTTACATTGCATCAAATGGATGTAAAGAGAGCTTTCCTTAACGGTCCTCTACAAGAAGAAGTATATGTGTCACAACCACCTGGGTTCGTTGATTCCGATCACAAAGACTATGTGTATAAACTTCATAAGGCTCTGTATGGCCTCAAACAAGCACCTCGTGCTTGGTATGATCATCTTAAGAAGTTTTTACTCGATGATGGCTTTGTGAGAGGGGTGATCGATCCCACTCTTTTTACTAAGAGGGACAAGGGTGATTTGATCTTATGCCAAATCTATGTAGATGATATAATTTTTGGTTCTCCTAACATTCATTTGTGCAAGAAGTTTGCGGACTCCATGACCAAGAATTTTGAAATGTCACTCAATACGGATTTGAAGTTCTTTCTTGGATTTCAAATTCAACAATTTCAAGAAGGAATTTTCTTGTCTCAAGCAAAATACCTCAAGGATATCCTAGAGAAGTTCGGCATGACTGATGCTAGTCCATGTAAGACACCCATGCCAACCAAAATTGTACTCACTGAAGACACCAACGGTATCCCTTTCGACCCATCTAAATACCGCTCTATGATTGGCTCATTGCTTTATCTTTGTGCATCTAGACCAGACATCATGTTTAGTGTATGCATGTGTGCTAGATTTCAAGCTTCCCCTAGGGAAAGTCATCATAAGGCGGTTAAGCATATTCTTAGATACCTTGTTCACACCCCAAAGTTGGGTCTATGGTACCCCAAGGATGCTAAGTTTGATCTCATTGGGTACACGGATGCGGATTGGGCTGGAGACAAAGTGGATCGTAAGTCCACCTCCGGTGCATGTCAATTTCTTGGTCGCTCCTTGGTAAGTTGGTCCTCGAAGAAACAAAATTGTATTGCCCTCTCTACCACAGAAGCTGAATACATTGCAGCCGGCAGTTGTGCAACTCAATTACTATGGATGAGACAAACCTTGAAGGATTATGGTATCACTTATAGACATGTGCCTCTCCTATGTGATAATGAAAGTGCCATCAATATTGCTGAGAACCCCAAGGATCATCTCCGCACCAAGCACATTGATATTAGGTATCACTTCTTGAGAGATCATGTGGAAAAGGGTGATATTCACATCGATCATGTTGGTACAGATGTGCAACTTGCAGATATTTTCACCAAACCATTGGATGAAGCAAGGTTTTGTCGACTTAGGCGTGAACTTGTTATCTTGGAGCTTGACAACATTATGTGAAATCTAGTACCCATGCATGCATTTTCATAATGTTTTGTCTTGATGTAGGCATATTCTTAGGGGGAGACATTCAATTCATGAGTACTCTCACCCTACATAATGCATAAATAGAACCAACACTCTCAAAGTCACTATGACACTTATTTTGTGTCATAGTACTTTAACATGATGGAGTAGTAATCATGGGTCCAAAAGTTCAAATTTTTTGTCTCCCAAGTTATGTATACTCAAACATGGTGACTTAGCCTACAACTTTTTTTTGGGTTGTTTATATGGGTTTGAGATATGTTTGTGACTAAAGCTACTTATATATATATATATATATATATATATATATATATATATATATAATGTCATCACCTCATCACTCTTCAAAAACATCAGAACTAGCTCTCAGCTCTCTGGCTGGCAGGATCATGTGGATGTCCATCCGGACGTCCGGGTTCTGTCTGCCCGGATATCCGGGCCCATTCCTGGACATCTGGACCTGTCCGGATCATCCGGGGCTCCTTACGGACATCCGGGTGGGTCTTCGCCCTACCCAGTAACATATCGGGCCGTGTGGGCATAGGGGGTTATTCCCGTGTTTTCCCCCTCGACCCCCATCCTCTTGCCCCCGCTGCCGGCGGCTGCTCGTCGGGCCGCCCCGCCCGTCCGTCTGTTCAACTGAGCAGATTTCGCCCCTACGAGGTGTCATCGCCTCGATCTACTCCCTCCTCGCGCCATTTTCCTCGAGGCCGATTGGATCCTCTCCAATCTCGGCCTCTGTTCCCAACTCCGCCATGGTGGTCGGCCGTGGTGGTACTGGCCAGAGCTTCAAGTCGACATCCTCGGGTCCCTCTCGTGGTATCTCATCTGCTTCTCTCCTCGTTTTTCCCCTATTACTCATCTAGGGTCAGTTACTCATCTAGTTGGCCCCCTTTTCGTTCCCATGCGTGTGCACAGAACCACGTCGCCAAGCATCAACGGACTCCGAGGAAGCTGCTCGTCCACTCAAGAAAGCGCCGGGTCATGCTCGTCCATCCTATGCCGGGCAAGACGACCCTGACTACGAGGACGAACTCCATGAGGAATAGCACGTGCCGGTTCGCCCCACGACCAAAGCCAAGAAGAAGAAAGCGGTTTCTGCCTCAAGCTTGAAGTATACCGCACCTACTGGTCTCATCTTGTCCATGGCCAACCCCACCAACCGTGGTCGTTGTACCATCAGCTATCAATCCATGGACCGCTCTGAGTATGCTGCTTTAAGGAGTGATGTCAACCAATTTGCCACCCCGGCCAATGCAACCAATGCTCGGTTTTGCACCTTGGTTCAACAGGACATCTATCAATCTGTCATTGCTCATCTAGGGTTCTCTCCTCGGCATTATGTGAACTTGGATTACATTGAGAAAAATCCAACCAAGTTCGATGGTGTGTTAGAGAAGATTGAGGGCATGGGGCTGCGTCATGCTATGACTCTCCACTGTGATTGGAATGAGGCTGCCATTCGGCAATTCTATGCCACGTGTTTCTTCCATCCGGATCGTTCTATCACTTGGATGACTCACCATTCTCAATTCAATATCTATTTTGAGGAGTTTGTTGCTGCCTTGGGCATGCCTGGATCTGAGGCCGCTCTTTTTCGGATCCATGAGGTGAATCCCAAGTTTGAGGCTATGCCCATCAGTGCATGTAGTTGTCTCGCCATGCCCACCACTCAGCTATCCATAGTGCAGCAAAGCAAGGAGCTTAATGATATCAGTATCTTCCGTCTCAAATATCGGTGGCTTTTTTAGTGTATCCTAAACTCCATTGCTCAGAAGAAAGGGGGTCGTGGGATGGTTCGGGCCTACAGCTTTGATTTGATGTACTACTCACGGAAGAATCCCACTCGTTCCATTGACATGGCAGATTTCCTTTGGCATGAGATTCGCATGGCTAGTTGTCTGAAGGTTCGTACTCTTCCACATGCTCCTTTCATTCAGACCGTCATTGACTCTGTCTTCACTTGCCCCATCAACAAGACCAACATTCACTCCATGTGGACTCCGCGTGATGACACTTCTAGGGGCAAGGCTCCTGCTCCTTCGTGTGGTGAGAGCTCTTCTCGCCACACCAAACCTTTCTTCAAGCCGTTTGACCGCCTTGCTCTCTTTATTGGGAAGTCCCATAAAGCCATCTTTGATATCTACCGCTACACCGCTACTCGCATTGCTACCGAGGAGGTTCGCCGCATCTCTGAGGCAAATGCTCTTAGGGCTCGCCTCCGTGCGCGTCCTGGCAGTCCTGCCGAGCATGATGAGCCTATTCCTGATCGTCTTCCTCTTCTGGAGGTCGACTTTCCTTCTGCCGCTGATTTTCCCGAGTTCTTCCTTGCACCTGCTGATCTGAGTGATGGTGATGATGAGGAGGAGGAGGAGGAGGATGCTGCGTGATCCTCCTACTTTCTCGACCATCTTCCCCTTTTTGGTACTTAATGTCAAGGGGGAGATGTAATTCTTAGGAGGAGTATGAGTGTGTGTCTGGTATGCTTAGAGCTCTAGTTAAGTGGACTCATTATTATTATTGTAATGGTACTATGGTACTTTGGTCATGTGTTATGATACCTTGTACGAGTTTATGAGTTATGAGTCTATGTCACCATGCAAGTGCTTAAGTATGTTGTCTTCATTCATTGCTTATCATTGCTTATGTTGATTTTAATGGTGTATGTCTACACTACTGTTACAACACTATATTCCGAATGGGGGCATCCACTCCATATGTTCATGATTTTGTATTTTTATCACTTTATTCCTTGCATACATTAAGGGGGAGCTCTCCTTAAAACACATCCCTATGCATACATTAAGGGGGAGCTCTTCCTAAAACACATACCGGACTACTGTCCTAGAATTATTCGCATCACATTTCACTTCTTGAGTGCTGTATGTAGTTTGTCATTAACTACCAAAAAAGGGGGAGATTGAAAGTGCAATCTTGCTCTTAAAGAGTATTTTTGATATTGATGACAAATCTACATATAGGGGACTAACCTTGTTTGCTAAGTATATACACAGGCCGTCAGTCCTCTGGTTTTTTCTAATGAGCATCATGATCACATCATATGAGATTTTACTCAAGCGAATTATCAATGAGGAAAGGAGCAAACAAAGATGAAGTATTGTGCTCTTTTATATTTCTTGAGTAATAGGAATCCCGCACTATTAAGAGGGGATCCGAGGTGTAGGTTCAAGACTTCCTCACACTTTGTCTCACAAACAATTTTTCACAATAGACCAAAATCCCTAGCAAAACCCCTTAGCCAAAACCTACCACTTCTCCTAGCCAGATCATCCGTACGGCTCCCCAAATCATCCGGGCTTCACCCGGATCAGCCGGACCTTGCTCCGAATCATCCGGATAATAGGCGGTTTTCATCACAAAACGGTGTGGCTGAAGCCGGATCGTCCGGACGTTCTTCCGAATCATCCGGGCTATGCCCCGGATCGTCCGGTTCCTGTTCCGGATCATCCGGGTAATCTTGCCCTGTTTTCACAGAACCCAGATTGTTGTAGACGGATCATCCGGCCAGGCATCCGGATCATCCGGGATATGTCCGGATCGTCCGGGGTGGCCTCCGGTCTGTCCGTGCTGCTCGCAGCTCTGCTGCTACCATCTGCATCCGGGCCTTCAGCCAGATTAATCCGGACAATGTCCAGATCATCCGGGTGGTGTTCCAGATCATCCGGGCTGGTCAACTTCTGTCCAAACGGCTCAATTCTGGACGTGGTATAAATAGTCCCTTACCTCTTCGAGATAAGGTTGAACACTTCACACAAACACGCCTCAAGAACACCAGTGATCCCCCTCTCTTGCTGATACACTAAATCCTAGATCCCGTCTTGGTTCTTGAGAGTTTTGAAGAGTTATTCCAATCAAAAGAAAGATCTTCTCCCTCTCCTTCTTGTGACCAAAGCAAATCATGGTTTGAGCAAGTCCTGAGTCTTTCCCCTTGGATCTTGTTACTCTTGGAGGTTGGAGACTCCTAGGTGGTAGGAGTCATTCGGTGAGGAATCAGCCATTGTGATTACCCCCGGAAAGTTTGTGAGGGTTTGGAGACCACCCCAAGGTCTACCACTAGTGGTTGAGAAACGCCTTCGTGGTGTTGTCTCAAAGGGAGAATAGGGTGAGCCTTCGTGGCGTTGGTGTGCCTTCGTGGTAACATCCACCTCTCTAACGGTGACGTAGCTTCCCTCCAAGGAAGTGAACATCGGCATACATCCTCGTCTCCCAGAGTTGCGGTTATGCCTAACCCTAACTCTCTACTTGTTGTTACTTGTCTCTTAGCTCTTACTTATCTCATATTGTGCTTGTTTCCTTTCATACACGTGTTACTTGCTTAGCACTTAGTACTACTCTTGCAATTGTTAGGCTCACTCTCATATTCCGCATTATTGCCTAAAAATTGCTTAGTAATAATTAAATTTTGTAATTGTACCTATTCACCCCCCCCCCCCAGGTCCATCTCGATCCTTTCAGCTGTGTAAATTATTTGGTAGGATGGTAATAGTGAATGAGTTAAGGTTCATCCATGGTACTAACAGACTTGGGAGTGCATGAATGAATTTTGAAATTCTTATTGGTTTGGATGCTTCCCCACCAATGTGTTATGTTGCCCAAATTTCTAGCTAAAGTTCGCCCGACTTGGCAAAGTTTTGGCCCTGTTTGTAAGGAAACAAAAAATTCTGGGTCTTGACTACAAAATGTTAGGGTTCAAAAGCTAAAGTTCGCCCGACTTGCATGCTTCTCGACCCCATATTACTAATTCAATTATTCATGTTTCCTATAATGAAATAGCAATGTCTACTTGTTGTACTTGTTCAATGGGCAAAATATCTTGGGGATAAGTCCATTTTCTTCCCTAATAGTTTTCATTGACTACTTCCTCTTTAAAAAAAATTGTAATATGAAAAAGATATTTCATGTAACAAAAAACAAAAAACGATACAAAAATGAAAAAAATGACAATTTAAGTACAATTAATGCCTAAACACAATTTTTTGAGAAAGTCGAGTGCATTAATTGAGTATTTTTGCAAACTACAAAAACTATATCACCACTCAATACGTACCTTGGTTGGTGAGATTTTTGAATTGAGTCCAATAGACCGGAAGGGAGGGAGTAGCATACTTAGTGTGCATGTCATCTCTTTTTTATATGAGCTGTTATTTCATCCGATAGTGTTTTGCCTCAATGTCTCATCGGAACAACTTTGTTTATTTAAAATCTCTTCTTGACCTAACATATCTCTTGAGTATATTATTACTAGATCATTGGCCAATGTTTTACTCCCTCCATCCCAAAAGGCTTGTCTAAATATGGATGTATCTAACACTAAAACGTGCCTAGATACATCCGTATCTAGACAAAAATCTAAGACAAACTTTTCGGGATGGAGGTAATACTGTATAGCAGCTTTCAGTATGTTGGAGGTATGCCCATTTGAACTGGCATGCCATTTTATTTCAGTACAAGGGTCATCCTGCTGGTGCTACTGCTTCTGGTGAGGCCGAGGGGAACTATCATGTACAAGTACTTTTGAGACTTCAAACAAAGATTGGGTTCTTTGCGCCTTAAGCTCTCGAACCCGTCGACACTGGATGATAATTCTTCATATTTACCACTTCTTTATGGATTAGATTAACTAAACTGGATTTCATTGTTTTGATGGGTATATGTTTGCTTTAGAATCACCAGTTTCGTTTAGGATTAAACACTCGGTCCAATTTTATGTGGTTCAGATATGATTGTCCTTTGATGATTCTTCTGCACTATTGTTCCTGTTGGATGTTAATGTAGTTTAAAGTGTTGTTGTATTAACATGCATGGCCATTCTCATAGACATTAACTATTCAGGTTTGGACCTTCTTGCTTTATGCAACTCCATTTATTTTAGCTCTTCAGCTTTCACATTTGTTGCAAATATGAGGGTTTTTGGTTGTTTCTTCAGGTATGTTTGTCTTGCAAGATTTCAGTCAGAGATCGAGTGTAGCAATTTCTCTGTGTCATCACTAACTTTAAATATTAAAACTTTGCACCCCGTCGGCACCACATTTCTACAATAACTTTGTTGATACATGAAGTTCAATTACATATAAACAGGGAATGTTCTCAAAGTTAATCTCAAAGATGCATACAATCATATAATTCATGGCTCAATCAAGTCAATCAATTTCATTAGAGTAGTTATTTTTAGTACAATTGCCTTCAGGTTTGATCTTTCATGGACGTGGGCAGATGTTGTAGCACCACATAGCTAACATCTTTTTCCTTAGTGTGCGTGTGTCAGTGAGTTGGTTGGCATGCTAACATCGTGCGGCAACGTGCGGGGATCATCTAGCGAGACAAGTTATGAAGAAACTTTGAAATACCCGGTGTCAAACTCTTCTGTTAGGGAGACCTTGGAAACATGTTACTCAATGAAGAGATGAACTACATGAAAAAGGATTTAAAAGAGATGAAGATCTAAGTAACAATGCCATGCGTTTGACTCATTCCATAAAATACAAAAAAAGGATTACAGTTTTAGTATGAGATTATTTAATCTTAACTTGACAACCACACACACTCCTAAACAAAATATGTTGCCGGAGCGCACCTGCACGGACCACTCAGCTAGTTTTAATAAACATCGACAACCAAAATGCCCCTGCCTAATACTCTAACCTGTTTTTTTTCCCAAAAAAATGGGGAAAATTTACCAAGATGCATGTGAGTAAAAGACCCTGGATAGATGGATCATGCCACCTGCAGGAGCAGCACGAGCAAGCACGCCGAGGCAGCGGTGATGACGGAACGCGGCGTCACAAGCGGCGCGGAGTTGGGCAGGTAGGGGTAGGAGTCGGGCGGCGGCATCTTGCACTCGTCGCCGTTGAAGTAGATCTTGCGTGGGAAGGCCCATCCCTGGCTGAAGGTGAAGGTCCTATCGTCCTTGCGCATGAGCACCTCCGATTGCACGTTGCCGAAGGGGCCGGCCTCCATGAGCAGGTCGTTGTAGAGCTTGAGGCCGTAGAACATGCCGGTGTCGTTGATGTTCCCGTAGGGGAGGAGGGGTTTGTACTGGAAGCTGAAGACCTCTGTGACGTTGTTGAGGTTGGGGTGCTGGGCGACGAGCGTCCACTGCGTGTAGTTCATGCGGTAGTTGAAGTTGGTGACGGCGATCTTGGCGCGCCAGTAGTCCTTGTAGTTGAGCTTGACGTGCCAGTGCACCCGGATGGGGCACATGTGGTTGGTGCACTGCAGCAGCTGCGCCCCGTCCTTCTTGGGCGTGTTCACCCCGGGGGTCAGCGCCCGCTTGGAGTCGCCCATGATGCACCCGTCGCTGTGGCTCTTGCCGCCGCGGCCGCCCATGCTCTTGTGGGCGCCGCAGCCGCACGCGCACTTGGCGCACGGCACGATGGTGCTGTTGTAGAAGGAGGAGAAGGAGACGCAGCAGGTCGGGTACCTCGACGCCAGCTGCTGCGAGTAGGTGCAGGTCACCGTCCATGTCATCAGCGCCTGCGTCTTGCGCCGGTGGTCGGCGCTCCAGTAGACGGTGGAGGGGACGATGGTGGCGGGGCCGCAGGTGTAGCCGAGCCCGGGGCCCATGAGCGTGAAGTTCTTGGGCAGCTTCACGGTCTTGTTGGTGGTCCCGGCGAGCCCCACGGAGACCTGGAACGCCGAGAGCGAGCCGGCGGGGTCCTGGCCGTAGGCGGAGATGACGCCGCCACGGCAGCAGTTGGCGATCTGCTGGTTGTAGGGGACGCCGGGGAGGAGGTCGACGACGGAGGGCGTGTGCTTGCAGCAGTGCGGGATGCCGCCCTTGAACTTGGAGCAGTCGCCCTGCTCGGTCGCCTGCGCTCCCACGATGGACCAGATCACCTCCTTCTTGGCCCACGACCACCCCAGCGTCCACCCAGGCGCCATGATCTGGCGGTACTGCTGGTAGTTGTTCATCGCCACCATGGCGACGTACCCGTCAGGTGTCCATGACTGGATATCCCACTTGATTGTAATGTTGCCTGTCGGGTCGAGGGGATCATAGGCAACCGCAACGGAGCAGGTGACCGCGAGGATCAAAGCCACAAGCATAGACTTGCGGAGCTCCTCCATCGTTGCACTCCCCTGCTAATGCTATTGCAAGAACAGTGCACAGTAAGATAGCTAGCTAGAGCACAAGTGATGGATCGAGCTGATCGGACTAGGAGGAAATGGCAGGCAATTAAAGGCCGTGCACCGGCGAAGAATAATAATACAGTAGTAAGAAGAAGCATCAACAACGAGCGAGATGGCATGTCACACCGTCGGTTGGGTTACTTAACAAGAACTCCATTGAATTAATCTGCGGGTGATGGCTCAGCACCACCTCCCTGCTAGTGATCGATCGATGTACACATACGTCTCACGTGTTCCTGTGCTTGCTCTCTGAAATCAGAATTAATCTCCTGGTGGTGTTGCGTCGTTGCTCTTGCACACGTCCGCTGGCCGACCTGCCGCCAGCTGGTTGGTAGCTCGCCGCTGAAGCAACCGCGGTAGGCGAGATGGAAAAGGACGCGGGAGATCTCTGCTCAAAGCTGATGGGCCATTGCAACGGAATCATCTCGGCTTACTTCCTCTGACAACGACGGTGGACCGCCACACGCCATCTTTCATTTACTAGTATATAAGTATCTTAGACAAACCCTACTGCAATCATTAAATATGTACTGTATTTTGATGTGTATACACGCTTACACATCATTAAACTTGGTCTAGACTTCTACTCCTCGGATTTGCTACCTTGCCCATTATACAATACTAGTGGACCGTTGCGCCAAATGGCACAGAGGCACGCTAAATCCATGTGTGCGATGAAAAAAAATATCCATGATTTAATCCCTTTAATAGGAAACATGGTCGATTGATTGTTGTCTACAATGAGATGTATAAAACACATTTTAATTTGGTAACACACAATATTTGCTACCACGTTCACAGAGACCCGTTTGAAACCAAGTTTGCATTAAAAATATTTCCACTTTTCAACGGTTGTGTTTGAGCAAAACATACATAGGCTTTTGTTTAAAAACATATTTACCTTTAAAATCATAAGTGATCTCAAAACATTTTCATTAGTAAGGAGCTTTAGGTTTGAGCAAACATGTATGATTGGAGCTTTAGCCCCTCGGTATAAGAATAATGAAGGACCATCAAACATTGAATAGCAAATGAACTTTAGTTCGAACGTCTCCATAAAAGCAATAACTGTCATCTATGACATTTGTTTTATAACTTTCAAACATGTCTAAAACATCAGTTCTATTGAACCCATGTGCACATCAAAAAGACAATCCATAATTTAGTTGATTTAGTTGTGGGCAAGCACATATGGTAACAAATTTAACGCCTTTTAATAAAAAAAAGGGCAAGATCTATGTTGTTTCCGTTCTTAGGGGTCTATCCACAATCATTCAATCCATGTGAATCTGTGTTGTTTCCGTCATCTTCCAAGTCTCAATTTTTTATATTATCATCATTCAATTTCGAGTCCAATAAAATGATAGCTAGTTTTGTTCTAAAACCTGTCATATGATCCTGTAAAGTAATAGCCAGAGCTAGTTTGAAATAGTGATACAACAAAGAACAAATGTCAAGATACACAACGAAAAATACATGTGTAGAAGTGTCAAACAAAAACCTCATGTGAAGTACTCCATAAAATTTAACATGCAAGGGCCGCAAGATGACCTACATAATTACAGAACTTCAATATATTAATTCCTTTTATCAATTTTTATAGATAGCTATATAAAAAACTTTAAATTTATCAAATGATCATAACTGCAACAAGCCTTGATGATAAAAAAATCGCACCCACGCAAGTGAATGGGACACGCCGGTAAAATATAATGGATCTTTTAGAGGAAAAAGAATGGATTCTTTTTATTTCAGAAGATAAAAAAATTGGTTTGGCTCCGGCCGCCTACGAATCCATTCCCACCACCTACGCATCCATTCCCACTCACTCACAATACCAGGTCACTACCTAATATAGTAGTACAACAGTATAGTACTGAAAAATGTTAGGAAACGTTGCAGGGAAAAAAATCTACGCACGCGTAAGATCTATTCATGGAGATGCATAGCAACGAGGGGAAGAGTGTGTCTACGTACCCTCATAGACCGTAAGCGGAAGCGTTTAGTAACGCGGTTGATGTAGTCGAACTTCTTCGCAATCCAACCGATCAAGTACCGAACGCATGACACCTCCGCGTTCAGCACACATTCAGCTCGGTGACGTCCTCGCCTTCTTGATCCAGCAAGACGGCGAAGTAGTGGACGAGTTCCGGCAGCACGATGGAGTGGTGACGGTGGTGGTGATGCTATCTCTGCAGGGCTTCGCCTAAGCACTCTGAAAATATGACCGAGGGACGAAACTGTGGACAGGGGCGCCACACACGGCTAAGAGATTGTCATGGCTTATGTGTGGCGCCCCCTCCCACATATATATAGGTGTGGGAGAGGGAGCAGCCAAGGAGGCGCCCCAAGGAGTCTGAATCCTCCTAGGGTTCCTTCCATAGTCGCCCCCCTTACCATATTTGCCAGAGGGGGGAAGGAAAGGGGGGAGCGGGAAGGAAGGGGGGCGAATCCCCCTCCTTCCTTTCTCCCATAGGCCGACTACCATAGGGGGGTGCCAGCCCCTTGTGTGCTGATGTGCTCTCCTCTAATGGCCCAATCATCCTCCCGGGGCTTCCCGAAACTGTAGCGACCAGACCTCAAACAGTTTAGTCTCTGTGCATCAGCGTCATCCCTGGATCGGTAATGCTGACACGCATAGTACTTGAGGATCTATAACGGAGTTTCAATCACACACTTATTACATCGGATGTCTCAAAAGAGAACTTATTACAATAATATGGCTTAAAAACGATAACAGCGGAAGACTTGGAAGATAAAGTGAGTCCATCAACTCCAACAGCATAGCTGAGTGAAAGACAAGACAACGACCTATGGCACCTTACTCGTCGTCTGAAAAGTCTGCAACATGAAATGTTGCAGCCCGAAATGGGTCAGCACATGGAATATGCTGGCAATGTAACACATAGAGTAATGAATAGAATAAATTCTATCACTACATGCATATATGGCTGGTGGAAAGCTGTATGGTTACAGTTTTGAATAAAGCCAACTTTTCCCTACAACAAAGGAATACATTTTATTTAACTATCATGGTGGTTGTTAAACATTGAGAAGGTTCCTCCAACTCAATCCCAATTAAGCATCATCATTAAACCCAATCAAGTTAACTTAGATTGATGAGATCAACATGATAATCCAAGAACCAGATACTCAAGATGTCCATAACCGGGGACACGGCTAACCATGATTAGTTTGTACACTCTGCAGAGGTTTGCGCACTTTTCGCCACAAGACTCGAACACATCCATGGTCGGAGATTCGAGACACAGTCTTTCTGAAGCATTAACTCTCTACTCTGGGTAGACAGTACCACCTACAACCCACTACATCTGCTGGTCTACCTCTTCAAGAGTTTCACGCAACTTACTCAACTATGTTGAGCCCATATTGGCTTGTGGTTGCACACGGAAGTTTCTAGCATGAATAATCTTATGATCCCTTTGAGTCTGGGTGGTGAACCGTAGGATGATCACACGGGTACTCCGGGATATCCTAGGACAACACTAGATTCTCCGGGTGCCCTGACAACCACTGGGTACTCCAGGGTGCCTCTAGCAATCCACCCAGATGTGTATTTAAGTAGCCACCTTAAGTTAACCATTAATTAACAATACTCACATCTGTCATGGATACACTCACTCAAACCACGTCTACAAGCATAGCATAGCAATATAAGCATCACGTAAAGGTAACTCCCAAAGGTTTGATAATAAACAGGGCAATAGGTTCTTCCTCATCATCTACTTCCCAAAACCCACATGTTAATCAGATCCTAACCATGCAATGTTTGAGGGTTGATATGATGCAATAAAAATGGGTAGTAAAGAGGTATGATCAAAGTATTACTTGCCTTGCTGATGATCCGCAAAACTTAGAGACTCGTAGTAGCACACTTCGCACTCCAAGTACTCTATCGTAAACAAACAATAACACACAATAAGCACTCAACTAGAAGCACGAGTAAAACTCAAATAAGAGATCTAACCAGAAAGTTCAACTGAAGAACTCTGGTTTGCAAAAAGAAACAAAACAAACGGAGCAACGAAACTCAAACTGCAAAAGAAACAAGATCCGTTTACTAATCAAATTTTACAGTATCAAAATCTTGTTCAAGTTGTTTAAACAGAAAGAGGGCTTCGACACGAAGATTTAGGCGCTTGAATCACCAGATTCTGACAAACGAGCGAAAAGATAAAGTAAAACAAAAATCAGGGCAGAAATCACGATCGAAAAATAATCGCTGAAAACCCTAGAGAAAGAAAAACTGACGAACAAGCTAACGAACAAACGTTCGCTGTCTGCGACTAACGGGTGAAAATCGTTCTTTAAAACGAACGTACGGAGAACATCCGCTATTTAACTGAACTGAAAAAAAACGAACCAATCTAACAGAAAAACCGGATCTAGGGTTTTCAAAAAAACAATCGGTTTTCTAAAAAAACGGCGGCTACCTCGGCGATCGTTACGGCGGCGGCTGCGGGTGGCTACGGCAGGCGGCGAGGCGATGGCGGATGGCGGCGGCGGGGCGACGGCGCGGCGTCGCGGGCGGCGGCGCGGATCGCGGTGGCGGCCGCGTGGATCGGGCGGCGGCAGCGGCGGATCGGGCGGGGCTAGGGTTTCGGGTGGGGTGGGCTGGCGGCTCGGGGCCTCGGCCTTTAAAGGGGCCGGCCGGGTCGGAGTCCTGGGTGGATACGGCCCGGTAAGGCGGTTGACTTGTTTTTAATATTTCCAGCGCGCAGAAAAACAAATAAAAGAAATACTAAACATACTCCAAAAATCCTGAAATAAATTTTCCCCGTCCTCTAAAAATATAGCGGATAAGGTGAACATTTATTTGGGCCTCTAATGCAATTTTGAAAAACGCACGTTTTTCCTAATTCAAGTAAAATAGCAAAAAAAAACTCTGAATAAAATTCTTATTTGATTTTAATATTTTCCCTCCTATATTTCTTTATTTTGGAGAAGTCATTTTATCCCATCTCTTTTATTTTCATATAGGAAATATTTGGAGGGAAAAATAATTAAAACCAAATGATCCTCTTTTCAAAATTTGAGAAAACTCAAATATGAAAATAACGAAATCCCCAACTTTCTTCGTGGGTCCTTGAGTTGCTTAAAATTTCTAGGATCAACCAAAAATGCAATGAAATATGATATGCAATGATGATCTAATGTATAACATTCCAAATTGGAAATTTGGGATGTTACAAACCTACCCCCCCTTAAGATGAATCTCGCCCTCGAGATTTGGGTTGGCTAGAAAATAGGTGCGGGTGGTCCTTCCGTAGGTCTTCGTCTCGTTCCCAGGTGGCTTCATCCTCGGTATGGTGGCTCCATTGAACTTTGCAGAACTTGATAACCTTGCTGCATGTGACTCGGCTGGCAAACTCAAGAATCTTCACTGGTTTCTCCTCGTAGGTTAAATCGCTATCCAACTGAATCGCTTCCAGTGGCATTGTATCTCTCAGAGGAATATCAGCCATCTCTGCTTGGCACTTCTTCAGCTGGGAAACGTGGAACACATCATGAACTCCTGACAATCCTTCTGGCAATTCCAACTTGTAAGCAACTTCTCCCATACGCTGCAAAACTTTGTATGGTCCCACAAAACGTGGTGCTAACTTTCCCTTAACTCCAAAACGCTTAACTCCTCGAAGTGGGGACACACCTAGGTACACTCTGTCTCCGACTTCGTAAACTATCTCCTTGCATTTAGAATTCGCATAGATCTTCTGCCTGGACTGGGATACCTTGAGCCTATCGCGAATCAGTTTAACCTTCTCTTCAGACTCCTTAATCAAATATGGTCCAAACAACTGACGGTCTCCAACTTCATCCCATAACAACGGTGTCCTACACCTTCTTCCGTACAACACTTCGAAAGGGGCCATCTTCAAACTAGCTTGATAACTGTTATTGTAAGAGAACTCTGCATATGGCAAATTGTCGTCCCAACTAGATCCATAATCTAGAGCACAAGCTCTCAACATGTCCTCCAGAATCTGGTTGACTCTCTCGGTCTGTCCATCTGTCCGTGGATGACAGGTTGTACTAAAGTCTAGCCTGGTACCCAAAGTCTCATGCAACTGATTCCAAAACTTTGAGGTAAAGTGGGTTCCTCTATCTGATACAATTGTCCTCGGAACTCCATGCAGACATACGATCCTGGTCATGTAAATCTTGGCCAACTTAGCACTAGTGTAAGTGGTCTTCACTGGGATGAAATGAGCTACTTTCGTCAAACGATCGACTACAACCCGGATCGAGTCATAGCCTGAATGAGTCCTGGGCAATCCCGTAATAAAATCCATGCCTAGCTTATCCCACTTCCATTCGGGTATCGGCAATGGCTGTAGAAATCCTGTTGGATTCTGATGCTCTGCATTTACTCTTTGACATACATCACAAACTGCTACACACTCTGCAAAATCTTTCTTCATTCCGGTCCACCAGAAACTGTCCTTCAAATCTAGATACATCTTGGTATTTCCTGGGTGAATCAAATACGGTGAATCATGGGCCTCCTGCAGAATCAACTTTCTGATCTCGGGGTCATTAGGCACATATACGCGATCCTCAAACCATAAGGTATCGTGCTCATCCTCATGAAATCCTTTAGCCTTTCCTTTGCTCATCCTTTCCTTTATCTCGGCAATCTCTTTGTCCGTCTTTTGAGCTTCCCTGATCTTATCCATCAAGGTATACTGAATTTCCATCGCTGCTACATAACCTCTACGAACTATTTCCAAACATAGCTCGTGAAGATCCTCTGCTAACTCCTTGGGTAATCCTCCGGTCGTGAGTGTATTGACATGACTCTTGCGACTTAACGCATCGTCTACTACGTTAGCCTTTCCGGGATGATAGTGTAACTTCATAGCATAATCCTTGATGAGCTCCAACCATCTTCTCTGCCTGAGATTCAACTCCTTCTGCGTGAAGATATACTTCAAACACTTGTGATCCGTGTACACCTCACAATGGTTTCCGATGAGAAAATGTCTCCAGGTCTTCAATGCATGTACTACGGCTGCTAGCTCCAAATCGTGTGTAGCATAATTCAACTCATGGGGTTTAAGCTGTCATGAGGCATATGAAACAAACCTTCCCTCCTGCATCAAAACTGCTCCAAGTCCTTGACGAGAAGCGTCGCAATACACTTGATGATCCTTGCGTTGATCTAGAAGAATCAACACTGGGGATGTAACCAAACATTTTTTCAACTCCTGAAAACTGGCCTCACATTCCTCAGTCCAATTGAACTTGGTGTCCTTCTTCAACAACTCCATCATGGGCTTTGCAATCTTAGAGAAATTCTCAATGAACCTTCTGTAGTATCCTGCGAATCCAAGAAAACTCCGGATCTCTCCAACTGACGTGGGTGCTTCCCAATTCGTCATAGTAACAACCTTGGTGGGGTCTACTACTATTCCTTCCCCGGATATAACATGTCCGAGGAATCCAACTTCCTTCAACCAAAACTCACACTTGCTGAACTTGGCATATAACTGATGTTCTCTGATCTTCCCAAGTACCAAACGCAAATGCTCTTTATGCTCCTCTTCACTCTTCGAGTAGACCAGAATATCGTCGATGAACACTACGACGAACTTATCCAAAAACTCCATAAACACCTTGTTCATTATGTTCATGAAATATGCAGGCGCGTTAGTTAGACCAAATGACATAATGGTATACTCATATAGCCCGTACCTTGTGGTAAAAGCTGTCTTAGGTATATCCTGCTCTCGAATCTTCAGCTGGTGGTATCCTGATCGCAGATCGATCTTTGAAAATACTTTAGCTCCTTGCAACTGGTCAAACAAATCATTGATCATCGGTAGTGAGTACTTGTTATTGATTGTCACTTCATTCAATCAACGATAATCAACAACCATCGTCAATGATCCATCCTTCTTCTACACTAGAAGTATTGGTGATCCCCAAGGTGACGAACTTGGGCGAATATAGCCTTTATCCAGTAACTCCTTAATCTGCTTCTTAATTTCTTCCAAATCCTTTGCGGGCATCCTATACGGAGTCCAAATTGCTATTTTCTTGCCTATTTCGGTGTTTCGAAGAAAAGGAATATCAAACGGAGTCCAAACGGAATGAAACCTTCGGGAGAGTTATTTTTGGAATGGAAGCAATCCAGGAGACTTGGAGTGCACGTAAGGGAAGTAACGAGGAAGCCACGAGGCAGGGAGGCGCGCCCTAACCCCTTGGGCGCGCCCACCACCCTCGTGGGCCCCTCGTGGCTCCCCTGACCGACTTCTTTCGCATGTATATGTCCATATACCCTAAAAACATTAGGGAGCATAATAGATCGGGAGTTCCGCCGCCGCAAGCCTATGTAGCCACCAAAAACCAATCGGGACCCTGTCCCGGCACCCTGCCGGAGGGGGGATCCCTCACCGGTGGCCACCTTCATCATCCCGGCGCTCTCATGACGAGGAGGGACTAGTTCACCCTCAGGGCTGAGGGTATGTACCAGTAGCTATGTGTTTGATCTCTCTCTCTCTCTCTCGTGTTCTTGATTTGGCACGATCTTGATGTATCGCGAGCTTTGCTATTATAGTTGGATCTTATGATGTTTCTCCTCCTCTACTCTCTTGTAATGGATTGAGTTTTCCCTTTGAAGTTATCTTATCAGATTGAGTCTTTAAGGATTTGAGATCACTTGATGTATGTCTTGCATGTGCTTATCTGTGGTGACAATGGGATATCACGTGATCTACTTGATGTATGTTTTGGTGATTAACTTGCAGGTTCTGTGACCTTGTGAACTTATGCATAGGGGTTGGCACACGTTTTCGTCTTGGCTCTCCGGTAGAAACTTTGGGGCACTCTTTGAAGTACTTTGTGTTGGTTGAATAGATGGATCTGAGATTGTGTGATGCATATTGTATAATCATGCCCACGGATACTTGAGGTGACATTGGAGTATCGAGGTGACATTAGGGTTTTGGTTGATTTGTGTCTTAAGGTGTTATTCTAGTACGAACTCTATGATAGATCAAATGGAAAGAATAGCTTCGTGTTATTTTACTACGGACTCTTGAATAGATCGATCAGAAAGGATAACTTTGAGGTGGTTTCGAACCCACCATAATCTCTTCATTTGTTCTCTGCTATTAGTGACTTTGGAGTGACTCGTTGTTGCATGTTGATGGATAGTTATATGATTCAATTATGTTATTATTGTTGAGAGAACTTGCACTAGTGAAAGTATGAACCTTAGGCCTTGTTTCCTACCATTGCAATACCGTTTACGCTCACTTTTATCATTAGTTACCTTGCTGTTTTTATATTTTCAGATTACAAAAACCTATATCTACCATCCATATTGCACTTGTATCACCATCTCTTCGCCGAACTAGTGCACCTATACAATTTACCATTGTATTGGGTGTGTTGGGGACACAAGAGACTCTTTGTTATTTGGTTGCAGGGTTGTTTGAGAGAGACTATCTTCATCCTACACCTCCCACGGATTGATAAACCTTAGGTCATCCACTTGAGGGAAATTTGCTACTGTTCTACAAACCTCTGCACTTGGAGGCCCAACAACGTCTACAAGGAGAAGGTTGCGTAGTAGACATCAAGCTCTTTTCTGGCGCCGTTGCCGAGGAGGTGAGTTCTTGAAGGTATATCTTTAGATCTTGCAATCTAATATTTTTGTTTCTTGTTTTATCACTAGTTTAGTCTATAAAAGAAAACTACAAAAAAAGGAATTAAGTTTGTCTCATATGCTTCATCTTTTTAATATCTTTCGTGAGAATGATGTAAAGGAAAATTGTGCTCAAGTGCTAGAAGAAGAAGTCTATAAAATGTTTGGTACTAAATCTTTGAATGATGAGCATGATTGCAATGTTGTTAGTATGAACTCTTTGAATATCCATAGTACTAATGATGATTGCACTAGTTATGATGAAAATGTCTCTTATAAGCATGTCAATTTTTGTGGAGTGCATTGGGTTTGCAAGTACACACCAAATAGATAAGATAGCTTTTGCAAGAGGCATAAACATTTAGAAACTAAATGGTTGCAAGAAAGGCTAGATGTGAGTGTTGAAAATTTAAAATATCTTTACCGTACTTGTGAACTTTGCAATGAACATGGTCATTTAAATCTTCGATGCAAATTGTTTCATGATCGAATCATGTACAAAAATTGTGATGACTTGATTTCCCTTGCACATCATAATGAACTTAGTTTGTTTTTGGGTTATGAAGAATGAAACGTTTAACTAAGCATATTCCAGAATATAACCTTAAGAAATTCCTTGATATTGATCTAGAGGAGATTTATATGTATTGTGCGGTGAATTGCATTGGAAATCCTTATATTGCCAATTACATAAAGAAAAGAAAGCAAATAGAAGATGAAGAGAATACTAATGAAAGGGAAGAAACTTCCCAATATCCTCCTATTATTTCTTATGATGAATCAGGTAACGAGGAGGAGCTTTATATTCAACCAATCTCATTAATAAAGATCTCAAAAAAGAGGATTGAACCCACACATGATGTGAAGAAGAAAAAGAAAAGACGGAGAAGCAAAGGTAAAAAGGTATCCCTCCCAAATGATGTTTCTCCTATTACTCATTGTGATGATGATAATTGCTATACTATTGGTGCTATCCATACTATTAATGATGAGAGTGATTATGCTTATGATATGAAAAGGCCCAAGCTTGGGGATGCTATGTTTGATGAGAATGACATGTTTGATAATATATTTTCTTCAATTAATGTTTGTCCCGAGCTTGGGGATGCTATGTTTAATGAAGATGATATTTTTAGCCTCCCAAGTTATGATATGCAAAGTTGTTATGATGATAGCATGCCTCCTACCTATGATGATTATATTGATGAAAGTGGGTTTGGAAGAGTGTCAACTTTAGGAAGTAATGATCCCACTATTTTGGAGGATGTTGAATCTTATAATATTTATGAAAGTGGATTTGGAGAGGTCATGACTTTATTTAGTGATGAATCCACTATTTTGGAAGAGGTCTCAATTGATTATGATGAGAAAAAAGTTGCTACTTATGATGATTATTGTGATGAAACTTATGCTATAAAAGTAGTGATGATTATATTTATAAAAAAATTCATGATTATGATTATCCTTTTTCTGAACATTACTCTTTTAATGTGGAAACAATTTATAGTATTCGAGTCTCTTATGATACTCCCACTATTCCGAACGACAAGAATTTTGCTTATGTGGAGAGTAATAAAAATTCTATGTTTGTATATCATGAAAAGAATGCTTTGTGTGCTGGTTATATTGTTGAATTCATTCATGATGCTACTGAAAATTATTATGAGGGAGTAATATATGCTTGTAGGAATTGCAATAACATCAAGTTTCTTCCCTATGTGTTAAAAATCTTGAAGCTATGCTTGTTTTACCTTCCTATGCTAGTTGATTATTGTTCCCATAAGTTGTTTCATCACAAAATCCCTATGCATAGGAAGTGGGTTAGTCTTAAATGTGCTAGTCATATTCTTCATGATGCTCTCTTTATGTTTCAATTCTTATCTTTTAGGTGAGCATCATTGTCATCATCATGCCTAGCTAAAAGGCATTAATTGTTGGGAGACAACCCAATATTCATCCTTACTGTTTTCCACATGATTATGCTACTGTAGTAATCATATTTTATAGCTTTTGTTTCAATAAAGTGCCAAGTAAGACCTTTAGGATGGCTTACGGTGATAGTTGTGTTGATCCTGCTAAAAATCAGAAACTTTTACGCCCAGTAAATTAGTTTTCATAATTCATAGAAACGTGATTCTGATCTGATTCTTTTTTATATGTATTGGTACACAAATTTCTCAGGGTTTCCTAATTTGTTAGGATTTTTGGAGTTCCAGAAGTATACGTTTGATACAGATTACTACAGACTGTTATGTTTTTGACAGATTCTGTTTTCTATGTGTTGTTTGCTTATTTTGATGAATCTATGAGTAGTATCGGAGGGTATGAACCATAGAGAAGTTGTAATACAGTAGATATTACACCAATATGAATTTAGAATGAGTTCACAACAGTACCTAAGTGGTGATTTATTTTCTTATACTAACGGAGCTTACGAGTTTTTCTGTTGAGTTTTGTGTTGTGAAGTTTTCAAGTTTTGGGTAAAGATTCGATGGACTATGGAATAAGGAGCGGCAAAAGCCTAAGCTTCAGGATGACCAAGGAACCCCAAGGTACTATTCAAGGACAACCAAGAGCCTGATCTTGGGGATGCCCCGGATGGCATCCCCTCTTTCGTCTTCGTTCATCGGTAACTTTACTTGGAGCTATATTTTTATTCACCACATGATATGTGTTTTGCTTGGAGAGTCATTTCATTTTGTTTTGTTTTGCTTGCTGTTTGAATAAAATACCAAGATATGAAATTCTTAAATGAGAGAGAGTCTTCACATAGCTACATAATTATTTAACTACTCATTGATCTTCACTTATATCTTTTTGGAGTAGTTTGTGATTTACTCGTGTGCTTCACTTATATCCTATGAGTAAATGGTTGAATGAGTTGAATGTCATAAATCTGAAATTATATATGTTTCATATGCTTACCCCATTGGGAGTAATGACTTCACATCTAAGAAGTAGAGGTGGTAAATTTATTGAAGGTTCGCAAACACTGTATTGGTCACTTGAACAATTCATGAAAGAATATTGAAGGAAGAGAGATTTCACATATAAATATACTATCTTAGACATCTTCTATGATTGTGAGCCCCATTAATTATTTTCAAATCGGAGCAAATTAGTTGAAATTGGACAAGGAAGACAATATAATGAGTTATGCTTGGGTATATTTGTATAGAAGTTATATTGTTATAGATCCTCCAACATGTGGTGCCTGCTTTTTAGAATCCTTTGCTAGCCAAAATATCTGTACAAAGCGGGAATACTGCTTGTGCATCCAAATTCCTTGAACCAAGTTTCTTCCATGAGTGTCCACCATACCTACCTATATGCGGTATTTACCTGCCGTTCCAAGTAAATTTGCATGTGCCAAACTCTAAACTTTCAAATAATAATTTGTTTTGTATGCCCGAATCGCTCATGTAGCGACTAGGAGCTGTCAGTATCTTCCATACTAGGTGGGTTATTCTCACGATGAGTGGACTCCGCTCATCATTCATGAGAAAAATGGCTCATAACTGGGATGCCTAGTCCCATGATCAAAAGATCAAAATCAAATCAAAATAATTGCAAACGAAACTCCCCCAGGATTGTTGTTAGTTGGAGGCACCCGTTGTTTCGGGCAAGCCATGGATTGATGATTGTTGGTGGAGGGGGAGTAAAAACTTTACCTGTTTGGGAACCGCCTATAATGTATTTACTACGGAAGAAACTGGGAACCCTCGGTTGTTATGTTGACAATGAAAGCATACATCTCAAAATTATTTATCTCTATTTCAAAATCGAGCTCTGGCACCTCTGCAAATCCCTGCTTCCCTCTGCGAAGGGCCTATCTTTTACTTTTATGCAAGAGTCAGTAGTATTCCTTCTCTTTCCAACCTACTCTTTAGTTGGCAAGCATCATGTGATGAGGAAAGATCTAAGCATATATGGCCAATCAAATATATTTGATCATGAATTATTATTGTTGACAATTATCTATATGATAAGTAAGTTGGGAGGCGAAACATTAAGCCCCTATCTTTCTCTGTGTTCGATCGATGCTATTTGTTCTAAAAATATGATTTGAGTGGTAGCAATCATGGAAGACTATATGACAGTTCAGTATGTGGGATTTGCTAAATCGAAGCTCTTACATAGACCCTTCCTGAAAATAAGATGAATTGCAATTGTTTGATGACTAAGAACATAGTTGGCTAGTTTTCAAGAAAGTTTATGGTCTATGCTTTAATATTTGAATAGCTTGTTACTTGATCATGAGAAGTTTTATGAGATGAGCTACTATTATGACATACAACGATGCTAGAAAAGGTGATTGAAATTATCATTGATCAAACTTATGCACCTGCTAGCATTCACACTTCATAAATTATTTCTTTTATCATTTACCTACTCGAGGATGAGCGGGAAGTAAGCTTGGGGATGCTGATACGTCTCCAATATATCTATAATTTATGAAGCATTCATGCTATTATATTATCTATTTTGGATGTTTATGGGATTTACTAAGCACTTTTATATTACTTTTGGGACTAACCTATTAACCGGAGGCCCAGCCCAAATTGTTGTTTCTTGCCTATTTCAGTGTTTCGAAGAAAAGGAATATCAAACAGAGTCCAAATGGAATGAAACCTTTGGGAGAGTTATTTTTGGAACGGAAGCAATCCAGGAGACTTGGAGTGCACATAAGGGAATCAACGAGGAAGCCACGAGGTAGGAAGGCGCGCCCTACCCCCTGGGCGCGTCCACCACCCTCGTGGGCCCCTCGTGGCTCCCCTGACCAACTTCTTTCGCCTATATATGTCCATATACCCTAAAAACATCAGGGAGCATAATAGATCGGGAGTTCCGCCGCCGCAAGCCTCTATCATGAATAAGGAAATATGAAATAACAACTTTATTATTGCCACTAGGGCATATTCCTTCAGTCTCCCACTTCCACTAGAGTCAGTAAACTAGATTACATTGTAATGAATCTAACACCCATGGAGTCTTGGTGCTGATCGTGTTTTTCTCGCGGAAGAGGCTTAGTCAATGGGTCTGCTACATTCAGATCCGTATGTATTTTGAAAATCTCTATGTCTCCATCCTTGACCTTTTCATGAATGGAGTTGAAGCGTCTCTTGATGTGTTTAGTTCTCTTGGGAAACCTGGATTCCTTCACCAAGGCAATTGCTCCAGTGTTGTCACAAAAGATTTTGTTTGGACCCGATGCACTGGGTATTACACCCAGATCGGATATGAACACCTTCATCCAGACTCGTTCATGCGCTGCTTCCGAAGCAGCTATGTACTCTGCTTCACACATAGATCCTGCCACGCCGCTTTGCCTAGAACTTCACCAAATGACAACTCCACCATTCAATATAAATACATATCCGTTTTGTGACTTAGAGTCATCCGGATCAGTGTAGAAACTAGCATCAACGTAACCATTTATGACGAGATCTACGTCACCTTCATAAACGAGAAACATATCCTTGGTCCTTTTCAGGTACTTCAGGATGTTCTTTACCGTTGTATGGTGATCCACTCCTGGATTACTTTGGTACCTCCCTGTGAAACTTATGCAAGGCACACATCAGGTCTGGTACACAACATAGCATACATGATAGAACATTTGGCTGAGGCATATGAAATGACTTTCATTTTCTCTCTATATTCTGCAGTGGTCGGGCTTTGAGTCTGACTCAATCTCACACCTTGTAACACAGGCAAGAACCCTTTCTTTGACTGGTCCATTTTGAACTTCTTCAAAACTTTGTCAAGGTATGTGCTTTGTGGAAGTCCTATTAAGCGTCTCGATCTATCCCTATAATCTTGATGCCCAATATATAAGCAGCTTCACCGAGGTCTTTCATTGAAAAATTCTTATTCAAGTATCTTTTTATGCTATCCAAAAAATCTGTATCATTTCCATTCAATAGTATGTCATCCACATATAGTATCAGAAATGCTACAGAGCTCCCACTCACTTTCTTGTAAATACAGGCTTCATCGTAAGTCTGTATAAAACCATATGCTTTGATCACCTCATCAAAGCGTATATTCCAACTCCGAGATGCTTGCACAAGTCCATAGATGGATCGCTGCAGCTTGCACACTTTGTTAGCACATTTAGGATCGACAAAACCTTCTGGTTGCATCATATACAACTCTTCTTTAAGAAATCCATTAAGGAATGCAGTTTTGATGCCCATTTGCCAGGTTTCATAATTATAAAATGCGGTAATTGCTAACATGATTCGGACAGACTTAAGCATCTCTATGGGTGAGAAAGTCTCATCGTAGTCAACTCCTTGAACTTGTCAAAAACCTTTTGCGACAAGTCGATCTTTGTAATTAGCGTCAGTCTTCTTCTTGAAGATCCATTTATTCTCAATGGCTTGCCGATCATCGGGCAAGTCCAACAAAGTCCATACTTTGTTCTCATACATGGATCCTATCTCAGATTTCATGGCTTCAAGCCCTTTATAGGAATCTGGGCTCATCATAGCTTATTCATAGTTTGCAGGTTCGCCATGGTCTAATAACATAACTTCCAGGACAGGATTATCGTACCACTCTGGTGTGGACCGTGCTCTGGTCGACCTATGAGGTTTAGTAGTAACTTTATCTGAAGTTTCATGATCATTATTATTTGCTTCCTCTCTAGTTGGTGTAGGCATCAAGGGAACAGTTCTCTATGATGTGCTACTTTCCAATTCGAGAGAAGGTACAATTACCTCATCAAGTTCTACTTTTCCTCCCACTCACTTCTTTCGAGAGAAACTCCTTCTCTAGAAAGGATCCATTCTTAGCAACAAAAATATTGCCTTCGGATCTGTGGTAGAAGGTGTACCCAATAGTTTCTTTAGGGTATCCTATGAAGACACACTTCTCTGATTTAGGTTCGCCCTTATCAGGCTGAATCCTTTTGACATAAGCGTCGCATCACCATACTTTAAGAAATGACAGCTTAGGTTTCTTGCCAAACTACAGTTCGTATGGTGTTGTCTTAATGGATTTAGACAGTTCCCTATTTAATATGAATGCAGTTGTCTCTAATGCATAACCCCAAAATGATAGTGGTAAATCGGTAAGAGACATCATAGAGCGCACCATATCTAATGAAGTATGGTTATGACATTCAGACACACCATTACGTTGTGTTGTTCCAGGTGGCGTGAGTTGTGAAACATTTCCACATTGTTTTAAATGAAGGCCAAACTTGTAACTCAAATATTCGCCTCCACCATCAAATCATAGAAGCTTTATTTTCTTGTTACGGTGATTCTCCACTTCACTCTGAAATTCTTTGAACTTTTTAAATGTTCCATACTTGTGTTTCATCAAGTAGATATACCCATACCTACTCAAATCATCTGTGAAGGTCAGAAAATAACGATACCCCCCGCGTGCTTCAACACTCATCGGACCGCATACATCGGTATGTTATTTCCAATAAGTCATTAGCTTGCTCCATTGTTCCGGAGAACGGAGTTTTAGTCATCTTGCCCATGAGGCATGGTTAGCAAGTATCAAATGATTCATAATCAAGTGATTCCAAAAGTCCATCCGCATGGAGTTTCTTCATGCGCTTTACACCAATATGATCTAAATGGCAGTGCCATATGTATGTTGCACTATCATTATCAACTTTGCATCTTTTGGCATCAATATTATGAATATGTGTATCACTACGATCGAGATTCAACAAGAATAGACCATTCATCAAGGGTGCATGACCATAAAAGATATTAGTCATATAAATAGAACAACCATTATTCTCCGATTTAAATGAATAACCACCTCAGAATAAACAAGATCCAGATATAATGTTCATGCTCAACACGGGCACCAAATAAAAATTATTGAGGTCTAAAATTAATCCCGAAGGTAGATGTAGAGGTAGTGTGCCAACGGTGATCACATCGACCTTGGAACCATTCCCGACGCGCATCGTCACCTCGTCCTTAGCCAATCTTCATTTATTCTGCAGCTCCTGTTTTGACTTACAAACATGAGCAACCGAACCAGTATCAAATACTCAGTCGCTACTATGAGCATTAGTAAGGTTCACATCAATAACATGTATATCAAATATACCTTTGTTCACTTTGCCATCCTTCTTATCTGCCAAGTATTTGGGGCAGTTCCGCTTCCAGTGGCCATTCCCTTTACAGTAGAAGCACTCAGTCTCAGGCTTGGGTCTAGCTTTGGGCTACTTCCTGGGAGTGGCAACTTGCTTTCCATTCTTCTTGAAGTTCCCTTTCTTTCCCTTGCCCTTTTTCTTGAAACTAGTGGTCTTGTTAACCATCAACACTTGATGCTCCCTCTTGATTTCTACCTCCGCGGCCTTAAGCATTGCGAAGAGCTCAGGAACCGTTTTGTTCATCCCTTGCATATTATAGTTCATCATGAAGCCTTTGTAGCTTGGTGGCAGTGATTGAAGAACTTTGTCAATAACACTATCAACTGGAAGATGAACTGCCAGCTGACTCAAGTGATTATGATACCTAGACATTTTGAGTATGTGTTCACCGACATAACTATTCTCCTCCATCTTGCAGCTATAGAACTTGTTGGAGGCTCCATATCTCTCAACCAGGGCATTTGCTTGAAATATTAATTTCAACTCTTGGAACATCTCATATGCTCCATGATGTTCAAAACATCATTGAAGTCCCGGTTCTAGGCCGTAAAGCATGGCACACCAAACTATCAAGTAGTCATCAGATCGAGCCTGCCAGACATTCATGTAGTAGCTCCTGCAGTAGGTCTGTCACCTAGCGGTGCATCAAGGACATAATTCTTCTGTGCAACAATGAGGATATTCCTCAAGTTACGGACCCAGTCCGTGTAACTGCTACCATCATCTTTCAACTTAGCTTTCTCTAGGAACGCATTAAAATTCAGGGGAACGGTAGCTCGGGCCATTGATCTACAACATAGATATGCAAAACTATTAAGACTAAGTTCATGATAAATTAAGTTCAATTAATCAAATTACTAATGAACTCCCACTTAAATAAGCATCCCTCAAGTTATCTAAGTGATACATGATCCAAATCCACTAACCTATGTCCGATCATCACGTGAGATGGGGTGGTCATCAATGGTGAACATCTCTATGTTGATCATTTCTACTATATGACTCACGTCCGACCTTTCAGTCTCCAGTGTTCCGAGACCATGTCTGTACATGCTAGGCTCGTCAAGTTTAACCCAAGTATCCTGCATGTGCAAAACTGTCTTACACCCGTTGTATGTGAACGTAGAGTCTATCACACCCGATCATCACGAGGTGCTTAGAAACGACGAACTTTGGCAACGGTGCATACTTGGGGAGAACACTTTTATCTTGAAATTTAGTGAAGGGATCATCTTATAATGCTACCGCCGTTCTAAGCAAAATAAGATGCATAAATGATAAACATCACATGCAATCAAAATACGTGACATGATACGGCCATCATCATCTTGTGCTTTTGATCTCCATCTCCAAAGCATCGTCATGATCTCCATCATCACCGGCTGGACACCTTGATCTCCATCGTTGCATCGTGGTCGTCTCGCCAACTATTGCTTCTACAACTATTGCTAACGCATAGCGATAACGTAAAGCAATTACATGGCGCTTGCATTTCATACAATAAAGAGACCACCCTAAGGCTCCTGCTGGTTGTCGATATTACAAAACATGATCATCTCATACATCAACATATATCACATCATATCTTTACCATATCACATCACAACATACCCTGCAAAAACAAGTTAGACATCCTCTACTTTGATGTTGCAAGTTTTACGTGGGTGCTATGGGCTTCTAGCAAGAACCGCTCTTACCTACGCAGAAACCACAACGGCGATTTATCAGGTTTGTTGCTTTAACCTTCTTCAAGGACCATCCGTAGTCAAATTCGATTCAACTAAAGTAGGAGAAACAGACACCCGCCAACCACCTTTATGCAAAACAAGTTGCATGTCACTCGGTGGAACCGGTCTCATGTGCGTGGACATGTAAGGTTGGCCCGGGCCGCTTCATCCCACAGTACCGCTGAATTAAAATAAGACGTTGATGGTAAGTAGTATGACTATCACCACCCACAACTCTTTGTCTTCTACTCGTGCATATCATCTACGCATAGACCTGGCTTGGATGCCACTGTTGGGAAACATTGCACGGAAAACAAAAAAAATTCTACGCACACGCAAGATCTATCCATGGAGATGCATAGAAACAAGGGGAAGAGCGTGTCTACATACCCTCATAGACCGTAAATGAAAGCATTTAGTAATGCGGTTGATGTAGTCGAACTTCTTCGCGGTCCAACCGATCAAGTACCGTACGTACGGCACCTCCGCATTCAACACACATTCAGCTCGGTGACGTTCTCGCCTTCTTGATCCAGCAACACAACGAAGTAGTGGATGAGTTCCGGCAGCACGACGGCATCGTGACGGTGGTGGTGATGTTATCTCCAAAGGGCTTCGCCTAAGCCCTCCGAAAATATGACCGAGGGACAAAACTATGGAGAGGGGTGCCGCACACGGCTAAGAGATTGTCGTGGCTTATGTGTGGCGCCCCCTCCCACATATATATAGGTGGGGGAGAGGGAGAAGCCAAGGAGGTGCCCCAAGGAGGCCGAATCCTCCTAGGGTTCCTCCCATACCCGCGCCCCCTTACCATATTTGCCGGAGGAGGAAAGGAAAGGGGGAGAGGGAAGGAAAGGGGAGGTCGAATCCCCCTCCTTCCTTTCTACCATAGGTAGGCTGCCATAGGGGGGTGCGCCATCCCCTTGTGGGCTAGTGAGCTCCCCTCTAATGGCCCAATCATCCTCCCGGTTGTTTCCCGGAACCCTTCCGGTGATCCGATGACTACCCGGTGCACTCCAAAACTCTTCCGGTGTCCAAATATCATCGTCCTATATATCAATATTTACCTCTGTACCATTCTGGAGGTCCTCGTCATGTCCGTGATTTCATCCGAGACTCCGAACAACATTCGGTCACCAAATCATATAACTCATATAACACTATATCGTCAATGAACGTTAAGCATGAGGACCCTACGGGTTCGACAACTATGTTGACATGACCGAGACACCTCTCCGTTCAATAACCAATAGCTGAACCTGGATGCCCATATTGGTTCCTACATATTCTACGAAGATCTTTATCGGTCGAACCAAAATGACAACATACACAATTCCCTTTGTCTGCCGGTATGTTACTTGCCCGAGATTCGATCGTCGGTATCTCTATACCTAGTTCAATCTCGTTACCGGCAAGTTTCTTTACTCGTTCCGTAATACATCATCTTGTAACTAACTCCTTAGTCACTTTGCTTGCAAGCTCCTCATGATGTGTATTACCGAGAGGGCCCAGAGATACCTCTTCGATACACAGAGTGACAAATTCTAATCTCGATCCATGCCAACTCAACAAAAACCTTCGTAGATACCTATAGAGCATCTTTATGATCACCTAGTTACATTGTGACGTTTGATAGAACACAAGGTATTCCTCTGGTATTCGGGAGTTGCACGATCTCATGGTTTATTTGACATTCAAGAAAGCAGTAGCAATAAACTGAACGATCATATGCTATGCTAACGATGGGTCTTGTCCATCACATTATTCTCCTCATGATGTGATCCCGTTATCAAACAACACATGTCTATGGGTAGGAAACCTTAACCATCTTTGATCAACGAGCTAGTCTAGTAGAGGCTTACTAGGGTGTAACGCCCGAATAATTATGCTATAGTGAACCTCTTCTAATGATGCCACGTCACCTCCCTTACTGTTGCTAATCTCACGTTAGTTCAAAATGATTCAAATTCAAATTTGAATTATTGACAAACATCAAAAAAATTCAAACATTAAAACTAAAATGTTAGGATTGTGGCATAATTACATATACTAAATTAGGTACAACTTTGGTATTTTACTAAAACTAAAGGATATTGAAAATAAAAGAAAACCATAAAGGAAAAATAAATAAATGGGAAAGGCAAAACAAAAATAGAAATAAAAGGAAAAGGAACCCCCCCTCGCTGGTCCTCGGCCCAGCTGGCCATTGGTCTAGCCAGGTCGGCCTAGTCGGTGCCCCACTCCCCTCCTCCATATTTGTAACATCCCAAAATTCTAAATTTTGGAATGTTATAAACAAATAGATAGATTTGATTGATTGTTTGATTGATTGCGTGAATTGAGTGAGATTCGAATTCTTTTTGAAAGTTAAATGAGAGGGAATAAAAGGACTTTCCCAAACTTTCATATTGGTTTTCTGATCTTCGTGAATTCAAATTCTTTTCAACACAAAGCCCCGGAGAGAAGATGACATGACTTCTTCCATTTATTTAAATGACAAGGGGTGTTGAGAATATTTGAATTTCATTTGAAAATATTTCCAATTCAGAAACTTTAAGCAACTCAATGATTTTCACGAGAGAAGATAAAATGACTTCTTCAAATTATATGAAATATGAGTTGGGAGTTTCAAAGAATTAAACTCAAAGCCCCTTTGAATTTATTTTCAATTTGGAATAGATCATCATGCATATTTTATTGCATTTTGGTCGATCCTAGAAATTTCACGCAACTCAAGGACCCTTGGAGAGAGTTGGAGATTTCGTTATTTTCATATTTGAGAGTTTTCTCGAATTGAAAAGAGGATCATTTGATTTATTTATTTTATCTTCAATAATTTTTCCGTTATCAAAAAATATAAGAGAGGGAATAATATGACTTTCCCAAAATATAGGAAAAATGAAGATTTAATAAATAGATCAAACTTTGTTTTCCGGTGTTTATTCGCATTTTATTCGGATAGGGAAAATTGTGCGTTTTCAAAATTTGCTTTTTAGGTTCCGAGTAAAGTTCATTTTGTTAGACTCATTTTTAGGAGTCGGAGAAAATTTACCTTATTAGATTTGGAGTTCGTTTAGATCTCGTTTTGTTTTTTTTTTCGAGCGCGGAACAGTTTTTTTTTAAAAAAAAAAAGAGAGAGAGAGAGAGCGCTCCAGCGACTTGGGCCTAAGGCCCAAGCCACCGAGCCAGCCAGGCCAGAGGCCATCGCGCGCCACGCCCAGGGAGGAGCCGCACCAGGCGCAAGGCGCCAGGGAGCCGCCGTCCTTTGTGGATTCCTAGTAGGATTCATCTACTTTCGTTTTTTTTTCTAGATCTTTTCCCTCTTTTGTTTCCTAATCCTAATCTATTTCTTGTCCCCTACCCCAAGCAAAATCCTCCCCTTCCCAATATAAATACCCAAGCACCCCCCCCCCCTCTAAACACATCAAACCAACACCTCTCCTCTCCTCTCCGCCGCCCCACGTCGCGCCGCCACACCCCACGCCGCGCCGCCGCACCACCCAAGCCGCGCCTCACCCCGCGCCTCTCACCCGCGCCGCCGCCCTTGTGCATCGCCGCCGCGCCCAACCCCGCGCCCTAGTGCCGCCACCGCCGCCATGCGTCACCGCGCCGCCGCCGCCCTGCGTCAACGCCGCCGTCGCCGCCGTTCGCCGGAGGTACCGCGCCGCGTCTCTTATTTCCCTCGGTTCGGTTTTTCTTATAAACCGTTCCGATTCTTTTCTTCTCTACCGATTCGTTTTCTTTCCGATTCTTTCGCTAAACCGTTCCGGTGTTCTAGATCGGTTTTTCGTTTCGATCTCTTTTCCGAAAACCCTAGATTGGTTTTCGTTCTTCTTTCGGACCGTTCGTCTCAACGAACGTGATCACCGATTATTTCCCGGTTAACGACGTCTGTTCGTATAACCGTTCTTCTTTTTCTTCTCGTCAGATTTATTCCGCGATCGCGATCTCAGATCCGATCTTCGTTCTAGTTTATCTTCTCGCTCGTTTATCGGAATCAGGTGATTCAAGCGCCTGGAGTTTCATCTCGAAACCGCCGTTTCGTCTAATCAACTTGAACAAGCTTTTGCTACAGTAAAATTTTGACCTAGATTCAACTTGCTAGAACCGAGTTGTTTTCTTCCGCCGTTTGTTTTTCGTCGTTTGTTCGGCTCGTTCTTTCTTTGCAACCGGAGTTCTTAAGTTGAACTTTCTGGTTCGTTCTCTTGTTCGAGTTTTCCCTGTGCATTAGATGAGTACTTATTGTGTGGTTACTATTGTTTGCTTACGATAGATTGACCGGAGTGTGACGATTAGATCTATCACGAGTTTTGAGTGCGAACCATCTTCATCAACTTTGCAGGCAAGTAACACTTGATCATATCTTTCTTACAACCCATGTTTTATTGCATTAGATCCAACCCTCAAACACTTGCATTGTTTAGGATCTAAATTAAATTGTGGGATTGGGAAGTAGATGAGGTAGTACCTATTACCTGTAGTATTATGAAACCTTTGGGAGTTACTCTACGTTTGCTTATATTGCCATGCTATGCTAGTAGACGTGGATTGGGTGAGTGATATCCATGGCAGATGTGAGATTGATAATTTTAATGGTTTATCTAAGGTGGCAACTTAAACACACATCTGGGTGGATTGAGGCACCTGATGTCTATCAGGACTTGCCTGTTTTTTTTTTTGGACCGCAACCCAGGCTCAAAGGGATCATAAGATCTTTCATGCTAGAAACTTCCGTGTGCAGCCACATGCTACTATGGGCTCTAGCATAGTTGACTAAGTTGTGCGAACTCTTACGGGGTGGACTAGCAGATGTAGGGGATGTAGGTGTACCGGTCTACCCCACATGTAAGGTGCTAGTGCTTCTGAAAGACTATGTCTCGGTCATCCGTTTCTCAAACACCATGTAGTGCGAGAAAACAAACGGAGGCGATCGAGTCATGTGGGAAAAGTGCGCAAACCTCTGCAGAGTAACAAACTAATCATGATTAGCCGTGTCCCCGGTTATGGACAATTTGAGTATCTAGTACTTGAATATCATTGTGAATCTCAACATGTTACCTCTAATAAAAGCTATTGGGTTTTAATGAGTACTTTTAATTGGGATTGAGAATGCTGTCAACCATTCTCAATGTTTAACAACCACCATGATAGTTAAACAAAATTATTCCTTTGATGTAGGGAAAAATTGGCTTTTCGCAAAACTGTAACCATAGAGCTTTCCACCAGCCATATATGCATGTAGTATAGCCTATTCTTTCATTACTCTCTATGTGTTACATTGCCAGCATATTCCATGTGCTGACCCGTTTTCGGGCTGCAACTTTTCATGTTGCAGACTTTTCAGACGACGAGTAAGTGGTACGTTAGGGTTACGATTTCCTATACTCAACTTTGCCGTTGGTGTTGATGGGAAACCACAACCTTGTTGCTTCCGCTATATTTTGGATTGAGGTAATAGTATTTACGTTACTTTATACATGTGATTTACCTCTGTTATAAATCCTTCGAGTACTGTGTGTGTCAGCATACTGATCCAGGGATGACACATAAGCACAGAGACTTGATCCATTCGGGTCGGGTCGCTACAAGATGGTATCAGAGCACATGTTGACTGTAGGACGTGACCCTAGAAAATGACAAGCCCATAGGAAAGATTTTTCTCTACAACTTTCCCTTTCAAAAGATCTTTTACCTCTCTTCTCTTCTGAGCTTATTCAAAATTCTTTTTAGTGAGACCATACCCCTTTTCCCTTTTTACCACTCGAAGATTTGACTGATGAGACCACTTCAAGGAGACAAGATATCGGACAACTAAGACCATTTGGAATGAAGAGGATTTTACCGTGTAAATGGAAACTACAACTGTTGAAGACTCCGAAGACTTGGAGAATTTGAAGGCTCTGAAGAATTCCCAAATTTGTATGACCCAGGAAGGCTACCTTTATGGAACCTGGCAGACTATGGAAGTTATCAATACCGAGATCAAGGTGTATCGGAGGAAGACCGGAGCATGGAGAGTTATTAACTCAAAGTTTTGTCAAGAGAACCCTAAGGCAGGAGTTATTAACTCATGGAAATGACAAGAGCAAAAAAAACACGGCTATCCATGATGTTATCGCCCGCCTATGCTATTGTCACCGTGCGGAGTTAAGCATGCAGATGCATGGAAGGATTGGATGGTAGAAAGCTGATGGAGCATCTATCTGCAAACGTTGGAGTGTTAACCTTAGCTGGTGTATTCACCAGGATCTGGAGTGTTACATTAGGAAGTTAAGATGGACCTACAAGAAGCAATATTTGACAATAAGGCAATTGGTGAAGAACTCAGGACCCAGAAGCTGAAAGTAGACAAGATGAAGGAGCAAAACATCGAGATACCGGAGATTTGACAGTAACTGAAGGACAGTAGGATCATGGATCATGTCAAGGATGTTGAAACCGGCAGTTGGAACGTAACTCCAGAAATATTGAAGGACGTCGCGAGAGACTTCGCGTCAACAGAGATGATCTGGCAAAAGAACTTGAGCAGGACAAGCACGATTGGAAGAAGCCATCGGAGACATGAACATGACTTGAAGAGTTTGACGACTTTGAAGATCTATTGACCTTTAGAAGACCAAACCCCTGTTACATACATACGTTAGATGCGACGTTTGTGAGCTGTCATTTGTTTGATGTTTTCCGACAGCCACAATAAAATCTGTCTTTTCAAAACTTTTTTTTTGTATTGAGTGCATCCCTCTCGATCTCTCTTATCCCACCCCAAACCCATGGACCCAATAGAGGATGAATGGAGATGAGCTTGTACTCTCTGGACCGATGAGTCAACGGGAGATGGACCGATGGATTCAGAACATGAGGATCACATGGAGAATAACCCTATAGCCGGAAAGGATATGACCCAGCACGCTCTTCCATTCTTTGAAAGAAGTGTTGCTACCTGGTGGAGGATGTACCAAACCATCAACGGATGACAAGGAGTAACTACTTGGGAAGAATTTAAGTTGACTTTGCTAAAGTCTCGGTTTGTGAGCCAGAAGTTGAAGCCTTATGGAAAAGATATGAAGAAACCTTGTGCGTACAAGCTCTGTGGAGAAATAGGACACAACCATAAAGAAAAGAAGGACGAATACCCTCATAAGTAGAGGATTATCAAAGGAGTTAGCCGAGGATTTTCAGGGAACTTCGATTGGAGATTGTTCCCAAAGGTTTTGTTGCAGCAATGGAAATTCAGTTTACATTGTTGGAAAAGATCCGTGAAGCTCAGAAGGATCACAAAGAGATTGCTGAGGTAAAAGAAAGGATGAGCAAAGGAAAGGCCAAAGGTTTTCATAAGGATGAACACGACACCTTATGGTTTGAGAATAGTGTATATGTGCCAATAATGCAAAGATCAGGAAGTTAATACTTCAGGAGGCTCATGACTCACCATACTTGATTCGCCCTGGAAACACCAAGATGTATTTGGATTTGAAGGAGTGTTTCTGGTGGACTGGTATGAAGGAGGATATTACGGAGTATGTAGTCGTAAGTGATGTATGTCAGAGAAAGTAAAAGCAGAGCATCAGAAGTCAGCAGGATTATTGCATCCTATGCTAATACCTGAATGGAAGCAGGATAAGCTTGGCATGGATTTCATTACCAGATTTCCCAGAACCCGAACGGGATATGATTCTATCTGGGTAATAGTTTATTCGCTTGATCAAAGTGGCTCGCTTTATCCCAGAGAAAACCACCTATACAAGTGCGAAGTTGGCCAAGATATATATTTGAGAAAGGATCGTATGTCTGCATGGAGTTCCGAGGACCATCGTAGAGGAACGCAGTTTACCTCAAAGTTTTGGAATCAGCTGCACCAGACTTTGGGTACTAGGCTAGAGTTCAGTACAGCCTTTCATCCGCAGACAGATGGATAAATCAAGAGAGTCAAACAGATTTTGGAGGACATGTTGAGAGCGTGTGCGCTAGATTATGGATCTAGTAGTGATGATAATTTACCTCACGCGGAGTTTCTCATTCAAGAATAGCTACCAAGTCAGTTTGAAGATGGCCCCTTTTGAAGCTTTGTATGGAAGAAAGAGCCAGACACCGTTGATGTGGGATGAAGTTGGAGACCGTCAGTTGTTTGGACCAAATGTGATCAAGGAGTGAGAAGAGAATGTTAAGTGCTTCGAGATAGACTGAAGGTATCTCAGTCCAGGCAGAAGAGTTATGCAGACAAAAAAAACGCAAGGAGGTAGTCTATGAAATCGGAGACAGAGCATATCTTTGTGTGCCAGCTCTGCGAGGAGTTAAACGATTTGGAGTTAAGGGAAAGTTAGCCCCGAGATTTGTAGGACCATACCAAGTATTGGAGCGTATGGGAGAAGTTACCAACAAGTTGGAGTCACCCGAAGGACTGTCAGGAGTTCAAGATGTGTTTCACGATTCCCAGTTGAAGAAGTGTCATGCAGAGATGGCCAATATTTCCTTGTAAGGACGCTTGAACCTGGAAAGGATAATGATGTTCCACGAAGTGGAGTATGGATTTCATAAGTATAAGTTTTATCACGGTATGTGGGACATCCCACGAGGATGAAGAGATGAAGTGTTATTGGATATAAAGGAGGTATGATGTTGGAAATATGGATCAATGGAAATTCCATGAAGAGTCTGAGTAATCATGTCCCCGTTTGGTGCAAATATAAGGAAAAGAGACAGTACATTTGGATAGATTTTAAGTATGCCAGGAAGTTGGATGTTGGGATAATGATCAGTTGCCCAGATGATGAGTTCAAGATTTGCAAGTGCTGGGATGGGCCATAACCCACAGGCCCCAGGACCTGCCAAGAAGCAAGCACATTCTTGCTGAAGGAAAAACCCTGGAAGAGGATATACTTGTATCAACCGACGATTTTATAGGAGTTTACGCAAAACCTGAGAGTTGTTAAGTAACGATAGATGTTTGTTTGGCTTGCAGAATCAATGGATTTTCCGAACTTGGTTCGTCGACAAGAAGAATTCTGCAATGCTTGTGAGGATGACCGAGTGTTAGAATGCGAGATTCGCTAAACCATGTACAAGGAAATGATTTGGGTGCGGAATGGATTGATCACCATACCGACTTACTCTTATTATTCGCTTTGCTATATGGGATGGTAAATCTGAGTGACTTGCCTATAGTAGAGAGACGACGATATTAAACCTTGTTAAACCTTAGAATGGTATAGGTATTTTTTCCCTTGTACACGGCAGCTGTGCCAACCGTAGGTTATACGGTGAGGATCACCCAGACCCATTTCCTGCAGGAGAAACCATAAATTGTTGACCACCACGAGATATCGATAGTTGTTTAGCATTGGCGTCAGACCCGTCAGCTATGAAGACCCAGTTTCGGGATAACCTTACCAAGATGAAAGGACAAAGAAATTGAGGAAAAGGTTATGCCACTACCGGAAGAGCCCAGAGAAGGGATTATCCTTAATATCTGAGAAGACTGACACTGTCAACGATAAGGATGGAGTATATGAGTTTTGAGGGAACCGTAACAATGTTTCCAAGGGTGGTAGCCCCGAGACCTCGGAGATGATCGATGGACTTTGAGAAGACCCCAAACCCTAACCTATTCTTTCTAGCCTCTCCGAATCTCGAGGACGAGATTCATTTTAAGGGTGGTAGTTTGTAACATCCCAAAATTCTAAATTTTGGAATGTTATAAACAAATAGATAGATTTGATTGATTGTTTGATTGATTGCGTGAATTGAGTGAGATTCGAATTCTTTTTGAAAGTTAAATGAGAGGGAATAAAAGGACTTTCCCAAACTTTCATATTGGTTTTCTGATCTTCGTGAATTCAAATTCTTTTCAACACAAAGCCCCGGAGAGAAGATGACATGACTTCTTCCATTTATTTAAATGACAAGGGGTGTTGAGAATATTTGAATTTCATTTGAAAATATTTCCAATTCAGAAACTTTAAGCAACTCAATGATTTTCACGAGAGAAGATAAAATGACTTCTTCAAATTATATGAAATATGAGTTGGGAGTTTCAAAGAATTAAACTCAAAGCCCCTTTGAATTTATTTTCAATTTGGAATAGATCATCATGCATATTTTATTTGCATTTTGGTCGATCCTAGAAATTTCACGCAACTCAAGGACCCTTGGAGAGAGTTGGAGATTTCGTTATTTTCATATTTGAGAGTTTTCTCGAATTGAAAAGAGGATCATTTGATTTATTTATTTTATCTTCAATAATTTTTCCGTTATCAAAAAAATATAAGAGAGGGAATAATATGACTTTCCCAAAATATAGGAAAAATGAAGATTTAATAAATAGATCAAACTTTGTTTTCCGGTGTTTATTCGCATTTTATTCGGATAGGGAAAATTGTGCGTTTTCAAAATTTGCTTTTTAGGTCCCAAGTAAAGTTCATTTTGTTAGACTCATTTTTAGGAGTCGGAGAAAATTTACCTTATTAGATTTGGAGTTCGTTTAGATCTCGTTTTGTTTTTTTTTCCGAGCGCGGAACAGTTTTTTTTTTTAAAAAAAGAGAGAGAGAGAGAGAGAGAGCTCCAGCGACTTGGGCCTAAGGCCCAAGCCACCGAGCCAGCCAGGCCAGAGGCCATCGCGCGCCACGCCCAGGGAGGAGCCGCACCAGGCGCAAGGCGCCAGGGAGCCGCCGTCCTTTGTGGATTCCTAGTAGGATTCATCTACTTTCGTTTTTTTTCTAGATCTTTTCCCTCTTTTGTTTCCTAATCCTAATCTATTTCTTGTCCCCTACCCCAAGCAAAATCCTCCCCTCCCCAATATAAATACCCAAGCACCCCCCCCCTCTAAACACATCAAACCAACACCTCTCCTCTCCTCTCCGCCGCCCCACGTCGCGCCGCCACACCCCACGCCGCGCCGCCGCACCACCCAAGCCGCGCCTCACCCCGCGCCTCTCACCCGCGCCGCCGCCCTTGTGCATCGCCGCCGCGCCCAACCCCGCGCCCTAGTGCCGCCACCGCCGCCATGCGTCACCGCGCCGCCGCCGCCCTGCGTCAACGCCGCCGTCGCCGCCGTTCGCCGGAGGTACCACGCCGCGTCTCTTATTTCCCTCGGTTCGGTTTTTCTTATAAACCGTTCCGATTCTTTTCTTCTCTACCGATTCGTTTTCTTTCCGATTCTTTCGCTAAACCGTTCCGGTGTTCTAGATCGGTTTTTCGTTTCGATCTCTTTTCCGAAAACCCTAGATTGGTTTTCGTTCTTCTTTCGGACCGTTCGTCTCAACGAACGTGATCACCGATTATTTCCCGGTTAACGACGTCTGTTCGTATAACCGTTCTTCTTTTTCTTCTCGTCAGATTTATTCCGCGATCGCGATCTCAGATCCGATCTTCGTTCTAGTTTATCTTCTCGCTCGTTTATCGGAATCAGGTGATTCAAGCGCCTGGAGTTTCATCTCGAAACCGCCGTTTCGTCTAATCAACTTGAACAAGCTTTTGCTACAGTAAAATTTTGACCTAGATTCAACTTGCTAGAACCGAGTTGTTTTCTTCCGCCGTTTGTTTTTCGTCGTTTGTTCGGCTCGTTCTTTCTTTGCAACCGGAGTTCTTAAGTTGAACTTTCTGGTTCGTTCTCTTGTTCGAGTTTTCCCTGTGCATTAGATGAGTACTTATTGTGTGGTTACTATTGTTTGCTTACGATAGATTGACCGGAGTGTGACGATTAGATCTATCACGAGTTTTGAGTGCGAACCATCTTCATCAACTTTGCAGGCAAGTAACACTTGATCATATCTTTCTTACAACCCATGTTTTATTGCATTAGATCCAACCCTCAAACACTTGCATTGTTTAGGATCTAAATTAAATTGTGGGATTGGGAAGTAGATGAGGTAGTACCTATTACCTGTAGTATTATGAAACCTTTGGGAGTTACTCTACGTTTGCTTATATTGCCATGCTATGCTAGTAGACGTGGATTGGGTGAGTGATATCCATGGCAGATGTGAGATTGATAATTTTAATGGTTTATCTAAGGTGGCAACTTAAACACACATCTGGGTGGATTGAGGCACCTGATGTCTATCAGGACTTGCCTGTTTTTTTTTGGACCGCCACCCAGGCTCAAAGGGATCATAAGATCTTTCATGCTAGAAACTTCCGTGTGCAGCCACATGCTACTATGGGCTCTAGCATAGTTGACTAAGTTGTGCGAACTCTTACGGGGTGGACTAGCAGATGTAGGGGATGTAGGTGTACCGGTCTACCCCACATGTAAGGTGCTAGTGCTTCTGAAAGACTATGTCTCGGTCATCCGTTTCTCAAACACCATGTAGTGCGAGAAAACAAACGGAGGCGATCGAGTCATGTGGGAAAAGTGCGCAAACCTCTGCAGAGTAACAAACTAATCATGATTAGCCGTGTCCCCGGTTATGGACAATTTGAGTATCTAGTACTTGAATATCATTGTGAATCTCAACATGTTACCTCTAATAAAAGCTATTGGGTTTTAATGAGTACTTTTAATTGGGATTGAGGATGCTGTCAACCATTCTCAATGTTTAACAACCACCATGATAGTTAAACAAAATTATTCCTTTGATGTAGGGAAAAATTGGCTTTTCGCAAAAACTGTAACCATAGAGCTTTCCACCAGCCATATATGCATGTAGTATAGCCTATTCTTTCATTACTCTCTATGTGTTACATTGCCAGCATATTCCATGTGCTGACCCGTTTTCGGGCTGCAACTTTTCATGTTGCAGACTTTTCAGACGACGAGTAAGTGGTACGTTAGGGTTACGATTTCCTATACTCAACTTTGCCGTTGGTGTTGATGGGAAACCACAACCTTGTTGCTTCCGCTATATTTTGGATTGAGGTAATAGTATTTACGTTACTTTATACATGTGATTTACCTCTGTTATAAATCCTTCGAGTACTGTGTGTGTCAGCATACTGATCCAGGGATGACACATAAGCACAGAGACTTGATCCATTCGTGTCGGGTCGCTACAATATTCCCCCCGAGGAAAAACCCTAACCCTAACCCAACCACCCCCACTTCCCCACTCCCTCTTCCCCCTCCTGATCCGATCTGGATCGGGCCAGATCCCCATCGCCCCTCACCTCCGTGCCCGAGGCCACCGCGCCACCCGACGCCAACTGTCCTCGCCGACCACCACCGCCACCCCGGACCGCCTTCACGTCGCCGGACCTCGCGTTGCCTTCTCGTCTCCTTCCCAAGCCATATCGCTGGACGCTGTCGTCCCCGTCCTCCTCCTCGAGCCCGGTGCCTTAATACGTACGCCCCACCGTGAGCGCTCTCCTCCTGTCCCCTCTTCCCCTGTCACCGCGCGCCTGAGGTCGTGCTCGCCACGAACCGCTCCGTCCCGCTCGACTGCAGCCGCTGCTGTTTGTGCTGCCCGCCCGCCTCTGCTGCCTCGCTGCTCGTTGCCGCTGCCTCTGCTGCTGCTAGCGCCGCCGCCACTACCTCCCACCCCATGTGCACCCGCTCAACGGCGTTCATCGCCGCCGCCCTGTCCAGTCTGAGGCAACCGGCCTCGCCGCGCCGGTGGCTGGCCCCACCCCGCTGTCAATCTGGGTGTGCGCCCATTCTAGCTGGGTGCTAGCACCTGTTTGCCCACAACCGCTATGGCCCTTGGGTCACTGACTAGGGGGGGCCAGCCCCAGGAACGCAAAAAAGAAATAATAAGGATAATAATAATAATAATGATAATAATTAATTAGTTAATTAAATGAATTAGTTAATCTAATTAATCATGTTAATTAACATTAATAATATGTTAGTTAGTGAAAAGAGAATGACGACCGGGCCCCACCTGTCAGTTTGGCTGGTCAATGGTCAATGTTGAGCACTGACGTCATGATGGCGCAATAATTATTTTCGAATTAAATTAAATCTGTTAATTCTAAAAATGAATTAAAACTTTGAAAATTAATATAAAATAATTTGTAACTCGGATGAAAATACTTTGTACATGAAAGTTGCTCAGAACGACGAGGTGAATCCGAATACGCAGTCCGTTCATCCGCCATACGTCCCTAGCATAGCGAACATGCAACAATGCACCTTCGGTTCATCTGTCCGAAAACGTCAAACATCAGGAATACTTTCCCAGATGTTTCCCCCTTTGCCGATATCACCTACTACTACGTTAGGGCACACCTAGCACCGCTCATTGTCATGTCATGCATCGTCATGCATATGTTTGCATTATATTTATTGTTTCCTCCCCCTCTTCTCTCGCCAAACACCAAGACCGACGCCGCTGCTACCCTGTACGACAATGGTGTTGACGACCCGTCCTTCTCTGTCGTGCTTCCAGGCAAGCAAACCCCCTTTGATCAACCAGATATCATATCCGCAACAAGTAGATCGAAACGATTCTGCATCTACTACTATTGCTCCACACATCGACCGCTATCCAGCATGCCTCTAAAGTATTAAGTTCATAAGAACAGAGTAATGCATTAGGCAAGATGACATGATGTAGAGGGATAAACTCAAGCAATATGATATAAACCCCAGCTTTTTATCCTCGATGGCAACAATACAATACGTGCCTTGCTGTCCCTGCTGTCACTGAGAAAGGACACCGCAAGATTGAACCCAAAGCTAAGCACTTCTCCCATTGCAAGAAAGATCAATCTAGTAGGCCAAACCAAACTGATAATTCGAAGAGACTTGCAAAGATAACCAATCATACATAAAAGAATTCAGAGGAGATTCAAATATTTCTCATAGATAAACTTGATCATAAACCCACAATTCATCGGATCTCGACAAACACACCGCAAAAAGAGTTACATCAAATAGATCTCCAAGAAGATCAAGGAGAACTTTGTATTGAGATTCAAAGAGAGAGAAGAAGACATCTAGCTAATAACTATGGATCCGAAGGTCTGTGGTAAACTACTCACAACTCATCGGAGAGGCTATGGTGTTGATGTAGAAGCCCTTCGTGATTGATTCCCCCTCCAGCGGAGCGCCGAAAAAGGCTCCAAGATGGGATCTCACGGGTACAGAAGGTTGCGGCGGTGGAAATAGGGTTTCGTGGTGCTCCTGGATGTTTTCAGGTTATGCAAGTATATATAGGCGAAGGAAGTCGGTCAGGGGAGCCACGAGGGGCCCACGAGGGTGGGGGATGCGTCCACCCCCCTAGGGCGCGCCTTCCTGCCTCGTGGCCTCCTCGGCTGCTTGACGTCCACTCTAAGTCTCCTGGATTGCGTTTGTTCCAAAAAGAACTCCCTCGAAGGTTTCATTCCGTTTGGACTCCATTTGATATTCCTTTTCTGCGAAACACAAAAATAGGCAAAAAAACAGCAATTTGGGCTGGGCCTTCGGTTAATAGGTTAGTCCCAAAAATGATATAAAAGTGTATAGTAAAGCCCATAAACATCCAAAACAGGTAATATAATAGCATGGAACAATCAAAAATTATAGATACGTTGGAGACGTATCAAGCATCCCCAAGCTTAATTCCCGCTCGTCCTCGAGTAGGTAAATGGTAGAAACAGAGTTTTTAATGTGGAATGCTACCTAGCATATTTCTCAATGTAATTTTCTTTATTGTGGCATGAATGTTCGGATCCAAATGATTCAAGATAAAAGTTTAATATTGACATACAAATAGTGATACTTCAAGCATACTAACAAAGTAATCATGTCTTCTCAAAATAACATGGCCAAAGAAAGTTATCCCTACAACATCATATAGTCTGGCTATGCTCTATCTTCATCACATAAAATATTTAAATCATGCACAACCCCAGTTTTAGCCAAGCAATTGTTTCAGACTTTAGTATTCTCAAACTTTTTCAATCTTCACACAATACATGAGCGTGAGCCATGGACATAGCACTATATGTGGAATAGGATGGTGGTTGTGGAGAAGACAAAAAAGAGAAGATAGTCTCACATCAACTAGGCGTATCAACGGGCTATGGAGATGCCCATTAATAGATATTAATGTGAGTGAGTAGGGATTGCCATGCAATGGATGCACTAGACCTATAAGTGTATGAAAGCTCATCAAAAGAAACTAAGTGGGTGTGCATCCAACTTGCTTGCTCATGAAGACCTAAGGCATTTTGAGGAAGCCCATCATTGGAATATACAAGCCAAGTTCTATAATGAAAAATTCCCACTAGCATATGAAAGTGACAACATAGGAGACTCTCTATCATGAAGATCATGGTGCTACTTTGAAGCACAAGTGTGGAAAAGGATAGTAACATTGTCCCTTCTCTCTTTTTCTCTCATTTTTTTGGTGGGCTTCTTTGGCCTCATTTTTTTTATTTGGGCTTCTTTGGCCTCTTTTATTTTTCATAAAGTCCGGAGTCTCATCCCGACTTGTGGGGGAATCATAGTCTCCATCATCCTTTCCTCACTTGGGACAATGCTCTAATAATGAAGATCATAACACTTTTATTTACTTACAACTCAAGAATTACAACTCAATACTTAGAACAAAATATGACTCTATGTCGATGCCTCCGGCGGTGTATCGGAATATGCAATGAATCAAGAGCGACATGTATGAAAGAAATATGAATGGTGGCTTTGCCACAAATATGATGTCAACTACATGATCATGCAAAAGCAATATGACAATGATGATGCGTGTAATAAATAATGTTACGTTTGAAAGTTGCATGGCAATATATCTCGGAATGGCTATGGAAATGCCATAATACGTATGTATGGTGGCTGTTTTGAGGAAGATATATGGTGGGTGTATAGTATCGGCGAAAGTTGCGGCACAAGAGAGGCTAGCAATGGTGGAAGGGTGAGAGTGCGTATAATCCATGGACTCAAATTAGTCATGAAGAACTCATATACTTATTGCAAAAATCTACAAGTTATCAAAACAAAGTACTACACGCATGCTCCTAGGGAAGGGTTGGTAGGAGTTAACCATCGCGCGATCCCGACCTCCACACATAAGGAAGACAATCAATAAATAAATCATGCTCCAACTTCATCACATAACGGTTCACCATACGTGCATGCTACGGGGATCACAAACTTTTAACACAAGTATTCCTCAAATTCATAACTACCTAACTAGCATGACTCTAATATTACCATCCTCATATCTCAAAACAATCATCAAGCATCAAACTGATCATAGCATTCAATGCACTCTATATGATAGTTTTTATTATACCCGACTTGGATGCCCATCATATTAGGCCTAATTTTATAACCAAGGCAAATACCATGTTGTTCTAAAAGACTCTAAAAATAATATAAGTGAAGCATGATAAGTCAATAATTTCTACAAAATAAAACCACCGCCGTGCTCTAAAAAGATATAAGTGAAGCACTAGAGCAAAATTGTCTAGCTCAAAAGATATAAGTGAAGCACATAGAGTATTCTAATAAATTCCAATTCATGTGTGTCTCTTCCAAAAGGTGTGTACAGAAAGGATGATTGTGGTGAACTAAAAATCAAAGACTCAAATCATACAAGACGCTCCAAGCAAAACACATGTCATGTGGCGAATAAAAATATAGCTCCAAGTAAAGTTACCAATGAACAAAGATAAAAGAGGGGATGCCTTCCAGGGGCATCCCCAAGCTTAGGCTTTTGGCTTTCTTGAATATCTTGTGGTGCCATGGGCATCCCAAGCTTAGGCTTTTGCCACTCCTTATTCCATAGTCCATCAAATCTTTACCCAAAACTTGAAAACTTCACAACACAAAACTCAACAGAAAATCTCATAAGCTCCGTTAGTGAAGAAAGCAAAACCACCACATAAGGTACTGTAATGAACTCATTCTTTATTTATATTGGTGTTAAACCTACTGTATTCCAAGTTCTCTATGGTTCATACCACTTAATACTAGCCATAGATGCATTGAAATAAGCAAACAACGCACGAAAAACAGAATCTATCAAAAACAGAACAGTCTGTAGCAATTTGTAACTAACGCAAACTTCTGCGACTCTAAAATTCTACCAAAATAGAGAGTCCTAGGAAATTTTTCTATTAATCTACTGCAAAAATAATCATCTAAAAATCACGTTTCTGTGATTTATTAAAATTATTCTCATGTGTGCAAAAGTTTCTGTTTTTCAGCAAGATCAAATTAACTATCACCCAAGATGATTCTATAGGTTCTACTTGGCACAAATACTAATTAAACCATAAAACCACATCTAAACAGAGGATAGATGAATTATTTAATACTAAACAGGAGCAAAAAGCAAGAAACAAAAATAAAATTGGGTTGCCTCCCAACAAGCGCTATCGTTTAACGCCCCTAACTAGGCATAAAAGCGAGAATAGATCTAAGTATTGCCATAATGATAAGGTAAATCACGAAAAATCATCTCATATTCCCTTCAGCTGCAAGTTTTCTTTGTGGCAAGAAAAAGTAATCAAAAGGGCTAAATTTAATGGGACAGAAGTCCCCAAGATCAAGCTCGGGAGGTATGGGTTCGTCCTTTGGCCCCTCATATTGCACAACCAATTCATCATTATAAGCATTCTTTTGGCAAAAAGTAATGATCCTTTGCTCAAGAGAAAATCCTAACCCATTGTTTTGAATAGCAAAATCATCGTTAAGTTCAGAGATTCTATCAACTAGAACATCGGTAGGAACCTTTTTTCTAAGGTTTTCATTATAAGCAACATGATCTAGAGATTGTAAATGCATCATGTCTTCTTGATTAAATAGGATCGCCTCTATGGGAGGACGACCACTGAGGGAGTCCTCGACTAGGGGGTGTCCGGATAGCCGGACTATCATCATCGGCCGGACTCCAAGACTATGAAGATACAAGATTGAAGACTTCGTCCCATCTCCGGATGGGACTTTCCTTGGCGTGGAAGGCAAGCTTGGCGATACGGATATGTAGATATCCTACCATTGTAACCGCCTCTGTGTAACCCTAGCCCTCCCCGATGTCTATATAAACCGGAGGGTTTTAGTCCGTAGGACAACAACCATTACAACAATCATACCATAGGCTAGCTTCTAGGGTTTAGCCTCCTTGATCTCGTGGTAGATCCACTCTTGTACTACCCATATCATCAATATCAATCAAGCAGGAGTAGGGTTTTACCTCCATCGAGAGGGCCCGAACCTGGGTAAAACATCGTGTCCCTTGTCTCCTATTACCATCCGCCTAGATGCACAGTTCGGGACCCCCTACCCGAGATCCGCCGGTTTTGACACCGACATTGGTGCTTTCATTGAGAGTTCCTCTGTGTCGTCACCGATAGGCTTGATGGCTTCTTCAATCAACAACAACGCGGTCCTGGGTGAGATTTTTCTCCCCGGACAGATCTTCGTGTTCGGCGGCTTCGCACTGCGGGCCAATTCACTTGGCCATCTGGAGCAGATCGAAAGCTACGCCCCTGGCCATCAGATCAGATTTGGGAGCCTAAACTTCACGGCGGATATCCGCGGAGACTTGATATTCGATGGATCCGAGCCACAGCCGAGCGTGCCGCACTGTCACGATGGGCATGATCTAACTCTGCCGCCGGACAGTACCTTGGAGGCCGCACACGAATCCGCTCCGACCCATAGTCCAGAGCCGATCGCGCAGATCGAGGACGGGTGGCTGGACACCGCCTCGGGAGCTGCAACTTCCACGGCGATGGAGCCGAACACTGACCTCGTCCCTTATAAAGCTCGTGACTCTGAGGTGCCGGACTCCCTGCCGGACTCCGAACCTCCTGCGCCCCTACCAATCGAATCTGATTGGGCGCCGATCATGGAGTTCACTGCGGCGGACATCTTTCAGCACTCACCCTTTGGCGACATCCTGAAATCGCTAAAGCATCTCTCGCTATCCGGAGAGCCCTGGCCGGACTACGGCCAGGATGGTTGGGATGCGGATGACGAAGAAATTCAAAGCCCACCCACCACCCACTTTGTAGCCACTGTCAACGATCTAACCGACATGCTAGACTACGACTCCGAAGACATCGACGGTATGGACGACGATGCCGGAGACGATCAAGAACCAGCGCCTACAGGGCACTGGAAGACCACCTCGTCATACGACATATACATGGTGGACACCTCAAAATATGGGGACAGCGAAGAAGTAGTGGAGGCAGATTCCTTAAAGAAACAGCCGAAGCACCGACGTCAACGGCGCCGCTCTAAATCCCGCCACAGCAAGAATGGAGATTCCAGCACCGGAGATAATAACACCCTAGAGAGTGCCGAAGACAACCCCCTCCAGCACAATTAAGCACAGGAGGATGGGGAAGCCAGCCCTCGAGAGAGAGCGGCAGATGAGGAGTTAGAGGATGACAATTACATGCCTCCCTCCGAAGACAAGGCAAGCCTCAACGACGCCGAATTTTTCGTGCCCGAGGATCCCGTCGAACAAGAGCGTTTTAAACGCAGGCTAATGGCCACGGCGAACAGCCTAAAGAAAAAGCAGCAACAGCTTCAAGCTGATCAAGACCTGCTGGCCGACAGATGGACCGAGGTCCTCGCGGCCGAAGAGTATGAACTCGAACGCCCCTCCAAAAGCTACCCAAAACGCAAGTTGCTCCCCCGACTAGAGGAGGAAGCATACAAACCTTCATCACCAGCGCACAATATGGCAGACCGACCACCTCGTGGCCGCGACAGAGAGGCATCTAGGCCCTCCACCAGAACCGTACCCCGGCACTGCTCAAAAAGTACGAAGCCACGGGGGAACGCGTCGGACTTGCGGGATATATTGGAGGACAAGGCAAGACAATCCAGATCTATCTATGGATCACATGGGCGCCCCACGACCCACGACGAATACCGTCGCACCAGATACAGCAACTCCGGCCGGGCCGAACATAGCAGACAACGCTCTCTTGAGCTACATCGTGACATTGCTCAATACATAGGCGCGGCACACCCACTATGCTTCACAGACGAAGTAATGGATCATCAAATCCCTGAAGGGTTTAAACCCGTGAACATTGAATCCTACGATGGCACAACAGACCCCGCGGTTTGGATCGAAGATTACCTCCTTCACATCCATATGGCCCGCGGCGACGATCTCCACGCCATCAAGTATCTCCCACTCAAGCTTAAAGGACCAGCTCGGCATTGGCTTAACAGCTTGCGCGCAGAGTCAATTGGGTGAGGACCTAGAAGCCGCATTCCTCGACAACTTCCAGGGCACATATGTGCGACCACCAGACGCCGATGACCTAAGCCACATAATTCAGCAGCTAGATGAATCGGCCAGACAGTTCTGGACACGGTTCTTAACCAAGAAAAATCAAATCGTCGACTTTCCGGATGCAGAGGCCCTCGCAGCCTTCAAACATAACATCCGCGACGAGTGGCTAGCCCGGCACCTAGGACAGGAAAAGCCGAAATCCATGGCAGCCCTCACGTCACTCATAACCCGCTTCTGTGCGGGAGAGGACAGCTGGCTAGCTCGCAGCAACAACCTCAGCAAAAATGCTGGCAGTCCGGATACCAAGGACCACAATGGCAGGTCGCGTCAAAACAAAAACAAACGCCGCGTTAACGGCGATAACAATGAGGATATGGCAGTCAACACCGGATTCAGAGGCTCTAAACCCGGTCAATGGAAGAAGCCATTCAAAAGAACTACTCCGGCTCCGTCCAATTTGGACCGAATACTCCACCGCTCATGCCAGATACATGGCACCCCCGAAAAGCCAGCTAACCACACCAACAGAGATTGTTGGGTATTTAAGTAGGCAGGCAAGTTAATTGCCGAAAACAATGACAAGGGGCTGCACAGCGATGACGAGGAAGAGACCCGGCCATCGAACAATAGAGGACAAAAGGGCTTCCCCCCACAAGTGCGGACGGTAAACATGATATACGCAACCCATATACCCAAGAGGGAGCGGAAGCGTGCACTAAGGGACGTATATGCGATGGAGCCAGTCGCCCCGAAGTTCAATCCATGGTCCTCTTGCCAGATCACTTTCGACCGAAGAGACCATCCGACCAGTATCAGCCATGGCGGATTCGCCGCATTGGTTTTAGACCCAATCTTCAATGGATTTCACCTCACGAGAGTCCTGATGGACGGCGGTAGTAGCCTGAACCTGCTTTATCAGGATACAGTGCGCAAGATGGGCATAGACCCCTCAAGGATTAAACCTACAAAGACGACCTTCAAAGGCGTCATACCAGGTGTTGAGGCCAATTGTACAGGCTCAGTCACACTGGAAGTGGTCTTCGGATCCCCGGATAATTTCCGAAGCGAGGAGTTAATCTTCGACATAGTCCCGTTCCGCAGCGGCTATCACGCTCTGCTGGGACGAACCGTGTTTGCAAAGTTCAAAGCAGTGCCGCATTATGCATACCTCAAGCTCAAGATGCCAGGCCCTCGTGGAGTCATCACGGTCAACGGAAATACGGAACGCTCCCTCCGAACGGAGGAACATACAGCGGCTCTCGCGGCAGAAGTACAGAGCAGCCTTTTAAGGCAATTTTCGAGTCCAGCCGTTAAACGACCGGACACGGCCAAACGCGCCCGGAGCAACATCAATCAAGACCACCTGGCACGTTCTGAGCACACGTAGCAACACGGCCCCAACCCCAACCCTCGCATGATTGCAAGACAAGCTCTCTGCGTACATCATTATGCTCTGGAGATACCTTGGGCATAGGGGGAGGGGCACGACCACGACAGGCCCAAAGTGCGGCTCAACCACACCAGGGGCTCCTAAGTGTGTCGCCTTTTTTTTCCTTTTTTATTTTTTCTTATATACAGGACTCCGTTTACAAGAGGTCCTGTCCAGCAGTAGATCGGCCGAACTCATGATGCAACAGCCAGGGAGGAACAAGGGCTATGACGAACACTCAAGTGGTCTCCATTACGAGCATTAAATCTGTTTATTACAACATTCCGCAGCCCACCCCTGGAGGGGGACATGTTTAAAATAGTCCACTCCCTTGCTTACTGCACTATTTGTATCGTTCTGCACTCATGGCAGAATTCCCTGAATAAACAATGCATCATTTTTTCGCTTATAATTGCATTCCTTTGTTTATATATATGTTCATTTATGACATCTTGCATCCGTACAATTTGGTACGGCCGAATACACCAGGGGCTTACGTTCCCCGCATTATGGTGTGATAAGTCCGAACACTTTCACAAGGGCGGCACCCCGAACTTATAGCATTATATGAATTGGCTCTGAATCATGTCTTGGGTCAATAGTTGGGTTTGCCCGGCTCCCATGTTTTGGTACCTTATGTTCCGTTCTGTCGGCTAAGGTAGCACTGGGAGAACCACTGCGATTGCGCCCCGGTTGAGCTGGGCGAGCGCCTCAGTGGAGAAAGCTAAAACTGACTGTCATGATAAGGTGAGAGACTGGTCGTTGTTCGAGAGGTCTTTTCGAGTCCCTAAATACTTATGCCGCTTCGAGCAAAGAACCGGATAATGTCCGGCCAAGGCGTGGATAGCGCCCAAACTCGGTCTTCCGAATACTAGGGGCTTCGCCGAAATTTAAAATTATAGAATTCTATGGCTAAGTGAGAGTGTTCAAGCATTATAAGTCCGGTTGCCTTGTTCGTTTTGTTGAGCGCCTCCCTAGATGGACCCAAAAATGGGAACAAGAGTGCTCAAGTTTATCCCGAACACCCCAGCACTCGTGGCATGGGGGCTGAAGCCGAGGACTTGCCATCTCTCAGATTTAATAAACGGCCGCACAGAAGGTAATATTTTAAATCAAATAAGTGTTGCTTAGCGCATATGAACAATGTTTTCAGCGCACAGGATAACACATGGCGAGTCTACTCAATAATTACATCTCTGGGGCACTCATCCGCAATCTTGCGGGCACCCTTCAGGACAGTCTTATAGTACATCTCGGGCGTATGATACTCTTTGCCCGGCGGCAGCGCGTCCGTCAGGAGCCTCTCCGCATCGAGCCTGCCCTAATGCACCTTTGCGCGGGCAAGGGCCCGACGGGCACCTTCAATGCAGGCGGAGCGCTTGATGACCTCCACCCAGGGGCACGCATCCACCAGCCGCCGCACGAGGCCGAAGTAGCTCCCAGGCATGGCCTCTCCAGGCCACAGCCGGACTATGAGGCCCTTCATGGCTTGCTCGGCTACCTTGTGGAGCTCGACCAGCTGCTTCAGCTGGTCGCTAGGGGGCACCGGATGTCCGGCCTCAGCGTACTGAGACTAGAAGACCTTCTCCGTCGAGCTCCCCTCCTCAGCCCGGTAGAATGCAGCGGCATCGGACACGCTACAAGGCAGATCTGCAAACGCCCCTAGAGAGCTCCGAATTCGGGTAAGTAACAGGTAATTTACACTCACATGCTTGCTTTGCATGAAAAATGCCTTACCCGCCGCTATCTTCTTCATCGCCTCAATCTCCTGGAGGGCCTTATGGGCCTCGGCCTTAGCGGCTTTGGCACTTTCAAGAGCCGAGGCAAGCTCGGACTCTCGAGTCTTCGAGTCGCGCTCCAAACTCTCATGCTTTTCCATGAGAGCCTGGAGCTCTTGCCGCACCTCCGCCACCCGCGCCTCCTGCCTCTCTCGCTCCGCTCGTTCCGCGGCCACATTGCGTTCGGCCGCAGACACGGCCTCCTTCAGGGTCGCCACCTCGTTCGTGGCCCCTGCAGTACCCATGTTATCCTTGTTATTTTTATTGCAACCTAAATCCTTTTCTGTAAGGTACAAAATTCAAAGTGGTGTTACTCACCTTCTTTGTCCTCGAGCTGCTTCTTGGCACGGCCGAGCTCTTGCTCGGACCGCTCGAGGTCCTGCTTCAAAACACCAACCTCCGCAGTCAGCGCGGCAGAGGTCAGCAGCGCAGCCTGCAAACCCATATTGACATAATTTTTAGCAACCCTGCGTATATCTTTTTTAGATCCTCAGTCCGGCTTTTCTTTCCGAACACCAAACCGAGCATCAGGGGCTACTATCTATGCGGTATTACATTGCATATTTTTAACTTCTTACCTCAAAGCCTGTTAGAAGGCTACTGCAGGCTTCGGTCAGCCTGCTCTTGGCGAGCTGAACCTTCTGAATCACCGCACTCATAATAGTGCGGTGTTCTTCCTTGATGGAAGTGCCTTTGAGCGCCTCCAACAAGTTGTCCGGCGCCCCCGGTTGGAAGGAAGCTGCCGGCGTCACGGTCTTGCCCTTCTTGCGAAGGGGCCGCCTGCCGGACTCCGAAACCACTGCGGGTTCCGGCGTGGAGTCCGGCGCAAAGTCCGAGAGGCTGCCTTGTGGCGCCTCCGGAGCCTCCTCCTGATGGGTCCCTTCTCGGGATCCCACCTCGGCGTCCTCGGCGTCGCGAGGGGTGGAGGCAGTCGGGATGTAATCTACATCCGACGGAGCCAACGACCCGCTCGATGAAGCGGGGAGATCATCATCGGCCGGACTGCAGGCAGCGTGCGGCATTAGAAGGACACTATGTGACACAAAAGAGAAATTATTCAGGAATCCGGATACTTATGATCTTGCCGGAGGCCTGGCCCTTGAGGGCCACTCTTCGTCGCCAACGTTGGCGTTGGCGGAGCTGTCCGGGGGAATAGTCCTTCCCCTCTTGGAACCTTCGGCCTCCCCTGTTGGGGAAGCCTCCCTCTTCCTCTCTCCTTCCTCTGGGAGAGAGTCCTCTTTCTCCTCCTCGTCTTCGGGGGAGGAGTCCGCCTCAGAGCCATCGGACGATGAGTCTGATATCACCTGAAAACGGGAACTCTTTTGAGTACCCGTGGCCTCCTTCTTGGCCTTCTTCCCCGGCACCACATGCGGTGCCGGAACCAGCAGCCCCGCTAGACGGGCGTCTACTGGGTTTTCTGGCAGGGGAGCCGGACAGATGATCTGCTCGGCCTTCTTCATCCAGTCCTGTCAAAGGAAAAGGGAGATTGAAACCCACGTAGGGTCAAACTATTAAAAACAAGTGTCCCATAAAGGGGTAGAATCACTTACCTCGTCAGCTGGATGCTGCGAGCGAAATCCGCGATCTTCAATGGCGGATGCGGGAGCTTCGGCGCCCTTGAAGAGCACTTTCTAGGCATCTTCGTGCCTAGTGTCGAAGAGCCTACTCAAGGTCTGGTGCTGCGCTGGATTGAACTCCCACAATTTAAATGCCCGTTCTTGGCACGAGAGAATCTGGCGGATGAGCATGACTTGGACCACGTTGACAAGCCTGAGCTTCTTGTTCACCAGCTTTTGGATACAGGCTTCGAGTCCGGTCAGCTCCTCCGAATCACCCCAGGTCAGGCCACTCTCCTTCCAAGAGGTGAGCCGCGTGGGGATCCCAGATCTAAATTCGGGGGCCGCTACCCATTTAGGGTCACGCGGCTCGGTGATGTAGAACCACCCCAATTGCCATCCCTTGATGGTTTCCACGAAGGCACCCTCGAGCCAGATGATGTTGGGTATCTTGCCCAACATTGCGCCTCCGCACTCCGCTTGAGTGCCCTTCACCACCTTCGGCTTGACATTGAAGGTCTTGAGCCACAAGCCGAAGTGGGGCTGGATGCAGAGGAAGGCCTCGCACACGACGATAAACGTCGAGATGTTGAGGATGAAGTTTGGCGCCAGGTCATGGAAATCCAGGCCGTAATAGTACATGAGCCCCCGGACAAAGGGATGCAACGGGAAGCCCAGTCCGCGGAGGAAGTGGGGAAGGAATACGACCCTCTCATGGGGCCTGGGGGGGGGGATGAGCTGCCCCTTGTCGGGCAGCCGGTGCGCGATGTCACCGGAAAGGTATCCGGCGCTGTGCAGCCTTGCGATGTGCTCCTCCGTAATGGAGGAGGCCAGCCATTTGCCTCCCGCTCCAGACATGGTCGGAGAAGGTCGAGACGAGATGCGCGGACTTGGGCGCTGGAGCTCGGGTGCGCGGAGATGGATAAGCAAAGGAGGAAGAAGGCGTAGGTGAAAAGGTGGATCCTTATCCCCTTATATATGGGCGAACGAAAACTATGCGTCCCCGCCGGCCTGGTAAAACTTGCTTATCTCCCAAGCGCCACCATCAATGGCACGGTTGGGTTACCCACGTCTGTATTGATGAGAATCTCGGAATAAGGGGAACACAATCTCTGCTTCGACAAGACGTGCCAAGGAAACCGCTTCGCTAAACGCGCTAAGGTGGTATAGTAAAAAAGATTCAAGTAAAGGCTTAGTAGTGGTGTGACGTCATGCCACAAAATACGTCAGCAGATTGAACTTGTGTACATAATATTCTCTCTACGGGGAAATGTGGAAATTATTTTGCAGAGCCGGACACTATCCTGGTGTTCACAATCTTCTATGAATTATTCGGAGGAGGAACCTGTCTTGCAATGCCGAACAATATGCGCGCCGGACTCATCGTCATTGAAGCCTGGTTCAGGGGCTACTGAGGGAGTCCTGGACTAGGGGGTGTCCGGATAGCCGGACTATCATCATCGGCCGGACTCCAAGACTATGAAGATACAAGATTGAAGACTTCGTCCCGTGTCTGGATGGGACTTTCCTTGGCGTGGAAGGCAAGCTTGGCGATACGGATATGTAGATCTCCTACCATTGTAACCGATTCTGTGTAACCCTAGCCCTCCCCGGTGTCTATATAAACCGGAGGGTTTTAGTTCGTAGGACAACAACCATTACAACAATCATACCATAGGCTAGCTTCTAGGGTTTAGCCTCCTTGATCTCGTGGTAGATCCACTCTTGTACTACCCATATCATCAATATCAATCAAGCAGGAGTAGGGTTTTACCTCCATCGAGAGGGCCCGAACCTGGGTAAAACATCGTGTCCCTTGTCTCCTATTACCATCCGCCAAGACGCACAGTTCGGGACCCCCTACCCGAGATCCGCCGGTTTTGACACCGACAACCACCGTCCGCCCTATAGTGCGCTAAAATTTCTTTAGCTTCTTTCATTATAAATCTGAACTCATGTGCCAAAAAGATAGTAGCTGCACGCTTAACAGAACAATGCTCAATATTCGAAAATTCTAGGAAAGTCCTTTGTATGCAAGGATGCATATGCATAAACTGTCTTTCAAGTTCAACTATAAGCAAGGATATAGCATCCGCAAGACTACTAGTTCTATGAAGAATAGATCCACCCATAGCGGGCAAAGCACTGGCACAAGTAAAGAAATCTTGAATAACCCCTTTTCCAATAATATTACCACTACCGATTCGAAACTTTTTAGTATGTAAGATGGGTGGTTCTTCAACAGGATCATCAAAAGCATCAAGGTTTCCCATGTTACTACTATTGTCCTTATCAACGATAACCTCCCTAGTTTCAGACATAGTGGCAGCAAATACATGAAGCAAGCGAAAAAGAGGCGAATGGGAAAGAGAGGGCGAATAAAACAGCAAGGGTGAAGTGGGGGAGAGGAAAACGAGAGGCAAATGGCAAATAATGTAATGTGAGGGAGAAGAGTTTGTGATGGGTACTTGGTATGTATTGACTTGTGCGAAGACCTCCCGGCAACGGCGCCAGAAATCCTTCTTGCTACCTCTTCAGCACTTCGTTGGTTTTCCCTTGAAGAGGAAAGGGTGATGCAGCAAAGTAGCGTAATTATTTCCCTCAGTTTTGAGAACCAAGGTATCAATCCAGTAGGAGGCTACGCGCAAGTCCCTCGTACCTACACAAACAAAAAAGAACCTTGCAACCAACGCGATAAAGGGGTTGTCAATCCCTTCACGGACACTTGCAAAAGTGAGATCTGATAGAGATAATAAGATAAGATAAATATTTTTGGTATTTCTATGATATAGATTGGAAAGTAAAGATTGCAAAATAAATTAATCGGAAACTTATATGATGGAAAATAGACCCGGGGGCCATAGGTTTCACAAGTGGATTCTCCCAAGATAGCATAAGTATTACGGTGGGTGGACAAATTACTGTCGAGCAATTGATAGAAAAGTGCATAGATATGAGAATATCTAGGCATGGTCATGTATATAGGCATCACATCCGCAACAAGTAGATCGAAACGATTCTGTATCTACTACTATTACTCCACACATCGACCGCTATCCAGCATGCATCTAGAGTATTAAGTTCATAAGAACAGAGTAACGCGTTAGGCAAGATGACATGATGTAGAGGGATAAACTCAAGCAATATGATATAATCCCCATCTTTTTATCCTCGATGGCAACAATACAATATGTGCCTTGTTGGCCCTGCTGTCACTGGGAAAGGACACCGCAAGATTGAACCCAAAGCTAAGCACTTCTCCCATTGCAAGAAAGATCAATCTAGTAGGCCAAACCAAACTGATAATTCGAAGAGACTTGCAAAGATAACAAATCATACATATAAGAATTCAGAGGAGATTCAAATATTTCTCATAGATAAACTTGATCATAAACCCACAATTCATCGGATCTCGACAAACACACCGCAAAAGGAGTTACATCAAATAGATCTCCAAGAAGATCAAGGAGAACTTTGTATTGAGATTCAAAGAGAGAGAAGAAGCCATCTAGCTAATAACTATGGACCCGAAGGTCTGTGGTAAAATACTCACAACTCATCGGAGAGGCTATGGTGTTCATGTAGAAGCCCTCCGTGATCGATTCCCCCTCCGGCGGAGCGCCGGAAAAGGCTCCAAGATGGGATCCCACGGGTACAGAAGGTTGCGGCGGTGGGAATAGGGTTTCATGGTGCTCCTGGATGTTTTTAGGTTATGCAAGTATATATAGGCGAAGGAAGTCGGCCAGGGGAGCCACGAGGGGCCCATGAGGGTGGGGGGCGCACCCACCCCCCTAGGGCGCGCCTCCCTGCCTCGTGCCTCCTTGGCTGCTTCTTGACATTCACTCCAAGTCTCCTGCATTGCGTTTGTTCCAAAAAGAACTCTCCCGAAGGTTTCATTCCGTTTGGACTCCGTTTGATATTCCTTTTCTGCGAAACACTGAAATAGGCAAAAAACAGAAATATGGGCTGGGCCTCCGGTTAATAGGTTAGTTCCAAAAATGATATAAAAGTGCACCCCTGCAGGGAAGATTGACCTATTCGAATAGTTGTGCCCATGGTAACAGGACGACCCAGAGTTGAACTTCGACCTTATGACAACTAGAACCGGATACATCATAAAACACACCCTTTCAAGTGCCAGATACAACCCGGTGATCACTCTCTCGCAGGGCGACAAGGAGAGGATCGTCGGGTAGGATTATGCTATGCGATGATACTTGGTGAACTTACCAGTTACGCTCTTCTACATGCTTCAAGATGGAGGCTGCCAGAAGCGTAATCTTCGATAGGACTAGCTATCCTCCTCTTATTCTGGCATTCTGCAGTTCAGTCCACCGATATTACCCCTTTGTATAGATACTAATGCATATGTAGTGTAGATCCTTGCTTGCGAGTACTTTGGATGAGTACTCACGGTTGCTTTGCTCTCTCTTTTCCTCCTTTCCATTCTTCTCGGATGTCGCAACTCGATGTTGGAGCCCAGGAGCCAGACGCCAACGTCGACAACGACCCCTACTACCCCAAGGGTGCCTACAACAATGTGTAGGCCGCCGACGACCAGGAGTAGTTTAGGAGGATCCCAGGCAAGAGGCATGCGCTTCTTTCGATATGTATCCCAGTTTGTGCTAGCCATCTTATGTCACCTTGTTTAACTTATGTCCATACTCAGATATTCTTGCTTTCGCTGACTCGTTTATAATCAAGCTTATGTATTCGAGCCCTCGAGGCCACTGGCTTGTAATATGAAGCTTGTATGATCTTATTTGTTTTTAGAGTTGTGTTGTGATATCTTCCCGTGAGTCCCTAATCTTGATCATACACGTTTGCGTGTATGATTAGTGTACAATTGAATCGGGGCCGACACAAGTTGGTATCAGAGCCGACTGCCTGTAGGAACCCCCCTTCCAACTTCTTGGCCGAAGTCGAGTCTAGTCACTACAAAACTTTTACTAACATGGTTGTGTTTCTTCCGGGCCCACGTCGCCATTGGGTGGTATTAGGATCTTTTACTCCTCGATCTTTACTCCTGGACTCTAAACTCTCTTGTACTCGGGTTAAACGAATTTACTAACTCTAACATTAGGATCCCGTGACCACATACGCCCCAAAGTTGGATAAGCCATAGTTATTCCTTAGAATAGTATTTTGCATAATACCCACACTGCCATTTGACTCCATTATAAGCTCCTAGCTAATTAAGCATGGCATAAGCAACTATAATCTCTAATTGTCATTACAAATATGTCTATTCATAATAGGCTGAATCAGGAACGATGAACTAATCATATTTACAAAAACAAGAGAGGTCGAGTTCATACCAGCTTCTCTCATCTCAATCAGTCCATCATATATCGTCATTATTGCCTTTCACTTGCACGACCGAACGGTGTGTATAATAATAATAGTGCACGTGCATTGGACTAAGCTGGAATCTGCAAGCATTCAACTCAAGGGAGAAGACAAAGTAATATGGGCTCTTGGTTAAATAAACAATCATGCATATGAGAGCCACTAAACATTTTCATTATGGTCTTCTCCTCTTGACCCCCAAGGGAAAGAAAAGTAATAAAACTATTTACACGGGAAAGCTCTCAACAAGCAAAAGAAGAATGCGAAATCTTTTTGGGTTTTCTTTTAATTATTACTACAACCATGGAAATTAAACTAACTATTTTTTTGGTTTTTCTTAAGGTTTATCAAACACATAAGAAGAAAGCTAGAAAAAGAAATTAAACTAGCACGGATAGTACAATGAAAAAGGTATGAGCACCGACAACTAGAATGAGTGTGTGAACATGAATGTAAAGTCGGTGAGAAATACGTACTCCCCCAAGCATAGGCTTTTGGTCTAAGTTGGTCTATGGCCATGGATAGCCTGACTGATATCCGAAGTTGTAACTGGGGTCGTACTAAGATGCAGTAGCCAATGCCTCCTCAGCTGTGGCATGGCGGCGAGCTGCCTCCGCACTCCTCTCATACTCGTTTGCCTCCTCCCTGGTGATAACATATCTTCTTTTTGCCTGATAATCAAAGAGGGCAGGAGCAGGGAGAGTAATATGGACAGCGTGACATCTGTCAAAGATTAGTCAATACTGGAGGAATTGTTCATTCCTCTCAAGAAAGTGATGGCTGACCATGGCATTATAATCTAAATAAGCGGGAAGCAACTCCCTATCATCTTCATGTGGAGGTATACCAAGATAATTAGCCACACTGGTCGCATAAATCCCTCCAAATAAATCTCCAACTAAACCATTATTATGCAACCTACGTGCAGCAATTGCCCCCGAGTTGCATTCTTTATCACCTAATACAGCACTCTTGAGAACACAAAGATCAGGAACACACATGTGACATGCTTCATCCTTACCATTAATGCATCTACCAATGAAGAGAGCAAAATAATGTATAGCAGGAAAATGAATGCTCCCTATGGTAACTTGTTCTATATCTCTAGATTCTCCCACAGTGATACTAGCAAGAAAGTCTTTATATTCAGATTTACAGGTTTATTAACATTGCCCCACTGCGGGAGTTTGCAGGCAGTAGTGAAGTCTTCTAGGTCCATGGTATATGATTTATCATAAATATCAAACAGGACACTCGGAGAATTACGCGAAGATGTAAATTTAAACCTTCTCACAAATGAATCAGTCAAATAGTAGTACTGAAGACACTTATCTTGCATGAAGTCCTCAAGATCGGCATTACACACATATGCATCAAATTCATCCTTGATGCCTGCATTAACCATAAACTCCTCTGGTGGCCATTCACAAGGCCGCACGTCAGCTTCCCTCGGTGGTTCGTCATCTTGCTCATGCATTGCGAGCCTGGGTCCTTCCTTTCTTGAAGAACCACCTTGGTACATTTTCCTGGACATATTTCTTCCACTAAAAAATTTCTAAAATTTTTAGTAACTCAAAATAAAAGTGAACCAAACTCAATAAAACTGATAACAAGTACTCCCACAAGTGCCTAGAGGCTATATCATGCATTAGAATTACTTGGGACCATATAAATTTGACATGCAATGTCAAGAACAGGGTCACCTAGGCAGCAAAAATTTGCAATGAATAAAGCACTAGAACAAAAACTAATTGGACCATTGGAGGAGTCACATACCAAGGAACAATCTTCCAAAGTAGTTTTGTGAATGGAGCTTTGAGCAAGGAGATCAAAAATCGCAGCAAAATGAGCTAGAACTCGTGATTGAGCTGGATGGTGGTTTTTTTGGGAGGAAGATGAAGTGTGGGTGCAGGAATAAGTGGAGGGGGGCCACCGTGTGCCCATGAGCCACGGGGGCGCGCCCTATAGGGATGGGCGCGCCCTGGACCCTCGTGGTCAGGTGCCAGCTCCCCCTACTGTGTTCTCAGTGCTAGATATTCTCAAATATTCCAGAAAAAATCATACAAAAATTTGCAGGGCATTTGGAGAACTTTTATTTTTGAGATATTTTTTATTGCATGGATAATTCAGAAAATAGACAGAAAATACTATTTTTACTTTATTTAAACTAAATAACAGAAAGTAAAAGGAGGGTACAGAAGGTTGTGCCTTCTAGTTTCATCCATCTCATGCTCATCAAAAGGAATCCACTAACAAGGTTGATCAAGTCTTGTTAACAAACTCATTCCGAATAACATGGAACCGGAGAAATTTTGAATAACACTAGGTTACCTCAACAAGGATATGCACATCCCCAATAATAAGAATATCATATTTCTTCTTGACAGTAGGAAGAGAAAATTCAAAACCTCCAATAATGATAGTTGGAATTTTTCTAATAGAATTGATGCTATGAACTTGAGGTTGTTTCCTCGAAAAGTGTACCGTATTCTCATTACCATTAACATGAAAAGTGACATTGCCTTTGTTGCAATCAATAACATCCCCTGCAGTATTCAAAAAGGGTCTACCAAGCATAATCGACATACTATCTTCCTCGGGAATATCAAGAATAACAAAGTCCGTTAAGATAGTGACGTTTGCAACCACAACAGGCATATCCTCACAAATACCGACAGGTATAGCGGTTGATTTATCGGCCATTTGCAAAGATATTTCAGTAGGTGTCAACTTATTCAATTCAAGTCTACGATATAAAGAGATAGGCATAACACTAACACCGGCTCCAAGATCACATAAAGCAGTTTTAACATAGTTTCTTTTAATGGAGCATGGTATAGTTGGTACTCCTCGATCTCCAAGTTTCTTAGGTATTCCACCCTTAAAAATGTAATTAGCAAGCATGGTGGAAATTTCATCTTCTGGTATCTTTCTTTTATTTGTAATAATATCCTTCATGTATTTAGCATAAGGGTTTACTTTAAGCATATATGTTAAGCGCATACGTAAGAAGATAGGTCTAATCATTTCAGCAAAGCGCTCAAAATCCTCATCATCCTTTTTCTTGGATGGCTTAGGAGGAAAAGGCATGGATTTCTGAACCCATGGTTCTCTTTCTTTACCGTGCTTCCTAGCAACAAAATCTCTCTTATCATAACGTTGATTCTTTGATTGTGGGTTATCAAGATCAACAGCAGGTTCAATCTCTACATTAGTATTATTGCTAGGTTGAGCATCGACATGAACATTATCATTAACATTATCACTAGGTTCACGTTCATCACCAGATTGTGTTTCAGCATCAGAAATAGAAATATCGTTGGGATTCTTAGGTGTGTCTACAACAGGTTCACTAGAAGCATGCAAAGTCCTACCATTTTTCTTTTTCTTCTTTTTAGAAGGACTAGGTGCATCTAAATTATTTCTCTGAGAATCTTGCTCAATTCTCTTAGGGTGGCCTTCAGGATACAAAGATTCTTGAGTCATTCTACCTGTTCTAGTAGCCACTCTAACAGCAAAGTCGTGTCTATTATTTAATTCATCGAGCAAATCACTTTGAGCTTTAAGTACTTGATCTGCTTGAGTGGTAACCATAGAAGCATATTTGCTAATGAGTTTAAGTTCACCTTTAACTCTAGCCATATAATCACTCAAGCGTCCAATCATGTGAGCATTACTCTTTAGTTCTCTACCAACATAAGCATTGAAATTTTCTTGTCTAGCCATAAAGTCATCAAATTCATCCAAACATTGGCTAGGAAACTTAGTAGACGGGATTTCAACCTTATCATATCTATAGAGAGAATTTACCTTTACTACCTGTGTCGGGTTATCAAGACCATGTGTTTCTTCAATAGGTGGTATATTAAGACCGTGTATTTCTTCAAAAGGAGGTAAATTCCTAACATCTTCAGCTTTAATGCCTTTTTCTTTCATAGATTTCTTTGCCTCTTGCATATCTTCAGGGCTGAGAAATAGAACACCTCTCTTCTTCGGAGTAGGTTTAGGAGTTGGCTCAATTGGCTCAGGAATTGGCTCAGGAAGAGTGAAATTATTTTCATTAGTCAACATATTATTCAATAGCAATTCAGCTTGATCGACTGTTCTTTCCCTAAAAACACAACCAGCACAACTATCCAAGTAGTCCTTGGAAGCATCAGTTAGTCCATTATAAAAGATATCAAGTATTTCATTTTTCTTAAGAGGATGATCAGGCAAAGCATTAAGTAATCGGAGAAGCCAACCCCAAGCTTGTGGGGGACTCTCTTCTTCGATTTGCATAAAATTATATATTTCCCTCAAGGCAGCTTGTTTCTTATGAGCGGGAAAATATTTAGCAGAGAAGTAATAAATCGTATCCTGGGGACTACGCACACAACCAGGATCAAGAGAATTAAACCAAGTTTTAGCATCACCCTTTAATGAGAATGGAAATATCTTAAGGATAGAGTAGTAGCGAGATTTCTCATCATTAGTGAATAGGGTGGCTATATCATTTAAATTAGTAAGATGTGCCATAACAGTTTCAGATTCATAGCCATAAAAAGGATCAAATTCAACCAAAGTAATTATCTCAAGATCGACAGAGAATTCATAATCCTTATCAGTAACAAATATAGGTGAAGTAGCAAAAGCAGGGTCATATTTCATTCTGGCATTCAGAGTTTTCTATTTCAGCTTAGCTAATAACTTCTTAAGATCAGATCTATCATTGCAATCAAGAAAATCTCTAGCAGTTTCTTCATCCATAACATAACCCACTGGAATAACAGGCATTTAATATTTAGGGGGAGAACCTTCATCATCACTATCTTCAATAATATCAGTTTCAAGAATTTCATTCTCTCTAACCCTAGCAAGTTGTTCATCAAGATATTCACCCAATGGCACAGTAGTATCAAGCATAGAAGTAGTTTCATCATAAGTATCATGCATAGTAGAAGTGGCATCACCAATAACATGCCACATATCCTAATTAATAGCAGAAGCAAGTTTAGGTGTCGCAAGCTTACTCAAAACGAAAGGAGAATATAGTGCAGAGCTAGATGGCAGTTCCTTACCTCCCCTCGTAGTTGAGGGAAAAATCTTAGTTCTTTCGTCTTTCAAGTTCCTCATAGTGACCAGCAAATATAAATCCCAAGTGACTCAAAGAATAGAGCTATGCTCCCCGGCAACGGTGCCAGAAAATAGTCTTGATAACCCACAAGTATAGGGGATCGAAACAGTTTTTGAGGGTAGAGTATTCAACCCAAATTTATTGATTCGACACAAGGGGAGCCAAAGAATATTCTCAAGTATTAGCAGTTGAGTTGTCAATTCAACCACACCTGGATAACTTAGTATCTGTAGCAAAGTATTTGGTAGCAAAGTAGTATGGAAGTAAAGGTAACAGTGGCAAAAGTAACAGTAGCGGTTTTGTAGTAATTGTAACAGTAACAACGGTAAAGTAAATAAGCAAAGCACAATATGTGAAAAGCTCGTAGGCATTGGATCAGTGATGGATAATTATGTCAGATTGATTCCTCATTTAATAGTTATAACATAGGGTGACACAGAACTAGCTCCAGTTTATCAATGTAATGTAGGCATGTATTCCGAATATAGTCATACGTGCTTATGGAAAAGAACTTGCATGACATCTTTTGTCCTACCCTCCCGTGGCAGTGGGGTCCTAATGGAAACTAAGGGATATTAAGGCCTCCTCTTAATAGAGTACCGGACCAAAGCATTAGTACTTAGTGAATACATGAACTCCTCAAACTACGGTCATCACCGAGAAGTATCCCGATTATTGTCACTTCGGGGTTGTCGGATCATAACACATAATAGGTGACTATAGACTTGCAAGATAGGATCAAGAACTCACATATATTCATGAAAAGATAATAGGTTCAGATCTGAAATCATGGCACTCAGGCCCTAGTGACAAGCATTAAGCATAGCAAAGTCATAGCAACATCAATCTCAGAACATAGTGGATACTAGGGATCAAACCCTAACAAAACTAACTTGATTACATGGTAAATCATATCCAACCCATCACCGTCCAGCAAGCCTACGATGGAATTACTCACGCACGGCGGTGAGCATCATGAAATTGGTGATGGAGGATGGTTGATGATGACGACAGCGACAAATCCCCCTCTCCGGAGCCCCGAACGGACTCCAGATCAGCCCTCCCGAGAGAGATTAGGGCTTGACGGCGGCTCCGTATCGTAAAATGCGATGAAACTTTCTCTCTGATTTTTTTCTCCATGAAAGTAAATATATGGAGTTGGAGTTGAGGTCGGTGGACCTCCAGGGGGCCCACGAGGCAGGGGGGCGTGCCCCCACCCTTGTGGACAGGGTGTGGGCCCCCTGACACTATTTCTTTTGCCAGTATTTTTTATTAATTCTGAAAAGTTGCTCTGTGGATTTTCAGGTCATTCTGAGAATTTTTATTTCTGCACAAAAATAACACAATGGCCGTTCTGCTGAAAACAATGTTAGTCCGGGTTAGTTCCATTCAAATCATGCAAGTTAGAGTCCAAAACAAGGGCAAAAGTGTTTGGAAAAGTAGATACGATGGAGACGTATCAGATGGCAACACATCATTGGATAATAATATGAAGCATAAAGCACCATGTTCAAGTAGAGAGTACAAGGGGTTGCGGGAGAGTGTACCGCTAAATATTGATGGGGGAAGGTGATGGAGATGTTGGTGAAGATGATGGCGGTGTTGGTGTAGATCACGGTGATGATGATGGTTCCCGGCGGCGTTCCGGTGCCACCAGAAGCAAGGGGGAGAGAGCCCCCTTCTTCCTCTTCTTCTTCCTTGACCTTCTCCCTAGATGGGAGAAGGGTTTCTCCTCTAGTCCATGGTCTCCATGGCGTGGGAGGGGCAAGAGCCCCTCCGAGATTGGATCTGTCTCTCTGTCTCTCTCTGTTTCTGCGTTTTTGGTATTCTGCCCGTTCACAGTTTCTTATATATCCAGAGATCCGTAACTCCGATTGGATTGAAACCTTCGCCACGATTCCCCCCCCCCCCCCGAAAATTAGCTTTATTACGGCCAAAGAAGAGCAGCAACCGCTTTATAGGGTGCCCACGAGGGTCAGGGGCGCGCCCCCTGCCTCGTGGCCCCCTCGGGCACCGTCTCGCGTTGATTCTTCTTCCCAAATATCACAAATATTCCAAAAATATTCTCTGTCTGTTTTTATCCTGTTTGGACTCCGTTTGGTATGGGTTTTCTGCGAAACATAAAACATGCAACAAACAGGAACTGGCACTGGGCACTGGATCAATATGTTAGTCCCAAAAAAATATAAAAAGTTGCCAAAAGTATATGAAAGTTGAATAATATTGGCATGGAACAATCAAAAATTATAGATACGACAGAGATGCTTGCTCGTCCTCGAGCAGGTAAATGATAAAAAAGATAATTTTTGATGTGGAATGCTACCTAGCATAATCTTGATCATATATCTAATCATGGCATGAATATTAATACACAAGTGATTCAAAGCAATAGTCTATCATTTGACATTAAGACGATAATACTTCAAGCGTACTAATAAAGCAATCATGTCTTTTCAAAACAACATGGCCAAAGAAAGTTATCCCTACAAAATCATATAGTCTGGCTATGCTCCATCTTCACCACACAAAATATTCAAATCATGCACAACCCTGATGACAAGCCAAACAATTGTTTCATACTTTTGACGTTCTCAAACCTTTTCAACTTTCACACAATACATAAACGTGAGCCATGGACATAGCACTATAGGTGGAATAGAATATGATGGTGGAGGTTGTGTGGAGAAGACAAAAAGGAGAAAGTCTCACATCGACACGGCTAATCAACGGGCTATGGAGATGCCCATCAATTGATGTCAATGTGAGGAGTAGAGATTGCCATGCAATGGATGCACTAAGAGCTATAAGTGTATGAAAGCTCAAACTGGAAACTAAGTGGGTGTGCATCCAACTTGCTTGCTCATGAAGACCTCGGGCATTTGAGGAAGCCCATCATCGGAATATGCAAGCCAAGTTCTATAATGAAAATTCCCACTAGTATATAAAAGTGATAACTCAAGAGACTCTCTGTATGAAGAATATGGTGCTACTTTGAAGCACAAGTGTGGTAAAAGGACAGTAACATTGCCCCCCTTTTTTGCGGGCTTCTTTGGCCCCCCTTTTTTTATTTAGGCTTCTTTGGCCTCTCTTTTTTCAGGGGGCAATGCTCTAATGATGATGATCATCACACTTCTATTTACTTACAACTCAATATTACAACTTGATACTAGAACAAAGATATGACTCTATATGAATGCCTCCGGCGGTGTATCGGGATGTGCAATGATCTAGCATAGCAAAGATATCAAAAAACGGACAAGCCATGAAAACATCATGCTAGCTATCTTACGATCATGCAAAGTAATATGACAATGAATGCTCAAGTCATGTATATGATGATGATGGAAGTTGCATGGCAATATATCTCGAAATGGCTATGGAAATGCCATAATAGGTAGGTATGGTGGCTGTTTTGAGGAAGATATAAGGAGGCTTATGTGTGATAGAGCGTATCGTATCACGGGGTTTGGATGCACCGGCGAAGTTTGCACCAACTCTCGAGGTGAGAAAGGGTAATGCACGGTACCGAAGAGGCTAGCAATGATGGAAGGGTGAGAGTGCGTATAATCCATGGACTCAACATTAGTCATAAAGAACTCACATACTTATTACAAAAATCTATTAGTCATCTAAACAAAGTACTATGTGCATGCTCCTAGGGGGATAGATTGGTAGGAAAAGACCAACGCTCATCCCCGACCGCCACTCATAAGGAAGAGAATCAATAGATACCTCATGCTCCAACTTCGTTACATAACGGTTCACCATATGTGCATGCTTCGGGAATCACAAACCTCAACACAAGTATTTCTACTAATCCACAGTCTCCCACTAGCATGACTCTAATATCACCACCTTTATATCGCAAAACTATTGCAAGGAATCAAACATATCATATTCAGCGATCTACAAGTTTATGTAGGATTTTATGACTAACCATGTGAATGACCAATTCCTGTCATCTCTCTAAATAGATATAAGTGAAGCAAGAGAGTTTAATTCTTTCTACAAAAGATATACCCACGCTCTAACAAATATAAGTGAAGCAAAATAGCATTCTACAAATGGCGGTTTTCTATGTGAAGAGAAACAAGCAATCCAAACTTCAAATGATGTAAGTGAAGCACATGAAGCCTTCTATAAAGCCATACTCAAAATATTTAAGTGAAGTGCAATGAGCATTCTATAAATCAACCAAGGACTGTCCCATACCAGCATGGTGCATAAAAGAAAAGTGAAAACTAAATGCAAAAGACGCTCCAAGATTTGCACATATCGCATGAACGAAACGAATCCGAAAACATACCGATACTTGTTGAAGAAAGAGGGGATGCCTTCCGGGGCATCCCCAAGGTTAGACGCTTGAGTCTCCTTGAATATTTACTTGGGGTGCCTTGGGCATCCCCAAGCTTGAGCTCTCGCCTCTCCTCCTTTTCCTCATATCAAGACCTCCTCGATCAAACACTTCATCCACACAAAACTTCAACAGAAAACTCGGTAAGATCCGTTAGTATAATAAAGCAAATCACTACTCTAGGTACTATTGAAAACCAATTCATATTTTGTTTTTGCATTGTGTCTACTGTAATATAGCTTTTCCATGGCTTAATCCACTGATAGAAATTGATAGTTTCATCAAAACAAGTAAACTATGCATCAAAAACAGAGTCTGTCAAAAATAGAACAGGCTGTAGAAATCTGAACATTCACCATACTTCTGGTACCCCAAAAATTATAGAAAATTAGTAAAAATAAAAAATTTGTATAGAAAGACAGTGCCAAAAGTTTCAGAACCATTTGACGTTCCACTAAAAAATGTAAAATCGTGCACTACAGCCAAAGTTTCTGTCCTGCACCGTACAAACCAACAAGCATTGTAAACATCCTCAAGGCAAAACTTGGCACATTATTTTTATAATGAAATGGAATGGTACAAGGGGATAATTATTTTTGACAAAAAGTTTCTGTAATCAAGATTCACAAAGTTTCTGTGATCATGAACAAAGTTCAAGGAGCTCCCCCACTTCAACAATGCTTGTCTCTTTCACTTTCGCTTTCCTTTTTGAAAAGTTTTGGGTTCCCCTCTTTATTTTTATTTTTTTAAACTATATAAAAGCACTCAACAGAAATAAATGACTCTCTAAAACTTCCGGGTTGTCTCCCTGGCAACGCTTTCTTTAAAGCCATTAAGCTAGGCATATAGTGCTCAAGTAATGGATCCACCTGGATCCCAAGGTATATCAAAGCCAATTTTAATTAACAATGATTTGTGATTTAGTAGTGAGCACAAAGTAACATATATCAAGCAATTACAAAGTCTAACTCTCTTCCTATGCATTGGCATGTCATAAAAGAACAATTCATGCACACCAAGTAAAGGCCAATGCATAGTATAAGCAGTTTCTTGCAATTTTATCATATTGGAAACATAGAGAGGTGGTGATATAGTTCCTCTCTCATAATAATTGCAAGTAGGAGCAGCAAGCACATCCATATCACATTCATCAAAATTATCATGTGCAATGGTAAAAGGCAACCCATCAATACAATCCTTAATAAGCACAAACTTCTCCGATATAGTGTAGTCGGGAGAATTCAAAAAGATAAAAGGACTATCATGCGTGGGTGCAATAGCAACAATTTCATGTTTATCATAAGGAACTATAGCAAGTTCATCTCCATAAGCATAATTCATATTGGCATCTTGGCCACAAGCATAGCAAACATCATCAAAAAGGGATATTTCAAGAGAATCAACGGGATCATAACAATCATCATAGCAATCATCCTTCGGTAAGCACAAAGGGGAATTAAACAATGTATGAGTTGAAGAGTTACTCTCATTAGAAGGTGGGCATGGGTAGCTAATCCGCTCTTCCTCCTTTTGTTCTTCGCTCTCCTCATCATCTTTTTCATCCAATGAGCTCACAGTTTCGTCAATTTCTTCTTCCATAGATTCCTGCAAAATATTAGTCTCTTCTTGGACAGTGGAGACTTCCTCAATAAATACATCAATATAGGAATTGAATTCATAATTCTCATAGCAATATTTAAGTATAGCAAAAATTTCAGGTCTCTAAACAGCATCATCAAGATTTTCACACTCTTTAAACAAAGATTCAATTTCATAAGCACCCATAAAAGTAACAATTTCTTCAATTTGTTCCACATCATAGTAATCATATATACCATTAGCATAAGAAGCTAAGGTTTCATTATCATTAAATTTGCATGAAAAGGGAAGGTGTGGATCCTTCATCCTAGAGCAACAAGTATAATCATATCTCAAGCATAGTTGCCTAGCATACCGATACAACATATAAATTTGATCCCATGATAGTTTCCCTTTTCGTGTCAAGCGATCATCCCTAAAGTATTCACGTTGATCCAACGTGTCTCCCATAACATAATTGAATGGGGTTTTCTCAGGATTATCAAAGTAGTACATAATATCTTTCACATAATGAGCATCGAGGGTTTTAGGAGGTTCCCCATCTCCATGAGTAGCAGGTGCACCTAATTTTTTTGGTATTTCGTGTTCCATATCCATAACTAAAGATAGAGAACAACTTAGAACAGCAAATAAAAATTACTTAGTGATAAAGCAGACAAGCACACACGAGAATATTCACCCCACGCTATGACTCCCCGGCAACGGCGCCAAAAAAGGTCTTGATAACCCACAAGTATACGGGATCAATTGTAGCCTCTTTCGATAAGTAAGATTGTCGAACCCAATGAGGAGCTAAAGGTAGAAAAAATATTTCCTCAAGTTCTATCGACCACTGATACAACTCACGCACGCTTAGCGTTCACTTTACCTAAAACAAGTATAAAACTAGAAGGGCTTTGTAGGTGTTGTTGGATACGTTTGCAAGATAATAAAGAGCACGTAAATATAAACTAGGGGCTGTTTAGATAAATAAGCCATAAAGTAAATATAGCGAGTGTGAAAAAGTGGTGGTAGGAGTTGTGAAATTGTCCCTAAGCAATTGACTACCTTACTAGACTGATAGCAAGTTTTATGTGGGAGAGGCATAAGCTAACATACTTTCTCTTCTTGGATCATATGCACTTATGATTGGAACTCTAGCAAGCATCCGCAAATACTAAAGATCATTAAGGTAAAACCCAACCATAGCATTAAAGTATCAATTCCCCTTTATCCCATACGCCACAACCCCCTTACTCGGGTTTATGCTTCTGTCACTCAAGCAACCCACTATAAGCGAATCATGAACGTATTGCAAGACCCTACAGCGGGAATCCCTCATGCTTGCGTGACACGGAGAGCACCATAGGACAGCAACCCTAACCATAAGCAAATTAAACCAATCATAGCAATTCATCAATCAGAAGTAGGACAACGAAAATCTACTCAGACATCATAGGATGGTAACACATCATTGGATAATAATATGAAGCATAAAACACCATGTTCAAGTAGAGGGTACAACGGGTTGCGGGAGAGTGGTCCGCTGAATATAGATGAGGGAAGGTGATGGAGATGTTGGTGAAGATGATGGCGGTGTTGGTGCAGACCGTGGTGATGATGATGGCCCCCGGCGGTGTTCCGGTGCCACCGGAAGCAAGGGGGAGAGAGCCCCCCTTCTTCTTCTTCTTTCTTGACCTTCTCCCTAGATGGGAGAAGGGTTTCCTCTCTGGTCCATGGTCTCCATGGCGTGGGAGGGGCGAGAGCCCCTCCGAGATTGGATCTGTCTCTCTGTCTCTCTCTGTTTCTGCATTTTTGGTATTCTACCCTTTCACCGTTTCTTATATATCCGGAGATCCATAACTCTGATTGGATTGAAACCTTCGCCACGGATTTTTTTTCCCAAAAATTAGCTTTCTTGCGGCCAAAGAAGAGTAGCAACCGCCTTACGGGGTGCCCACGAGGGTCAAGGGCGCGCCTGCCCCCTAGGGCGCGCCCCCTGCCTTGTGGCCCCCTTGGGCACCGTCTCGCATTGATTCTTCTTCCCAAATATCACAAATATTCCAAAAATATTCTTTGTCCTTTTTATCCCGTTTGGACTCTGTTTGATATGGGTTTTCTGCGAAACATAAAACATGCAACAAACAGGAACTAGCATTGGGCACTGGATCTATATGTTAGTCCTAAAAATAATATAAAAAGTTGCCAAAAGTGTATGAAAGTTTAATAATATTGGCATGGAACAATCAAAAATTATAGATACGACGGAGACGTATCAGGGGCTGAAAGGACATTTGTCCCGACGACCCTCTGAGTGGATCTTTGTGGTGGAGCGATAGGGCATGTTGAGACCACCTAGGCGAGAGGTGTGCCTGGTCCATGGTTGGTGTCTGCGGTTATTTCAAATTTAACATGCTTAACGAGATCTTGGTATTTGATCTGAGTTGGGTCGTTGACCTTATACGCACTAACCTGCACGTGGGACAAGATATGGGCAACCAATGTCGTGGTATCAGCCGAAGCCTTCTTGACGTCAGCGACTGAGCGGCGCGCACCGGATTGGACTGGAATGCTTGCTCTTGTATTAGGGAGGCTAGGTCTACTTCCGGCCGCGTTCGCAATGCGCAAGTGTGCAACGGGCGATGGGCCCAGACCCCTGCGCACTTAGGATTTAGACCAGCGTGCGAACCTCTCTGTTGAGCCTAGGTAGGACTGTGACGTGTTGATCTCCCGAGGTCGGACGTGACCCAGGAATGTGTGCTCGGCCAGAGGGATCGAGCGTGTCGGGTAATGTGGTGCACCGCTGCATTGAAGATTGACCTATTCGAATAGTCGTGTCCATGGTAACAGGACGACCCGGAGTTGTACTTCGACCTTATGACAACTAGAACCAGATACTTAATAAAACACACCCTTTCAAGTGTGAGATACAACCCGGTGATCGCTCTCTCATAGGGCGACGAGGATAGGATCGCCAGGTAGGATTATGCTATGCGATGATACTTGGTGAACTTACCAACTACTCTCTTCTACATGCTTCAAGATGGAGGCTGCCGGAAGTGTAGTCTTCGATAGGACTTGCTATCCCCCTCTTACTGGCATTCTGTAGTTCAGTCCACCGATATTACCCCTTTATACAGATACCAATGCATATGTAGTGTAGATCCTTGCTTGCGAGTATTTTGGATGAGTACTCACAGTTGCTTCGCTCCCTCTTTTCCCCCTTTCCATTCTTCTCGGACGTTGCAACCAGATGTTAGAGCCCAGGAGCCAGAGGCCATCGTCGACGATGACCCCTACTACACCGAGGGTGCCTACTACTATGTGCAGGTCGTCGACGACCAGGAGTAGTTTAGGAGGATCCCAGGCAGGAGGCATGCGCCTCTTTTGATCTGTATCCCTATTTGTGCTAGCCATCTTATGGCACCTTGATTAACTTATGTCTGTACTCGGATATTGTTGCTTCCGCTGACTCGTTTATGACCGAGCTTATGTATTCGAGCCCTCGAGGCCCCTGGCTTGTAATATGAAGCTTGTATGATCTTATTTGTTTTTATAGTTGTGTTGTGATATCTTCTCGTGAGTCCCTGATCTTGATCGTACACGTTTGCGTGTATGATTAGTGTATGATTGAATCGGGGACGTCACATAGGGACACGATATTTGTTTATGTATGCACACATGTATTTAAGTTTCCTATCAATACAATTCTAGCATGAATAATAAACCTTTATCATGAATAAGGAAATATAAAATAACAACTTTATTATTGCCACTAGGGCATATTTCCTTCAAAAAACGGCAGCCATCCTCCTCACATCTTCCGTGTTCCCCATTTCTCCCATCGCCAGCTCCCTCCCTCCATAGCCGGCGGTCCTAGGTCAGGCTGCCCCTTCCCTTTGTCACCATAGCCAGCGCGAGCCGCAACCACTGATCTTCCTCCCCTTCATGTCGAATCTGGCCGCAGATGGCCGAGGAGGCCCTCGAGCTCGGCATGCTTGTGCCAGCTCCAAGTTCCATCGGAGGAGGACACAGAGGCATGGGACTCGCATGCCTCTCCTCTACCCCGCTCCTTCTTCGCATCCAGTCATCAAAGTGCTCGAGGAGTCGTTCGAGCTTGGCATGCTCGCTGGCGACGTCAGGCCCCTCCCTCCCCCTGATGCCCTCACCGTCGCTGCCATGAGCCTCTCCATCCTCTCCCGCACGATCGTCTGGATCCAGGTAAGTCTCTCTCTCCAAACCCACCACCTGCTCCTCCCGGTAAATTTGCTGCATCACCTCACCGAGAAATCGCCATGAATATTCCCTTTCAAGACTCTACATAATCTGTTATGTTATAAGGCTTTGTTAGATAAGCTGATTTAACTGAGTATTATTCTGCTTTAGATTGCTCCATCTTCTGGTTGTGAGTGGATCCAAGAGTTAACATGGTACGGTATCTTTTCGAAAGATGATGTATTTCTTCATAAAATAAAGGATGCTGGAGAAGTTATTATATAAGAGGATTTCAGTCTCATGTGATTCTCAAGAGTTAAAATGGAACAAGAAGTGCATGCATCTCGTGCCTACACTAACTAATCAGGTAGCACATGCAAAATTTTAAGCATGCCACATTCAGATATGAATTTGAATAACAAAACTAGCTATTCTATATAGTAGACAGTTTCTAAGATTTCTGCATCAGAGGCTTGTAGCTTCAATTCTTCAATCAGCCAGTTGTTAATTTGTTGTTTTATAAATAATTCAGTAAGAGATTTTTTCCTAGTTGGCCCGGATTATGTGCTGATGATATGGTCGCACAGCAGTACGTGGGTATCCATCTTATCTACGGTCTGCGGGTCATCCACATGACCAAAACAAAGGGTACGAAAGCAGTGAAACCGATATATCTGTTGAAGGCGATCCCACCGGTCCTATTTATTAAGTTGCAATGGCGAGTATCTTTGGACCCCAAAGAGTTGTATAAGTTGGAAAATGGAGATTTGCCTGTGGCATTGGCCGTTGGGCAGCTAGCTATTGCATTTGAAGGCTCCACAGAAAGAACCCGCATGTACTATTACGACAGGTGGCTTCGAATCCAGTTTGTTAGTCGTTTGCATCTCGGTTATATGTGTTGTCTATGTGCTCATGAAACTAAAAAGTCTTCAAAAGGCAGTCTTCCTATGAAATTTGAAATACATAAAGTAACATGTTACATTATTTTACTTGTGTATTAGTTCTTCCAAACATATAGCTTTTAAATACTTATATTTAGTAGAAATTATTCACTCAATTCTGCAAATTTTCAGAAAAAGTGTGGTATCAGAAAAGAACGAATAGGGGAAGAGTCAACATGGGTGTTGTCCCGGTTTTATCCCATCCTGGAGGTATAATTCTTTTATCCGATTAATGATAGCAACAAATGTTTGACATTATTCATACTGTTATGAAATGAACTTTTTTGCATACAACAGTTTTAAATGTCTTAGAGATTCCAAGATAATTTATCTCCACCATTCTTTCGATGTTCCCAAGTTACCTTTTTTATGCATTATTCTCCATTAGTTCTAATTTACCTGTCATCTCACCTCATTTTGTCAACTACTCGTTTGCCGTATGTGTGGAGCCCTCATGGTTGGTCTGTTGGTTTGAGTTATTTTGTCCCCAATCTTTGGTCCCATCATCCATTTGCTCGGCCTACTAACTTCTTGATTAGGTTACTGTGTTTGTCTTGGCTACCACTTCAGCACAAACATTTACCTGGTGGTGGTCAAATTCAACAATGTTAGCAATCACTCTCTGGCTGACTGAAACTTAACCTCCCTATGAACCATACCTGCTCTTAGTTGCAAGCTTTGTTGGTCGAGCAAGTGCAAAAAACCTATCAACAAATAATCTCATGCTTAATCCAATGGAACATAAATAATCTAGCGAGATCCAAGTATGGAAGGAAGCAATTCAACATTATCACCTTTTTTTGCATTGCACGCCACAAAAGCATAATCCTATTTCTTTATATTCACCCTTTCCTTTAATACTCGAAACTAAAAATAAAATTCCATGAATGCTTTGTTCAAGAACAACTACGATTGATCCTTGAGAAATGTGCAAGTATACATATGCCAGACTACACTTACTATTTCATATTACCATATTCTTCATTAAGGAAAAATTCCCTACATAAGCTTGACCCATCCAAATGACTAACAAACATGTAGCCATGGCCAATACTGCATGAATTTGTCCAGAACTTCTCAGCGCAAACTCATCTATTTCACACTTCTCCTCTGTTCTTCTCTGGACTCTATAAATTAAAATATCACACATGCATATGCAAAGGCAGTGGAAGCAAATAGAACTTACATTGGAAGGAGGCGACAATGAATCCGCAGCACGCTCCAGAAGCAACTACAAGGAGATGGAGCAGACAACTGGCAGCTTGGACCGATGGACGACGACGAAACAAGTAGAGGCCTACAGATGGCAAAATGCAGCAGTCAGGGAGCGGGTAAATCCAAAACATAGCAAATAATGGTGATGGAGACACCTCAGCCAAACGGTTCCATGGCAAGTCAACCCAAAGTGCAGCAGCAACAAAGAACCAGCAGAGCTGCAGCAGAAAAGAGAGAGGCAAAAATGAAAGCAAGAAGAAACCCGAAACAGTGCAAAGGAAACGGGGTACTAAAAGCCTAGCCTATTCAAAGCTTTCTGGGTATGTACGACATGTGCGATAAACGCCAAGATCAGAGACGTTTCTTAGATCCACTACGTGTACGATGAATCTCTACTACACACATGATCAACCAAGAAAAAATGTGTGAGATTAAGAACAACAGCGCACACAGTTCCTTCTTATTAAATGTTTGCGAAAGTCACCTCATAACACGCGCTTGGCAATTATGGACTGTTTATGATGTCATGTGCATCGTAAACATTTGCTTGTAGAAGAACGCGCGCGATAGGCCTTCATCGGATGCGGGTACGATGGATGAATCATGTGGGATATATTCCAGCTTCACATACAGTTTTTGTTGGGGAACATAGTAATTTCAAAAAAATTCCTACGCACACGCAAGATCATGGTGATGGCATAGCAACGAGAGGGAAGAGTGTTCGTCCACGTACCCTCGTAGACCGTAAGCGGAAGCATTAGCACAACGCGGTTGATGTAGTCGTACATCTTCACGATCCGACCGATCCAAGAACCGAACGTACGGGGCCTCCGAGTTCAGCACACGTTCAGCTCGATGACGATCTCCGGCCTCCGATCCAGCCAAGCTCCGAAGATGAGTTCCGTCAGCACGACGGCGTGGTGACGATGATGATGTTCTACCGGCGCAGGGCTTCGCCTAAACTCCGCAATGATATGACCGAGGTGGAATATGGTGGAGGGGGGCACCGCACACGGCTAAGGAACGATCCGTAGATCAACTTGTGTCTATGGGGTGCCCCCCGCCCCCGTATATAAAGGAGCCAGGGGGGAGGAGGCGGCCGGCCAAGGAGGGCGCGCCAAGGGGGGAGTCCTACTCCCACCGGGAGTAGGACTCCCTTCTTTCCAAGTAGGAGTAGGAGAAGGGGGGAAAGAGGAGGAAGAGGGGAAGGAAAGGGGGGCGCCGCCCCCCTACCCTTGTCCTATTCGGACTAGGAGGGGGAGGGGCGCGCGGCCCCCTCCTAGCTCCTTCCCTCTTCTCCCTCGTGGCCCATGTAGGCCCAATAACCCCCCGGGGGGTTCCGGTAACCTCCCGGTACTCCGGTAAAATGCCGATTTCACCCGGAACCATTCCGATGTCCAAACATAGGCTTCCAATATATTAATCTTTATGTCTCGACCATTTCAAGACTCCTCGTCATGTCCGTGATCACATCCGGGACTCCAAACAAACTTTGGTACATCAAAACTTGTAAACTCATAATGAAACTGTCATCGTAACGTTAAGCGTGCGGACCCTACGGGTTCGAGAATTATGTAGACATGACCTAGAACCATTCTCGGTCAATAACCAATAGCGGGACCTGGATGCCCATATTGATTCCTACATATTCTACGAAGATCTTTATCAGTCAAACCGCATAACAACATACGTTGTTCCCTTTTGTCATCGGTATGTTACTTGCCCGAGATTTGATCGTCGGTATCCAATACCTAGTTCAATCTCGTTACCAGCAAGTCTCTTTACTCGTTCCGTAATACATCATCTCATAACTAATTCATTAGTTACAATGCTTGCAAGGCTTAGGTGATGAGTATTACCGAGAGGGCCCAGAGATACCTCTCCGACAATCGGAGTGACAAAACCTAATCTCGAATTATGCCAACCCAACATGTACCTTCGGAAACACCTGTAGAGCACCTTTATAATCACCCAGTTACATTGTGACGTTTGGTAGCACACAAAGTGTTCTTCCGGTAAACGGGAGTTGCACAATCTCATAGTTGCAGGAACTTTGTATAAGTCATGAAGAAAGCAATAGCAGTATACTAAACGATCAAGTGCTAGGCTAACGGAATGGGTCATGTCAATCACATCATTCTCCTAATGATGTGATCTCACTAATCAAATGACAACACATGTCTATGGTTAGGAAACATAACCATCTTTGATTAATGAGCTAGTCAAGTAGAGGCATACTAGTGACTTATATGTTTGTCTATGTATTCACACATGTATCATGTTTCCGGTTAATACAATTCTAGCATGAATAATAAACATTTATCATGATATGAGGAAATAAATAATAACTTTATTATTGCCTCTAGGGCATATTTCCTTCAGTCTCCCACTTGCACTAGAGTCAATAATCTAGATTACATAGTAATGATTCTAACACCCATGGAGTCTTGGTGCTGATCATGTTTTGCTCGTGAGAGAGGCTTAGTCAACGGGTCTGCAACATTCAGATCCGTATGTATCTTGCAAATCTCTATGTCTCCCACTTGGACTTGGTCCCGAATGGAATTGAAGCATCTCTTGATGTGCTTGGTCCTCTTGTGAAATCTGGATTCCTTTGCCAAGGCAATTGCACCAGTATTGTCACAGAAGATCTTCATTGGTCCCGATGCACTAGGTATGACACCTAGATCGGAAATGAACTCCTTCATCCAGACTCCTTCATTCGCTGCTTCAGAAGCAACTATGTACTCCACTTCACATGTAGATCCCGCCACGACGCTTTGTTTAGAACTGCACCAACTTACAGCTCCACCATTTAATAAAAACACGTATCTGGTTTGCGATTTAGAATCGTCCGGATCAGTGTCAAAGCTTGCATCGACGTAACCATTTACGACTAGCTCTTTGTCACCTCCATATACGAGAAACATATCCTTAGTCCTTTTCAGGTATTTTAGGATGTTCTTGACCGTTGTCCAGTGATCCACTCCTGGATTACTTTGGTACCTTCCTGCCAAGCTTATTGCTAAGCATACGTCAGGTCTGGTACACAGCATTGCATACATGATAGAGCCTATGGCTGAAGCATAGGGAACATTTTTCATTTTCTCTCTATCTTCTGCTGTGGTCGGGCATTGAGTTTGACTCAACTTCACACCTTGTAGCACAGGCAAGAATCCTTTCTTTGCCTGATCCATTTTGACTTTTTCAAAATTTTGTCAAGGTATGTGCTTTGCGAAAGTCCTATTAAGCGTCTTGATCTATCTCTATAGATCTTGATGCCCAATATATAAGCAGCTTCACCGAGGTCTTTCATTGAAAAACTTTTATTCAAGTATCCCTTTATGCTATCCAGAAATTCTATATCATTTCCAATTAATAATATGTCATCTACATATAAAATTAGAAATGCTACAGAGCTCCCACTCACTTTCTTGTAGATACAGGCTTCTCCAAAAGTCTGTATAAAACCATATGCTTTGATCACACTATCAAAGCGTTTATTCCAACTCCGAGATGCTTGCACCAGTCCATAAATGGAACGCTGGAGCTTGCACACTTTGTCAGCACCTTTTGGATCAACAAAACCTTCCGGTTGCATCATATACAACTCTTCTTCTAGAAATCCATTCAAGAATGCAGTCTTGACATCCATTTGCCAAATTTCATAATTATGAAATGCAGCAACAGCTAACATGATTCGGACAGACTTAAGCATTGCTACGGGTGAGAAAGTCTCATTGTAGTCAACCCCTTGAACTTGTCGAAAACCTTTTGCAACAAGTCGAGCTTTATAGACAGTTACATTACCATCAGCGTCAGTCTTCTTCTTAAAGATCCATTTATTCTCAATGGCTTGCCGATCATCGGGCAAGTCAACCAAAGTCCATACTTTGTTTTCATACATGGATCCCATCTCAGATTTCATGGCCTCTAGCCATTTTGCGGAATCTGGGCTCATCATCGCTTCCTCATAGTTCGTAGGTTCATCATGGTCAAGTAACATGACTTCCAGAATAGGATTACCGTACCACTCTGGTGCGGATCTTACTCTGGTAGACCTACGAGGTTCAGCAGAAACTTGATCTGAAGTTTCATGATCAATATCATTAGCTTCCTCACTAATTGGTGTAGTCGTCACAGGAACCGGTTCTCGTGATGAACTACTTTCCAATAAGGGAGTAGATACAGTTATCTCATCAAGTTCTACTTTCCTCCCACTCACTTCTTTCAAGAGAAACTCCTTCTCCAGAAAGGATCCATTCTTAGCAACAAATGTCTTGCCTTCGGATCTGTGATAGAAGGTGTACCCAACAGTCTCTTTTGGGTATCCTATGAAGACACATTTCTTCGATTTGGGTTCGAGCTTATCTGGTTGAAGTTTCTTCACATAAGCATCGCAGCCCCAAACTTTAAGAAACGACAACTTTGGTTTCTTGCCAAACCACAGTTCATAAGGCGTCGTCTCAACGGATTTTGATGGTGCCCTATTTAACGTGAATGCGACTGTCTCTAAAGCATAACCCCAAAACGATAGCGGTAAATCAGTAAGAGACATCATAGATCGCACCATATCAAGTAAAGTACGATTACGACGTTCGGACACACCATTTCGTTGTGGTGTTCCGGGTGGCGTGAGTTGCGAAACTATTCCGCATTGCTTCAAATGTAAACCAAACTCGTAACTCAAATATTCTCCTCCACGATCAGATCGTAGAAACTTTATTTTCTTGTTACGATGATTTTCCACTTCACTCTGAAATTCTTTGAACTTTTCAAATGTTTCAGACTTGTGCTTCATTAAGTAGATATACCCATATCTGCTCAAATCATCTGTGAAGGTGAGAAAATAACGATATCCGCCACGAGCCTCAACATTCATCGGACCACATACATCTGTATGTATGATTTCCAACAAATCTGTTGCTCTCTCCATAGTACCGGAGAACGGTGTTTTACTCATCTTGCCCATAAGGCACGGTTCGCAAGTACCAAGTGATTCATAATCAAGTGATTCCAGAAGTCCATCAGTATGGAGTTTCTTCATGAGCTTTACATCGATATGACCTAAACGGCAGTGCCACAAATATGTTGCACTATCATTATCAACTCTGCATCTTTTGGCTTCAACATTATGAATATGTGTATCACTACTATCGAGATTCAATAAAAATAGACCACTCTTCAAGGGTGCATGACCATAAAAGATATTACTCATATAAATAGAACAACCATTATTCTCTGATTTAAATGAATAACCGTCTCGCATTAAACAAGATCCAGATATAATGTTCATGCTCAACGCTGGCACCAAATAACAATTATTTAGGTCTAAAACTAATCCCGAAGGTAGATGTAGAGGTAGCGTGCCGACCGCGATCACATCGACTTTGGAACTGTTTCCCACGCGCATCGTCACCTCGTCCTTGGCCAGTGCTCGCTTATTCCGTAGTCCCTGTTTCGAGTTGCAAATATTAGCAATAGAACCAGTATCAAATACCCAGGTGCTACTACGAGCTCTAGTTAGGTACACATCAATAACATGTATATCACATATACCTTTGTTCACTTTGCCATCCTTCTTATCCGCCAAATATTTGGGGCAGTTCCGCTTCCAGTGACCAGTCTGCTTGCAGTAGAAGCACTCAGTTTCAGGCTTAGGTCCAAACTTGGGTTTCTTCTCTTGAGCAGCAACTTTCTTGCCGTTCTTTTTGAAGTTCCCTTTCTTCTTCCCTTTGCCCTTTTTCTTGAAACTAGTGGTCTTGTTGACCATCAACACTTGATGCTCCTTCTTGATTTCTACCTCCGCAGCTTTTAGCATTGCGAAGAGCTCGGGGATAGTCTTGTTCATCCCTTGCATATTATAGTTCATCACAAAGCTCTTGTAGCTTGGTGGCAGTGATTGGAGAATTCTGTCAATGACACTATCATCAGGAAGATTAACTCCCAGTTGAATCAAGTGATTATTATACCCAGACATTCTGAGTATGTGTTCACTGACAGAACTATTCTCCTCCATCTTGCAGCTATAGAACTTATTGGAGACTTCATATCTCTCAATCCGGGCATTTGCTTGAAATATTAACTTCAACTCCTGGAACATCTCATATGCTCCATGACGTTCAAAACGTCGTTGAAGACCCGGTTCTAAGCCGTAAAGCATGGCACACTGAACTATAGAGTAGTCATCAGCTTTGCTCTGCCAGACGTTCTTAACGTCGTCAGTTGCATCAGCAGCAGGCCTGGCACCCAGTGGTGCTTCCAGGACGTAACTCTTCTGTGCAGCAATGAGGATAATCCTCAGGTTACGGACCCAGTCCGTGTAATTGCTACCATCATCTTTCAACTTTGCTTTCTCAAGGAACGCATTAAAATTCAATGAAACAACAACACGAGCCATCTATCTACAAACAAACATAGACAAGCAAGATACTATCAGGTACTAAGTTCATGATAAATTTAAGTTCAATTAATCATATTACTTAAGAACTCCCACTTAGACAGACATCTCTCTAGTCATCTAAGTGATCACGTGATCCAAATCAACTAAACCATAACCGATCATCACGTGAGATGGAGTAGTTTTCAATGGTGAACATCACTATGTTGATCATATCTACTATATGATTCACGCTCGACCTTTCGGTCTCCGTGTTCCAAGGCCATATCTGCATATGCTAGGCTCGTCAAGTTTAACCTGAGTATTCCGCGTGTGCAAAACTGGCTTGCACCCGTTGTAGATGGACGTAGGGCTTATCACACCCGATCATCACGTGGTGTCTGGGCACGACGAACTTTGGCAACGGTGCATACTCAGGGAGAACACTTCTTGATAATTTTAGTGAGAGATCATCTTAAAATGCTACCATCAATCAAAGCAAGATAAGATGCATAAAGGATAAACATCACATGCAATCAATATAAGTGATATGATATGGCCATCATCATCTTGTGCTTGTGATCTCCATCTCCGAAGCACCGTCGTGATCACCATCGTCACCGGCGCGACACCTTGATCTACATGCCCTGCAAAAACAAGTTAGACGTCCTCTACTTTGTTGTTGAAAATTTTACGTGGCTGCTACGGGCTTAGCAAGAACCGTTCTTACCTACGCATCAAAACCACAACGATAGTTCGTCAAGTTGGTGCTGTTTTAACCTTCGCAAGGACCGGGCGTAGCCACACTCGATTCAGCTAAAGTGAGAGAGACAGACACCCGCCAGCCACCTTTAAGCACGAGTGCTCGTAACGGTGAAACCAGTCTCGCGTGAGCGTACGCGTAATGTCGGTCCGGGCAGCTTCATCTCACAATACCGCCGAACCAAAGTATGACATGCTGGTAAGCAGTATGACTTGTATCGCCCACAACTCACTTGTGTTCTACTCGTGCATATAACATCAACGCATAAAACCTAGGCTCGGATGCCACTGTTAGGGGAACGTAGTAATTTCAAAAATTTTCCTACGCACACGCAAGATCATGGTGATGGCATAGCAACGAGAGGGAAGAGTGTTCGTCCACGTACCCTCGTAGACCGTAAGCGGAAGCGTTAGCACAACGCGGTTGATGTAGTCGTACGTCTTCACGATCCGACCGATCCAAGCACCGAACATACGGGGCCTCCGAGTTCAGCACACGTTCAGCTCGATGACGATCTCCGGCCTCCGATCCAGACGAGCTCCGGAGATGAGTTCCGTCAGCACGACGGCGTGGTGACGATGATGATGTTCTACCGGCGCAGGGCTTCGCCTAAACTCCGCGACGATATGACCGAGGTGGAATATGGTGGAGGGGGGCACCGCACACGGCTAAGGAACGATCCGTAGATCAACTTGTGTCTATGGGGTGCCCCCCCCGCCCCCGTATATAAAGGAGCCAGGGGGGAGGAGGCGGCCGGCCAAGGAGGGCGCGCCAAGGGAGTAGGACTCCCTTCTTTCCAAGTAGGAGTAGGAGAAGGGGGGAAAAGAGGAGGAAGAGGGGAAGGAAAGGGGGGGCGCCGCCCCCCTTCCCTTGTCCTATTCGGACTAGGAGGGGGAGGGGCGTGCGGCCCCCTCCTGGCTCCTTCCCTCTTCTCCCTCGTGGCCCATGTAGGCCCAATAACCCCCCGGGGGGTTCCGATAACCTCCCGGTACTCCGGTAAAATGCCGATTTCACCCGGAACCATTCCGATGTCCAAACATAGGCTTCCAATATGTCTCGACCATTTCGAGACTCCTCGTCATGTCCGTGATCACATCTAGGACTCCGAACAAACTTCGGTACATCAAAACTTGTAAACTCATAATGAAACTGTCATCGTAACGTTAAGCGTGTGGACCCTACGGGTTCGAGAATTATGTAGACATGACCTAGAACCATTCTCGGTCAATAACCAATAGCGGGACCTGGATGCCCATATTGATTCCTACATATTCTACGAAGATCTTTATCGGTCAAACCGCATAACAACATACGTTGTTCCCTTTTGTCATCGGTATGTTACTTGCCCGAGATTTGATCGTCGGTATCCAATAACTAGTTCAATCTCGTTACCGGCAAGTCTCTTTACTCGTTTCGTAATACATCATCTCATGACTAACTCATTAGTTACAATGCTTGCAAGGCTTAGGTGATGAGTATTACCGAGAGGGCCCAGAGATACCTCTCCGACAATCGGAGTGACAAAACCTAATCTCGAATTATGCCAACCCAACATGTACCTTCGAAAACACCTGTAGAGCACCTTTATAATCACCAAGTTACGTTGTGACGTTTGGTAGCACACAAAGTGTTCTTCCGGTAAACGGGAGTTGCACAATCTCATAGTTGCAGGAACTTTGTATAAGTCATGAAGAAAGCAATAGCAGTATACTAAATGATCAAGTGCTAGGCTAACGGAATGGGTCATGTCAATCACATCATTCTCCTAATGATGTGATCTCACTAATCAAATGACAACACATGTCTATGGTTAGGAAACATAACCATCTTTGATTAATGAGCTAGTCAAGTAGAGGCATACTAGTGACTTATATGTTTGTCTATGTATTCACACATGTATCATGTTTCCGGTTAATACAATTCTAGCATGAATAATAAACATTTATCATGATATGAGGAAATAAATAATAACTTTATTATTGCCTCTAGGGCATATTTCCTTCAGTTTTATAGGGACAACTGTATTCCCTCTTACATCAAATCACATACAGTCGAGGAAATGTAAATGTGTGTGATTGTCTGTTTATCGTACACGTTCTATAATCATGAACTGTTTGTGATGGAGCACGCATTGTAAACATAGCACAACAGAATGCCGACTGCGATGGTAATGCGATCATAAACTAGTAGCAAGGATGGAGTGTTTGGGATATTGGAGATATCAGAAACAGTTGTCTGAAGACTCGCGTTTGGGATAGACGCCGGCATCGCATACGCTTAGTTATGCAAAGCATATGCATTCCCACACCCTATCCCCGACGGTTTCTGGGTCGTGTGGGAAGGACCCCCCTATCGCACACACTCACCTAGCGACGGTTTAAAATGCAGTCGCGGAAAGGGGTTAAAACCCGTTTGTATAGCAGCTCGCTGTACCAGTGGGCCTTCGAGGCTCATCCTTGTTGTCACTTTGGGAACGACCCTGCTTGTCTCCTTGGGTATTGCTTTGTCGGCCTACTTGAGTACCCAAGAATTTCGATTGGTGTGGTTGGCGGGCTTGCCTGAAGTGCCACGAGTCTAGCAATGCCTATCTAGTATTCTATCCAGAGCGCTTGGGCCGTCCTTGTTCCCTTAAAGGGCTTCTTTTTGGGTCTGGCTCGCAAGCCGCTGAACCCTGCATTGACTATTGGGTCCTCGGCGTCGCTGCCACTATGTTTATTTCGACGCTTGTTTCTATTGCACCTAGATTTGTTGTTCCTGTCGCGTGCCTCCAATGTGCCAGATTCACTCCTGTGGGAGCCATGGGCCAGCTAGATGTTCTCACCCGCGCAAAATCGGGTCATCAGGGAAGTGAGGGCCGCCATGGTTCTCGGCTTATCCTGCCCGAGCTGACGGGCAAGCCATTCATCTCAGATGTTATGCTAGAATGCTGCAATTGCCTCGACATCGGGACATTTAACGATCTGGTTCTTTTTAGTTAAGAACTGATTCCAGAATTTCTGAGCTGATTCACCCTCCTTCTGGACTACATGGTGCTACCTCTTGAGCACTGTGTTAGTTTTCCCTTGAAGAGGAAAGGGTGATGCAGCAAAGTAGCGTAAGTATTTCCCTCAGTTTTTGAGAACCAAGGTACTCAATCCAGTAGGAGGCTCCACGCAAGTCCCTCGTACCTACACAAACAAACAAGAACCTCGCAACCAACGCGATAAAGGGGTTGTCAATCCCTTCACGGCCACTTGCGAAAGTGAGATCTGATAGAGATAATAAGATAAGAGAAATATTTTTGGTATTTTTATGATATAGATTGGAAACTAAAGATTGCAAAATAAAGTAGATCGGAAACTTATATGATGGAAGATAGACCCGGGGGCTATAGGTTTCACTAGTGGCTTCTCTCAAGATAACATAAGTATTACGGTGGGTGAACAAATTATTGTCGAGCAATTGATAGAAAAGTGCATAGTTATGAGAATATCTAGGCATGATCATGTATATAGGCATCACGTCCGCAACAAGTAGACCGACTCCTACCTGCATCTACTACTATTACTCCACACATCGACCACAATTCAACATGCATCTAGAGTATTAAGTTCATAAGAACAGAGTGACGCATTAGGCAAGATGACATGATGTAGAGGGATAAACTCAAACAATATGATATAAACCCCATCTTTTTATCCTCGATGGCAACAATACAATGCGTGCCTTGCTGCCCCTGCTATCACTGGAAAAGGACACCGCAAGATTGAACCCAAAACTGAGCACTTCTCCCATTGCAAGAAAGATCAATCTAGTAGGCCAAACCAAACTGATAATTCGAAGAGACTTGCAAAGATAACCAATCATACATAAAAGAATTCAGAGGAGATTCAAATATTTCTCATAGATAAACTTGATCATAAACCCACAATTCATCGGGTCTCGACAAACACACCGCAATAAGATTTACAACGAATAGATCTCCAAGAAAATCAAGGAGAACATTGTATTGAGATTCAAAGAGAGAGAAGAACCCATCTAGCTAATAACTATGGCCCCGAAGGTCTGTGGTAAACTACTCACAACTCATCGGAGAGGCCTTGGCGATGATGTAGAAGCCCTCCATGATCGATTCCCCCTCCGGCAGAGCGCCGGAAAAGGCCCCAAGATGGGATCTCACGAGTACAGAAGGTTGCAGCGGTGGAAATAGGGTTTCGTGGTGCTCTTGGATGTTTTCAGGGTACGGAGGTATATATAGGCGAAGGAGGTCGGTCAGGGGAGCCACGAAGGGCCCACGAGGGTGGGGGCGCGCCCACCCCCCTAGGGCACGCCCTACACCCTCGTGGCCTCCTTGGCTGCTTCTTGACATCCACTCTAAGTCTCATGGATTGCGTTTGTTCCAAAAAGATCGCTCCCCAAGGTTTCATTCCGTTTGGACTTCGTTTGATATTTCTTTTCTTCGAAACACTGAAATAGGCAAAAAACAGCAATTCGGGCTGGGCCTCCGGTTAGTAGGTTAGTCCCAAAAATGATATAAAAGTGTAAAGTAAAGCCCATAAACATCCAAAATAGGTAATATAATAGCATGGAAGAATCAAAATTTATAGATACGTTGGTGACGTATCACATGGCTAAGGTCATTGGCATCCGAAGGCCGAACATAGGTGCCTTGAAAATTTTCCCTAAAGGCCTCTTCAAGCTCCTCCCAGCTTCCGATGGAACTTCTAGGGAGGCCGTGGAGCTAATACCTCGCCAGCCCTTTGAGCATGAGGCATTGATACTTTATGGCACGGAGGTCAAACACCTCGGGCCATGTGAATGTGGAGGAGGAAATCCTTGATTTAGACAGTCGGGTCGGTCATTCCGTCTCATTGGTCGATATTTATGGGTTTAAACCCTTCTGGGAACTAATGCTCCATGACCTTATATGTGAAGCACACCGGGTGTGCGGGCCCTCGATATCGAGCGTCTTTTCAGGTGTTGGCCATTGTCCTGGCCCATAGCTGTTCCCGAGATCTTTCGTGCATGTCTAACTAAGCATTATAGCCCTCTGGGCCAGTCGGTACCCGATCTTGCGATCCATAAATTGATTAGGAAGGGGCTCTACTGGCCTTTATTTTGTCGTGCAGATCGAAGGGCTTGGGGTGTTCGATTGAAGTCTTGCCGTGGGGGTGGGTTTTAGTAGGGAGCTCTTTATGTGTCCCTATGGGCCGATCCCTCCCTCTAGGTGGGCGGTCAGCCTAGCCTGCGTGGCCGTGTGCGAGCGATTTGTTATCTGCTGCCTCATCGTGTCAGGCAACATACATATCTTTTAAAACAATTTGGGGGCCACACCTCGGGCTTCAAGGTCCACTTCGATTGCAAGGATTTTCATCCATTTATCATTGAGCGTGTTCTCGTGAGTGTACACCTCCTACTGCTTCTTCTTCATGCTCCACACGGTTATGATTAGTTGCCGCTAGAACCATGCCTGTTTGGATGGGTTTATGGGTACAATGAAGTCTTTGGGTCCGAGGCTTACATCATCTTCGGACTCGGGAGGTAATCCTTGTCCGACCTGTCGTTGAAGGTGCCCATGTCCTCGAGGTTTTCCTCCGTGGGTGTTCTAGCGGGCCCGTTCTGTTGGGTGGGCGAGGCTTGAACATCCTTGCCCAGGTTCTCGATGGCGTCGGGGGCAACGCTATTGTTAGCAGCGCCTGAGGTGTTGGTCGTGCTTCCGCTTTTGTTGTGACCCTTGGATCACCTTTTAGGGTGGCGGCGCTTAGGGTTTTCATTGGGTTTCTCCTTAGACTTGTCTTTCAGAGTGGCGACCATGTAGATGTCACAGGTAGACGTTGCAGCCCAATTCCCTGTATGGGGTATGGCCGCAGACAGACTGGTTCCTGAGGTATCACGGACGTCTTCGTCCATGTCGGTAGCCTCATCAGAGCAGTAGTCAAGCGCGTCGGTCAAGTCTTCGACCGTGGCGACTAGGTGGGTGGTGGGTGGGATAAAAATTTCCCTATCGTCGGCTTTACATCGATATGACTATAGATGACAGATGAGATCGCCAGGTTTTGTATTTGGTTCGGCACCTCGTTTATATGTGATAGCTCCTTCGTGTCCACGACCTAGCTATAGGCCAGATTGATCTAGTATACTTTGTCCGGGCTACTCGACATAACACTGCCCTCTTGCTCGTTCGAGGCTGATTCCTGGCCAGCGGGAGTAGTGACTGCGTCGGCCATGGATGACGCAAATGCTGCCGCTGGGTCCAAAGGCGAGCTCGGCTCAAGGCCAATGTCTGAGGACCCATCGTGTAATCTGGATGCGACAATCATTGGATCTATCTCTGGGATCAGCTATAGGGGGAGGGGGGATCCGAGGATCCTGTCGTAAGTCGGCCCCGGGGCGGCGGTGCCGGAGGGGTCTTCACACTGATCCGAGGTCCATCCCGAAAGGATCAGGTCTTCTTGGGCATCCGCGGTGTACTCTAAGCTCCCGAACGTGATGACTTGATTTGGAGCGAAGCTTACGACATGGCCTAGATGGCCGGTCGAATCGACATGCAGTGCAATGCTGTCGAAGGTGAAAAGCTGGCCGGGGACAAAGATGTCACCACAATTAATGCTGCTATCGACCTGCAGACGAGCCATTGACCCTTGATGATCAAACAACGAGCTCTCAATGAAAGCACCAATGTCGGTGTCAAAATCGGCAGACCTCGGGTAGGGGGCCTGAGCTGTTAGATCGGATTGATGGGTAACAAGAGAGAGAACACACAACGTTTATCCAGGTTTGGCCCTCTCTATGGAGGTAAAACCCTACGTCCTGCTTTTGCTTATATTATGAGAGTATCAAAGTACATAGTTGATCTACCACAAGATCGTGAATTGTGGTCTAAACCCTAGGGTTATGATGATGAATGCCTCAATATGTGGATGTCCCTCTATAGACTAAACCCTCTGGCTTATATAGGCACCAGGGGTATCTAGGGTTACGCATGGTCGGTTGCCTTTCAGGGATTACATGCCGAATCTACAAATATACTTGAAGTACACGCCAAGTCCGTGATTAATGTCGGTTGAAGCCCTCTAAAGTCTCTCCTCCTCGATGAGCCGGTAGTCCGGCCCATGCATTAGTCCAGCCGGGCTAGGATCCCCTAGTATAGGACACCGTCAATTGGGGAATGAGCTGTCGGAGCTACTTTCGCAGCCATTTGGAGGAGGGCGAGTCCCCCACCGGCATCGCTTAGAAGAAGTCAAGGAGGCCACCCTGGCAAGAACATCCCCCACCATGATATTCGGGTGGGAGTCAACATTGTGTTCTCCACCTCGCTTTCATCAACTTTGTGCATTGCCGAAATGGTGGTGGTGTTGTGTGTGTGTGTGTTGGGGGGGGGGGGGCGTCGTAGTTGTTGCACGTCGAGTGGCAACTCTTGTGGAAAGTGGTCATCTGGTGTCCAGCGTGCGTAGGATAGAGAGATTTGGGTGATTTCATCGTGGGGACTCCCTCTTCTTCGTGGTACACACCTCGACGACACCACCTTTTATTCCATGATGTCAAGGTCTCAGGTAGAGGCCAGAAGAACAGAAAGGTGGACCTGCGCCACAGGGGGCCAGTGCAACACACGATAACCACCCCAGCCACTTCCCCTCTGTGATAACGTAGATCTTCTTCCCTCTTTTGTTCATTCATGTTCTTTTTTCCTTTTTTTCCTTTTACATTTATTTTTTGTTTTCTTTTTCCTTTTCTCTTATTCGATGAAAAAAGTTCACCGGATTTTATGAACGTTTTTTCAAATTCGATGAACTTCAAAAAAGATGAACTTTTTTCTAGTTCCATGAAACTTTATCAAACTGATGAACATTTTTCAATTTGATAAACAATTTTCTAATTTGATGAACATTTTTCAAAATCGCTGAACTTTTTTTTAATTCATTGAACTTTTGTTTTGAAATTCGATGAGCTTTCTTTGAAATTAGTGAACTTTTTTCAAAGTCGATGAACCTTTTTCAGAATTAATGAACTTTTCCCAAATTCAATGAACTTAATTCATGAACTTTTTTTGAAGTTTGTGAATATTTTTAAAATCCATGAACATTTTTGACATTCATGATTCTTTTTAAAAAATTAAACGTTAATACTTAACCAGTCAACTAGTCAACTGTGACCGACCAATTATTGAACAAAGCATGCGCATAGGTGTTCGTCGGCGGTCGATTCGCTTCTGTACCCCAAGCTCATCCCATGCGGCCCCGAGGAGGAAATGACTATCTAGCTTGCATCCCGCCACTCCCGGGATGAGGATGCCCGACGACCGCGCTCAGACTCCTTCCGCCAGGAATCCGTTGCGTACGCCCAAATGGCACATGGATCCATCGCGAGGTGTGTCACCGCTGCCTCATTGGAGGAGGTGCGGTCCACTTGGCGTTCGAACACGGTGCTGGATGCGCAATCGCTTCGTGGCGGACATATGGTGCAAGGCCGCCCCTCGGCACTGCAACTTCGTCACGGTGGACGTCGCTGACTCCTCCCAAAACGGATCCATCATCGATCTCACGTCCACTGGCACCATGAAGGTTTTGGACTTTGACGAGTAAGAGTAGGACATGGGAGACGACGGGGCCTCGACTCCCATGAGCCGGTCTGTGTCCCGTGTCCTACTCTACCTCGCTGGCAACCGTACCAAACATTTAGGCGGGCATAGCAGGCTGCTAGACATGGCCACGGCGGAGCCGGACGGGCTCGGCTTTAGATTAAGTTTTACGTACATGTAATAATATGGATATGGATTTGAGGATGTGCAATGCGTCTGTGGGCGTTTGAGCGGTCGGATTTGCTGTATCCGACTAAAGATGCTCTAAGTGGGATTATTTTAAGGCAAACATGCAACTACCAACCTCATACAGTGCAGAAAATACGAAATAGGAGAAGACTAGAAACGGGAGGAGGTGGGAAACGAAGGTGTCGTGAATGGGCGGACAACAGCCGACTCCATTTAAGGTCACATTTTTTTGAGAAGACAGAAGATTCACAAATAAAAATCATAAAAGAAACTCTTTTTTGAGGGATACATTTTTTAGCATAATGGCGAAACTTTATTGATTATCTAGAATAGAGATACAAAGATTGTATGGAGGATTTGCAAACCAAACATGTCTACACATTCCTATGAAAGTCGCGTCTCTAACTAAGTTATGTGCATTTCTGAATATGGACACATATAAATTCTGACGCCATGTGTTGAACTTCCCTGATGATCATAGAATAGTCTCCTCGTGTAAAGCCTTCATGATTAATTTCTTTTAACACTTCTTGACAGTCTAACGCTATAAATACTTTTGTTAAATGCAGATCCTTAGCCATAGCAAAAGCTTCACGCCATGCACATGACTCCAGCGTTGCAGGGTCGACCATACTTTGGATGACAACCGCCGATGCCCCCATAAACAATCATGGTTCATCTCTAGCAACTACTACAACAGCTCCAGTATTTGACAATTTGTCCACAGCCCCATCCACATTAATTTTTGCAAGTCCTTATGGTGGGGGGTCCATGGCAGCTTCGCTGCCCGGCCGTGCTTAACTCCCTGTTTCTTCTCAGGTAGCAGAGATCGTATTCATCAAGGTACCTTGTTATAAACATGTGAGTTGACAGTGTCGATTGAAACTCCTCGTGAATAGCCCGTCGTCTAGCCCACCATATAACCTAGAGCGTGACAAGTATCTCGACAAATTGCTCTTGGGAAAGAGTGCTACTGAGCGTGAACAACCAAAGTTTGGGGTTCGTGGTTTCATCTCCATATAAAGGCAGAACTGAGTCACCTTCCTTTAAAGCCCAAACACTCTCAGTCATCCGGTAGTCAAGCAAAGAATGACACCATGAATCAATTGCAGCATCATATGAGGCACGCCAAAGACACTACATGCTTCACACCTGACACTACATGAACGACTGAAAAATAGATGGATGTGTTGCCCTTTGTTCTATGAGTGGATGGCTGGATGTGAAGTATCGTACATAAATCGTGAGATAAACATCGTCGGCATAGCGTGACTCTTCTTCATACATGCCCCTGCCCCTGCCCCGTAGAGAGGGAGGACCTTGCCAATCTCCATGCAAAAATCCCAAGTTTTGAGGGATACATTTTTTTTAGGCATAGTTTTGAGGGATACATAAATGAAACTAAGCATACAGGGCCGGATAGGCTACTGTAGCCGGCCCAAAAACTATGGGAAAATTCTTCTTCTTCTTCCCCTGGGCAGTTGGGGGTTCCTGGATCGAACGCCTAGGGTTTGAACGAGCACACGAGCCACCAGCCCACCACCACCACCACCACCACTATCACCCACCATGAAACGGCCGCCACCACGCGATGAAGCGGCGGCGGCGGGCAGCAGCGGAGGAGGGTTCAACAAGGGAAAGGGGAGGTGGGGCGGGAAGAAGCGGAACGAGCAGCGGCTGGGAGGCAGCGGCGGGGCGCTCTCCCTCGCGGCCTTCGCCAACGCCAAGTCCAGGAACACCGGCTACAACCCGGCACTCATCAGTGAGTAACTGCTGCCTTCGTGCCCTGACGCGGGTGCAGAAACCACACGCGACCGGTCTGTCTGTCTGTCTGTTGCGTGTAATGTTTTGCTATAATTTCTCGCCAAGTTGTTTCCTCTACCGGATTGCTGGATAAGATTTTGTCTTGCTTGTCCCCAAATGCTTGAGGGTTTTGAGCGACTAGTAATCTCGTATACCATCTCTGTGTTACCCTGTTGGAATTAGGACTAAATTTGTTGTTTTAGGACTTCGAGCATAGGAACACAATCTTCTCATTTTGTCCCCTTGGTTTGCTATGTGCTCACATTTGATGAAAGCTCATCGTAATTTGAGGTCAACCGAGGGTCAGCTACATGATTTAGTCATTTAGAAACATTGATGAAATTGGAGAAAGAAAGTCGTTCAGACATGAAGATGTATTGACCTTACTAGAACAGTATTTCCTCATCTAAGTTCTTGTTCTCGTGGACAGTTTTCTCATGGGAAATTTACTATCACAGTTGTTCATATTCAATTTGGTGTGTCCATTTCAAATCATATGCCTATATGATATGTGCTGCTTTGCCATCTGGTTATTGCAGTAATGTTCGATGTTATAAGCAGAACTGATTTGGTATTAATCATTACTCTCATTTGCAGAGAAGCAGAAGGAGTTCTACAGGAATGCTAAATTGATTAGCAAGTACAAGAAGTCGAAGAAGCACCAAAATCAGTCAAACTATCCTCCACTTCCAACCCCTGAGGTAATTCTCCTCGGTACCAACCACCAAGGCTGTTTTATGTTTTAAGTGATAATTTGACCAAAGTGGATAGCGGAAGTTTTGATGGGATTATATATTCCTTTATTTTTGACAATGAAAACATGAATAACTTTTTGAGGATAAGGCTACTTATCTTGTTTGTTCTACAAGTGTACAGGTAGTTTTTGTGTCTTGATGCAATTTACATTTACAGGAAGGAGGTGCTGATGCATCGGATGTGCCAAAACCACATGATAAGAGGAAGAAGCGCACTTCACAAAGCTTGAATGTGGAGTACGAGAAGAAACGTGTAGAGGATGAGAAGGCAAAGAAGGAGCGGGATGCGATGATACAGGCCAAGAAGGAGGAGCGAGAGAAGTCTGAAGCGAAGAGAAAGGAGCTTAGGGAGAAGATGTTCAAGAGGACACGATCCGGGCAGCCTGTGATGAAATACAGGATCGAGCATCTCTTGGAGACTGCACTAGAAAGCTCAAACAAGTGAGTTCTGATATGTTCTAAGACTAATGCCACACTAATTAAAACAAATCAGTCCAGTGCAGTGATAAGTTTGTATTAGTTGACTTCTGTTGCATCAGTTTATACATCTTGGCAATGCATATTTGGATTTCATTGGAATCTCTAGTCAAGATACTGGTGCTTGGCCCACACTATGTTTCTGTCAGGGCTTCTGGATTGGAGAGTGTAGCCATGTCTAATGGGAGCTTGAGGGTCGGAGAGCACCGTGGGTAGCCTAACCTGAGGCAAAGTTTTAAAAAGCGCTAGGCGCTAATTATGCGTTTTTCTACTGCCTTGCTTTTCTGCCCAAAGCTTACGCTAATGTGCAATTAAGCACCAGGCGTTTTGCTATCGCCTAGAGCCTAGGCGCGCCTTTTTTAACTACAATTCTTAGGGATGACACTAAAATCTGTATTGGTAGCTTGAGATCCAGCCTTGCATAGGTCAGCCAAGGTCTCAAGAGATATGGCCTGATGAGGTAGTGTCAGACCCAGATGAGTCTGAAGAACAATATTCAGAGAACAGGGGAGAATTTCTACTCAAACTAGCTCGATTTATGGTTCAATCAGAGGAATCCAGTACAAAGCAAGAGGAACCTAAGGCCGGCCAGGAACACTGGCGGCGGAGGGGGATAAACCCTAGCAATTCTCATGCCCTAAATCGAGCTGGAGCCCTGGCTTTATAGCCTTACAAGTTGGTGAAAGTAGAAAGTAAAAACGAAAAGCAGTGGAACACTGTAGGTCCTTGCCGGAAAGTGAACATCGACTCGGGAGTTGCCGGTAGCCGTCCGATGCCACTTGGACGCGATCCGGAGCCTCTCTTCACGCGAAGCGGTACGAGCGAAGATGGAGCGTCAGATGGGCGATGGACGGCCAGGGTTGCTTCGCGCCAACGGCTGGGGATTTAAATTAGCTGGACTGCTGCTGCATCTTCAGTTGGGTCCTGACAACTCTCCCCGACCGACTTCAGACCAGTCCTCAGGGCTGAAACGCAGGAAAAACTTTTTGTATGAATGTTGCATCCTCCCAAGTAGCATCTTTCTCATCCATGTTACACCATTTGACAAGCCAGCGCACCACTGGTATTTGGATATCTCCTTGAGTTCTGGGGACAAGTTTCCTCTCTAGGAGCTTCTCAGGTTCCAAGAGAATAGTGCCATCGGCATTGATGAGTGGAAGTTTGGGGTTTGGAATGGCCTGTGGCCCCAGGTGCTTTTTCAATTGGCTGACATGGAATGTGGGATGGAGTTTGCAGTCATCCGGTAACAGCAGTTTGTAAGCCACTGGGCCAATTTTCTCTGTTATTCGGAAGGGGCCATAATACTTAGAGTGGAGTTTGAGACATCGATGGATGCTCAAGGTAGTGTGTCTGTAAGGCTGAAGTTTGAGATACACCATGTCACCCACTTCTAAAGTTCTTTCTGATCTCTTTTTATCTGCATAGTGTTTCATTCGAGTTTGAGCCTTCAACAGATTAGCCTTGATGTGAGCTGCTGTTTGTTCTGCAGTGAGTACTGATGAAAATTCCTGTACTTGCTCAGTTGGGTAAAGGGCTGCTTCAGAGATCATGTTGGGAGGTCTGTTATACAGTGCTTCGAAAGGAGTGATTTGCAGAGCTGTATGGTAACTAGTGTTGTACCACCATTCAGCTAGAGAGAGCCAGTTCATCCACTTCTTGGGTTGTAGGAAGGCCATGCATCTCAAATAATTTTCCAAACATTGGTTAACCCTTTCAGTTTGGCCATCAGGCTGAGGGTGGTAAGAAGTGCTCATGTGCAGTTTAACACCCAGTTTCGTGAAGAGTGCCTGCCAAAGATTGCTGGTGAAGATGGTATCCCTGTCAGTAACTATAACTGAAGGTAGTCCATGTAACTTGAAGATGTGATCAGTGAATGCTTTGGCCACAGTACTGACTGTGATGGGGTGTTGCATTGGAATAAAATGCCCATATTTGGTGAATCTGTCCACAACAACCAAAATCATGTTTTTGTTTTGAGAAGTTGGTAGGCCCTCGACAAAATCCATGCTAATGTGACACCAAGCAAAGTCTGGGACAGGGAGAGGTTGGTTGTAGCAGTCCAGGATACTTGCAGTGCTCAGGTTTGTTGATTTGGCATGTGGGTCATTGCTTAATATAATCCATTGGACTGTTTCATGCCAGTCCAGTGAAAGAGGAGTTTAACTCTCTGGTAGGTGGCTCTGTGTCCAGAATGGCCCCCTAGTTCAGAGTTGTGTAAGGCAGACACTAACTGATTTTTGAGGTTGGAATCCTTGCCTATGACAATTCTGTTTTTGTATCTCAGAATTCCCTGTTGGAGAGCATAGTTAGGAACAGCAGTTGCAGAAGTAGCTAGCTGTACTATAAGGTCCTTGCACCTTTGGTCCTGGGTATAGCTGGAAATAACCTTAGATATCCAGGCAAGTCTCACTTGTGAAGCAACCAGGGATTGTAATCTGTATTTCACTCTTGAGAGAGCATCAACAACTTTATTGTTCTTTCCTTGCTTGTACTCAATCTTGAAATTGTAGCCCAATAGCTTTACCAGTAACTTGTGCTGAATTCCTTCAGTTAGCTTTTGCTCTTGTATATACTTCAAACTCTCCTGATCAGTTCTTATAACCAAGGAAGAGGCAGCAAAATAATGTTTCCAATGTTTCAAAGCTTCAATGATGGCCATGGCCTCTTTATCATATGTTGAAAGGGCAGCAACTTTAGGGCCAATGGTTTTGCTGAAGTAGGAGATTGGTCTGCCCTCCTGCATGAGCACAACACCAATTCCATAAGCACAAGCATCTGTCTCCAGGATAAAAGGCTGAGAGAAATCAGGCAAGGCCAGGACAGGAGCTTGGGTCATCTTATGTTTTAATATGTTGAAGGCTTCCTGTTGCTCAGTTTCCCATTTGAAATTGTCCTTTTTCAAGGACTAAAACAGGGGCTTGCAGATGAACCCATAGTTTTGGATGAACCTCCTGTAGTAACCAGTGAGACCAAGGAAACTTCTCAACTGAGTTACATTTTCTGGAGTGGGCCGCTGGGAGATTGCCTCAATTTTGGTAGGATCAGTAGCTACTCCATCACCCCTTATAATATGGCCCAAGTACTCCACTTGAGGTTGTGCAAAGGTACACTTGCTCATTTTTGCATATAGTTGATGGGACTGCAAAGCTTCAAGGACTTGCTGTAGATGTATCAAGTGTTCTTTCATGTTTCTGTTGTATATCAAGATATCATGTTTCTGGTTTTGACATCGGCGACTCGTGTTTCCCCGGGGATTCTGAGATCTTACCCTGCTGCAGTTCAACTATTTGCTGCACATTGACTAGGTAATCGATCTCGTGCCTCTGGATGATTCGGAGCCGCTATTCATGGTAGATAATCCTGACAGTGGACAGAGCGGGTCCTCGGATGCGTCGGCCGGAAGCGTTGGCCCTGTCACATGCACTTTCATGTGGGAGCTTGTCGTGAAGGACAGTGCGCCGCCTAGGCCGGCCATCTTCAACAGGTTGCAGTTCAGTGACGATTAAGATGACTACCTCATTGCCTCGCAGCAGACTCGGGCCATTATGCCTAGTGCTTCTAACAGCGAGCAGGTTCAGTCGCAGCAGACTGACAGGATGATCACCGAGGACCCGGCATTTATCTTGGACTGCTCCCATCGTAGCCCATCCTGGGACAGGCGTTCCTCAGTGGATCCATTGCTAGGCTGCATCGCGTCTGCCTACGGTAAGTCGGTAATGAGTTTGGACGCTTTCCTGAACTCTGTTTCCAAGGAAAGCGAGCAGGCTCTCCTCACACTCCCCCCGACGACCCTAGCGTGTGAAGGATAAGAATAATCTGAACGTTAACAGCAGAGGCATGGGCTCCTTCAGTGGAATGATCGATCGCCTTGATCCAAAAGAAATCAAGTTAAATGAGAGACGCTTTACATGGTCAACGAAAGAGAAGATGTTACACTTTGTAAGCTGGACAGGGTTTTTTGTTCCCCTGCATGGGATGGCCTCTTCCCGGCATGCACCATACACGCTATTTCAACAATGATCTCTGGCCATTATCCCATGCTGCTTGTTGGGGAGCAGAATTACAGGACCAACAGGATTTTTCTCGCTTCAAATATTTTTGGCTTCAGCTTCCGGACCTTGAGCAGGTCGTGGCCAACGTGTGGGGGATCTTATGCTCTCTGAAATCTTCACATTAAACTCACTAGAACTGTGAAGGCGATCAGGAGATGGAGCAATGAGACGATTGGTAACCTGTGGTTACAGTTTGCGGTGGCCACCGAAATCATCCATTGGTTGGATCTTGCGTAGGAGGAGCGCATGCCGTCTCATCAGGAACTTGATTTTAGGAAGGCTCTCGAGGCTCGGGTTGTTAGAGCATCTACAGCCGCATCTTGCAAATCCGGCCTCTCAAACGCCGGGCGCGTCAGCGGACCGTGACTGGTCACCTCTCATTTGGCTGCCTCCGCAGCCGTCTTCCTCATATCTTAACCTTCATATCCATGCGACCCATGCAACATAAAACTAGCAATTAGGTAAATCAAGACACTTAGCAACAATTCGGGCATAATTCATATACTAGCAGTCACCGGACAACCAAAAGATCACAGTTCATCGCTGGACAGAAATAAATTACTATTTCAACAAAGATTGTGATATGTTAGGATCTGATGGTATTGGTTGTTGTTAGGGTTTCAGCCAGGTAATCAGCAAGCTAGCTAGGCTTATCAAACAATAAAGAGCCAAGGAATAAGATCCTCATAGGTGTTGGCACCTCAAGGCTGGCATATGTGCATCAGCTATGTACAGTAGCTAGGTTAGGCCTTTGTGATCCACATGTCATTTAGCAAAAGAATCAGAATCAAGTACACACAGTACTGTTAAAATGTACTACTAGGCGCTTCCACACCTCCAGTTTCATTTCAAAAGTATTTGCCAGTACATCTTTCACATATTCAGGTGTACATAAAATGCGGTCTTTCTGTCAGCGTGCCACACATGTAAACTTCGGAGTTTCTCTTTTTGGGCAAGTTGAGGTGCATGCTAGATTCATCTGAAGAGCTGCACTACACATTCTTCTTGCAGGAGCCAAGGCTAGCCCTTGAGAGGGTGAGGAGCCAAGAATTGATGAAGAACCATAAGATCCTTGAGTAGCTAGCTATGGAGGTTGCTACTACATAACACTAGCCTTTTCTTTCCAGGTGAAGAGTATCAAGGCAAATCTAGAGGATAAAGGATATCTCTATCAAGACATATATTCCATTCTTAAGTGCTGGGATGTTTGCGTCATGTGTTAAAACTGCAGTTTTTTTTTGGAAAAAACACCCTGGTAATATATATCTGACTTTCTGTAGATGCTTGTACCACCATACATGTAGCAACTGTGTGGTGCCACATGCAACACCTCTCTCTCCCTCTCTCCGTACTTTCCTTGCTTCGGCAGAGCTTTTTAGTAGGATCGATTCGGTGAGGATGTCAAAGAAAAAGCAAGGATGGCACCGTCGTCGGTATCGCGGCGCCTCATATCTGATACGGCCAGACCGATGACGGTGATGGGCGTTTCTCAAAGCCCAAGCAGCTAAATCTTGAGAGAATCACCGGTTAACCAGAAACAAGGTGAGCCTGAGGTTTCCTTACAAGCAAAATATTGGCTGTACCATATCAGCATTCTGCGTCATTGTTGATACGGTTCTTGTTGTCGCACATCATCGACATGTTTTCGCCATTGCAAGCTTCTGTTCATCTATACTTTCGTGAAACTGACAGGAAAACTGCCTTTCAATTAAGTAGAAACGAGTCCCTGAAAAAAAGGGCAATTAAGTAGAAAAGAGTGATCTAGTTTGTTAAGTAAAATCCTTTTTTTAGTGCTCTTTGTTAAGTAAAAACCGACAAAGACCAAGTTGTTCATCTGTTTGGAAACACATGAATTGCTTTTCTGCTTTCCTTTTTGAAAACTCAAACGAGGAGAGAAATCTTGAAATAAAGGGGGGGGGGGGGGGGGGGGGGGGGCAATCTGACCTGGAATTTCGTACTGAAATTTCAGCCCATTGGCCTGGGCGCTTTGAGATAATATGCATGAGTACACTATCGATGATGAGATCCATATTCCTATCTTCTTCCTTCCGGATTTCTACATGATGCACTGGTGGAACTTAATCTGCGGCCTGTGCATTTTATCACCCATTACCCATAGTTGCATGAGTCAATCAGTTATAAGATTGACCACCCCTTCCAAGTCTTAATTAGTTCTCCTGAAGATTAGTTGCCTGCATGTAGTACGTGCAAGCTTAACAAACAGCTAATAGATAGATGGATTTCAAAAGCAGGACCTCTCCATAGGCATATATACGAGATTCCCTCTAGCTAGGTCAACACTTAGAAAATCGATCGGATTATTCCAGTCGCGTGTTTGGGTCCATGTTGATTAGAACCAACACGGCTCCACGCGTGCATTATCTAATCTCATCTCCTCTTGGATACCAACCAAAATATGCTTTTGAACAAACCAATGGCGCCAATACCAAGCATGCTAGCTAGGAGCTTTCATTTGTTTTTTCTAGAAAAATCCAAAATGCTCTTTGTACAATGTTAAAGATGGCTGCTAGATCACACTGGTCTGTTCCAAACACTTCCTGATCTTACTTGCACTGGATATTCCAACCCCATGCATGAAGGACACCCTGCTAGCTAGTGCATAGAAAGAAACACTACCCTTTTGTAGCTCTATAAAAGGAAGCCACCCCTCTGCTAGCAAACCATCCAGGTTTCCTCTTTGGCACAACACAAGGCAGCAACAACTAGCTACTAGCTACTCAAAGGCTCCATCACATTTCAAAGTCCTCTTCAAACTTCAAAGCAAAGCAGGCTTAGAGATCCGTGCACGTACACACATAATCCATTAGAAGAACTTATTTTAGAAGGCAGATGGATCGCGTGATGAAGCTGGCGTCGGAGAGAGCGGTGGTGATCTTCACCCTGAGCTCCTGCTGCATGTGCCACACCGTGGCGCGGCTCTTCTGCGACCTGGGTGTCAATGCACTGGTGCACGAGCTCGACCAAGACCCTAGGGGAAAGGAGATGGAGAGAGCTCTCCTCAAGATGCTCGGGAAAGGCCCGTCTGTTCCAGTGGTGTTCATCGGCGGGAAGCTTGTCGGCGGGACAAACAGGGTCATGTCCATGCATCTCAGCGGCGAGCTTGTCCCAATGCTGAGGAATGCAGGTGCCCTCTGGCTATAGAGGAATGCAGGTGCCACTTGGGAAAATAAAATTTTGTCAAAGAGTGTCAAGTATATGCATTTTCTTAGAATAACTTAACTAATGGCCTGGTTAGCGTCGATCGAACAGGTTTTTTCAATCCTGTTCCGACAATAGCAAGGCTTATAGCTCGCTAGGAGCGAGTTTTATGTACGAGCGACGTTCGTGTTGTAATCCCAGCGCTATTTGTGCAGGTGTACAATCTTTTCTCAAAGAACCTGCACAACCTTTTCTCAAAGAACTAGTTGATAAATAAATGTATAAACAGTTCATTATCAAATGATATGTGCACATCTCTAACCTAAAAATTGTGTATGGTTGCATTGCGTATTGTCATCGTCTCCTGTTTGTTTTACTATAATAATTATTATTTTCTGTCACCTATGCATCGGCACCTCCCGTGATCTGGCCGGCACGGTGGTGGTCCAGCGGCTGTTCGGGGGATGCAGCATCAAAGGTCCAGCGGCTGTTCGGGGGATGCAGCATCAACGGCGGCCACGCGAATAGATATGTGGTGGAGCGGGAATAGTACGGCTTTGACTTGCCACGTCTAGGCGCCATCGGCCTCTACTACAATGGCTCTGTGGCACGTGCATGCGTACGAGGTGTTGAAGCTCCCGTGATGACGTTCGACTCTCTCTGAGGTGCGGTATTTCGTGTTTGCAAAAGGATGGCTGATGATGTGTGGCGACCCCCGGAAATTAATTGCACTAAGCTGAATGTGGATGCAAGTTTTTTGGCTGATTGTCTCCAAGGAAGTACAGGGGTAGGTGTGCGCGATCATGAAGGCAAACTCATTCGTGCCCAGGCACTATGGTATGAACATGCAGCCAATTCTTTTGTTACGGAGGCGTTGGCTAGAGATGAAGTCCGACTTGCAGGTAATATGGGTCTCCGGAACATTATCATCGTTGAAACTGAAGCTTTGGCTATTACGAAGCTCTGGAATACCAATAATTTTGGGCGTTCAGAAATTGCTGTTGTGCTTCAGGAAATTAAAGAGCTTTCAGAGAATTTTCAGTTCTTTGTTTTGTCTTATGTTCCTAGAAAGGCTAATGAGCTTGCACATCTATGTGCAAGGCAAACTAATCCTCATAGAAAGCGTTGTATCTGGATAAATTTTAGGGTCCCGATAACTGCCACACGTGTGGTGTATCGGGTAATTGTGCCACACGCCTCGTGTGGCATGGACAGGAACCAGTCCGCACGACCGCGTCCGGGCGCGCAAAGGCATGACCCGCACGTTCGGTGTGTGGCAACCCCGCCCGCACGTCCGGGCCAGAGGACCCAGCAGCCCGCACGATCCAGCCGTCACGGCCTCTGATCGATCCCCAATCCCGACTGCCGCCATCTTCTCCCACCTCCCGAACCCCTACCTCCATCGCCGGCCTTCTCTGGTTGCCATGGCAACCAGAGTAGACCCGTAGGGCCTTCCCACCGCAAACCACACCCCTTATCTCCCCCCTCCCCCCACCCCCGACTCCAACAACGCCCTCCAAAGACGATCAGCTAAAAGCAGGTGAATCTCCCGATCTCCCTACTGCTTCTCATCCTTCTTCTGGGCAGAAAATTGCAAAATTACCGACGAAGTTGGCAACTAGATCCGTCCTACAGGGTTAAAACACTACATGGGTTGTGTGTCTTCACAGTTGCCAAGCAGAATACACTAGATCTGCCATGTACTACGCTAGAGATAACCGTAAGTTCTCAGTAGATTGATGCACGTAGTTGGTAAATGAATGGATGTGTAGGAATCCATAAAAAGGGAGAGAAAATTGAGAAATTTGGAATAATGGGGGGTGTGAAAATTAATTGCCACCGGTGTCTAACGTCAGTTGCCACCTATCATTGTCGTCAACTACCACCATGTCAACTTATTGCTTGCCATCCTATTGTAGTGGCTGATGCCATCGAATCAAATGGATAGCTAGCACCCAGATTTTAGAAAAGATAGTGGATGTGCATGTCCTACTAGCCATGATATGTTGGTTGCCTACGCATGAAAATGTGATAACACTGACGTGTTAACTTCTACATGCAAGCAGCACAAGGATACATTTTTTGTGGATTGTTGATGCGTTCTTGTTCATGCAGTGATTGAGAGCACATTGGCAGAAACGAGACGCGGAAAAGAATGAATCACGAAGATGGCGCTGATACTTGGGGTTCTCAAAGACCAGAAACGCCCCCTTGGGATGCATCAGGGTACAGTCAACTCATTTCTGCAGGGCCGTTGCTGCCGCTACTAGAACAATATGCAGGCATTGGTATGATGCGTGATAACAAAGAAAAGAACAGTTGTCATGTTCGCGACGATGAAGATGACATTCTACTTATGTCCTACACTGTCATTTTTTCGCAGGTTCTTATGACCAAAACACACTCAGGGGGGCTCCGTGGCAAGTTCAATCACAGGGCGCTAACACTGACAAATGTACGGGCAACCAACTTCAACTAGCTAATATGGCTAATCAAGGTAACGCATACGAAACAGAACACATACTGGTCTGGACATGAAAAATAAACTTGCAAAGGTTGGCAAAAGACTCACGAGTTATGTCGAGGGGAAATGCAGAGCCTTCATGCAACATGTGGCATCAGGCAGCACCCATGTACCTGCCGTCGACGTCATACACAGGTGAGTCCATGAAAAGTGAAGTTGCGGACGGTGAATTAGCAAAAGGAGCATAGTTGACAACTGCAGTTGCCATGACTGGACAACTGCAATTGCCATGAATAAATAACTGCAGTTGTCATCCCTGGACAACTGTTGTTACCCTCCCTGGACAACTGTAGTTGCCATGGAGGAACAACTGCAGTTGCCATGCCAGGACAACTGTAGTTGCCATGCCAACACAAACTGCAGTTGCCATGTATTGACCAACTACTACGATGCTTACAGGTTATTACGGTGGTGGTACCCCGACAAACGTCTCGTGGCAAGCTTCACAGATTGCAGATAGAGCACGTCAATTTGGTGTGACAAACCACACAAGATGGGCACATGCAGCACAACAAGGTAAGGAAAAAATTGAACCACAAAAGAGCACTACATTTGTTTTTGTGGCAAATAGCACGTGACAAAAAAGAAGATTTGTATCAGTGATGATGGACAAAATCAAGCATAAAACGCTAACAAGTGGTTGTGTGCAATGAGTCATATATTGTATTCGGTAATTTGCCAACTGCTAAAAGCATGTGTGCAGCACTAATGGTTGATCGCATTTGCCTAGTGAGCGCAAGCCTAGAATGCAAAGTTTTGATGCTAGAACACACTGGTTGCCATGTATTGGTAGCAGTATTTGCCATGTATGCAGGACTGCAGCTGCCATGCATATAGAATCCAAGTTTTCATACTAAAAAGGAGCTGGTTGTCGTGCATTGGCAAACAATAGTTGCCATGTTTGTTGGACTGTAGCTGCCATGACTGGACAACTACAGCTGCCATGCATGTCCACACGCAGACTCACGGCTTGCTGTTTGAATGACGTCATGCCAAATCACTTGAAGTTGATGTGATCCATTACGATAAACATGTTATTCAAGCAAAATCTTACGCTCGTACCTGTTTTTCTATTACAGGGCCTACAACTACAGTGAACAGCGGTGCGACGACATCTACTGCGGGGAGCTCTGAGCGCACGAAAGACGCGTTCCACCAGCCAACCGACAATCATGCCGCAAACAATGCCGAGTCAGAGTCGGAAATTGCAATCATTCCAGCAATGCCGACAGGCACCCCTTTGAACACAAGCACTGGCAACACTCAAGTAGATGAAACTGCCGCCAATACTGAAGTGAATGATGAAACTGATGACGAAGCACAAGGGGATGAAGATGATGGGCAATCAGAGATCGTGGTACCTCAGCCACCGTATGTTGGGCAGAGATTTGAATCGTTTGCAGAAGCAAAGGAATTCTACCAAACATATGCAAAGTTCCATGGGTTTGCGGTCAACACCGAATACCATAGGAAAATTAAGAAAACTAACGAGTACAACAGAGGTGAGATGAGGTGCCACAAGGCACGAAGGAACAAGAAGGGGAAATGTGTTGCGCCTGTCGTTCCGGAACGAAAGAGAGGTATCATTCTCAAGACGGGATGCCCTGTTCGGTGTAAGCTAAACGTAGATGGAAGCACAGTGGGTGGTCACTGAATATTTTGACGAGCACAACCACAAACTCATAAAGAAGTTCAACCTGGTAAAATTTCTGACCGCCCACAGAGGATTCACCCTCCTCGAAAGGAAATTCATAAAGCTGCTACATGATTGTAACGTCGGTCCGTCAAGAATGGTCCAGATACTATCACTCATCCACAGCAAAAATGGGACTCTGAGTAGCATGCCCTACATAACAGCTGACATCACAAACCTAAAGGCAAAGTACCATAGAGAGAGCAAGTTGGCTGACATAGAGGCCACAATGGCCTACTTCGATGAGAAAGCGAAGGAAGATCCAGATTTCTTCTACAGGATAAGGTTGGACGATGAGGACCGTGTGAGGAACATGTATTGGGTGGATGGTGCTGCAAGGAGAGCCTACATACATTTCCGAGATTGCATTTCATTCGGCGCGACGTATCTCACTAATATGTACAAGATGCCATGCGCTCCATTCATAGGAATAAATAACCACAATCAGTCGTTGCAGTTCGGATGCGGGCTCGTTCGGAACGAAGACACGAATGGGTACGTTTGGCTGTTCAAGACCTTCTTGGAGTGCATGGATGGACTTGCTCCGATGAACATAATAACAGACCAGGATTTTAGCATGCGTGCAGGCATAGAGGAGGTCTTTCCGTTGGCAGTGCACAGGCACTGCAGGTGGCACATTATAAAGAAGGCTGAGGAGACGCTAGGACCGTTCTTTGCTGACCGTCCAGAGCTGCACAAGGCATTCGAGCTGTGCGTGGACCACAACTTGACGGTGGAGGAGTTTGAAAGGAGCTGGATGGCCATGGTTGAAACATATCAAGTCCAAGACAGCGAGACTCTTGCTCACCTGTGGGAGAAGCGAATGTACTGGGTGCCGGCCTACTTCATGCAGTGTTTCTTCCCGTTTTTGCAAACTACGCAGCGCAGCGAGGGGTTCAATGCTGTTTTGAAGCGGTACGTGAGCCCTGACAACTCATTGCTACAGTTTGCCAAGCAGTACACATCTTTGCAACAAAAAATACTGGGATCTGAGCTACAGCAAGAAGCGAACACCGCGCTAAAGTAGCCAAAATTGCTAATGTATTTACCGATGGAGAGGCAAATGAGTAAGATATACACCAACAAGATCTTTAACAAGTAAGTCAGTTGTGTTACAGTCTTATTTGCACAAATCACGAAGGCAGTAGGTGCCATATAGAATGCAATGCAGTTGCCATGATATGTGGTTGCCATGTTTAATGAAATACTGTTTGCCATGCTTACTCAGCTGCAGTTGCCATGTTCAATGAAAATTCTGTTTGCCATGCTTACTCGGATGCAGTTTCCATGTTCAATGAAATGCAGTTGCCATGTTTAATGCACTGTACTTCCATTGGGCATGTTGGTATGCAAATGCCAATGTCAACTCAAAATGTTATGTTGTTGCCATATCTACTAAAATGCAATTGCCATGTTTACTAAAATGCAACTACCATGTTTGCTGAAATGCAATTTACCATGTTTACTCAACTGTAGTTGCCATGTTTAATAAAATGCAGTTGCCATGTTTTATGCAATGTGCTTCCATTGGGACTGTTGGTGTGGAAATGACGATGGCCAGTTGAAAATGTTATGCAGTTGCCATGTCTAATGTACTACAGTTGCCATGTCTAATGTACTACAGTTGCCATGTCTTATGTACTATATTTGCCATGTTCAAGGTACTATATTTGCCATGTTCAATGTACTATATTTGCCATGTTCAAACAAAATGTATTTCTATTTCCATGACAACGTAAGGTGCTACAAAAAAAGAGTGCACGATAGTTTAACAGAAAACACACAAAACTTGCAGATTCCAGGAAGAAATAAAGCGTGCCAGCATGTTGACGGCTTTCCAGGTGGACGAACATACGTTCAAGGTGTGTTCTATTTTGGGCATGTCAGATTCAGAACCTGAAGACTTGGACAAAGGAAGGAACTACTTCGTGAAAGCCTCGATCGGCCAAGGCGAATACTACTGCCAATGTTGGAAGTTTGAACGGGACGGCATTGTGTGCTGTCACATACTAAAAGTAATGGACATGAACGATGTGACACTGATGGCCCGCCATTCCATAAGGCGGCGATGGACTTGGGACGCTGATGACGCGTTGGCGCCGCAGACAACAAGCACAGTTCTGGCTGTGCATGACGAGAGACCTGAGTCAATCATGGAAGCCGTGAGGCACGTTGTGCTGACAAAGAACTATGCTGAGCTAATTGATGAAGCGTGCAAGAGTGATGAGACAGCGAGAGTCACAGAAAAACACAGGAAGGCCCTGAAAAGAGAGCTTGATGAGATCAAGAAGAGGAAAGCTGAGGAAGCCTTACACAGGTTTCCCAGCACATCAAGTGTGCCTTCGTCCACGGGGCCATCATCTGAAAACTCGGAGATAAGATCTGGAACAGCAAGCACACAAACCCAGGTCAGGAACCTACCCCGTTCCATCACAAAGGGGCGTCCAAATGAGATAAGGTACAAATCAGGATTGGAGATTCAAGCAAAACACAAGAAAACGAAGAAAGGGACGTGCAATCCGTAAACAAAATTGGGGCGCTGTGACATGTTCCTTGGGGACATTTTGTTTTGTAACCTAGATGTTGTGAATTTTTTCTAGAAATGGGAGACTGACTCTTGAGGGGTTTCAGAAGTTGTAGGAAAATGCATTGAATGGGTAACTGCAGTTGCCATGTTGTGTGTACTTGATCTGCCATGTTATATGTGATTAATCTGCCATGCTATTTTGTACTAAATATGCCATGATATTTTATAATGAATCTATCATGGTAAATATACTGGGTCTGCCATGTTAATTATACTCAATCTGCCATGTCAAGTATACTGGATCTGCCATCTTGTTTATGCTGAATCTGCCCTGTTAGCTGTACTGAAAAATGCCATGTTATTTGTAATGACTCTACATCGCCTATATTTCCATGATAATTCGACATGCTTTAGTCACACATGCTGTGTTGTGTGCAATCTATGGGAAACAAAGTTGAAAAAGCGTAACGTGCATCAACCGCAGAAAAGGTTACAACTACATGATCAAAACTACCATGGTAGCCGGTGCAGTTAGCAATGAAAAAGAAGAAGCAAAACAACCAAATGAAAAACAACGATGACTTTTAATAACCATGTCTGATGAACTACAGTTGCCATGTTTTAGAACATAGTGCACGCATTCGAAGCAGCAACCTAGTGGTGCAAACGATGAAACCATAATAATAATGATAAACATAAAATGTATCTACTATCACGCCTAAAATAGGTTCACATCCACACAAAATATTACACAAAATATTCAAATGTCGCTCACGAACCACCACTACGTACTAGGCTACTCGGGGTTGCAGTCATAGTATAGCACACGGACATAGTTTTTGAGAAGAACAAAAGGTAGTACCTTACATTCCTCGGCAACAGAATGTAAGGTATGCGTCCGGTGTGTAACGCCACGTGATCACTTGTACTTCTTGATGACTTTCTTGACAGCTGCCTCCACGAACTCGCGTGCACTGGACCGCTTGTTGAAATCTTCATTCGTCAACCAGTTCCATGTGTAAATTTTCTGGAGCTCAACGATCGTTGCAGCTGTGACAGCGGGAACAAGTCTACCTTCCCACTTTGCAAAGTATTCCAACGTGTGAAAGCCACAGTCCATCCCGCACAATAAAAAGAGTCAGGTGAACTCGCAAAAAGGACAGACATAGCAATGATAAACTTCAATTCAGATGTAACAACAAAGAGGGGTGGGATTGATGTAAATGGCACATGAAGGAGGGGGTAGGAAATTACGTGTTCCCTAGATTCGTAGTCGCCACGTACTCAATTGGGAAATGCCTGATCTGGACCTTTGAGTTTTCGTAGTGACGGTTCCATGTCTCTTTGACCTTGTTGATGGAGAATTCAGCATGCGAAGTAAGGTGTGTATCAGCTGCCGAACGCATTGAATCAAGCACCTCAAAGCGTTGGTTCTTCAGGTCAAGACAGATCGCATAGTGGTGACCACACTTGTCGTGTGGGTCGTGTGGTGCAAGCTCCTGGAACATGGGGAACAGGACCTGCATGTAAAAGTGAAGGAAATGAGAAGCAGATTTCACATGAAGAACAACAGAGGGACAAAAAAAGTAGAATCACGTAGAATGTTTAGTTATAGTGGGTAGTTGAAAGAAAGTTGCCGTCCATGTATGAACAAAATTTGCCGTGCATTTTACTTTGAAGTTGCCACATAGTTTGCATGGGATGCAAAAATCAAAAAGTCAGTTTGCATGGCAGCTGATGCCACATGAAACATCTGCCACATAAACAGAGTGCAGATAATGGCAAAAAACCATACCATGTGAAAAAAGTGCAAACAGGGAAGGAGTACTCACATATTTCTTCAGTGTGAGCTTGAATTCACCGTGCTGAGCAAAATTCTTCCTCAGGATTTTGTGGTGGAAGTCACCATCCCATATTTTGCAGGTCACACTATAATGCATGATTATTTTGTCGGGAGACATATCCATATGCTTGTTGATGTAGTCAATACCGCATGTAACTACATTCGTCGACATTTTACCGTTTGGCCTCACGGACTCGGCAAGATCACCCAGGTCGACGTACGTCGCTTCGCATTGAATGACCTTGGTTCTGTCCAAACATGAGCTGTATGAAAATGATATAACATGAAAGAATCATGTCTACTAAGTAAAAAAATAAAGAACTAAAACATAAGCAGATCATGTCTAGAAAGTACGAAGAAGATGAATGGTAAAAAAAGAGCAAAGCAAAATGAGAGATTATGTGGTGTGGTCATTTACGCTTTCAGCTCCTTCATGTGCTTGCTGCTGGCCCTCACATTTCCAAATCACTTGACAATATCGTATAGCTGGGTCTGTTCCTTTGTGGCCCTGAATTCGGGCTCGTAATCTTCCGCGGGAGGTGGGTGAACTACCCTCTGCTGCCTCATAGAACCAGGGGTGGCACTCCTAATGGTATCCTCAGATACCGTATCTACAGGCACATTGGAACTTGATCGCCCCTGAACTCGTGAGGACCTCCTCTGCAATGCTGCCTCCTCGATCCTGCCGTAAGCTTCATCAAGTGACGGTGAAATCTCCTCAGGGGTGCCTGCAAGGATAAAAAAAGTGGGTTAGGATACCTGGAAAACAAAACAAATGGAATGCGAAAAGATAGGGTGCATGATGTGAAATGTAGGTACAAAAAGTAGGGAGTTGCCATGTGTAGTGCACTGTAGTTGCCATGTGACAGCAACTACAGTTGCCATGTTGTGTCAACTCCAGTTGCCATGTGCTTGCCGAATGGAAAATGCAGCATGGAAACAAAAATACAGGTGACATGGTGCAGCAAATCCAGTTGCCATGTGTATTGCACTGTAGTTGCCATGTGACAACAACTACAATTGCCATGTTGAATCAACTTCAGTTGCCATGTGATTGCCGAATGTAAAAATGCAGCATGGCAACAAAAAAATGTAGGTGACATGGTGCAGCAAATCCAGTTGCCATGTCATCACATAACAGTTTCCATCACAAGTGAGAACCCACCAAAAAATGCTTGGGACAAAAGTCAGACTACACAGATGTATACAAGAAAATGATAAGCACATAAGAAATGTACCTTGGACGATCGGCTCTGCGAACTTGACAGCCTTCCTGCCCTCGACCATTGGCTGCGCCATCATTGCAGGCATGCCTCCCGGGAAAGCAAAGGCAACTGGCATAGGATCTGGCACCACTGGTTGATCTTGACTGATGCCAAGGCTGAAGCTCGATGGGGTGAAGGCCATTGGGTGCCGCTCATGCCTACTGGCCGGACCGCGAACAACTTGCGGGGCAGAATCCAAGGGTGAAAGGTCAACAAACATATCTGAATCGGCCGCTACAGAATGATCGGGCTTATTTGTAGGGAGGGGCGTGTTGTCAGCGGTATCAGCCGCAACTTTCTTGACAATCTTCTTGTTTGGGCTGTAGGGGACACCAACATTGATTGGGAGCCTGGAAGTGCGCAGATTTAAGCTGGGGATTTCCACTGCGGGTAAAGGCGTAGTCTGCTCCGGACGTTCACCTGCGTCACTCGTGCCCGGCTTGACACCTGCATCAGTTGTGCTCCGGTCTTCCGGTTTCTCCATCACATTGCTTTTGGCAGGTGGCGGGAACAGTGTGGACGCAGGAACATAACCAGACTCATCTCTGCTGCTTCTAGCTACAGCTGGTGCGTTGGGTATGTCTATTGACTGCTTGCGGGGGCTACGACACCTAGGTGGAAGACCAGCACACGAAACAGTCGCCTTAGCAGTATCTGCACCGACAGGAGCTGGAGCTGTTGTGCCAAGACTCTCACCTGTAGATGGCATATTATTATGAACTGCCGCCTCAGCCACTTCTGTCGTGGACACAGGAGTGCCACCACGCATGCGCTTGGAATCAATGTCAGATGAGCGGGAATCTTCCTTTCTTAGGTTGGTCTCAGGAGCGTCCACTTCAACGCTTGCTGATGGGGTGGCATGGCTCACAGCAGCATCCTTCATTGCCAGAAGAGTTGGCAATATTTCATCTGTCCTGGCAGATACTGACTCGTCACTCCCCGATGTACGGATGCCTGTTGTCCTAACCTGCACATCTGCAATCGGCGGAGATGGTCGGCCACTTGCGTCAGAGTTAGTGGGAACAGTTGACGGTGCAGCAGCAGTTTTGTTGACTGGCGCCTCATGAACATCTGAGTTGCCCCTTGTTGACAACTTTGAATGAAGGTGTTCGAGTGGGTCCCTAATGATATGCTTGGCCCCGCGTGTAGTAGTCTTCTTCACCCTGCAAAAAAGAAAGCACATGAAAAGGGTATTAAAAATGAACAAAAAATATTTGCCATGGTAGAAATCTAAAAAAATGAAAAATAGGTGGAAAAGCTGGTAGTTGCCATGTAAGGGGAATATGAGTTGCCATGTGGCATAGTTAGCAGTTGCCATGCAAATCCAGCAAGAGTTGCCATGCAAATCCAGCAAGAGTTGCCATGCTAGCCAACTTGAAGAATGATAAAAATGTCTGATCTGCCAGGAATGCAATTTCAAAACTAGGTATGGGATGAGCACACAAGCCAATGGAGAGATGGCAGTTGCCATGTAGGTACAATAAGAGTTGCCATTTGGCCTAGATAGCAGTTGCCATGTAAAAACAAGCAGGAGTTGCCATGCAGTTAAAAAAGGAAGGAAAATCATTTGAAAAACAGCAGTTGCCATGTGGGGATGATGATAGAAGCCCATGTGACAAGCTGAACGGATGCATTGAAAAATCAAAAATATAGCACTATGTGAATGAAAGCACATAGAAAACCTACTTCTTGACTGACTTTCTCAGGTCTGGCAACACGGCAGGATCCCCGGTGTTGGACGTCATCGTACGAGGAGATGACCTGGTGGAAGGGGTGTCACCAGCAATGGGGGCACCTTTGTTCAACCGAGCAGAAACACGGGTTGGCGTTGGTGCCTGTTTCTTCGTAACTGCTCGTCCACCAGCTGTCGCCTCACTGCACGTATAAGATGGAGGAAAAAAAGGTGGCAATTGTCAGACAGCAAACTCGTTGCCGCGCTTAGCAAAAACAAATGCAAAAAGGGATCAGTCTGTTCCAAAAATATAGACAAAACAAAAACTAAAATTAAAGTCGAACCTCCTCCTAGCAGCTATGGGATCGGTTCTAGACCTCTTGCCAGGAGAACCCTGCCCAACATCCTCTGGAGCCCTCCCCCTCTTTGATGGCAACACCCCCTCGCCTCTCGCAGCCGTATGTTCTTTGACTTTCTTCGGTGGGGGGACATCTGGTGCATCCTTGCCCTTCTTACCACCTGCACGAACTTCAACATGTTCATCATCATCGGTGTCCTATTGCACGTTCTCCATGTCATCGTCGTCATCCTTGCTGAGACCAGCGTCTCCATCTAGTTCATCTTGTGTGTCAGCAAGCTCTTGGGAACTATTGTAGTCATACCGGCCATGGCAACCAGTTGGCCGATGTGTCCATTCTGGGACAAATGTAGTGAACTGCCTTGCAACCGCATCGCTGTCAGAGCCATTAAGGGACGTCCACCCCTCAACCAACTTCCCGAGCAAGTCGGTCATTCCGGATGCAAACTGCCCAATCAGATGCTCAACAGGTGCCCTCGCCTGTGCATGAAACAAGAAGCAGCAATAACCAACCATATTACAGTCACTTGCACGACATCAAAAATAATCCAAGGCAACCATATATATATATCTTTGATTACCTCAGTAGGGCAAGACGGAGCTGAGTGCACGTCCATCCACTTTCCAAAGTTTTGAGCTCCCCCAAACACGCTGTAGTCTATAGCATGCTTGGCCATCAGCTGGAAAAAACCAAAAAAATAGCTAGGATGTAAGAGAGAGAATGATGAACACTGACTAGCAGTTCATGTGTTGCAAATACAACAAAAAAGAAGACGCGAACATAAGTTTCAGCACGAATGACAGAGTTGCCATGTGGAGTGAGACATGAATACCATACGCAGACAGTAATGGCTAACAAAGGTAGTCATCTCTTATTAACCACAGGCGGTTGCCACATGACGATTTTTTCATATGTTATGCCGCAAAAATTTGTAAGAATGCCGTGTAGAGAAAGAAACTAGAACTAACCTGCAGTTTTCCATATTTGGTATCAGTTACCCTATCTGCAGCAAGCACAGCCTTGATATCATCGATAGTCCATGCAGAAACAGCAAACTTGTGCATAGGCGGCGGGCCTCCTGTCCCAGTGAAATCCACGGTGGACAGATCAAGACAGTCGACGTACATGAGCTGATGTACAACAATTTTAAAAAGAAAGAAATATCAGTTGCCATCATGGTATTTTGCGAAAAAACAGGATAATATATGTTCCTACGATCATCAAGTTGAAGTGCATGAAAAGAGAAAAAGAAGAAGTTGCCATCTGTATGTGCTAGTTGCCATCATAGTGTGATGGCAGTTGCCATATTGTCATGATGGCAGTTGCCATATTGTCATTATGGAAGTTGCCATCTTGTTATGATCAGGTTGCCATGCATGAATAAAAGGTGTTAAAAAGAGTGTTCACAAAAAGGACTGGTAAAAAAATACCATTAAATTCAGTCGACAACCCTTCCGGTACATCTTGCTTGAAAATGCATCATGCAGGAAGTCGGCAATGAACTTACACCAATTCATGTTCTTCACATCTTTCAGTTTCGCCTGCACCGCACAATTTTCAGGACAACGAGTTGCTGCATCAGAAATCAAATGGAAAAAACATCAAAAAACACTGGGCAGTGACTAGCTTGCACATGACATCAGAGCCAAAAGATTGAAGGAAAATAATGTAGTAAAGATAGATCATTCACCAGGATGGGGAAGCATTTGTTGCTTGGGCGAAGAGAAGTGGTCGGCGCGAAAACAGCTGAGATGAGGTACATGAGTAGTTTCATCTTAAAAACCTCGCCATGGGTTGTCATGGCCTACAACGAATCTGCCAGTACAGACGTGTTCGACATGGATTCCAACCCAGGAAACAAACGGGGGAACAACGCTTCCTCGATCTTGTTATTGACCTCATACGGGACTTTGATTTGTCCATGGGGCACACCCAAAGTGCAGAACACGGATTCCTCGTTCAACGACAGTCTTCCACGTCCCGGAATCACAAATTCCTGGGAGACGGGGTCGTAAATCTCACCAAGCCAGTCGCATACAGGGTTGACTGGATTCGTGCACCGGACATTCATCAGAGCCTGCATGCCCATCTCAGCAACATCTCCCTTCTGATCATCGGTAAATCTGTCAGTCAATGAAGTTAGTCATTCCTGGGAGGCCCTGTTGCGAGTACGTTTCTTCTTCTGCAAAAAACAGACAAATGATCAGTTGTTGCCATGTTTTCACTGTCATGAAATTTTAGTTCATGACAGACGACTGCAAGCTTGAGGTGGCAACCAATAACATATGTAGGAGGAGGAGGGTGTGTGGACAGTTACCTCGTCGCCCTCTTTTCTCCGTCCAGTTGCCCGATTCTGCTATGGTGGATCCATGAAATCATCATCATCATTTTTATGATCGCCGCGAGCCATTCTGCTGAGGTAAGAACAGACCAAATTGTCACAGTGGAAATGAAAATGCAGGAAGTAAGCAGTTGCCACCTAACAGAATGTCCTTGCCGCATGGGCTCGAGTGAAAATGTCAACTAGTGAATGCAGAAAATCACATGAACACGCACGCACCCCCCTATGATTGTCGAAAACATAAATGTGGCAATTAAGCACATTGGTTACATTTAAAAAAATGTACAGATCGTAAATGCACTTAAAAACAAAATGTTGAAGTTGCCATGTTAGCACAAGATAGTACGAAAGAAAGTCACAAAATCCTCCACTGCACAAACCCAAGATGTGGCAGCTCACACCCTATCCTCATACAACAATGACTTGCCATGTGTTCAATGGCAAAAATGTGCTAGGTTGAAATTGCCATGTTAAAATGCAACACAAAATTCAAAAAAGCGATGAAAAACATCTAATGAACAACCTGAAATTGCCACAGTGTGTTCAGATATCACAAGTCATCATGGTAAAACACGAAAATTGCATCTGCCGTACAATGAATTTGCCACATTATACTGACTGTAACATGGCAACAGACATGCTGTGTTCAGACAAATACTTGCCACATGGAAAACAAATATATGGCATTTGACACAATTGATGTGCAAATTAGTTGCCATGTTATGCAGCCAATTTGCCACATTATCCTATCTACAACATGGCAACAGCCACAGTGTGTTCACAGTCTATTTGCCACAAGAATATACTATCCATGTGGTAACAGACATAGTTGATGTGCAGATTAGTTGCCATCCAGTGCAATTGGTTGCTGAAACTGCAGTGACTACCGATTTACTACACTTGACCATTCCTACAGTGTGGCAACTATCACAATCATTCAGGAAAAATTAGTTGCCACATGGAAAAGCATGTTTGTGGAAACTATCATAGTCATTCAGGAAATTAGTTGCCACATGGAAAAGCATGTTTGTGGCAACTATCACAGTCATTCGAGAAATTAGTTGCCGCATGGGAAAGCATGTTTGTGGCAACTATCACAGTCATTCAGGAAATTAGTTGCCATACAGTCATGATAGTTACTCAAACTACCACGTTTTCCTTCATACTGCAGTTTGAAAAACAACTAGCTAGATCTAGGGTTCAATGGCAACTATAATGACTTGAAATTCATCCCCAAAATTCTCCCCGAACTGATCGCAAATACCAATTCGAAGCAATGCGCAACTATTAGACCGGAAAACAATGGCCCAATCCCAAGGCACAACCAGTGTGTGTCTCCGGACAGGCAGAACCACACCGGCGAGACCGCCACTGCGGCGGCGATGAAACTGCCTAGTGCCACCGAAAACGGCAAGCACAGGACTCCGCCGCCGGCGTGAACGCCGGGGCATCGCCAAATCGTCTGAATCTCTACGAATCTCGAGCGAAGCATCGAACACGGAGGGAAGGGGAGAAAATGCAGGCAAGGATTGTGAGAGTGGGAGCGAGCATTACCTTCAATCTGTAGGCGCTCCAGCGAAGTCGCTCCGGTCTGGCGAGCACCACCGACGGCCGCGAACACCATCGACTCTTCCGCCTCCGCCGTCGCCTTCTCCCCTCGTCTTCTCCTCCAATCGTCTGAAATGCGAAGTGGGTTGTGCGAGTAACTGTGGGGATGAGTAAATGGAACCGTGAGGGGGAGGGGGGCGAAGTGCGCAACGTGTTTGACGTCAACCACAGTCGGCGCGTGGCGTGCGGGTGCATAGCAGTTCCACCGCACGCCCCCGAGTGGCAACCGCTGGCCGGGGGGGCAACCAACATGCGGGCGAAGTATGTCACACACCACACACGCGCCTTGTCCTACGTGGCACAAAAAATCGGCCAGATTGTGCCAAGATTCGTGCATATAGTACTGGACGGTGATGGATGCGTGTGGTCGAGATGGTCAACGCCCACACGAACGGTTTGAATTTTAATTTCCCGTGATCACAGTGTGCGGGTGTGCCCCTCCATGCAGCATCATCTTGTTGGGCAAGGGGTGACGATAATACACGGCGACGTGGCGGGGTTTGACGGTGCGCTCAGAGTACCATGCCTAGAGTTATCAAGTATGAGTGAACAAACACATTAAAATGCGGCTATAATTAATTACTAGATAAAACAGAGGGACAGAGAAGGGCGAAGGAAATCACAATTTTCTTGTCGGCCCCTCCCCCTTGTGCTCACTGGTGCGGTTGTACCCCGCCATGTAGGCGTCCACGACCGAAGGGGCGTCGTCGTCGGAACTAGATCCGTTGGAGGGCTAGGCGAGGTCGGAGTCGACATGGGAGGAGGAGATGATGCGGGTCATCATACGGACCGTGCTCTCATGTGCCTTGGCCAGCCGGGCAGCCTTCTCCTTGGCCGTCAGCTCCGCCACAACCTCGCGCTCCGACTGCTCAATGGCAAGCCGGAGTGCTTTGGTGTTTTTGCGGCGGAGCCGGCCGACACATGTCGGTCTCCGCCGTCATGAGGGAGCGTTGGAGCACCATTGCGAGGAGTTGGTCCTTTGAATCCACCGGCACACGGGCAGGCACGGTGCGCGGCCAGCGCCTCCCGGTCGCCGCCCTCTCCCTCGCCCGCTACCGCTCGTGGTGTGCGGCCCGCACCTCGCATTATGGCGTCGTCATCCACATCAGTTATGAGCCCAAATTATGTGATTTTTTAGTCTTTATTTTGTGCCTATACGGTAGGCTTTATGGAATTTTACTGCGTTCACGCATTGCTTTTGTCAATTTTCCCTAGGATACGTCTTTGGAAGTAAATGACGCATTAAGGAAAGAACTCCAGGAAATGGTGATGAAATCATGTCAATTAAAGTGATTATTATCTACCATAATAGAATGAAGCAGTTGGGAGGAAGTTGGAGGCCGCGCAGAACCTCCAGAGAGCAAGCTGGCCTTTGGTAGGAGCATTGTGCTCGTACCAGTGGTTGTACCAAGCGCCGCCGGATCCTCATGGTCAGCTACTTCCACCTTGCGAGATCGGATCAGAGATCAGGCGCACATAGACACCAAACTCATCCAGAACGTAGAACCCTAGCCTCCCAAAGGCATCCAGAGGTGGAATTGGCAATCATGAGATCACCATATTCACCACCATGTACAAGGGGCGCCACATCATCACCCTTCATCACCCATCATCATCATCCATCTCATTGTAATAACGAACCCTTGTGGATCACTACGTGTATCACTTGTTTGATCCATCCATGTTTACCACCGTCGTCCGTGTGACAATTGTTGTTCCTATGTACATGTACGAGTAGAACCCCTAGTTCTCGGGATATGGATGAACCTTGATATGTAAAGGAGCTGAAACGTTAATAAGGATATGAAATCCTCTGTTGAATGCGTGAATGTTGTGAAGGGGCCCCACTCAGCAATTTCGCCGTAAGGCCACGAAGAGAATTACTTTCATTGTAAAGGTTAGGAAGTGGTTGTAATTCAAGGTGACAGTAAAAGCCCTCACTCCTAGTATTTGCAATTGATAGGGGAATTACGGAGAACACATAGAGAGATCGTGTCCAAGGGGAAACGCTTAATTACCATAGTGATGACCTACAAGGGGAAACTATGGTAGTGGCATGTGTGGTACGAAGTCTACCTGAAGTAGAATGTATTTTATACCTGGATCCGCCCAACATAAACTTCAAGAATGGCTCAAGTATCTAGATAGTACTATGTTGTAGCATAAGTCGCGATAGAAACACCAATGGAAATCCAGATGTCATGACAACGCCTTAATCCTATGCTAGTTCATGTGTTACTTTCCTCGTTGCTCTCATATTTCTTTACATGTTATTTAATTTACTGCACAATTTACTCGAAACCACTATTTATTACCTCCCTCACTTTGCTTTGAGTCTACAATTACTTGCAGGTATAATTACGTAAGTCTTTACAAGAGATAAACTCAATTCTTGTACTCCATATGGGATCGATACTCTTAGTTATAAAAGCTACAACGGAACCCTGTGCACTTGCAGGACATTAGTCGATGTCGACGCATGCACGAGGACCTGACGGTGACCGGGGACGCCATTCGGAGCTGGTAGAGCATGTAGAGAGGGGCGCGGGGCGATGGACTAGAGCTATGCGGAGCGCCCGGAGCTACATGAAGGACGCGAGGGGCCGACGATGTCGCCCGCACTACGTCGTCGGGCGACTGGGGACGGTGTGAAGTGAGTGCTTTCGTTGTCGCCCTAGTCTAGCCTCAACAATCATAGCACAATGCAGAGGGCGATCTACTGTAAGTGCATCTAGTGCCCCTTAGTGATTTTGGTGTATTGAAGACTTATAGGTTAAGGGACTGATGCGTTTGTGAGTGTACACGGGTCTATAAGTCTATGAGGAGTTTGATATTTATAGAGAAAGTCAACCCCTAAAAATGAAGTTCTTCAACTGAAGACTTTGGATCTCTGAAGACTTTTTGAAGACTTTGAAAGTGAAGAAATTGGTGTGACCTTGAAGACTAGGCAATCATTCGAGGAACATGAAGCGTGAAGACTTGTTTTCGTAGTTTCATTTTCTCTTTCTTGAGTCATAGGAAACACCGTACTGTTAAAGGCGACCGAGGAAATACTAAGGAAAAATTTCCATGTGATGCTCAGCTCAAAATCCTACACCTACCAATCCCTTCGAGTGAAGCCATTGGAAATCTCATACAGTTCAGTCATATTCTTCAGTGACAGAGACGAAGTTCTTCTGGTCTCTGAGGAATTTGTTCTGACTGAGGAGTTAGGAATTCACCAGTGCGAATTGCCTACACAGTGAGGAACATGACAGCCCTGAGGATTTTGATAGTCAAAATTCCGACCGTTGCTGTGCTATGCGCCAGCGGTTCCAAAATATCTACCCACCTAACGGTCATATCAGACAAGGGCATTTATGTCTTATCATGTCAGGCTGCTCCCCAGGCTATAAATACCTGCCCCCTTCAACCACTATCTGGTTGGCTGCTCCGAGAGAAACTGACACTTTTCAATTGTGAGCATCCCATCCTCCGAGGACTTTGAGCGAAAATCATCAAGTGAGGAAAACCCCAAAACCCAACACCTACAAACCCAAAGTGATTGAGCATCACTGAAGAGATTGATCCTGCGTGGATCTGTCTGACGCTTGTTTCGTTTGAAGACTGCGCTTCTTCCAGACGGTTAGGCGTCAAGGTCTAGAGCATCCAAGAGGAATTGTGGATTGCCGAGTGACCGAGTTTATGAAGGTTCGGAAGTCACCTGAAGACTTACCATGAGTGATTGGGTGAGGACTGTGTGACCTTAGCTCAAGGAGAATACGGTGAGGACTGTGTGTCCGGGACTGGGTGTCCTCGAGTTTAAATACTCAGCCGCTCCAACCAGATGTACAACTGAGACAACAGTTGGAACTGGTCTACCAAATCATTGTCTTCACCAAGCCTACTGGTTCTATTTCCTCAACTCTTTCATTTCCTCATGACTGTTGTTGTGTGCCTGTTCATATCTATTTGAAGACTTTGACTGAAGACTTTATCAATTTCCTCAGATCAATTTCTTTAGTCTGTCCGTCTTCTTTCTTGTGTTATCCTGTGTTTACGCTTTCTATACTCTATGCTTGTCTTCATTTCATCATGATGACTATGCTTGTGTTCTGCTATGTTTACTTTTGAGTACTTATCCGGCTACTAGTAGTTCTTCATTTAGGAATTTCCTCACCAGAAAATTCCTCAGTGAAGAATTCATAAAAATCGCCTATTCACCCCCCCTCTAGTCGATATAACGCACTTTCAATTGGTATCAGAGCAAGGTACTCCCTTGTTCTGTGTGATTATGGTTTAATCGCCTGGAGTTTTAGTTATGTCGACTGTAGGATTGAGGAACGTATCCTGCCCCATCTTTGACGGTCATGAGTATCCTCGGTGGAAGGCCATGATGAAGAAGCGCCTCATGGCTATGGACAGCAAACTGTGGACTGTCACTGAGATTGGTCTTACCGATCTATGCAAGATGGCGGAGGCTGATGACATTCGCAAGTACACTCTACTGAAGCTCACGGTGAAGGATGTCATCTGCTCCTGTCTGTCCCGAAATCAGTTCAGGAACGTCATGCACCTCAATCACGCGAAGCTAATCTGGGACCGGCTTTCTGAGGTCTATGAAGGTCATCGTACTCGTCATGATACTTGGTTTGAGGATTACAATGATTCTCTCAAAGAGATGACTTTCGCACCTGAATTGTCATCCTCTTCACCATGCCTCATGGCGGAGGGTGCCAAGGTAACTGAATGCTACCTTTCCGAATCTAGTGATGATGAATCAGGTGATGAATTTGGCCCTAGCTATGTCAAACTTGATTCCCTTGCCACTAAATAGCAAAGAGCTTTGGAAAAAGTTCAATACATGCTTAATAAGAGCGATGATATGTTGGGTGAAGAAATGGATCAGTCAAAAGCATTGGCTGAGAGTCTTCAGAGACTTCAGTCCAAGTTTGACGCCCTTCAAGATCATCATAATACTCTCTTGTCTGATCACGAGAAGATTTCTTCTGAATCTCTTCAAAGAAAGCAAGATCTTGAAAAGCTAAGAGTGGATTATGAAGATCTTCAGAAGGAGCGCGATTCATTACTTGCTCAACAAATCAGCGCTACCCAGGAAGAATTTGTTCCTCCATGTCTGAAGTGCATTGAACGTGAAACTGCTAATTCTTCACCTGAATGTTCAAATGCTTCTAATGCTACAAATTCTTCATATGTCTCTGCTGTCACTAATTCCTCATCTGAGGACAATGCAAGTATCACTGATGATGCAGGGCTGAAGGAATTGTACATGACAGGCATGTACAAAAGCCTCAAAGGGCATCAGACTCTTTGTGATGTGCTCAAAAAGCAGATCCTCAACAGAAACCCTAGGAAAGAGGGTATTGCCTTTGAGAGGAAACTCAATGCTGATGGAACATATTGGAAGCCTGAGCAGTACCCCAAAACCTCATGGGTTGCTGCAAAGGGACCTCCAGTTGATCCATCCAACTTATCTGGCTTTACATGTGAATCTCCTCATTCTTCTGATGAGTCATTTGACTCTAACTATAAACTGTTCAAAAATCAGAATGGTGAAGTATTTGCTAGATATGTTGGGACTAACTGCAGGAACGGTTCCCCTATGAAGAAAATCTGGGTTCCCAAAAGTTGCCTTGAAAGTCTTCAGGTGAATGTCCTCATGACACCACCTGTGAAGAAAAGGAACTCCAGATCAAATTCTTCATATGAACCAAATTCTTCATATGGATCCAAGTCCTCAGTGGACCAAATTCCTCACGTGGATCAAATTCCTCAAAAGGATCAAAGTCCTCATATGATCATCATCGTGCTAACCCTTCTGTTTCGCAGGGTAGAGCTAAGGGCTATGAATATGTGCATTATTCTTCAAATCATTATGTTCATAAGTCCTCGAAGAATTTCTCTGCTTATTCATATGCTTACCCTAACCCCTCTTATGTGAAACAAAGTGGACTGGCGTCCATGCCACCTTTCTCATATTGTGCTCGCAGAGTGATGAATTCTTTGCCACCCCTCCAGATGTGGGTGGTGAAGAAAAAGAACTAATCTCTTATGCAGGGTCAGGTCTCCAGTCGTGCTCAAAACGACTGAAGAATTTGCTGGAGACCTGAACAGTGCCTGATAGGACGCAGGCTAATCATGATGAAATGATCCTTCATTTCTCTCGTCCTCATACTGATTATCTGTTCTAATTGCTTGATGAAATTGACCTGATGATATTGATATCATATTCTTCACTGATGAAGTATATGAGTTTGTAAGCTGCACTAATTCATCTGCAGGATGATCAACCCAAAGCAAATGAGTGGGTCCTCGATAGTGGATGTACAAATCACATGACTGGTGACAAGAATCTATTGATGGATGCTCCCTTATCACCGTCACATCTGAAGCATATCATCTTCGCTGACAAAGGCAAAAGTCAGGTATTGGGTCTAGGTAAGGTTGCGATCTCTAAGGACATACACATCGACAAAGTCATGCTTGTCGAGTCCTTAGGATACAACCTCATGTTTGTCTCAATGCTTTGTGATCTTGATATGGTTGTTGTCTTTGGCAAGTATCGTTGTGTTGTGATCTTGGAAGCTGACAATTCCAAAGTCTTCGAAGGCTTTAGGAGAGGAGACTTGTACATTGTTGATTTCTCTACAGGACCACAACCTGCCGTGTGCTTACTTGCAAAAGCTTCAGAAGGCTGGCTATGGCATCGACGACTTGGTCATGCTGGCATGAGGAATCTGCACACGCTCGCGAAGAAGAAGCATGTCATTGGCATTGAGAATGTCAAATTCCTCAAGGATCACTTATGCGGAGCCTGTGAAGCTGGGAAGATGACAAAGGCCAAGCATCCAGCAAAGACTATCATGACTACCACTCGACCATTTGAATTGCTTCACATGGATCTCTTCGGTCCTAATCATTATTCTGCTGTGACAAATGATGCATCTCTATATGGCTTTGTTATTGTTGATGATTATTCTCGTTACACATGGGTACACATTGTCACTTACAAACATGAAGTGCAGGAAGTCTTCAAACGATTTTCCTCGAGGGCTTCAACCAACTTTGGTGTGAAGATCAAGCACATCAGGAGTGACAATGGAACTGAGTTCAAGAATTCCGGTCTTGATGACTATCTTGATGAACTTGGTATTACTCATGAGTTATCTGCTCCTTATACTCCTCAACAGAATGGCGTTGTGGAGCGCAAGAACAGAACTCTTGTTGAGATGGCTCGCACTATGCTTGATGAATACAAGACGCCTCGTCGTTTCTGGAGTGAGGCAATTGATACTGCTTGCCACATCATCAACAGAGTATATCTTCACAAATTCTTCAAGAAGACTGCCTATGAACTCCTCACTGACAAGAAACCCAATGTAAGTTACTTCAAAGTCTTCGGTGCTAAATGTTGGATTAGAGATCCTCATCACAATTCTAAGTTTGCACCGAAAGCACATGAGGGTTTCATGCTTGGTTATGAAAAGGACTCGCACACCTACAAAGTCTTCAACAACGTTCTTCACAAGGTTGTTGAAACTGTGGATGTGCGGTTCGATGAAACTAATGGCTCGCAAAGAGAGCACCTACCTTCTGTGATAGATGAACCAGCACCTGAGGATTCTATCAAGTTCAAAGCCACTGAGGATGTCATTCCTACTGAAGAATCTGCTGAAGAATTCATTCCAGAACGTGATGAACGTCGAGCTGGCGCACCTGAAGAAAATGGTGCTGAGGAAAATGCTCCTGAAGAAAATGCAGATCAAATTCCTCGAAGACAACCCGCTCATCCTCGTATTGCAAATGAAGTGCAAATCGAGAAGATCATCGATGACATTGAAGCACCAGGTCCTCTCACACGCTCAAAAGCTTCACATTTATCTAACTTTTGTGGGCACTTTGCGTTTGTCTCTATCACAGAGCCCACTAAGGTAGATGAAGCATTTCTGGAGCCTGAGTGGATTCAAGCTATGCAAGAAGAATTACATCAGTTCGAGCTCAACAACGTCTGGGAACTGGTCAAACGTCCAGATCCTCGCAAGCACAACATTATTGGCACAAAGTGGATCTACCGCAACAAGCAAGATGAAAATGGCCTTGTGGTGAGGAATAAGGCACGGCTTGTAGCTCAAGGCTACACACAGGTTGAAGGAATTGACTTCGATGAAACTTTTGCACCTGTTGCTAGACTTGAGGCTATTCGCATATTACTTGCCTATGCTAACCATCATGATATTATCTTACAACAAATGGATGTGAAAAGTGCATTCCTCAATGGTAAGCTTGAGGAAGAAGTATATGTTGCTCAACCCCCAGGTTTTGAAGATCCAAAGAATCCCGACAAAGTCTTCAAGCTCAACAAGGCCCTGTATGGCCTCAAGCAAGCCCCTCGGGCGTGGTATGATACCTTGAAGGAATTCTTCATGAAGAAAGGCTTCAAACCCGGTTCACTCGACCCAACTCTTTTCACTAAGTCTTATGATGGTGAATTGTTTGTGTGCCAAATATATGTTGATGATATCATTTTCGGCTGTACTGACCAACGATATAGTGATGAATTTGCCTATATGATGAGTGAAGAATATCAAATGTCTATGATGGGAGAGTTGAAATTCTTTTTAGGTCTTCAAATTCGTCAACAGCGCAATGGAATATTCATATCTCAGGAGAAATACCTCAAGGACGTATTGAGGAAATTCGGCATGCAAGATTGCAAAGGGGTCAAAATTCCAATGCCCACAAATGGCCATCTATGCACTGATGAAAATGGTAAAGACTTCGATCAAAAGGTATACCGCTCCATGATTGGCTCTTTATTGTACCTATGTGCATCTAGGCCGGATATTATGCTTAGTGTTTGCATGTGTGCCCGATTTCGAGCTACACCGAAGGAATCACACCATAAGATTGTGAAGCATATTCTTCGATACTTAGCTCACACACCAACACTTGGATTATGGTATCCCAATGGCTCCACTTTTGATCTCATTGGATATTCAGACTCTGACTATGCTAGCGATCGCGTGGACCGCAAGTCAATATCTGGTACATGTCATTTCCTCGGACGATCTTTGGTCGGTTGGTCCTCCAAGAAACAGAACTACGTATCTCTCTCCACCGCAGAAGCTGGGTACATTGCTGCTGGATCGTGCTGTGCTCAACTACTATGGATGAAGCAAACACTCAAGGACTATGGCGTCAACGTGAAGAATGTGCCTCTCTACTGTGACAATGAGAGTGCCATGAAGATTGCTCATAACCCTGTTCAGCACTCGAAGACCAAGCACATCCAAATTCGTCATCATTTTCTTCGTGGTCATGTGTTGAAGGGCGACATCTCCAGACACGTCAGCACTGAAGATCAATTGGCCGATATCTTCACAAAGCCCTTGGATGAGAAGAGATTTAGCAAGTTGCGGTGTGAGCTAAATATCCTAGAATCTTTGAATGTTCTCTGAAATGGACACACCTCCTAACACTTATGTTGACTGATGACTTAGATGCGCAACACACGAAGTAACGTTTTTCTTCAATCAATGAAGACTAACCCTCTAAGTGTGAAGAAATTAATGAAGAAATTGATTCTCAGAGCCCTACGACAATTGTACGCGGTGTCTGAAATCAGCTTTCTTATACGGTGGGTTACGCCACCAACCAAAGTTGAAAATCTTCAATTTGAGTTTTTCTTCGTTTTTGAAATTCCTCAGTTTTTCAAATTCTTCAACTTTGCATTGTCTTCACTCTTTCCGGTGTTGTTCTTCATTCGAATATATATATATATATATATATATATATATATATATATTCGAATGAAGAACAACACCGGAAAGAGTGAAGACAATGCAAAGTTGAAGAATTTGAAAAACTGAGGAATTTCAAAAACTGAGGAATTTGAAGAATTTGAACTGAGTTTTATGTCCTCTACAACATTCACTTATTGTTATTTCTTCAAGTTGATTTCTTATGCTAAGTGAATGTGATCGGACCCTTCCCCCTCTATGCTAAACTCAACCCAGTCTATTCACAAATTCCTGATATGCGTTCTATTTGAAACTCGTTCAAATTCTTCACTGTGTCCTTGACAGCTGAAAAAATTGCGAACGAAACTTTTCACTTATCTTATCTGAATTTTCGGCTTTGCCGCTCAAACCGTTACGCTTCTCACGAAAATACTTATCTATTCACCCACGATCCTAGACGATCGCCACCTCTCAGTACATGGGTGAAACATGTCAAGCGAATGAGAAGAGGCCAGGGGCATGTTCGTCCGATTTCCTCGGTTGAACAGTTTTTCACTCCCTCTATAAATACCCCTGTCTCTTCCTCACTTCACTTTCACCTCGCTTGCGCGCTCTCCCCGCTCGAGCTTCCCAAAACCCTAGCGCCACCACTACTTCATCATCGCCGGTGAGGAAGAGCTTCACTGCCTCGACCTCGTCGCTGTCGTACTCGCGCCGGTTGCGGATTTCTTCACTCCACTGCCGCTGTAGCTGTCTTCCTCTGCCGAGTTAGGGCATGGAAGATCTGACCTGACGAACTTCACATCTGTTCTTCCCAGTTCGTTGTGTTCTTCACTTCGGGTAATTAAAAGTTACTTTTAACTGCTCGCTTTGATTCTCAAGTTTTCCTGAAAATCCTCAAAAGTGTTTATTCTTCAATTCTTCACACACATAAACACCTCACATGTCATCTGCTCTTGATTCGTTTCTCTAAGCAATGATTTTCTTCAAGATTCCTCAGTTGTGTGGATTTTCAATCTACACAACTCTGGAACCTAAGACAAAGAACGCTTAGTGAAATTCCTCAAGACTCATCTGGTCAAATTCCTCAAACTTGTTCTTATTGAAAAATCTTCTGAGAACACATATGACCTCTCCAAATTCCTCGCAACTATACTCTGTTCATAGGTACTCATGTCCACTGCTGAATTACTAGGTTGTCATCAACTTAACTCATTTTCAGCGTTCCTGGAAGAAAAGTTGCATACCTCTTCAGAAACTTTAGTTGTTCATATTCCTCAGCTGAAGGAAATGGGTGACAAAAGGCCACGGAAGGGAGGAAAGAAGCCTGAGGTCATGACTGCTTTTGAGATCCCTGAGGGCATTTACAAAGACTATTGCACACCTGATGAGGCCACGTTCGGAAAGGAGAACAAGAATCAGCGCAAGGTGCGCATACAAAGGATAGAGAGGAGATGGCCACGAGAATGGAGGGAGTACCGATATGTCACTCCCAAGTACATGAAGAAATTCGCACTCAACCCTCCATGCCCAAGACCTCCATTGGCACCAGGCCAGTTGGCAGATCCCACTAGCCTCAAGCGCGGTGAGGATTATCCTGATGAATGGGCAAAGCGCCAAGCCAAACTGGCTAAGCAAGCAAAGGAAGCAGTGAAGAAATTCAACGCAGACTCTGCTGCTGCTGCCTCTGCTGAGGCCTCTGCTAGTCAGCCAAGGAAGGCAATGCACAAGAAGCCTGCACATAAATCCAGTGCTTCACCTTCAATGCCCTCACGGCCAAGCTCCTCTGCTATGCCATCAAGGCCAGATTCCTCAAGGCCCTCACGGCAAATTCCTCAGACTACTCCTTCAAAGTCCTCAGCTCCTCCGTCAAAGTCTTTAGCTGCTCCGACAAAGTCCTCGGCACCTGTGCATCTCGCCACGTGCCAAAGGACTCAAGGCTTCTCTATTGCCTCAGGAGAATCTGCAAGCTCCTCAGCTGCTCGAAATTCCTCAGCTGGTCCCTCTCTGCTGAAGAAAAAGGCCACTGCTGGACGAGGCACTCGACCCAAGTCCTCACAAGAAGCAGGTCGCCTTCCATGTACCCTCTGATGATGATGAGGCTGATGATGAAGAACTTGCCGAAATCATAAGAGACAGGCAAGCCAGGGCCGCTAGAGCCAAAGGCAGCAATGTGCCGCTGATGCTGGATCCAAAGTTCATCCTTGACTACATTGACCTGTGGCACAAGGATCCTAACACGTCTTTGCCGAAGATGAACCTCACTCCTGGTCAAAGTCATGTTCTTACTGCCTTCATTGAAGAAGAAAATGGAAATTTGAACAAGGCAGAAGTTTGAAGAAAGCGCAGTACAAGAAACAGCGCTACCTCAAGGACAATGTCCTCACTCTCACTCCTGATCAGCTCCTTGCCTTGCAAGTTGAAATCAAACAGCTGAGTGATGAATTTGGTTGATACCATGCTGATTGGAAGGGCGCCAAGGTGCGTTTCGTCAATCTGACGAAGAAATTCACTTCAAGTGCTGCTCCACCTGTGCACATTGAAGCTACTCAGGCTGAAGCATCTGCTCAGCCTACTGAAGAAAATGCTAGCACCGCTGATGACAATCAGGCTGCTGAAGAAAATGAGAGTGCCAGGGCTGATGAAGAAATTCCAGCCACTGAAGATATTGCCAGGGCATCCACTAGTGGTGCGCTGAAGAAAGTGAACAAGTCAGGGCAACTGCATCAGTTGTGCCCGATGAAAAAGAACCAAAGTCCTCTGCACCTCCTGCGCCTACACCAACTCCAACCCTTCCATCTGCATCAGATGCGAAGAAGACCAAGGCTGCAGAACGTGCAGCTGTGAAGAAAAGGAAGGCATCAACTTCTTCACATTCTTCAACTCCGAAGAAGATGAAGATTCTGATCAGTTCAATTGACAATCCGATTGATGCCGTTCCAGTCTCATCAATGCCATCAAAGGACCTTGTTCCATTTGGTGAAGATTATGTGATTCCTGATGAATCTGATGAAGAATCTCCTTCTGCTGCTACGTCAGAGCAGTTGGACGAAGAAATTGAAGTGGATAAGATCCCTTCAACCCCAGTCATTTCCTCACCTTTGCCTCAGTTTACTGCTGAAGAGGCAGGTGTTGAAGAAATTGAAGAGGAGGATGTGGACATTGGCTGTACCACTCCTGTGCTCAATGATGAATTTTGGGACAGTCAACATCCCAACTCTCCAATGTTCACTCCCCTTCAAGCCATTCCTCAGTCCCCTGCCGCCACTGAAGTGCAAATGGGATCTGAAGAACCTCATGCAACCCCAAGTGTTCATGAAGAAATTCCAGCCACTAGTGCTGAAGAAATTGTCAATGAAGAATTGACGACCCAGGCTGAAGCTGCAGAAGAGCCTGAAATTCCTCAGCCTGAGGAACCTGAGATTGCGATTCCTGAAGTAGTGCTGCAATTGACTGACACTCCTCAGCCCAAGCCAAAGGATCCTTTCTCCAAGAAGCAAAAATTCAAGGCTGATGATTTCTTTGGCGAGCACGTATTCTTCACGGAATTCAACCCCTATGACAATGCTCGTCTTAGAAGGAAGCGTTTCTGGACTGCCAGCCAGGCCAACTTCTATTCCTCAGTGCTCTTCAACAAGGACAAAGTCTTCGATCATGAGCATATTCCTCATGTGGACATGGAATCCATGCCTTGCTTCTCTCAAGTCCTCAGCATGATTCATGACGCTGGCTTGCTCAATTTCTGCTCTGACATAGTTGATTGGAATGAAGAACTTATTCTTCAGTTCTACGCAACTTTGCATATCACAGGCGATGCTGCTGACGTCAACTCATGGGTGTTGGACTGGATGACTGAAAACACTCATTACAAGGCACCAGCCTCTGAATTGCTTCATGCCCTACCAATCAGTCCTCCACCTGACGGTGCTCGTTGTCTGTATGATGAGCCTGAACTCACTGATCACTATATGCAAGTGCTCATGAAGCCGCTGAAGCCGGGACAAGCTCCAAGGACCAAATTCCTCGTGAAGGAATTGCTCTATGTGCCAAGAACAATCTACCGCATTCTGACGAAGACCATGAGTCCCATCAAAGGCCATGACTCATCCGATGAAGAAATTATCGGAATGATGAAGAACATGCTTTTCAACATCATGCATGGCATTCCCATAAATTATCATGATTTCTTCATGAGGACTCTGGCGAATGTTGCACTTTCTCCATTTGAGCTGAAGCCTTACGCGCCGTGGATCATGAGATTCCTCTGAACAAGGTCTTCACTCAACTACAAGGCTGATTTTCAGAATCACCTCAGCTACTTGCCCCCTATTGAAGTCCTCAAGCGGACAATTTCCTCATCTGATGAGAAGGGCAAGTCACCAGCCGTTATCGATGAAGGCATTCGTCCATTGGATGGTCAGTTCCGCAAAGCTGCATCTTACTCCACCAATGATGACTCTGCCACTCATGATACTGCTGCCAATGCTACCAAGACAAGTCCTCAAGCTACTGCTCCTCGTGTGCTGACTGATCGTGAACTGCTGATAAGTCTTCACCAGAAGGTGGATCGCAACCACAAGTGGGTTAAGCGTCAGTTTGGTTCTATTCTTCACAACATGACTTCCACACATAATGCAGTGAAGAAAAACCACTACTACCTCCATGAAGTGTTTGATCGCACCTGGGCTATTCTGTCACATCTATATGGTGAAGAAGATCTGAAGCAAATGGGCTTCAAGGAAGACTTTGACTGGTCTGCTCCTCCACCGAAGAGATTCAAGAGGGTCAAGGTTCCTTCCGTGGTGGCCAGCTCATATTCTTCATCACGCTCCACGGACGAGCATGAAGACTTGGACGACACTGCAGCAGGCCCTACATCGACTCAAGACCCTGACAACGCTGGCGCTCCTCCATCTTCATGATATTCTTCAGGGGCGTTAGTCCTCAGTTTCAACCCTTTTGGTCATTCGATGACAAAGGGGGAGAAATTTGAGTTAGTCTTCAAGCGGGTCTATCTTATATGGGCGTTTTTTGCTAAGTTACAACTCTCGTTCTTCTGATGACTTTGCTGGATCGAGTTGTAATCTTAAACTCTATGGTGACCTGATACTTTTGTTGTGTTCTTCTGCATGCTTATTCCTCATTAATGTTAATGCACGCATGCTGAATTACATCAGTCACCATATTTCATCATGCATTTCAAATTCTTCATATTATATATCAAATGCGTGTATGAATTACAAGATATAGGGGGAGATCTCCATGATTATACTCTTCAAGTGTGCATTGCTTCAAAAGCAAATTCCTCACTATGCACATCTTCAGGGGGAGTTCTTCTATATCTTGCAATCAAATTCCTCAATATCAGTATTTACACTTCACATGTTTATCCCCGTTGAAAACTTAACCTATATTGTCATCAATCACCAAAAAGGGGGAGATTGTAAGTGCATCTAGTGCCCCTTAGTGATTTTGGTGTATTGAAGACTTATAGGTTAAGGGACTGATGCGTTTGTGAGTGTACACAGGTCTATAAGTCTATGAGGAGTTTGATATTTACAGAGAAAGTCGACCCCTAAAAATGAAGTTCTTCAACTGAAGACTTTGGATCTCTGAAGACTTTCTGAAGACTTTGAAAGTGAAGAAATTGGTGTGACCTTGAAGACTAGGCAATCATTCAAGGAACATGAAGCGTGAAGACTTGTTTTCGTAGTTTCATTTTCTCTTTCTTGAGTCATAGGAAACACCATACTGTTAAAGTGGGTTGAGGAAATACTAAGGAAAAATTTCCATGTGATGCTCAACTCAAAATCCTACACCTACCAATCCCTTCGAGTGAAGCCATTGGAAATCTCATACAGTTCAGTCATATTCTTCAGTGACAGAGACGAAGTTCTTCTGGTCTCTGAGGAATTTGTTCTGACTGAGGAGTTAGGAATTCACCAGTGTGAATTGCCTACATAGTGAGGAACATGATAGCCCTGAGGATTTTGATAGTCAAAATTCCGACCGTTGCTGTGCTATGCGCCAGCGGTTCCAAAATATCTACCCACCTAACGGTCATATCAGACAAGGGCATTTATGTCTTATCATGTCGGGCTGCTCCCTAGGCTATAAATAGCCGCCCCCTTCAACCACTAGCTGGTTGGCTGCTCCGAGAGAAACTGACACTTGTCAATTGTGAGCATCCCATCCTCCGAGGACTTTGAGCGAAAATCATCAAGTGAGGAAAACCCAAAAACCCAACACCTACAAACCCAAAGTGATTGAGCATCACTGAAGAGATTGATCCTGCGTGGATCCGACGCTTGTTTCCTTTGAAGACTGTGCTTCTTCCAGAGGGTTAGGCGTCAAGGTCTAGAGCATCCAAGAGGAATTGTGGATCGCCGAGTGACCGAGTTTGTGAAGGTTCGGAAGTCACCTGAAGACTTACCACGAGTGATTGGGCGAGGTCTGTGTGACCTTAGCTCAAGGAGAATACGGTGAGGACTGTGTGTCCGGGACTGGGTGTCCTCGAGTTTAAATACTCAGCCGCTCCAACCAGATGTACAACTGAGACAGCAGTTGGAACTGGTCTACCAAATCATTGTCTTCACCAAGCCTACTGGTTCTATTTCCTCAACTCTTTCATTTCCTCATGACTGTTGTTGTGTGCCTGTTCATATCTGTTTGAAGACTTTGACTGAAGACTTTCTCAATTTCCTCAGATCAATTTCTTCAGTCTGACCATCTTCTTTCTTGTGTTATCCTGTGTTTATGCTTTCTGTACTTTGTGCTTGTCTTCATTTCATCATGATGACTATGCTTGTGTTCTGCTATGTTTACTTCTGAGTACTTATTCCGCTGCTAGTAGTTCTTCATTTAGGAATTTCCTCACCGGCAAATTCCTCAGTGAAGAATTCATAAAAATCGCCTATTCACCCCCCTCTAGTCGATATAACGCACTTTCATCTACTCTACGCCGTGCAGAAACGCTTCTCAGTCATCGTCAACGTTGTATCCGTTACCAGATGCGGTGTTGCTGCCATTGCTGGCCATCGACCGAAAGAGGAGGGGACTAGGAGAGGATGAGATGACCCAGAGCTGCTGCTACCATTGTATTCAAGGCTTTGACTGGGATCAACTAGACAACCTCTAACTTCCAGCCAATGGGTGAAGAGGAAGATGATGAATCAGTGCACGATGACCCAGAGCCCTCTACCCGCCAAGGTCGAGATCAGTAATCCGCGGGCCGGCTTAGCATCTGTCAGTTGAGATACGTTACCAAAACTCTTATTCTTTTGGTCTGTCTGTTGCCTTGTAATAGGCTAGCTGAAAAACAATTATCTGGCATGCCATCGCGCATGTTGATCTGCATAACACTTATGAACCGTTTTGATCTTATTTGATGATCCACTATTTATTCTCATAACAATTATCAACTTTGCTTGATCATGTTGTCATAAACCCTGCATACAAACAGAGCACAAGTGCCTTGGTGGTTTACCCCAAGGCGGGTCATAATACCCCATAAAAAACCAGTGGTGACTGCATCGTCCATAACCAAGGCCGGTTTATCAAAACCTCATATAATCATAATAAAAATAAATATCATACCTGTGATATTTATGTATATTGCCGGCTTACCATGCCATATGAAGTAAGGGTAACAACCCAGACTCAGAGTGCAGTGCTCTATGCAATTTATTCATACTGCCGGCTTACAACGCCATAGACAACAAAGGGTAACATCCCATAACTTTAGAGTATAGGACTCCAAACATATGATTATCATACACTGTCGACTTAACATCCAAAGTCAGGCCGGGTTAACAAAACACCGGATATTATCAAATAAAGATCAAGGCATCATGCCCTGAATCAAGTTTCAACCATATATCAATATGGCACAAACATAAATCACCAAAAAAGATTCAAAGGCAACATAACACAAAAGACCAAGGCATTCAAAGGCTACCAAGCCTCAACATCAAGTGCTATTCAAAGGCTACACAACCACTGAGTTACTCCTTAATTCAAACCTGTAAGACAGGCCTTGTCGTGGAATTAACACGGCAGATGTCCTTAGTGTGAGGACTTAGTCGCGAGGCCAACGCATCTATGCGGTAGCTTGAGAGGGGTTGGGCGGAATCGAGAGACGCAACATACAAGACAAGGATTTAGACAGCTTCGGGCCCCGGGAAACATCACCCGGTAATAACCCTACATGTTGTTTGTGGCTAGGTCTCATTATGATCATGAGGGAGTCGCCGGTAAGCCGGCTCTTTGTGTCTAGCCCTGGATATTGTTTCTTCTTTCTCGTCCCACTTTGGGGAGCCTTGCCCCTCCTTATATAAGTTGAAGGGGCGGCTTACATGTAGAGTCCTAGTAGGATTAGAACTAACTTATTCTCTATTACAAGTCGGATACAAGTATGGGTCTTGCTTCCTTGTAAAGGAAATATTCCTCATGCCTTCCATCTTAAGCCAGCCCACAATAAGATGAGCCGACCTACTGGGCCTTGGGCCTAGTCTTCTATCTGACCCGCCCACCGGGTTACTAATGAGTCGCCAAGATCGGACAGGTTATCTGTGAATCGCCAAGCTCCGGGTAGGTCACCAGTGAGTCGCCAATTCTGGCCGGGTCATACCGCGGGGTATATTCCCAACATTAGCCCCCTGATTAATTTGGATTTATCCATGTTAAACTGATCCTGTAAAATAAACACAAGAACATACTTGATAGGTTGTGCCCCGGGTTAAATTTTTGTAAGCCGGCACCTAATCATCTTTAAATCCTTGTCATTTCCTTCTTGATACATGCCCATGAACTCATAGCAAATCTCCTTTAGTAGATATGTTCAAACTTTGTGAATGCAAAAAATCCAGATACTTGTTTTGAGAAATCCGGGTCAATAGGCCAGCTTCAGAGTCAATTTGCTGGCATTGATCTCTTGTAGAGAAATATTGTAAGAAATAATCCACTTGAATCGGCTTCCAAAGTGCTGGCTTAAAACATATTGGTCTTGAAATACTCATCTGACTTTCAGCCGGCTTGAAGAAGTAAAACTTGCCGGTTTATCAAAATTGCCGGCTTGTAAATATTGATAGCACTGGGTCATAACTGTTGCCGATGCCGGGCCATAATTATTGGTGACACCGGATCATGATTGTTGCAAACACCGGGTCAATTTGATCCTCCTGACTTGCTCAAAACTGATAATTTGAAGATTTTTCTCCCTTATATCCATATTACCTATAGCCCCCAAGTCTTGAGCAGAACAAAGTGATGGTTTAAGACTTGCTCCAATAAATATTGCAACTTTGAAGAAATCCGGTTTATTCATCTCAATCATATAAACTGAATATTCCACACATGTAGCCCCCAAGTGCCGGGATGTCATGCTTGCAGCAACCTGGAACTTGTAATTGCTTTATGCTTATGAAAACTTCAACCAGTGTAGCCCCCAAGGGCCGGGTCATTATGCAATAATGAGCAGGGACTTTGTAAATATGATCATGTAAACTTGAGCAACAACGTGTAGCCCCCAAGGGCCGGCTCATTTAAAATGTGATGAGTCAGGTCTTCAATAAGTTGAGCAAAAAATGACTTTGCATTAGCCCCCAAGTGCCATGGTGCATGCTAGCCGTGACATGGGACTTGTATATTCGATGTAATCTCGATTTGAACAATGTAGCCCCCGAGTGCCGGGTCGTAAGCCTGCAGCAACTCGGGACTATTTCCTCCATTGTAAAATAAATCATGCCCATTGATAACGTAACGTCAAGAGCTAGGGCGGGTGACCACCCAAATGTAGTCTTACCCTGGACACAAGTAGATCACAAGAACCCTTGGCGGTTTGCCGTAGGGCGGGTCATATAAAAACCCGAAAAGAATCATAAATAGACAAGCCGGTTATCAATCATGATGTTAAGACACAATTGATGTTATCATACTTATGATCCTTTGGATGATACCACCGGTTTACGTGACCCGGAGGGTGAAGTTGATGACGTAACCCTGTAAAAGCCGACACATATGATATTTGTGACAACTCAAATACTTGTGATTGTATAAAAACAGATAATTTTTTTTGAGGCTTCTGATTCGAATACAATCAGTAAACCGTTCCAAAGGGGTTAAGCTAAGATTCGAATACGATCATATAGCCCCCAGTGGCGTTGGCGTTGCCGATCAAAGTGGGTATCGACATCTATGTTCTCTTTGGTTCGAATACGACCTATGTTTGAACAGGAAGCCCCCAAATGACCTTAAGAGTTGTTTAGCGACGCTGATTCGAATACGATCCACGTCGATTCCCAAAGGGGTTGAGCTATGATTCAGATACGATCAAGAAGCCCCCAAGTAGGTTCAGCAATTTGCTAATCGAAAGGGTATCGACAGCTATGTTCGCTTTGGTTCGAATACGACCTATGTTTGAACAGGAAGCCCCCAAGTGACCATATATGAGCATTGCACCGATCAAGAGGTACCGACAGCTATGCTCGATGAGCAGGAAGCCCCCAAGTGACCATAATAAGATAAGCCGTAAGGTAGGACACCTATGTTTGAACCGCGCATCATGGCAGCAAGTTCTTTTTGGCAACCTTTAATTTTTCTTAGAACTTGAACTTGCGAGAGATTAATTCTTTTTGAACCGGAACTTTAAACCGGATTTGAAAGCTTCAAAAAATTGTGAGGGACAAATTTACCTTGAGCCGGATGTTGAACCGGTTTTGAAAGCTTCAAAGCTTTGCGGGAGAGAGATGTCTCTTGAGCTACATTTTAAACTGGAATCTTCATTTTGAGCCGGAAATTTCCTGACGGCCTTTAAATATTCGCCAATAAAGCAGTAGCCTCTAGGGTCGGGTTATCTTCCCTTCAATGACCTGGAGTTCTTGAATTCATTGAAACCGGCTAATTTTGCCGAGTCATACCATTGTAGCCCCCGAGTCTCAAGATGACTCGAGGAGTTGGCTTGAGATTCTCCATATTTGACCATAGCAGAAGGTATACATCATTGGCGTTGATAGCGCGATGTAAATCCACAGAAGGTTGAGGTGACTGCGGCGGGTTATAAATGATCCCGTATGAGCCGTGTCAGAAACTCGGCCAATGGTTCCTTCCAACTAGCTGTTTGAAATTAACCAAACTGTAATGGCGGCGGCTTGTGCACCTGCCCATTGAACCATCCAGTGTAGACGGGGCTGATAATATATGATAATTTGCCTCTAATTTGTTGGAAGAAAACCGGGCTTCCCAAGTAGTGACTTGATCATACTCAATAAACAGCTCATCCAGACAAGTGCGGCCCGATGTGTCGATGTAGACCAGGCCACGAGAGACGGATGGTAAAGACGACCGTAACATCAAAGACGGCATAGACAGATGAACCGGCCGTGGCGTTGTAAGCCGGTGCGGACGGGCAAGTTGTCCTCCTTATTGTAAGTCGGCGTGGTCGCGAGAGACGGCCACGGCGTTGTAAGCCGGCGCGGTCGCGAGAGACGGCCACGGTGTTGTAAGCCGGCACGATCGCGAGAGACGGCCACGGCGTTGTAAGCCGGTGCGGGAGTCCGTTGAGTAACAACGACCACCTGTGCCAAAAGATGCTGGCGTGCCTCCATCTCCGCGGTATAATATCACTTTTTGTCATAAATAATTGCCCTGCATAAACAATATTGCAGACCAAGGCAAAGATAAACAGTTATTTGACAAAAATAACATGTGCTAATAAAACAAACTTAGATGGATATCACCTGATATGTTAGGCCAGAAATAATCCGCCATGGAGTTGATGATATCTTATGGTGAAACTGAAATCACTCATGGGTGAGCCGGACGTATTTTTTATAAGCTGGTGCGGATAGGCGAGTCAGCCGCGTCGTGTTGATGTAAATTGGACCGCGGGGGTGGCGGCTTGCACACGCCCGCGGGGTAGCATGGCACGGATGAATGTCTGTGCAAGATGTTGGTGGCGCGCGATCCATATCAGCGGTATAACAACCCCTTTGTCATGAACAATTATCCTGCGTAAAATATCGCAAGACCAAACAATTGTTTTCTGATGAATTAATATATGTGATGAAAAAACTTTGGAAATATAGCACCTGACTTTTTGTCGGATAAGGCGGACACTGATGCCGGATAATATTGGACATAGTCTTGTTTTTTTTTTCAACGCCTCATCCTTTGACTGATGCCGATAGCTCCGGCTGCTGCGTTTATATTTCCATTGTTCTCTCGGCCTCTGAACATAATCATGAAGCTTTATTTTGCCCAGATGTAATATTTGACTTCCTCCGACTCGGAGGCAAGCCTCGCTGGTTTTGACTCAGCTTCAGGGCTAGTTGGGGCGTGTGACAGCTGCCGAGGCCGGCCACACCGACGGCGGCGACGCCACGGCAATTTTGGCATTCAACACCATGTTGACTTGATGCGTGACCATAGTTATCTTTGGTTTGATCTCAGTGAGCCGTACTAGTCTGACCTTGGTACACAAGTCCAATAACAAACCCCAAACCTCCAGTGTATCTGTAAACAGGGAGCATGCCTCCTCTACGCTCGTGGTGAGCACTTCAGATATTGTCTTAAGTTTTAGCGCCGTCCCTCATGACTTTTGACATAGACACGGCAATAGTTGAAGTACCCAAAGGATCAGACTGCCAATCACCACTGTAGAAATTATCGATCAACTGAGCAAAAGAGATGGCTCTGCCCTGGTCAGCTGTTTGAGTGATAAGGAGAGGAGATTCTGGCCCTTCTGGTATTTCATGGATGATAGATTCTGACACAGTCCTTGGAAAGTACTCCCTCCGTTCGGAATTACTTGTCGTAGAAATGAATGTATCTAGATGTATTTTAGTTCTAGATACATCTATTTCCGAGACAAGTAATTCCGAACGGAGGGAGTAGTATCATCTGTAGTTATTTGTCCAACAAGCTGGCTCCCATCGTGACTAAGAAAGATCGATTTAACAGGAGGATTTTTCCACCATGGAGATGCCTTGGAAACGGCCGGCGACTCGAAAAGGCCGCGCAAAACAGCAGCGGCATGAAGCGAGGTGCGCGAGGCCGGTGAGGTGTTTAACCGTACTGTGCCATCCCATGGAATCGGTGATTTATTTAAGCTTTAAGCTCTGCAACCTCATGTTTAGCAGCACTGCTTCTCTAGAATTTCAGTGTCGACTACAGCCGAACAAGTGCTGCACTTTTCCTTAGTATCAAAAACTAAATCCTCTAGGTCAAAAAAAACTAAATCCTCTAGAATTAGGCTTAGCCTGACGTTCAACTTGTTGAAGATCTAAACACGGCAGATGCTCCAGCAAAGGCAACTCGCAACCAGCGGTTCAGAATAGAAACAGGTCAAGGCAAGGTGAAGGCGGCGACTCGCGGCGTCTCGCGCCAGCGGCGACTCGAGGTAGGAACGGCGACTCAGCGCGGCTGCAACGCGGGTCAACGAGGTAAGGACGCCTCGGGGACGGAGGGAGCGCACTGGCGGCTTAAGGCCAGGTCCGGCAGTGGAGGAGCAAGGGCGCCGGCGTGGGCGGTAAGCCAGCGTGCGTGGATGGCAGCAGCTGACTGTAGTGGCGAGCCGGCGCGCTGGGTGCAGCAGTGAGTCGGCGCGATAGGAGGCGGGTTACCCGACGCCGGCAAGGAGATACCGCAGCGGCGGTTTAGGCAGGCGATTCAAGGCGGGCAGCTCGAGGTCGCTCCGGTGAGGGCGGGCCCCTAGTCGTAGTGGCGGCTCAGAGTCGGGCATCTCAGCATAGCTCTGGCGAGGAAGAGGCCCTGGCCATAGTGGCGGCTGGTGACACGCGGGACGAACCACAACAGCGGAAGCAGAAGGCGGCTCGGCAACAGCTGTTTCAACGGAGATCTGCACGGGGCGGCTCGGAAGCTGGCCATGGTGGATTTGGACGGCGAGTCACATCCATGGAGGTCGAGTCCGTGTCCACCCGTGGGTCTTCCTCCGGGTCGTGGCCGGTTTCGAGGTCGAGTCCAATTCCTGCTTTCCTGATATATGGAACAATCGCCGCTTTTCCTTATGTGCACCCATCATAGTATGCACGAATCAATAAGGTTTGGTGGATTGGCACTGCTGCTTTCGATTTAACCATAAGCCGTCAGTACGGATCGGATCTGCAGTGGAAAACTCCCTAGCCTCAAGAACACGCTCCAAAATTTTTTGACATGACGTTGGATCACCGGATCGTAAGTATGTGCCATGGCATGCAATGCAACCCTTAACTTCTGATATTAGATCCCCTCAAACCGGCTTTTCTTCATCCGGAAAATTGCAAGCTCCTCAATCCCTAGGAAGATCCCTCCAAGAACTCAACACCACCGTGCGCGAGCCCCATGGTGGGCGCCAACTGTCATGGAATTAACACGGCAGATGTCCTTAGTGTGAGGACCTAGTCGCGAGGCCAACGCATCTATGCGGTAGCTTGAGAGGGGTTGGGCGGAATCGAGAGACGCAACATACAAGACAAGGATTTAGACAGCTTCGGGCCCCGGGAAACATCATCCGGTAATAACCCTACATGCTGTTTGTGGCTAGGTCTCATTATGATCATGAGGGAGTCTCCGGTCAGCCGGCTCTTTGTGTCTAGCCCTGGGTATTGTTTCTTCTTTCTCGTCCCTCTTTGGGGAGCCTTGCCCCTCCTTATATAAGTTGAAGGGGCGGCTTACATGTAGAGTCCTAGTAGGATTAGAACGAACTTATTCTCTATTACAAGTCGGATACAAGTACGGGTCTTGCTTCCTCATAAAGGAAATATTCCTCATGCCTTCCGTCTTAAGTCGGCCCACAATAAGATGAGCCGGCCTACTGGGCCTTGGGCCTAGTCTTCTATCTGACCCGCCCACCGGGTTACTAATGAGTCGCCAAGATCGGGCAGGTTATCTGTGAATCGCCAAGCTCTGGGCAGGTCATTAGTGAGTCGCCAATTCCGGCCGGGTCATACCATTGTAGCCCTCGAGTCTCAAGATGACTCGAGGAGTTGGCTTGGGATTCTCCATATTTGACCATAGCAGAAGGTATACATCATTGGCGTTGATAGCACGATGTAAATCCACAGAAGGTTGAGGTGACTGTGGCGGGTTATAAATGATCCCGTATGAGCCGTGTCAGTAACTCGGCCAATGGTTCCTTCCAACAAGCTGTTTGAAATTAACCAAACTGTAATGGCGGTGGCTTGTGCACCTGCCCATTGAACCATCCAGTGCAGACGGTGGCTGATAATATATGATAATTTGCCTCTAATTTGTTGGAAGAAAACCGGGCTTCCCAAGTAGTGACTTGCTCATACTCAATAAATAGCTCATCCAGACAAGTGTGGCCTAATGTGTCGATGTAGACCAGGCCACGGGAGACGGACGGTAAAGACGACCGTTACATCAAAGACGACATAGACATATGAAACGGCCGTGGCGTTGTAAGCCGGTGCAGACGGGAAAGTTGTCCTCCTTATTGTAAGTCGGCGTGGTCGCGAGAGACGGCCACGGTGTTGTAAGCCGGCGCGGTCGCGAGAGATGGCCATGGCGTTGTAATCCGGCACGGTCACGAGAGACGGCCACGGCAGGCCTCATATGACCAATCGCCGTTTTAACTTTGACAAGTTCAGGGTCTTTACAAGATTGACTGTCAAGAGTACGGCGTGTCATTCCAGGATTACCTGGTCGGAGTGGCAAGCATACAAAGGTAGGATAACCCGGATTTTTGGTGAATACACCTAGCGTCCAAGCCTATTACCAGGGACAACAAAGCTCTATTCAGTTAACAAGGAGCCCCCAAGTAATATTTTGATCCAGGCGTACAAGCCGGACCAGTAGGGTAATCATAGCTATGCTCAATGAGCAGGAAGCCCCCAAGTATTTTGTAATCAAGGCATACAAGCCAAATCAAAAGGGTAGTCATAGCTATGCTTAATGAGCAGGAAGCCCCCAAGTGACCTTATGAAGTAACAATAAAGACTCAGATTCTCAGAAATGAAACGACAGAGGCCCTGAATCATCAGGGATGCCGGCTTTCTTATACTAATCATAATATATACATTGGTAAAAATATATACATCACAAGAGCCGGTGGCTCAGGTGTAATAAGGCCGAAGATTAGCAATATTCCACGACCCTTGGGTCTCCTCCTTCGACGTGCATGACTCCTTGTGGTCTCGAACATCGATAAGGTAGTATGACCATTGTTCATATTTTTTCTCACCACAAAGGGCCCTTCCAAGGTGGGGATAACTTGCGCATGTTAGTTTGATCCTGGATGAGTCAGAGCACCAAATATCCTTCTTGAAAGGTTCTGGTTTTAACCCAGTGAATGTGATAACGATGCAGATCTTGCTGGTAATTCGCCGAACGAGCCGCCGCATGGTCACGCTCTTCATCCAAAAGGTCAACATCTTCCTGACGTGCTTCCTCATTATCAGCTTCAACGTAAGCCGCCACATGGGGTGAATCGTGACGTATGTCACTAGGGAGAACGGCCTCTGCTCCATAAACCACGAAGAAAGGCATGTAACCCGTAGATCTATTGGGTGTGGTATTGATACTCCAAAGCACCGAGGGCAATTATTTCACCCAACAACCCGGCATCCTCTGCAAAGGGACCATAAGCCAGGGTTTGATACCTCTCAAGATTTCTTGATTGGCTCTTTCAGCTTGACCATTAGACTGGGGGTGAGCCAGCGACGATACATCAAGCCGGATATGCTCTTGTGGACAAAACTCTTTCATTGCACCCTTAGACAGATTAGTACCATTATCAGTAATAATACTATGAGGTTATCCAAAACGAAAGATCACCTTTTTGATGAACTGAACCACCATCGCTGCATCACATTTGCTGACCGGCTCAGCTTCCACCCATTTTGTAAACTTGTCAACAACTACCAGGAGATGCATCTTTTTGTCCTTTGACCTTTTAAAAGGTCCAACCATATCCAGCCCTAGACTGCAAATTTCCAATTAATTGGAATCATCCTCGATTCTTGAGCCGGCACATGAGCTCGTCTTGAAATTTTTTGACAACCATCACACTTACTGACCAGATCTTCCGCATCAGCATGAGCCGTCAGCCAATAAAACCCATGATGAAAATCTTTAACAATGAGACACTTAGAGCCGGCATGATGACCGCAATATCCTTCATGAATCTCCCTTAGAATTTCACGGCCCTCCTCAGGAGAAATGCATCGTTGAAACACTCCTGTAACACTGCATCTGTTTAGCTCACCATTGACAATAGTCATTGACTTAGACCTTTGGGTTATTTGCCTGGCCAAGGTTTCATCCTCAGGTAACTCGCCCCGGGTCATATAAGCCAAATATGGAACCGTCCAATCAGGAATAATATGGCGAGCCACCACCAACTGTTCCTCCAGGTCAGGAATTGCAAGATCTTCCTCTGTAGGCAATTTGACTGATGGGTTATGCAAAACATCAAGGAAAACATTAGGGGGTACCGGCTTACCCTGAGACCCCAGTCGGCTTAAAGCATCAGCGGCTTCATTTTTCCTGTGATCAACATGCTCCACTTGATAACCTTTGAAACAACCTCTCGGCGATAAGCCGCCATGAGTAGATCCTTTGAATCCCAAGTTCCTGACACTTGCTAAGCCACCAAGTCTGAGTCGCCAAAACACCTCACCCAGCTTAGATTCATCTCTTTAGCCATCCGAAGACCATGGAGTAAGGCTTCATACTCAGCTGCATTGTTAGTACAAGGACATCAACCTTAAAACATAACAAAATTTATCACCTCGTGGGGAAGTCAATAAGACTCCAGCCCCCGAGCCTTCCAATTGCCTGGATCCATCAAAGTGAATAGTCCAATATGTGTTATCCGTTTTATCCTCAGTCATCCGCAATTCCGTCCAGTCATTGATGAAATCCACAAGTGGTTGAGACTTTATAGCTGTTCGAGGCATATATTTCAAGCCATGGGGTCCAAGCTCAATGGCCCACTTAGGTACCCAACCTGTGGCTTATGTGTTTTGAATAATATCGCCCAAGGGAGCAGAACTAACCACAGTGATGGGATGACCAAGGAAATATTGCTTCAACTTGCGGCTAGCCATGAACACACCATATACCAACTTCTGCCAATGTGGGTATCGCTGCTTAGACTCAATGAGCACCTCACTGACATAATAAACCGGCCTTTGAACCGGATACTCCTTGCCTGACTCCTTACTTTCAACCACAATTGACACACTGATGGCTCCGTTGTTTGCCGCCACATATAACAACAAGGGCTCCTTCTCAATAGGAGCTGCAAGAACCGACGGTTCAGCCAGCTTTCTCTTAAGCGCCTCAAATGCCTCATTAGCAGCATAACTCCACACAAAGTCATCTGTCTTCATCATTTGATACAAAGGGATAGCCTTCTCTCCCAGGCGGCTTATAAACCGGCTCAAAGCTGCAATACGACCCGCCAACCACTGGATGTCATTGATACATGCCGGTTTAGCCAAAGAAGTGACAACCTTGATTTTCTCCGGGTTAGCTTCAATGCTCCTCTCAAAAACCAGGAAACCCAATAACTTGCCTGCTGGCACGCCAAAGACACATTTGGTCGGGTTAAGCATTAGTTTATAGACCCGGAGATTGTCAAAGGCCTCTTTCAAATCATCCATCAAAGTCTCCTTCTTCCTGGATGTCACAATGATATCATCCACATAGGCGTGAATATTGCGCCCAATCTGGTCATGGAGGCAATTTTGAACACACTGTTGGTAAGTCGCCTGGGCACTTTGAGCCCAAAGGGCATATACACATAGCAGAAGGCTCCAAAAGGAGTAATGAAAGCCATCTTCTCCTGGTCCTTAACTGCCATCTTGATCTGATGATAACCAGAATAAGCATCCAAAAAGCTCAATTGCTCACAACCCACCGTAGCATCAATAATCTGATCAATATGAGGGAGAGCAAACGTGTCAGCTGGACATGCCTTATTAAGGTCTATATAATCCACACACATACGCCAAGTGCCATTTTTCTTAAGTACCAGCACCGGGTTAGCCAACCACTCAGGATGAAAAACTTCAATGATGAACCCTGCCGCCAAAAGCCGGACCACTTCTTCACCAATTGCCTTGTGCCTCTCTTCATTAAAACGACGAAGGAATTGCTTGACCAGTTTAAAATTTGGATCCACATTAAGAGTGTGCTCAGCAAGTTCACTCGGTACACCTGGCATGTCAGAAGGTTTCCATGCAAAGATGTCCCGATTCTCACGGATGAACTTGATGAGCACGCTTTCCTATTTCAGATCCATATTAGCACTGATGCTGAACTGCTTGGACGAGTCGCCAGGAACAAGATCAACCATCTTAGTGTCATCTGCCGACTTAAACTTCAACAGGGGGTCATTCTCTGTAGTTGGTTTTTTCAAAGGCGTCATATCTGCCGGGTCAACATTATCCTTAGAAAATTTTAACTCCTCAGTGACACAGGCCAACTCAGCATACGCCGCATCACCCTCTTCACAGTCCAGAGCAATCTTCCTATCATCGTGCATCATGATGGTGCCCTTATGACCTGACATTTTAAGCTGCAAATAAACATAACACGACCGCGCCATAAACTTGGCGTAAGCCGGGCGCCCAAACAAAGCATGGTACGGGCTTTTGATCTTAACCACTTCAAAGGTCAATTTCTCAGCTCCAGAATCATGGTCATCTCCAAAGGCCACCTCAAGGGTTATCTTACCCACTGGATACGCTGACTTACTAGGCACCACCCCATGGAAAACAGTAGAAGACGTCTTAAGATCCTTGTTAGTTAAATTCATACGACGAAAATTCTCATAGTAAAGGATATTGATGCTACTACCCCCATCCTTGAGCACCTTTGTAAGCTTATACCCTCCTACCCGAGGAGCAACTACCAACGCCAATTGACCAGGATTGTCAACCCGGGGCGGGTGATCTTCCCGGCTCCATACAATAGGCTGCTCAGACCACCTCAAATAACGAGGTACTGCCGGCTCAACTGGGTTCACCGCCCGCTTATGGATTTTCTGATCTCGCTTGCACAGATTTGTGGTGAACACATGATATTGACCACTATTCGGCTGCTTTGGATTGCTCTGACAACCAGACTGCTGCTGCTGATTCCCTTGGCTAGATTGCTGATTAAGACCACCTTGATTGCCTTGGCCCTGAAAGCCAGAGCTTGAACCGCCACCTCCGAAACCAGGTCCATGAGAGCCGGAACCTGAACCGCCATGCGGGCCATGATTGTTCTGGAAAAAATTAGAGTTTCTATACTCCCTCATGATGAAACAATCTTAACACAGATGACTGGCTGGCTTATCCTGGGTTCCGTGCTTTGGGCAAGGCTGATTCATCATGGCCTCAAGGTTAAACTTCGGCCCTCCAAACCGAGGTGCTGTCGTTTTCCCCTTACGACGCTGGTTATTACTCTGCGTATTGGTGTTGGCCACGAAGTATAAACCGCCATCCGCCTTAAATTTACCATTGCCACCTTGACTCGTCGTATTATGCTGTCCCTTTGCATTGCCACTCTTCTTCCCTTTCCTAGTATTCTCCTCATCAGACTCAGGGTCTTTAGTGCTATCAGAGTCAGCATACTTTACAAGAGCCGCCACGAGCTCCCCCATATCATTGCAGTTACGCTTAAGCCTCCCCAATTTCTACTTAAGGGGAAGAAAACATAGTTCTTCTCCAACATCAGGACTGCTGAACCGGCGTTGATACTGTCCGATGAGTGTATAACAACTGAGATCCGCCGCACCCAATTTGTTGTTGACTCACCTTCACCTTGGATACAAGAGTCCAAATCTAGAATCGACATAGGCTGCTTGCATGTATCTTTAAAATTTTGAATAAATCACTATTTTAACTCCGCCCATGACCCAATGGAATTAGCGGGCAGCCCCTTCAACCAAGTATGAGCCGGCCCATCCAATATCATGGTGAAATACTTAGTACATGCAGCATCACTAACATGCAGAATCTCCATAGCCATCTCATAACTCTCAATCCAAGCCTCTGGGGGCTGATCCGTCGTGTAATTAGGCACCTTGCGAGGGCCTTTGAAATCCTTAGGCAAGCGCTCATTGTGTAGAGCCGACACTAAACATGGAACACCCAAGGTTCTAGAGGTCACTCCTGCCTCAATAGACGTTGACGGATAAACCAGAGATTGTTGTTGAGCCACCAACTCCGCCTCATGCCACGCTCTGCCCTGGTCCACCAAAGTCTTAGCATCATTACCAGTGCGTGGAGGGTCAGGCCGGCGAGGTTGATTTCGGTGCCGCTCACTGCTCGATACGGCCGGCTCATCAACGTGCCTGCTGTAGCTCCAACTTGGACGTGGGGTGGAGTGAATCCGATCACGACTGTATGAATAAGCCGCCTATTGAGCCACTACTGTCTTAAGAAGCTCTCCGGCTCTCCGCATTTCCATTGGCGCTGGCGACTCATCCTGAACCGGGAGAGCCGCCAGTCAAGTATCCGCAGCTATCAAGTTATCCAAAGGATTAAAATAATGACCCAGGGGCGTCGGAACGTGCTGAGGAGGGGTCAAATTCAAACGTGGGGGGTCTACAACACATGGCTGAACCGGCGCTCCAACCACCGGCACCTCAACGGCCCGATCCACCCCAGGCGGGTTACCGGCTCCTGCCCCAGGCATGTTGAAAAGGTTCCTCGCATCGTAAACCGGGGGTAACCGACTCACATGCCTTCTGTTAAAGACAACGTTTGATGCGTCCTGGTCCAAGCTCAAGCGAAATTTCTCTGCTTGAAACCGTTCTACCTCCCTCTCCAAGGCGGCTCGCTCCATCGCCATCTGGGTGTTCTCAGCGTTTAGATCCTTCTTGGCTTGGGCTATCTCATCACGTAACTTTGCAATGTCTGCGTTATGTTGTGTTTGGTTTTCCAGCATTACCTCTGCCATCAACAATGTCGTCAGAGCTTCCAACAGATCAAATAAAACTTGAGCCGGCGGGCGCACATGGCCTCTTGCCCGGCTGCCTTTGCCGTTGTTGAACTGGAGATCATTGCTGCCGCGATTGAAGAATTCTGCCCTGGCTATGTACCGGCCATGAAGATTATAACCCGGTTTGGCGGCTCGTAGGGGTCCGGAATACTGTCACCATCGGAACAGCCCCCAAGCCCACCATCCTGAACCTGATACATGGAATTGGTCTCACTGGTTGAGGACTCATCGTCTGAATAGACGGTCATCTCACCACCGGATTCAGATCCTCCTTCCAGATCCACTCTTTGAGTAAAGCCAACAAAGACATGCTTCGGGGCAGCTTGAACCTTGGCGGGTCGCGCGCGCTATGCCGTCTTGACGATGTCGGTGCAGGTGTCTGGCTCAGCTTCCGACTCACCAATCTTGCCGATGAAGACATGAATTTCGCCGAAGGGGACCCGATACCCGTACTCGATTGAGCTGGCCTCAGGACCCCAGCCTGCATCGTCGATGTAGAGCTTGCCGCGATGACTCTTGGTCATCCGGCTCGCAATGTATCCTTTGAGCCCTGTGAAGCTGCGAAACCACTGTGCGCTGCCCCATGGTGGGCGCCAACTGTCGTGGAATGGTCACGGCAGATGCCCTAGCATGAGGACTTAGGTGTGGAGCCATCGCGATGTGGTTAGCTTGAAGGGGTTAAAACGGGACAAGGGACACAGAGAGTTTTACCTAGGTTTGTCCCCTCGCAACGAGGTAAAGGCCTACTCCTGCTTTAGGTTGTATTGCTTGGGTTTCGATTACCGGGGAGCGAATACGCTTGAGCTAGTTCTCGACTTGTTGTTTCTTGCCCTAACCCGCCACAGAGTCACCCATTTATATACATAGGCTGATGCCCGATGGCTTACAGAGTCCTGGCTGGCTCATACACAACATGTTCGGCTTGGTGACAGAACTAATCCTTCCTTAACATACAAGTTAAATATATGGCGGTTTATGCCTGTGGGCCTCAAGTCTCCTTCGGGTCTTAGGCCTTCAGTAAGCTTACTTCATGAACCACCATATTTACATCTTCTTGGGCCTTCTCATTATGAACCGCCAGTGGGCGGGTCATACCCAATAGTTATATCCCCAACAGAGAGAGAAATAGAGTAGAGTGGGGTGTTGACTTTGGTCTAGGGTTCGTCCGGAGGGGATATTTGTGTGTGTGTGTGTGGGGGGGGGGGCAGATGGGCCAGTCTGGCATGGTGGACGTGCTTGGGCGCGTTAGGACCTCACCGTACCCTAGATTTGGGATTAGTTTGAGGGGTGTAGGTTAGACTGGATGTCCGCGATTAGTGTTGGGAGCCCGGGTAGGTCACGTTTTTGTGACCGGACACTAACCGAGCTGTCCGCCCAGTAACTTTGAGGAGCTTGTCTGTATAACTGGGTCATTCGCCCGATCACTTTGAGGAATCCGTCTGTAGATGCTCTTATGACTTGTGGTGGTGGATAGAGCACGCATGTGACAACACTCGTGATAGGTATAGATTCGCCAAGGCGATGCCACCACTTGTTTTTTTAAATCAGGGTGAGCTTCCGGAGACGGCGGAATTTCATTCACACCCTCTGTAAAGGAAATCAGGTTCTCAGGACCAAAAACGAGAAATACCAGGAGGTCTTTTGCCACTTCTCCTCCCTGCTTGGCACAAGCGTTCCGTGTACTAGGTCCCTAATTGGTAAGAGGTTAGGGTTGAAAGCAGGGACTTGTTGGCCCTCGATGACCCTTTTTCTAAGGACGAGATCAAGACGGTGGTTTTCTTTCTCCCTGGAGAGAATGCGCCGAGACTAAACGGTTTTACTATTGATCTTTTTCATTCAAGTCTGGGGGATTATTGTAGGGACCCCCACCTATATGGTCGAAGCCATCGATTGTACATGCAACAGTGATCTCATGATTAGTGTGTCACTGCATACAACGAATTGATAATCAAGGGTTTACATCCATTACATAATGTCTTACATAAATAAGACCAACATGGTCAAGTCTTACATAGATAGATCCTTGAAGGCTAAACTCTAAAGGAAATAGTTGGAGTAAAATCATCATCATAACTTGGACCCATGCCATTTCCTTTACCCTACAGGCAAATTGACTGAAAAAGCGTCCTAGTTCTTGTGAATGTCATAAAATAACTCTTCTTCAAACTCACGATCTTCCATGCCTGGCCAAGTTAATAGTCAGAGATAAGGCAGTCAGTACTTTGAATATTCTCATAAACAATCCACTAACAAAATATGCATGCATGGCTTAGAACAAAGGACAGAATCATATACTATGTTTAAGCATTTGCAGAAAACTGGTTTTTGCTAGCATATTCATGATCTACTATTTTGAAAACTAGGTGAATTACTTCACCAAACTATGATGTCAATAGGTTACAAACATCAACATAGATAGAGTTATATCTAGCTCTGACTTGACCATCACAGGTCATAACCATCATCTCCTCAAGTGCCATCATACTTCATCTCATCCACATTCCAAGTTTAAAGTTATGGGTGAAGTATAAGCACGGTCATCCAACTGTCCTTGACCGTGGACACGACTATTCAAATAGTTTAACACTCTATAGAGGTTGCACACTGGACTCATGAGATCTAGGTAACTTCCGTGTCATCCAAGACTCATCGTACAAAAGTACCCGAGGTAACCACCCGATCAATACCTTCTCCCAAACGACACTAATAGAGAGTCCACTCGATTGGTATTCGTTCCTCGTGTAACCCAACTTCATATCATGGCACTAGGCCTCTTGGCATTCGGCCAATCTCGACATATCACACACGAGGATACTGACAGTGTGCTTGTTGATCAACTCAAATGGCCCACCAAGCATGAACCAGCATCGAGAGTCGGCACACTCACTCCCGCCACTAGTAATGCATGCTCTACGCTATTATCGAACAAGGTACTTGGTAAAACACCATCCCATAATAGGGTAATGTGGTATCGGTAATGTGGTTGTGCATGTAAAGTTGGAGTAATAGCTGGGCTTACCCTGTCCTTTGTAAAAACATCATTAATCCCCATTACCATCTCTTGTCCTCTACAAGAAGAGTTTTGCTACTTGTGAGATGCGTTAGGATTTCCTCGAAGAGAAGAAGATGATGTAGTATAGTAGAGATAAGTATTCCCCTCAGTTATGAAACCAAGGTTATCAATCTAGTAGGAGAAGCAAGCAACACTATGTAAACAACACCTGCACACAAATAACAAATACTTGCAACCCAATGCGTAGAGGGGTTGTCAATCCCTCAATGGTTACGGGCAAGATTAAATTGTATAGGTTTAGATAGATAGATCTGACAAAAATACAAAATAAAATAAAATAAATAAAATTGCAGCAAGGTATTTTTAGATTTAATATATGATAAAAGATAGACCGGGGGCCATAGTTTTCACTAGAGGCTTCTCTCGAGAAAATAACATACATTGGGTAGAAAAATTACTGTTGAGCAATTGATAGAAAAGCAAATAATTATGATGATATCTAAGGCAATGATCAAATATATAGACATAACATCCAAGATTAGTAGACCGATACGATTCTGCATCTGCTACTATTACTCCACACATCGACCGCTATCCAGCATGCATCTAGTTTATTAAGTTCATGGAAAAACAGAGTAATGCTTTAAACAAGATAACATGATGTAGACAAGATAAACTCACGTATGAATAAACCCCATCTTTTTACCCTTAATAGCAATGATACATACATGTCATGTCCCTTTCTGTCACTGGGATTGAGCACCGCAAGATCGAACCCATTACAAAGCACATCTTCCCATTGCAAGATAAATCAATCTAGTTGGCCAAACCAAACCAGTAGATCGGAGAAGAAATATGAAGCTATATTAATCATGCCTAAAATAGTTCAGAGAAAACTCAAATAATAATCATGAATAGATCTGACCATAAACTCACAATTCATCATATCTCAACAAACACACCACAAAAAGTCATTACATCAAATAGATCTCCAAGAACAACAAGGAGAACATTGTATTGAGAATCAAAAAGAGAGAAGCCATCTAGCTACTAACTATGTACCCATATGTCCATGGTAAACTACTCACGCACCATCGGAGGGGCAGCAAGGTTGATGAAGAACCGCTCCGTGATTGTTACCCCCTCCGACAGAGTGCCAGAAAGGGTCCCTAGATGGGATCTCTCAAGAATAGAGGCTTGTGGCAGCAAAAAAAGTATGTCATTGACTCCATGGTAGGTTTCCTAATTTTAGAGTATTTATAGAGGCGGAGTTAGGTCAAACGGAGGCTTGTGGGCCCCACTACCCACCAGAGCGTGCCAGAGGCCCCTGGCGTGCGCGGGTGCCTAGAGGGCCACTCTTGCATCTTGTCGTGGTCTCGCAAAGCTTCCATGTCTCTTATCGCCAGAAAAAATCTGTAAAAAGTTTCGTGCCATTTGGACTTTGTTTGGTATTGATTTTCTACAAAGTCCAAAACAAGCAAAAAACAACAACTGGCACTGGGCACTAAGTTAGTAGGTTAGTTCCAAAAAATGTTATAAAGTTGCTTGTAAATGTATATAAAACATCCAAGATTAATACTATAATAGCATGGAAAAATAAAAAATTATAGATACGTTGGAGACGTATCAAGTTTCTCTAAGAAACCTCCTATGGGCATTAGTGGCACCCAATGGGGTTTTCATAAAAATATTTGAGTGGTGGAACATCGTTCCATCCTATAACTTTTGATACCCAAGTTGCATGGCTAAGCATACTACAAGTAGCACTTGCTACCCCCATCTAACTATTTCCAAGTTGACAAGGATTAGTAATAGCAACTATAGGTGGTGTCAGCTATCACTATCCAATAGGAAAAACTAGATACCCAAAGGCACATAACAGTAGTAGAAAAACCCTTACAGGAATAGCACAATATGATTACTGGATGCCAGTGCTATTTTAGAAAAATAGCAGTGGCGTTCAAGGGGCGTTACTGATATGACCTCATTATAGGTGTGCCGTCCAGAACCAGCGTCAGTAGCCCGCTTATCGCAGCAGACAAAGGTACTATTGACATCTTCATGAACCAACACCATCAATTTATTTTTAAGTAGTGGCGTTGTCAAGTGCAGCGCCACAAACTCTTTTTCCCGGTCCCACAAAAGTACTAGCGACGTCGATGATCCACCAACTGCTAGTAGTGTGAACATGTTTACTAGCATTGGCTTACGCATTCCTACTAGTACTTAATTAAGGGTGCAAAAATCCACGCGGAAAGTTCCACATCCCATTTATTAGCGGTGTTTGGCCTTGACTATTGTGGTATGTTTACCAGGACAACGCCAACAAAATATGAAAACGGTAATTTTCTTATGCAATGCTGTGTGAAACCATAGGTTTCGACTTCCCGCTAATGTTGTTTGCTACTTGTGAGCTGTGTTGAGATTTTCTCGAAGAGGACAGGATGGTACAGTACAGTAGAGATAAGTATTTCCCTCAGTTAAGAACCAAGGTTATCAATCCAGTAGGAGAACCATGCAAGACCTCGTGAACAACACCTACACATAAAAGAACAAATACTTGCACCCAGCACGATCAAGGGGGTTGTCAACCCCTCGGCGGTTAATTGCAAGGATCAAGTCTGTTAATGGTAGATAGATAAACAAAAACACAAAATAAAAGAATGGAAAATAAATTGCAGCAAGGTATTTTTGGATTTTAATATATGATAAATGTAGACCCGGGGGTTATAGTTTTTACTAGAGGCTTCTCTCTCGAACAAAAAGCATACGATGGGTAAACAAATTATTGTTGTGCAATTGATAGAAAAGCGCATAGTTATGATGATATTCAAGGCAATGATCGTGTATATAGACATCATGTCTGAGACAAGTAGACCAACTCCTGCCTGCATCTACTACTATTACTCCACACATCGACTGCTATCCAGCATGTATCTAGAATATTAAGTTCATAAAGAACGGAGTAACGCCTTAAGAAAAATGACATGATGTAGACAATGTAAATCCAATCAATATGAATAAACCTCATCGTTTTATCCTTAACGGCAACAATACAATTACGTGTCTTGTCCCTTTCTATCGCTGGGATAAAGATCACCATTAGATTGAACCCATTACAAAGCACCTCTCCCATTGCAAGATAAATCAATCTAGTTGACCAAACCAAACGGATAGATCAAAGAGAAATACAAAGTTATAACAATCATGCATATAAGAATTTAAAAAAGACTCAAATAATATTCATGAATAATCTGACCATAAACCCACAATTCATCAGAGCCCAACAAACACACCGCAAAAGATGATTACATCGAATAGATCTCCAAGAACATCGAGGAGATTGTATCGAAGAACAAAGTGAGAGAAGAAACCATATAGCTACTAGCTATGGAGCTGTAGGTCTGTAGTAAACTACTCACACATCATTGAAAGGGCAACAGGATAGATGTAGAGGCCCTCCTCCCCCCTCCGGCAGAGTACCCAAAAAGGCCTCTAGATGGGATCTCTGAAGAACAGAAACTTGCGGCGGCAGAAAAAGTATTTTGGGTGGCTCTATGTTGCCCTTGCCATTTTAGGGAATTTATAGGGGTGGAATTAGGTCAGATGGAGCCACGAGGGGCCCACAAGCACTGGTACAACAAGGTGCTATACAAACGGTTTTTAACCCCTTTCCGCGATGACTTTTGGAACCGTCTCCAAGTGAGTGTGGGCGTTAGGTGGGGTCCTTCCCACACAACCCAGAAACCGTCAGGGATATGCCCTCCTGGCACACACGCTCGGCAAAATGAGGTCGTGTGTGACCAACGAGCGATCAAATACTGTTATACATATAGTAGTGCTAAAAATACAATTATACAGGCGAAATTGTTTTCGGTCGTAAGTACATCCACACAGTCAGTCCCCGCTAAATGTCTCTGTTCGTATATACATCCCACACAGTCGCTCCAAGGAAAACCTTTCCATTCGCAGGTACATCGCACACAATTTTCCCCGTTAAATCTTTTGTGATAGTGTTGCCATTGCACACGATATTAACAACTTTATCGTTTGCGTTATTGAATGCAACACACACGATGCGTAGAAGAAATTGTGTGGCAAAGGCTGTCCATCACACATAGTTTTTATGTGGTAAACGTTTGCGTAAGGTGGCCTAGCGCAAACAGTTTTCAAGAGAATGTCGTGTGTGATTTTTCATTGATCTAACACGGTTTATTCCTAGAAACTGTGTGCGTTGCCTGAGGTCATCGCCCATGGTGTTTTCTAAATAACCGTTTGCAACAGAAAAACCCAATTAGCAGGCTAATTGGCCATTAGCAGGTTAATTGCCCTATTATTAATAATCCATTTATTAATATAATTGACATTCATATTAGGCACATAATATATTTCATTTCGATATTAAAGAAGCAGGATTTCATAATTGAAATACATCAGTGTACAACATGATATAGCTTCAACACTCAACTACCCCATTACACAACTGCACCAGCACCAAGTTTCACATGCAACATCTAGAACCTTTCGAAATTTTCATCATAGACGGTACATAGATAGATGCATCTCATCTGGAAAACTGCTAAAGCGGAAGGAGAATATTGAGTCTTCATTCATGTTAAAGGTCTTTGCAACTTTAGGCCAGTGCCTATGGATGATTGACCGTCCATCCTTCGTCCTCTTCAGGAACACTTCAATATTGAACCATGGGTGTTGTATGAATACCTTCCTCGCCTCCTGACCATAGAGGTGGTTTGAGAGGTAATCATCAGTGAACTACTTTTGAAAGGCCTGAAAACAAGGATGTGCGCCTAAATAGCTTCTCTACATTGGAAATAGGGCAAAGGAATAAAAAAGGCAAGGTATAATAGTTAGTACCATCTTGTAGTTAACTAATGTCTTCTTCATTGTGCAGACAAAGATCTTGTTGTTTTTTGTCGCTAATTTCTTTATCCTAACAATCTTTCTGAGTTTCTTGACTTGATTGATATTCATGGACAACTCATTTCCCCATATGCAAAAAGGGTCGAACAGTGGGTCAAAACCTCTGACAGCAGGACCTACATGTGCAAGACCAAATTGTTAAAAACCTAAATATTATAATGGTTCCTGCAATTGCACAATAATGTGCTATTAGACAATGGACCATGCACGTGCTAACACAATACAACATACTCCTGATAGAAGATCAGACAGTTAACCAAACCAAGCATGCTTAATTACTTGGAAATATAGCAATTGTATTTGTTTCTCATGTATTTAGTACAGTCAAATTCATTTATTCCTCACGTGGTATACAATAATAGAATGCACCCACAACAATTGAACATTGCATTGCAGAATTGAACCAAACAGTTAACTAAACACCACCATAAATGAACCAAACATTAATTGATAACTACATTGCACAATATAACATACTCCTAATAGAAGATCAGATAGTTAACCAAACCAAGCATGCTTAACAACTTGGAAATATAGCAATTGTATTTGTTTATCATGTTGAAAGTGCAACTATCCCTGGGTGGTTTTGGTAATGATTAACAACATATAGCTCCTTGAACTAATGCCATTTCAAGATAAATATTTCAGGGAAGTTCAATGATTGGCATGGCATGGATAAGGAATGTGGACCCCTCAAAATGCTAAGGACAAAAGATTGGCTCAAGCTCTAAAGTCCAAGACTCTACATTTTCCATTTTAGTGATCCAAGATCACATTGAGTCTATAGGAAAGCCAACACTATTAAAAGGGGATGAGGTGTTGCTTAATGGCTTGCTTGCTCAAAGTGCTTAGTGATACGCTCCAAAGCACTCAACCACTTTCTCATATCCACATATGTCCCAAACCAAAAGTCAAACTCGGCCCCACTGATTTGATCCATACGACGCCTCCGAGTTCATTTGATATAGCCACTGCCATAAACCCTAGTCTTTTCGGTCTCACCGATAGGGATCTCGGTCTTACCAAGATGGGGTTGCAAACTCTCTATTTTCCTTCGTAACGTTTCAGTCTAACCGAGGTGAGCGATCGGTCCCACCGAGTCTACAATGCAAACTCTCTGTTTCCTTTTCGTAACGCTTCGGTCCCACCGAGACGAGCGAATCGGTCCTACCGAGTTTGCCTGACCAACTCTCTGTTAGCTTATTACCAAAGTCAGTCCAACCGAGTTTGAGTAATCGGTCCAACCGAGATTACATTATGCCCTAACCCTAATGATATCAGTCCCATCGAGTTGACATGTCGGTCCCACCGAAATTGCCTAAAGGTCACATATGTACTAAATCGGTCCGACCGAGTTTTCTGATTCGGTCCCACCGAGTTTGGTATAATGTGTGTAACAGTTAGATTTTGTGTGGAGGCTATATATACCCCTCCACCCTCTCCTCATTCGTGAAGGAAGCCATCAGATCGTGCCTACACTTCCACTAACCATTTTTTGAGAGAGAGCCACCTACTCATGTGTTGAGACCAAGATATTCCAATCCAACCATATGAATCTTGATTTCTAGCCTTCCCCAAGTTGCTTTGCACTCAAATCATCTTTCCACCAAATCCAATCCTATGAAAGTGAGTTGAGTGTTGGGGATACTACCATTTGAAGCACAAGAGCAAGGAGTTCATCATCAACACACCATCTATTACCTTTTGGAGATTGTGTCTCCTAGATGGGTTAGGTGTCACTTGGGAGCCTCCGACAAGATTGTGGTGTGAACCAAGGAGTTTGTAAGGGCAAGGAGATCGCCTACTTCATGAAGATCTACCCTAGTGAGGCAAGTCCTTCGTGGGCAATGGCCATGGTGGGATAAACAAGGTTGCTTCTTTGTGGACCCTTCATGGGTGGAACCCTCCATGGACTCGTGCAACCGTTACCCTCCGTGGGTTGAAGTCTCCATCAACGTGGATGTACGATAGCACCACATATCGGAACCATGCCAAAAAATCTCTATGTCAACATTGCGTTTGCTCCCTCCAAACTCTCCCCTTTACTCTCTTGCAAGTTGCATGCTTTACTTTCCGGTGCTCATATACTCTTTGCATGCTTCCTTGAATTGTGTTAAGATTGCTTGATTTGTTCTAAGTTGTTAAAATCTGCCAAGAACTAAAATTGGGAAAACGTTAAGTTTTTATTTGGTCAAGTAGTCTAATCACCCCCCCCGCTAGACATACTTTCGATCCTACAATTGGTATCAGAGATTTGGTCTCCATTTGCCTTGATTTCCATAGATTTTGGTGATCATAGCCTTGTTTCACAACCTAGGAGAGTATGGCGTCTAGCGAGGGAAATTACCACCGTAGAGGTCCTTACTTTGATGGTACTAATTTTGCTAGTTGGAAGCATAAGATGAAAATGCATATTCTTGGACATAACCCCGCCGTTTGGGCTATTGTGTGTATTGTCTTGCAAGGTGAATTCTTCGATGGGAGAGAACCGAACCGTGAAGCTACCGCAGAAGAGTTGAAGATGCTGCAATACAACGCTTAAGCTTGTGATATCGTCTTCAACGGATTGTGCCCCGAAGAATTCAACAAAATCAGCTGCCTTGAGAATGCAAAGGAAATTTGGGATACCTTGATTGACAGGCACAAAGGTACTGACTTCGTCAAGGAATCCAAATTGGATGTGCTTCAAAGTCAACTTGACAAGTTCAAAATGAAGGATGTTGAAGGTGTCGCTGAAATGTACTCTAGGCTTGCCCTCATCACAAATGAGATTGCCGTCTTAGGAAGTGAAGAGATGACTGACAAATTCATCATCAATAAGATCTTAAGAGCCTTGGATGGAAAATATGATACCGTGTGCACATTGATCCAAATGATGCCCAATCACAAAGATCTCAAGCCAACGAAAGTCATTGGAAGAATTGTTGCTCATGAGATGTCACTCAAGGATAAGGAAGAGCTTCACAACAAGTCAAGTGGTGCTTACAAAGCCTCATGTGATGCTCCTACATCATCAAGTGAGAAACAAACCTTCAATGAAAAATTGAGCCTAATGGTGAAAAACTCCAACAAGTTCTACAAGAGTAGAAGCAAGGAAAGGAGTTCCAAGTCAAGGTCCTACAATGACAAAAGATCTTCGAGTTGTGAACATAATTGCTACAATTGTGGAAGACCCGGACACTATTCCAATGAGTGTACGACTCCTTACAAAAGGAGAGAAGATTCACCCAAAAGAAGAAGTAGAAGAGAAGAATCACCACCAAGGGAGAGGAGGAGTAGAGATGATCATTATGAACGAAGAACCTCCCGGAGAAGCAAGGATTCGGAAAGGAATGACAAATCATCAAGGATCTACACAAAGCCAAGACATCAAGCTCATGTTGGTGAATGGGTATCTGGCTCCGGCTCCGACCATCACTCCGAGAGAAGCTATCACTCCGACTCCGAATACACTCAAGATGAAGGTGTTTCCGGTCTAGCACTTGTGTCAACCAACTCCTACGACATATTTGACTCACCAAATGAAGGAATTGGAAGATGCTTCATGGCTGAAGGCCCAAAGGTATCACACCCCGAGTATGTTGATTTCAATAGTGATGAAGATGACTTGTTAGGTGATGATGATTTACTTGTTAACAACTCTAGTGATGAATACTATGATGAAACGTCAACTAATCATGCTAATCAAGATAAAATGAATGACAATGATAAGGAGAAGATTGGGTGTCAAACTAAAGAACTAAACACTCTTAAGTTAGCTTATGAAACTATCTTGGAAGATAATCGAGAACTTTTAATGACTCATGAGAAGTTATGCTTTGAAAAGCTCAAATTTGAGCAAGAACGTTAGTTTTTAAAGGCAATCAATGATGATGTTCGCAAGAAAAGTTCTTCTTACATTGCCAAGCGTTTACTCTTATCTACTTACATGCCACAAGTCAAGTCTTGTAACAAGAGTAAGAAAGATTCTTCTTCTAGTAGTAACAATAATCATGCTAAATCCAATGTTGTTTCTTCTAGTAGTTCTCTTGATTCTACTAATGATTCTCTTAGCCAAGTTACACTTGAGCAAGAAAATAGCTTATTTAAGGGAATTATAGAGAAGGGTGTCTACAAGAACCTTGCCGAAAGTAAGCAATTTGAGGAAATTGTACGCAAGAAAGGAAGGCACCGGAAGAATCAAGGTGTTGGTTTTGAACGAAAGTTCAATGCCAATGGAGTTGTGTGGGAAGAAGATCAATACCCCAAGACGAAGTTTGTTCCCCAACTAGAGAAGTATGATCCTACTTCTTTCCAAGGGACACAAGCTCAAGATGATCTTCCACCACAAGACCACAAGCAAAAAGGCAAGGACAAGCTTCAAGAGGAGATTGATGCATTTGAAGAAGCTCCCAAGGCCTTGGTCAAGTGGGTTCCCAAGACTACATCAAGTTCTACTTCATCAAGTTCCACTACAACCCCAAGGATCCCCATCAAGATGATGTGGATCCCAAATAAGGACTAGAGAGTTCTTGAGGGTGAATCCGTCAATATTCTTCACTCACATCATTTTGGCAAGGACAAGTGCAATCAACTTCCACATCTTGCACTAGTTCAAGGAGTCACAAACCCTCTTGTTGGTAAGACAAGGGACAAGGTAGCCTAATGCTTTCATGGACATCATCTTGTGTGTGCATCACTCTATGTCTATGGATATCCTTGCTTGTTCCTTGTGGGACTAACCCGTGTAGGTATTGAAAGTGCAACTCACTCCAATGGATTGCTCCAAATGATCTATAACAACATTGAGCATCCACATCTTCAACACCTACATGAAGTCATCATTGACAAAACCCAAGGTTAGTTCATCCCTCTTAGGGGGGAGCTTTTCTCTAAAGAATCGAGCTAAAGCAACTCAAATGGTGTGAACACAACAATGCTTTATGTAAAAGTGGTAACCCCACTTGTGCTTAAACGATGAGTATGACCTATGATCAAATATTCTCATTTGACTCATAAATCAATATACTCATATATAGATTACCTATTCATCGCCAATTGTTTGATAGAATCTAGAATTGGTTGTGCATGCTTTGCCACATATTTCATTTGCCATCTTATTGTGTGAGCATGTTGGTTGCATATTTTACTCATTCGAGGACATCCACTTGTTGCTTTGTTTGTTTGGCTCATTTTCTTTTGCCAAGTGGATGGACAAGAATGCCTAAGAACCTTCTCTAGAAATCTATGCTTTTCTCATATCAAACTCTATTCATTCTACATCACAAAGTTTGATCAAGTCAGATTCGAACCACTCTGTGTGAGGAGCACTAGGAGTCCCCGATTCGTCATAGACCTAAACTTCCAACTTTGTGCATTTCGGTCTCACCGAGACATCCATTTTGGTTAAACCGAGTTTACTAAGTTGATCTAGGTTTTCATCTCGGTGCAACCGATTTGAACACTTCGGTCACACCAAGTTGTTCCACTCGGTCACGCCGACATGGTTGGGATATAAATACCCATGGGTGAGATTTTGGAAATTACTTCAAATCCTCTCGGCCCGCGCGTGTCCTGCTCTGCCTCCTCGGGTCTTCGGATAGTCTTCTCGCTGCCAACGACCTCCTGCCATTGGATTCTGCTGCCGTCGATGGATTCTGCTCCATCGTCGCCACCGTAGCAAACACTCGCCGTTCTAGGGTACGTGTTCGACCCCTTGTGCTGTCATTTTCACTCCGATTCCTAGCACAAGGACAATGCCATGTTTCTTGCCACGAATGATATTAATCTATCCAGCTAAATCTTCCTTAGGCCTAAATTGATTCGAAAATTTAGGGTCAGCTCTCCGCAGAACTCATCTCGGACCAACTGAAATGAAGAAATCGGTCTCACCGATTCGGCTTAGGCCATTGCACATGCGCTTTTCGGTCTGACCAAAACGTGCAAATTGGTGTGACCGAGTTCAGGATTCTGTGAAACCCTAGCAATCTCGGTGCCACCAAACAGTGACTCGGTCCAATCGAGTTCACTAGTTTAGGTTCCAAGTGTTGCTTTGGTATCACCGAGTTTGTCAATTCGGTAGCTCCAAGATCATTTCTATAGAGAACTAAAACTAAGTTGTTGACTCAATTTGTTTTGCAAAACCTCTGTACTTTGTGATGCTCATCTACTCTACCTCATCTACAACCTATTCACAGGGTTTGCTGACAATTTGCCTGCAAGATGGCTGACCAGAGTGACAACCAGAATAGGTCTGAACAACAAGAGCAGTTGAGTGAGGGCACTAGTCCCTCTAGCAGCTATGATGAGGGCAGCAGGAGCACACCTAGTAACTTGCCCAAGGCAGCTACTAGAACAAGGAAGAAGAGAACTTCTGATTCAGAGGATGAAGACTATGTTGTAGCTGAGGATGAGGCCACTTCCAAGAGAAAGGTAGTGAAGAAAGAGTTTGGCACTGCTACATCAACTAGGCCAGGCATGAATAGAAAGGCACCAGCTAGAAGAGTGCCTACATCCAAGCCAAGGAAAGTTGCCACAGGTGAAACTATGAAGTTCACCATTGAATCTGAAGAAGAGGCAGCTGGTGAGGACAAGAAGAAGAGGGCAAGAACAACAACAACCAAGGTACTTGGAAAATCTTCAATGGTGAGATCTGATGATGAAGAGGAAGAGGATGCTGCTCCAGCACCTAAGGCACAGAAGCTCATGGGAAATGCTATTAAGTCAGGGGCTGCTGCTAAGCCCAAATCTACTCCCAAAATGCTGCTCTAGTTCCCAAGACTGCACCCAAAAGGAGTACAGGGAACATTCCTACTAAGGAGAAGAACAAGGCCCCAGTGCCTGAAGTTGAAGAAGAGGAAGCTGAAGCCCAAGTGCTAAGGAAGCTAAAGCCAAAGATCCCAGACCATAATGATGCACATCCTGTTGCAGAGGATATGAGGATCAGGAAGGATGCAAGACTGAGACAGTGGAGGAAGAATGACCCATATGCTGTCAGGAGGAAAACTGCGGTGGATTACATGTTCCATACAAAGGAACAACAAGATTTCTATGAGACAATCCTGCTTGACAAGAAGCCCATTGTCGGTGTCAAAACCAGCGGATCTCGGGTAGGGGGTCCCGAACTGTGCGTCTAGGCGGATGGTAACAGGAGACAAGGGACACGATGTTTTTACCCAGGTTCGGGCCCTCTCGATGGAGGTAAAACCCTACTCCTGCTTGATTGATATTGATGATATGGGTAGTACAAGAGTAGATCTACCACGAGATCAGAGAGGCTACCCTATAAGCTAGCCTATGGTATGATTGTTGTTCGTCCTACGGACTAAAACCCTCCAGTTTATATAGGCACTGAAGAGGGTTAGGGTTACACAGAGTCGGTCACAATGGTAGGAGATCTACATATCCGTATCGCCAAGCTTGCCTTCCAGGCCAAGGAAAGTCCCATCCGGACACGGGACGGAGTCTTCAATCTTGTATCTTCATAGTCCAGGAGTCCGGCTGAAGATGATAGTTCGGCTATCCGGACACCCCCTAGTCCAGGACTCCCTCAGTAGCCCCTGAACCAGGCTTCAATGACGACGAGTCCGGCGCGCATATTGTCTTCGGCATTGCAAGGTGGGTTCTTCCTCCGAATACTTCATAGAAGATTTTGAACACAAGGATAGTGTCCGGCTCTGCAAAATAAGTTCCACATACCACCATAGAGAGAATAATAATATTTACACAAATTCAATCTGCTGACATATTCCGTGGCGTGACATCACACCACGGCCAAGCCTTTATTCGAATCATTTTTAGTGTTCCACCTCAGCGCGTTTAGCGAGGCGGTTTCCTTGGCACGTCTTGTCAAAGCAGAGATCGTGTCCCCTTATTCCGGGATTCTCATCAATACGGGCGTGGGTAACCCAACTGCGCCATTGATTACGGCCCTTGGGAGATAAGCGAGTTTTACCAGGCTAGTGGGGACGCATAGTTTCGTCCGTCCATATAAGGGGATAAGGATCCACCTTTTTACCTACGCCTTCTTCCTCCTTTGCTTATCCATTTCCGCGCACTTGAGCTCCAGTGCCCAAGTCCGCACATCTCGCCTCAACCTCCCCCAGCCATGTCCGGAGCGGGAGGCAAGTGGATGGCCTCCTCCATCACGGAGGGGCACATCAAGAGGTTGCGGAAGGTCGGATACTTGTCCAGCGACATCGCGCATCGGCTCCCCGACAAGGGGCAGCTCATCCCCACCCCCGGGCCCCATGAGAGGGTGGTGTTCCTCACCCATTTCCTCCGCGGACTAGGTTTTCCACTTCACCCATTTGTCCTGGGGCTCATGTTCTACTATGGCCTGGATATCCATGATCTGGCCCCGAACTTCATCCTCAACATCTCGGCGTTTATCGTCGTGTGCGAGGCCTTCCTCCGCATCAAGCCCCACTTCGGCTTATGGTTGAAGACCTTCAATGTCAAGCCGAAGGTAGTGGGGGGCCAGCAGGCGGAGTGCGGAGGCGCCATGGTGGGCAAGATGCCCAACATTATATGGCTCGAGGGCTCCTTCGTGAAAACCATCAAAGGGTGGCAATCGGGGTGGTTCTACATCATCGAGCCGCGTGACCCTGTATGGGCAGCGGCCCCCGAATTCTGATCTGGCATCCCCACACAGCTCACCTCCTGGAAAGAGAAGGGCTTGACATGGGGTGATTCGGAGGAGCTGACCGGACTCCAAACCTGCGTCCAAAACCTTGTGAACAAGAAGATCAAGCTTGTCAACGCAGTCCAGGTCATGCTCATCCGCCAGATCCTCCCGTGCCAACAACGGGCCTCCAGCTTGTGGGAGTTTGATATGACACAACACCAAACCTTGAGCAGGCTCTTCGACACTACGTACGAAGATGCCTGGAAGGTGCTATTCAAGGGCGCCGAAGCTCCCGCATCCGCTACCGAAGATCGCGGATTCAGCTCACACCGTCAAGCCGGCGAGGTAAACTATTTTACCCTTTACAATACACTTATTTTCCATAGTTTGACTCTATGTGGGACCTAAACTCCCCTACCTTTGACAGTCCTGGCAGAAAAAGTCCGAGCAGGTTAACTGTCCGGCTCCCTTGCCCGATGACCCAGTGGACGCCTAATTAACGGGGCTGCTGGCTCCGGCGCCTTATGTGGTGCTGGAGAAGAAGGCCAAGAAGAAGGCCACGGGAACCCGAAAGAGTTCCCGACGTCAGGTGTTATCGGACTCATCGTCCGATGACTCTGAGGCAGACTCCTCCCACGAAGACGAGGAGGAGAAAAAAGAGGCCTCTCCCCTAGCGGGGGGAGAGAAGAAAAGGAAGGCCTCCCCAACTGGGAAGGCCGGAGGGTCCAAGAAGGGAAGGACCCTTCATCCGGACTACTCCACCAACGCCGACGATGGCGAAGAGGAGTGGCCACCGAGGGCTAAGCCCCTGGCGACGTCGTAAGTGTCCGGATACCAGAATAACTCATGGTATTTCTTTTGTCACATAGAATCTCTTAACGCCGAATATAACCCTGCAACCCGCCTAAGGACGGGCTCGACACTTCAATGAGCGGCTCCCTGGCGCCATCGGACGTGGATAGCACTTCACTTCTGGCCGTCTCCTCCCCTCGCACCGCGGATCACGCGAAGGTGGGGTCCCAAAAGGGGGCTAGCCCGGAGGAGGAGGTCCCGAAGGCGCCGCAAGGCAACCTCCCAGACTCTGGGCATAAGGGGGATCAAACCCCAAAGGGCTCTAAGTCTGGCCCTGGGCCGGACTCCGCACCGGAACCTTCAGTGGTTCCGGAGTCCGGCGGGCGGCCCCTTCGTAAGAAGGGCGAGACTGCGACACTGGTGACCTCCATCCAACCAGAGGCACCGGATAATTTGCTAGAGGCGCTTAACGGTGCCTCCATTGACGAGGAGCACCGCACTGTTATGAGTGTGGTGATCCAGAAAGTTCAGTCCGCCAAGAGCGGGCTGACTGAAGCCTGCGCCAGCCTTCTAATAGGCTTTGAGGTATGTATTTAAGATATGTAAAAATATTACCGCATGTACTGTAGCCCCTGATGCTCAGTTTGGTGTTCGGAAAGAAAAGCCGAATTGAGGATCTTAAAAAAAAGATGTACGTAGGAGTCTAACATAAGTATGTCAATATGGGAATGCAGGCTGCGCTGCTGACCTCTACCGCACTGACTGCGGAGGTTAATGCATTGAAGCAGAGCCTCGAGCGGTCCGAGAACGAGCTCGGCCTTGCCAAGAAGCAGCTTGAGGACAAGGAAGGTAAGTAATAACTTATGGGAGTATATAAAAAATGTGGTTGCAAAAAAGAACAGGAATAACGTGAAAATTGCAGGGGCCACGAACGAGGTGGCGACCCTGAAGGAAGCGGTGTCTAGGGCCGAAAGCGATGCGGCCGCGGAACGCACCGAGCGAGAGAAGCAGGAGGCGCAGGTGGCGGAGGTGCGGCAAGAGCTCCAGGCTCTCGTGGAAAAACACGAGGGTTTGGAGCGTGACTCAAAGACTCAAGAGTTCGACCTCGCCTTGGCTCTTGAGAGCGCCAGAGCCGCTAAGGCCGAAGCCCAAAAAAGCCCTCTAGGAAATTGAGGCAATAAAGAAGATAGCGGCGGGTAAGGCATTCTTCATGCAAAGCAAGCACGTGAAAGTGAATTACTTGTTACTTACCCGAATCCGGAGCTCTCCAGGAGCATTCGCAGATCTACCCCGCAATGTGTCCAACGCCGCCGCATTCTACCGGGCCGAGGAAGGGAGCTCGACGGAGAAGGTGTTCTGGTATCAGTATGCTGAGGCCGGACACCCGATGCCCCTGAGCGACCAGATGAAGCAGCTGGTCGAGCTCCATAAGGTGGCCGAATAGGCCATGAAGGGCCTCATAGTTCGGCTGTGGCTCGAGGAAACCGTGCCTGGGAGCTACTTTGGGCTGGTGAGGTGGCTGGTGGACGCCTGTCCATGGATTGAAGTCGTCAAGCGCTCCGTCTGCATCAAAGGTGCCCGTAGGGCCCTTGCTCGTGCTAAAGTGCACTGGGGCAAGATGGACGCTGAGAAGCTTGTGACGGACGCTCCGCCGCCAGGCAGGGAGTATCGCAAGCCCGAGATGTATTATGAGAACGTCCTGAAGGGTGCCCGCCTTATAGCGGGTGAATGCTCCAAAGATGTAATTTTTGAGTAAACTCGCATTTGTTACCCTGTACGCTTGAAAACTTGTTCATATGCGCTAACCAACGCTTGTGAATTTAAAATATTACCTTCTGTGCGGCCGTTTACTAAATTTGAGAGATGGCGAGTCATCGGCTTCTGCCCCCATGCCACGAGTGCTGGGGTGTTCGAGATAAACTTGAGCGCTCCTTTTCCCATTCTTGGGTCCTTCGAGGGAGGCGCTCAACGCAATGAACAAGGCAACCAGACTATAATGCTTGAACACTCTCACTTAGCCATAGAATTCTATAATTTTAAATTTCGGCGAAGCCCCTAGTATTCGGAAGACCGAGTTCGGGGCGCTATCCACGCCTGGGTTGGACAAAGCCGACTCCTCGCTCTAAGCGGCATGAGTCTTTAGGGACTCGAAGAGACCTCTCGAACAGCGACCGGTTCTTGCCCTATCCCGACGGTCAGTTTTAGCTTTCTCCACTAAGGTGCTCAACCCAGCTCAACCGGGGCACAATCGCGGTGGTTCTCCTAGCGCTACCTTAGCCGATATAACGGAACGTATGGTACCAAAACATGGGAGCCGGGCAAACCCAACTATTGACCCAAGACATGATTCGGAGCCGATGCATATAATGCTATAAGTTCGGGGTGCCGCACTTGTGAAAGTGTTCGGACTTATCACACCATATGTTGGGGTACTTAAGCCCCTGGTGTATTTGGCCGTACCAAATCGTACGGATGCAACATGTCATAAGTGAACATATATAGATAAGAAAAAGGAATGCAATAATAGGCAAAAGCTATGCATTGTTTATTAAAAAAGCTGCGGTAAAAGCAGAACGATACAAATAGTGCGATAAGCAAGGGACGGGACTATTTGACATGTCCCCCTCCAGGAGCGAGCTACGGGATGACATGTAAAACAAGTATATTGCTCATTATAGCTTTCTGCTTCCCTGGCTGTTGCATCGTGTGTTCGCCAATTCAACTGCCGGACAGGGCTTCTTGAAAAAGGAGTCCTGAAAGTAAGAGGAAAAAGAAGAATGACACAATTGTGAGCCCCTGGTGCGGTTGAGCCGCCCTTCTGGGCTTGCCGTGGTCGTGCCCCTCCCCCTATGCCCATGGTATTTCCAAAGCATAATTATGTACGCGTAGTACTGGTTTCGCGATTTCGGAGGGCTGGGGTTGGGGACGCATTGCTACGCGTGCTCGGAACGCACCAGGCGGTCTTGTTGTTGGTTACTCCGGGCATGCTTGATGGTGTCCGGCCGTTTAATAGCCGGTCTCGAGAATTGCCTTAAGAGGCTGCTTTGTACTTCTGCCGCGAGGGCCGCCGTATGCTCCTCCGTTCGGAGAGAGCGTTCGGTGTTTCCATTGACTGTAATGACTCCTCGAGGGCCTGGCATCTTGAGCTTGAGGTATGCGTAGTGCGGCACCGCATTGAACTTGGCAAATGTGGTTCATCCGAGCAGTGCGTGATAGCCGCTGCGGAACGGGACTATGTCGAAGATTAATTCCTCGCTTCGGAAGTTATCCGGTGATCCGAAGACCACTTCAAGTGTAACTGAGCCTGTACAGTTGGCCTCCACACCTGGTATGACGCCTTTAAAGGTCGTCTTTGTGGGTTTAATCCTTGAGGGGTCTATGCCCATCTTGCGCACTGTATCCTGATAAAGCAGATTCAGGCTGCTGCCGCCATCCATCAGGACTCTAGTGAGGTGAAATCCGTCAACGATTGGGTCTAGAACCAATGCGGCGAAGCCGCCATGGCGGATGCTAGTGGGGTGGTCCCTTCGATCAAAAGTGATCGGGCAGGAGGACCACGGATTGAACTTTGGGGCGACTGGCTCCATCACATATACGTCCCTTAGTGCATGCTTCCGCTCCTGTTTGGGTATGTGGGTTGCGTATATCATGTTCACTGTCCGCACTTGTGGGGGAAAACCCTTTTGTACTCTATTGTTCGGCGGCCGGGGCTCCTCCTCGTCATCTCTATGCAGCCCCTTGTCATTGTTTTCGGCAGTTAGCTTGCCCGCCTGCTTGAACACCCAACAATCCCTGGTGGTGTGATTGGCTGGCTTTTCAGGGGTGCCGTGTATCTGGCACGAGCGATCGAGTATTCGGTCCAAATTGACTGAGCCCGGAGTATTTCTTTTGAATGGCTTTTTCCGCTGACCTGGTTTAGAGCCTCTGAATCCGGCATTGACTGCCGTATCCTCAGTATTATCGCCATTAATGCGGTGCTTGTGCTTGTTGCGACGCGACCTACCATTGTTGTCCTTGGTATCCGAATTACTAGGGCTCTTGTTCATGTTGTTACTACGAGCTAGCCAGCTATCCTCTCCCGCGCAGAAGCGGGTCATGAGTGTTGTGAGGGCTGCCATGGATTTCAGCTTTTGCTGTCCTAGGTGCCGGGCAAGCCACTCGTCGCGGATGTTATGTTTGAAGGCTGCAAGGGCCTCTGCATCCGGATAGTCGACGATTTGATTTTTCTTGGTTAGGAACCATGTCCAGAATTGTCTGGCCGATTCTTCTGGCTCCTGAATTATGTGGCTTAGGACATCGGCGTCTGGTGGTCGCACATAGGTGCCCTGGAAGTTGTCGAGGAATGCGGCTTCCAGATCTTCCCAACAACCAATTGACTCCGCTGGCAAGCTGTTAAGCCAATGCCGAGCTGGTCCTTTAAGCTTGAGTGGGAGGTATTTGATGGCGTGTAGATCATCACTGCGGGCCATGTGGATATGGAGGAGATAGTCCTCGATCCAGACCGCAGGATCTGTTGTGCTGTCGTATGATTCAATGTTTACGAGTTTGAAACCCTCAGGGATTTGATGATCCATCACTTCGTCTGTGAAGCATAGTGGGTGTGCGGCCTCCTTGATCTCGTGGTAGATCCACTCTTGTACTACCCATATCATCAATATCAATCAAGCAGGAGTAGGGTTTTACCTCCATCGAGAGGGCCCAAACCTGGGTAAAAACATCGTGTCCCTTGTCTCCTGTTACCATCCGCCTAGACGCACAGTTCGGGACCCCCTACCCGAGATCCGCCGGTTTTGACACCGACATTGGTGCTTTAATTGAGAGTTCCTCTGTGTCGTCCACAATAGGCTCGATGGCTCCTTCGATCATCAACAACGACGCAGTCCGGGGTAAGACTTTTCTCCCCGGACAGATCTTCGTATTCGGCAGCTTTGCACTGCGGGCCAATTCGCTTGGCCATCTGGAGCAGATCGAAAGCTACGCCCCTGGCCGTCAGGTCAGATTTGGAAGTCTAAACTTCACGGCTGACATCCGGGAGACTTGATCTTCGATGGATTCGAGCCACAGCCAAGCGCGCTGCACTGTCATGATGGGCACGATTTAGCTCTGTTGCCGGACAGTGTCCTGGAGGCCGCACACGAGTCCGCTCCGATCCTCAATTCAGAGCCAGCTGTGCAGATCGAGGACAAGTGGCTAGACACCACCTCGGGGGCTGCAACCTCTACGACGATGGAGCCAAATATTGACCTTGTCCCTTGTAAAGCTCGTGACTCCGAGGTGCCGGGCTCCTCGCCAGACTCCAAACCTCCCGCGCCCCCTCCAATCGAATCTGATTGGGCGCCAATCATGGAGTTCACCGCCGCAGACATCTTTCAACACTCGCCTTTCGGCGACATCCTGAATTCGCTGAAATATCTCTCGTTATCAGGAGAGCCCTGGCCGGACTACGGTCGGGACGGTTGGGATGCGGACGACGAAGAAATTCAAACCCCACCCACCACCCACTTTGTAGCCACTGTCGACGATCTCACCGACATGCTAGACTACGACTCCGAAGACATTGACGGTATGGACGACGATGCTGGAGACGACCAAGAACCAGCGCCTACTGGGCACTAGAAAGCCACCTCAACTCACGACGTATACATGGTGGATACACCTAAAGGAAGCGATAACAAGGAACAACAGGATGTGGCGAAGGATAATTCCCCCGAAAAACAAGCAAAACGACGACGCAAGTGCCGCCCGAAGTCCCGCCTCTATAACAACAGCACCCATACTGACCCAGCCGTAGAGCAGGGCGAACCAGTGGACGATGAACACACCACCAAGCAACCATCCGAAGAGGATGAATTGGACGAGCAACCCATCCCTGGCGAAAACAACAGTCCAAACGATCTCACGCCGGACACATCACCGGAGCATAAGAACCTTCACAAAAGGCTCGTCGCCATTGCAAGAAGTTTGAAGAAGCAGAAGCGGAAGCTCAAAATAGCGGAAGACATACTCAGAATGAGATGGAGCAAAGTACTCAAGACCACAGATAAATACGGTGATGGTCACCAAGCAAAGAGCTACCCGAAGCGCAAGCTGTTACCCGAATTTGACGAGGAGGCCGTAGAGCCCCCACAGTCAAAAAACGAAGAGGCCTCCTGGCTGGATGGATGACTAGATGACAGGCTAAGAGCGGCAAGCGGCACCGCACACAAGCCGGCACACGATCCACGTAAGGATCCTCGCAAAAAGGACGACCCAGTCAGGTCCATCTATGGGCCAAAAAAGAAGGCTCCGGGAAGCAACATAACACGTCGAGTGTTCGAAGACAACGACCCACCTAAATACAGGGGCGCCGCACACCCACTATGTTTCACCGATGAGGTACTGGATCACGAGTTTCCAGCGGGATTCAAGCCCGTAAACATAGAGGCATACGACGGAACAACAGACCCCGGAGTCTGGATTGAGGATTACATCCTACACATACACATGGCTAGAGGAGACGACCTCCACACCATAAAGTACCTACCCCTCAAGCTCAAGGGGCCGGCTCGGCAGTGGCTCAAAAGCCTCCCAGAAAATACTATTGGAAGTTGGGAAGAGCTCGAGGACGCGTTTCAAGCAAATTTTCAGGGGACTTATGTCCGCCCTCCGGATGCAGACGATTTAAGCCATATAACCCAACAGCCCGGAGAGTCAGCACGCAAATTCTGGAACAAGTTCCTCACCAAAAAGAACCAAATAGTCGACTGTCCGGACGCCGAAGCCTTAGCAGTCTTCAAACATAACGTCCGAGACGAATGGCTCGCCAGACACCTCGGCCAGGAAAAACCAAGAACAATGGCCGCACTGACAATCCTCATGACCCGCTTTTGCGCGGGGGAAGATAGCTGGCTGGCAAGATGCAGCACCAGCGACCCAAGTACATCCGAGGTCAGAGATGGAAATGGGAAATCACGACGCAGAAAAGATCAGCGCCGGAATAAAGAAAATGGCCCAAAGAGCACGGCGGTCAACGCCGGGTTCAAAAGATCTCGGCCGAATAACAAAACACTGCCTCTTAAGGACAATAGTGACTAGCTATCCAACCTAAACAAAATTTTGGATAGGATATGTCAAATCCACAGTACCCCCGGGAAGCCTGCAAACCATACCCACCGAGATTGTTGGGTCTTCAAACAGTCCGGCCGACTTAGCGCTGAACACAAGGGGCTCGACACACCAAGCGAAGACGATGAACCCCACAAGCAGAGCACCGGAAAACAAAAGACTTTCCCACAAGAAGTCAAAATAGTGAACTCACTTCATGTGATAACACGGAACAATAGTGCGTCACCTGCTAAAGTACGCGTTGCACGGTCCACCCCAGCAGAATCCCGAGATTGGATGTCAAAGCCAATTACCTTCGACCATCTGGACTACTCCAGAAGTATTCGAAACGCAGGATGGACTGCCTCGATATTGGATCCTATAATCGACGAACTACAATTTACACAAGTCCTAATGGACGACGGCAGTGATATAAACCTGCTATACCAGGACACCATCCGCAGAATGGGGATAGACCCTACCAAAATTCGCCATAGCTGCACTTCCTTCAAGGGACTGATGCCAGGCCTTTATGCCAATTGTACAGGCTCTGTACTACTAGAGGTTGTGTTCGGATCATCTGACAACTTCCGTCGCGAAAAGCTAATCTTCCATATCGCCCCATTTAAAAGTAGCCATCAAGCACTACTGGGACGCGAAGCGTTCGCCCGCTTTAACGCAATACCGCATTACACGTCTCTTACACTTAAAATGCCCGGTCCACGCGGCATAATCTCATTAAAGGGTAACTTCGAGTGTTCCTCGACCACGGAAAATGTGAGACTGCTTTGACAGCCACACAATAACCCGGCCTTGCTGATCAAAGCCCCTAAAAACAGGTCATTTAGACCTCGGACACGGTTAGGCGAGTCCGGTATAAACAAACAAGGGGCTTCCTAGCCGCATACCTCTTCACAAGGGGCCGCACGCATAGAGCCAATAAAGCTCAACTCTATCTTCCGAATCACACTCTATTTTTAATACATTTTTTGCACAATACTCTTTCAAAACTAAGTTCTTCTCTTTTACAGATGAACCACGTGCTACACCCGTCCAGGATACAGCATAACGGAGACACAGGCGCATACGTGCAGCAGGGACCCGTCATAAGGATTCTTTTTAGATTAAGACCCTGTATAAACCTTTTTTACTGTCTCTTGTTGATACACATCCCCCGGTTTTTCTACCATAACCGAGGAGGAAGCTGGCATTTTGGCATCGGCCGCGTCAGAAGTTCTTGCCTGTACCTAGACACTAGGGGCTTAGGGCATTGTTCTGCTCTCTATCATCAAGTCCGAATACCTCAGGGAGTGTTCGGCGTCTCGAGTTAGGCCTTATATGCATCAGCTCGGAATCGTGTCTTTGGTTAAATGTTGGGTTTGCCCGGCTCCTGTGTTTTGCTGCCTTACGTTCCGTATCATCGGCTAACGCGGCACCAGGAGAACTACTGCGATTGTGCCCCGGTTCGGCCGGGCGAGCATCTCAGTAGAGAAAGCCGAAAACTGACTGTCATGATATAGCGAGAGACTGGTCAACCACTCGATCGACTTCCGGAATGTTTAGAATTCCTCCGCTTTGACGAAGGACCGCTTCCCGGTCAGGCACACACGCGCCCCGAATTCGGAGAGCGCGGTGCCCCTAGGGGCTATATCGTAGCCCCACCTTCGAACTCCTATGGCTAAGTGAAAGTGATAAAGCATTATAGTCCGGTTGCCTAGTTTGCTACGCTACCACCTCCTTCACAGGACCAAGACATTGGATTAAGTGTGAAAATGCGCTCCTTTGCAAACACCCCCGCACTATGTGCATGGGGGCTGAAGCCGAAGACTGCCATCTTTCAGGTTATATACACATATACATTAACGGCCGCACAGGAAAAGTTTCAATACTTGAACGCACAAGTATAAAAAGCCCTTATATTATAACTACAGTTTTACAAATCATACATGTCATTTGAACATAATGTTTTTCGAGCACTGCGACTCTATTAGACGAGCGCCCTGCAGGACTTCCTCAAAATAGTGCTCGGCGGACAATCGGCTTTTGTCCGAACCCCGGGATGCAACGTCGGTGGCATCCATCTCCGCCCAGTATGTTTTGACACAGGCGAGAGCCATCCGTGCACCCTCTATGCATGCCGACCGCTTCATCGCCTTGATATGCGGCACCGCCCCAAGGAATTGCTGCAATAAGCCAAAGTAACTCTTCGGCTTGGGCCTTTCCGGCCACAGATGAGCCAGCACATCCGTCATGGCTAATCCGGACAATCTATTCAGCTCTGCCCATTCAGCCAACATGTCGGTCAGAGGAAGTGGACGCTCCGGACTATGGAATTGAGACCAAAAAAGCGCTTCCATTTCATGATCATTTTGGCTTCGGAGGTGCACGACTGCGTCCGCAGCACTCGCCGCCAAATCTAGATAAGGATCCTCTGCACCCCACAGCTGGCCCAACTGAGCATACTTCTGATCCGTGAACTTCCTGCGCAGCAGAAAGGGCTTTCCAGCCGCAATGTCCCCGGCCTGACGCAACTCCTCCTTTATAGCCCTCATTGCAGAACGGGCATCCTTGGCTTCGGCGGTGGCCTTCTTCAGGTCCTCTTGCTCCGCTTGGCGTTCTGTTTCAAGAACCTCATAGCGGTCGGTAACATCTTTTAGCTTCACGGCCACTCCGGCCGTCTCCTCCCTGCTTCGGCAGTGAGCAGCCTTTTCGGCTCTTAGATCTTCGGCGGCCTTTGAGGCATCCGCATCACTCCTTCTGGCTTGCTCCTTGGCTCGAGCAAGCTCTGCCCGAAGGCCCTCCATAGCAGCGGCGCCATCTGCACCAAGCATACATGTTGTAAGTCGTGGGCATAAGCTCCCTTACCAGGTGACCGCGGAGAAACCACCCACCTTGTGACTCGTCAAGTCGCTTATTGACCAGCGCGATGTCCGCATCGGCAACGTCCAGTTGTCGCTTCAGTTCGGCAACTTTATCAGTTCGGCTAGCCACCGAACGCTCCGCCCCCTGAATAGGAACGGCGACATCTTAACACTGAGATTATGATCCTCGGCACGCCGTCACTTCTGACAACGCACCGAGTCTCAGGGGCTACTATCTATACAGGGTGCACTCTATGTGCAAAACTGTCAAAAGGAATGTCATTTTTACATACCTCAAACCCCGCCAGTAAACCTCTGACGGCATCATGCATCCCGCTCTCAGCGGATGAAATTCTTTCAATCACTGTACTCATTAATGCACAGTGATCCTCTGAGATAGACGCCCTCTCAAGCAGATCCTTCAGCTCCCCCGGCCGTACACCAGTTGGTGCCGAACTCTCCGGCCCTGCCGGACTCGGGGAGACCCTCCGTGACGACACCTCAGGGTCGTCCGCCCCACCTGACGGTGCGGAAGATGGAGGCGTCTCACTCTCCATCATCTCCGGACGAAGGTCCCCCGAAGATGAGCTCAGCTGAGAGGGGCGGAGATCTGAACTACAAGGTAAAAACTTCGGTTATCCTCAGAAGCAAAAATAGGGATGTCCCTTATTACAAAACTCCCCCTTTTCTACTTACGGCTCGCTGGAGGGCTGATTCCTTTGGGGAGATAGTGCGGAAGGGACCTCTCCTGGCGCAGGACCCTCTGGTGAAGATTTCTTCCCCCGCTTTGAGGCCTTAGCCTCTGGGTCTCCGGAAGCGGTCCTCTTCTCCCCCTGGAAGGAGGGATTCTCGATCCCCCCTTTTTTGAAAGCCTCCTTAGTGGAGGCAGTAGTTTCTCTATTTTCCCCTTCGCCCTCTTCTGAGGGCGCAACCTCCAGCATCTTGACACACACGGGATCCGGCGTGGTCTCAGGGAGGGGGGCCGGACACCGTATCAGTTTTGCTTGCGCTATCCACTCCTGTTCAAGGGATAGCTGGTTAAAAGGCAAATCCATAATAAATAAATGGACGATATGTCTGGACACAGGGCTACTTACTTGAGTATCCGGGCGATTGCAGCTTAGGCCGGCGTCCTCGGTCAAGTCCGGACACATCTCTTGTGATCCGAAGAACAGTTTGTACATCTCCACGGGTGTCGTACCCATGAAGTGTTGGAGAGCTCGTGGTCCCTCCGGATTGAATTCCCACAGGCGGAGGGGGCGACGTTTGCAGGGCAGAAGACGCCGTATCAACATAACCTGCGTCACCACGACCAGATTGATCTCCCTCTCTTGGAGGTCTCGAATCCGGCCCTGCAGTAGGGGTACTTCCTTGGACGGCCCCCAGTCAAGCCCTTTGCTGACCCATGATGTCAGCCGTTGTGGAGGACCCGAGCAAAAGGCGGGCGGTGGCCTCTGCCTGCTGCCCCTAGGAGTGGTGATATAGAACCACTCCTGTTACCACAAGTCGAGCTCCTCCTGAAAAGTGCCCTCGGGCCATGGAGCGTCGGCCCTGTTGCTTATGACCGCCCCGCCGCACTCTGCCTGACGCCCCTCAATCTTCTTCGGCTCCACGTCGAAGGTTTTGAGCCACAAGCCAAAGTGAGGGGTAGTGCGGAGGAAGGCTTCGCGGACGACAATGAAGGATGAGATGTGGATGATGGACTTCGGAGCCAAGTCGTGGAATTCCAGCCCATAATAAAACATGATCCCTCTCACGAAGGGATCCATCAGGAAGCCTAAACCCCGACGGAGGTGAGACACGAACACGACACTCTCGCCAGGCTCGGGAGTGGGAATGACTTGCCCTTGGGCAGGCAACCTATGCGAAATCTTGTAGGTTAGGTACCTGGCTTCCCTCAGCTTCAGCACGTCCTCTTCCGTGACGGAGGAGGGCATCCACCGGCCTTGTAGGTCGGAGCCGGACATTGTCGAAGGTCTGAAGTGCCCGAATCTGGAGCTCTGGGTGTTGGAACTCGGGGCGAGGGGCGGATTCGATTGAGGATTGAAGGAAAGGAATGGGCCTTGGTCTCATTATAAAGAGGAAGAATACCAAGAGCCGTCCCCGTGACCGTTTGGAACTCGCCTTCGATAGAGGGGGTGTGGCAGCGGGCGCGGTTGGGTTACCCACGTCCGTATTGATGGGAATCCCGGAATAAGGGGAACACGATCTCTGCTTTGACAAGACGTGCCAAGGAAACCACTTCGCTAAACGCGCTGAGGTGGTATAATAAAAACGATTCGAGTAAAGGCTTGGTTGTGGTGTGACGTCACGCCACAAAATACGTCAGCAGATTGAACTTGTGTAAATAATATTATCTCTGTGGTGGCATGTGGAATTTATTTTGCAGAGCCGGACACTATCCAGGCGTTCACAATCTTCTATGAATTATTCGGAGGAGGAACCCGCCTTGCAATGCCGAAGACAATATGCGCGTCGGACTCGTCATCATTGAAGCCTGGTTCAGGGGCTACTGAGGGAGTCCTGGACTAGGGGGTGTCCGGATAGCCGAACTATCATCATCGACCGGACTCCAAGACTATGAAGATACAATATTGAATACTTCGTCCCGTGTCCGGATGGGACTTTCCTTGGCGTGGAAGGCAAGCTTGGCGATACAGATATGTAGATCTCCTACCATTGTAACCGACTCTGTGTAACCCTAGCCCTCTCCGGTGTCTATATAAACCAGAGGGTTTTAGTCCGTAGGACACAACAACAATAACAACAATCATACCATAGGCTAGCTTCTAGGGTTTAGCCTCCTTGATCTCGTGGTAGATCCACTCTTGTACTACCCATATCATCAATATCAATCAAGCAGGAGTAGGGTTTTACCTCCATTGAGAGGGCCCGAACCTGGGTAAAAACATCATGTCCCTTGTCTCCTATTACCATCCGCCTAGACGCACAGTTCGGGACCCCCTACCCGAGATCCACCGGTTTTGACACCGACAGTTAGGGTTACACAGAGTCGATTACAATGAAAGGAGATCTACATATCTGTATCGCCAAGCTTGCCTTCCACGCTAAGGAAAGTCCCATCCGGACACGGGACGGAGTCTTCAATCTTGTATCTTCATAGTCCAGGAGTCCGGCCGAAGATGATAGTTCGGCTATCCGGACACCCCCTAGTCCAGGACTCCCTCACCCATAGTGTGTGAGATGAGATGGGTTGACTGGACCTACATTAGAGAGAATGAAGATCACTTCCCAGGTGTTTATGAGAGCTTCAAGGCCTGTGAAGTGGACAAGTTTGTTGGCCAGAAGCTCACAAAGTGGAATGATGAGCTGATCATGCAATTCTACTCTACTGCTCATTTCTATCCAGATGGCAGAATTGTATGGATGTCAGAGGGTACAAGGTACCAGTCTACAGTTGATGAGTGGGCTAGACTGATCAATGCCCCAAAATCTCATGAAGACGACTTGGATGTCTATGCCAAGAAGAATAAGGATCATAACTCAATGGCAAGCATGTACAAGGAGATTCCTGATGCATACCTGGAGACTCACAAGTTTGGCTCAGTGAAGCACTTGCTGTCAAGGCTGCCAACAATCAATACCATTCTGAGGCACACTCTGTTGCCAAAATCTGGAGATCACAGAATGATAAGAGGACACTCCATCAACTTGCTGCATATATTTGATGTCCCTCAAAAGTTCAAAGTGATGAGTCTGACTGTGGAAACAATCAAGAGAACTACTGCAGATCAGAAGAAGTCTTGTGGGTATGCTCCACAAATTCAGGTGCTCATCAACTCCAAGATGGGCACAGGCACATATCTGTTGGACAAGGAGCATTTTCCCCTCAGGCCAGACTTTGAGGACGACATTTTTGTCATGGATGAGGAAGATCCTTCCTCAGTGCAAGCACATGAAAAGAGAGAGAAGGCAAGGGCTGAGAAAGCTGCAAAGATGCCAACAGCTAAAGAGGCATCTCAAGTGTTCTTGAAGTGCGAGCAAGATCAACTTGGATATCTGATCCAATCCACCTTGAGGATTGAGAAGGGCTTGGCCTCCCTGACTCAAAACCAGGAGAACTTGGAGAGGATCATTGAGGAGAAATTCTATGATCTTGATGTCAAGGTAACTGAGATTTAGCTAGTAGTTGAGCAACTTCAGGAGGAAGTGGAGGAGAAGAAGGGCAAGTCTACTACAGATGCTTTCACTAGAGTGCCTAGAAGTCAGAGGTCTGCTGCAGTGCCTGTCCCAGATACAAGAGCTACTACATCTGCACCAGCAGCCACAGCTTCAGTGCCACCAGCTCCAGCAGCCACTCCACCAGCTACATCTACAGAAGCTTTCGTCCTTGGAGTCATCTCTACACTACCTCATGAAGACCAAGACTGAGAGACGCATAGCACTATGCATATTTTTAACTTTTTGGTAACTTGTTGCCAAAGGGGGAGAAATATGTATAGACCATAGTCTTCGAGAGAGAGAGAGAGAGAGAGAGTGTTGTTTTGTCTCTCTTTGCATTTTATTTGCTTGAACTTTATTGTGTGTTTGCTTGATACACTATGTCTTTTTTGAGATACTTGGATGATCATGTGTGTGATCATATGCTACTTTAATGTGTGCTTGAATGATATTATCCTTCATATCTATTTATGATCATTCACTTTGCTTGGTGATGAGTGCATGTTTTCAATATTATCATTTTGAGCGCTCCACCAAGATGTATGTGACATGGAAGAGTGACCCATGATCCTAACACATTGTGCATTTGCAGTCCAAAGCGAATTTTAAAATATGGAAAAAAAATTAGGGGGAGCTCTTGTTTGTCACATACTTCTCAAAGCTACAATGTATTTCAATCTTATTATCATTTGTTGAAGCTTTGATCTATATGTTGTCATCAATTACCAAAAAGGGGGAGACTGAAAGTGCAACTATCCCTGGGTGGTTTTCGTAATGATTAACAACATATAGCTCATTGAACTAATGCCATTTTAAGATAAATATTTTAGGTAAGTTCAATGACTGGCATGGCATGGATAAGTAATGTGGACCCCTCAAAATGCTAAGGACAAAAGATCGGCTCAAGCTCTAAATTCCAAGACTCTACATTTTCCATTTTAGTGATCTAAGATCACATTGAGTCTATAGGAAAGCCAATACTATTAAAAGGGGATGAGGTGTTGCTTAATGGCTTGCTTGCTCAAAGTGCTTAGTGATATGCTCCAAAGCACTCAGCCACTTTCTTATATCCACATAAGTCCCAAACCAAAAGTAAAACTCGGCCCCACCGATTTGATCCATCCGACGCCACCGAGTTCATTTGATATAGCCACTACCATAAACCCTAGTCTTTTCGGTCTCACTGATAGGGATCTCGGCCTCACCGAGATGTGGTCATAAACTCTCTGTTTCCCTTCGTAACGTTTCCATCTAACCGAGATGAGCGATCGGTCCCATCGAGTCTGCAATGCAAAGTCCATGTTTCCTTTTCGTAATGCTTCGGTCCCACCGAGACAAGAGAATCGGTCCCACCAAGTTTGCCTAACCAACTCTCTGTTAGCTTATTACAAAAGTCGGTCCAATCGAGTTTGAGTAATCGGTTCAACCGAGATACGTTATGCCCTAACCCTAATGATATTGGTCCCACCGAGTTGACATGTCGGTCCCACCGAAATTGCCTAACGGTCACATATGTACTAAATCGGTCCGACCGAGTTTTCTGATTTGGCCCCACCGAGATTGGTATAATGTGTGTAACGGTTAGATTTTGTGTGGAGGTTATATATACCCCTCCACCCTCTCCTCATTGGTGAAGGAAGTCATCAGATCGTGCCTACACTTCCACTACCCATTTTCTGAGAGAGAGAGCCACCTACTCATGTGTTGAGACCAAGATATTTGAATCCAACCATATGAATCTTGATCTCTTGTGGGGACCCCGACTCATTTGTCGAGATCACCGAATGCACATGTACAGTGATCCCAGAGATCAATGCTCACTGAACACACAGAAGCTGAATAACAAGAGTCTTACATCCATACATACCGTTTTACACAAGTAGGACCATTATGGTCAAGTCTTGAGTGTATCATCGCAGCAGAAATCTTCAATAACAACTTGGACCCATGCCATCTGCCTTAACCCTACAGGCATTCTGACTGGGAAAGCGTCCTAGTTCGCATGTTCGTCGCCCAAGTATTCTTCATCACATCCTGTTCTTTCATGCCTGGCCAATAAAATAACCAGTGGCAAGCCAATGAGTACTTTGAATGTACTCGCAAGCAACCCAAGAGTGATAACAAAATAATTATGCAAAGCTCTACTGCTTAATTGGCATTGTTGCGGAAAGCTAGTTTTTCTCATGTAAGTATGATCAACATTTATCAAGGACAGGAATGCGTCTGCAACAAGCATCAGGAGGTTACAGACATCAACATCGAGAAAGAGTTATGAACAACTCATGCTCAAGCTCATCGTGACTTCCTCACGAGTCACATCATCAATATCACCAAACGGTGTTGTTTGTCAGAAACATATGGACATAGTCTAAGCAGCACCGCCCAATTGTCCTTGACCGTGGACACGGCTATTCGAATAGTTTTACACTCTGCAGAGGTTGCACACTGTACCCACAAGATCCGGGGAACTTCCATGTCATCCACGACCCGCGATACCTCAAGTACCCGGGGTAAGCACCCGATCACTATCTTTCCCTAGACGACACTAACATGGAGTCCACTCGATTGGTAGTAACCCCCGTGCCTAACATTTCACATCATAAAGTTGTGGAGCCTCGCTCCCATATTCATCACATACCACAAGCACGGGGTACCAACGGTGTGTCCGGTGCCCTGTGAAAACAGTCATGGTCGCCCTATCTGGCACGACCCCATCCCGAGAGAGCGCACCAACAACTCTCCCGTCACTAGTAATGCGGGCTCCAAGCTAGTATCGGTCTAGGTAATCAATAATGCCCTTTCCCATATAAGGGTAGAGTGGTTGCGCATGTAAGGTTGGGACAGTCGACCAATCTTAAATCTAATCCGTCTCTATAAACAACACTTTCATCAAGCCTCGGTACACTACCTCTCCCCCAAGTAGTGACCTAGTTCATCATCATCTCCCAGGGGCATTAGTGGCACCCACTGGGCTATTTGCAAGTATGTCAAAACACACTTGGTTTCTTTCCATGCATAACCCCGACCCATTTTGCTCAGCCAACAACTATAGCATATTTCTACAACCCACCAACACAACTCTAAACAAGGATAGAGTCATGATCAATGCAAGTATCAACGGGGTATGCAACGAAGGCAAACCTAGCAAGGTTGCCATTCAAGATATCATGCATTCAACAATCACAGAAAGAAATGTTACTATGATAAAAAGGGTTCATCATGGTCAAAGGGCTGCTTGCCTGTTTTAACAAAGTCTTCGAGGTCTTCAAATATCTCTAGTCCAACTCCGAGCATTTCGTCTACTTCGTTAACTACCGTCGAAAGCAACCATAATAAGCAACACAACAAGGCAGGAAATAAAAGTGATCTAAAAATATGAGTTGGATTTTTCTAGGATACCTCTGGTCAAATGAGGAATGACCAAGGTGATTTCATTGGAAGCGGATCAATGGATATTTCTAAACATTTCAATATGATGGAATCAATGGATTTGATGGATCCACAAGTTGTACACATAATGCCATTTTTTAAAAATGAGTAAAAGTACCCAGTAATTCAGGCATGATTTTAGAAACATTTAGGAATCGGTTTCACTGGATTTGGAGTTGAAATGAATATAATATGGATTTTGAAGTGGACTTATGTGGATAAATGACCTTTTTAAAAGGTTCAGTGAAAACCAAGGACAACAAAAATGTCCACTGTGGCCTATTAAATAGGACTTGATTTATGGAGTCTCTGGAAATTTGAATCATCAAATTTGGACACTATTTGAATTGTTTATGGATATAACAAGTTCACAGAAAAAGAAAAAGAAAAGGGAAAGGGGGTGTACCCTTATCCAGCGCACCAGGCGAAAGATAGCAGTGGGCTGGCCCAGCAGCTCAGCTGCGCGGGTGTCAGGGGCGACGTCGAAGGCGTATTCCAGGGAAGACGCCTTCCCCGCGCGAAGGCGGCAGAGGGCAGAGCCTGTTTCCACTTAAACGGGTGGTGCCTGCCCACCGGGTCGCTGACGAGCGGGGACTGGTGCTCAGCCCGTCTCCTACCTCCCGCTCGAATAGAGCAAAGGCAGGGGAGGCAAGGCCGAGCGGGCGCCAGCGTCCTCCCCGGCGGTACCGGCCACCTCCGGCGACGCCCGGCGTACCGGCGTGCTCAGGAGGCCACGCCGCATCAAACTGCGGGTGGCATGGTCTCCTAGCGCCACCAGGTTGAGTAGGGCATCGGCCATGGCGGGCGAGGCCGATGGCGATGGCGGCATTGGTGCTACGGGGTACCGGAGCAGAGGGAGAAGCGGTGAGGGGTTCCATTGTGGTCAGGGGGTTCGCCTAGTGGAGAAAGGAGGGAAGGAGGAGGAGTGGTGGGTGCGAATTTAGGCGAAGGCCGACGGCAAGGCTCCGGCCATGGTGGCGGATGGAGAGCGCGAGGAGGGAAGTGGGTTGGTCCATGGGGTACACGGGAGAGGGAGAGAGCAAAGGAGCTCCAAAGGAAGGTTAGGGGCGGCCTTATATGGCAAAGCCACGGCTCACCGTGGACGTGGCCTACGGGCACCCGCGGGAATGGCCGCAGTGGCCACGGGAGGAGGCCCGGGGCTGTCTACGACATTCGTGGGAGTCGAGAGTAGGGGGCCAGGAAGAGAGAGAGGGAGCGGGGATAGGCCCTAGTGCTCGCGCGTGCGAGGCCGGGCATTGGTTGAGCCGGGCGGCTCTGGGCACGCACCGCAGGGGGGTGAGAGAGAGGAAGAGACGAGGGGGCCCTGTACGGTGGCGTGTTGTGAACGTCGAGGCACCTTGACTGGCGCAAGGGGGAGGCTCGAGGTGGTCGGGGGACGTGGCGCCAATGGTCGGGAGCATGCTGACGTGCTCCAGAGCGCGCAAATGGCCGGCACCCGCGGCTTTTCCTCGCGTCCTCACGTGCCCACTTGTGTCTGGCAGCTGCAGGGGGAGTAAACAATGTGACAATGGCATTGGATGCCCTGGGGATCCACTAGAGTGAGGAGGGAGGTTGAGAGAGAGAGAAATGGTGCTGTCCAGAGAGGGAAAAAGAGCTTTTCACCCCCATAATCATGGCTCCTCGGGCAGGGAAAGATACAGGGGTTAGAGGAGGACTTGGAGGGGTTCTGGTGAAAAGGAGAGCTCATGGAGATTAGTGGAAATGGCCAAAACATGCATTTTAAATTTTTGCCAGAAGGTGTTTGATGGTGGTTTGGGCAAGCAAATGGATTCCAAATGATATTAAAATTAACATGATCAAGTGTCATATAGAAATGGGGTTGATCACCAAGTTGGAGCTCATTTGGAGGAAGTTGACAATGCAACTTTGGTAAACCCTAGAAGTTAGCAGAAATGGCTTTACCAAGATTTAGTCATGCAAATGAATTCTCCTTGATGCACCACTTGGTTTAGTGTCATCATTTGAGGTTCTGAACATGGCCACAAAAGTTGAGATCAAAAGGAGAAAGTTGCCAATGTAGAGTTGTTCAGATTTGGTTCTGGACAGGAAGGGTTTTGGGGCACTTTGATCAATATAACTTTTTCTCCAACTTGTTCCATTTGGTCTAGATGAATGATTAGACCATTTGAGCATGTTCACAAGGTTTGAGAACATTTGGACATGTTTGGCAAAGTAAAGTTGCTCAAACTTCAAAATGGACAGAAATGGTTTTGAGGGGATTCTATGGGGTTATACTATTCTCCATGACATGATACTTGGCAAGATCATAAAACATGTCATATTTGACATGCTAGAATTTTATTGGAATTTTTGGATAATATTTCCTTTGTAAATATTTCAAAAGCTTGAAATATCCAGAAAGGGTTTTTGAGGGATTTGACCAATATTTTGAACATGACCATGTGTTGAAATTCTTATATATGGACAATATATGTCCACTGAGTTTCCCTGATTTTTTGTCAAATATTTTTAAAACAATAAAATAATTTTTTCCCATTAAAGACCATTTCTGGCCTTAAGAAAAAGCTTTTAAATAAAATAGTAAAATAACTTTTAAAATTATATTTTTGTGGTTTCTGGGTATCTTATATCTAATAGGAGTCAAATATATTTTTGTAAAGATTTTTACTTCCCTTAATTAAGTACTTGCAGTGCAAACCTCAATTCAGGTGTTTTTGAAAAACTAATTTTTGAAAATACTATTTGGCCAAATTATTTTTGCAAGAAATTATTTTTATGTCCTACACACATGGCATGATCATTGGGAACGGTTTTTGGATCAAGGAGAAGGAGTACAAGAGTTGGAGGATTTATTTTATTTTTAGAGCACTTGCAAACAACAGACAAAAACCAATCAAGGCAAGGTCCAAAACACTCAAAAGTTTTTGTCAAACCACATTTTATCATGATTATTAGCTTAAGTGTAGTGGCATGAAAATCAGGGTGTGACAGATCTACCCCCTTACAAGAATCTCGTCCCCGAGATTCCCAAACTAGGCGTGGAAAGGAAGTATGGAAACTTGGGTCTGGGGTAGTCTTCAAGTCCTCATGTTGCTTCTGCTTCCGTGTAGTGCTCCATTGAGCTTGAAGTACTTGATGGTGTGGCTTCGTGTATGACGCTCTTCTCGATCCACATTGCTAATGGGTAGCTCGCGGTAGGTTAGATTGGGCTAGGGGTCGATGGCTCGCTGGTCAATGCCCTCGTAGAGATTGGGCAAGTTAGGAAGTTGGAAACACTTCCGGGGTTGTGATGCATGGAAAGCATTGTGCACATCAGGTAACTCAGGTGGCAACTCCAGCTGGTAATTGTCTACTCCTCGTCTTGAAGTGATCTCAGAGGGGGTTGTTAAATCTTGGTGTGAGCTTCCCTTTGACACGAAAATGCTTGGTTCCTTTGAGAGAAGTGGCTTGCAGATATGCCTGGTCTTCGATGTGGAGGTTTACTTCATGTCGATGGTGGTTGCTGTAGTTCTTCCTCCTTGGCATGGCGGTCTTCAAATGTCCCTTGACTAGCTGAATGGCTCTTCTTCCGTCTTCGGGTGGACAGGTAGGTCACCAAATGATGATGACAACTATCTTGTCTAAGCACTCCATGAAGTCTATGGGGTACGTAAAGTGGGCTGAGGCATTGGTGATGGTCACGGTTGAGTATTGGCCAAGGTCTTATCGATCTAGAGCCAAAACCCAAGGTCAGGATCCGACCATGTTGTGGCTTGGTAGGGCGTAAGGGTTTCAAGGATTCTAGCGTGCGAGTGAATGTTTATCATCCCATCCTTGAGCACAGTTTTTGAGATGCCAATACTTCTACCTAGTCTTCACCTCATATTACCAAAAGAATCATCTCGTATAGGTCAACTCCAATCATCACTCATGTGATTCATATCCTCATGGCTCCCGAGAGGAGGTCTAACAAAATCATATATGTCCACAATCCCCAAACTCATATGTATGTCTACCCCTAAAAATCCATGGGTAGAACATATAAGCTGCTAAGCTTGAACATGACAATCCAAGTGCTCAGCCTGTTCTTCCAAGGTCTAAGATAAAGCACCTCTATCTAAGGAAACACGTTGTATGCCACTCGAAGATCCTGTTTCCTTCCTATGAATCAACCCCAACAGTCCATTAACTTCCATCACCAACTACCTAATCCATTAATTCTACAAATCCAATGTCCATGGTGTTCCATACGATCTTCTAATGTCTTATAATCCCCAAGTACTTGAAAGAGCTATATTTACTATAGTCAGTCTACCAATTCCCATCTTCGGGGTCAAGTGACTTCCAACCTCAAGCTTATGTAGATCCCTAATTCAACTCTGACAATTAATCCAATCTGTTAGTTTATTGTCCACTGAGAACATGGTATCATGATCGAGATCATCAGTCTAAACCCAAATTACTCCGAACCATGTAGACTTACATCATCATCTATATTCAACTAGAATCACCTACTTAAATCCAAATCTCTTGTCCAACGAGAATTCCTACATGTTCCCCCAAGTCATTTACGTAATATCAACTGTCTCCTATCAATATCCCATGGCTAAGTTAAATCCAAATACTTACAATTATCCTACTAAATCCAATTTACTCAAGGGTAATGAAAGCTATGCTAATCTATACTCATGATCCCACCAAGTTCATCTACCAACATCAAAGCCTCATAATCCACCAAGTAGTCTCATATAATTCCTCAAGTCATTGATATAAACTCATCAAGTCATTTGTCCTCTATTCCTATATCCTCAGATTGGTCCTTCCTATGGCATCGTCAGTTCTGGTTCTATCTTAGGAAGATAATGTGCTCGTTCACTATGCCCATCAGTTCCATAATGAACCCAATGATAAGCAAGGTTACGGAGGCTTAACAGGTTCTCTTGCAATTCTGCGGGTTAAGCACATGGTTAAGGTTTCGAGCTGGGGTATCTCGTGAAGTCCTGTAGGGTCTAGGGATAGGGTTCTAGTCTGGAGGTGTAACATACGGGGTTGTACTTGGTCGAGGAGGTTGTAGCAAAAGTCTTCAGTGCTTGTTGGTCGCCAAGGTAGAATCCTTGGTGCATATTGTCTTGCTTGTCTTCAGTTGAGGAAAGAGATGAGAGGGAAAAGTAGCATAGAGGAGGGGAATACCTAAAGTGGGTTCTATAGTGCAAGTGCAAACAAACAGGTGCAAAAAGGGCCAAACATAAGATGCGAGGTAAGGAAGGTGATATAGTCGTATACTTGTCGCCTAGGGCAAAAGTGCGACCTATATCTAAACACAAACAAATAAAAACAAGCATCACCCAGTCATGGTTCTATTCGAACTATCATACGGACTCGACTACGCATAGGGGGTACACGACTCATCCTACCCTAGGGGTTCTCGGACTAAGTAGTCGTGCTTTACTTCGTGCCTCATGCAGTCTTCTGGGTTTTCCTCAGGTGTTGCTACGCCTCTTGTAGTTGTTCGATGAAACAATCTGGGTTGAGCCTGAAGAATCTTCAACAACTTCTCTCCTGATGAGGTGATGGGGTGAAGGTGGCTCCTCGTAACTGGCATTGACTTGGTCTTCTATTGTCTTCTTAATCACGACGATCCCTTTTTTTCTTCTAAGTCGTCGATGGTACCAGGTAGGTAATCCTTTATGCAATGACATTATTAATGCGTAATAGAGGTCCATCTTGTCGGTTACGTTGATGACAACATCGACACCAAGAGCGGGGGATGAGGAGAACCGTTTTCCTGCTCACTATGGTGAGGCGGACCAAATGGCTAGGTTCTCATCCATTGGTGGCTGCTGATACAACAACGGTAGTGATAGGGTTACTCTATTAGCGATGTATATCATGATCTTGCATATCCTATGCCCTGATCATCGTAGGCTAAGGTTGCATCATCTTGGGGCAGTGTCAAGGGTGTCACCATCTCCTGGGTCTTCAGGTCCTCATTCCTCGAGGATGTATCTTCTGTTGGTATCGTCTTGTTGTGATGTCGCCAATCTTGTGTTCAGGAGATGTGGGTGACTGTCTGGCAAGGCGTCTTCCTTCTAGATTATCCACGAGGATTACAAGGAATCCGGTGGTCAGGGGCATAAGGGTTCTAGCGACCAAAGATTTTGAAGGGGAAGAGATCAATAAGGAAAGTATACCTTAGTTTTCGAAAAACTGAGATGGGAAGAGGAGTATAGATAGTTTTGGAAAACTAGTAGTAGTTTTGGAAATAGTTTTACCCTAACTAACGACCATGCTAACTAAGGCTTCCTACAGTCAGGATGGCTCTGATACCAGCTCTGTGGGGAGCCCGACTCATTTGTCGAGATCACCAAATGCACGTGTATAGTGATCCCAGAGATCAATGCTCACTAAACACACAAAAGCTGAATAACAAGACTCTTACATCCATACATACCGATTTACACAAGTAGGACCATTATGGTCAAGTCTTGAGTGTATCATCGCAGCGGAAATCTTCAATAACAACTTGGACCCATGCCATCTGCCTTAACCCTATAGGCATTCTGACTGGGAAAGCGTCCTAGTTCGCATGTTCGTCGCCGAAGTATTCTTCATCACATCCTGTTCTTTCATGCCTGGCCAATAAAATAACCAGTGGAAAGCCAATGAGTACTTTGAATGTACTCACAAGCAACCCAAGAGTGATAACAAAATAACTATGCAAAGCTCTACTGCTTAATTGGCATTGTTGTGGAAAGCTAGTTTTTTCATGTAAGTATGATCAACATTTATCAAGGACAGGAATGCGTCTGCAACAAGCATCAGGAGGTTATAGACATCAACATCGAGAAAGAGTTATGAACAACTCATGCTCAAGCTCATCGTGACTTCCTCACGAGTCACATCATCAATATCACCAAACGGTGTTGTTTGTCAGAAACATATGGACATAGTCTAAGCAGCACCGCCCAACTGTCCTTGACCGTGGACACGGCTATTCGGATAGTTTTACACTCTGCAGAGGTTGCACACTGTACCCACAAGATCCGGGGAACTTCGGTGTCATCCACGACCCACGATACCTCAAGTACCCGGGGTAAGCACCTGATCACTATCTTTCCCTAGACGACACTAACATGGAGTCCACTCGATTGGTAGTAACCCCCGTGCCTAACATTTCACATCATAAAGTTGTGGAGCCTCGCTCCCATATTCATCACATACCACAAGCACGGGGTACCAACGGTGTGTCCGGTGCCCTGTGAAAACAGTCATGGCTGCCCTACCTGGCACGACCCCGTCCCGAGAGAGCGCACCAACAACTCTCCCGTCACTAGTAATGCGGGCTCCAAGCTAGTATCGGTCTAGGTAATCAATAATGCCCTTTCCCATATAAGGGTAGAGTGGTTGCGCATGTAAGGTTGGGACAGTCGACAAATCTTAAATCTAATCCGTCTCTGTAAACAACACTTTCATCAAGCCTCGGTACACTACCTCTCCCCAAGTAGTGACCTAGTTCATCATCATCTCCCAGGGGCATTAGTGGCACCCACTGGGCTATTTGCAAGTATGTCAAAACACACTTGGTTTCTTTCCATGCATAACCCCGACCCATTTTGCTCAGCCAACAACTATAGCATATTTCTACAACCCACCAACACAACTCTAAACAAGTATAGAGTCATGATCAATGCAAGTATCAACGGGGTATGCAACGAAGGCAAACCTAGCAAGGTTGCCATTCAAGATATCATGCATTCATCAATCACGGAAAGAAATGTTACTATGATAAAAAGGGTTCATCATGGTCAAAGGGCTGCTTGCCTGTTTTAACAAAGTCTTCGAGGTCTTCAAATATCTCTGGTCCAACTCCGAGCATTTCGTCTACTTCGTCAACTATCGTCGAAAGCAACCATAATAAGCAACACAACAAGGTAGGAAATAAAAGTGCTCTAAAAATATGAGTTGGATTTTTCTAGGATACCTCTGGTCATATGAGGAATGACCAAGGTGATTTCATTGGAAGCGGATCAATGGATATTTCTAAACATTTCAATATGATGGAATCAATGGATTTGATGGATCCACAAGTTGTACACATAATGCCATTTTATAAAAATGAGTAAAAGTACCCATTAATTCAGGCATGATTTTAGAAACATTTAGGAATCGGTCACTGGATTTGGAGTTGAAATGAATATAATATGGATTTTTGAAGTGTACTTATGTGGATAAATGACCTTTTTAAAAGGTTTGGTGAAAACCAAGGACAACAAAAATGTCCACTGTGGCCTATTAAATAGGACTTGATTTATGGAGTCTCTGGAAATTTGAATCATCAAATTTGGACACTATTTGAATTGTTTATGGATATAACAAGTTCACAGAAAAAGAAAAAGAAAAGGGAAAGGGGGTGTACCCTTATCCCGCGCACCAGGCGAAAGATAGCAGTGGGCCGGCCCAGCGGCTCAGCTGCGCGGGTGTCAGGGGCGACGTCGAAGGCGTATTCCAGGGAAGACGCCTTCCCCGAGCGAAGACGGGAGAGGGCTGAGCCCGTTTCCACTTAAACGAGTGGGGCCCGCCCACCAGGGTCACTGACGAGCGGGGCCCGGTGCTCCGCCCGTCTCCTACCTCCCGCTCGAACAGAGCAGAGGCAGGGGAGGCAAGGCCGAGCGGGCGCCGGCGTCCTCCCCGGCGGTACCGGCCACCTCCGGTGACGCCCGGCGTACCGGCGCGCTCAGGAGGCCACGCCGCATCCAACCGTGGGTCGCACAGTCTCCCAGGGCCACCTGGTTGAGTAGGGCGTCGGCCGCGGCTGGCGAGGCCGATGGCGATGGCGGCATTGGTGCTACGGGGTATCGGAGTAGAGGGAGAAGCGGTGAGGGGTTCCGTTGTGGTCAGGGGGTTCGCCTAGTGGAGAAAGGAGGGAAGGAGGAGGGGTGGTGGGTGCGAATTTAGGCGGAGGCCGACGGCAAGGCTCCGGCCATGGTGGCGGATGGAGAGCGCGAGGAGGGAAGTGGGTTGGTCCATGGGGTACACGGGAGAGGGAGAGAGCAAAGGAGCTCCAGAGGGAGGTCAGGGGCGGCCTTATATGGCGAAGCCACGGCTCACCGTGGACGTGGCCTACGGGCACCCGCGGGAATGGCCGCAGTGGCCACGGGAGGAGGCCCGGGGCTGTCTACGGCGTTCGTGGGAGTCGAGTAGGGGGCCAGGAAGAGAGAGAGAGGGAGCGGGGAGAGGCCCTGGTGCTCGCGCGTGCGAGGCCGGGCATTGGCTGAGCCGGGCGGCTCTGGGCACGCACCGCAGGGGGGGTGAGAGAGAGGAAGAGACGAGGGGGCCTGCACGGTGGCGTGTTGTGAACGTCGAGGCACCTCGACTGGCGCAAGGGGGAGGCTCGAGGTGGTCGGGGGACGCAGTGTCAACGGTCGGGAGCACACTGACGTGCTCCAGAGCGCGCAAATGACCGGCACCCGCGGCTTTTCCTCGCGTCCTCACGCGCCCACTTGTGTCTGGCAGCTGCAGGGGGAGTAAACAATGTGACAATGGCATTGGATGCCCTGGGGATCCACTAGAGTGAGGAGGGAGGTTGAGAGAGAGAGAAATGGTGTTGTCAAGAGAGGGAAAAAGATCTTTTCACCCCCATAATCATGGCTCCTCGGGCAGGGAAACATACAGGGGTTAGAGGAGGACTTGGAGGGGTTGTGGTGAAAAGGAGAGCTCATGGAGATTAGTAGAAATGGCCAAAACATGCATTTTAAATTTTTTTCCAAAAGGTGTTTGATTGTGGTTTGGGCAAGAAAATGGATTCCAAATGATATTAAGATTAACAGGATCAAGTGTCATATAGAAATGGGGTTGATCACCAAGTTGGAGCTCATTTGGAGGAAGTTGACAATGCAACTTTGGTAAACCCTAGAAATTAGCAGAAATGGCTTTACCAAGATTTAGTCAAGCAAATCAATTCTCTTTGATGCACCACTTGGTTTAGTGTCATCATTTGAGGTTCTGAACATGCCCACAAAAGTTGAGATCAAAAGGAGAAAGTTGCCAATGTAGAGTTGTTCAGCTTTGGTTCTGGACATGAAGGGTTTTGGGGCACTTTAATCAATATAACTTTTTCTCCAACTTGTTCCATTTGGTCTAGATGAATGATTAGACCATTTGAGCATGTTCACAAGGTTTGAGAACATTTGGACATGTTTTGCAATGTAAAGTTGCTTAAACTTCAAAATGGACAGAAATGGTTTTGATGGGATTCCATGGGGTTATACTATTCTCCATGACATGATACTTGGCAAGGTCATAAAACATGTCATATTTGACATGATAGAATTTTATTGGAATTTTTGGATAATATTTCCTTTGTAAATATTTCAAAAGCTTGAAATATCCAGAAAGGGTTCTTGAGGGATTTGACCAATATTTTGAACATGACCATGTATTGAAATTCTTATATATGGACAATATATGTCCACTGAGTTTCCCTGATTTTTTGTCAAATATTTTTAAAACAATAAAATAATTTTTCCCTATTAAAGACCATTTCTGGCCTTAATAAAAAGCTTTTAAATAAAATAGTAAAATAACTTTTAAAATTATATTTTTGTGGTTTCTGGGTATCCTATATCTAATAGGAGTCAAATATATTTTTGTAAAGATTTTTACTTCCCTTAATTAAGTACTTGCAGTGCAAACCTCAATTCAGGGGTTTTTGAAAAACTAATTTTTGAAAATACTATTTGGCCAAATTATTTTTGCAAGAAATTATTTTTATGTCCTATACACATGGCATGATCATTGGGAAGGGTTTTTGGATCAAGGAGAAGGAGTACAAGAGTTGGAGGATTTATTTTATTTTTAGAGCACTTGCAAACAACAGACAAAAACCAATCAAGGCAAGGTCCAAAACACTCAAAAGTTTTTGTCAAACCACATTTTATCATGATTATTAGCTTAAGTGTAGTGGCATGAAAATTAGGGTGTGACATCTCTAGCCTTCCCCAAGTTGCTTTCCAGTCAAATCATCTTTCCACCAAATCCAATCCTATGAGTGTGAGTTGAGTGTTGGGGAGACTATCATTTGAAGCACAAGAGCAAGGAGTTCATCATCAACACACCATCTATTACCCTTTGGAGAGTGGTGTCTCCTAGATTGGTTAGGTGTCACTTGGGAGCCTCCGACAAGATTGTGGAGTGAACCAAGGAGTTTGTAAGGGCAAGGAGATGGCCTACTTCGTGAAGATCTACCCTAGTGAGGCAAGTCCTTCGTGGGCGATGGCCATGGTGTGATAGACAAGGTTGCTTCTTCATGGACCCTTCGTGGGTGGAGCCCTCCGTGGACTCGCGCAGCTGTTACCCTTCGTGGGTTGAAGTCTCCATCAACGTGGATGTACGATAGGACCACCTATCGGAACCACGACAAAAACATCCGTGTCTCCTATTTCGTTTGCACTCTCCAAACCCATCCCTTTACATTCTTGCAAGTTGCATGCTTTATTTTCCGCTGCTCATATACTCTTTGCATGCTTGCTTGGATTGTGTTAAGATTGCTTGACTTGTTCTAAGTTGTTAAAATCTGCCAAGAACTAAAATTAGGAAAAGGTTAAGTTTTTATTTGGTCAAGTAGTCTAATCACCCCCCTCTAGACATACTTCCGATCCTACACATGTATTTAGTACAACTAAATTCGATTTATTTCTCACATGGTATACAATAACAGAATGCACCCACAACTATTGAACATCGCATTGCAGAATTGAACCAAATAGTTAACTAAACACCACAACAAATGAACCAAACGTTAACTGAGCACCACGTTGCACAATATAAGATACACCTAATAGAAGATCAGACAGTTAATCAAACCAAGCATGCTTAACAACTTGGAAATATAGCAATTGTATTTGTTTCTCATGTATTTAGTACAACCAAACTCGATTTATTTCTCACATGGTATACAATAACAGAATGCACCCACAACTATTAAACATCACATTGCAGAATTGAACCAAACTGTTAACTAAACACCACAACAAATGAACCAAACATTAACTGAGCACCACATTGCACAATGTATAAGCAAACCAAGCATGCTTGAAAAATTGGAAATATAGCAATTGTATTCGTTTCTCATGTATTTTCTAAAGATAAATTCAATTTATTTCTCACATGGAAGACAATACAAAATTGCAGCCTGAAGAATTGAACATCACATTTGCAGAATTCAACCAAACAGTTAACTAAAGATGGCAACTAATTAACTAAACCGTTAATAAGTGAACACCACACTGCATGACATATAGAACATATACACAAGAGCAACAGATTGCATGGTAAAATTAGATAGCACCATTCACTAGAATTTGTTAAGGAAAGGCAGGAGCAGCACACGCAACGGGTAAACCGAGCATGCTTAACCAGCGTAGCTAGCAAATGGCAAGGTGCTCCTCCAAGATCTGGGGGTCGTCACGAATGGCAGCCAACGCGACCTCATCCGCACGTGCGGCCGCGATTTGCTTCTCCGCTGCCAAATGCTCCTTGAGCTCCTGGAGCTATACTGCGTGCACCATGGCTTAGGGCGGCACTTCTTTGGTGGAGGGGTTGGTGATTTGTGTGGAAGGTGTCGCGCCGACGGTTGGGGCATGTGGGATGTGGAAGGAGGAGGATGAGGGTCGGGTGTGGATTACCTGCCTAGATAGAGGAGGCCGAGCAACGTGAAGGAGGGTCGTCGACGAGGAGGCACTGCAAGTAAGGAGTGAAGGTTTAAACTTGGGAACGAAGGCGCAAATAGGGGAATTGTGGGTTTTGGTAAGGGGGAGGGGGCAGGGAGGTAGACATTTCCACGGAAGCCGAAAATTTTGAATTGGTTCAGCGAAAAAATGGCACACAAAGTGTCATCGGACGCAGTCCCTTAATCAACACTATGTACGATATGTGTACATCACAAACAATTCAGATAGCTTAATTCGTGTGTGATGAGTTTGAACGTCAAAAATTTTGGTTCGAATTTCCCTGGTTACAGTGGTCATCCATGTCATTGCATAATTTGTGTACACAAAGGAGACTACAGCACACCCACACTTATTAATCGAGCAATTTCAACAATTAAACAGAGCTAGCTAACCTAAACATTACTCTAACAAATTAAAGACTGGCGCTCCTAATTAAACAAAAAAGAGTACTAATATGGCTGGTGCTCGTCGATTTCCGCCGCCAACGCCATGTCTAGCTCGCTCCCGATGGTCTCTTGGGGAAGGGGCTCCATGGCATCCATCACACCATACTCAGCAAGCATCTAGCCATCCGCGTCCGCCATCTCTTTGGAAAAGGCCGCCACGAGCTGGGCGTGGGTGGCCGTGACTAGGCTTGGATGGGCTCCAGCGTGGCAAGGTATGTGGTGGAGGAACGGACGACAGCTTGAACGGTCTTGTTGATTGCCGACTCTTCAGCCGTGGGTTGCCAACCGTTGTCGGAGAAGCTTCATTCGATTTGTGCGGTGACTGCCACGAGCTAGGCATGGGCGGCCTCGACATGGTCGTGGGTGGCCTCCATCAGGGCTAAAGCCACCACTGCAGAACGGACAGTTGCTGTGTCGCTCTTGTCAGTTGCTATCCCCGAGGCAGATGTTGCTGCCGCCATCTGAGAAGTAACATCGGTCATTTGGGCTGCCTTGTCCGTCTGGTCACAGTTTGCGGCCGCGCTCATGCACCTTGTTAGCACGTGCATGGCGGCTGTGTCCGCGCTCTCGCTGGAGTGGGCTGCCAAAGTTTCCCTCATGACGCGGGTCCACATACCCATCTTTCACCGGCGATGATTGAACATTGAAATTATATTGGGGGAGCGAGCTAGTGTGCTTGACACGCCGGCTGTGGACTATAGCCGACACACCTTCTAGCGTAAGCCATAGGCGTACTATACACCAATGGTGCTCCAGGATATTTTGTACTGCATCTCACACGGTTGGTGATAATAAACTGTGTGGGATCTACTTGATTTTTCATCTTGATTTGAATTACATAATGGGGTCACAGCGGCAATGGATGGTGTTTGAATTGCTAGAACTTTTATCTGCAGCGAACATGCATTGAATTGCTAGAACTTTTATCTGTAGTGAACATGCAACTATATGTGTGTCGTAAAAAATGGAATTATTCAGGGTTTGTTTGGACATTTTATACATTAAATTGGTTTTCTAGCCATTTCACGTGCACAATTCAAACTTAAACTACATGCACATGCTCCGGTGCTCCAACACGGGTTGTAAAATCATATATGTGTCCATGGGTTTATGTTTATGTCCCATGCAAGAAATGGGGATGAATTTCGAAGACCACGACACCGTGGATTTCGGGTTCCGGCAGACCCTTGAGGGTCGAATAGTGGGGTGTGCACGGAGATTTCGCCCTCTACCTACCTGCCCCTCGCCGACTCGCTAGGATCTAATCTACGGAAGGAACAACACAAGAGACACAGGGTTTATACTGGTTCAGGCCACAATTGCGGTGTAATACCCTACTCCAGTGTGTGGTGTGGTGGATTGCCTCTTGGGCTGATGATGAACAATACAAGGAAGAACAGCCTCGCGAGGGTCTGTTCTTGGCTGGTGCAATGAACTTCTAGGAGGGGTTCAGCCGCTCTCTGTACTGGTTTCTTGGTGAGGATTCTGTCCGTTGATCCAGATGCCTCTACCTTGGGGGTGGCTAGTCCTATTTATAGGCAAAGGCCCTGGGCCTCTTCCCAAATATTGAGCGGGAAGGGCGCCAACAATTGGCCATTTCGAAGGGGAACATCGGGTACACTTATCCTGACTAAAGTTGGTCCTCGCCTGCCAAAGGTTCTGGTGGTGACGCCTGCTTGGGCTCCACAATGACTTCCTTCCTGCCGTTGGGCTGGTCTTGGTCTTGTTGCACCGAAATGGATGCCTTTGCTTGATGCTCTCTCCTGCGCTTGCTCCCTTTGCACCAAAGAGGAAATGAGGACACTATGCGGGTTGGCGCCCGACTGGCGCCCTTGGTCGTCATGGCTTGCGTCATGGGCACCTCATGAGGTACCCCACCTTGATCTCTCCGCCTCCTCGCGAGCCAGCCTGATGAGGCCGAGCCTAAGGAAGCTCCTTATCGTCCGCCCCACGAGGCTTGGCCCCTCGCAAGGGTCTTGAGCTTGTGTTGATCAAGATGGGCCATGCTGGGCCCCCCTTTGAGCCACGCCGCAGGCCGCAGGTAGGCAAGTCTGGGGACCCCCATTCCCAGAACGCCGACAGTATCCCCCGGGCCCAAGGCGCGCCCGGACTTGGCCAAGTAGAGAGGCGAAATGGCAAGTGCGAAGTGCCGCGGGCCCTAACAGCCTGCGGCCTTGGGTGCCACGTGGCGGTTGATTGGACGTGGGCGTCTCCACTTCCCCACGATGCCTCGGCAACTGTACGAATTGACAAGTCCCTGCATGCAAAGCGGGTCATGATTACCTGCGATCGTGGAGGTCGGCGGTTGGCCTCCTCTGGCTTTAAGTACGGCACGGCGCGTGCCCTTCCAATCTATCTCTTCTTGCTTCTCCTTCTTCCTGGTCCTTGCTCCGTCTTGCTGCAATGGCTCCGATCCGCCGGTTCTCTGCGGCAAAGAAGGGAAAGGCTCCCCGAGAGGATCCTGACCTGCTTCCGCCGAAGAAACGGCTAGCTCTCTGCCATCGGGGTGAGGGCGCCCGCCAGGAAGTGTTGAGGCCCCGGTGTGAGCGGCCACCACCAGGGTTCCCGCTTCCCTTGTGCGCCCCCCTCGAGGGCTCTGAAGGAGTCGATGCCGAACGCCACGGGCGGCGCCGCCGTCGGCGCCGGCGGGTCACAAGGGTGTGCGTCTTTCCTCCTGGAGTCCACGCTGAGGGCTCCTCCCGAGAGTTCGTGCTTCACGCCACCATGCCTCCTCAGTCTTGGATTCGCCTTCCTCCTTTCTTCGCCTCCGTCATCCCGCAGGGGGAACTCCTGGGGCTTTGGCTGCAGCACGCCGGCTGCAGCACCCTTGCGACCGGGGCAGAGGTCGCGGTCGTTGCCCCGGGTGAGGTCTTCATGACTCGAGGCTGGGGCGAGATCTCCCGGGTCTGCAGGACAAGGGGCGCCCTCGCGATCCATGTGGAGTACGACGGTGCTTCATTGATGTTCTTCAAGGTCTTCGATGTGGAGGGTCGCCGGCTGGAGTGCTGCCCCGGGCGAGGTGGTCGGGACCCCACTACGGCGAGGCCGAGGCCAGCTAACTGCTCCCTTGGAAGCTCCTCAGGCAGTGGAGGCGCCGGAGGATCCAGCGACTCCGCCGAGCTCTTCGCGACTCCAGAGACGAGCGATGACAGCTGCGAGCCCCCGAGCCTGCGCCGCTCCCGGAGCAGGGCGGGCTCGTCAGGCCGTCGCCGCCTCTGATCTAGATGGGGTTGGCGCCAGTGCCTGGCGGCCCACTGTTGATGATGGCGTCTGCCGCGATGGTTCCTGTAGTTAGGACTCCTTAGGATACGCGTCTTTTGTTCCTGCGAGGAGCCAAGAATATACCCCGTGGGGGCTTGTAAGTTGTTTCTAGCTTCATTTGTCAATATGATCCTCATCGTGAAGTAGTGCGAGATGCTTATACCGTCTTAGCTTAGTTTCTTCCTTTCAGACCTCACGAGGGCTTGGCTCTCTGCGCTGACAGGTCCCGGTCCCAAGGCGGCTTCAGCCGTCGCTGGTATGCCAGGTCGCGATGCCGTGGTCAAGGCCAGGAGGTGAGCGGCCCGGGGTCCAGTAAGAGTCCCTGAGTCACGATGCTCAGGAGGTCCCCTTTAGCGCTCAAGCAGCCATCATTCGGCGTGAAGGAATGCGACATTGCTAACACGGGATTGCATTGGATGCGGTGACGGTGCTGTGATAGCTAGTGTTTCCGGAGAGTGACTTATCTAAAGAATCAGGGACCGCTCCTTGGTGTATCGCCGGGTCCATGCATCGGCATGCGAGGGGTTGCTCGGCGAGGTCCTCGCAGGCCTCTCCCCTCTCGCCTTCGCTCCCCTTTCTGCTCTACGTCCTCTGGTCCTGGCCCTCGAGCGAGTCTCAGCCGTCGCTGGTATGCCAGGTCGTGATGCCGTGGTCAAGGCCAGAGGCTGAGGGCTGGAGAGCCAGTAGGAGCCCTGAGTCACGATGCTCAGGTACCCCCCCTTTAATGTGCAAGCGGTTTGCGCAGACGAGAGTGAATAAGACACCGTGAGGGCCTCGCCTGACGCTGCTCCTTGAAGAGATCCTGCAAGATCATCATAGAAAGAATGAGAGTTCGCCACAACAATCGACAGTCAGCCGTTGGTTGCTCTGGAGGGGTGGCGAGGCACTGAGGGCTCGACGAGGTGGCGATATGCGGGGTTGCCATGGCCAGAGCTCAGCCATTCAGGTTTGTAGGCGTTGGAGGGACGGACCCATGCGCAAGCGTCGTGCCGTTTGGGAGCAGCTCCATCAGTTGGTGTCAGTTGAGCGGGCAACTAGGTCAAGCATGTTAATCGCGGAGGAGTGAATTCATTCAACTAGATGCTGGGAAGGCGGACATCGCTGGGTCTGGCCCGAGCGACTTGGGGATAATGCAGCCCGAGGGGCGCCCCCAACAAAGTAAGCTAAGAACATGAGCAAAAGGGATACATGCCGCGGGGACGGACCCACGCGGCCTGAGAATGATGCAGCCCTGAGGGCGCTCCCAGCTGGAAATGAAACTTGAAAGATGTCACCTGATAGTGTTGACGACGAAGGGGTGTTGGTGTAGCAGACTCGGTGGGCTGTGGGAGCTGATCCTCACGAGCCCCCAGGCCCTGGGGCCTCGGGAGGCTCCAGAGGCGCTGGTGGCTCCTCGTGGACCATCTCCATCTCCGCCAGGGCTGCGGAACGACTGACCTCTTGAGCCTCCAGGATGCCCCTCATGAGGCGCTGGTACGTGGCAGCCGCGTTCGGCAAGCCATAAGGCATGCAAACGTAGCTGTGGGGTGGGCCTTCGCAGCGCCCCACTTGCGAGGGCCAGAGGCGCTCCTGAGAGGCGGCTCGGTTGAGCCCTGGTATGTCGATGCAGACGCGCAGCCCACCATCCTCGCCTGGATGGGGGGCCACAGCGGGCAAGCGGCGGCTGCCTCTCATGACTCTTGACTCCTGTAGCTCATAAATGGCCTTGCTGACGAACTCCTGAGGGTTTGGCCCTCCTTGCCTTGCTCCTTCTTGAGGGAAACGTGCTTCGAAACACGCCTCCAAGTGGTGCCCAAGCGCCTCCCTCGTGACCTTGTCGAGGTTGGCGGCCCTCCAGGGGAGAGCCCTCGAGCCCTGCCTGAGGAGGGCACCGGGCGCGCTTCCCTATGCGATGGAGGGAGGTTCCCCCTGAGTAGGCGCGGGCCCTGAGGGGCCGGGCCGGACAATCTCTTCTTCTTCTTGGGGGCAGTCGCGGGAATCCTGCTGCTTCCGCGATCCGGGTCTTCCAATGATGCGGCCTGAAAGGCTCGTTCCAGGGAGCACACTGCGTCTTTCTCTTCACAAGGCACCATGATGACTCCGCCACTTCCTGGCATCTTGAGGACGTTGTAGCCGTGGTGGTTTACGGCCATGAACTTGGCCAGCGCTGGGTACCCAAGGATGGCGTTGTATGGCAGGCGAATGTGGGCGACGTCGAAATCGATGAGCTCGGTGCGGTAGTTGTCGCGCGCCCCGAAGGTGACAGCGAGGCAGACCTGCCCAATCGGGATCGTGGAGCCGTCGGTGACTCCGGAGAAAGGCTTGGTTGGCTGAAGCTGATTGTAGGGCACTTGGAGATTGTTGAATGTTTCCACGGACAGGACGTTGAGCCTTGCCCCGCCATTGATGAGGGTCCTGGTGACTAGCACGTTGCTGATGATTGGGGAACAAAGCATTGAGAGGACCCCGTCTGTGGCCGCGCACTTGAGCTGATCCGCTGAGCTGAACGTGATGGTGCATGCCGACCACCAGAGAGGGCGCGTGGCCTCGAGCTTGGGGAGGACTGCATTTACTTCACAATCGAACTACTTGAAGATGCGTTGAGAGGCTGGGGCTTGAGCTCCGCCCAGGATGCAGGCGATCGCACGCGGCTCCTGGAAGCCCCCAGCCCCCTCATCCTGATGACGGTCCTCGTTTCTCCTTGGCTGCGGCGGCAGTGGAGGGAGGCCTGCGTTGCCGTGTGGGCGATCCTCGCGAGGTTGATCCCTCCAGTCTCCCTAGTGAGGCGGGTCCTGCCAGCGATCCTCGCGAGGTTGGTCGCACCACCCTTGGCGAGGGCCGCGGTCTTCCCAGTGTCCTGCGTTCCTTCTTCCTCCTCGGCCGTAGCCCCGGTCGGGACATCGGCCGATCCTTCTTTCACGCACGGCTCGGAGCTCTTGGAATTCATTGGTGTTGTGGGTGTGGAGGTCGTGGTACACGCAGTACCGACTGCCCTTGGAAGATTCGGGCTGATCTCTGCCCCGCTTGGTGTCTGGTTCTGCCGCAAGCATGACAACCCCCTTGTGCTTCACATCCTTGGCCTTGGGTTTCTTCTCTTCTGGGTCTGCGGCAGGCAGCTCGAGGAGGGAGAGACGCCCTTCCTCAGCCCTATCGCACTTGGTCGCCAAGTTGAATAACTCCAAGGAAGTGCACAGGTCTTCATGCATCGCCAGCTCCTCCTTCATCTTGACGTCGCGCATGCTGTCGGAGAAGGCTGAGATGATGGCCTCCTCGGTCACCTTGGGAATCTTGAGGCGTGCGTTGTTGAAGCGCTGGATGTACTTCTGCAGGGTTTCCCCTAGTTGCTGCTTGATACGGCGCATGTCGATCACGGCGGGTGGCCGGTCGCAAGTACCCTGGAAGTTGGCGATGAAGCGGGTGCGCATCTCGTCCCAGGAGGAGATCGTGCCTAGAGCCAGGTTCAGGAGCCAGGTGCGGGCCCCGTCCTTGAGCGCCATGGGAAACCAGTTCGCCATGACCTTCTCATCTCCGTTGGCAGCCTCGATGCCCAGCTCGTAGAGCTGGAGGAACTCTGCGGGGTCAGCCGTACCGTCGTAGTGAGGAGGCAGGTCTGGCTTGAACCTGCCGGGCCACGCGACGCTGCGCAGCTCAGTGATGAAGGCGCGGCAGCCCGCTATGGCCACATGAGGCCTTGGGTGACGAAGGGCTTGGTCCTGCGGGTCCCCATACGCCGCAGCTGGGAGCAGCGCGGGGTCTTGACGTGCTGGAGCAGGAGCATGTTTGCGACGAGCTAGAGCAGGGAGCGCTCGGGCAGCTTCTCGCGGGCGAGGGACTTCTTGGCAGCTCTGCTCTTGCCGCGCTGGCGCCTGACGGAGCGGGTTCCGCCCAGGGGCCGCGCGCCTTGGGGCCAGGGCGCCTTCTTGAGGGGGAGGCGGCTGAGGCGCCCCCGAAGCTTCGTCGCCCGCGCAGGGCGGGGTGCGGTGCAGCGGGACGGACGGCGCAGGAGAGCCCCCTGCGGCACGGACGAGCTCGGCGACGCGGTCGAGCCATTCTTTGTAGATGTCGTCGACCGGACGGTAGCGCGGGAGCTCATTTGCCGCGATGAGCGAAGCTCGAGCCTCCATGGGTGCGCGGAACGTGCGAGATGAAGAACCAGCTGGAGTGAGCGAGGGTGTAGCAGTGCGGCCGTCTTGCCTCACAGAGGGATGCTGGGACGATGCTTGCTGCTCGTTCGCCGCCGGTCCGGTGGCGGCATTGACGGCAGGCGACGGGGAACAACGAGGGCGCCCGCCGACGGGAGCTGTCTGGGCGACGCGGGAAGCGAGGGCGGCTCGGCGCTCGGTGCGGGCCCGACGAGCGTCAGACATGGATGCGATGGTCGGAGAAGAACATGGCGACGGAAGACGAATTCCGGTGCACCCCTACCTGGCACGCCAAATGTCGGATTTCGGGTTCCTACGGACCCTTGAGGTTCGAACACTGGGGTGCGTGCGAAGATTTCACCCTCTACCTACCTGCCCCTCGCCGACTCGCTAGGATCTAAACTACGGAAGGAACAACACAAGAGACACAGGGTTTATACTGGTTCAGGCCACCATTGCGGTGTAATACCCTACTCCAGTGTGTGGTGTGGTGGATTGCCTCTTGGGATGATGATGAACAATACAAGGAAGAACAGCCTCGCGAGGGTCTGTTCTTGGCTGGTGCGATGAACTGCTAGGAGGAGTTCAGCCGCTCTCTCTACTGGTTTCTTGGTGAGGATTCCTTCCGTTGATCCAGATGCCTCTACCCTGGGGGTGGCAAGTCCTCTTTATAGGCAAAGGCCCTAGGCCTCTTCATAAATATTGAGCGGGAAGGGCGCCAACAATTGGCCATTTTGAAGGGGCGGGTACACTTATCCTGACTAAAGTTGGTCCTCGCCTGCCAAAGGCTCTTGTGGTGACGCCTGCTTGGGCTCCACAATGACTTCCTTCCTGTCGTTGGGCTGGTCTTGGTCTTGTTGCACCGAAATGGATGCCTTTGCTTGATGCTCTCGCATGCGCTTGCTCCCTTTGCACCAAAGAGGAAAGGAGGACACTGTGCGGGCTGGCGCCCGACTGGCGCCCTTGGTCGTCATGGCTTGCGTCATGGGCACCTGGTGAGGTACCCCGCCTTGATCTCTCCGCCTCCTCGCGAGCCAGCCTAATGAGGCCGAGCCTGAGGAAGCTCCTTGTCATCCGCCCCGCGAGGCTTGGCCCCTCGCGAGGGTCTTGAGCTTGTGTTGATGAAGATGGGCCGTGCTAGGCCCCCCTTTGAGCCACGCCGCAGGCCGCAGGCAGGAAAGTCTGGGGACCCCCATTCCCAGAACGCCGACACTCTTAATTAAACAAAAAAGAGTACTAATACGGCTGGTGCTCGTCGATTTCCGCCGCCAACTCCATGTCTAGCTCGCTCCCGACGGTCTCCTGGGGAAGGGGCTTCATGGCATCCATCACACCATACTCGGCAAGCATTTAGCCATCCACGTCCGCCATCTCTTTGGAAAAGGCTGCCATGAGCTGGGCGTGGGTGGCTGTGATCTAGGCTTGGATGGGCTCCGTCGTGGCAAGGTATGTGGCGGAGGAACGGACGGCAGCTTGAACGGTCTCGATGATTGCCGACTCTTTGGCCGTGGGTTGCCGACCGTTGTCGGAGAAGCTTCATTCGATTTGTGCGGTGACTGCCACGAGCTTGGCATGGGCGGCCTTGACATGGTCGTGGGTGGCCTCCATCAGGGCTAAAGCCACCGCAGCAGAACGGACAGCTGCTGTGTTGCTCTTGTCAGTTGCTATCCCCGAGGCAGATGTTGCTGCCGCCATCTGAGAAGCAACATCGGTCTTTTGGGCTGCCTTGGCCATCTGGTCACAGTTTGCGGCCGCGCTCATGCACCTTGTTAGCACGTGCATGGCGGCTGTGTCTGCACTCTCGCCGGAGTGGGCTGCCAAAGTTTCCCTCATGACGCGGGTCCACGTACCCATCTTTCACCAGCGATGATTGAACATTGAAATGATATTGGGGAGCGAGCTAGTGTGCTTGACACGCCGGCTGTGGACTATAGCCGACACACCTTCTAACGTAAGCCATAGGAATACTATACACCGATGGTGCTCCAGGATATTTTGTACTGCATCTCACACGGTTGGTGATAATAAACTGTGTGGGATCTACTTGATTTTTCATCTTGATTTGAATTACATAATGGGGTCACAGCGACAATGGATGGTGTTTGAATTGCTAGAACTTTTATCTGCAGCGAACATGCATTGAACTGCTAGAACTTTTATCTGCAGTGAACATGCAACTATATGTGTGCCGTAAAAAATGGAATTATTCAGGGTTTATTTGGACATTTTATACATTAAATTGGTTTTCTAGCTATTTCACGTGCACAATTCAAACTTAAACTACATGCACATGCTCCGGTGCTCCAACACGGGTTGTAAAATCATATATGTGTCCATGGGTTTAGGTTTATGTCCCATGCAAGAAATGGGGATGAATTTTGAAGACCACGACACCGTGGCTCTCCAGTAAACGTTGAGGTACTTGCTTTTGTAGTTCTAGTAAATCCAAAACCCGTGTGAAATTCATGAACCTTGGCATGCTATCATGGAATGACATCAACATGCTGGGGTAGAAAATATTGTCCCATTTGGGGCAGGTTATGGCATAAGCTTCTCACAAACTAGAGCTTCTCAGAAGAAGCCTCATGGTTTCGTTAGGGAAACGTGTCACCTTTGTGGACAAAATGATATTCGCCGCCTCTTCTTCCTTTCAATTTTTTTTCTGGTGTCAACATAGAACAACAGGAGTGTCGTGTTAAATTTTGGATTTTTTCGGGGATCATTTGGACATTTTTATACCTTAACTGAGTTTTCTACACATTTATTTGCATAATTCAAAATTGAACTACATGCACACGCTTCAGTCTATAAAAACAGGTTGCAAAATCAAATGTTTGTCCTTGGTTGCAAGCTTAGATCACATGCAAGAAATGAGAATGAATATCAAACACCTTGACACTGTCGCTCGGCTGCTAACACTAAGATACATGGTTTTAAAATTCTAGTAAATTGAAAACTCATTTGAAATTCATGAAACTTGACATGATATCATGGAACGACATCGACATGCCATGGTAAAAATATTGTCCCATTTAGGGCAGGTTTGGGTATAAGCTTCTCGCAAACCAGAGCTTCTCTCACAACAAGCATGATGATTTCGATAGGGAACGTGAGTGCCAACATAGAACAACATAGAACAACATGAGTGTTGTGTCAATTTTTGGTATTTTTTGAGGTTCGCTTGGACATTTTTATACATTAACTGAGTTTTCTATGCATTCATGTGCATAATTAAAATTTGAACTACATGTTCATGCTCCAGTGCATATAAATTGGTTAAAAATTGGAATGTGTGCCCTTAGTTACATGCTTAAGTCCCGTGCAAGAAATGAGAATGAATGTCAAACACCTTGCCACTGCCGCTCAGCCGCTAACATTGAGATACATGGTTTTAGATTCTAGTAAATCAAAAATGCGTCTAAAATTTATGAAACTTGACATGCTAGCATGGAACGACATCAACATGCAGTGGTAAAAATATTGTCCCACTTGGGGCAGGTTGGGGTATATAAGCTTCTCACAAACCAGAGCTTCTCACAACAAGCCTCACGGTTACGGTAGGGAACATTTCACCTTTTGTAGACGAAACAATATCCGTTGCCTCTTCTTGATTTCAATTTTTTTCTAGTGTCAACATAGAACAACATGAGTGGTGTGTTAATTTTTGGAATTTTTCAGGGCTCGTTTGGACATTTTTTATGCATTAACTGAGTTTTCTATGCATTTATGTGCAGAATTCAAATTTGAACTATAGGCACATGCTCTAATGCATATAAATTGGTGAAAATTCAAATCTGTGTCCTTGGTTGCATGCTTAGGTCCCATGCAAGAAATGAGAATGAATGTCAAACACCCCACCACCGTGACTCGACCGCAAACATTCAGATACCTGGTTTTTAAATTCTAGTAAATCCAAAACCCGTGTGAAATTCATGAAGCTTGGCATGCTATCATGGAGCGGCATCAACATGCCGTCGTAATTTTTTGTCCCATTTGGGGCAGGTTTGGGCATAAGCTTCTCATAAACAAGAGCTTCTCACGACAAGCCTGATGGTTTCGGTAGGGAACGTTTCACCTTTCTGGACAAAACGATATCCGTTGCCTCTTCTTATTTTCAACTTTTTCTCTAGTGTCAACATAGAACAACAGGAGTGTTGTGTTAATTTTGGATTTTTTGGGGTTCGTTTGGACATTTTTATACATTAATTGAGTTTTCAATGCATTTATGTGCATAATTCAATTTTGAACTACAGGCACATGCTCTAATGCATATAAATTGGTTGAAAATTCAGATTTGTGTCCTTGGTTGCATGCTTAGGTCCCATGCAAGAAATGGGAATGAATGTCAAACACCCTGCCACCGTCACTCAGCCGCAAACATTGAGATACCTGGTTTTAAAATTCTAGTAAATCGAAAACTCGTCTGAAATTCATGAAACTTAGCATGCTATCATGGAGCGACATCAACAAGTCGTGGTAAATTTTTTATCCCATTTGGGGCATGTTTGGGTATAAGCTTCTCACAAAACGGAGCTTCTCAAAACAAGCCTAATGTTTTTGGTAGGGAATGTGCCACCTTTGGGGACGAAACGATATTCGTTGCCTCTTAATGCTTTCAAAAAATTTCTAGTGTCAACATAGAACAACATGAGTGTTGTGTTAAGTTTTGGAATTTTTCGGGGTTCGTTTGGACATTTTTATACATTAAATGGGTTTTCTAGGCATTTTATGTGCATAATTCAAATTTGGAATACATGCACATGCTCTAGTGCATATAAATTGGTTGAAAAATCCAATATGTGTCCTTGGGTGCATGCTTGGGTCCCATGCAAGAAATGGGAATGAATTTCAAACACCAGGGCACTGTTGATTGTCGGCAAAACATTAACATACCTTGTTTTTAAATTCTAGTAAATCCAAAACTCGTCTGGAATTTATGAAACTTGGCATGCTATCATGGAATGGCACCCGACATGCTGTGGTATTTTTCGTGTCCATTTTGAGAGAAGGCGCACTTGAATAACAGCCAACAAAGGCATTTTGAAAAAATAGCTACCACTTTAATATCTCAAACGTTTGTATAATTAAAATCGTGTGCGTTCTGTTAACGATTCACATGACGCCACGTGTCTTGGTTTTAATGACTATAGGAGGTGCCGTGCGAACAACTGCTTGACTGAACGGGAGGCGTGCGAGCGTAGTCCGGTGCGCAGGCTGACCGAGAGGCATGCTAGTTGTCCTCCAATGCACAGGCTCACCGAGAAGCATCCGAGCTGTACGTTGTGCAGGCTCACTGGGAAGCGAGCCCTTTGACTTCCATGACCGCCCACCTTCCTCTCCATTAATGGCGCCCGAGACGCTGTTTAATACGGGCAGCCTTACTGTTCGCCTCCCATTCGCCTCCCTCCTGCAGACCTCTACCAGCGCCATGGCACAAAAGGATCATCTGCCACTAGTCTTCAACTTTGGTGAAGTCGACTCCGAGCCGGAGGAGATAGAAAATAAGGAGGAATGGGGCCCCATGGACATGGCCCTAAACGAGGTGGCCACGACGGTTGCTGCCCCCGCTCCCGTCCCAGCTCCCATCCTTGCGCCTGTGCCAGCGACCATCCCGATAGCATTGACGGGCTGGTCGCCGAGCACTATCGCAGAGCTGGAAGCCGCGGGCGTCAGCAAGGTCTCCCTGGACCTGCACGAGCCCGTGTACATGCCAGTGCTAGCGCCCGTGCCCGCTCCTCCACCCACCGTGGCGCCGGTCCCCGTGCATTTGTCTGCACCCGCCGTGCCCGAGCCAACGCGCGCCCCCTCAACGGCATGGGATGCCGCCGTCGACCACTACCTCTCAGCGCCGCCAGTTTCCGTCCTCCCACGCCCCGCAGTCGATCGCGCGACGACATGATGCTTGATTTACAAGTGAAGAACATTCTGTGCTTCCTTGAAAACTTCAACAACAGCGTCCCGCAGGACGACAACGACGGCGCGGCATGCCGCCTCTGCCGTCACCGGAAATAGTTTTTTTGGGGGTTTAATACTGTATCTCGATCATATGAATGTAAATTCACAGTGTGACTGAATGAAAGATATGGTTTGAATGAACTTGCGTTTTTCTCTCTTAATGTACAGACTTATTAAACAATTTTCTTTTGAAAAAAATTCAGTGGTTTTTAAATATAAAACACTCATTGCAAACATTTTAGTTAGAACACCCGCATGCAAACCGACAGCTTCCCGAGGAAGCCAGAGGAAAATGTGAGCATGATTTTTGCATCCCTTCAACGCAAACAGTTATTTTGGATGACCCTTGTGCAACCACGTACAAACAATTTGGTAATATTTGCATCTGTCATATTGGGTATGTTGCCATTTGTCAAACCGGAAAGATTGACATTTGTTGTTCTAGTAACATTGCCATTTGTCAACCTTGTAACACTGCAGTTTGTCAAAATATGGAGCTAAAAATCACTAGCACTATCTAATTTTTGTAACTAAAATTCAGTAATTAAGCATAGATTTCATTCATAGATTAAACAGTCATTCTTTATACAAACAGTTCAACTCGACAGCTGAACCAACCAAAATTTTCCCCAATTGCTGCCAACCACGTACTGAACTAGCTAGTTCAACTATATATACTGGCAATTTTAAGTATGTTGTACAGTTCCACCACATCTATAGTCAGATGAACTGAACAAAATAGCCCCTAAATACTACTACTACTACAGAGGGGCTTTGTACTTCTGGCAGCCTCTCTTCTGTCGAGCGCGCTTAGTAAGAGGCAGAGGAGGAGCCTACCGACGATCTAGACAAATGCAATACGGTGTCTGCTGCTGCTGCATCTTCAGCGACGCTCACCTCGAACGCCCTCTGCCGCTCAAGACGACCCCTCTCGAAGAGGTGGTTCTCCTCATAGATCTCCTGATTCCTCCCCTCTGAGGCGGCGTCTAGCGTAGCCACAATGGCGGTAAGGCTCTTTGCATGCTCGACGAGGCGCTCCTCCTCCTCCCGCAGGAACTTGGTGTAGCGCGCAAGGTCGCTGACGCACGTGCGTGCGTCCTCCTCCGGCTCCCGCCTTCAGACGACGGTGGCGGAGCGGGTGATGACCCCGGCGGTCGATGGTGGGCTGGAGGCCACGGCGGTCAACGATGGGCTGGTGGCCACGACCACCATCTCCCACCTTCGGGCCATGTTGGCGGAGCGGGTGATGGCCACGGTGGCGGCAGTGGGGTGGCGACCACGACGGCCACCTCCCACCTTCGTGTAGTGGCGGCGGAGCTGGCGATGGCCCTGGCTTTCGACGGTGGTGTGGTGGCAACGGCGGCCGGCAACAGATGTCGATGGGCAGCGGTGGTGGAGCGTGTGGTGGGTGTTCTGCGTACACCCATTAGGGACACCACGCGCACTAGACTACACCGGGGGTTGCGCCACAACCGTGGTGTAGCCTCCCAGCTGGAGCTGCCCACTGATGATGACGGAGTGGCTGGGCGACGATGATGGACTGGTGCCATTGGCGATTGTGGGAGAAGCAAATGAAATAAGCTACAGGGAGGGAGAGGAAAATGCATCGCAGGACTCGCCGGTCGTGAGGGTTTATATAGCAGGCCGATAAGCATTGGGATTTTGGGGGATTTCACCGAGTCGGGCAGGAAGCCTGCGCGGGAACCTATGAGGTTGCGCGGGAATGAGCTCACAAAGGATTCATTGGCGCCACTTCAAACCACCATTTGGCCAAAAGGACGCCCCCGCGCGCTGCGCAATCTTGCATTGTAAGCCGTCTGTGGCAGCGGGGTGACAAGACATGCGAGAGGAGGACGAAAGGTCATGTACCCATACGGTTAATAAAAAACATTTACTATTTAATTACCTACTATACTCCCATCCTGGTTTATCAGTAGGATTTAACTAATAGAATACGAATGCATGTCGCCAAAGATTATGTAGTTGGATTCATATTTGAACATAGTTTCCAATTCTATAATTTTTATAACATGCATTAACATTTTGTTGGTTAAATTTAAGGGCAAAGTATGGCACAGAATATAAAGGGGACTATAAACCAAGACGGAGGTAGTAGCACACGGCTGCTCTCTACGCAGCAACGCAACTGTCGTCCGGCTTGTAGGCGACCATTTCCTGCATGTTCAATAGCTCTATGCGTGTGGTTGCTTGCGGTTGAGGCGGCCGCGACGCATTGTGCTTGCGTCCCACCGTGCATGCTCTTCTCTCGCGTCCCTCCGGGTGCTCTGCCCTCGTCCCTACACATGCGCTACCAGTGTTTGGGGCCGGTGCACTATCACGCACGTTCGTGAGCATGTGGTTGCGCCGGCGCACGGCAAAATGATGCAATTACCCGCTGCAAAAACTACCATGAGGACGCGCCGACAATCCAGGCCACCCGGCCCATATTTATTCTTGTGGCCATTTAGCTTCACCTCTCGCGTCACACGACACAATAAGCACACCCATGACGACACATACAGAGAGGACATCCAACGGTTCCAATGGCGCTCCTAGCGGCCGACGACGACAACGGCGAGAAGTTCACCACGCATCACGTAGTGGACACCCACGTGAGGGGGAAGGCCCTCTTAGTGGTGTACACGAACGATGCGGTCTCAGTGGAGAGCTCCATCCAAACTTTGGAGTAGTTCCTTGCCGAGGACAAGTACCAAGTGGTCGGCTTCGACCTCGACTACACCATCGGTCGTGCCGGGCACGATCAGAAGGTTGTCGTCGCCCAGTTGTGCATGCGACATGACGTCCTCATCTACCACTACCACCTGGCCACAAGGCCTTGCGAGCGTTTCTCCAGGTTTATCAACAGATTTGACTAAAGTTTCAGTACGGTGGAGACCACCAACAATCTAAAAGCGCTCAAGGTTTCGGGCTTGAAATGCCCGAATCTTGTCGACATCCAACACCACTACAAGGTCTGGGGTAGCGACAACAACAGACTGAACTCCCTGGTTGACCTCGCCTTGGCCATCATCGACCCCTACTACATGAAGGTGAAGGATGAGAGCAAGAAGGATAAGAACACCTGGCACAATGTTTGGCATGAGAGACTGGATGAACAACACGTCAAGTACACACTACTAGAAAAAAGGCTGTTAGTGGCGCACCAGTTTTTTCTATTAATGGCGCACTATAGGTGCGCCACTATTAACACACCACTAGTAACAAATAGTAATGGTGCACCTCTGGTGCGCCATTAGTATCCTAGATAATAGTGGCGCACCACATAGTGCGCCATTACTATGTCCAACAGTGCGCCATTACTATCTAACTTAGTAATGGCACACCACATAGAAGTGCGCCATTACTAACAATTTTTTTTCATTTTTTTCAGGATTTTTTTTCCACATTTTTTTCGTTTTTTCTTAATCTCGGGTCACTATGGCTTAATCTCGGGTCAATATGCTTAATCTCAAGTCAAATCTCACTTCGTGGTCAAACTTCCCGGAAGGTCACCCATCCTCACACTACTCCAGCTCCAGCACGCTTAACTTCTCAGTTCTATCCAACCCCAGCACCAGCTCACTTAACAGGCACTTGTTGATATATCTATCATATCAATCCTATTAAACCTTGTTGATGTCTAGGACTTTGTTCATGTTCATGAGTGTGATGAAATTTTGAAAAAATATTTCAAACTTCCCGGTCATATTACATATCATATTTTGAACATTTTTTCCAAAAAAAAATTCGAAACCAATTTTTTTTGTTACTAGTGGCGCACCTAGCAAATGGTGCGCCATTACTAAGTTTAATTTTTTTCATTTCCCCCCTCTAGATCTTAAAAGCCCCGTATCTTGTTCAGTAATGGCGCACCTATGCAAAGTGCGCCATTACTAAGTTTGACCCAGTCATACACATAGTTATGGCGCACTTTGTAAAGGTGCGCCATTACTAACTTTCTTAAATCTTAAGATTGTTAGTAATGGCGCACTTTGCATAGGTGCGCCATTACTATGTCAAACTTAGTAATGGCGCACCTATACAAAGTGCGCCATTACTATGTGTATGATTGGGTCAAACCTTGGTCAAACTTAGTAATGGCGCACTTTTTCACCTGGTGCGCCATTACTGTTTTGGTTACTAATGGCGCACCTACACATCATGCGCCATTACTATTTAGTAATGACGCACCACATGTATAGTGCACCATTAGTGTCCATATTGGCTATAGCTGTTTTGCTAGTAGTGACACGGCCAAGGACGCGTACACAAGCTACGAGATGTACAGGCGGATCGTTGACATGAGGAAGTGTCTTCTTCCTGCCCCAGATGAGGGATCGAGCCACAGAGCAGTGACGGGAGCGTTACAAGAAGTAGATGACTAGACGATCGTTTCTCCTACTTTAGAGTGCATGCAATTGTTTATTGAGGTGTGTGTGCGAATGATCTGTATAGTCACTTATGTAATTGGATGTTTATTTCAGTTATATATATATAGACACACACACATGTTATTATTCTGTAGATAGAGCAAATCACATGGCTTATTAGTAGCAATCGTCTGTGTTATTATTGGTCTTTGCACACATTTATGATTACGGACCTGTTTGCCACATATCACACACATCTTGTTCAGTTGAACCGTTTCCATTGTGTTGCCTGATCACACACAGTTCATCCTAGTGAACTGTATGGTGTATATCGCACACACCCTCACCTGGCCGCCCGTTTCTGTTGTTCTGCATCATCGCAAACAGTTCTTCTGGATTAACCATTTGCCACTCATCGCACACACAAATCTAATATGAAGCGTGTTTGATGTTGCCGCTATCGCAAACATTTTGCATCTTTTTTGACGGTTTTATTACATCACCGTTTGTGATTGATGCATGACACACAGTTTCGTCGAAGGGTCTCTGATTCGACTGTCGCGTTTGGACCATCTTGCAGTAGTGAAGGTACTTGGGCACGACCACCTTCTGGGCACGCCCAAGTGCCTTGCCGTCTCCTCTCTTTTCGTTTGGTCTCCTCCCGAAGCTTCTAGTGCCTCTTTTGTCCAGAAAAAAATGTCAAAACATTTCATGGCTTTTGGACTTCATGTGGTAGTAAGTTTCTTGAAAACCAAAAACAGGCAAAACACAGCAACTGACACTTTGCACTAAGTTAATAGGTTAGTCCCAAAAAATAATATATAGTTGCACATAAAACATCCAAGATTGATACTATAATAGCATGAAACAATCAAAATTATAGATATATTGAAGACGTATCATTGTTCATGTCCCATTTTCCACTATATATATATATATATATATATTCCCTACCATTGATCATTTTGAGCTACAATCTCCCCCTCTCTCTTTGGTCTTTCTCTCCACGATCGTCCGAATGGAAGCCAATAAAAATGTCGTCCATGTGGTGCACGACATCGCCCCCGGCTCTGGCTAGGTTTGCGTAGAGACGAAGAACATCATGCCTCAGTACCACGAGCAGGCGGTCCAAAGTGTTTCGTAGATGGAGTTTTCTAACCAGCGCTAGTACAACATTATCTCTCAGAGTGACGATGCCATCTTCGTTCAATTATGCATGGTTCACTGACTCAATAAACAAAGTCCACGAGCACGTGTGGGGGCATAAGACCTTCTACTCTGTGTCGTTCGACGCCTGCACAACATACCTCTAGCATCGAAGAGATCGATCCAGATTGCTTGAAGGCGCAGACGCCATCCCGTTTTTATATGCATTTCCTATTTTTATATGTATTTTGCAATTTCATATGTATTTTTCCATTTTCATATGCATTTTTCTATTTTCACATGTATCTTTCAAGTTTCTTATGCTTGTCCAATAAGCTAAAAAGGGGGCACCATCCCTACATGGGACTTCAAGGCCCATTAGCTCTCCACTAATAGGCTAATTCATGTTTCTTTTAGCTCATTAACTCTAAATAAATTCTAGGGACTCCTAGATCATTATCTAAGTTCTCTATTATTTATATTAGGTCCATGGAAACAATTTTTGCTTATATATCAATTTTTGGTATTACCTGGTAAACCCCGAAACTCTTCCGGTAACTCTGAAACGCTGTCCGCTTCTCTTGAAACTTTTTCTAATATCCACGAAACTATCTTTTGAATATTTTCTCTTAAATCTTACCCCACTGACTCGTTATCATGAATATCATGATGAATAGCAACACATTGTCAAAACAGCCATGATATAATATGACAATAGTGTTATCTCGTTAGCCCGTTCCGAGACCGCAAAACATAAATAAAGAGCTCCCCCAAAGTTCAAGTAGCTACGAAACATTGTAATTCATGGTAGAAAAGATCCAGTCATGATGCACCCAACATTAGCTATACACAATGCAGCAGCATAACAATGCTCTCAGGTTCTGGCGCTTATTTGAGAAGGTGATGGCACAACATAAAAGTAAATAGATAGTCCCTTCGCAGAGGGAAGCAATGATTTGCATAGGTGCCAGAGTTCAAGTTTTCAAAATAGAGCTAAATGATATTTTGAGACATGCACCCTTCTCATTCACTTCACGACCATCAGTTATCAATATCTTCCATGCTAAGCACACTAGTGGTGGTTCCCAAGCGAAAATGTAAAGGTTATGACTCCATTGGGAGTGTTTGTTTGATTATTTGTAAGCTCTTTTCTTTTTTGCAGTTTGTGATTGGGCATCCCTATTACCGCCCTTTTCTCGTGCGATGGCGAGTGAATAAACTCTCGACCTGAGAATAACCCGCTTAGCATGGAAGATACCGACTACCTCCTGTCGTTTCATGAACGAACCAGGCACAAAAAAAGATATTTATTTGAAGTTTTTAGAGGTGGCACATGCAAATTTACTTAGGACGGTAGGGTAATACCGCATATAGGTAGGTATGGTGGACTCATTTGGAATAACTTGGGTTTCAGGTTTTTGATGTACAAGCAGAGTTCCCACTTAGTACAGGCGAAGGCTAGCAACTAGGTGGAGAAGCGGCCAGCTAGAGAGAAACAACGGTCATGAACATGCATTATGCATAAGTAACATTAGATACTAGCATGAGTATGACATTATAACCATGAACATAAATATCATAGAGGTTATGTTGGTTTTGATTCAACTACATGCATGAACATGTGCCAAGTTAAGCAACTCGAACATTTAGAGGAGGATATCATATCATCATACTACATCACACTCATTTTAACGCAATGTTGATATTCAAGATAAGTCATTATTCACTCCTAGGTACTTATGCATGGCATGAGAAACTATAATCTCTAATTGTCATTGCAAACATGTTTGATCATAATAGGCTGAAGCATGGATACTAGGTGAAACATATTTACAAACAAGTCAAGTTCATACTCGTTTCTCTCTGCCACGACCAATTCATCTAATATCGTCATTATTGCCTTTCACTTGCACGACCGAATGATTTGAAATAATAACAGTGCAAGAGTGCCATGGACTAAGCTGGAATCTGCAAACATTTTATTCAAGAGGAGAAGACAAGGTAATATGGGCTCTTTGTTAGATCAACAATGCAAATGAGAGCCACTCAACATTTTCATTGTGGTCTTCTCGTTGGTATGAGTCGATAAAAGAAAAAGAAATTTAGAGAGACACACTGATTTTTTTGGAGTTTTTGGTTTTTTGAAAGCAAGCAAGTGAAAGAGGAAAATCAAGAACGAGAAAAACTATTTACACGAGAAAGCTGCCAACAAGTAAAAGACAAACAATGAAATCTTTTTGGGTTTTGTTTTTAGTGCTGCCACAATTAAACTAGGAAGAAAAATAAAAAAGAAGCAAGAAAAATATTTTTGGGATTTTCTCAAAGTTTTTCAAACACACAAGAAGAAAGCAAGAAAATAAATTAAACATGGATGATACAATGAAAAAGTGTGGACACCGACAACTGGAATGAAATGTGCGAACATAAATGTAATGTCGATGGGAATACATACTCCCCCAAGCTTTGGCTTTTGGCCTAACTTGGTAATCACCAGTCCTAGAAGCCGTGAGGTCCAATGTTGATGTGCTGGGGAGCAGGCACCATAGGGTCCCACTGCTGAGGCTCCGCCTGCGCTGCCGCCAGGTTGTTCCGGTAAGCGACAATGTCCTCAGGCATAACTCTGTATCCATTCCTAGCAACATAGTCAAACAAAGCAGGTGCAGGCAAGGGGACTAAAAACTAAATTGTAAGGCAAATCAATATCAGGGTAATCAGCAGCAAGAAACTGGTGGTCCTTCAGAGTTGTTCTGTCTAAGTAAACCTTGGGCAAGGGGTGATCATGCTGGCATATCTGCACATTGAAGTGAGTCGCCAAACGAGTAGCGTAAATGCCCCCATGTATTTTACCCTTGAATCTATTAAGGTTAAGGCGACGTGCCACAATAGCTCCCAAGCTAAATGTGTTGTCGCCATAAAGTGTGTGCTACATCTTGAGCTTGCATTGGTTTTCCTTGAAGAGTAAAGGGTGATGCAGCAATAGTAGCGTAAGTATTTCCCTCAGTTTTTGAGAACCAAGGTATCAATCCAGTAGGAGGCTCCTCAAAAGTCCAACGCACCTACACAAACAAACAAAGAACTCGCAACCAACGCAATAAAGGGGTTGTCAATCCCTTCATGGCCACTTGCGAAAGTGAGATCTGATAGAGATAGTATGATAAGATAAATATATTTTTGGTATTTTATAATATAGATAGGAAAAGTAAAGATGCAAATAAAAATAGACTGAAAGCTTATATAATAAAAGATAGACCCGGGGGCCATAGGTTTCACTAGTGGCTTCTCTCAAGATAGCATAAGTATTACGGTGGGTGAACAAATTACTGTCGAGCAATTGATATAAAAGCGAATAATTATGAGATTATCTAGCATGATCATATATATAGGCATCACGTCCGTGACAAGTAGACCGACTCCTGCCTGCATCTACTACTATTACTCCACACATCGACCGCTATCCAGCATGCATCTAGAGTATTAAGTTCATAAGAATAGAGTAACGCATTAAGAAAGATGACATGATGTAGAGGGATAAACTCAAGAAATATGATATAAACCCCATCTTTTTATCCTCGATGGCAACAATACAATACGTGCCTTGCAACCCCTGCTGTCACTAGGTAAGGATACCGCAAGATTGAACCCAAAGCTAAGCACTTCTCCCATGGCAAGAAAGATCAATCTAGTAGGCCAAACCAAACTTATAATTCGAAGAGACTTGCAAAGATAACTCAATCATACATAAAAGAATTCAGAGGAGATTCAAATATTTCTCATAGATAAACTTGAACATAAACCCACAATTCATCGGATCTCGACAAACACACCGCAAAAAGATTTGCATCGAATAGATCTCCACAAGAGAGGGGGAGAACATGGTATTGAGATCCAAAAAGAGAGAAGAATCCATCTAGCTAATAACTATGGACCCGAAGGTCTGTGGTAAACTACTCACAACTCATCGGAAGGGCTATGGTGTTGATGTAGAAGGCGTCCATGGTCGATTCCCCCTCTGACAGAGCGCCGACGAAGGCTCCAAGATGGGATCTCATGGATACAGAAGGTTACGGCGGTGGAAACTGTTTTTCGTTGGCTCCCTGGATGTTTTCGGGGTACATGGGTATATATAGGAGGAAGAAGTACGTCGGTGGCCGCCCGAGGGGCCCACGAGATAGGGGGCACGCCCTGTAGGGGTGGGTGAGGGAGTCCTGGACTAGGGGGTGTCCGGACAGCCGGACTATCATCTTCAGCCGGACTCCAAGACTATGAAGATACATGATTGAAGACTCCGTCCCGTGTCCGGATGGGACTTTCCTTGGCGTGGAAGGCAAGCTTGGCGATACGGATATGTAGATCTCCTACCATTGTAACCGACTCTGTGTAACCCTAGCCCTCCCCGATGTCTCTATAAACCGGAGGGTTTAGGTCCGTAGGACAACAGCCATTACAACAATCATACCATAGGCTAGCTTCTAGGGTTTAGCCTCCTTGATCTCATGGTAGATCAACTCTTGTACTACCCATATCATCAATATCAATCAAGCAGGAGTAGGGTTTTACCTCCATCGAGAGGGCCCGAACCTGGGTAAAAACACCATGTCCCTTGTCTCCTGTTACCATCCGCCTAGACGCACAGTTCGGGACCCCCTACCCGAGATCCGCCGGTTTTGACACCGACATTGGTGCTTTCATTGAGAGTTCTTCTATGCCGTCACCGATAGGAAGGATGCCTCTTCCCGTCTTCAAAGACGGTATCTTCGCCCAAGGAGCCTTGGCCGCCGGCCAAACTATCCGGCTGGGAGGTTTTCTCCTGACCGCCCGTTCGGCCACCGCTTCGACGATGACCTCTTGGGTCATCAAAAGCAATCTTCATGTCAACTCGGAATTCGCCGAGCAGTTGGATCCAAAAGAGCTCTCGTCCGTAAACGAGCTCTTGGATCGTATCGTCGCCCTGGGAGTCGCTACAGACTACAATCAGATCGGGCCTAAAACCGATCTAAGAGAGATTAACTCTCCCTAGGTTACCCACCACGTTGCGGTGGCGGAGGAACAACGCGGCGACTCTTCTCTTGTATTAAAAACTAGCCATGTCCGGACTTCCGAACCCTCCATGCCGGATTTCTGCGGAGGGACGGACTTCGATCAAGCACTGAACCTAAAGTCAGGCATCGAACCGGACTCGTTGGACAACGTCCAACAATCCAAGCTTCCAAATTCGGAAACTTCTCGGCTTTTGAGCCTCGAGATGGGTAGGGGTTCTGGACTCAAATCCACCCACCCACCCAAACATATGCGATCTATCTCAAATCCGGCAAGAGCCCGCTGAGACAGTACATCATTACTGGGCCAGATTCCTCCTGGTTATGGACAGGATAAAGGACTGCCGAGAGGAAAACACAATTTCAATTTTTTGCAATAATTGCACGGACGGGGGAATTTTAAACGCCGTCAGTCGTCGCGAAATTACACGCTTCGCCGATCGGGCGTCCATAGTACGAAAGTACTATGCGATGGAGAGTTTCCGGAAAACCGAAACTAAGTTTTGGGACAATCCGGCCCCAAATACAACCCTAGTCCGAAGTAAAAGGGTGCATCACACTCAGGCAACAAGCACAAAAGCCAAAAAGCCAAAACCCCATAAAGGGCACGAAACCGTACTGGAAGGATGGCTGAACGGACCCTGTAAAATTCACAATACAGAAGGCGCCACTCCAACACATAGCCTCCGAGCATGTTGGATATTGTGGCAGGTGGCCAAAAGTGGAGAAGAGCTTCTAGCCCCGGAGAACCACTCCAGTAATACCAGTACGGTGTCAACAGTCTTTGAGACTTTCGCATCGAATAATATGCGGAAATGAACAATCCACAGCCTCGCCGAAGTCTACCAAGTAGCAACAACAAATCCATGGAGCGACACGGCCATCACCTTCAACGCCAGTGACGAACCTAAGTTTAGAATAGCCCGAGCACCAGCCGCATTAGCCCTAGAGGCACTATCTGAAGCCCTAGCGGCGGAGGAACTTACTGCGCTGCGCTCTACGGTAAATAGGGACAATGTGATACTCGATAAGAGACCCAAGTCCACGTCTTTTAAACCAGCGGATGAAATAGTCAAAATCCAGGTCCATCCAACGGACCCAACAAAGACGGCCTCCATCGGGGCACAGTTGAACCCTAATGTAGATGCCGCACTGCGAGAATTCCTTCGAGAAAATTGGGACATCTTTGCCTGGCACCCTTCAGATATGCCAGGAATCCCACGCAGATTGGCAGAACACAGCCTAAACATCCTAAAAGGGTTCAAGCCAGTCAAACAGGCTCTTCGGTGATTTTCCGAACCCAAAAGACAGGCAATGGGAGAAGAGCTAGCCAAACTACTGGAAGTCGGATTCATCAGAGACATCAAACATCCGGACTGGCTAGCAAACCTAGTAATGGTACCAAAGAAGGATAAATCTTGGCTCCTATGTGTTGATTTTAAAGACCTCAACAAGGCCTGCCCGAAGGATCCCTTCCCCCTTCCCCGCATCGACCAAATAATCGATGCTACTGCAGGGCACGACTCATTGTGCTTCCTCGACGCATACTCCGGCTACCATCAAATCAAAATGGAGGAAGCAGACCAAGCCGCAACGGCATTCATCACTCCATATGGACCATTCTGCTTCAACACGATGCCCTTCGGACTCAAAAATGCCGGCGCAACATATCAACGCATGATTCAGACATGTCTGGCTACCCAGATCGGCAAAACAGTAGAGGCATACGTAGACGACGTAGTCGTCAAAACCAAACACGTCGAAACCCTAGTAGACGATCTGAGGCTCACATTCGACAACCTCCGAGCATATGACATCAAGCTGAATCCGGAAAAATGCATTTTCGGCGTACCAGCCGGAAAGCTCCTGGGCTTCATCGTATCCAGTAGAGGAATTGAAGCAAACCCATCTAAGATCCGAGCTCTGTCACAGCTCGACATTCCAAAAGACCTCAAACAAATACAAAAATTGACTGGATGCGTGGCGTCTCTAAGCCGCTTCATCTCCCGTTTGGGAGAAAAGGCATTGCCCCTCTATCGCCTCCTCAGGCGCACCAAACACTTCAAGTGGACGGATGCTGCCACTGCCGGACTCGAAGAAATAAAAGCCATATTGGCAACAAATCCGGTCCTGGTTGCACCTAACTTTGGCGAACCAATGTTGTTATATATCGCGGCAACACATCAAGTTGTAAGCGCGGTGCTCGTCGTCGAACGAGAAACAGAAGGGCATAAATTCCCTCTTCAAAAACCAGTGTACTACGTATCCACTGTCTTAACCCCCTGCAAGTCCCGCTACCTGCACTATCAAAAGATAGCGTACGCAGTGTTCATGGCATCCCGGAAGCTCCGACACTACTTTCAAGAGTGTTCGATAACAGTGGCCTCCGAAGTGCCCCTCAACGACATTATAAACAACCACGATGCAACGGGCAGGATTGCAAAATGGGCCATCGAGCTCTTACCATTTGATATAACTTACAAACCTCAGTGAGCTATAAAGTCGCAAGTCTTGGCCGACTTTGTCACCGAATGGACCAAAGCCGAGCTCCCTAAAGAGTATGGCGCATACTCCAATTGGACTATGCATTTCGACGGCTCCAAAATGTTGGCCGGCTTGGGGGCTGGCATCGTATTGACGTCCCCAACCGTGGATACAGTCTAATACGTACTTCAGATAATGTACACGGACTCCAACAATGCAGCCGAATATGAGGCCCTCCTACATGGCCTCCGGATGGCAATCTCCATGGGCATTCAACGCCTAGAGGTGCACGGGGATTCAAACCTCGCAATATCCCAAGTAAATGGAGACTTTGACGCCAAAGATCCGAAAATGGCAGCCTATCGTAACACTGTCCTAAAAATGTCAGCTCGGTTCGAAGGACTCGAATTCCACCACGTAGCCCGGGATAATAACCAAGCAGCCGACGTATTGGCACGCATCGGCGCGAAACGCGACGCTGTCCCCCTAAACATCTTTCTGGAATGGCTCTTTAAGCCATCCGTACTATGGGAAGAGGAGTCCGGAAATAACAACCCGGAAGCAGCCGCACTACCCAACACAGAACAGTCTGACATAATCGGCGGCTCAGCCGACGAAATAACACCTTCAGCCCACGAAATAATGGCAGTAATTGCCCCATGGACAGAGCCATTCCTAGCCTACTTAATTAGGCAGGAACTTCTCGAGGACCAAAATGAGGCCCGCCGCATAGTTCGGCGATCTAAAGCCTACAAGGTACACGAGGGAGAGCTGTACAAGAAAAGCACAACCGGAGTCCTTCAAAGGTGTATCTCCGAAGAGGAAGGGCGAAACCTTCTGGCTGAAATTCATGCTGGACTAGGCGGACACCACGCCACAGCTCGGGCCCTTGTAGGCAAGGCCTTCCGTACAGGATTTTATTGGCCGATGGCCCGGGCAGATGCTCAGGACTTAGTCCAAAGATGCGTTGGTTGTCAGCTCTTTGCTAATCAGAGCCATATGCCACCCACCGCCCTCAAAACTATACCCATTACCTGGCCGTTCGCGTTCTGGGGGCTTGACATGGTTGGACCCCTTAAAGGGGGAACCCACAAGCAAAGGTACCTATTGGTCATGGTGGACAAATTCACCAAATGGATAGAGGCCAAGCCAGTTAAAACGGCAGAGTCCGGACCAGTGATAGACTTTATATCTGGGGTAGTACACCATTATGGCGTCCCCCATAGCATCATTACCGATAACGGCACGAACTTCACGGCCAACGAGGTTAAATCATTGTGCACAAACATGGGCATTAAGCTCGACTACGCTTCAGTCTATCATCCTCAAACCAACGGTCAAGTGGAACGAGCAAATATTCTAATAATGAGCGGCATCAAACCCAGACTAGTGCGGTCCCTTACAAAATCTGACACGCACTGGGTAGAGGAGATCAACTCTGTACTCTGGGGGCTGCGGACAATGCCCAACTGTACTACCGGGTTCACACCATTCTTTATGGTATACGGCGTAGAGGCAGTTTTGCCCTGCGACATCATTCATGACTCACCTCGAGTGCGCATGTATGAGGAAAGGGAAGCCGAGCTGGATCGGCAGGACAGCTTGGACGCATTGGAGGAAGAACGCGATGTCGCCAAGGCTCGTTCCGCATTCTATCAACAGCAGGCTCGAAGATACCAAAGCAGAGAAGTACGGGCTAAGACTTACAATATTGGCGAACTAGTTCTACGCCTGCCGGAAAAGAAAAAGTACAAGCTCAATCCCAAATGGGAGGGCCCCTTCATTATAGATCAAGTCCTGACTGGCGGAGCGTACCATCTGCAAAATGCATCGGATAACCGACTCGAGCCGAACCCATGGAACGCAGCCCGCCTCCGACGATTCTACGCCTAGCGCCGGGCTAAGAGTTCGTCTCCTTCCCCCGTCCAAATTTTTTACATTTCAACTGTCTTTCTGTTCTCTCTTTTTTCTCACCCTTTTCATAAAAGCCCTTGAAGGCCTACTTGCGCATTGTTCGCACGCACTTGATGTGCTATCCACACTCAATATATCTGGGGGCTTCTTTACCAGAAGCTTACTTATAAGGGCTTCATGCCCAGCACATGTGTCAAACTTCCACATGTACCTTTTATTCACCATTATATGCATCGATATGACTTAAGTTTTGGCCAAGCTGGGTTGCCTGGCTCCTGTGCTTACCCCTACGTTCCCGATTGTTCGGCTAGGAGGTAAAGGGAGCACCTCTGCGATTGTTACTGCCGGGTCAGCCGGATGTGTACCTCAGACTGGGTGAAGCCGAAAGCTAGCGTTCTGAAGGGAATATTCGGTCAGTGACTTGAAAGATGATTTTTTACCTATTTATTTATCTGCCCCCAGATGTTTTCCTGCTCTTTTCGCAGTCCGGACATGCACTTTAGGGCATGCCTCCCAGGGAAAGGAACCCTTAACGGAACTATTCTCCCTGGAAGATGTTTCTTACTAACCATGTAATATAACATAACTAGTTGGGCACTTGTCTGATAAAGCACTAATGACCCCTACGCCTGGTCTCCATGCACGCCCCGGTTGTTTCTTAACCGAGAAGGTATTCGGACACACTCTGGACTCTAGGATCCCGAGGTTGAAGCGAAAAGGTCGGCAAAGACAAACGATCTACAATCCGGCTAGATGGCATTTTACATGTCATTTTAAAATACATTGTCAAATCGACTGACTGTATTCCTCCTCAATCCCGTCTAATAGGCTGTCTAATTTACAGTCCCATTGGGAATATTTAGCGGCCAACTCTACTTGGCCGTACACTAAGCTTACAGGGATCTCCTTCCCATCGGGCGCCACTGGTCCGACCTCGGCCATGTGGTTTGGATCCGCCTTCTTGTACCTCGTCTTCACCATGGCCCAGGCCTCCCGGGCACCTTGACGGCAGGCGGATACCTTCCATAAGCGGAAGCGCTGCCGCGCTCCCTGAAGCTTCTCCGCAAGCTCTCCAAGGCCCTCGGGTAGGGAGAGGGACGGCCATAAAGCCTGGACGACGCCGCTCATTGCCTGCCGAACTAGTTCGAGCAGTTGCACCAGCTCGGGAAGTTGATCACCCGTTGATACGGGCATCTCCTCCGCAGGGCGACCTGTGAGCACACCTACAGACATATTTCTGTCAATTGACTTCCTCGCCGAACTCTTCTTTTTCAAAGGAGTTCGCTCAAGCACTTACTATAGATGCCGCGATGAAGCCGCTGATTCTCCTTCACGGAGCCAGACAGCTCGGCCCGAACACCTTTCAGCTCCTCTCCAAGCTGGGTGTGGGCATCCTGGAGTTTATTCCTCTCCTGTTGTACCTTCATCAGCACCCTCTCGTCGGCCTTCAGCTGGCGTAGTAGGTGTTTCTTGTCCGGATCCAGTCCGGCCACATCTGCAATATCAGTGTCAGATTTACACACACGCCGTACACCGCTTATCTTTTTGAAATAATGTGTTACCAGGAGGGGACTCTGTGTCTCCTCCTGCGGCATCAAGTGCGGCCTCAAGTTGGGCCTTGCACTCTTGTAACTCCTGGGACAACTGGGCATTCTTCTCTGTAAGATCCTGCAAATTATATGATCCTTAAATCAGTTACTTTAACTATTTTAAGTCTCGGGGCTACTGGCATATATAACCATTAAAATCTCTTACACGTATGTCTTTTACATACTGCTCCACGGCTCTGGTCAAACCATCTTGAGCAGCGCGGAGATGCGCATCCCCCGCATTAAAGGCATTCAATGCCTCGGGGGAAAAGCACGCGTCATGAAAAACTGTCCGGCGGCGCCTATGGTTCATGGCGCTCTCCACCTCAGACCTAGTGGCGGACAGTCTGTCGGCATCCTCCGCTGGAGGAGTATCCGGCTCGCGCCTTGCGCTCGCCTCCCCCTCCAGACCAGGCGTTGGAGCCTGGCTGGCAGAAGCTGGGTTGGCAACTCCTACGCCCACAGTCCGGCGGGCACTCTTTCTCCTGCAAAGGTCATGAGCATTCAAACACTTCCTAGGAACTTTGTCCTAAATAACAATCGTGAACTATACCGTTGCGGCGATGTCTCGATCCGCGCCGCACTCCTCTTCCGCCTGCTGGGCCGGACTGACCCTTGTTGGCCAGTTGCCGTGGCCTCGGCCTCCTGCCCTGAAGCAGCCCCCTGCGAGACACCATGGTACATGGTGGTCAGAAATGCGCAAGTACAGAATAATGGTGTCAGGACTTCGGTCACAATCATCTGGGGAGCCGGAGATAGGCCGGGGTAGTCCGCCGTAATGGCGACTAGAGCATTGTCCATACTGAGTTGATGGAACACCCCGTCGATTAGCTCCACCTTTATGTCCGGATCCTCTTTGGAGGACGGATCAAGGGATCTTTCTGGATCCTCGGGCTGTGGAGCCGGGCTATGAATGCTCTCCATAGTCCGGCGCAGATCCTGCGTCAAAAACCACAAAAGTTAGGTACTTAACTTTGAAAGCGTGGGTCGGATGAATAAACGTCCGCTTACCCAGCTCCGAGGGTTGTTCATGGAGAACCCATTCAATGGGCTTGTCTGGAGAAAGTCCTCCTTCTCCCCATTGTGCAGGCCGGACAGAATCTTCACCAGGTCTTCGGCCGATCCCGGCCCTTGGCGGCCATGACGAGTGGCATCATTCTCCCCGTTGAAATCCCACATAGGGTGGCCCCTGTATTGCAGCGGCTGCTCCCCCCGCATAATGCACGTGGCCATGACTCCAATCATGCTCAGTCCGGAATGGGCCAGTAACCTTATCCGGCCCATCAAATAATGGACGCTCTTGACTTCCTCCAGCTGGGGCTCCGCGGACGCCAACTCAGGCGTTTCTTCAGGGGAGTATTGCTGAACTCCGGGAGGCCGATCCGAACAGGGTCCGGCAGCGGAGCATCTTCTACATAAAACCATTCGGAAGGCCAGTCTTCGGACGCCTTCTTAGGGGTTCCAGATGGATATCCGGTCCCGGCAATGCGCCATATTTCGGCACCGCCCACTTGATAAATGGACCCCTCGTGAGAGCGGGGTACGAGGCAAAATAACCTCTTCCACAGTGCAAAATGGGGCTTGATGCCCAGAAATAGATCACAAAGAGCTACGAACCCGCGATCTGCAGAATCGAGGCGGGCGTGAGGTGATGGAGCTGGAGTCCGTAGAACTCCAGAAGCCCGTGGAGGAACGGATGTACAGGAAATCCGAGCCCCCTTATCAGGTAGGGGACGAAGCATACCCGCTCCCCTTTGTTGGGACTTGGGGTAGCCTCTGCTTGCTTCCCACCTTTGTAGGTGGCCAGCCCGGCTCGAACCGGAACCATGAAGGTCGGGGGGAGATATCCCTCCGCTTGAAGCGTCACTAGCTCGTTGTGAGGGACAAAACATTTCCTCCAATCTCCTGGCAGAGGGCTGGGAGCGCGAGAGGAGGAGCCGCGTCGACGGTCCATGATGGAATGGATTTTTGGTCTGAGGTGCTTCGATGAGTACTTGCGAAAGGAAGATGGTGTGATTTGGATCTAGATTCTTGCCTCTCTTATAGGCAGATTATTTGCGCAGCTAGGGGGTAAAACATAAAAGATACCCTGGCTTTTCGCATTCGTGCGACGCGTGGAAGAAGGCCATTATTGGACGTGGAAGCCAAGGAGCGCAACGTTTACAAAAGAGCCGGACACTATTCGGCAGGTACATGGAACTTAAAGGAGAACCCTCCTTGCAACACCGAAGACTATATACGCGCTGGACTTATCATCATTGAAGCCTGGTTCGGGGGCTACTGAGGGAGTCCTGGACTAGGGGGTGTCCAGACAGCCGGACTATCGTCGTCAGCCGGACTCCAAGACTATGAAGATACAAGATTGAAGACTCCGTCCCATGTCCGGATGGGACTTTCCTTGGCATGGAAGGCAAGCTTGGCGATACGGATATGTAGATCTCCTACCATTGTAACCGACTCTGTGTAACCCTAGCCCTCCCCGGTGTCTATATAAACCGGAGGGTTTAGGTCCGTAGGACAACAACCATTACAACAATCATACCATAGGCTAGCTTTTAGGGTTTAGCCTCCTTGATCTCGTGGTAGATCCACTCTTGTACTACCCATATCATCAATATCAATCAAGCAGGAGTAGGGTTTTACCTCCATCGAGAGGGCCCGAACCTGGGTAAAAACACCGTGTCCCTTGTCTCCTGTTACCATCCGCCTAGACGCACAGTTCGGGACCCCCTACCTGAGATCCGCCGGTTTTGACACCGACAGTGGGCGTTCCCTCCTATCTCTTGGCTGCCTCAACTACTTCTTGGCTTGCACTCCAAGTCCTCTGGATCACGTTCGTTCCAAAAAGCACGCTCCCGAAGGTTTCATTCCGTTTGGACTCCGTTTGATATTCCTTTTGTTCGAAATACTGAAATAGGCAATAAACAACAATATGGGCTGGGCCTCCGGTTAGTAGGTTAGTCCCAAAAATTATATAAATGTGTAAAATAAAGCCCATAAACATCCAAAAGGGGTAATATAATAGCATGGAACAATCAAAAATTATAGATACGTTGGAGACGTATCAAGCATCCCCAAGCTTAGTTCCTGCTCGTCCTCGGGTAGGTAAATGATAAAAACAGAATTTTTGATGTGGAATTCTACCTAGCATAATTCTCAATGTAATTTTCTTTATTGTGGCATGAATGTTCAGATCCAAATGATTCAAAATAAAAGTTCATATTGACAAAAGAAATAGTCATACTTCAAGCATACTAATCAAAGCAATCATGTCTTCTCAAAATAACATGGCTAAAGAAAGTTCATCCCTACAAAATCATATATTTAGGCTATGCTTCATTTTCGTCACACAAAGATGTTCCCAAATTCTACACCCCCGATGACAAGCCAAGCAATTGTTTCGTACTTAAATAATCTCAAACTTTTTCAACTTTCACGCAATACATGAGTGTGAGCCATGGATATAGCACTATGGGTGGGATGGAATATGATGATGGGGATTGTGTGGAGAAGACAAAAAAGGAGAAAGTCTCACATTGACGAGGATAATCAACGGGCTATGAAGATGCCCATCAATTGATGTCAACATGAGGTGTAGGGATTGCCATGCAACGGATGCACTAGAGCTATAAATGAATGAAGGCTCAACAAAAGAAAACTAGTGGGTGTGCATCCAACTTGCTTGCTCACGAGGACCTAGGGCATTTGAGGAAGCCCATAGTAGGAATATACAAGCCAAGTTCTATAATGAAAAATTCCCACTAGTATATGGAAGTGACAACATATGAGACTCGCTATATGAAGAACATGGTGCTACTTTGAAGCACAATAAATGAGACTCACTATATGAAGGACATGGTGCTACTTTTAAGCACAAGTGTGGAAAAAGAGATAGTAACATTTCCCCTTTTTATTTATTTTATTTATTTTCTTTTTTCTTTTTTCCTTTTTTTTCTTTTTTTTCTTTCTTTTTTTCTTTGGCCTTTTCTATTTTTTATTTTTGGCCTTTTTTGGGACAATGCTCTAATAATGATGATCATCACACTTTTATTGATTACAACATATGAATTACAACTCGATACTAGAACAAGATATGACTATATGAATGCCTCCAGCGGTGTACCGGGATGGTGCAATGAATCAAGAGTGACATGTATGAAAAATTATGCATGGTGGCTTTGCCACAAATACTATGTCAACTACATGATCATGCAATGGCAATATGACAAAAGTAATGCGTGTCATAATGATGAACAGAACGGTGGAAAGTTGCATGGCAATATATCTCGAAATGGATATGGAAATGACATAATAGGTAGGTATGGTGGCTGTTTTGAGGAAGATATAATGAGGTTTATGTGTGATAGAGCGTGTCGTATCACGGGGTTTGGATGCACCGGCGAAGTTTGCACCAACTCTCAAGGTGAGAAAGGGCAATGCACGGTACCAAAGAGGCTAGCAATGGTGGAAAGGTAAAAGTGCGTGTAATCCATGGACTCAACATTAGTCAAAAGAACTCATATACTTATTGCAAAAATTTAGAAGTCATCAAAAATGAAGCACTAGGCGCATGCTCCTAGAGGGATAGATTGGTAGGAAAATACCATCGCTCGTCCCCGACCGCCACTCATAAGGATGCACAATCCAAGCACACTTCGTGTTTCAAATTTGTTACACAACTTTAACCATACGTGCATGCTATGTGACTTGCTAACTTCAACACAATCACTATTTAAATTCATAATCACCCAACTAGCATGAATTTAATATCACTACCTCCATATCTCAAAACAATTATCAAGTATGAAATTGATCATTGCATCCAATTCACTTCCTATGATAGTTTTTATTATACCCAACTTGGATGCCTACCATTCTAGGACCAATTTTATAACCATAGCAAATACCCTGCTGTTTTAAGAGACTCTCAAAATAATATAAGTGAAGCATGAGAGACTAGCAGTTTCTACAAAATTAAGCCACTGCCGTGCTCTAAAAGATATAAGTGAAGCACTAGAGCAAAAACTATCTAGCTCAAAAGATATAAGTGAAGCACATAGAGTATTCTAATAAATTCCAGTCAAGTAGGCTTCTCCCAGAAGATGTGTATAGGAAGGATGATTGTGGGAAACTAAAACTAATATAATACACGATGCTCCAAGCAAAACACATATCATGTGGAGAATAAAAATATAGCTCCAAGTAAAGTTACTAATGAACGAAGACGAAAGAGGGGATGCCTTCCCGGGGCATCCCCAAGCTTAGGCTTTTGGCTACTCTTGAATATCTTGGGGTGCCATGGACATTCCCAAGATTAGGCTTTTGTCACTCCTTGTTCCATAGTCCATCAAATCTTTACCCAAAACTTGAAAACTTCACAACACAAAACTCAACAGGAAATCTCATAAGCTCCGTTAGTGAAAGAAAACAAAACCACCACATAAGGTACTGTAATGAAATCATTCTTTATTTATTTTGGTGTTAAACCTACTGTATTCCAAGTTCTCTATGGTTCATACCACTTAATACTAGCAATAGATGCATCAAAATAAGCAAACAACACACGAAAAACAGAATCTGTCAAAAACAGAACAATCTGTAGCAATCTGTAACTAACGCAAACTTATGGAACTTTAAAAATCCTACCAAAATAGGAAGTCCTGGGAAATTTGTCTATTGATCAGCAGCAAAACTAATCAATGCAAAAGCACGTTTCTATGATTTAAGACAACTAAATTCGTGTGTGCAAAGTTTCTGTTTTTCAGCAGAATCAAATTAACTATCACCATAGGTTATCCTATAGGTTCTACTTGGCACAAACACTAATTTAAACATAAAAACACATCTAAACAAAAGGTAGATGCAAAATTTATTACTAAACAAAAACAAAAACAAAAAACTCAAATAAAATTGGGTTACTCCCAACTAGCGCTATCGTTTAACGCCCCTAGCTAGGCATAAAAGCGAAGATAGATCTAAGTAGTGCCATCTTTGATTTTCAGTTTTTTAGCAGAGTCATGCTCGAATCCGGGAGGTTCTTTACGTTTGCCTTCATACTCGGAAAATTTTAAATCTAAAGAATCCAACCGCTTATTGCAAAGAGTAATCAATATATTCATGCGGTGAAGATTTCCGCTAACACTTTTAAGAGGCTCAAGAGACTTTTGTAATATTTTCGTTACTTCACAAATCTTTCCAAACACTTGTGTTTCTTCTTGGGTAGGATGTGGTCCTCCCTTTCGAGGTAGTGTTCCCACTATTCCCTCTATAATTTCATGCGCAATACTAGGATCAATTTCAATAAAATTCCCCTTGGCAATGCAGTCCAAGAGTTGTCTATGCATCATGTTTAGCCCAACATAAAAATTACAAAGAAGAATTCTAAAATTCACCTCTAGGGTGCAATTGCGATAAGATTCCATCATCCTATACCAAGAATCTTTTAAATTTTCTCCTTGCCTTTGCTTGAAGTGAAGAACTTCAAACTCGGGAGACATGGGAGTGGATAAGGAACTAGCCATAACGACAAGGTAAACGATCTAACACACGAGCAAACAGAAAAAGGCAAGCGAAAGAGAGAGAAGATTGGGAAAGAGAGGGCGAATAAAACGACAAGGGTGAAGTGGGGGAGAGGAAAATGAGAGGCAAATGGTAAATAATGTAAATGCGAGGGAGATGAGTTTGTGATGGGTACTTGGTATGTCTTGACTTGAGCAAAGACCTCCCCGGCAACGGCGCCAGAAATCCTTCTTGCTACGTCTTGAGCTTGCGTTGGCTTTCCTTGAAGAGGAAAGGGTGATGCAGCAATAGTAGCGTAAGTATTTCCCTTAGTTTTTGAGAACCAAGGTATCAATCCAGTAGGAGGCTCCTCAAAAGTCCCACGCACCTACGCAAACAAACAAAGAACTCGCAACCAACGCAATAAAGGGGTTGTCAATCCCTTCACGGCCACTTGCGAAAGTGAGATCTGATAGAGATAGTATGATAAGATAAATATATTTTTGGTATTTTATAATATAGATAGGAAAAGTAAAGATGCAAATAAAACTAGATTGAAAGCTTATATGATAAAAGATAGACCCCGGGGCCATAGGTTTCACTGGTGGCTTCTCTCAAGATAGCATAAGTATTACGGTGGGTGAACAAATTACTGTCGAGCAATTGATAGAAAAGCGAATAATTATGAGATTATCTAGGCATGATCATGTATATAGGCATCATGTCCGTGACAAGTAGACCGACTCCTACCTGCATCTACTACTATTACTCCACACATCGACGCTATCCAGCATGCATCTAGAGTATTAAGTTCATAAGAACAGAGTAACGCATTAAGAAAGATGACATGATGTGGAGGGATAAACTCAAGCAATATGATATAAACCCCATCTTTTTATCCTCAATGGCAACAATACAATACGTGCCTTGCAACCCCTGCTGTCATTGGGTAAGGACACCGCAAGATTGAACCCAAAGCTAAGCAATTCTCCCATGGCAAGAAAGATCAATCTAGTAGGCCAAACCAAACTGATAATTCGAAGAGACTTGCAAAGATAACTCAATCATACATAAAAGAATTCAGAGGAGATTCAAATATTTCTCATAGATAAACTTGATCATAAACCCACACATCGGATCTCGACAAACACACCGCAAAAGAGTTACATCGAATAGATCTCCACAAGAGAGGGGGGTGGTATTGAGGTCCAAAAAGAGAGAAGAAGCCATCTAGATAATAACTATGGACCCGAAGGTCGGTGGTAAACTACTCACAACTCATCGGAAGGGCTATGGTGTTGATGTACAAGCCCTCCATGGTCGATTCCCCCTCCGGCGGAGCGCCGACGAAGGCTCCAAGATGGGATCTCGCGGATACAGAAGGTTACGGCAGTGGAAATCATTTTTCGTTGGCTCCCTAGATGTTGTCGGTGTACGTGGGTATATATAGGAGGAAGAAGTACGTCGGTGGCCGCCCGAGGGGCCCATGAGACAGGGGGCATGCCCTGTAGGGTTGGGCGCGCCCTCCTATCTCGTGGCCGCCTCAGCTGCTTCTTGGCTTGCACTCCAAGTCCTCTGGATCACGTTCATTCCAAAAATCATGCTCCCAAAGGTTTCATTCCGTTTGGACTCCATTTGATATTCCTTTTTTTTTGAAATACTGAAATAGGCAAAAAAATAGCAATACGGGCTGGGCCTTCGGTTAGTAGGTTAGTCCCAAAAATGATATAAATGTGTAAAATAAAGCCCATAAACATCCAAAAGAGGTAATATAATAGCATGGAACAATAAAAAAATTATAGATACGTTGGAGACGTATCAGTGCGCGACGCAAAACAGCAAAATCCGGGGCGCTAAGTGAACCCACCTTCTCTCTCGCTAGCAAGCACTTTGCGATAAATAAAGCAAAGTAATGCACTGGAGGAAACTGCAAGCTAGTGGCAGTGGTGCTCGATACTCCTCTCTCATCCCCCACTATCAGAGTACGGTAAAAACCATCAAACTCTTAAGGGCCTAGGCTCTACCAAACCCCCATCAGAAGGAAGCATGCATATGTCACAAAATTCAGTAAGTGGGATCTGGCGGTGTTCAACATATAAGTTAACTGACACCTCAGGGGGATTATTCCTAGGATGAAAATGAAAGTTTTGCACAAAGGAATTTGTGAGGAGATGATATTGTTCGCATTCAACTGCGATGAAGTCGATGAGGCCGACATTAGCAGCATATTGGTTGAACTCTTGGAGGATTCCGGCCTCTCCCATGAACTCATTGTCCGACCACTCACACGGCCGTAATTCCGCCAACATCGGGGTATGAAGATCATTGTCAGATGACTACCCAATAACCCCTTGGATTTCTTCTTGGAAGCAAACTTCCTAAAGATATTCATGTTTTTCCTATGAACAAAATTCTAAAAAATTTAGTCCACAAATTTTTTCTCAACAAAACTTCACAAAATTGATAGCAACTACTCATAGGGATGTATAGAGGCCATAGCAATCATTCAAACTACTTAGAACTCTAAGAATCCAATCATGCATGCTCATCTACAACAACACCAAGAGTAGCTAATTATTCTAAATATAAACCACTAAAATAAAACTAATTGGACACATGGAGGAGTTACATACCAAGCAGCAAATCCCTGAAATAGTTTCGAAAATGGAGCTTCGAGCAAAAGAGATCAAAATCCGTAGTTTTGGGAGCAAGAACACGAAGAGAGAGAGAGAGAGAGAGAGAGAGAGAGAGTAGTGATTTTTTCTGTGTGAATGGAGTGGTGTGGGAGGAAGAAGTAAGTGAGGGGCCCACCAGGTAGGCAGCACCCACCAGGGCGCGCCTGGGGGTCCTGGCGCGCCCAGGTGGGTTGTGCCCACCTGGTGCACCTCTCTCTGATATTATTTGCACTAGAAATTCATACATATTCAGAGAACAATCGTATCAGATTTTCAGAGCATTCTGAGAACTTTTATTTTTGGGTCATTTTTTATTGCACAGAAAACTCAGAAAACAGATAAAGCATGGCATTTTATTTTATTTAACTAATAAAAATAGAAAACAAAAGGTAGGGACAGAAGGTAGTGCTTACTAAATTCATCAACTTCATACCTCTAAAAAATGATCCATTAATAAGGTTGATCAAGTCTTATTAACAACCACTTTCGATTAGCATGAAACCGAAGAACTTTCGTAAATCACTAAGTTACCTCAATGGGGATATGAATGTCCCCAACAATAAGCATTTTATATTTCTTTGACAGTAGGTAGAGGTAGTTGAAAACTTCCAATAGTGATTGTCGAAGATTTTCAATAACATTAATACCATTCACTGGGAATTGTTTCTTCGGAAAGGGCACAGTGTGCTCATTACCATTGATATGAAAAGTGACATTGCTTTTATTGCAATGAATAACAGCCCCTACGGTATTCAATAAGGGTCTACCAAGGATAATCGACATGTTTTCATCCTCGGGCATCTCAAATATAACAAAGTCAGTCAAAATAGTAACATTAGCAACAACAACGGGCACATCCTCACAAATACCGATAGGTATGGCAGTTGATTTATCAGCCATTTGCAAGGATATTTCAGTAGGTGTGAGTTTATTCAAATCAAGTCTTTTATATAAAGATAAAGGCATAACACTAACACCAGCTCCCAAATCACATAAAGTAGTTTTCACATAATTTCTTTTAGTGGAGCAAGGTATAGTTGATATTACCGGATCTCCAAGTCTTTTAGGTACTCCATCTTTGAAAGTGTAATTAGCAAGCATAGTGGATTTTCAGCTTCCGGTATTTTTCTCTTATTGGTGATCATATCTTTCATATACTTTGCATAAGGAGGCATTTTCAAGATATCAGTCAAGTGAGTGCGCAAAAAGACTGGCCTAATCATTTCAGCAAAGCGTTCAAATTCTTCACCATCTTTCTTTTTAGTTGACTTAGGTGGAAAGGGCATAGGCTTTTGAACCCATGGTTCTCTTTCCTTTCCATGTTTTCTAGCAACAAAGTCCCTTTTCTCATATCTTCTATTCTTAGGTTGTGGGTTATCAAGATCAATAGCTGGCTCTATCTTAACATCATTATCAGGTTCTTTATCATTAGGTTGAGTGTCTTCATGAACCTCACCATTATCTTTTTGATTATCAAAAGGTGAGTGTTCATTACCGGATTTAGTTTCAGCATCAGAGATAGAAACTTCATTATCATTATCAGGAGGTTTTTCTACTTCAAGTTCTCTAGAGGCATGTAAAGTCTTATCACTTTTCTTCTTCTTTTCTTTTTAGAAGAACTAGGTGTAGTTGTGTTGTTCCTTTGAGAATATTATTCAATTCTCTTTGGATGTCCCTCAGGATAAAGTGGTTCCTGAGTCAGTTTACCTCCTCTAGTTGCTACTCTAACAGAAAAGTAACTTATATTATTGTTCATTTCATCAAGTAAATCTCTTTGAACTTTAGCAACTTGTTCTAATCGAGTTTGAACCATAGAGGCATGTATTCCTACACCTCTAACATCATTTGAGATTCTAAATAACAAGTCACTTAAGAGAGCAATCATATCAGAGTTGTATTTCAATTGTTTCATAACATTTGCATTGAAGTGATCTTGCTTTCTAATGTAATTATCAAACTCATAAAGTCATTGACTAGGATGTTTATTATGAGGATCATCACTATCATTGAATTTCATTAAATATTTTACCTCTACCATCTTAGGTGGTGGTGGTGCTTCATGCCCATGTATTTCTTCGATAGGTGGTAAAATTTTAACATCCTCGGCTTTAATACCTTTTTCCTTCATAGATTTCTTTGCCTCTTGCATATCTTCAGGACTGAGATATAAGATACCCCTCTTCTTCGGAGTGGGTTTAATAGGTGTTTCAGGAGGAGTCCAATCATCATAATTTTTCAATATTTTTTCACTAATTGATCAGCTTGCCCAATAGTTAGTTCCCTGAAAACACACCTAGCACAACTATCTAGGAAGTCCCTAGAAGCATCGGTTTGTCCATTATAGAAGATATCAAGTATTTCATTTTTCTTAAGAGGATGATCAGGCAAAGCATTAAGCAATTGGAGAAGCCTCCCCCAAGCTTGTGGGAGTCTCTCTTCTTCAATTTGCAGAAAGGTAAATATTTCCTGCAAGACAGCTTGTTTCTTATGAGCAGGGAAATGTTTTTTAGAGAAGTAATAGGGGACTACGCACACAACCGGGAGCAAGAGTATTGTACCAAGCTTTAGCATCACCCTTTAATGAGAATGCAAATAACTTGAGAATATAGTAATAGCGAATCTTCTCATCATGAGCAAAAAGGGTAGCTATATCATTCAACTTAGTAAGATGTGTCACAACAGTTTCAGTTTCATAACCATGGAAATGATCAGATTCAACCAAAGTGATTAACTCTGGGTCGACAGAGAATTCATAATCCTTATTAGCAATAACAATAGGTGAAGTAGCAGACTCAGGATCACATTTCATTTTAGCATTAAGAGATCTTTCTTTATACTTGCACAATAATTTCTCTAGATCATCTCTATCCTTACAAGCAAGAATATCTCTAGTTGCCTCCTCACTCATAGTATAACCACCCGGTACCTTTGGCAATTCATATCTAGGAGGACTAGTTCTAGTAGGTGTTTCAAGATTTTCAGTTTCAAGTTCATCATCAGATTCAACAATATCATGTTGTCATACTCTAGCAATTTGTTCATCAAGAAATTTACCTAGTGGCACATCATCATCAAGCAAGGTACTAGAATCATCATGAGTAGCATTCATAGCATAAGTAGCATCATCAATAACTTGTGACATATCTGAATTAATAGCATGTCGTGGTGTTGCAAGTTTACTTATAACAGAAAGTGAATCCAAAGTAGAACTGGATGGCAGTTCCTTACCTCCCCTCGTCTTTGAGGGAAAAATCATAGTCTTAGCATCCTTCAGATTCTTCATAGTGATAATATGATAATAATCCCAAGTGACTCAACAACTATAGCTATGCTCCCCGGCAACGGCGCCAGAAAAAGGCCTTGATAACCCAGAAGTATAGGGGATCGCAATAGTTTTCGAGGATAGAGTATTCAACCCAAATTTATAGATTCGACACAAGGGGAGCCAAAGAATATTTGAAGGTATTAGCAGCCGAGTTGTCAATTCAACCACACCTGGAGATTAATATATGTAGCAAGGTGATTAGTAGCACGGCAATATGATAGTTTTGATGATAGCACCAGTAGCAATAGTAACGGCAACAGTGATAGCAGTGATATTGTAGCAGTAATGATAGCTGTAGCAATAGTAGTAACTTAGCAAGAACAATATAAGATAAATTCGTAGGCATTGGATCACTGACTCGTTGGATGATATTCATCATGAGACAGTTATAACCTAGGGCGATACGACACTAGCTCTAGTTCATAAACACATTGTAGGAATGTATTCCATAAATAGTCATACATGCTTATGGAAAGAACTTGCATGGCATCTTTTGTCCTACCCTCCCGTGGCAGCGGGGTCCTAATGGAAACTAAGGGATATTAAGGCCTCCTTTTAATAGAGAACCGGAACAAAGCATTAACACTCGATGAATAAATGCACTCCGCAAACTACGGTCATCACCGAGTGGTCCCGACTATTGTCACTCCGGGGTTGCCGGATCATAACATGCAGTAGATGACTATAACTTGCAAGATCAAATCTAGAACATGGATAATAAGGTGATAACATAAAAGGTTCAGATCTGAAATCATGGCACCCGGGCCCAAAGTGACAAGCATTAAGCATGGCAAAGTCATAGCAACATCAATCTCAGAACATAGTGGATACTAGGGATCTAGCCCTAACAAAACTAACTCGATTATATGATTTATCTCATCCAACTCCTCACCGACCAGTGAGCCTACAAAGGAATTACTCACTCCCGGTGGGGAGCATCATGGAATTGGCGATGGAGATGTGTTGGTGATGATGAAGAGATCCCCCTCTCCGGAGCCCCAAACGGACTTCAGATCTGGCCTCCCGATGAAGAACAGGAGACGGCGGCGGCTCCGTCTCGTGAAATGCGATAATTCTTTATCCCCCATTTTTTGGAAATATGGGATTTATAGCGTCGATTTGAGGGTCAGCAGGGCCACCAGGTGGGCAGCACCCACCAGGGCTCGCCTGGGGGGCTGGCACGCCCTGCTGGGTTGTGCCCACCCAGGTGCCCCCCTCAGGTACCTCCTGGCTCCAGAAATTCTGGTATTTGATATAAAAAAATCCTCGCAAAGTTTCTTTCCATTTCGAGAACTTCTATTTCTGCACAAAAACAACACCATGGTAGTTCTACTGAGAACAGCGTCAGTCAGGGGTTAGTTCCATTCAAATCATGCAAATTAGAGCCCAAAACAAGAGTAAAAGCATTAGGAAAAGTAGATACGTTGGATACGTATCACTGGATAGGCAGTCCTAGGCGATCCCGTGCGCACGGCCCCTTGAGACCCCATGCCCATGGGCTACACAGGAAGCTGGCATTGTAGCACCCCGTGCGCACAGGCTTGTACCATGCCCACGGACCCCCGTGCGCACGGGCCCAACTTACTCTCTGCGCACGGCCCTACAGGATGGACAACTGTGATTGCTGTTTGGGCCTCCTCTTCATCCACTTCGTCCACATGCCTATATATTCCGTACCTAGACCATATGTTAGGGTCAGCAAAGTAGTTGATAGACATTTGAGAGCCTTGCTCCTTGTATCCACTCCTCTAGGAGATCATGACCTCCTAGGAGGAGATCCCCTTGTGGATTCAGGACCTCCATCTTGGGGAAGACTATCACCAAGACCTCATTCCTCATAGGATTGGGATGAACTAGTTACCTTGTATCTTTCCTTTGTTGTCCTCGTACTGTTGTGACCTCTTGTGTGTTCTTGGATCTAGCATATGTGTGATTGGATCTAGTTAATTTGAGTGCTTCCCCTCTCTTGTGTTCTTTGTGTTCATCTTGTTCTTGGGAAATTCCCCTCCAATTCGTGAAAGGTCCATCTTAGGGTTCCACCCTATATCATCTTGGTATCATGAGCCATGGTTTCTCACAAAATTGGAGCCCCCTCCTTGTTTTATAGCCTAATTTTGTTGTGTTCATCCCCAATTTCGAAAATCCCCACCAAAAATAGCCCCAATTTTTTTTGATTTGTTGGTTTGGTGATGTTTTGTTGGATTTGATCCATGTATTTGCTTGGTTTCAAGTGGATCTAGCTTTCCCCCATCTTTTTCCCATCATCCATCCCCAAAATCTCCCTAACTTTGCCCTAGAAATCACCAATTTCCGCCCTGAAATCGCGAAATTTCTGCCCATCCCGTGCCCACGGACCCCAGACTCCGTGCGCACGGCCCCCGAAAAGTCTTTGGACATCCAGTGCCCACGGTATCATGCGCATGGACACCGTGCCCACGGGCCTCTACCCCTGTGCGCACGACCCCCCGAGGGCAGCCGTGTGTACTTCACCGTTTCGGCCATAACTTCCACATCCGGAGTCAGATTTTTGCATTCTTTAGTTTGTTGAGTAGCTACTGACATCCCCATCCATCTAGATAGGTTTCCACACCATTTGAATCCATAAAAAATTTGACATTTTGGCATCTTTGCCTAGGACTTCCACCATAACATCCGCAAAACCACCATAGCTTTCCGCAACCTAACCCATGTTGCTCCATTTAGCATTTGTGGTTGTTTGAGTGGTGACTTGAGTCTCCTAAGGTGTTTCGGCTACTTAGGGACGGTTGCTTCTTCATCAGCCACCACCACCACTTTCACATTGCCATCTCCGGAACCACCAACGCATTCCGCCACCATTCCGCTACTTAGGGACGGGTCTACATCTTCTTGGTGTCTAATTCAAGAACACCGGCACTCATCATCGCCACGAGGTCGTCATCGACATTGACCACTTCATCATTTTGAAAACCCTACCATAAGCAAGGACGGTAACCTCGACGACATCATTGTACATTCTCCATTCCATTATATTGTTAACCCCTTAGCCCATTTTGCTTCACTTGCCTATCGAGACTAGCCATTGAGTATGGCCGGCAATGATCATCGGTCTACACCTTCCATTGCATACATACCATATCATATTGGTATCATCTTGGTGTCATATCATCCCTTGTGTCACAAGATTGTTCCAGCATATACACAATTGCTATCTTGGTTTGTGCATTTCGCACAAGTGGCCATACCAAAAAAGGAATAAGCGTTTAAGCAAAAGAGAAAGAGCAAAGAAGGTTGTAAGCAATAGCCATAGCATCATACCACATTGCACATAAGATTGTCATATCCGATCATCTTGAGAAGAACAATGGGAACATCATACACATAGCATACTTGGGATAGAAAACTCATACATTTTGAATCTTATAGGTTGTGCACGAGTGTCGTATCCGCCTATTGAGAAATCGTGCTAGCGTCTCTCTAGAGTTGTGCAACACGATCGTTTGTCGTGGATTCCACATTTTGTGCTCATTCCTTGGTTGCACGACCCCATTTATCTATCCGTGTGTGTGTTTTCGTGTGCCACATATTGCTATTGGTCTACTTGTTTCACTTGCGAATTTGTGAATATTTTCCAACATTATTGACTCTTGCTAACATTTTGCATCAAATTTTGTGCCACTATCCTCATCAAGCTCCACCATAAGCCTTACTTGTATAGGTGTGAGAATTGACAAGATCCGGTACCAATTGTGCTATTTCCTTGTTACATTGTTGTAGCGACCAGACCTCAAATAGTCTAGTCTCTGTGCATCAGTGTCATCCCTGGATCGGTAATGCTGACATGCACAGTACTTGAGGATTTATAACAGAGTGTCAATCACACACTTATTACATCGAATGTCTCAAAAGAGAACTCATTACAATAATATGGCTTAAGGCCATCTAAAAACAATAACAGCGGAAGGCTTGGAAGATAAAGTGAGTCCATCAACTCCAACGGCATAGCTGAGTGAACGACAACGACCTATGGCACCTTACTCATCGTCTGAAAAGTCTGCAACATGAAATGTTGCAGCCCGAAACGGGTCAACACATGGAATATGCTGGCAATTTAACACAAAGGGTAATGAACAGAATGAATGCTATCACTACACGCATATATGGCTGGTGGAAAGCTCTATGGTTAATAGTTTTGCATAAAGCCAATTTTTTCCTACAACAAAGGAATAAATTTTGTTTAACTATCATGGTGGTTGTTAAACATTGAGAAGGTTCCTCCAACTCAATCCCAATTAAACATCATCATTAAACCCAATCAAATTAATTTAGAGTGATGAGATCAACATGATAGTCCAAGAACCAGATACTCAAAATGTCCATAACTGGGGACACGGCTAACCATGATTAGTTTGTACACTCTGTAGAGGTTTGCGCACTTTTCCCCACAAGACTCGAACACATCCATGGTCAGAGATTCGAGACACAGTCTTTCTGAAGCATTAACTCTCTACTCTAGGTAGATAGTACCACCTACAACCCACTACATCTTCTAGTCTACCTCTTCAAGAGCTTCACGCAACTTACTCAACTATGCCAGAGCCCATATTGGCTTGTGGCTGCACACGGAAGTTTCTAGCATGAATAATCTTATGATCCCTTTGAGCCTGGGTGGCGGACCGTAGGATGATCACACGGGTACTCCGGGATATCCTAGTACAACATTGGATTCTCCAGGTGCCCTGACAACCACTGGGTACTCCAGGGTGCCTTTAGCAATTCACCCAGATGTGTATTTAAGTAGCCACCTTAAATTAACCATTAATTAACAATACTCACATCTGTCATGGATACACTCACCCAAACCACATCTACGAGCATAGCATAGCAATATAAGCATAATGTAGAAGTAACTCCCAAAGGTTTGATAATAAAACAGGGCAATAGGTTCTACCTCATCATCTACTTCCCAAAACCCACATGTTAAACAGATCCTAACTACGCAATGTTGGAGGGTTGATCTAATGCAATAAAACTGGGTAGTAAGAGGTATGATCAAAGTGTTACTTGTCTTGCTGATGATCCGCAAAACCTAGAGACTCGTAGTAGCACGCTTCGCACTCCGGGTACTCTATCACAAACAAACAAAGCACACAATAAGCACTCAACTAGAAGCACGGCTAAAACTCAAATAAAATATCTAACCAAAAAGTTCAACTGAAGAGCTCTGGTTTGCAAAAAGAATCAAATCAAACGGAGCAACGAAACTCAAACTGCGAAAGAAACAAGATCCGTTTTCTAATCTGGACTAAAGTCAAATTTTACAGTACCAAAATCTTGTTCAAGTTGATTAAATAGAAAGTGGGCCTCGAGAAGAAGATCTAGGTGCTTGAATCGCCTGATTCCGATAAACGAGCGAAAAGATAAACTAAAACGAAGATCAGGGCGGAAATCGCGATTGAAAATAATTGCGGAAAAACCCTGCAAAAAGAAAAACTGATGAACAGGCTAACAAACGAACATTTGCTGTTTGCGGCTAACGGGTGAACATCATTCATTAAAAAGAACGTACGTCCGCTATTTAACTAAACCACGGAAAAAAATAAAAACCGATCTAAAAAAATAACCTAGGGTTTTGAAAATAAAACCGATCAGTTTTCTCACGAAAACCGACGGCGGCTACCTCATCGGCGGCGGGGTCGGAGGCGGCGGCCGCGGGGTTGGCTCCGGCGGCGGCGGCTCCGGCGCGGGCGGGCGGCGGCGGTGCGGCGACGCCAAGCGGCAGCGGCGGCGGCGCGTGGCGGCGGTGGCGCGTGGCAGGGGCGGCAGCGGCTGGCGGCGGGATCGAGGTGGGGCTAGGGTTTGGCAGGGGTCGGGCCTCCCTGCTTATAAAGGCCGGCCGGTCCAGGAGTCCTAGTCGGACATGACCCGGTTAGGTCGGTTGATTTTTTTTAAAATAATTATGACGTGCAGTAAAACAAATAAAAGAAATACTAAACGGACTCCAAAAATCTTGAAATAAATTTTCCATGTCCTCTAAAAATATAGAGGACAAGGTGAACATTTATTTGGGCCTCTAGTGCAATCTTGAAAAATGTATTTTTTTTTTCTAATTCAAATAAAATAGCAATGAAACTTCGAATAAAATTCTTATTTGATTTTAATATTTTCCCTCCAATATTTCTTTATTTTGGAGAAGTCATTTTATCCCCTCTTTTTTATTTTTATATTATAAATATTCGAAGAGAAAAAAAATTAAAACCAAATGATCCTCTTTTCAGAATTTGAGAAAACTCAAATATGAAAATAACGAAATCCCCAACTCTCTCCGTGGGTCCTTGAGTTGCTTAGAATTTGTAGGATCAACCAAAAATGCAATAATATATGATATGCAATGATGATCTAATGTATAACATTCCAAATTGGAAATTTGGGATGTTACAATTATTGAGTGATCATTGATCCATCTTCAACATTGGATAAGGTACATTGGTCTAGTTCTTTCCCTTTCTTCCACTCACATTTGCTCGAGTTTTGTGATGGATAGGCAAAGCAATTCATCTACGGTCTTTGACGACAACAATGACGCGAACAGCTATAACACCAAAACGTCCATCTTCGGACTACAACGAGCAATGCAAGGCCTCAAGAACATGGCCACCGAGATATGACAATACGAAGCAAGGAAAAGGGACTACATCCACAACATGTTCGACTACAACAATAAACACATGAAGGAAATTTGACAAATGTTGCCCGACTACAAGTCTACTTCCCCTTCATCATCTTCAAGGCCACGGTGAGCAAGTCGCACACCTTCGGAGTGGCCACACAATGCAAGTACCACGCGACACCATCCTCATCTTTGAGACCACCGACAAGATCATGAAGAGCGAGCTTCGGGACGAGAGTTGGCTTCTCTGTCAACCCCATGCCCACGGGCCTTGGACCCCCCGTGCACATGGCCTCCTACACCCGCGTGTGCACATGACTTACAGAACCGCAACATCAACAACAAAGCTGCGGCTTCTTCAACAACTTTGGCATCTTCGCCAGGAGACTTCAAGGCATCTTCACCTTTGGACGTACGACATCTTCGCCTACTTCCCATGAGTACACCTACTTTGACATCATCAAGTCCAAGGCGATCACCTACGAGCAAGGGTGACACTTCCATCTTCGGAAGCCCCTCAAGGAAGACGGCCGAGCATGGGAAATTCTCTTCGGTCATGGAGATGACCTACGAGGTGCCACATCATATGGGCCTCATACAAGACGATGACAAGACGGTCGAGTAAGGGCCATCCACTTCGACCACAGCGACGAGCACGAACCTCTTCAACAACATGAAGACGGCACCCAAATGGGACTCTTACTCCGAGTCGAGCTACAACATTGCACATGAGACCTTATCTTTGGTCTTGGAGGAGAGTCATGATGTGCCATCTTTGGCCTTCATCCACGGCGACGACTAAGAGGAGGTTGAGCATGGGACTATCCCTTCAACCAAGGCGACAATAGGAGTTGAGCATGGAGACATTTGCACCTACATCTCTTAGACTCCCACATATGACGAGATGCCCCATTTTCCATGTGAGGAGAGCTACCACCCCTTGAGTGTTATGAGTGACTCCACCACATGTGACATTGAGTGCATTTCCTATGAGAGGATGAACGTGATCACCACTAGCCCCACACAAGAGAGCATGCCACACAGCCTATGTGAGGTTGAGAGCCATTTGAGTGACTCCACCATCCATATGAGTGGGAGCATCTTACCGGGAGTCAGTGAGCCACAACACTTAGTGAGTAAGGTAGTTGAGACGGCACGTGAGACCACTATGATTTCTAGCGACTTAACCTCTACTCCTAGTGTGTTTTGTTCTTTGGTTGTAGGTCTCCTACATGATGACATGCCTACCCTCGACGAGTCCATACCTCCAACGGCGACGACGATGTCCATGGTGGACGATGATGCATTCCCCACATGGTTCCATCACGATAAAGATGACAATGATTGGATCTTCCACACCTCACCTACAACACATGAGCGACGCTCCAAAGGTAACATAGGTGATGGTGCTTCTCTTGTCCCACTAGTGGACTATCTTACCAATGATTGCTTGCATGATGTTGACACACCTATTACCATGCTTCATGCTAGTGCGACTTCCTCATGTCATGACTTACCAATTTATGATGAATATGATGATGAGCATGTTGAGTTGCCTAGTTGTAATGCTATGCTCCATAGGATATCATGTGAAAATTCTATTGGTCATGTCATGTTTGACCATCCATTGAACTTGTCATATGCTATGAGTGAGATCTCCCATATTGCATCATTAAAATCTCAACATAGTAACTATGCATGCACCATTAAAATAAATCCCATTTGCACTTATGGCATAGATGACGAGATGATGGTCATTGGCTTTTGTTTTTCATGTGATGATATTGCAATGCTTCCTTTACATGATTTGTGCAATTCATCTAATATGCCATGCCATGATCACATTTTTCCGAATATGCATTGTTTTGGATGTTGTCAATATTCTCCATGTGATGTTTCCACTAATGATCATGAGGAGACCCCCATAGTTTCCTCATACATATTAGGAGACTTTGATGCATTCCATACTTTGCATGATTCCCATATTTGCGTGCACCATATGCATTCCATGAATAACAATGCTCTACATATTTCTTGTGATGCATTACACAATTTAAGTCTCCATTATGCCATACATAATAATACGTCTCCAACGTATCTGCTTTTCCTAACGCTTTTCCCCTTGTTTTGGACTCTAATTTGCATGATTTGAATAAAACTAACCCTGGACTGACGATGTTTTTAGCAGAACTACCATGGTCTTATTTTTGTGCAGAAATAAAAGTTCTCCGAATGGAACGGAACTTCGCGAGGATTTTTTATATCAAATAAGAGAATTTGTGGAGCCAAGAGGTACCTGAGGGGGGCACCTGGGTGGGCACAACCAACCAGGGCGCGCCTGCCCCCCCCCCCCCTAGGCGCGCCCAAGTGGGTGCTGCCTGAGGGAGTCGTGGATTAGGGGGTCCTCGGACAGCCGGACTATGTACTTATGCCAGACTGTTGGACTATGAAGATACAAGATTGAAGACTTCATCCTGTGTCCAGGTGGGACTCTCCTTTGTGTGGAAGGCAAGCTAATTTGGATATGTAGATTTCCTTCTCTGTAACTGACTCTGTGTAACCCTAGCCCCCTTCGGTGTCTATATAAACCGGAGGGTTTAGTCCGTAGGACAACAACAATCATAATCATAGGCTAGCTTCTAGGGTTTAGCCTCTACGATCTCGCGGTAGATCAACTCTTGTAATACTCATATCATCAAGATCAATCAAGCAGGAAGTAGGGTATTACCTCCATCGAGAGGGCCCGAACCTGGGTAAACATTGTGTCCCCCGCCTCCTGTTACCATTAGCCTTAGACGCACAGTTCGGGACCCCCTACCCGAGATCCGCCGGTTTTGACACCGACATTGGTGCTTTCATTGAGAGTTCCACTGTGTCGTCATGATAAGGCTTGATGGCTCCTTCAATCATCCACGATGATGCGATCCAGGGTGAGGTTTTCCTCCCCGGACAGATCTTCGTATTCGGCGGTTCACACTGCGGGCCAACTCACTTCTAATGAGGTCTGTGTCATCGGACCCTTGGACCCGTCTCTAGCGATAGGCTCCGAACCGCTCGCATTCGTGCCTATCGAATCCGATTGGGCACCGATCATGGAGTTTACCTCCGCGGATATCTTTGAGCACTCACCTTTGGGCAACATGCTAAATTCACTGAAATCTCTCTTCTTGTCAGGAGACTCTTGGCCGAACTATGTCCGGCTGGAGTGGGAAGCGGACGATAATGAAATTCGTTCCCCACCCACCACCCACTTAGTAGCCACTGTCGACGACTTAACCGACATGCTGGATTTTGACTCCGAAGACATCAACGGTATGGACGATGATGCTGGAGAAGAACAGGAACCACCGCCCACAGGGCGCTGGACAACCACCTCATCATATGATATATATATGGTGGACACACCCAAAGAAAGCAATGGCGATGAGGCAACGAAGGATAACCACCTTGAGAAGCAATCTAAGCACCGGCGTCATCGGCGCCGCTCTAAGCCCCATCATAGCAAAAATAGTGATACCGGCACAAGAGACAATAACACTCCGGATAATGCCGAGGATTAAAACAATCCCGCCCAGCCAAGCTTCGAGCAGGCCGAACGGGAGGATGGGCAAGTTAGCCCTAAGGAACAGGCAATAGATGGAGAATCGGAGGATGACAATTACATGCCCCTCTCCGAAGATGAGGTGAGCCTCAGCGACAAAGAATTCATCGTGCCTGAGGATCCCGTCGAGCAGGAGCGCTTCAAGCGCCGGCTTATAGCCACTACAAAAAGCCTGAAGAAAAAGCAGCAGCATCTTCAAGCTGATCAAGATCTGCTAACTGATAGATGGACCGAGGTCTTTGCAGCCGAGAATACGGACTCGAGCGCCCAACTAAAAGTTACCCAAAGGGCAGGTTGTTACCTCAACTCGAGGAGGAGGCACTTGAGCCTACACTACCAGCACAGGATACGGCTGACCGGCCACCTCGTGGCCGAGACAAAGCGGCATATCAGCCTGAAGTACAGCCCGCACCCCGTCGCCAAACAAGCAAAAACGCGAAGGCCCGGGGCTACACGCATGACCTACGAGACAAATTGGAAAACAAAGCAGGTCAATCAAGATCGATCTATGGATCACGGGGGCGTGTCCCAATGCGCGACGATGACCGTCACACCGGGTATACTAAAAAAATCCGGCCGGGCCAAATACAACAGACTAGACTCATTTGAACGGTGTCGTGATATAGCCTGGCATAGAGGCGCTGCACACCCCCTATGCTTCATTGATGGAGTAATGGATCTTGAACTCCCAGAAGGGTTTAAACCCGTGAATATTGAATCATACGATGGTACCACAAACCCCGCGGTATGGATTGAAGATTTCCTTCTCCACATTCACATGGACCGCGGCGATGACCTACATGCCATCAAGTACCTCCCACTAAAACGCAAGGGACCAGCTCGACATTGGCTGAATAGCCTGCCAGCAAACTCCGATGGTAGTTGGGAGAACCTAGAAGGCGCATTCCTTGACAACTTCCAGGGCACTTATGTGCGACCACCGGATGCTGATGACTTAAGTCACATAACCCAATAGCCCAGAGAGTCAGCCAGGAAATTCTGGACTCGGTTCCTAACTAAAAAGAACCAAATTGTCGACTGTCCAGATGTCGAAGTCCTAGCGGCCTTTAAGCATAACATCCGCGACGAGAGGCTCGCCCGACACCTCGGCCAAGAGAAGCCGAAGTCCATGGCAGCCCTAATGACACTCATGACCCGCTTTTGTGCGGGCGAGGACAGCTGGCTGGCTCGTAGCAACAACACATCAAGAAATCCTGGCACTTCAGATGCCAGAGATAGCAACGACAAGCCTCGATGCAACAGACACAAGCGTCGCAACAATGGCGATAATGCCGAAGACACGACAGTCAATGTTGGATTCAGTGGCTCTAAGTCCGGTCAGCGGAAGAAGCCATTCAAAAGAAACAATTCAGGCCCATCCAGTCTGTACCGCATACTCGATCACTCGTGTCAAATCCACAGCAGCCCCGATAAACCAGCCAACCACACCAATAGAGAATGTTGGGTGTTTAAACAGGTCGGCAAGTTGAATGCCGAAAACAAGGAAAAGGGGCCGCATAGTGATGACAATGAGGAGCCCGGGCTGCCGAACACAGGAGGACAGAAGAAATCCCCCCAAGTGAAAATGGTAAATATGATATACACCACCCATATTCCCAAGAGGGAATGGAAGCGCGTACTAAGGGATGTCTACGCGATGGAGCCAGTCGCCCCAAAATTCAACCCATGGTCTTCTTGTCCGATCACTTTTGATCGCAGGGACCATCCTACAAGTATCTGTCATGGCGGTTCGGCCGCGTTGGTCCCCGACCCCATCATTGACGGATTCCACCTCACACGAGTCCTTATGGATGGTGGCAGCAGCCTGAACCTGCTCTCTCAGGATACAGTGCACAAAATGGGTATCGATCCCTCAAGGATCAAACCCACAAAAACCACCTTTAAAGGTGTCATACCAGGCATAGAGGCATGTTGCACAGGTTTAATCACACTGGAAGTAGTCTTTGGATCTCTGGACAACTTCCGAAGCGAGGAGTTAATCTTTGATATCGTCCCCTTACGCAGTGGCTATCACGCACTGCTCGGACGAACCGCATTTGCCAGATTCAATGCGGTACCGCATTATGCATACCTCAAGCTCAAAATGCTAGGACCTCGCGGGGTTATAACAGTTAATGGAAACACAGAGCACTCGCTCCGTACGGAGGAGCACACTACGGCCCTCGCAGCAGAAGTATAGAGCAGCCTTCTTAGGTAGTCTCCAATTCGGCAATAAAGCCCCCGGACACCGTCAAAGCGAGTCCGAAGAACCCTGCAATAGGATCGTCCGGCACATCCAGAGCTCGCCTAGCAATTCGGCCTCTGTACTAGTCCCAGTCAAGCGGTGAAATTTGTGCCACGCGTACATAATTACGCACATAAAATACCATGGGCATAGGCGGAGGCACAGCTACGATACGGTCCACAATGCGGCTCAACCGCCCAGGATCCGTATATCTTCACACCTTTTCTTTCTGGTCCCTATTTTCGGGAGGCTCTTCCGATAGCCGACTATCGGACCCATAACAGGACAGAACCACCAAGGAGGCAAGGAGCTTTGGCATACAAGGGAATCCGGAGGTGGTCTCCGATAACGATCGCTATACCTGTAAGTGCATCTAGTGCCACCCCTAGTTGGTTTTGGAGTATTGACGACAAAGTTGGTTGAGGGACTAATGCGTTTGTGAGAATTGGAGGATAACGCAGGTAGTGTCCCTCATTGATTCGGTTTACCTACCGGAGATGACCCCTAAAAATGTATGAAGACATTGAAGACAATGGTGGTATGAGAAGATATTCATATCGAAGACTATGACATGAGAAGACATTGTGTGAAGACTTTGGAGCGTGAAGACTGTGTGGTTTCGTTGTTTCTTTTTCTTCTTTGTTGAGTCATAGGAACCACCGTACTGTTAAGTGGGGTCCAAGTGAACTAAGTCAGAGTGACTGAAGTGATGCTCAGCCCAAATCCTATGTCTTCGAGTGAAGACAATGAGAGCAAATCTTATCCAGAGCTAGATGAGTCAGCTTTGCTTGTAGCCCAAGTAAAGTTGCCCGTGTGTTTGAAATCTGACCGTTGGAACACGTGTCAGTTCCTTAGTGACCCAGGGTCATTTTGGACAAATCAGGTCAGGTTGCCTAGTGGCTATAAATAGCCCACCCCCTACACCATAAATTGGTGGCTGCTCAGAGTTTGTGCATGGCTTTTGTCGTTTGAGAGCAACCCACCTCGAAGCATTTGAGAGAGAGAAATCCTTGCGAGGACAAAGCCCAAACACCCATAGCCAAAGAGTGTTAGGCATCACTAAAGTCTTTCTGTCTGTGTGACCTGAAGACTTATTACACTTGAGGACTGTGAATCCTCCAGGGCGTCGCGTTCTGAGCATCCAAGAGTCATAGTGGATTGCCGGTGAACGAAGTCTGTGAAGGTTTGGAAGTCTCCCTTGAAGACTTACCAGAGTGATTGGGCGAGGACTGGGTGTCCTTAGCTCAAGGGGAATAAGGTGAAGACACGGTCTTCTGAGTTAAATCTCAGCCTCCCTAACCAGACATACAGTTGTCACAGCAACTGGAACTGGTCCAACAAATCCTGTGTCTTCAACAAGCAACTGGTTCTATCCCTTCCAACCTTACTTAAGTTTGTCTTCATGAAGTCATTGCCTATCTGTTCATCTGTTTGACTTCATTGCTTGACTACTATTGTTGATTGGCTTCATACTATCTTCCATCTTGATCCTGTCTACCTTACTGCTATTTGTCCTGTACTTTCACATCATTACATACTTGACTATGGCTTGTCTAGGGTAGTTTATCTTCCGTTGCATATCAATTAGGTTGTTTCTGGTGTTTGTCTTTGAAACTTCCATGTTTTGAAGACTTTCATAAAAATCGCCTATTCACCCCCCTCTAGTCGATACTAGCACTTTCAATTGGTATCAGAGCAAGGTACTCCCTTGTTCTGTGTGATTCGGTTTAACCACCTGGAGTTTCAGCTATGTCGACTGCAGGGATAATCAAAGTCTCCGCTGCTTGCCCAGTGTTCGATGGAACTGAGTATCCCTACTGGAAGAATAAGATGCGCATGCATCTTGAAGCCATTGATGTCGACCTCTGGTATGTCGTCAAGAATGGCGTTCCCAAAACTGGTGAAGGTGTCACCCCCACTGATGTCAAGAAGTTCATTCAACTAGACTCTACTGCGAAGAACATCATCTGTGGTCATCTGACCAAAGGACAGTTTGGTCGTGTGAGTGCTCTGGAAACGTCGAAGCTAGTCTGGGACTGGCTATCCAAGGTCAATGAAGGCGTTTCAACCCAGAGAGATCAAAGAATCAGCGTTCTTTGCAACCTCTTCAACCGCTTCAAGAGAAACGACAATGAGAATGTCCATCTCACGTTTGATCGCCTCACTGATATCACAAATGAACTTCAAGCTCTTGGCGCAACTGAGATCACCAAGCATGAAATCGTCAAGACACTGCTGAGATCACTTGACAGCTCCTTTGACACCCTTGCTCTCATGATACAAGAACGTCCTGACTTCAAGACACTCGATCCGTCTGACATACTTGAGAGGCTCAACACACATGAGTTCCGGCTATCTGAGAAAAGAGATATCTATGGTCCAAGCTATGGCCGAACTCGTGCTTTGAAGGCAAAAGTAGTTTCCTCATCTGAAGAAGAATCTGAATGCAGTTCTGAATATCCTGAAGACATTGGAAGGGAACTTGCTATGCTTGTGAAGAAGTTCCAGAAATTCACAAAGAAGAAGGGCTTCAGAAAGTCTTCACGATCTAGCTCAAGGAATGATGAAGCTTCCACACATGATCACAAGAAGAGAACATGCCACAAGTGCAAGAAACCTGGTCACTACATATCTGAGTGTCCACAGTGGGACAATGAGAAGAAGAAAAAGAAAAGCAAGGAGTATGACTCCGACGACAAGAAGAAGAAGAAATCCTCAAAGTTTTCTAAGTCTTCTTCCAAGTCTTCATCATACAAGAAGAGCTCATCTGGCAAGGCTCGTGCTTTTGTTGGCAAGGAAATGGATTCAGAGGAGGAGTCTGCTCCCGAGGAGGCAGAGGTGGAGTCTGGAGAGGAGTCTGACCCTGGCGTTGCAAGTTTGGCTCTAGCCACAGCCTATGTTGCCAAGTCCATCTTCAACACTGAAGACAATGACTTCCACACCAACGCTGAAGCTAATGACGAAGACGATCCTACTCCCACCTACTACTTCATGGCACGCGGTGCCAAGGTAAAATCATGCGATGCTTACTTTCAAACTTCAAGTGAAGATGACTCTGATTGTAAATCCAAACCCAGCTACAAAACACTTGCTAAAATTGCAACTGAACAACAAAAGGCTATGGAACATACTCAAAAACTGTTAGACAAAAGCGATGACCTGTTGGACGCTGAAATGACACGTTCACAGTCCTTAGTTGATGACATAAAAAATCTTCATGGTAAGTACCAAGAACTTGAAGGTCGTCATGAATCGCTCTCAACAACTTACGAAAGGCTCTCCTATGATTATCTTCAAAGGAAACAAGAGCTTGAGAAATTGAGAGCGGCTCATGAAGATCTTCAAAAGGTGAATGAGTCGCTTCACGCTCAACAGATCAGTTCCGCTCAGGAAGGATTTGAACCACCATGTCTAAAATGCATTGAGCGTGATAACGCTACATCTGTTGTTGAATGTTCCACTGCTGCTACTGTTTCATTGTCTTCACCTACTGATGTGGTCACTAACCCCTCTGCGGAGGATACCACTGCTGTTGCTGATGAAAATGCTATGTTGAAGACATTGCTTGAAACAGGGATGTACAAAAGTTTGAAGGGACATCAAACTCTCTGCGATGTGCTCAAAAAGCAGATTCTGAACCGAAACCCTAGGAAAGAGGGTGTTGGGTTCGAAAGGAAAATGAATGTTGATGGCTCGTACTGGAAGCCTGAGCAGTACCCCAAAACCACATGGGTTGCTGCAAAGGGACCTTCAGTAGATCCATCTACCTTATCTGGCTTTACCTGTGCTAATCCTATTGTCATTGATGAATCCTTTGATGCAAACTATAAGCTGTTCAAAAATCAGAATGGTGAAGTGTTTGCCAGGTACATTGGCACTAACTGCAAGAATGGACCACCTATGAAGAAGATCTGGGTACCTAAGCGGTACATTGAGAATCTTCCTGTGAATGTCATCATGACACCACCTAGGAAGAAGACAAACCCTAGACCTACAGCTTCATATGGCCCAAAGGCTTCATACAAATACATGACTCACCTGAGTCACCCTAACGCCAATGTTTTGCAGGGAAATCATGCTCAGACTTATGAATATGAGCATGTATCTTCAAACCGCTATGTTCATAGAACTAAGAACTTTTCTGCTTATTCATATGAGTATCATTCATCTCCTGCAAGGCTATTTGCTAGGGCTTCAAAGCCAAAATTCTCAGATGCTGCACTTAGACTCATCGCTTCTAAGCCCCCACTGAAAATGTGGGTGGCAAAGAAGAACTAACTCTCTTTTGCAGAAAATGGTCTCCAGCCAGCAATCAATGGCGTCCGATACTATTGCTGGGGACCTAAAACTCATCGAGGACACACGTTAAAATATCATTCTATATGCTTCACATCTGAATTTCTCATCAGTCTATGTCCTAACTTTGATATAAGCTGTGACTGTCCCTATATGTATCAAATGCATATGCTTCACAACACTTGTGTGAAGCCTATCCTCCTAACTGCACTATAGGGTACATCACCAAAAGCTTCAGAATGGATTATGGACAGTGGATGCACAAATCATATGACTGGTGATCGAAGTCTTCTCATGGACTCAACCTTACGTCCATCCAACAAAAGTCACATCACATTTGCTGACACTGGTAAAAGCAAAGTATTGGGTCTAGGTAGAGTTGCAATCTCAAAGGATCAACACATGGATAAAGTGATGCTTGTTGAATCCCTTGGTTTCAACTTAATGTCTGTCTCAATGCTTTGTGACTTAAACATGATTGTGATATTTGGCAAATATCGTTGCCTTGTACTAATGGAATCTGACAAATCTCTAGTCTTTGAAGGGTATCGAAAAGATGATCTGTACATGGTAGATTTCTCAGCAGGTCCACAGCTTGCCGTTTGTCTTCTCACAAAAGCTTCAGAATGCTGGCTCTGGCATCGAAGGCTGGGACATGCTGGCATGAGAAACTTACACTCACTCGTCAAGAAGAAGCATGTCATTGGCATCGAAGATGTCAAGTTCAAGAAGGATCATCTATGTGGTGCTTGTTAAGCTGGAAAGATGACAAGGGCAAAGCACCCATCGAAGACAATCATGACAACATCTCAACCCTTTGAGCTGTTACACATGGACTTATTTGGACCTACTCACTACTCCACACTCACAACAACTGCCTGTCTCTATGGCTTCGTCATTGTTGATGACTACTCAAGATATACATGGGTTCATATCATTCTGTACAAGACTGAAGTACAAGATGTCTTCAGATGCTTTGCAAATCGAGCAATGAACAATTATGGAGTGAAGATCAAGCACATCAGAAGTGACAATGGCACTGAATTCAAGAACACTGGACTTGATCTGTATCTGGATACAATGGGAATCACTCATGAGTTCTCTGCTCCATACACACCTCAGCAAAATGGCATTGTTGAACGCAAAAACAGAACCCTCATTGAGATGGCTCGAACAATGCTAGATGAGTACAAGACACCAAGAAAGTTCTGGCCTGAAGCTATTGATACAACATGTCACATCATCAACCGAGTGTACGTTCATAAGCTTCTGAACAAAACATCATATGAGCTACTTACTAGCAAGAAGCCAAATGTCAGTTACTTCAGAGTATTTGGAGCAAGATGCTGGATCAAGGATCCCCATCATAAGTCAAAATTTGCACCTAAGGCTCACGAAGGCTTCATGCATGGCTATGGAAAGGATTCACACTCCTACAGAGTCTTCAACCTTTATCTCTATAAGATCGTTGATATAGTGGATGTGAAATTTGATGAAACCAATGGTTCACAAAGAGAGATGCTGCCAAGCACACTTGATGAAGCTCCTTCAAATGAGGCAATCAAGCTGATGGGAACTGGCGAACTCATGCCCTCTGAAGCACAGCCTGAAGAGGAACTTATCATCTCTGCACCAAATCAACCTGAAGACAATGCTCAGTCCGAAGACAATCCTCCCAATGATGATAATGACCAGCCACAGCAAAATCTTCGTCATGTTCATCCTCGTGTTGCAAATGAAGTTCAAATAGAGAAGATAATTGATAGCATCAATGCACCTGGTCCGCTCACTCGATCAAGAGCAACACAGCTAGCAAACTTCTGTGGGCACTTTTCATTTGTGTCAATATCAGAACCCAAGAAAGTTGCTGAAGCTTTTATGGAACCTGAATGGATTCAAGCCATGCAAGAAGAACTTCAACAGTTCAAGCTCAATAATGTCTGGGAACTTGTCAAGCGACCGGATCCTCGCAAGCATAACATTATTGGAACAAAATGGATATATTGCAACAAGCAAGATGAGCATGGTCAAGTCGTTAGAAACAAAGCACGTCTTGTGGCTCAAGGATACATTCAAGTTGAAGGAATTGACTTCGATGAAACATTTGCTCCTGTTGCTAGGCTTGAAGCTATTCGCATACTGCTAGCCTACGCAAATCATCACAATATCTTGCTATATCAAATGGATGTGAAGAGTGCATTTCTCAATGGCAAGATTGAAGAAGTATATGTCGCACAACCACCTGGCTTCGAAGATCCAAAACATCCTGATATGGTGTACAAGCTAAACAAGGCATTGTATGGCCTCAAGCAAGCTCCTCGTGCCTGGTATGGTACAATCAAAGACTTCCTGAAGAGCAAAGGCTTCAAACCTAGATCCCTTGATCCCACTCTCTTCACGAAGACATATGATGGTGAACTGTTTGTGCGCCAAATATATGTGGATGACATAATCTTCGGATGCACCAACCAGAAGTACAGTGATGAGTTTGGGTATATGATGTAAGAGCAATATCAAATGTCCATGATGGGTGAGTTGAAGTTCTTCCTTGGTCTTCAAATTCGTCAGTAGAGGAATGGACTCTTCATATCTCAAGAGAAATACCTCAAAGATTGCCTGAAGAAGTTTGGAATGGAAGACTGCAAAGGCTACACGACGCCAATGCCAGCCAAGCACCATCTTGGTCCCGACGACAATGGTAAAGAGTTCGATCAAAAGGTATACCGCTCCATGATTGGTTCTTTGCTTTATTTATGTGCACCTAGGCCAGATATTATGCTTAGTGTTTGCATGTGTGCTCGGTACCAAGCGGCACCAAAGGAATCGCATCACTTAGCTGTGAAGCGAATTCTTCGATATTTGGCTTACACCCCAACACTCGGATTATGGTATCCCAAGGGCTCAAGATTCGATTTGGTTGGATTCTCGAATGCTGATTATGCTGGTGACAAGGTGGATCACAAGTCTACATCTGGCACATGCCATTTTCTTGGTCGATCACTTGTCTGTTGGTCTTCGAAGAAGCAGAACTGTGTATCACTCTCAACTGCTGAATCTGAATACATTGCTGCTGGATCCTGTTGTGCTCAGCTTCTATGGATGAAGCAAACTCTCAAGGACTATGGCATCAACCTGAAACAAGTACCTCTCTTCTGCGACAACGAGAGTGCCATCAAGATAGCCAACAATCCAGCCCAACACTCGAAGACAAAGCACATTGAAATTCGTCATCACTTTCTCAGAGATCATGTTGTGAAGAAAGATATCGATATCATTCACGTCAACACTGAAGAGCAACTGGCAGATATCTTCACAAAGCCCTTGGATGAGAAAAGGTTTTGCAAGTTACGTGTGAGCTAAATATCTTAGAATCCTCCAATGTCCTGTGATCAGGCACACATCCTAACACTTATGCATGTTGATGACTTAGATGTGCAACACACAAAGTAACGTATATCTTCAGTCAATGAAGACTTACACTCTGAGTATGAACATATTAACATGGAATTTGACTTCGGACCGCCACGATAATTGTGCGCCGTGTCTGGGTCTAATACTTCCTATACGGTGGGTAACGCCACCACCAACTTTTCTTGTTTGAAGTGTTTCATTCAAGGCGTCATATTGCAATGACTTCGCATTTGGTTTGTCTTCAGTTTCAATTTGTCTTTATGACTTTCTCCACTATGATGATTTGATTGCTTTTTGATATATATATATATACTAGTGTTCTGTCCTCTATAGCATTCACTTATAGCTGTGTCTTCAAGATTGAATCTTTTGAACTAAGTGAATGTGATCGGACCCTAACCTCTCTATGCTTACTATCTCAAAATCTATTTGTCCAAATCATATGCATTCTATTGAAACTGTCGAATGTCTTCTCTGCGTCCTAGTCAGCAGAAGGAAAAGAGACAAACATTAAATCTGTTCTTAATGGCTTATCTTTATTGTTGAAATCCGGAGAAGCCGGAACAACTCTCCGACATGCCTGGCGGGCGTGGGAACGTGGGACAACCCTGAGTGTGTTGCATGCTTGCCACGTGCCCCTCAGATGTGAACTGCCAGGGGCACCAGCATAATTGCGCTGTGTCACTCACCTACTTATAAATACCTGTCCCCCTACGGTAAAGAAATACTTCTCCCACCTCTCCACCTCCGTCAAAACCCTAGCGCCACCGCTAGCTCGCGACGACGCCGGCAATGAAGCGCTTAGCTGCTGCGACTTCTCCGACACCGTCCTCATGCCGGCCGCGGACATCGTCCTCTCCGCCGTCGCTGTAGGTGTCCTCCGTCGCCAAGTTAGGGCACGGTGGGCTGAACTGCTCGGTCTCCTATTCTTATCCATCTAGCAGTTCTTCGTGCAGTAATTATAACTCTATTTTTACCACCTTTTTGATCTTCAAGATTCATCCTATTTTCGGAAAGTAGTTTCTGTCTATTCAAAGCTAGATCTATTCCGTCTGTATCTCATACTGCTTAGTCGATTCACTTAGATCTCTTCTAGTTTGATTCCTCACTTGTACTTATTCACGGATTGGTACAAATCTGGAACCAACTCATCTATATAAGTGAATGTCTTTGCAACATGAGGTCAATGTCTTCAAACTGATTTATCTTCAAAATCTTCTGAGAATGCATATGACCTCTTCCCCTTCCCTCGCATCTCTAATGCTGTCACAGGTACATGTCCGTGGGAGAATCCCTTGGTTCTCATAGTCTGCATTCATTTGCAGAATATTTGCAGCATCATATAAATTCTCCTGAAGCCAGTTCCTGCTTGACCAGCAAGCGCAAATCTCTGAAGCCTTTGAACTTATTGAAGCCTTTCAGCTTAAAGTTCATGGCAACAGAAAAATCAGCAAGGAAGGGTGGCAGACAGCGCAGAGAAGGTACATCTAAGGATCTGCCTGATGAGTTAGCAGAACTGTACAAGACAGATCCGGAGGAGAACTATCATCAGAGGAAGACGCGAATCCAATGGATTCGACGCTATTGGGCTGAGGAGTGGTTCAAGTACAAGTTTGTCATAAAGGAATATGCAGAGAAGAATGCCATCAAGAGACCTTGGGGTGATATCCTCTATCGAGGTCTTCAACCCAAGAGCCGAGCTGAAGCCATTGAACAAGGCTTCTACCCTTGCATGGTCCGTGGGCCACAGCTAGAGAACGCAGATCCCACCTCACTCCTATGGTGTCGTGACGATTCGCTCTACAAGCGCAACTATCAGTTTGCTGTGGCTTCGGCCAAGAAGAACAAGAAGGCCTTGGGTTTGGACTTCAACCCAGGTCCCTCTGCTCCCTGTGCTGACGGCTCTCGTGAAGCCAATCCCAATGTCATTGGCCCCTATGCCAACCTTGACGGCCTCATTACCTATATCATGGTCCAAGGCGCCAGAGTTGATCATTCTGACAATGGTGCTTACTCTGATGAAGCCCCTGCTCCTCCTCCTCCAAAGTCGCAGAAGCAAAAGAAGTCTAAGGCTTCAACCTCAGCTGCAAAGCCACCTCCGAAGACTTTGCGTGCGAAGCCACTGGCCACTACACCTCCTGAAGCCAGTGTGCAATCTGAAGATCTGTCCCGTGTCTCCAAGAGAACGGACAAGAAAAAGCAGCTTGTTAGAACAACTGATCAACGAGCCTTGACTCCTGCCGCAATCCTGCGTGAAGAACCCATTGATCTATCAAGTGATGAAGATCTTGGTGATGATGCCCTTGAGCAGCTGATCAAGAGCAAAGAAGAAGCAGAAATCTCCAGCAACCTGCCTTTGTTTGATGTGGCCATCATTCACAATTTCATTGATGAGTGGTTTGACACCCCCAACGTCAGCTTTGAAGATTTACAGCTCCCAATTGGCCTCAGCGTCGCCTTCAATGGCGCCATTGCTTCTGAGCTAGCTCTCGCTCAGTGTATCGTTGAGCTCAAAAACAAGATTGATTTTGAGAAGGCTCAATTCAAGAAGCATGTGGCCAATCTGAGTGTTCAAGACGTCCGCAACTTCAAGGTCATGCTCCATGAGCTCAAAGAAGCTTTTTTGCAGAAACGCCAAGAAGCTCAGGGCTCTCGAGAACGCATGAAGCTTTTGGCTGATAAGTGTGTGCTGGCCTACAATGAGGCTGACAACCGCAAGTCCCTTGGCCGCCCTGGTATTGATCCCAGGATGGTTGCACAGAGGAAGAAGAAGCACCCTGCTGAACAGCCTGAGCCTTCAAGCCAAGAAGCCCCTCGCATTATCTTCCCGAGCAGCATGACTGGCTCGAAGCCTAAGTTCACCACAACCGCTTCAGAACAGAAGAAGACAAAGGCTGCTGAGGCTGATGCGAGAAAGAGAAAGAATACTGAAGCTTCTGATCCCGCTCCCTCCAAGAAGAAGCGCAAGACCAAGAAGACTAGGGCTGCTTCCACAGAGCCCTTAGTCGTTGAACCCATTTCCGTGGTTCGCCCTGTGTCTGTTCGTCAAGAGAGAAGGATGGTTGTCCATGAGCCTGCTACCACAGAGGCACATGAGACTGAAGATATTCCAGCAGCTGAACCCAAAGCTGCTGAAGACATTGGCCATGATGACAATGTAAATGATGATGAAGTTCTTCCTCAGATCAAACATCAAATGGTATCATCGCCTGTTCGTACGAACAGCGAAATCATCAGCATTGGTCGTCCTTTAACGCCAATTGCTCAGGATGCTTCGTGGGCTGATCACCCACAACGACACCAAGACTCCCCCAGTACTCCCCAACAACAACAACAGGCTATACCCCCAGTGCAAGAAGAGGCTAAAGACTTTCAGGCCCCGCCAAGTCCGTCTCCTAACTTCAAGCCAGCGCTTCGCAGGCTTCGAAGAGGACAAAAGCCTGAAGTCCCTCTGTCGAGCGTTCCTGAAGGAGAAGTGCAACGTTCACCTATTGCACGGCAAGTTTTCTCTGAACCAGCTCCAACAGTGAACATCTCCATGTCTGAAGCCCATGCTGCTGAAGACATTACGGCTACATCAGCCGAAGAAAAACAAGAAGTATGTGTACCAACTCCCCCTGCTATTGAAGAAGAAGAAGTTCGTGTACCAACTCCCCCAGCGATTGAAGAAGAGGCAGTTCATGATTTGAACGTGCCTGTGCCCGACCCTCCTGTTCGTCAAGAGGAGGTTGAAAATGTTGAGGCTGTCACAACCAACGCCAATGATGCCAGTGACGCACTCATGGCTGACGCCAATGTGGAGCCTGCACCAACCAGTGTGCCTGAAACCAATGAGGCCACTGTACCCGAAGCAAATGTGGCCACTGAGGATGTTGACTCTGAAGTCAATGAGAACACTGCACCTGAAGCTCATGAAAATGTCGCACCTGAAGCCCATGAGGATGCTGCACCCGAAGCCAATCTGACAACTGCTTCTGACGCACCTGTTGTGCAGCCTGAACCCTCTGATGTTGCCCCTGCTCCAGTTCCGCCACCAAGGCCTCACACTATTGAGCAAGCATACGATCATGGTCAGCTTGTCACTGTCCGATGGCCTGTTCTGGTGCCTCCGCCTGCTACCTCAGGACCCCAATTTGACTATCATGTTGAGCATAGGCCTCAGGTCCAGAAGCCAAAGCCGAGACTGCCAAGGTTTCCAGGTACTGCCAATTCTCCCGGGTCCTTCAATGCCAATGGCTTCAAGAGCCACAATACCTTCTTTGACAGTGCCAAGAACCCCTACTCCAAGCCAAGAATATCATCAGACAGGTTCTGGAGCTATCAGCAGAGAAGCTATTACTCTTGTGTGCTATATGATCAAGGGCGCATTTTCCCTCATATGCGTCTTGACACTGAAGCTATTGCTGGATTGTCGTGCTTAGAAGAAGCACTTGACTACTTTCGCGATGCTGGTCTACTCCACTTTGTGACAGACAAGGAACATTGGAATGAAGAGCTTTTGCTTCAATTCTATGCCACTCTGCACATTCGTGGTTACTACAGAGACAACAAGACTTGGGTTCTCGAGTGGATGACTGGAAACGTTCATCATGAAGCCAAAGCTATGGATATCATCGAGCTTACTAGGCTAGCCACTCCTGGAGAACTGTATGAGCCTAACTGTCAGCTACACCGGAATGCTGTGGAGAGCAACTTTCACAAGCCAGAACCCAATATGAGCCAGATGCTGAGCATGATGAAGCCTTTGCCATCTGACGCCGAGTATCCCACACATATCTTTGTTGAAGACCTTGAGTATTTGCCTCGCACCATATATCATATCATCAGGCATACTCTATGGCCAGTCAAGGGACACTCATCAGCGGCCAAGCTTGAAGGAGCTATGAAGACTTTGGTCTTCTACATTCTGAATGGCATCAGCTTCAACACTCAGGAATTCTTCATCAGGCAACTTGCTGCTTCCGGTTCTGATTTGTTTGGGCTGAAGTTTTATGCTCCCTGGGTCATGCGCCTCATCAAGTGACACTCATTTGTCAATTATCTGCCCTCTGCTCGCAATCACATAATATTCCTGCCCGAGGTTTTTTTAGGGTGAATTCTTGCCCGAGGTTGATATGTCAGTTGATGCTGTATACTCTGACCCTGCCAAGACACCACTTTGTCTTCAGAACATCGAGCACCAAAGCTTCACTCAACCTATTGAAGGTGTTCATGCAGCAACAAGATTCTATCCACTTGCTGGTAACACCCGTCTGCCTCACAGAGCGCCAACTGAAGCCACTTAAAGCACCATTGCGCAAAGGCCTCGGAAGCGTTCTCGTGTTCTTAATGACCGAGAGCTTCTTGTGGCTCTTCATCAGAAGCGGGATAAGCATCATTTCTGGCTCAAGCGCCAAATGCAACCTCGCCACCAAGAATGCTTTTGTTGCTCATGAAACTTGCCGAAGATCATGGAAGAGTTTGACCCTGCTCAGTGCTGAAGCTGATCTTCAAGATGATGGCTTCAATGAAAGATTCCAGTTCGACTCCACTCCTCCAAGGACTGCTACCCTGCGTCGAACTCCATCTCTTGAAGACTCTGAATATTCCTCTTCCGCGGCAACAGTAAATGCCAGAGTGATCGATGATGAAGATGCCGCTACTTCACCACCCCCAACTACTACTACGCGCATCGACACTGCACCAAGCTCGTCTGCACCACCAACCAACGATGACAACCCTGCTGCTTCACCTACTCATGATGACGAGTAGATGCTCTATGTCTTCAAACCTTTTTGGTCATTACTGACAAAAGGGGGAGAAGCGTATGAGTTGATAGTCTTCAAGCGGGTTCATATGGGCGATTGCATTATATTTTGTTGCGTGCTTACAACTCTTGCGTTTTGAAACATTTGGCTCTTTGAGTTGTAACACCTAAACTTGATGGTCGTCTACTACTTCTGCTACCTATTTGCTTTGCGATGATAATTTCCGCATGTGCGATGATAACTTCCACACTTAGATCATTCTGCAGACGTCCATTTTTCATTATGCATGTCATTATTATTGCTATATCACTTCATGCATGATGAATTATCTTCATAAGTTGAAGTGGATCTCCACAAGTACAACCTGCCATGTGCATTTGCATTCCAAAAGCAAATTACTTATATGCACATCTTCAGGGGGAGCCCTTGCAACTTATGAAGACAAATTCCTATCCTTACAATTTCACATACTTTATCCCCGTTGAAAACTTCAACCAGTTTGTCATCAATCACCAAAAAGGGGGAGATTGTAAGTGCATCTAGTGCCACCCCTAGTTGGTTTTGGAGTATTTACGACAAAGTTGGTTGAGGGACTAATGCGTTTGTGAGAATTGCAGGATAATGCAGGTAGTGTCCCTCATTGATTCGGTTTACCTACTGGAGATGACCCCTAAAAATGTATGAAGACATTGAAGACAATGGTGGTATGAGAAGATATTCATATCGAAGACTATGACATGAGAAGACATTGTGTGAAGACTTTGGAGTGCGAAGACTGTGTGGTTTCGTTGTTTCTTTTTCTTCTTTGTTGAGTCATAGGAACCACCGTACTGTTAAGTGGGTTCCAAGTGAACTAAGTCAGAGTGACTGAAGTGATGCTCAACCCAAATCCTATGTCTTCGAGCGAAGACAATGAGAGCAAATCTTATCCAGAGCTGGATGAGTCAGCTTTGCTTGTAGCCCAAGTAAAGTTGCCGCGTGTGTTTGAAATCTGACCGTTGGAACACGTGTTAGTTCCTTAGTGACCCAGGGTCATTTTGGACAAATCAGGTCGGGTTGCCTAGTGGCTATAAATAGCCCACCCCCTACACCATAAATTGGTGGCTGCTCAGAGTTTGTGCACAACTTTTGTTGTTTGAGAGCAACCCACCTCGAAGCATTTGAGAGAGAGAAATCCTTGCGAGGACAAAGCCCAAACACCCATAGCCAAAGAGTGTTAGGCATCACTAAAGTCTTTCTGTCTGTGTGACCTGAAGACTTATTACACTTGAGGACTGTGAATCCTCCAGCCGGTTAGGCGTCGCGTTCTGAGCATCCAAGAGTCATAGTGGATTGCCGGTGAACGAAGTCTGTGAAGGTTTGGAAGTCTCCCTTGAAGACTTACCAGAGTGATTGGGCGAGGACTGGGTGTCCTTAGCTCAAGGGGAATAAGGTGAAGACACGGTCTTCTGAGTTAAATCTCAGCCTCCCTAACCAGACGTACAGTTGTCACAGCAACTGGAACTGGTCCAACAAATCCTGTGTCTTCAACAAGCAACTGGTTCTATCCCTTCCAACCTTACTTAAGTTTGTCTTCATGAAGTCATTGCCTATCTGTTCATCTGTTTGACTTCATTGCTTGACTACTATTGTTGATTGGCTTCATACTATCTTCCATCTTGATCCTGTCTACCTTACTGCTATTTGTCCTGTACTTTCACATCATTACATACTTGACTATGGCTTGTCTAGGGTAGTTTATCTTCCGCTGCATATCAATTAGGTTGTTTTTGGTGTTTGTCTTCGAAACTTCCATGTTTTGAAGACTTTCATAAAAATCGCCTATTCACCCCCCTCTAGTCGATACTAGCACTTTCAATACCTGTTTTACATACCCGCACGCAGCTCGCTCTTGGTCAGGACGTGTCAAATAGTCCTATTTCGCTTATCGCACTACTTGTATACATATTCCTTGACGTATTATTCAAATGACAATGGAAAATAATGTACAACATCAGCTTATTGTTACATTTCTTCATCTTTTTCCTTGACTGTTTATTTATTACAAATTGCACCGTACATTCTGATACGTTTAGTCCTCCAGGGGCTTCAGTGTACCCCATAACACGCCAAGAAAAGTCCGAACACTTTCGACAGTGCGGCACCCCAAACTTATAGCATTATATGCATCAGCTCCGAATCATGTCTTGGGTCAATAGTTGGGTTTGCCTGGCTCCCATGTTTTGCTGCCTTACGTTCCGCTACATCGGCTAAGGTGGCATAGGGAGAACTACTGCGATTGTGTCCCGGTTCTTCCGGACGAGCACCTCAGTCGAGAAAGCCAAACACTGACTGTCATGATGCGGCGAGAGCTGCTCGCTGTTCGAGAGGTCTCAAATCCTTAAAAATTCTTTCTGCTTCGAGCGAGGAATCGGCCTTGTCTGATTTAGGTGTCTATGGCTAAGTGAGAATGATAAAGCTGTATAGTCCGATTGCCTGGTTCGTTGCGCTAAACACCTCCTTAAAGGACCAAAAAATTGGATAAAGAGTGTTTAGATTTATCCCGAACACCCCGGTACTAGTTACATGGGGGCAGAAGTCGACGACTGGCCAACTCTCAGATTTTATAAATGGCCGCATAGAAGGTAAAATTTTAAATCAACAAGCATCATATAGCGCAAATGAACTTGTTTTCATATTACAGGATCAAATGAGTACATTCATTCAAATATTACATCCTTAGCACATTCCTCTGCCACAAGGCGGGTGCCCTTCAGGACACTGTCATAATACTTTTCGGGGTGGCGATGCTCCTTGTCCTTCGGCGGCCCCTCCGTCACCAGCTTCTCGGCATCCATCTTCGCGTGGGCGAAGGCCCTGCATGCACCTTCAATGCAAACTGACCGCTTTATGACTTCAAGCCGTGGACAGGCACTCACCAACTGCTTTACAAGGCTGAAGTAGCTCCTGGGTAGGGGCTCGGCAGGCCATAGCCGGACTATGAGGTCCTTCATGGCCAGTTCAGCAGCCTTGTGTAGTTCGACCAGTTGCTTCAGCTGGTCGCTCAAGGGCATCGGGTGTTCGGTCCCAATGTACTCAGACCAGAACAAATTCTCCGTCTAGCGCCCTTCCTCGGCCCGGTAGAACTCCGCGGCATCTGATATGTTGCGCGGCAGATCTGCGAACGCTCCTGGAGAGCTCCAAATTCGGGTAAGTAAAAGGAAAGTCTCTTTCACATGCTTGTTTTGCATAATGAATGCCTTACCCGCTGCTATCTTCTTGGCCGCCTCAATCTCCTGGAGGGCCTTTTGGGCTTCGGCTTTGGCGTCTCTCGCGCTCTGGAGGGTCTTAGCAAGCTCGGACTCTCGTGTCTTAGAGTCACGCTCCAAGGACTCATATTTTTTGATGAAATCCTGGAACTCTTGCTGGACCTCATCGACCCGAGCCTCCCGCTTCTCGCGCTCGGTGCGCTCCTTGGCCGCTTTGTCTTCGGCCTCGGTCAGCGCCTTCTTAAGGGTCGCCACTTGGGTCGTGGCCCCTATTAAAGTTCATGACGCCTCCATGAGCTGAGACCATTTTTCTTTATCAATATACAGACGGGGTATTATGTACCTTTGTTCTCCTCGAGCTGCCTCTTCACGAGGCCGAGCTCCCCCTCGGTCTGCTCCAGGTCCTGCTTCAGTGCTGAGACCTCTGCAGTACGAGCGGCAGCGGCTAGCAGTGACGCCTGCTTATTCACATGGACATTTTCTATTAGACTCCTGCGGATGTTATTTGATCCTTTGTTCGGCCTTTCTTTCCGAACGCCAAACAAAGCATCAGGGGCTACTGTCTATACTGTGATATTTTCTCATAATTTGATTACTTACCTCCAAGCCTGTTAGGAGGCTAGCGCAGGCTTCGGTAAATCCGCTTTTGGCGGACCGAACCTTCTCAATCACCGCACTCATAAGAGTATGGTATTTTTCATCGATGGAAGCACCTCCAAGTGCTTCCATCAAGTTTTCTGATGCCTCTGGATGGACAGAGGTCATCGGTACGGGCGGCTCGCCCCCCTTAGGAAGGGGCTGCCTGCCTGTATCCAGAACCACTGGGGGTTCCGGAGCAGTATCCGGCTGGGGGCCAAACCTGTTGCGGCCCCCGTCATCAGAATCCATGGGGGTCTTCCCTCCCATGCGCCCGGCGTCTGGGATTTTGCCTTGGGGCGTCTCCAGAACTGTCTCCCCCAGGTCCAGCATCCTTTGAGACAACACCTCGGTGTCGTCCACGGGCTTGGGGGAGGAGGCTGTCGGGAGTGAATCGCTATTCATCGCCGACTGGACCAGAGACCCATCCGAAGAGGGTACGTCGATGTGGGCTTTGGACGGACTGCACGAGCATGTTTGGCATGATAAGAAGCAATAAAGCGAAACATACCAGAAGTATTATAGTGTCTGGACACTTACGACTTAGCCAGGGGCTTGGCCCTGGGTAACCACTCCTCGCCGCTGTAGGCGGCTGCGGTGGAGTTGTCTGGAAGGAAGGTCTTCCCCTTCTTGGATGCTTCGGCCTCCCCATGCAGGGCAACCTTTCTCTTCTTTATGCCTCGGTTGGGGGAGGGATTTCCTCTTCCTCCTCCTCGTTTTTGTTGGAGGAGCGTGCCTCGGTGTCTTCGGACGATGAGTCTGATACAACCTTGCGCTGGAGACCTTTCCTGGTCAACACAGCCTTCTTCTTGGCCTTCTTCTCCGGCACCTCATAGGGTGCCGGAAACAGCGTCTTTGTTAAGAGGGGCGATGCTGGATCTTCGGGTAGTGGAGCCGGACCATCAATCCGCTCCGCTAACGCTACCCAGTCCTGTTAAAATGTCATGGAGGCTTAGATTCCTCCCGCGAAACATGTTGGGGAAAGGCATATCTTCCAATATGTAAAAACTTACCGGATTGGCGGGGCGCTTCGTGCTGAGTCCGCGATCTTCGGCTATGGGCGGTGGTACCTCGGTGGCCTTGAACAACACCTTCCAGACGTCTTCGTGCGCCATGTTGAAGAGCTCTCGCAGCGTCTGGTGTTCGGCTGGGTCAAACTCCCACATATTGAAAGCTCGTCTTTGACACAGAAGGATCCAGCGGAAGAGCAGGACTTGGACCACGTTGACAAGTTTGATTTTCTTGCTTATTATATTTTTGACGTTGGTCTGAAGTCCGGTCAGCTCCACAGATGAACCCCAGGCTAAGCCCTTCTCTTTCCAGGAGGTGAGCCGCATGGGGATTCCGGATCGAAACTCGGGGGCTGCCGCCCAGTTGGTGTCGCGCGGCTCGGTGATGTAGAACCACCCCGATTGCCACCCCTTCATGGTCTCCACAAAGGAGCCTTCAGGCCAGGTGACGTTGGGCATCTTGCCCACCATGGCGCCACCGCACTCCGCCTGCTTGCCGACTACCACCTTCGGCTTCACGTTGAAGGTCTTCAGCCATAGGCCGAAGTGAGGCGTAATGCGGAGGAAGGCCTCGCACACGATGATAAACTCCGAGATGTTGAGGATGAAATTGGGGGCTAGATCATGGAAGTCCATCCTGTAGTAGAACATCAGCTCGCGGACAAAAGGGTGGAGGGGAAACCTAGTCCGCGGACGAAGTGAGCGAGGAACACTACCCTCTCCTGGGGTTTCGGGGTGGGGACGATCTGCCCCTCGTCTGGAAGCCGGTGCGCAATGTTTGCGGACAAGTATCCGGCCTCCCGAAGCTTCGTAATGTCCTCCTCCGTGACGGGGGAGGCCATCGACTTGCCTCCTGCTCCGGATATGTTTGTAATGACTTTGTGGAGAAGGTGAAGGCTTGGGCGCTGGAGATCGAGCAAGAATGGATGAGCGGAGGAAGAAGAGGGCGTGGGTGGAGAAGGGGAATCCTTATCCCTTATAAAGGCGGTAAAAACTATGCGCCTCCCTACTCGCCCCGTAAACTCGCTTATTCCCCCAGTGTCGCATTGATGGCGCGGTTGGGTTACCCACTCCCGTATTGATGAGAATCCCATGATAAGGGGACACGATCTCTGCTTTGACAAGACGTGCCAATAAAACTGCCTCGCAATATGTGCAGTAGTAGGTTGAGAAAAACAGTTCGCATAATGTCTAGGCCGCGGTGTGATGTCATGCTATGAAAAGTTGTCAGCAGATTAGATTTGTGGAATGTTGTGCTCTCTACGGTGGTATGTGGAAATTGTTTTGCAGAGCCGGACACGATTCGTGTGTTCAAAATCTACCTTGGAGTATTCGGAGAAGGAACCCGCCTTGCAATGCCGCAGACAATCTGCGTGCCGGACTCGTCGTCATTGAAGCCTGGTTCAGGGGCTACTGAGGGAGTCCTGGATTAGGGGGTCCTCGGACAGTCAGACTATGTACTTATGATGGACTATTGGACTATGAAGATACAAGATTGAAGCCTTCATCCCGTGTCCGGGAACTCTCCTTTGTGTGAAAGGCAAGGTTCGCAAGTCGGATATGTAGATTTCCTTCTCTGTAACCGACTCTGTGTAACCCTAGCCCCCTCTGGTGTCTATATAAACTGGAGGGTTTAGTCCGTAGGACAACAACAATCATAATCGTAGGCTAGCTTCTAGGGTTTAGCCTCTACAATCTCGTGGTAGATCAACTCTTGTAATACTCATATCATCAAGATCAATCAAGTAGGAAGTAGGGTATTACCTCCATCGAGAGGGCCCGAACCTGGGTAAACATTGTGTCCCCCGCCTCATGTTACCATTAGCCTTAGACGCATAGTTCGGGACCCCCTACCCGAGATCCGCCGGTTTTGACACCGACACCGCCCACCTGGTGGCCCCGCTGACCCTCAAACCGACGCTATAAAATCCCATTATTCCAAAAAAGAACTATCACGTTTCACGAGATGGAGCCGCTACCGTATCCTGTTCTTCATCGGGAGGCTAGATCTAGAGTCCGTTTGGGGCTCCGGAGAGGGGGATCTTCGTCATCACCAACACATCTCCATCGCTAATTCCATGATGCTCCCCACCGGGAGTGAGTAATTTCTTCATAGGCTCGCTGGACGGTGAGGAGTTGGATGGGATTCATCATGTAATCGAGTTAGTTTTGTTAGGGCCTGATCCCTAGTATCCACTATGTTCTAAGATTGATGTTGCTATGACTTTGCCATGCTTAATGCTTGTCACTTTGGGCCCGGGTGCCATGATTTCAAATCTGAACCGTTTATGTTATCACCATTATATCCATGTTCTAGATCTGATCTTGCAAGTTATAGTCACCTACTACATGTTATGATCCGTCAACCCAGGAGTGACAACAGTCGGGACCACTCCCGGTGATGATCGTAGTTTGAGGACTTCATGTATTCACCGTGTGTTAATGCTTTGTTTCGGTTCTCTATAAAAAGGGAGGCCTTAATATACCTTAGTTTCCAATAGGACCCTGCTTCCACAGGAGGGTAGGACAAAAGATGCCATGCAAGTTCTTTCCATAAGCACGTATGACTATTTGCGGAATACATGCCTACATTATATTTATGAACTCGAGCTAGTGCCGTATCGCCATAGGCTATAACTGTCTCATGATGAATATCATCCAACGAGTCACCGATCCAATGCCTACGAATTTATCTAATATTGTTCTTGCTAAGCTACTACTGTTGCTACTGCTATCGTTACTGCTAAAAAATCACTGCTATCACTGTTACTGTTACCATTGCTACTGCTGCTATCATCAAAACTATCATATTACTATGCTACTAATCACTTTGCTGCAGATAATTAATCTCTAGGTGTGGTCGAATTGACAACTCAGCTGCTAATACCTTCAAATATTCTTTGGCTCCCCTTGTGTCGAATCTATAATTTTTGGTTGAATACCCTACCCTCAAAAACTGTTGCGATCCCCTATACTTGTGGGTTATCAAGACCTTTTTCTTGCGTCGTTGCCGGGGAGCATAGCTATATTTTTTGAGTCACCTGGGATTATTATCATATTACCACTATGAAGAATCTGAAGGATGCTAAGACTAAGATTTTTTTTCCTCAAAGATGAGGGGAGGTAAGGAACTGCCATCCAGTTCTACTTTAGATTCACCTTCTGTTATAAGTAAACTTGCAACACCACAACATGCTATTAATTCTGATATGTCGCAAGTTATTGATGATGCTATTTCTGCTATGAATGCTACTCATGATGATGCTAGTACCTTTCTTGATGGTGATGTGCCACTAGGTGAATTTCTTGATGAACAAATTGCTAGAGTAAGACAACATGATATTGTTGAATCTGATGATGAACTTGAAACTGAAAATACTGAAACACCTACTAGAACTAGTCCTCCTAGATATGAATTGCCAAAGGTACTGGAAGGTTACACTATGAGTGAGGAGGCAACTAGAGATATTCTTGCTTGTAAGGATAGAGATGATCTAGAGAAACTATCATGCAAGTATAAAGAAAGACCTCTGAATGCTAAAATGAAATGTGATCCTAAGTTTGCTACTTCACCTATTGTGATTGATGATAAGGATTATGAATTCTCTGTCGGCCCATAGTTAATCTCTTTGGTTGAATCTGATTCTTTCCATGGTTATGAAACTGAAACTGTTGTGGCACATCTTACTAAGTTGAATGATATAGCCATCCTTTTTGCTCATGATGAGAAGATTCACTACTATTATATTCTCAAGTTATTTCCGTTCTCATTAAAGGGTGATGCTAAAGCCTGGTACAATACTCTTGCTCCTGGTTGTGTGTGTAGTCCCCAGGATATGATTTATTACATCTCTAAAAAATATTTCCCTGCTCATAAGAAAGAAGATGCCTTGCAGGAAATATTTAACTTTGTGCAAATTGAACAAGAGTCTCCCACAAGCTTGGGGGAGGCTTCTCCAATTGCTTAATGCTTTTCCTGATCATCCTCTTAAGAAAAATGAAATAGATATCTTCTATAATGGACTAACCGATGATTATAGGGACTTCCTAGATAGTTGTGCTGGTTGTATTTTTTGGGAACGAACTATTGGGCAAGCTAAGGAATTATTGAATAACATACTGAAAAATTATGATGATTGGACTCCTCCAGAAACACCTATTAAACCCACTCCGAAGAAGAGGGGTATCTTATATCTCATTCCTGAACATATGCAAGAGGCAAAGAAATCTATGAAGAAAAAAGGTATTAAGGCCGAGGATGTTAAAAATTTACCACCTATCGAAGAAATACATGGGCTTGAAGCACCACCTGTCGGTGTCAAAACCAGCGGATCTCGGGTAGGGGGTCCCGAACTGTGCATCTAAGGCTAATGGTAACAGGAGGCGGGGGACACGATGTTTACCCAGGTTCGGGCCCTCTCTATGGAGGTAATACCCTACTTCATGCTTGATTGATCTTGATGAATGTGAGTATTACAAGAGTTGATATACCACGAGATCGTAAACACTAAACCCTAGAAGTCTAGCCTATGAGATTATGATTGTCGTCCTATAGACTAAACCCTCCGGTTTATATAGACACCGGAGGGGGCTAGGGTTACAAAGTAGGTTACAGAGAAAAGAATCTACATATCCGAATCACCAAGCTTGCCTTCCACGTAAAGGAGAGTCCCATCCAGACACGGGAAGAAGTCTTCTATCTTGTATCTTCATAGCCCAACAGTCCGGCCAAAGTATATAGTCCGGCTGCCTGAGGACCCCTTAATCCAGGACTCCCTCACCACCACCGCCTAAGGTGGTAGAGGTAAAATCTTTAATGAAATTCAATGATAATAATGATCCTCATAATAAACATCCTAGCCAATGCCTTTATGAGTTTGATAATTACATTAGAAAGCAAGATCACTTCAATGCAAATGTTATGAAACAATTGAAATACAACTCTGATATGATTGCTTGCTTAAGTGACTTGTTATTTAGAATCTCAAATTATGTTAGAGGTGTAGGAAAACATGCCTCTATGGTTCAAACTTAACTAGAACAAGTTGCTAAGTCCCAAAGAGAGTGACTTGATGAAATGAACAATAATATAAGTGACTTTGCTGTTAGAGTAGTAACAAGAGGAGGTAAAATGACTCCGGAACCACTTTATCCTGAGGGACACCCAAAGAGAATTGAACATGATTCACAAAGAAACAACACCACTACACCTAGTCCTTCTAAAAAGGAAAAGAAGAAGAAAAATGATAAGACTTTGCATGCCTCTAGTGAACCTGAAATAGAAAAACCTCCTGATAATAATAATGAAGTTTTTATCTCGGATGCTGAAACTCAATCTGGTAATGAACACTCATCTTCTGATAATGAAAAAGATAATGATGAGGTTCATGAAGACACTCAACCAAATGATAAAGAACCAGATAATGATGTTGAGATAGAACCAGCTGTTGATCTTGATAACCCACAACCTAAGAATAAAAGGTATGATAAAAGAGACTTTGTTGCTAGAAAACATGGAAAGGAAAGTGAACCATGGGTTCAAAAGCCTATGCCCTTTCCACCTAAGTCAACTAAAAAGAAAGATGATGAATAATTTGAACTCTTTGCTGAAATGATTAGGCCAGTTTTTCTGCGAACTCGCTTAACTGATATCTTGAAAATGCCTCCTTATGCAAAGTATATGAAAGACATCATCACTAATAAGAAAAAAATACCGGAAGCTGAAATCTCCACTATGCTTGCTAATTACACTTTTAAAGATGGAGTACCTTAAAAACTTGGAGATCCGGGAATACCAACTATACCTTGCTTCATCAAAGAAATTATGTTAAAACTGCCTTGTGTGATTTGGGAGCTGGTGTTAGTGTTATACCTTTATCTTTATATAAAAGACTTGATTTGAATAAACTCACACCTACTGAAATATCTTTGCAAATGGCTGACAAATCAACTACCATACCTATCGGTATTTGTGAGGATGTGCCCGTTGTTGTTGCTAATGTTACTATTTTGACTGACTTTGTTACACTTGAGATGCCTGAGGATGACAACATGTCAATTATCCTTGGTAGACCCTTCTTAAACACTGCATGGGCTGTTATTGATTGCAATAAAAGCAAGGTCACTTTTTCATATCAATGGTAATGAGCATACGGTGCACTTTCCGAAGAAACAATTCCAACTGAATGGTATTAATGTTATTCAAAAATCTCCGTCAATCACTATTGGAAGTTTTCAACTACCTCTATCTACTGTTAAAAAGAAATATGAAATGCTTATTGTTGGGGAAATTCATATCCCCATTGAGGTAACTTAGTGATTTACGAAAGTTCTTCGGTTTCATGTTAATCGAAAGTGGTAATTAATAAGACTTGGTCAATCTTATTAATGGACCATTTTTGAGAGGTATGAAGTTGATGAATTTAGTAAATACTACCTTCTGTCCCTACCTTTTGTTTTCTGTTTTTATTAGTTCAACAAAATAAAATGCCATGCCTTGTCTATTTTCTGAATTTTGCGTGCAATAAAAAAATGACCCAAAAATAAAAGTTCTCAGAAAGCTCTGAAAATCTGATGCGATTTTTTCCTGAATATTTTTGAATTTCTGGTGCAAATAATATCAGAGGGAAGTGCACCAAGTGGGCACAACCCACATGGGCGCGCCAGGACCCCCAAGCGCGCCCTGATGGGTGCTGCCCACCTGGTGGGTCCCCTCACTTACTTCTTATTTCCATCTCACTCCACTCACACAGAAAAAAATTACTACCACTCTCTCTCTCTCTCTTTCTCTCTCTCTCTCCCTCTCGTGTTCTTGCTCCCGAGACCGCGGATTTATCTCTTTGCTCGAAGCTCCATTTTTGAAACTGTTCCGGGGATTTGTTGCTTGGAAAAAGATGAGTTTCTTTAGGAAGTTTGCTTCCAAGAAGAACTCCAAGGGGGTTATTGGGCAGTCATCTGACAATTATCTCCATACCCCGAGGTTGGCGGAGCTACGGCCGTGCTAGTGGCCGCACAATGAGTTCATGGAAGAGGCCGAAATCCTCCAAGAGTTCAATCAATATGCTGCTAATGCCGGCCTCACCAACTTCATCGCAGCTGAATGCGAACAGTATCATCCTCTAACAAATTCCTTTGTGCAAAACTTTCATTTTCATCCTAGGAATAATCCCCCTGAGGTGTCATTTAATTTATATGCTGAACACCCATACCCCACTTACTGAATTTTGTGACATATGCATGCTTCCTTCTGATGGGGGTTTGGTAGAGCCTAGGCCCTTAGAGTTTGATGGTTTTTACCGTACTCTGACAGTGGGGGATGAGAGAGGAGTATCGGGCACCACTGCCGTTAGCTTGTAGTTTCCTGCCATGCATTATTTTTCTTTATTTATTGCAAAGTGCTTGCTAGCGAGAGAGAAGGTGGGTTGACTTAGCACCTCGGACTTTGCTGTTTTGCATCACGCACTTTTTGGCGATAACACTTTTAGCTTGGGAGCTATTGTGGCACGTCGCCTTCACCTTAACAGATTCAAGGGTAAAATACATGGGGGCATTTACGCTACTCGCTTGGCGACTCACTTCAGTGTGCAGATACGCCAGCATGATCACCCCTTGACCAAGGTTTATCTAGACAGAGCAGCTATGAAGGATCATCAGTTTCTTGCTGTTGATTACCCTAATATTGACTTGCCTTATAATTTAGTTTTTAGAGAGACTATTCGTGATATTATCCCCTTGTCTGCACCTGCTTTGTTTGATCATGTTGCCAAGAACAGATACAGGATTTTTCCTGAGGACATTGTCGCTTACCGGAACAACCTGGCGGCGGCACATGCGGAGCCTTAGCAGTGGGACCCTATGGTGTCTGCTCCCCAACACTTCAACATTGGAGCTCATGGCTTCTACGACTGGTGATTACCAAGTTAGGCCAAAAGCCTAAGCTTGGGGGAGTACGTATTTCCACCGACATTACATTCACGTTCACACATTTCATTCTAGTTGTCGGTGTTCACACTTTTTCATTGTATCATCCATGTTTAATTTATTTTCTCGCTTTCTTCTTGTGTGTTTGAAAAACTTTTAGAAAAAAATCCCAAAATATGTTTCTTGCTTCTTTTTTATTTTTCTTGCTTCTCGCTTTTCCCCTTTTCATTTGCTTGCTTTCGAAAAACAAAAAACTCCAAAAATATTCTAGTGTGTTTCTATGAATTTATTTTTCTTTTATCGAGTCATACAAGGAGAAGACCACGATGAAAATGTTGAGTGGCTCCCATTTGCATTGTTGATCTAACAAAGAGCCCATATTACCTTGTCTTCTCCTCTTGAATAAAATGTTTGCAGATTCCAACTTAGTAAATGACACTCTTGCACTATTATTATTTCAAATCGTACGGTCGTGCAAGTGAAAGGCAATAATGACGATATTAGATGAACTGGTCGTGGCAGAGAGAAACGGGTATGAACTCGACTTGTTATGTTTTTGTAAATATGTCTAACCTAGTATCCATGCTTCAGCCTATTATGATCAAACATATTTGCAATGACAATTAGAGATTATAGTTTCTCATGCCATGCATAAGTAGCTAGGAGTGAATAATGACTTATCTTGGATATCAACATTGCGTTAAAATGATTGTGATGTAGTATGATGATATGGTATCCTCCTCTCAATGTTCGAGTGGCTTGACATGGCACATGTTCATGCATGTAGTTGAATCAAAACCAACATGGCCTCTATGATATTTATGTTCATGGTGTTCATATCCTACTCATGCTAGTGTCCAATGTTACTTATGCATAACGCATGTTCATGACCATTGTTGTGCTCTAGCTAGCTGCTTCTCAACCTATTTGCTAGCCTTCGCCTGTACTAAGTGGGAACTCTACTTATACATCCAAAAACCTGGAACCCAAATTATTCCAGATGAGTCCACCATACCTACCTCTATGCGGTATTACCCTACCGTCCTAAGTAAATTTGCATGTGCCACCTCTAAAAACTTCAAATAAATATCCTTTTTGTGTGCCTGGATCGTTCATGGAACGACAGGAGGTAGTCGGTATCTTCCATGCTAAGCGGGTTATTCTCAAGTCGAGTGTTTATTCACTTGCCATCGCATGAGAAAAGGGCAGTAATAGGGATGCCCAGTCCCAAACTGTAAAAAGAAAAGAGCTTACAAATAATCAAAGAAAAACTCCCAATGGAGTCATTACCTTTACCTTTTCGCTTGGGAACCGCCACAAGCGTTCTTAGCATGGAAGATACTGATAACTGATGGTCTGAACTAAATGAGAAGGGTGCATGTCTCAAAATATCATTTACCTCTATTTAAAAAATCTTCAGCTCTGGCACCACTGCAAATCACTACTTCCCTCTGTGAAGGGACTATCTATTTACTTTTATGTTGTGTCATCACCTTCTCAAATAAGCGCCAAAACCTGAGAGCACTGATGTCATGTTGATGCATTGTGTATAGCTAATGTTGGGTGCATCATAACTGGATCTTTTCTACCATGAATTACAATGTTTAGTCGCTTCTTGAACTTTGGGGGTGCTCTGCATATATGTTTTGCGGTGACAGAAAGGGCTAGCAAGATACCAATATTGTCGTTATATCATGGTTGTTTTGACAACATGTTGCTATTTGAGATATCTTATTATTGCTCTCTAGTTGTTTATGTCATTGATATGAGTTAATAAATTTTTTAAGAGTTATTGTTGACATGGTTAGTTATAATCCTTGCTGAAAACCTGGGTGCTGTTTAAGCTTATTTATGAAACAAGAGTAAAAGAGTTTGTAATTTTTTTCTTTTTCACTTTCAGTTTATCAACTGAATTGCTTGAGGACAAGCAAAGGTTTAAGCTTGGGGGGTTGATACGTCTCCAATGTATCTGCTTTTCCAAACGCTTTTCGTCTTGTTTTGGACTCTAATTTGCATGATTTGAATAAAACTAACCCCAGACTGACGAAGTTTTCAGCAGAACTACCATGGTCTTATTTTTGTGTAGAAATAAAAGTTCTCGGAATGGAACGAAACTTTGCGAGGATTTTTTATATCAAATAAGAGAATTTATGGATCCAAGAGGTACCTGAGGGGGGCACCTGGGTGGGCACAACCCACCAGGACGTGCCTCCCCCCCATGCGCGCCCATGTGGGTGTTGCCCACCTGGTGGCCCTGTTGGCCCTCAAATCGATGCTATAAAATCCAATTATTCAAGAAGAAAATCAGGAAGAAAGAATTATTGCCTTTCACGAGACGGAGCCGCCGCTGTATCCTGTTCTTCATCAGGAGGCCAGATCTGGAGTCCGTTTGGGGCTTCGGAGAGGGGGATCTTCGATCTTCGTCATCACCAACACATCTCCATCACCAATTCCATGATGCTCCCCACCGGGAGTGAGTAATTCCTTCGCAGGCTCACTGGCCGGTGAGGATTTGGATGAGATTCATCATGTAATCGAGTTAGTTTTGTTAGGGCCTGATCCCTAGTATCCACTATGTTCTGAGATTGACGTTGCTATGACTTTGCCATGCTTAATGCTTGTCACTTTGGGCCCGGGTGCCATGATTTCAGATCCGAACCATTTATGTTATCACCATTATATCCATGTTCTAGATCCGATCTTGCAAGTTATAGTCACCTACTACATGTTATGATCCGGAAACCCTGGAGTGACAACAGTCGGGACCACTCTCGGTGATGACTGTAGTTTGAGGAGTTCATGTATTCATCGTGTGTTAATGCTTTGTTCCGGTTCTCTATTAAAAGGAGGCCTTAATATCCCTTAGTTTCCAATAGGACCCTGCTGCCACGGGAGGGTAGGACAAAAGATGTCATGCAAGTTCTTTCCATAAGCACGTATGATTATTTACGGAATACATGCCTACATTATATTTACGAACTAGAGCTAGTGTCGTATTGCCCTAGGCTATAACTATCTCATGATGAATATCATCCAACGAGTCACCGATCCAATGCCTACGAATTTATCTTATATTGTTCTTGCTAAGTTACTACTGTTGCTACTGCTATCGTTACTGCTACAAAATCACTGCTATCACTGTTACTGTTACCGTTGCTACTGTTGCTATCATCAAAACTATCATATTACTGTGCTACTAATCACTTTGCTGCAGATAATTAATCTCCAGGTGTGGTTGAAGTGAAAACTCAGCTTCTAATACCTTGAAATATTCTTTGGCTCCCCTTGTGTCGAATCTATAAATTTGGGTTGAATACTCTACCCTCGAAAACTGTTGTGATCCCCTATACTTGTGGGTTATCACATAACAACAAACCTCTCATGATGGATGGCATGTTTTTATATCATGCATCTTATTTATTTGAGCATTGGATATTTTGTGCTAACCAACACATGCATGTATGCATCATGATGAATGATGTGTACAGATACCATGCACACACAATTTTCCCTTTGCTTTTGTTTTGTGTAGGTCCTCACATATACTCGTCAACCTCTCAATCCCAAAAGTTGACAAAACGAGCTCTTGAGAGCATTGATGACTTGGGATCCTGTGGACTATCCTTACCACCGTTCCCTTTGCGCAACGGCTACGTGCATCTCTTCTACTTGGCTCTGACACGGCTATGGGCTATATACCAATTGTCATCTTATACCCATTTTCAAGTGTTCACTTTGCATGTTATGCCTCTTTATATGCCTTTGCCATGCAATTGTGACCCTTGCTTGCACTTACATGTGATTCACCATTATGCTACTACTATGTGTATTTGCATTCTTGGTGGAAATACTTGTTGCTATTGCCATGTTCTATACATGCTCCATACTATTGTTGATTCTTGTGTTGGGTGAGTCATGATGTTCCATTGCTATTTACATAGGACTTCTTGCCAATACAATGATGACACTTTGCTCATATCTTGCTTCCATGCTTGTGATATGTCATGTGCATTATGTATGCCCACTATTTTCACACATGAAATGACGACCGTGATTACCTCTACTATGTTGCATCTTCGCACTACTAGCTTACATGACTTGATCGCTATGATTGCTTGCTTTTGTTGCACCACCCATGTTCCATTCTTACTCACTTTCTTGGGTTGATTACATATATGTTCACGCCTCTCACATGATATATCTTGCTCATTGTCTCTTGTGTCCATTAGTTGCATCTCTAATATCCACTTGTATTGAGTGCAACCATACTATGCTTATTAATCTTGGAGACCTTGACATCTTACATGTGACACACGCTTGCTTGTTTGAGCTTAATGCACTTGGTTGTTCTCGCATCTTATGCCTACATACCATGCACTACACCCTTGTAATTTCTTATGATAAGAACGATGAAAACACTTGTTGGGTATTTCACCACACGAATGATAGGTTTTGCATTTCCGCTAACCTCATTTGTTTTTCCAAGTGTTTGTCATTCTCTTTCATTTTGGAGGATTCACAAGGTAGTACCATCATGAAACAACTTGGTCATGTGAAGGCATACACGATGTGCGACACCATCATTTTCATGCCACTACTTAAGGTGAACTTCTTCTCTTTGAGCCATCCTCCCATATGCATCTTGGATGGGTCACTCTTTCATTGTTGTTTCCTTCTTATTGTCTACATGATACACATATTGGATGGAGGACCGACATTGGAGATGTACCCCATGGACCTTCAAGTTTAGGAGTGCCACGACATCAAGAATCGGTATATCAACACTCCTTTGACACATTGCACCAACACATACATATTCGTTGATTGTGCTCCCACATGCCATGTTGAATGGACAAATCATACTCACCGCAAGTTTGCACCCTATGGATGGATTGACTCACATTATGCTTCCATTGTCGCATCTATTTCCATGCCAGCCATGTTATATGAGCTTGTGCATTTCCTTAGAAAATTTGTTGTGATATACCTCGATGGCATTTTTATACATCATGATCATCTTGCTTACCATCAATTGGATGAGAACATAATCACATTGGGCATCAATTACCATGTTCATGCTTTTGATACACCGTCCCATTATGACATCATTTTGCACGAAGGTCGCATTAATCATATTCAAAAGGCCTTTGTGCATACAACAAATGAATTTGAACACATGATTGCTTTACATATCATTCTATATAACCTTGCTAAGCTTCATGTACCTTGTCACGAACCATCTTTTCGGACGAACTCATGCTTACATGATGGACAACTTGTGTGCTCTAACCATTGTATTTATGAGCGTTGCTTGCGTTTGCTCTTTTTGCATGTATACCACTATGAAGACACCTTGGAGAACTTGGATTGCGCCATGCCTTCAAATTCTTCCAACTACAAGTTCGTCTACGACAATCGTTTCCATGGCGATGAGGATCACAATCCGAGTTTGAATCTTTCCCAAGGGGGGGAGATGATGCGGAGCATCCTACGACCATCCCCATGTACACCTTCATAGCACCTCAAGCCCCAAGTGGACCTACCGGACTTAAGGTGAACCCGCTCCTCTTCGAGATTTACACGAATATCGATTGGACTTGGTCGCTACCTCACCACGGAACGTTTTGCATCTTTAGGTACGAGGACGACCGCCACCAAGAAGCTACGGAGCATCCGGGAGGCCCAGGAGAAGGACCCCAAGCCCACACGAAGGAGGAAGGAAGCTAACAGGAGCTGGACAGGAAGTCCCAGGCGACCCCGTGTGCATGGTCCCCCAAGACCCCGTGCCCACGGGCTACATAGGGAGCTGGCGCTGGAGCACCCCCTGCGCACGGGCTTGTACCGTGCGCACGGGCCTAACTTACCCCATGCGCATGGGCCCTACAGGATGGACGGTTGTGATTGCGTTTGGGTCTCCTCTTCATCCACTTCGTCCCCGTGCCTATATATTCCGTACCTAGACCATATGTTAGGGTCAGCAAAGTAGTTGATAGACATTAGAGAGCTTTGCTCCTTGTATCCACTCCTCTAGCAGATCATGACCTCCTAGGAGAAGATCCCCTCGTGGATTCAAGACCTCCATCTTGGGGAAGACTATCATCAAGACCTCATTCCTCATAGGATTGGGATGAACTAGTTACCTTTTATCTTTCCTTTGTTGTCCTTGGATCATTATGACCTCTTGTGTGTTCTTGGATCTAGCATATGTGTGATTGGATCTAGTTAATTTGAGTGTTTCCCCTCTCTTGTGTTCTTTGTGGTCATCTTGTTCTTGGGAAATTCCCCTCAAATTCGTGAAAGGTGCATCTTAGGGTTCCACCCTATATCACACATATTCCAAGATCATAGCAGTTATAGCATAGAATATGAACTCTTAATTATAAACAGGAAAAATAAATAATACAATATTATTGCCTCTAGGGTATATTTTCAACATGAGGTAGGGTGACCTGCTCTCACCTATGGTTTTCATCATTGTCATTAATCCTTTACATCACCTTCTTGATCGTACCACGGAGGCTGGCATCCTCTTAGCCTTCACAAACCGCATTGCCAAGTTCTGGATCTCCTTATAGTCAATGGTACGCCAGTTTTTATCAAGCCCACACAACAAGAGATCTCGGCCTCTCGAGGGGTCCTTCAGATTTTCTGTCAAGCTTCTGGCCTGGGCACCAACATCATCAAGATGGAGATTTTCCCCATTACCCGCGAGGATGTTGAACTTTAGGATTTGATTTGCCTTATACTGGGGGAAGCCTGTGGCCTTTCCAGGGAAAGTACCTTAGTCTGCCGATTCAGCTTCACACGTAAAGAAGGGCAGGCGCCCAATTCATTACTTCTTTTGAGAGTACACAATCCAAATGTACAAGAGTGAGCAAAAATGTACAATAAACATACGTCGTTTCAAGCAACAATCTAAGTAGAACCATACCAAAATGAAACAAAAATGAACTACTGATATGTCTCCAACGTATCTATTTTTGAATTATTCGTGATATACTTACATCATTAATTTATGCTCTTCGCACAATATTTGGACTAACATATTAATCCAACGCCAAAGGCTAGTTCCTGTTTTCTACTGTTTTTGGTGTATAGGTCAAAATTCATAGAACCGGAGTGGGCTAAATTTTTTGTGAACTTTTTATGAAAAATATGAGATTTTTGGGAAAAGGAATAATCGTAAGGCGGTGCCCGAGGGCTACACATGGCCTCCCGACATGTCCTAGGCGGTTCGGGATCTTCTTTCGCTGCAATAATTTATGACAAAAAATCCACTTAAAATTTATGCTCGATCAGAGTTAGGATGTCCGCATATTTAGGAAACAGTGCTCGGCCTCATAAATAGTTCCAAAACAGAGAGAAAAAGAGAAGATATATCTAATCTGAGAGGGGCTCTCGCCCCTCGGGAGCCATGGAAACCTCTCCCCATATAGGGGGAGGCCATGAAGGAAGAATAAGGAGGCCTCTGTCCCCCTCTCTCGCCGCGGCGCTGGAGTGCCACGGGGAAACCATCATCGCGGCGATCTTCTTCAACACCTTTGTCGTCTTCAGCAAATCTCCATCACCTTCCTTCCTCTCTATTCAGCAGTCCACTCTCCCGCAACCCACTGTAATCTCCTACTTGAACATGGTTCTTGATGCTATGAATAATTGTTGAATGATTCATGTCATCGCTATTGTGTCTGAGTAGATTATGTTTTATCCAATGGGTTAATTGGTGATTTGCTATGAGTGGTTTGAGTTGCATGTGGTTATGTTAGCAGAGGCCTCTCCCACATATAAAATTGCAATGATGATAATCTGTTTACCAACTTAGCTAATTCCCTAGGGACAATTCCACCCATCCTACCACCGCTTTTCCAAGCTCGCTATTTGTATTATATTGTACTTTTACTTAGAGAGCACCTAACCTTTATTTATACGTTCTTTAGTTTTTAGCAAAGCTATCATTTTATACCAGATGTTAGATTTATTTCTTGTTTTTAGATAAAGCAATATTCAATGTTCGTAGGGTTGTACCAGTGGTAGATAGGACATGAGTCAATACCAATCCTACATTTAGTTCTTTATGGGTTCAACACTCCATACTTACCACCTCCATCACTGGAAAGTGCCACGACAATTCCATGCACTCGGGGATTATCAAGCTCTTTTCTCGCTTTCTTGCAGAGGAGCAATAGCGCAGGGTGAATATTCTCGTGTGCGCTTATCTAGTTTTTATCCCTAAGTAGATTTTATTTTCTGTTCTTGTTTTCTATCTTTAGTTATGGGTTGAAAACATAAAATTTCCAAAAAAAAGTATGCGTGGGAGACAATGCAAAAGTTTTAGAGAGTATTTATGTTCTTTTGTGTGACATTAAAATTTTCAAAAATAAAATAAATAAAGAGGGAAACCTAAACCTTTTTCAAAAGGAGAAGTGGTTGAAAATTTATACATTGAAGAAGTGAGGGTTGACCTTGAACACTTGTTTCATGGAAACAATGTAAATCTTTTCATGGAAGTTTCTCACAAAAATAATTACTCGCTTGCATAGACCAGTGTACCATACAAATAAAGTCCCAAGGCTTGCCATAGGATATTGCAATTGCAAGTTTGCTATGTTCTGTGTAGAGACATAAACTTTTACCTCTAGTATTTGGATTAATTCTCTATACTAGAACGTGATCAATTTCCTAATTTTTTTTATATAGTTCTGCCACATAAGTTTTGTGTTACGTCCTAATTTTCTAGAATTGGAAGACTTACATCAGTATGTGTATTAATTGACCGATAGATGTTATAACTTTGTTATCTATTTATACTCGAGTATTCAAGGCTTATATTAGGGGGGGGGGGGTATAACTTGTGGAAATGAAAGTATACGGTAGATAATGTTTGAAAATGATTATGCATATTACCTTTACAATACATGATGGGTGATTTATATTTATGTATACTAACCCCTCTGATAAGTTTTGCGAAGTTTTGTGTGGATGAAGTTTTTAAGACCCAAGGAAGATAACAATATGAGAGAAAGTTGGAGAGATACAAGAAAGCTTGCGGATTCACAAGGCACCCCCGAGAATATATTTGAAGAGGTCTCAAGCTCCAAGCTTGGGGATGTCCCGGCATCCCCTTCATCTTTTTCAACAACTATAGGTATGTGTCAGTTGGACCTAAGTCTTTATTTGTGCACATGATACGCATAATTCCTTGGAGCATCATTTTTATTTTTCCTTTAATTAAACAAAACACCATACTGGTTGGGGATGATTTTCTATGGTCCTTGGTTATTTAATTTATAGAATGCTCTTTGCGCTTCACTTAAATCTTTTGCATTTGACTATTTAAAGAAGGCTCCGTTTGCTTCACTTACATTTGAGTTTGGATACCGGTCTCTCTTTAGTTATGATATTTATAGAATACTTCATGAATTTCACTTATATTTTTTAGAGTATGGATGGAATTATCATTAAAAGTGGGTTTGAAGAAGTAAACTTTACATATTATTGATCCCACTATTTAGGAGGGTGGCAATTGATTATGTGGATTATACAATTTTTAAAAGTGGGTTGGAAGAGGTCAAAGTGTAGTAATTAGTGTTGATCCGACTATATTGGAGATTTTCTCATATGATCATTTACTCTTGTGCTTTACTTATATCTTTGAAATAAAATTTATGAATAAATTGGATGTCATGTGCTCCATTTACTATATGTATATTGAGAAGTAAAAATGCATCCTCACCTTATTTATCAATAAAATTAAAATAATGATAGTGCAGGCGAACCAGGTGGACCAGGCGAACCAGGTGGAGATCTTGGACGCGGCGGTGGCGCACTTGAAGGTGCTGGCGGACACGGCGGCAGTGCTCGAGGCGTACAGGGCGCTTCAGCGCGACGAGGGGCCTGTGCGCCCAGCAGCCGTCGAGGTGGCGTCACGGGAGGCGGTCTGCATAGCCGTGCGGCTGCCGCCGCCGGTGGCGGCGCGTCCGGGCGCGCTGACGCTCTTGCTCGAAGTGTTCGATCGGCGCGGAGTGGAGGTCCTGGGGGTCACGGTGACGCGCGACGGGCGTGCGGCCACTGCCGACGTCATGGTCACTGCGGCCGCCGCGGCGCCGGAGCTCGTCGAGCTCATCAAGGCGGAGATCGCTGGCATCAAGTGAGCCATGATCGATGCGGCTCGGAGCTAACCTTTTGGCATTTTGAATTGCTTTTCATCGTTTAATCCCTTACGATGGAGTTGAAACTAATCAGGATTAGACATGCGGAGCGGATGAATCGTGAATGGATGATTGCAACAGCAGAAAGTATGGAAAAAATGGCAGATTCAATGGTTCATGTTGGACGTTTGTTTTAATATTGCAGCAACCGAATTTCGATGGAGCAGGAGAAAAATGTCAATTGCTAAAGGAGGCAAAAATATAAATGTAATCAACTGTTCTTGTTGCGATTTGACAGTGGAGTAACAGCAATATTTCACATGTCTTCGATACACCCAGCCAAATACATCAACCATCGAGATCAGTGCGTACCCCTTCGTAATTAAAGGCATGATAAACATTAAGTAATAATTTACCTGTTGCCAATCCCCCCCAAAAAACCACCTCGATTAAGTCGTCGTCAAGATATATCTATGCTTGGTCATGGTGCGGACATCGTCTACCGGCAGCTCGTGACGGTACCCACGGCCACGTTCTCATCGAGGTCAAACCGTCAAGGTTCCTATAGAGGCTGTAGTTCACATATGCATTGGATTGTTGCTCATGCATGTGAGAATCCATGGGCGCGTAAATGTCTCTGATCATCTGCCCCACGGCGTCGTCCGGTATTAGACGCCGGTGGTGCGGGAACGACGTTGCCGCCTCGGACATGTCCTTGGACATGTTGGTGATGTTAGAGCATTTAGGGATCCGGCAAATCCGGTCATCTAAATGTTCACCGAAGTGTCCAGGCACGACCACAGACAGCGCTAGACGCTCTCTCATCTGGCGTGTCGGGTAGGCACACTCCTCAAATCCATGCAAATTCTGATACGTCCATTATAAACAGAAATATCACTCGTAAATTACATTTGTTGGTAGCGAACATACATAATTCAAACATAAAATTTATTTTAAGTGAACAATTAAAACATTAACTATTTTGTTTTCATTATGGGTCCACATATGCTTCACAAGATCAATGAGTAGCTGGAGGTGCACCTGATGATCTCGAAGATTCTGATGCATCTACATAAAATTGATAAACTGGTCTGCATCTTATTCTTTGGGGATGTGGAGTTGATCTCCAGACTTCTCAAAATCATGGGTTTGGGCTGCCCACTTATCCTCGTCCTCGACAGTCATATCGCGAAATGACACAACATGTCATCAGTTGCCATAAAGTCTCTGATTCCCACATCATTGCAGCTCCGCGAATAATTTTCCAACGAGCTTGGAGCACTTCGAATGCTCTCTCGGCATCCTTCTTAGTTGCTTCTTGCACTGCTGCAAAGTGATGCCTTGGCGATTAGATATGTTTTTCACAAACGCCGTCCATTGACAATGTAGTTGCATGGCGGCGATTTCCCATTACAAAGTCTCCTGGACATGGGAAATCGCTGAAGCACACTAATGTCGTTGTGAGAACCAGACATTTCAAAGAAAGTATTGAAGAACTCATTTTGAATTAACTCATCAAACTATGTGGGTCCATACTCCTCGTCCGCCGAACCATCTGAATACATCATTTTGCCTACAAAACAATAACAAAAAATGGTCGGACAATGTGTCAAACACATAGAGGGCAAGGTGCAGTTCAACAATAGCCGAACGTACCGTGACAATGTCGGGGCTAATGACAATGTTCATGGCGACAAGCCTGGAGGGGAGGAGTGTTGTGGCTATGCTGGCGGCATTGGGGGCTCAGTACAGAGACAGAGCAAGGGTGGCGGCGAAGCTAAGGGAGAGCCGGCGCGAATGAGAGAGAAGAAAGGAGAGGAATAAGGTCGAATCAGCGAGGTCAGAGGGAAAGGATTTGGTGCAATTTGATGTGGGGTCGACCTGTCTGGTCCGACGTGACGGACGTGTTCGAGCCTCCCTATATATGCCTCTGAGCTGGATATGAGGGGTGTCGGTCAACCCGGATGTATAAAGACAGTATAAGAAGCCCATTTGGAATGATTTTTTTTGACCGGGCCATCCCCAGACATATAGAAAAGGTTTAAGAAGCCCAGCTATAGATGCTCTTATGCCTCCCTGTAATGGTCTAGGATAGAGGCCAATGTCCGGCCTCACAACCAGGTGGTGAAGATGTGCTCCCATACGCCTTCCTGGCGATTATCCATGGGAGCGATACAGTTCTCCGACTGTCCTAGTACGCCGGAGTCACCCACATGGTGGTCAGGATTCCCTCCCGCCGGTGGTGTAAGGCTGAGGTGCATAGAGAGGAGGTAGGTTAGAGTAGCTGGACTTGGCAAATCCGCCCCCCCCCTATACGTTCGCGTACACGCCCGGGCATGCCCGCGGATGCATCCGGATGGGTCCTCATATTTTGCTCCCGGCATCCACATATCTCGAATACGGACTCTCAAATCCATGCACGTCAATCATACAAGCCATTGTCGCACGTAAATAACAAATGTTGGTACCGAACATAAATAGTGTTTACATAGAATTTAATTGAAGTGCACAAATCAAGCATCAGCTCTTTGGTTTCCATTGTGGGTCCACATATGCTCCACAAGACCATTGAGTAGCTGTGCATGCACCCGATGATCTTGAAGATTCTGATGCATCTACAGAAAGTTCATAAGCTGAATTGCTGATAACCCACAAGTATAGGGGATCGTTTGTAGCCTTTTTGATAAATAAGAGTGTCGAACCGAACGAGAAGCTAAAGGGAGAACAAATATTCTCTCAAGTTCTATCGACCACCGATACAACTCTACGCACACTTAACATGCTTTACCTAGAACAAGCATGCAAGTATTTTGTAGGTGTGATGCTAGAACTACTTCGCAAGAATAAAACTACGAGTACTTTGTGAGATAATAAAAGTTAGTTGTTTAGTAAAAAGGTTTTTGTCACACAAGAAAGTCATTTGTCCCTAGGCAATCGATAACTAGACTGGTCATCATTATTGCAATTTTATATGAGGGAGAGGCATGAGCTAACATACTTTCTGTACTTGGATCATATGCACTTATGATTGGAACTCTAGCAAGCATCCGCAACTACCAAAGATCATGTTGTATTACTTCTTCTTTTATCAATAAAGTTTTGATCTGCTGTGGGGGTTTTGCCCCACAGTTCACAGTCAAAAAAAACTACCAAAGATCATTAAGGTAAAAATCAACCATAGCATTAAGTATCAAGTCCTCTTTACTCTCATACGCAGCAACCTCCTTACTCGGGTATAAGTTTTTGTCACCCTCGCCACCCACTATAAGAGAATCATGAACGTATTGCAACACCCAATAGCAGGGATCCCTCATGTTTGTACGACATGAAGGGCACCATAGGACAACACCAAAATAAAATATGCAACTCAAACCAATCATGATAATCAATTAACCCATAGGACAAAACAGATTTACTCAAACATCATAGGATAACCACATATCATTGGATAATAATATATAGCGTTGAGCACAATGTTTAAGTAGAGAATTGCAACGGGATTAGAGAGGTTACACCTCTGCATAGAGGGGGAGAAAGTTGGTGTGAATGGTAGCAAGGTTGTTGGTGTAGATCACCGTCACGATCCTAGCCCCGGTGGCACTCAGGCGCCACCGAGAGAGAGGGGGTGAGAGCCCCCATCCTTCTTCTTCTTCCTTGGCCTCCTCCTAATGGGAGGAGGGTTTCTCCTCTGGTCCATGGCCTCCATGGCGGCGGAGGGGTGAGAGCTCCTCCGAGATTGGAGTTGTCTCTCTGTTTCTTTTCTATTTCGCGTTCATGTTTTCTAGCCTTTCACCATTTCTTAAATATCCATAGATTCACAACTCCAATTGCGCTAAAATTTTAACATGATTTTTTTCGGATATAAGCTTCCTTGCACCCTAAGAAGAGCCCCAACCAACTTACGGGGTGCCCACTAGGAACCACCACGCGCCAGAGGGGTGCTGGCGCGCCCTGGTGGTTAGTGGAGGTCGCGGGCCTCCGTTTGCGTTGATTCCACCTCCCCAAATCACATATATTCCCAAATAATTCTTCATAAATTTTTATAGCATTTGGACTTCGTTTGATATGGATATTCTGCGAAAGAAGAAACATGCAACAAACAGAAATTGCCACTGGGCACTAGATCAATATGTTAGTCCCAAAAAATCATATAAAATGTTGTCAAAAATATATAAAAGTTGTATAATATTGACATGTAACAATAAAAAATTATAGATATGACGGAGACGTCATCTCCAAGCTTAATTCCTACTCATCCCCGAGTAGGTAAATGATAAAGAAGACAATTTTTGATGTGGAAGGCTACCTAGCATAATCTTGATCATATATCTAATCATGGCATGAATATTAATACACAAGTGATTCAAAGCAATAGTCTACAATTTGACATAAAAACATCAATACTTAGGCATCCCAACAAACAATCATGTCTTTCAAAATATCAATGCTAAAGAATGCTATCCTACAAAATCATATAGTCTTGTCATGCTCCATCTTCTTAACACAAAGTATTTATTATGCACAACCCCGATGACAAGCCGAGCAATTGGTTCATACCTTTTAACGCGCTTTAGCTTTTTCAACTCCCACACAATACCTGAGCGCAAGCCATGGATATAGCACTATGGATGGAATAGAGTATGATGATAGGGGTAAACAAAGAGAAGACGGAAAACTATGATAGTCTCACATTTACGCGGCTAATCAACGGGCTATGGAGATGCCCATGAATTGATATCAATGCGAACAGTAGGTATTGCCATCTAACAGATGCACTAAGAGCTATAAGTGTATGAAAGCTCAAACTAAAAACTAAGTGGGTGTGCATCTAACTCCACAATGAAAAATTCTCACTAGTATATGAAAGTGAAAAAAGAGGAGACTCTCTATATGTAAAATATGGTGTTACTTTGAAGCACAAGTGTGGAATTAGCATGCCCCTTCTCGCCTTTTCTTTTATTTTTTATTTTTTTATTTTTTGGGGGCGCTTTTTGGCCTCACTTTTTTTTTCTTTTTTCCTTTTGTCTGCAGTCTCATCTCGACTTGCGAGGGAATCATAGTCTCCATCATCCTTTCCTCACCGGGACATGCTCTAATAATGAATAATGATGATCATCCCACTTCTATTTACTTACAACTCGATACCTAGAACAAAGTATGACTCTATATGAATGCCTCTGGCAGTGTACCAGGATGTGCAATGATCTAGGGTAGCAAGGATATCAAAAACAAACAAGCCATTGACTCTATATGAATGCCTCTGGCAATACCAGGATGTGCAATGATCTAGCATAGCAAGGATATCAAAAAATAGGCAAGCAATGAAAATATCATGCTAGCTATCTTACAATCATGCAAAGCAATATGGCAATGAATTCTCAAGTCATAAAAACGGAATGGTGGAAGTTGCATGGTAATATATCTCGGAATGGCTATGGAAATGCTATAATAGGTAGGTATGGTGGCTGCTTTGAGGAAGATATAATAAGGCTTATGTGTGATAGATCGTATCATATCACGGGGTTTGGATGCACCTGCGAAGTTTGCACCACATCTCTAGGTGAGAAAGATAATTGCACGGTACCATAGAGGCTAGCAAATTGCGGAAAGGTAAGAGTGCGTGTAATCCATGGACTCACATTAGTCATAAAGAACTCACATACTTATTACAAAAGTTTATTAGCCCTCAAAGCAAAGTACTACTACGCATGCCCCTAGGGGGATAGATTGGTAGGAGAAGACCATCGCTCGTCCCCGATTGCCACTCATAAGGAAGCCAATTAATAATAAATCATACTCCAACTTTATAGCCTAACGAGAGACAAAACGTGCATGCTTTGGGAACCGCAAACCTTAATACCAATATTCTTACTAACCACAACCATTTACTAGTACCTCCCACATATTATCATCTCTATATCGGAAAACTATTGCAAGGAATCAAACATATCATATTCAGTGATCCACAAGTTTCATGTAGGATTTTATGACTAACCATGTGAATGACCAATTCCTGTTGACTCTCTAAATAGATATAAGTGAAGGATGAGAGTTTAATTATTTCAACAAAAGAGCATGCTCTAATAAATATAAGTGAAGCAAAAGAGCGTTCTATAATAACGGTTTTCTATATGTAGAGAAACAAGCAATCCAAACTTCAAATGATATAAGTGAAGCACATGAAGCTTTCTATAAAGCCATACTCAAAAGATATAGGTGAAGTGGAATGAGCATTCTATAAATCAACCAAGGACTATCTCATACCAGCATGGTGCATTAAAGAAAACGAAAAAATAAACACAAAAGATGCTCCAAGATTTACACATATCACATGAACAAAACAAAAACCGAGACATACCGATACTTGTTGAAGAAAGATGGGATGCCTTTTGGGGCATCCCCAAGCTTAGACGCTTGAGTCTCCTTGAATATTTACTTGGGGTGCCCTGGGCATCCCCAAGCTTGAACTCTTGCCTCTCCTCCTTCTCCTAAAACCGAGACCTCCTTGATCCTCGAACACTTCATCCACACAAAACTTAACAAAACCCTCGTGAGATCTGTTAGTATAATAAAGCAAATCACTACTCTAAGTATTGTTGCAAACAAATTCATATTTTAGTTTTGCATTATACATGCTGTATTATAACCTCTCCATGGCTTATACACTCACTAATATTTATAGTTCCATCTAAACAAGCAAAACAATGCATCAAAAACAGAATCTGTCAAAAATAGAACAGTCTGTAGGAATCTGAACTTTGACTATACTTCTGTAACTCTAAAAATCCTGAAACATTAGGACAAAATAAACAATTTTCATAGAAGTACTATGTAAAAATTTCAGAAACTTTTGACATTCCAGTAAAAAAATTAAATTCACGCACTACTGTGAAAGTTTCTGTTTTTGCACCGTACAAACCAAACAAGCAATCTAATCATCCTAAAGGAAAATCTTGGCACATTATTTTTATAATACAATGGATTTGCACAAGGGGATAATTATTTTTGTTGAAAAATTTCTGTAATTAAGATTCACAAAGTTTTCATGGGCATGAACAAAGTTCAAGGCTAACTCCCACTTTAACAATGCTCGTCTCTCTCACTCTCACTTTTCTTTTTGAAAAAGTTCTAGGTTCCCCTCTATATTTTTTTTGTTTTCAAACTTTATAAAAGCACACAACAGAATAAAATGGCTCTCTAAAACTTTCGGGTTGTCTCCCTAGCAGCGCTTTCTTTAAAGCCAATAAGCTAGGCATAAAGTGCTCAAGTAATCGATCCACCCGGATCCTAAGGTATATCAAAGCCAATTTTAATTAAGAAGGATTAGTAATTTACTAGTGAGCACAAAGCAACATATATCATGCAATTGCGAAGTCTAGCTCTCTTCCTATGCATCAGCATGTCATAAAAGAACAAGTCATGCACATCAAGTAAAGGCCAATACATAGCATAAGCAATTTCTTGCAATTTTAGCATGTTGGAAACATAGAGAGGCGGAGATGTGGTTCCTCTCTCATAATAATTGCAAGTAGGAGCAGCAAGCACATGCATAATATATTCATCAAAATCATCATGTGCACTAGTAAAATGCAATCCATCAATATAATCCTTAATAAGAGCAAACTTCTCCGATATAGTGTAGTTGGGAAAATTCAAATAGGACTATCAGTGTGGGTGCAAACTACGGCAGGATGCTGCTAACGCGACGCTACGATTAGAGACCCTTCAATGAAACTGTGTGCGATACAATAATCACCAATGGTGGTGTAAAAACCCGTCAAAAAGGTGCAAAACGTTTGCGATAACAGATGCATCAAACACGGTTCAAATTTTGGTTGCGTGTGCAATTCAGGGCATATGGTTCAGTTAAATTGACTATTTGCGATGAGGAGGAACAAAAGAAATGGGCTGCCAGATAAATGTGTGTGCGATATGCAGCATACGCTTCACTCGGATGAACTATTTGTGATTAGGAAACACAAAAGAAACGGTCAGCCAGATCAAGGTGTGTGCGATATACGGCATGCGGTTCACTCGGATGAACTGTTTGCGTTGAGACAAGAGAACATAAATGGTTCAATATAACAAGATGTGTGTGATAATACACGGCAAATAGGTTTGTAATCAGAAATGTGTGCGAAGACTGATAATAACACAGACGATTGCTTCTAATAAGACGTATGTGATATGCTTTGTCTACAGAACATCTATTGGCCATTGGGGGACGGGCGGTCATCCGGATACGCCATAAGAATGCGAAGAGGCATCCTTGATACATCTCCAACGTATCTACTTTTCCAAACTCTCTTGCCCTTGTTTTGGACTCTAATTTGCATGATTTGAATGGAACTAACCCAGACTGATGTTGTTTTCAACAGAAATGCCATGGTGTTATTTTTGTGAAGAAATAAAAAGTTCCTGGAATGACCTAAAACTTCACGGAGACACTTTTCGGAACTAATAAAAAATATTGGCGAAAGAATCAGCTAAAGGGGGCCCGCACCCTGTCCACGAGGGTGGGGGTGCGCCCCTTGCCTCGTGGGCCCCCTGGACCTCCACCGACCTAAACTCCAACTCCATATATTCACGTTTGGGGAGAAAAAAAAATCAGAGAGAAGGATTCATCGTGTTTTACAATACGGAGATGCCGCCAAGCCCTGTTCTTCCTCGGGAGGGCTGATCCGGAGTCCGTTTGGGGCTCCGGAGAGGGGAATCCATTGCCATCGTCATCATCAACCATCCACCATCACCAATTTCATGATGCTTACCGCCGTGCGTTAGTAATCCCATTGTAGGCTTGCTGGACGGTCATGGGTTGGATGAGATTTACCATGTAATCGAGTTAGTTTTGTTAGGGTTTGATCCCTAGTATCCATTATGTTCTAAGATTGATGTTGATATGACTTTGCCATGTTTAATGCTTGTCACTAGGGCCCGAGTGCCATGATTTCCGATCTGAACCTATTATGTTTTCATGAATATATGAGTGTTCTTGATCCTATCTTGCAAGTTATAGTCACCTACTACATGTTATGATCTGGCAAGCCCAAAGTGACAATAATCGGGACCACTCCCGGTGACGACCGTAGTTTGAGGAGTTCATGTATTCACTAAGTGTTAATGCTTTGGTCCGGTTCCCTATTAAAAGGAGGCCTTAATATCCCTTAGTTTCCATTAGGACTCCGCTGCCATGGGAGGCTAGGACAAAAGATGTCATGCAAGTTGTTTTCCATAATCACATATGACTATATTCGGAATACATGCCTAAATTATAGTGATGAATTGGAGCTAGTTTTGTGTCACCCTATGTTATAACTGTTGCATGATGAATGCCATCCGACATAATTATCCATCACTGATCCATTTTCTATGAGCTCGATTCATATTGATCTTTGCTAAGTTACTTTCCGTTGCCACTGTTACGGTTGCTACAGAACTTCTACAGTTACCTTTGCCACTGTTACCGTTACTTCCATACTACTTTGCTACTAAATACTTTGCTGCAGATATTAAGTCTTTCAGGTGTGGTTGAATTGACAACTCGGCTGCTAATACTTGATAATATTCTTTGGCTCCCCTTGTGTTGAATCAATAAATGTGGGTTGAATACTCTACCCTCGAAAATTGTTGCGATCCCCTATACTTGTGGGTTATCAATCATACATAAGCAAGGACTAGCTGTTCCACTAATAGCTCATGTAAGAGAACTCTCAAGTTAAGTGTGCTCAGGCTGGAGCAGCCATCAGATGGGTGACAGGATGGGAAGTTGTGTTGATGTTAAATTAACTGGTAGGATGGGTCATATCTGTCAAATTAAATGAGTGATATGACCCATCCCATGAGTTAATTTAACCTTGAGGTCCTTGTTTTTTATTTTATTTATTTTTTAACACACGTTAAAGAAGGTCTACCGCATTACTTTTTTACAATGTGTGATACGTGGCATACAGTTGATCCATCCGACCTGTTTGTGATGGAATAAGCCGTGTGTGTTGTGGGCAAACGCTTGCTAGTGTACAACCATTTGCGATTGATGAATTCATCACCGACGGGTTTCCTAGTGTGGTCCGTGTTCATCTCATCATCATCTACTTCTTGTGCTAGCTCGATGACCTTATATTCTAAGTTTCCATTAATTGATGGCGTTTTATGAACACGCTACCGTTTCCCGCCATTTCCTCACCTGCCTGTTTCCCGCCACCCAGTGATATTGCGCATAAACCTAGGCGGCATGTGACGCACGGAGGCAACAAGCACAGCCTGTAGCATATACACCTTTTCCAAGCATACCAACTCACCAAAGCGCCGCCTCTACCATCAACCTCGTCGACAAGGAAAACAAGATGGTGCCACGGCCCGTCGAGGTCGCGGCGCTCCCCGGCAACATGATGGACGACGACGTGATGCGTGTCATCGCCAGGGTTGAGCAGACCCTTGGCGCATGGTGCTTTAGCGCCGCAGATCAAGATAGGCATGTCAGCGCCGAGAGGCTGCAGCTCACTGCACAACATGATTGATGGCGCACCGTAGAGCACCCGCACCGATAGGCTATGGCTCGCTGCACGGTGAGACCGTTGGAGTGCCGCGGAGCGAGAGGCATGGCACGCCGCAGAGCAAGAGCGGATCCATTGGCGCTTGCCTGCTGTCGACAGGGCGTCACAGCTGGGTACACGTCCCGTCAGTACCCCCATTCCTCGCCAGGAGTGGGCACATGCCCTCTATGCCGTACGTGCAGCAAAGACCGGCCGCATCGTACTTGCACCGAACGCCTGCCGTGCCGTTCGCATGGGTCGCGCCGTTCGCCTTGTTCGCAGCCCGCTCGATGCGAACGTGCTGGTCGGTAGGCTCGGCCGCCTCCTTGGCCCAGGTGTCCACATGGGCGTAGTAGAGGAACATGGTCGTCGCATCCTCGAGGTGGTGATCTCCGATGAAATAGCCAACTTGGAGCTCGAGATCGCGTTCCAGATGTACCGCAAGCGTGTCGACTGCTTGGACGAACGCCTGAATGAGTTCAGGCAGAGCCAAGAGGTACCGTAGGCAAGGGCTGTTGGTCATGGTCTCATGGACGCGTTTTATTTTGTTGGATAGCTATGTATTCACAGCAATCATAGTACTGCTTTGTTTATTGCTCTGTTTCAATGTGTGTACTCTGTTTTCCGTTCTTATATGTTTTGTTTCAATGTGTGTTTATACGCTTTCCATTCTGTATATGTGGACAATAACATCTAGATTCAAATTAGTATACAAAAACAAATAGAAAATGGAATTCATAATATATATAATATTAATTATTCATTAGTTCATCACAGAATATATATAATATCATCACATATACGTGATGATACTTAACTACTAGGTACAATTCATACAATTAAAAATGAACAATACTAAAACTAATAATCCCTCCTGGGGCTAGTATTCCGGCAGCCCCTCGCCAGCAGCTCCCTGGTGTGTGGCATCTTCCCAGCGCGGAGGCAGTACTCCGCCTCCTCTGCCTCGCAGCGCTTGACATATCGATTTGCCTCTTGCAGGCGTACCGATAGGCATGTTGATGTGACTTTTCCATGCTTAATGCTTGTCACTAGGGCCCGAGTGCCATGATTTCAGATCTGAACCTATTATGTTTTCATAAATATATGAGTGTTCTCGATCCTATCTTGCAAGTTATAGTCACCTACTACATGTTATGATCCGGCAACCCTGAAGTGACAATAATCGGGACCACTCCCGGTGATGACCGTAGTTTGAGGAGTTCATGTATTCACTAGGTGCTAATGCTTTGGTCCAGTTCTCTATTAAAAGAAGGCCTTAATATCCCTTAGTTTCCATTAGCACGTATGACTATATTCGGAATACATGCCTACATTATATTGATGAATTAGATCTAGTTCTGTGTCACCCTATGTTATAACAGTTGCATGATGAATGCCATCCGACATAATTATCCATCACTAACACATTGCCTAGAGCTCATTTGATATTGATCTATGCTAAGTTAATTTTCTGTTTCCACTGTTGCGATTGCTACAAAACTGCTACTGTTACCTTTGCCACTATTACCATATTTCCATACTACTTTGCTACAGATATTAAGTCTTCCGGGTGTGGTTGAATTGACAACTCAGCTGCTAATACTTGAGAATATTGTTTGTCTCCCCTTGTGTCTAATTAATAAATTTGGGTTGAATACTCTACCCTCGAAAATGGTTGCGATCCCCTATACTTGTGGGTTATCAAGACCTTTTTCTGGCGCCGTTGCCGGGGACATAGTTCTATTCTCTGAGTCACTTGGGATTTATATATGTTGATCATTGTGAGAAATCTGAAAGACAACGGAACTAAGGTCTATCCCTCAACTATGAGGGGAGGTAAGGAACTGCCATCTAGCTCTGCACTTGATTCACCTTCTGTTTTGAGTAAACTTGCGACACCTACACCTGCTATTGATTCCGATATGTCGCATGCTATTGATGATGCCACTTCTGCTATGCATGATGCTTATGATGATACTACTTCTCTGCTTGATAATAATGTGCCACTAGGTGAATTTCTTGATGAACAACTTGCTAGGGTTATCTTATGGATGAAGAAACTGTTAGAGACTTCTTTGCTTGCAATGATAGATATGATCTTAAGAAATTGTTAGCTAAGCCGGAAGAAAAGTCATTGAATGTAACAATGAAATATGATCCTGCATTTGCTACTTCACCTATCTGTGTTGCTGATAAGGATTATGAATCCTCTGTCGATCCTGAGTTAATTACTTTGGTTGAATCTGATCATTTCTACGGTTATGAAGCTGAAACTGTTGTGGCACATCTTACAAAATTGAATGATATAGCCACCCTATTTACTCATAAAAAAATCCGCTATTACTATATTCTTAAATTATTTCCTTTCTCGTTAAAGGGTGATGCTAAAATATGGTTTAATTTTCTTGCTCTGGTTGTGTACATAGTCCCCAGGATATGATTTATTACTTCTCTGCAAAATATTTTTCCGCTCATAAAAAACAAGCTGCCTTGTGGGAAATATTTAATTTTGTGAAAATTGAAGAAGAGAGTCTCCCACAAGCTTGGGGAATAATGCTTTGCCTGATCATCCTCTCAAGAAAAATGAAATACTTGATATCTTTTATAATGGACTAACCGATGCTTCCAGAGACCACCTGGATAGTTGTGCTGGTTGTGTTTTCAGGGAAAGAACTGTTGAGCAAGATGAATTGCTATTGAATAATATATTGAGTAATGATAATGATTGGACACTTCCTGAACCAACTCCTAAGCCAACTCTGAAGGAAAGGGTTATTCTATTTCTCAGTCCTGAAGATATGCAAGAGGCAAAGAAATCTATGAAATAAAAAGGTATTAAAGCTGAAGATGTTAAGAATTTACCGCCTATTGAAGAGATACATGGTCTTGATAACCCGACACGAGTAGTAAAAAGGTAAATTATCTCTATAGATTTGATGAAGGTGATATTCCTCATAATAAGTCTACTAGTCAATGCCTGGATGAGTTTGACAACTTTATTGTTAAACAAGAAAACTTCAATGCTTAAGTTGGTAGACAATTGAAACGTAATGCTTATATGGTTGAACACTTGAGTGATTATATTCTAGAGTTAAAAGTGACCTTAAACTTATTAGTAAACATGCTTCCATGGTTACAACTCAAGTAGAACAAGTACTTAAGGCACAAGATGATTTGATCAATGAGTTGAATAATAAGAACAATGATAATGCCGTTAGAGTTATGACTAGAGGTGGTAAAATGACCCAGGAACCTTTGTATCCTGAGGGCCATCCTAAGAGAGCTGAGCAAGATTCTCAGAGAATTAATATTGATACACCTAGTTCTTCTAAGAAAAAGAAAAAGAATACTGATAGGACTTTGCATGCTTCTAGTGAACCTCTTATGCACACACCTGAGAATCCTAATGATATTTATGTTTCTGATGCTAAAACACAATCTGGTGATAAACATGAACCTAGTAATAATGTTAATAATGATGTTCAGGTTGATGCTCAACCTAGCAATGACAATGATGTAGAGATTGAACCTGTTGTTGATCTTGATAAACCACAATCAAAGAATCAATGTTATGATAAGAGAGACTTTGTTGCTAGGAAGCACGGTAAATAAAGAGAACCATGGGTTCGGAAACCCATGCCTTTTCCTCCTAAGCCATCGAAGAAAAAGGATGATGAGGATTTTGAGCGCTTTACTGAAATATTTAGACCTATCTTTTTGCGTATGCGTTTGACTGATATGATTAAAATGCATCCTTATGCTAAGTATATGAAAGATAATATTACAAACAAAAGAAAGATACCGGAAGCTGAAATTTCCACCATGCTTGCTAATTATACTTTTAAGGGCGAAAAACCAAAGAAACTAGGAGATCCAGGAGTACCTATAGGATTTTGGGTTCCGCAAACCCTTGATAGGTTCGAACTCTAGGGTGCGTGCGGAGATCTCAACCTACCCAGCCTCCCTACCCGCAATCTTCCTAAGCCTAGCACGTCGAGCTCAAAGGGACAGAGAGACAGAATAGTTTATCCTAGTTCGGGCCACCTTGCGGTGTAATACCCTACTCCATCGTTTTGGTGGATTGCCTCGAAGGGCTGAGGATGAACTAGTACAGTGGATGAACTGGACTTAGGAGGTGAGGTGTTCTTGAGCTCAAGGGAGCTGGTGAGGTGGTTGGATGAGAGGGATCTGATCCCTTCTCCCCTTGGTGGTGGCTAAGTCCTATTTATAGTGGCCTTGGTCGTCTTCCAAAATGTTGGCGGGAAGGCGTCCCACAACGGACAATTTTGAAGGGGGAAAAGTAGTACATCCTATCCTGACTAAAGTGGTCTTTGGGGGAGTCCTGGATTAGGGGGTATCCGGACTGCCGAATTATATACATCATCCGGACTATTGAAGCGTGAAGATACAAGACTCAAGACTCCGTTCCGTGTCCGGATGGGACTCTCCTTTGCGTGGAAGACAAGCTTGGCGATCCGGATATTGTGTTTCCTTCCTTGTAACTGACTCCATGTAAACCCTAGCCCTCTCCGGTGTCTAATAAACCGGAGAGGTTGGTCCTTAGAAGGCCGATCACAATTACAATCATAATCATCATAGGCTAGCTCCTAGGGTTTAGCCTCTACGATCTTGTGGTAGATCTACTCTTGTACTACTCGTATCTTCAATATTAATCAAGCAGGAAGTAGGGTTTTACCTCCAGCGAGAGGGCCCGAACCTGGGTAAACATCGTGTCCCTCGCTTCCTGTTACCATCAGCCTAAGATGCAAAAATTGGGACCCCCTAACCGAGATCCGCCAGTTTTGACACCGACATTGGTGCTTTCATTTAGAGTTCCTCTGTGTCGTCGCTGCAAGGCCTGATGGCTCGCCTCGTTGTCAAGGAGAACATTACCTCTGGGGGAGCTCTGGTTGTAGGCCAAACTCTCCAACTTGGCAGGTTCATCATTGCCGCCCCATCGGCTGTCGCACCGACGATGGCCTCTCGGGTCATCACGCATAACCTCCGCATCAATTCGGAACTCGCCGAACAGATGGATCGGACAAAGATCTCCTCCCTTAATGAGCTCTTGGATCGCATTGCCGCTCTAGGAGTCGCTACGGACTATGACCGGATCGGGCTTGAACCCGACCAAAGGGACATTAAATCCCCGTCGGCCACCCATGAGACATCGGTAGTGGAGGAACCGCACACGGATTACCCCTCAATTTTGAGGACGAATTGTGTCCGGATCACCGATCTCCCGGAGCCGGACACCTGCCCAAGGGAAGACATGACCCGGATCCCGAACATAGAATTGGGCATTGGGCTGGAGAAATTGGGCAGCACCCCGGATCCCGAGCTGTCAAGCTCGGAAGCTCTCATGCCCCTGGGTACCAGATCAGATCAGAATCCGGATTCAGCTATTTCCACCCACACGGACCTAAACCGTCTCTCCCATATCAGGCAAGAGCCCCAGGAGACAGTACATCGTTACTGGGCCAGATTCCTCCTTGTGCTAAACAAGGTCAAGGACTTCCGCGAGGAGGACGCAGTCTCCCTTTTCTGCAAAAACTGCACGAACAAAGGAATCCTTAATGCTATAAGTTGCCGTGACATAGTGCACTTCACGGACTTGGCAACCATAGTACAGAAGTACTGTGCGATGCAAAGCGCCTGGAAAACCCAAACAGAATTTTGGGATAGTCCGACTCTCACCAAAACCTTTGTCCGAACTAAACGGGCGAACTCTCATAAGTCAGCCGACCCCATCCCTAAGAAACCAAAGCCCACCCCAAGGCGGGGAACCGTATTGGAAGAATGGCTCAATGGGCCATCTAAGCTCCACATTACTCCGGACACAATACCAACTCATAGCCTTAGGGCATGTTGGATACTCCGGTAGGTTGCAAAAGGTGGCAAGGATCTTCTTGTAAGCCATAAACTAGAACAACATCCCACCAACGAACACAATACAGTACTAACAGTCTTCGAGACTTTTGCCTCAAACAATAGGCGCAAGCGAGTTCATTGAAGCTCCACTGAAATTTGCCATGTGGCAAAAATAAACCCCTGGAACGACATTGCTATAACTTTCAATGCCAGTGATGAACCTTGATTCCAGACTGTCCGGGCACCAGCCGCTTTGGTCCTTAGCCCAATCGTGGACGGCTTTCGGCTCACCAAAGTGCTCATGGACGGCGGAAGCGGATTAAATTTGATCTATGAAGAAACACTCAACAAGATGGACATTGACAAAAGCTGCATTGAACAAAGCGGCACAACCTTCAGGGGAATTATTCCTAGTCGGGAAGCGCGGTGTGCGGGAAAAATCACACTCGATGTGGTATTCGGCACCACGGAGAATTATAGGTCCGGAGAAATCACATTCCAAGTGGCTCCTTTTAGCAGCGGATACCACGCCCTTCTAGGGCGGGACGCGTTTACAAGCTTTGAAGCTATACCCCATTACGGGTACATGAAGCTTAAAATGCCCGGACCCAACGGAATCATCACTCTAGCCAGTGATCCGGACGTCGCACTTCGTGCCGAAAACAAAACCACAACACTAGCCCTGGAAGCACTATCCGAAGCCCTAGCGGCCGAAGAATTAACAACACTACGGGCCACTGTGGACAGGGACGACGTGATACTCGACAAGCGACCCAAGTCCACCTCATTCAAACCCGCGGACGAGATAGTCAAATTCCAAGTCCATCCGACGGACCCCACGAAGACAGCTTCCATCGGGACACAGTTGAGCCCCGCAATGGACACGCATTGCGAGACTTCTTACGCGAGAATTGGGACATTTTCGCCTGGCACCCATCGGACATGCCGGGCATCCCACGCAGATTGGCCGAACATAGCCTCAATATACTAAAAGGATACAAACCGGTCAAGCAGACTCTAAGGCGGTTTTTATAGCCCAAACGGCAAGCCATGGGGGAAGAGCTAGCCAACTACTCGAAGCCGGATTCATCAGAGATATCAAGCATCCGGATTGGCTGGCAAATCTGGTAATGGTACCAAAGAAGGACAAATCCTGGTGCCTATGTGTCGACTTTAAAGACCTCAACAAGGCTTGCCCCAAGGATCCCTTTCCCCTCCCTCGCATCGATCAAATTATCGATGCCACAGCAGGACATGACTCGCTGTGTTTCCTCGACGCATACTCTGGACACCACCAAATAAAGATGGCAGAGTCTGACCAAGCTGCAACAGCTTTACTAACGCCATATGGCCCTTTTTGCTTCAACACTGTGCCTTTCGGGCTTAAGAACACCGGCGCAACCTATCAACGCATGATTCAAACATGCCTGGAAAAGCAAATCGGCAAAACAGTGGAGGCATATGTGGACGACGTGGTCATAAAAACAAGACATGTCGAAACCCTAATAGATGACTTGAGGCTTACATTCGATAACCTCCGGACTTACGACATCAAGCTGAATCCGGAGAAATGCGTTTTCGGCGTCCCCTCGGGGAAACTGCCAGGCTTCATCATTTCCAATAGAGGAATTGAAGCAAATCCGGCAAAAATTTGAGCTCTGTCGCAGTTGGCTATACCAACAGACCTCAAGCACATCCAGAAACTAGCTGGATGCGTGGCCGCTTTGAGCCGCTTTATCTCCAGATTAGGAGAAAAGGCACTACCTCTTTATCGCCTTCTTCGGCGCACCGAACACTTCGTGTGGACAGATGCAGCGGCGGCCGGACTCGATGAAATGAAGACCTCACTGGCCATTAATCCAGTCCTAACAGTGCCAAATATCGGCGAGCCTATGCTGCTGTACATAGCTGCAACACATCAAGTTGTAAGCGCAGTGCTCGTCGTCGAACGAGAGGTTGACGGATACAAATTCCCGCTCCAAAAGCCGGTTTATTACGTATCCACAGTCCTCACCCCATGCAAATCCCGATACCCACACTATCAAAAAATAGCATATGCAGTCTTCATGGCATCCCGGAAGCTGTGCACTACTTTCAAGAGTGTTCGATTACGGTGGCCTCCGAAGCACCACTCAATGACATAATAAATAATCGCGACGCTACAGGCCGGATTGCTAAATGAGTTGTCGAGCTCCTTCCATTCGACATAACATACAAACCACGGCAGGCCATCAAGTTGCAAGTACTGGCTGACTTTGTCGCCGAATGGACAGAAGCCGAACTCCCTAAAGAGTACGGCGCGTACCACAACTGGATCATGCACTTAGACGGCTCTGAAATGCTGGCCGGATTGGGAGCGGGTGTAGTCTTGACGTCTCCCACCGAAGACACGGCCCAGTACATCCTCCAAATATTATACACAGACTCCAACAATGCAGCCGAATACAAGGCTCTGTTGCACTATCTTTGGATGGCAGTCTCAATGGGCATCCAACGCCTAGAAGTGCGCGGGGATTCGAACCTCGCAATATCACAAATAAACAGAGACTTTGATGTCAAGGATCCGAAAATGGCGGCCTATCGCAATGCCGTCCTCAAAATGTCAGCTCAGTTCGAGGGGCTCGAATTCCACCATGTGGCTCAAGAAAACAATCAAGCGGCGGACATCCTCGCCCGCATCGGTGCTAAACGCGACCCTATCCCACCTAACATATTCCTGGAAAGGTTGTTCAAGCCATCCATAGTATGGGAAGGGGAGTCCGGCAATACTAGCACGGATCCGAACCATCAGACATAATCAAAGGCTCTACCACCGAAATAACATCTTCAGCCCAAGAAATCATGGCTGTAATCGCCCCATGGACCAAGCCTTTCTTGGCCTACCTAAATAGGCAGGAGCTCCCCGAAGACCAAAATGAAGCACACTGCATCGTCCGGCGTTCTAAAGCTTACAAAGTCCATGAAGGGGAATTCTACAAGAAAAGTGCCACCGGAGTGCTCCAAAGATGCATCTCCGAAGAGGAAGGGCGGCAGCTCTTGGCTGAAATCCATGCCGGACTGGGCGGGCACCACGCCACGGCTTGAGCACTAGTCAGCAAGGCCTTCCGTACAGGCTTCTATTGGCTGATGGCCCGAGCAGACGCACAGGACCTTGTCCAACATTGCGTCGGTTGCTAGCTCTTTGCCAATCAAAGTCATATGCCCCCTACCGCTCTCCAAACAATCCCCATAACTTGGCCCTTCGCGGTCTGGGGGCTGGATATGGTCGGACCTCTTAAAGGGGGAAGCCATAAGAAAAAATACTTATTGGTCATGGTGGACAAGTTCACAAAATGGATAGAAGCGAAACCAGTCAAAACGGCTGAATCCGGACCAGTAATAGACTTCATATCCGGGGTCGTACACCGATACGGTGTCCCCCGTAGCATCATCCTGATAATGGCTCAAATTTCACAGCCGATGAAGTGAAAACTTGGTGCGGAAAAATGGGATTAAGCTTGATTACGCTTCCGTCTACCATCCCCAAACAAACGGCCAGGTAGAGAAGACAAATGGTCTCATCATGAGCGGCATCAAACCCAGACTAGTGCGATCCTTGACAGAGTCGAATATGCACTGGGTTGAAGAGCTCGACTCCGTACTCTGGGGCCTGCGGACCAAGCTGAATCGCACCACCGGACATACACCATTTTTTATGGTATACGGCACGAAAGCGGTACTACCCTGCGACATACACACGTATGCATGTACGAAGAGAAGGAAGCCGAGTTAGATCGGCAGGATAACTTGGATGCCCTGGAGGAGGAGCGCGACGTTGCAAAAGCCCGCTCCGCATTCTATCAGCAGTAGGCTCGACGATATCAAAGCAGAGAAGTGCAGGCCAAAACTTACAATATTGGCGAGCTCGTTCTACACCTACCGGAGAAGAAGAAGGACAAGCTCAAGCCCAAGTGGGAAGGTCCCTTCGTCATTGACAAAGTTCTCACCGGAGGAGCGTACCACTTATGTAATGCATCCGATAACAGACTCGAGCCGAACCCATGGAATGCGGCCAGACTCCGAAGATTCTACGCCTAATGCCGAACTCAGTGTTCGTCTCCTTACCCCTCCTTTTTAATTATGCTCCACCCCTTTTCCTTTCTCGACCTTTTTCCTCCTCACACAAAGTATTTAATACAGTGTGGAATCCCGGATCACTCCGGCCGCACTATGTGTGTAAGCAATACCTGGGGGCTTCCTATACGGAAGCTAAAAATAATTACTCAAATGGCTTTTTGCCCATCACATATGTGTTTCTTTTTTCATATGTGCCTTTTATTCACCATTATATGCATCGATATGACTTAAGATGTGGCCAAGCTGGGTTAGTTGGCTCCAGTGTTTATGCCCTACATTCCCGTTAATTCGGGTAGGGCATAAGGGGAGCACCTCTGCGATTGTTACTGCCGGTTCAGCCGGATGTGTACCTCAGACTCGGTGAAGCCAAAAGCTAGTTTCCTTAAGAGAATATTCGGTCGGTGAACAAAAGATGTATTCGTTTATTACAACGTAAATCCCCAGAAGTATTGTATCCTGCGCCATCATTCACAGTCCGGGCATGTGCATTATTGCATGCGTACCCAGGGAAAGGAACCCCTAACGGAATTATTCTCCCTGGAAGATGTTTCTTACTATCCATGTAATATAACACAACTAGTTGGGTACTTGTCTGTTCAAGCACTTATGACCCCTACGCCTGGTTTCCACGCATACCTCGGTTTTGTATAACTGAGTGGGTATTCGGACACACCCCAGACTGTAGGATCCGGGGGCTGAACCGAAAAGGTCCGCCATGACAAATGATTTTAATCTGGCTAGGGACTAATTATGTCCATTGAATTACACAGTCACTTGGACTGACTATATTCCTCCTCTATACCATCCAACAGGCTATCTAGCTTACAATCCTGTTGAGAATACTTGGCAGCTAACGCTACCTGGTCATATACCAGACTCACGTGCATCTCTTGCCCATCGGGCCCCGTCGGTCCTACTTCGACCATATGGTTCGGGTCCAGCTTGGTGTAGCGCGTCTTCACCATAGCCCAGGCTTCTCTTCCACCTTGTCGGCACGCTGACATCTTCCACAATCGGAAGCGCCACCGTGCTCCTTGAAGCATATCCACAAGCTCCCCCATGCCATTCGGCAGTACGCTTGATGGCCACAAGGCCTGAGCAACACCCTGCATCACTTGCCGAGCTCGCTCGTGCAGTTGCGAGAGGTCTTGCAGTAAATCACTTGTAGATGAGGGCATCTCCTCCTCAGGGCGACCCGTTTAACATTCCTGCAAGCAAAATTCTTTCAATATACTTCCTCGCCGAACTATCATACAGTTCGTCTAGGCACTCACCATAAATGCCGCGTCGAAGCATTTTGTTCTCCTTCACGGAGTCCGCCAGCTGGGCGCGAATGTCTTTTATTTCTACGTCCAGTCAGACATTGGCATCTTGAAGATTGTTCTTCTCCTACCTAACTTGCGTAAGAATGCGCTCACCAGCCTTAGCTGCCTTAGAGATGCGAGTCGTCATCTCTTACGCCCTCCGGATGCCAACCATTTACTAACTGGTGCATCTTCATACAATTAAGACAAATGTTACCAGATGAGGCCTTCTGGGATTCCTCTAACTTGGTAACCATGTCCCTCAGCTAGGCCTTGCATGCCTCCAGCTCCCGGGCCAATTGTTCATTCTTATCTACAAGGACCTGTGCATAAATTGATCCTTAAAACAGTTGTTCCAACCATTTTAAGTCTCAGGGGCTACTGCTATACATGCTCATCAAATTTTCTTACCCGTATATCTTTGGAATACTGGTCCGTCGCTCGGGCAAGCCCGCCTTGAGCAGCTCGGAGGTATGCATCTCCCGAATTGAAGGCATTAAATGCCTCTTCGGAAAAGATGTTGTTCCGAAGCACGGCCCGTCGGCGCCGGTGATTCATGGCGCTCTCTACTTCGGAGTTTGTGGCTGAGAGCATGTTCGCGTCCTCTGTCAGAGAACTATGCGGCAGCGGCCCCGCTTCCGCCTCCGCTCTCGAAGCCGGTTCTAGAATCCGGGTGGTGGAGGCGTGATTGGTGGGGTCCCCGGATATAGTCCGGCTGCTCCTCTTCCTGCCAGGACACAAAGGGCGATGTTATACTCCAAATACCATAATCACAGGACATGTTTTTCCTTACCCCTGCAGTGGCGTGTCGACCCTTACCGCCTTCCTCTTGATCCTGCCCGATCCGGACGCCCGTGGTCGACGAGTCCCTAGGGGCTCGGCCCCGCGCTCCGACCGTCGTCTCTGCAAAAAACACGACACTTCAAGGGTAAGGCATGACATCTTATGGGAGTCCTCTTCAGAGGATAGGGTTTTTCGGCTTGGCTTACACGCGACGTAGGTAGTGGTCCGGGATAGTCGGCAATAATGGCCACTGAGGTGCCATCACAGCTCGCTTGATAAAATGTCCCGTTGACAAGCTCCATGGTAATATCCGGATCTTCTTTGAGTCCTGGATCTAGGGCCCTTCCGGGATCCTCTCGCTGTGGGGAAGGGTCGGAAATTCCTTCTACGGCCCTCCTCAGTTCTTGCTCAGAAATATCAAGGCAGGTAATCTTAGCGAAGAACGCTACAATAAGTGAAGCGGGGAAAAGAATGATGACTTACCCAGTTTGGGGGGTTGTACATGGAGAATGCATCCCGCGGTTTAATGTGGAGGAATTCTTCCTCTTCTCCTTTGTATAAATCAGAAAATATCCTTGCCAGGGCAGTGGCGGAGTCTGGATCCTTACGGCCACAGCGGGTGGCGTCATCTTCCCCGTTGAAGTGCCACATGGGCTTCCCCCGATATTGAAGCGGTTGCACCCCCCGTATTATGCATATTGCCATAACCTCGACTATCGTCAGTCCGGACTTGGCCAGTAATTTTATCCTGCTCATCAGGAAGTGTATTTCCATGGTATCCTCCTCTTGGGGGCCCCGGGGGCGCCAGCTTAGACGTGCCCTTGGTGGGACATCACTGAACTTGGGGAGACCCGTCCGGACTGGATCCGGAAGGGGGACGTCATCAATGTAAAACAACTACGAAGGCCAGTTCCCTGGTGCCTTCTTGGGAGTTCCTGTCTCGACAATGCGCCATACTTCGGCCCCGCCCACTTGACGTAGGGATTCCCCCTGGTTGCGAGGGACAAGGCAGAACAACTTTTGCCATAACCCAAAGTGAGGCTCGCAGCCTAGAAATAGCTCGCAAAGGGCAACATACCCGGCTATGTGTAGTATGGAAGCAGGGGCAAAGTTGTGCAACTGGAGGCCATAGAACTCCAGGTGCCCACGAAGGAACGGGTGGATAGGAAACCTGACGCCCCTTAGCAGATGCGGGATGAGGCATATTTGCTCCTCTGGTGATGGATTTGGAGATCCCTCCGCTTGTTCCCCTCTGTTATAAGCGGCCATTCTGGCTCGGACGGGGACCATGAACGCCGGTTGGAGAAACCCCTGGGTTTGTAACTCTATCAAACGACTATGAGGAACTGAACACTCTTCCCAGTCCCCCGGCTTGGAGCGAGAAGAGCGAGCAGAGGAGCTGCGATGATCGGCCATGTTGAAATGGTTTTCTGGAGCGCTCTGTTGGATGCTTGCTCGAGGGGGAAGAGTGGGGTTTGGATCTGAGAATCCCCGTCTCTTCAAATAGACGGTCAGCCCGAAGGATTGGGGGTGGCAAATGCAAAAATGCCTCGGCCCCTCGCATTTGCTCAACACGTGGAGATGGTCATTATCGAGGCACTGAAGCCGAGGAGTACAACATTTATAGGATGTCGGACACTATTCGTCGTAACAGGTACTTTGGAGTATTCGGAGATGGAACCCGCCTTGCAATGCCGAAGACAGGACTGCGCGCCAAACTCATCGTCATTGAAGCCTGGTTCAGGGGCTACTGAGGGAGTCCTGGATTAGGGGGTATCTGGACTCCCGGACTATATACATCGTTCGAACTATTGAAGCATGAAGGTACAAGACTCAAGACTCCATTCCGTGTCCGGATAGGACTCTCCTTTGCATGGAAGAGAAGCTTGGTGATCCGGATATTGTGTTTCCTTCCTTGTAACCGACTCCATGTAAACCCTAGCCCTCTCCGGTGTCTATATAAACCGGAAAGGTTGGTCTTTAGAAGGCCGATCACAATTACAATCATAATCATCATAGGCTAGCTCCTAGGGTTTAGCCTCTACGATCTCGTGGTAGATCTACTCTTGTACTACTCGTATCTTCAATATTAATCAAGCAGGAAGCAGGGTTTTACCTCCATCGAGAGGGCCCGAACCTGGGTAAACATCGTGTCCCTCACTTCCTGTTACCATTAGCCTAAGACGCATAGATCGGGACCCCCTACCCGAGATCCGCCGGTTTTGACACCGACAGTCTTCGCCTGCGAAAAGCCTCTAGCCGTGATGCCGCGGTGGGCTCGGTGATGACCTCCGTCTTGGCGGTCTTGGTCTTGTTGCACCAGAATAGAAACCTTTGGCTGATTCCTCAGGACTCCGCGCCTGCCGCTTGCCTTCTTTGCACCAAAGAGGAAACTGGTGCTCTACGCCCGCTGGCGCCCACCTGGCCTTGGTCATCATGGCTCACGTCAGCTGAGCCTCGCGAGGTGCTCCTTGCATAGAACTCTCCGCCCCTCGGGAGCCAGCCTGAGGAGGCCGATCCCCTTGGGGGTCTTGGCATCACCCGCCTCGCGAGGCTTGGCCCCTCGTGAGGGTCTTGCGTTGCGATGCTGAAGCTGGGTCGTACCAGGCCGCTGGTGGAGCCATGCAGTGGGCCGCATGCAGGCAAGTCTAGGTCCCCCCGTATCTAGAACACCGATAGTAGCCCCTGGGCCCAAGGCGTGCTTGGACTTGGCTTCTAGGCAAAGCCACATGGCAAGTGCGGAGCACCGAGGGCCCTAACCTCCTGCGGCCTTGAACGACGCGTGGCGATTGATGGGATGTGGGCGTCTCCACTTCCCCATGCTGCCTCGGCAACTGTTCGACTTGACGAGTCTATGCTGCATGCAGAAGATCATCATTATGCGAGGTCGTGGAGGCCGACGGTTGGCCTCCCTCTGACTATAAATGAGGGAGGGGCAGAGCTCCCCTCGCTCATTTCTTCCCTTGTCTTCCCGCTGCTTGTTTCCTCTCCTTCTCCATCTTGCATCCGCTTCCATGGCGCCGATCAGAAGGTTTTCTGCGGCTAAGAAAGGAATGGCCCCTCAAGAGGGACCTGATCCACTCCCGCTGAAGAAGCGGTTCCGCCTTCCTCGCGATGCCGACATGAGGCAGGAGATGACTAGGCCTTGGAAATCGAGGCCTCCGCCCGGCTTCCCCCTTCCTTTGTATGCCCGCACATAGAATGATGACGTGCGCCATCGATTTATCCCAGGCAGTGAAGGACGAGCCGCCGCTGTCCTGCCTATCAAGCCGCAGACCCACGCCGAGGGGTAGCTCGCGTGAGTTCGTGGTGTGGGTGGTGATGCCACCCGACTCGTGGATCCGGCTCCCGAGGTTCTTCGCCCACGAGCTGCCACCGAGGGGGCCACTTGAGTTGTGGCTGCAGCATGCCGGGTGCTGCAGCCTGGCCACCGGAGCTGAGGTCAAGGTGGTGCCTCCTGGGGATGTCTTCATGACCTGCGGATGGGGTGAGGTCGCCCGAGCCTGCCGAGCAGTGGGGGCCCTCACGATCCACTTCGAATACGACGGCGCCTCCACCCTGTTCTTCAAGGTCTTCGACGAGGAGGGCCGGCGGCTAGAGTGCTACCCTGGGGGAAGCAGCCCATGGAACGCGGCCAAGGGTGCCAGATCTGCTTCCGTCCCCGTCAGCACCTCCTCTGGTAGCAGCGGCGACTCTTGGGAATCCAGCTATCCTCCTGAGCCCAGCGAATCTGTGGAGTCCAGCGACGCTACGTGCCGCCAAGTTCCCGCCATGATCAAAGCGCGGCAGTGGCTGCAACTCGGCGTCGTCGGTGATGCATGCTAGCCTAGTTGAAGCCTTTCTCCTTTTGCTTCCCTGCGCGGAATTAGAACTAACCCCGCGGGGCATGTAAGGATAAAAATGTTTTAATTCCAGCGTCACTCTTTTGGTTTTATGATGAAATCGTGTGTCCCAATCTGGCATGATTCCCCCTTTCTTCCACTTAGGTAGCGTAGCGCTCTACGCTGGTGGGACCCAGTCCCCAGGCAGCCTTCAGCCGTCGCTAGTATGGCAGGTCGCGATGCCGTGGTCAAGGCTAGGAGGTGAGTGGCCCAAGGTCCGGTGAGAGCTCATGAGGCACGATGCTCACGAGGTCCCCCTTGGCGTGCAAGCAACAGCTGCTATGTCTTGAGCTTGCGTTGGTTTTCCTTGAAGAGGAAAGGGTGGTGCAGCAATAGTAGCGTAAGTATTTCCCTTAGTTTTTAAGAACCAAGGCATCAATCCAGTAGGAGGCTCCTCAAAAGTCCCACGCACCTACACAAACAAACAAAGAACTCGCAACCAATGCAATAAAGGGGTTGTCAATCCCTTCACGGCCACTTGCGAAAGTGAGATCTGATAGAGATAATATGATAAGATAAATATTTTTGGTATTTTATAATATAGATAAGAAAAGTAAAGATGCAAATAAAAGTAGATTGAAAGCTTATATGATAAAAGATAGACCTGGAGGCCATAGGTTTCACTAGTGGCTTCTCTCAAGATAGCATAAGTATTACGGTGGGTGAACAAATTACTGTTGAGCAATTGATAGAAAAGCGAATAATTATGAGATTATCTAGGCATGATCATGTATATAGGCATCACGTCCGTGACAAGTAGACCGACTCCTGCCTGCATCTACTACTATTACTCCACACTTCGACCGCTATCCAGCATGCATCTAGAGTATTAAGTTCATAAAGAACAGAGTAATGCATTAAGAAAGATGACATGATGTAGAGGGATAAACTCATGCAATATGATATAAACCCCATCTTTTTATCCTCGATGGCAACAATACAATACGTGCCTTGATGCCCCTGCTGTCACTGGGAAAGGACACCGCAAGATTGAACCCAAAGATAAGCACTTATCCCATTGCAAGAAAGATCAATCTAGTAGGCCAAACCAAACTGATAATTCGAAGAGACTTGCAAAGATAACTTAATCACACATAAAATAATTCAGAGAAGATTCAAATATTTCTCATAGATAAACTTGACCCTAAACCCACAATTCATCGGATCTCGACAAACACACCGCAAAAAGAGTTACATCGAATAGATCAACAAGAAGATCGAGGAGAACATGGTGTTGAGATCCAAAAAGAGAGAAGAAGCCATCTAGCTAATAACTATGGACCCGAAGGTCTGTTGTAAACTACTCACAACTCATCGGAGGGGCTATGGTGTTGATGTAGAAGCCCTCTGTGGTCGATTCCCCCTCCGGTGGAGTGCCGGCGAAGGCTCCAAGATGGGATCTCGCGGATACAGAAGGTTACAGTGGTGGAAATAGTTTTTCGTGGTCTCTTCTGCTGTTCTTGGGGTATGTCAGTATATATAGGAGGAAGAAGTAGGTCGGTGGCCGCCCGAGGGGCCCACGAGATAGGGGCGGCGCACCCTGTAGGGGTGGGCGCGCCCTCCACCCTTGTGGCCGCCTTGACTGCTTCTTGACTTGCACTCCAAGTCCTCTGGATCATGTTCGTTCCAAAAATCATGCTCCCGAATGTTTCATTCCGTTTGGACTCCGTTTGATATTCCTTTTCTTCGAAACACTGAAATAGGCAAAAAAAACAGCAATACGGGTTGGGCCTCCGGTTAGTAGGTTAGTCCCAAAAATGATATAAATGTGTAAAGTAAAGCCCATAAACATCCAAAACGGGTAATATAATAGCATGGAACAATAAAAAATTATAGATACGTTGGAGACGTATCAAGCATCCCCAAGCTTAATTCCTGCTCGTCCTCGAGTAGGTAAATGATAAAAACAAATTTTTTGATGTGGAATGCTACCTAGCATAATTCTTAATGTAATTTTCTTTATTGTGGCATGATTGTTCAGATCCAAATGATTCGAGATAAAAGCTTATAAAACATAAAAATAATAATAATTCAAAGCATACTAACAAATAATCATATCCTATCAAAATAGCATAGACAAAGAAAGCTTATCCCTACAAAATCATATAGTTAGGCCATGCTTCATTTTTATTACACAAAATACTCCCATCATGCACAATCCCGATTTCAGCCAAGTAATTGGTTCATACTTTTTAACGCGCTTCAGCTTTTTCAACTCTTATGCAATACATGAGCGCAAGCCATGGACATAGCACTATGGTGGTATATGGTGGTGGTTGTGAGGACAAAAAGGGAGAAGATAGTCTCACATCAACTAGACGTATGAGCGGGCTATGGAGATGCCCATCAATAGATATGAACGTGAGTGAGTAGGGATTGCCATGCAACGAATGCACTAGACCTATAAATATATGAAAGCTCAACAAAAGAAACTAAGTGGGTGTGCATCCAACTTGCTTGCTCACAAAGACCTAGGGCATTTTGAGGAAGCCCATCATTGGAATATACAAGCCAAGTTCTATAATGAAAAAATCCCACTAGTATATGAAAATGACAACACAACAGACTCTCTATCATGAAGATCATGGTGCTATTTTTGAAGCACAAGTGTGGAAAAGAGATAGTAGCATTGTCCCTTCTCTCTTTTTCTCTCATTTTTTTATTTGGCCTTTCTTTTTTTTGGTGGGCTCTTTGGCCTTTTTTTAAATCCGAAGTCTCATCCTGACTTGTGGGGGAATCATAGTCTTCATCATCCTTTCCTCACTTGGGACAATGCTCTAATAATGAAGATCATCACACTTTTATTGATTTACAACTCGAGAATTACAACTCAACACTTAGAACAAAATATGACTCTATATGAATGCCTGCGGCGGTGTACCGGGATATGCAATGAATCAAGAGTGACATGTATGAAAATTATGAGGGTGGCCTTGCCACTAATACAATGTCAACTACATGATCATGCAAAGAGCAATATGACAATGATGGAGCGTGTCATAATAACGGAATGGTGGAAAGTTGCATGGCCATATGTCTAGGAATGGCTATGGAAATGCCATAATAGGTAGGTATGGTGGCTGTTTTGAGGAAGGTAAATAATGGGTGCATGATACCGACAAAAGTTGCGCGGCACAATAGAGGCTAGCAAAGTGGAAGGGTGAGTGTGAATATATCCATGGACTCACATTAGTCATAAAGAACTCATATACTTATTGCAAAAGTTTACTTGCCCTCGAAGCAAAGTACTACTACGCATGCTCCTAGAGGAAGGGTTGGTAGGAGTTAACCATCGCGCGATCCTGACCTCCACTCATAAGGAAGGCAATCAAAAGAGCACCTCATGCAACAAATTTATCACACAACTTTTACCATACGTGCATGCTACGGGACTTGCCAACTTCAACACAAGTATTTCTCAATTTCATAATTATCCACTAGCATGACTCTAATATTACCACCTTTATATCTCAAAACAATTATCAAGCATCAAATTGATCCTAGTGTTTAATGCACTTTCTATGATAGTTTTTATTATACCTAATTTGGATGCTCATCATTCTAGGACCAAATTCATAACCATAGAAAATACCATGATGTTCTAAGAGACTCTCAAAATAATAAAAGTGAAGCATGAGAGACTGGCAATTTCTTCAAAAATAAGTTACCGCCGTGCTCTAAAAGATATAAGTGAAGCACATACAATATTCTAATAAATTATAATCAAGTGGGCTTCTCCCAAAAGGTGTGTACAGAAAGGATGATTGTGGTAAACTAAAAGAAAATACTAATATCATACAAGACGCTCCAAGAAAAACACATATCATGTGGCGAATAAAAATATAGCTCCAAGTAAAGTTACCGATAAACGAAGACGAAAGAGGGGATGCCTTCTGGGGGCATCCCCAAGCTTATGCTTTTGGCTATTCTTCAATATCTTGGGGTGCCATGGGAATCCCCAAGCTTAGGCTCTTGCCACTCCTTATTCCATAGTCCATCAAATCTTTACCCAAAACTTGAAAACTTCACAACACAAAACTCAACAGGAAATCTCATAAGCTCCGTTAGTGAAAGAAAGGAAAACCACCACATAAGGTACTGTAATGAACTCATTATTTATTTATATTGGTGTTAAACCTACTGTATTGCAAGTTCTCTATGGTTCATACCACTTAATACTAGCCATAGATGCATCAAAATAAGCAAACAACACACGAAAAACAGAATCTGTCAAAAACAGAACAGTCTGTAGCAATCTTTAACTCTCAAATGCTTCCGGAACTTTAAAAATACTACAAAAATAGGAAGTCCTAGGAAATTTTTCTATTGATCTACAGCAAAAATAATCAAAGCAAAATCACGTCCTGTGAATTAACAAAACTAATTTTGTGCGCGCAAAGTTTCTGTTTTTCAGCAGAATCAAATTAACTATCACCATAGGTTATCCTATAGGTTCTAGTTGGCACAAACACTAATTAAAACATAAAAACACATCTAAACAGAAGGTAGATGCAAAATTTATTACTAAACAGGAACAAAAACAAAAAACACAAATAAAATTGGGTTGCCTCCCAACTAGCGCTATCGTTTAAAGCCCTAGCTAGGCATAAAAGCGAGGGTAGATCTAAGTAGTGCCATCTTTCGCATTCAATTCATAAGTAGCCCGCATGATAGATTAATAAGGTAATTTAAATTTCTTTCTTGGAAAGTGCTCCATGCCTTTCCTTAATGGAAATTGGAATCTAATATTCCCTTCCTTCATATCAATAATCGCGCCAATCGTTCTAAGGAAAGGTCTACCAAGAATAATAGGGCAAGAAAGATTGCAATCTATATCAAGAACGATAAAATGTACGGGAACCAAATTTCTATTTTCAACAATGAGAACATCATTGATCCTTCTCATTAGCTTTTTAATGGTGGAATCCGCAAGGTGCAAATTTAAAGAGCAATCATCAAGATCATGGAAACCTAGAATATCACATAAAGTTTTCGGAATCGTGGAAACACTAGCACCCAAATCACATAAAGCATAACACTCATGATCTTTAATTTTAATCTTTATAGTAGGTTCCCACTCATCATTAAGTTTTCTAGGTATAGAAACTTCCAAATTAAGTTTTTCATCAAAAGATTGCATCAAGACATCAACAATATGTTTGGTAAAAGCTTTATTTTGACTATAAGCATGAGGAGAATTCACAACAGATTGCAACTAGGAAATACAACCTTCTAAAGAACAATTATCATAATTAAATTCCTTGAAATGCAAGATAGTGGGTTTAATGCTATTTAAAGTCTTGACCTCTCCAATCCCACTTTTACCAAATTTAGCATCAGGATCTAAAAACTCCGAATCATTGGGACGCCTTTTAACTAAAGTTGACTCATCTCCAGTCCCATCATTATTAAGATTCATATTGCAAAACAAAGATCTAATAGGGGACACATCAATTACTTTAATATCTTCATCATTATTTTCATGGAAACTAGAAGAACACGCCTTTACAAAGCAATCTTTCTTAGCACACAATCTAGCGGTTCTTTCTTTGCACTCATCAATGGACATTCTCATAGCCTTGAGAGACTCATTGATATCATGCTTAGGAGGAGTAGATCTAAGTTTCAAAGAATCAACATCAAGCGAGAATCTATCAACGTTCCTAGCCAAATCATCAACTTTGAGCAATTTTTCTTCAAGCAAGGCATTAAAATTCTTTTGAGAGATCATAAATTCTTTCACACTATTCTCAAAATCAGAGGGCATCTTATTAAAATTACCATAAGAATTATTGTAGGAATCTCCATAATTATTAGAGGAATTACTAGGGAACGGTCTGGGATTAATGTTTCCTCTATAAGCATTGTTTTTGAAACTATTCCTACCAACAAAATTCACATCCATAGATTCATTATTATTCTCAATCAAAGTAGACAAAGGCATATCATTGGGATCAATAGGAGCACTCTTTGTAGCAAACAATTTCATAAGTTCATCCATCTTTCCACTCAAAACATTAATTTCTTCTATAGCATGCACTTTTTTACTATTAGATCTTTCGGTGTGCCAATGAGAATAAGTAGCCATAATATTATCAAGGACTTTTGTAGCATCTCCTAAAGTGATCTCCATAAACGTGCCCCCCGCGGCCGAATCTAAAAGATTTCTAGAAGCAAAATTCAATCCGGCATAAAATTTTTGTATGATCATCCATAAATTCAAACCATGAGTAGGGCAATTGAGAATCATCAATTTCATTCTTTCCCAAGATTGGGCAACATGCTCATGATCAAGTTGTTTAAAATTCATAATATCATTCCTAAGAGTGATGATCTTAGCGGGAGGAAAATACTTAGAGATAAAAGCATCTTTGCGCTTGTTCCATGAATCAATACTATTTTTAGACAAAGACGAAAACCAAACTTTAGCACGAACTCTAAGTGAAAACGGAAATAACTTCAATTTAACAATATCATTATCCGTATCTTTCTTCTTTTGCATATCACATAAATCTACAAAGTTGTTTAGATGGGTAGCGGCATCTTCACTACGAAGGTCGGCGAATTGATCTTTCATAACAAGATTCAGCAAAGCAGTATTGATTTCACAAGACTCAACATCATTAAGAGGAGCAATCGGAGTACTAAGGAAATCATTATTATTGGTATTGGAGAAATCACACAATTTGGTATTATCTTGCACCATCGCGACAAGTAATCCAACACACAAGCAAACAGAAAAAGTCAAACGAAAGAGAGAGGAGATTGGGAAAGAGAGGGCGAATAAAACGGCAAGGGTGAAGTGGGGGAGAGGAAAATGAGAGGCAAATGGCAAATAATGTAAATGCGAGGGAGATGAGTTTGTGATGGGTACTTGGTATGTCTTGACTTGAGCAAAGACCTCCCCGGCAATAGCGCCAGAAATCCTTCTTGCTACGTCTTGAGCTTGCGTTGGTTTTCCTTGAAGAGGAAAGGGTGATGCAGCAATAGTAGCGTAAGTATTTCCCTCAGTTTTTGAGAACCAATGTATCATCTAGTAGGAGGCTCCTCAAAAGTCCCACGCACCTACAGAAACAAACAAAGAACTCGCAACCAACGCAATAAAGGGGTTGTCAATCCCTTCATGGTCACTTGCAAAAGTGAGATCTGATATAGATAATATGATAAGATAAATATTTTTGGTATTTTATAATATAGATAAGAAAATTAAAGATGCAAATAAAAGTAGATTGAAAGCTTATATGATAAAAGATAGACCCGGAGGCCAAAGGTTTCACTAGTGGCTTCTCACAAGATAGCATAAGTATTACGGTGGGTGAATAAATTACTGTCGAGCAATTGATAGAAAAGAGAATAATTATGAGATTATCTAGGCATGATCATGTATATAGGCATCACGTCCGTGACAAGTAGACTGACTCCTGCCTGCATCTACTACTATTACTGCACACTTCGACCGCTATCCAGCATGCATCTAGAGAATTAAGTTCATAAAGAATAGAGTAACGCATTAAGAAAGATGACATGATGTAGAGGGATAAACTCATGCAATATGATATAAACCCCATCTTTTTATCCTCGATGGCAACAATACAATACGTGCCTTGCTGCCCCTGCTGTCACTGGGAAAGGACACCACAAGATTGAACCCAAAGCTAAGCACTTCTCCCATTGCAAGAAAGATCAATCTAGTAGGCCAAACAAAACTAATAATTCGAAGAGACTTGCAAAGATAACTTAATCACACATAAAAGAATTCAGAGGAGATTCAAATATTTCTCATAGATAAACTTGATCATAAACCCACAATTCATCGGATCTCGACAAACACACTGCAAAAAGAGTTACCAACGAATAGATCTCCAAGAAGATCGAGGAGAACATGGCATTGAGATCCAAAAGGAGAGAAGAAGCCATCTAGCTAATAACTATGGACCCGAAGGTCTGTGGTAAACTACTCACAACTCATCGGAGGGGCTATGGTGTTGATGTAGAAGCCCTCCATGGTCGATTCCCCTTCCGGCGGAGCGCCGGCGAAGGCTCCAAGATGGGATCTCGCAGATACAGAAGGTTATGGTGGTGGAAATAGTTTTTCGTGGTCTCTTCTGATGTTCTCGGGGTACGTGGGTATATATAGGAGGAAGAAGTAGGTCGGTGGCCGCCCGAGGGAGCCCACAAGATAGGGGGCGCACCCTATAGGGGTGGGCGCGCCCTCCACCCTCGTGGCCGCCTCGACTGCTTCTTGACTTGCACTCCGAGTCCTCTAGATCACGTCCATTCCAAAATCACTCTCCCGAAGGTTTCATTCCGTTTGGACTCCGTTTGATATTCCTTTTCTTCGAAACACCGAAATAGGCAAAAAAAACTACAATACGGGCTGGGCCTCCGGTTAGTAGGTTAGTCCCAAAAATGATATAAATGTGCAAAGGAAAGCCCATAAACATCCAAAACAGGTAATATAATAGCATGGAACAATCAAAAATTATAGATACATTGGAGATGTATCAGCTGCCCAAGAAACGGAAAGGGGAGTAAAACTGCCAGAGCGGGAGTGCGAGACTTGGGTGAGCGGGTTACGAGTCTCATATCACGGCACGTGTGACTTAACTTTTAGTAGACTCATCATGATTTTTCAGAGTGGTGCCCATTCATGCATCTGTGGTAGCGTCACTAGGCAGGGCCGGCGATGATCACCCTCTTCCCTTGCTTGCCTAGGTGCTCTACATCCTCGGGTCCCGGCCCTCGAGCAGGCTCAGCCGCCGCTGGTATGCTAGGTCACGATGCCGTGGTCAAGGCCAGGGGGTGAGGGCTGGAGAGCCAGTAGGAGCTCCTGAGGCGCGATGCTCAAGAGCCCCCCCCCCCTTTAACACTCAAGCGACTCGCGGGGTAAGGTGGTGACCGCCGGGGTCTGCCCTTATATTGGCCTCAGGTGAAACTGCAGGTTAGCTGGCAGGAGAGATTTGCAATTCCTTATGGAGCAGATTGTCTGTCCCTGGAACCTTCACGGGAAGACAAAGGCACCGAGGACCTGGTGAGGTGGCGTGCGCGAGGCGGGCCGCGAGCCAGAGCTCGGTCATCGGGTTTGTCAGCGTTGTAGGGACGGACCCGAGCACAAGCGTCGTGCCAACATGGGTAGCCCCCGTTGCGGGAAGGGCGAAGGACAATCCAGCAAACATAAGGAGACCGCGAGGCAGTTAAGATTCGTAGTGAGCAAGCGATGATCATAGATAAGTTCATGAGAGATGGTTAGGCAACTCCGACGAATGCGAAAGGATACATGCCGCAGGGATGGACCCACGAGACTTGGGGATAATGAAGCCCGAGGGGCTCCCCCAAACTGAATGAACTAAAAAGATGTCACCTGGCTCCGTTGCTGAAGAGATGTCGGGGTAGTAGAAGATGCACGCTATTGAGGTCGTCCCTCACGAGCCGCCTTGGCCCTGAGCCTCGGGAGGCTCCGGGGGCCTGGGGGGCTCCTGAAGCTGCATCTCCATCTCCGCCAGGTTCGCCTGGTGCCTCGCCTCTCGAGCCGCCAGGACATCCCGCATGCAGACCCTTGCCTCTGGAACACCACAGCCGCGCTCGGCAGGCCGAAAGGCATGTGTACGTAGCTGTGAGGTGGACCCTCGCATCGGCCGACACAGGACGAACAGAAGAGCTACCGAGATGTGGCCCTGTTGAGCCCTGGGATGTCGACACAGACGCGGAACTCCTTACCCTCTCTAGGGCACTGAGCCGCGCCCTGGGGTGGGCGGCGATTGCCCTGCAGACCCTTGCCTCTTGAATCTCATTGACTGCCTTGCTGATGAACTTTTGAGCGCCTGACGCCCTATGCCCTGCGCCTTCTGCTGGGAAGCGTGCACTGAAGCATGCCTCCACGTGGTGCCCGAGCGCCTCCCTCGCTATGTTGTCTAGGTTTGAGGCCCTCCAGAGGGGAGCCCCCGAGCTCAGCCTGAGAGGGGCGCCGGGCGCGCCTTCCTATGCGATAGGTGAAGGCACCCCATCCAGGGACAAGAGGCTCAGCGTGGCCCTGTCGGGTGATGCCTTATCTTGAGACCCTTGACCCAGCTGCAGCTTCTTCGTCTTGGGGCGACCTCAGGAGGGAGGACACCACCCTTGTCTTTAGGGTTCTCGACTGCTGCAGCCTGGTAAGCACGCTCGAGGGAGCACACCGCATCCTTTTCCTTGCAGGCGACCGTGATGATGCCGCTGCTCCCTGGGATCTTGAGGACGTTGTAACCGTGGTGCACTGCTGCCATGAACTTGGCTAGTGTTGGGTACCCGAGGATGGCATTGTACAGCAGACGAATGTTGGCGACATTGAAGTCGATGTGCTCGGTGTGGTAGTTGTCGCGCTCGCCGAAGGTGACAGGGAGGCCAATCTGCCCTATCGGATGCGTGGGACCGTCGGTCACTCCTGAGAACGGCTTGGTAGGCTGAAGCTGGTGATATCGCACTTGGAGTTTGTTGAACGTCTGGACAGAGAGAACATTGAGCCCAGCTCCATCATCAATGAGGGTCTTGGTGATGACCACGTGATAACCCACAAGTGTAGGGGATCAATTGTAGCCTCTTTCGATAAGTAAGAGTGTCGAACCCAACGTGGAGCTAAAGGTAGAACAAATATTCCCTCAAGTTCTATCGACCACCGATACAACTCTATGCACGCTTAACGTTCGCTTTACCTAAAACAAATATGAAACTAGAAGTACTTTGTAGGTGTTGTTGGATAGGTTTGCAAGATAATAAAGAGCACGTACATAAAAAGTAGGGGCTGTTTAGATAAATAAGCAATAAAGTAAATATAGCGAGTGTGGAAAGGTGGTGGTAGGAGTTGTGAAATTGTCCCTAAGCAGTTGACTACTTTACTAGACCGATAGCAAGTTTTATGTGGGAGAGGCATAAGCTAACATACTTTCTCTTCTTGGATCATATGCACTTATGATTGGAACTCTAGCAAGCATCCGCAACTACTAAAGATCATTAAGGTAAAACCCAACCATAGCATTAAAGCATCAAGTCCCCTTTATCCCATACACCCCAACCCCCTTACTCGGGTTTATGCTTCTGTCACTCAAGCAACCCACTATAAGCGAATCATGAATGTATTGCAAGACTCTACAAAGGGAATCCCTCACGCTTGTGCGACACAGAGGGCACAATAGGACAGCAACATAATTACAAGAAAATTAAACCAATCATAGCAATTCATCAATCACCGGTAGGACAACGAAAATCTACTCAGACACCATAGGATGGCAACACATCATTGGATAATAATATGAAGCATAAAGCACCATGTTCAAGTAGAGGGTACAGCGGGTTGCATGAGAGTGGACCGCTGAATATAGATGGGGGAAGGTGATGGAGATGTTGGTGAAGATGGCGGAGGTGTTGGTGAAGATCGCGGTGATGATGATTGCCCCCGGCGTCGTTCCGGCGCCACCAGAAGAAAGGGGGAGAGAGCCCCCTTCTTCTTCTTCCTTGACCTTCTCCCTAGATGGGAGAAGGGTTTCCCCTCTTGTCCATGGCTCCCATGGCATGGGAGGGGCGAGAGCCCCTCCAAGATTGGATCTGTATCTCTGTCTCTCTCTGTTTCTGCGCTATCAGATTCTGCCCTTTCACCGTTTCTTTTATATCCGGAGATCTGTAACTCCAATTGGGTTGAAACCTTTGCCCAGATTTTTCTCCGAAAATTAGCTTTCTTGCGGAAAAAGAAGAGCGTCAACCGCCTTACGGGGTGCCCACGAGGGTCAGGGGCGTGCCTGCACCCATGGGGCGCGCCCCCTACCTCGTGGCCCCCTCGGGCACTTTCTCGCGTTGATTATTCTTCCCAAACATCACAAATATTCCAAAAATATTCTCCGTCCGTTTTTATCCCATTTGGACTCCGTTTGATATGGGGTTTCTACGAAACATAAAACATGCAACAAACAAGAACTGGCACTGGGCACTGGATCAATATGTCAGTCCCAAAAATAGTATAAAAAGTTGCCAAAAGTATGTAAAAGTTGGAGAATATTGACATGGAACAATAAAAAATTATAGATATGACGGAGACGTATCAGCATCCCCAAGCTTAATTCCTGCTAGTCCTCGTGTAGGTAAATGATAAAAAAAGATAATTTTTGATGTGGAATGCTACCTAGCATAATCTTAATCATATATCTAATCATGGCATGAATATTAAGACACAAGTGACTCAAGGCAATAGTCTATCATTTGACATAAAAACGATAATACTTCGAGCGTACTAATAAAGCAATCATGTCTTTTCAAAACAACATGGCCAAAGAAACTTATCCCTACAAAATCATATAGTCTGGCTATGATCCATCTTCATCACACAAAATATTCAAATCATGCACAACCCCGGTTTTCGCCAAGCAATTGTTTCATACTTTAGTATTCTCAAACCTTTTCAACTCTCACGCAATACATGAGCGTGATCCATGGATATAGCACTATGGGTGGAATAGAATATCATGGTGGAGGTTATGTGGACAAGACAAAAAGGGAGAAAGTCTCACATCGACGCGGCTAATCAACGGGCTATGGAGATGCCCATCAATTGATGTCAATGCGATGAGTAAGGATTGCCATGCAACGGATGCACTAGAGCTATAAGTGTATGAAAGCTCAAACTGAAAACTAAGTGGGTGTGCATCCAACTTGCTTGCTCATGAAGACCTCGGGCATTTGAGGAAGCCCATCATCGGTACAAGCCAAGTTCTATAAGGAAAAATTCCCACTAGTATATGAAAGTGACAATATAGGAGACTCTCTATATGAAGAACATGGTGCTACTCTTAAGCACAAGTGTGGTAAAAGGATAGTAACATTGCCCCTTTTTTTATTTTTTTTATTTTCCTTTTTTCGGGTGGACTTCTTTGGCCCCTTTTTTATTTAGGCTTATTTGGCCTTTCTTTTTTTTCTTTTTTTTCATGGGGCAATGCTCTATAATGATGATCATCACACTTATATTTACTTACAACTCAATATTACAACTCGATATCTAGAACAAAGATATGACTCTATATGAATGCCTCCGGCGGTGTACCGGGATGTGCAATGATCTAGCGTAGCAATGATATCAAAAAACGGACAAGCCATGAAAACATCATGCTAGCTATCTTATGATCATGCAAAGCAATATGACAATGAATGCTAAAGTCATGTATATGATGATGATGAAAGTTGCATGGCAATATATCTCGGAATGGCTATGGAAATGCCATGATAGGTAGGTATGGTGGCTGTTTTGAGGAAGATATAAGGAGGCTTATGTGTGATAGAGAGTATCGTATCACGGGGTTTGCATGCACCGGCGAAGTTTGTACCAACTCTCGAGGTGAGAAAGGGCAATGCACGATACCGAAGAGGCTAGAAATGATGGAAGGATGAGAGTGCGTATAATCCATGGACTCAACATTAGTCATAAAGAACTCACATACTTATTGCAAAAATCTATTAGTCATCAAAACAAAGTACTACGCGCATGCTCCTAGGAGGAAGGTTGGTAGGAGTTAACCACCACGCACTCCCGACCTCCACACAAAGGATGACAATCAAAAAATGTCTCATGCTCCAACTTCATTACATAACGGTTCACCATACGTGCATGCTACGAGAATCGCAAACCTCAACACAAGTATTTCTACTAATCCATAGTCACCCACTAGCATGACTATAATATCACCACCTTTATATCGCAAAACTATTGCAAGGAATCAAACATATCATATTCAGCGATCTACAAGTTTATGTAGGATTTTATGACTAACCATGTGAATGACCAATTCCTATCATCTCTCTAAATAGACATAAGTGAAGCAAGAGAGTTTAATTCTTTCTACAAAATATATGCCCATGCTCTAACAAATATAAGTGAAGCAAAAGAGCATTCTACAAATGGCGGTTTTCTATGTGAAGAGAAACAGGCAATCCAAACTTCAAATGATATAAGTGAAGCACATGAAGCATTCTATAAAGCCATACTCAAAAGATTTAAGTGAAGTGCAATGAGCATTATATAAATCAACCAAGGACTATCTCATTCCAGCATGGTTCATAAAAGAAAAGTGAAAACTAAATGCAAAAGACACTCCAAGACTTGCACATATCGCATGAACGAAACGAATCCGAAAACATATCGATACTTGTTGAAGAAAGAGGGGATGCCTTCCGGGGCATCCCCAAGCTTAGACGCTTGAGTCTCCTTGAATATTTACTTGGGGTGCCTTGGGCATCCCCAAGCTTGAGCTCTTGCCTCTCCTCCTTTTCCTCATATCGAGACCTCCTCGATCAAACACTTCATCCACACAAAACTTCAACAGAAAACTCGGTAAGATCCGTTAGTATAATAAAGCAAATCACTACTCTAAATACTGTTGCAAACCAATTCATATTTTGTTTTTGCATTGTGTCTACTGTAATATAGCTTTTCCATGGCTTAATCCACTAATAGACATTGATAGTTTCATCAAAACAAGTAAACTATGCATCAAAAACAGAATCTATCAAAAATAGAACAATCTTTAGCAATCTGAACATTCACCATACTTCTGGTAGCCAAAAATTCTACTAAAATTAGGAGAAATAAAAAAATGCATATAAAGACAGTGCAAAAAGAATCAGAACCGTTTGGCGTTCTAGTAAAAAATGTAAAATCGCGCACTATAGCCAAAGTTTCTATCCTGCACCTTACAAACGAACAAGCATTGTAAACATCCTAAAGGCAAACCTTGGCACATTATTTTTATAATACAATGGAATTGTACAAGGGGATAATTATTTTTGTTGAAAAGTTTCTGGAATCAAGATTCACAAAGTTTCCATGAGCATGAACAAAGTTCAAGGAGCTCCCCCACTTCAACAATGCTTGTCTTTCTTACTTTCACTTTCCTTTTTGAAAAGTTTTGGATTCCCCTCTTTATTTCTTTGTTTTTAAACTATATAAAAGCACTCAACAGAAATAAATGACTCTCTAAAATTTCCGGGTAGTCTCCCTGGTAGTGCTTTCTTTAAAGCCATTAAGCTAGGCATATAGTGCTCAAGTAATGAATCCACACGGATCCCAAGGTATATCAAAGCCAATTTTAATTAACAATGATTTGTAATTTAGTAGTGAGCACAAAGTAACATATATCAAGCAATGACGAAGTCTAACTCTCTTCCTATGCATTGGCATGTCATAAAAGAACAATTCATGCACACATAGTAAAGGCCAATGCATAGTATAAACAGTTTCTTGCAATTCTATCGTGTCGGAAACATAAAGAGGCGGAGATGTAGTTCCTCTCTCATAATAATTGCAAGTTGGGGCAGCAAGCACATGCATATTATATCTATCAAAATCATCATGTGCAATGGTAAAATGCAACCCATCAACATAATCCTTAATAAGAGCAAACTTCTCCCATATGTAGTTTGGAGAATTCAAAATAATAATAGGACTATCATGCATGGGTGCAATAGCAACAATTTCATGTTTAACATAAGAAACTATAGCAAGTTCATCTCCATAAGCATAATTCATATTGGCATCTTGGCCACAAGCATAGCAAGCATCATCAAAAAGGGATGTTTCAAGAGAATCAACGGGATCATAACAATCATCATAGCAATCATCCTTCGGTAAGCACGAAGGGGAATTAAACAATGTATGAGTCGAAGAGTTACTCTCATTAGAAGGTGGGCACGGGTATTCAATCCGCTCTTCCTCCTTTCTTTCTTTGCTATCCTCCTCATCTTTTTCATCCAATGATCTCATAGTTTCATCAATTTCTTCTTCCATAGTTTCCTGCAAAATATTAGTTTCTTCTTGGACAGCGGAGACTTTCTCAATAAATTCATCAATATCGGAATTAAATTCATAATTCTCATAGCAATATTTAAGTAAAGCAAAAAATTTAGGTCTGTAAACATCATCATCAAGATTTTCACACTCTTTAAACAAAGATTCAATTTCATAAGCACCCATAAAAGCAACGAATTCTTCTATTCCACATCATAGTAATCATAGATACCATTAGCATAAGAAGCCAAGGTTTTATCATCATTAAATTTGCATGAAAAAGGAAGGTGTGGAGCCTTCATTCTAGAGCAACAAGTATAATCACATCTCAAGCATAGTTGCCGAGCATACCAATGCAACATATAAATTTGATCCCATAATGGTTTCCCTTTTTGTGTCAAGCGATAATCCCTAAAGTATTCACGTTGATCCAACGTGTATCCCATAACATAATTGAATGGGGTTTTGTCAGGATTATCAAAGTAGTACATAATATCTTTCACATAATGAGCATCGAGGGTTTTAGGAGGTTCCCCATCTCCATGAGTAGCAAGTACACCTAATTTGTTTTGGTATTTCGTGTTCCATATCCATAACTAAAGATAGAGAAAAACTAAGAACAACAAATAAAAATTACTTAGTGATAAAGCAAACAAGCACACACGAGAATATTTTTTTTGAATATATACTTGAGGCAAAGCCCCACAGCCCTTTATTAAAATAAAAGGAGCTGTACAAACAAATACAGAATATATACAATGAAAAAAGGGAAAAACTACCTATGGCTAAACATCCCTACCTCCTTTACAACAAAGAATCAATCCAACTCAAGACTTGTGGTTTGATACAATCCTTCACCCTATGATCAAGTAATGAGATATCATGTATGAATTTGCACCTCCAGGCACTGAAAGTGGCTCTCTCAGCTCTGAAGGTTCTGCCATTTCTCAAAATCCAAATATTCCATGCAGCAGTTAGCATGACTTCAAAGATGAAGGGGTGCCTGAAGCTGGACCTAGCATGCTTGATACATTGCAGAATATCTGAGCCTCCAACCAATCAATGCCTAGGTAATTCCAGACTCTATAGCTGAAGGTGCAGTTAAAAAACAAATGTATTATGTCCTCATACACCAGCTCACTACAAATAAGATAAATATTATCATCTTGGCTAGAGCGCCATTGTCTTCTAACCAGCATGTCCTTGGTGTTTAGTCTGTCGAAGAAAAGCAGCCACCCAAACACCTTGATCTTCATGGCGCACCTACTCTTCCACAACCATTTGCAGGGTTGTATGGTAGGTAGATGTGAATGCATGATCCAGTAGAAGATCTTGGCAGTGTATTCCCCTGATTTACTAGGCCATATCCAAACATCTGGTATATTGGGGTATCTATCCAACAGCAAGATCCAACCTTCCAAAATGTGTAACTCAGGTGCAGCCTCATGAAAAATTGGTAAATAAAACATGGAGAAGAGATCCTGGGATTGAAGAAATTCCTGCATAGAGACCTTATCATTGTCTACAAACGAAAACAACCTTGGCAATTCCTACACATGAGAATATTCACCCCACGCTATGACTCCCCAGCAACGGCGCCAGAAAAGGGTCTTGATAACCCACAAGTATAGGGGATCAATTGTAGCCTCTTTCGATAAGTAAGACTGTCGAACCCAACGAGGAGCTAAAGGTAGAACAAATATTCCCTCAAGTTCTATCGACCACCGCTACAACTCTACGCATGCTTAACGTAGGCATTACCTAAAACAAGTATGAAACTAGAAGTACTTTGTAGGTGTTGTTGGATAGGTTTACAAGATAATAAAGAGAACATAAATAAAAAGTAGGGGCTATTTAGATAAAGAAGCAATAAAGTAAATATAGCGAGTGTGGAAAGGTGGTGGTAGGAGTTGTGAAATTGTCCCTAAGCAATTGACTACTTTACTAGACCGATAGCAAGTTTTATGTGGGAGAGGCATAAGCTAACATGCTTTCTCTTCTTGGATCATATGCACTTATGATTGGAACTCTAGCAAGCATCCGCAACTACTAAAGATCATTAAGGTAAAACCCAACCATAGCATTAAAGCATCAAGTCCCCTTTATCCCATACACCCCAACCCCCTTACTCGGGTTTATGCTTCTGTCACTCAAGCAACCCACTATAAGCGAATCATGAATGTATTGCAAGACTCTACAAAGGGAATCCCTCACGCTTGTGCGACACGGAGGGCACAATAGGACATCAACATAATTACAAGCAAATTAAACCAATCATAGCAATTCATCAATCACCGGTAGGACAACGAAAATCTACTCAGACACCATAGGATGGCAACACATCATTGGATAATAATATGAAGCATAAAGCACCATGTTCAAGTAGAGGGTACAGCGGGTTGCGTGAGAGTGGACCACTGAGTATAGATGGGGGAAGGTGATGGAGATGTTGGTGAAGATGGCGGAGGTGTTGGTGAAGATCGCGGTGATGATGATGGCCCCCGGTGGTGTTCCGGCGCCACCGGAAGCAAGGGGGAGAGAGCCCCCCTTCTTCTTCTTCCTTGCCCTTCTCCCTAGATGGGAGAAGGATTTCCCCTCTGGTCCTTGGCTCCCAGGGCGTGGGAGAGGCGAGAGCCCCTCTGAGATTGGATCTGTCTCTCTGTCTCTCTCTGTTTCTGCGCTCTCAGGTTCTGCCCTTTCATCGTTTCTTTTATATTCGGAGATCCGTAACTCTGATTGGGTTGAAACCTTCGCCCAGATTTCTCTCCGTAAATTAGCTTTCTTGCGGCAAAAGAAGAGCGTCAACCGCCTTATGGGGTGCCCACGAGGGTCAGGGGCGTGCCTTCCCCCTGGGTGCACCCCCTGCCTCGTGGCCCCCTCAGGCACCGCCTCGTGTTGATTCTTCTTCCCAAAAATCACAAATATTCCAAAAATATTCTTCGTCCTTTTTTATCCCGTTTGGACTCCAATTGATATGGGGTTTATGCGAAACATAAAACATGCAACAAACATGAACTGGCACTAGGCACTGGATCAATATGTTAGTCCCAAAAATAGTATAAAAAGTTGCCAAAAGTATGTAAACGTTGTAGAATATTGGCATGGAACAATCAAAAATTATAGATACAATGGAGATGTATCACCACACTGCTGATTACAGGTGAGCAGAGCATTTTGGGAGCATGCAAGCAGTGGCTGCGCACTTAAGCTGATCAGAGGAGTTGAAGGTGATGGCGTATTTGGCCCACCTGAACGGGTGAGTTGCCTCAGGCTTGGGGAGCGCTGCGTTCACCTCGTGCATGAACTGCTTGAAGATGCGGTGAGAGGCTGGCGCCTGAGAGCCACCCAGGATGCAGGCGATGGCTCGAGGCTCCTGGAAGCCCCCAGCCCCCTCGTACTGTTGATGATCTTCATTCCTTCTTGGTGGTGAAGGCAGTGAAGGAAGAGAAGCGTTGCCCTGAGGCCGGTCCTCGCGAGGCTGGTCCCTCCAGGCACCCTCGCGAGGCTGGCCCTGCCAGCGGTCCTCTCGAGGCTGGTCACGCCACTCCTGGCAATGATCGCGGCCGTCCCAGCGTCCTCCACCTCGGCCACCTCTGCGAACATAGCCTCGATCGTTGCGCTCGGGGCGTCGACCGAGGCGCCCATCGCGGAGGGCCCTAAGCTCCTGTTATTCATTGGTGTTGTGGCTTTGGATGTTGTGGAAGACGCAGAATGGTCGGTTGCTCTTGGATGACTCGGGGTGGTCGCAGCCGCGCTTCATCTCTGGCTCGGCTGCAAGCACAGTTGGTCCCTTGAGCTTCACATCCTTGGCCTTGGCTTTCTTGTCTTTTGGGTCAGCATAGGGGAGCTCGAGGAGGAAGAGGCGTCCCTCCTTAGCTCATGCGCACTTGTTCGCCATGTTTAACATCTCCAGGGCTGTGCAGAGGTCCTCATGAATGGAGAGCTCCTCCATCTTGACGTCGCGGACGCCATCAGTGAATGCTGAGATGATGGCCTTGTCCGATACTTTGGGGATCTTGAGGCGAACGTTGTTGAAGCACTAGATGTACTTCTGCAGGGTCCCCCTGGCTGCTGCTTGATGCATCATAGGTCACCTGCGGCCAGCTGGCGGTCATGAGTGCCATGGAAGTTGGCTATGAAGCGGTCACGCATCTCGTCCCAGGAGGAGACAGATCCCACGTGGAGATTCAGGAGCCAGGAGCATGCGCCATCCTTGAGGGCCATGGGAATCCAGTTTGCCATGATCTTCTCATCGCCGCTGGTCGCCTCGTGCTCAGCTCGTAGAGCTGCAGGAACTCGGCGGGGTCGGCGGTGCCGTCATACCATGGGGGCAGGTCAGGCTTGAATTTTCCCGGCCAGACGATGTTGCGAAGCTTCGGGGTGAACGTGCGGCACCCTGTTGTGGTCACGGGAGTTCGTCGAGGAGGTTGAGCCTGGTCTTGGTGCTCGCGTGCCACAATCATCACTGGCGGCACACGGTCTTGGCGTTGGGGTGCTGGAAGCACACGTGCATCTTCTTGGGGCCGCTGCACCACTTGGCAGCTCGCCTCTTCGCGCGCAGGCACCTGGCATGGTGGGTCACGCCGTGGTGCCACCCACCTTGGTTTGACGATGGCGCCCTGGGCTGGAGGTGGTGGAGGTGCCCCATGAGCCACATCGCTCGCGGCAGGCAGCTGCTAAGGCAGTGAGCGGGCCGGTGCAGTGGAGTCTCCGATGGCACTGACGAGCTTGGCGATGCGCTCAAGCCACTCCTCGTAGAGGTCGTCGACTGGGCGGTAGCGGAGGAGCTCCCGCGCCATGAGCAGAGCAGCTTGCGTGTTTGCTGGGCCGCAACGCGCATCGGAGGACGAAGCAGCCGGGGTCAGTGACGGAGTGGCGGTGCGCCCATCACGGCGCACAGAGGGGTGCAGCGATGAAGCTTGCTGCTTGTGGCCAGCAGGGCCCGTGGGAGCATTGGCTGCTAGTGACAGAGGACGACAAGGACAGCCATCGCCCGCCGGAGCTATCTGAGCGACGCGGGCGGCAAGTGCGGCCCGGCGCTCAGCGTGTGCCCGATGTGTGTCAGCCATGGAAGTGTCAGAGTAGCGGTGGATCGATCGACGGAAGAGATGATCCGACGCACCCCTACCTGGCGCGTCAAATGTTGGATTTCGGTTCCGCAAACCCTTGATGTGTTTGAACTCTGGGGTGCGTGCGGAGATCTCAACCTACCCAGCCTCCGTACCCACGATCTTCGTAAGCTAGCGCGTCGAGCTCAAAGGGACAGAGAGACACGGAAGTTTATCCTAGTTCGGGCCACCTTGCGGTGTAATACCCTACTACAGCGTTTTGGTCTATTGCCTCGAAGGGCTGAGGATGAACTAGTACAGTGGATGAACTGGCCTCAGGAGGTGAGTTGTTCTTGAGCTCAAGGGAGCTAGTGAGGTGGTTGGATGAGGAGGGATCTGATCCCTTCTCCCCCTGGTGGTGGCTAAGTCCTATTTATAGTGGCCATGGTCCTCTTCCCAAATGTTGGCGGGAAGGGATCCCACAATGGCCAATTTGAAGGGGGACAAGTAGTACATCCTATCCTGACTAAAGTGGTCTTCGCCTGCGAAAAGCCTCTGGCCGTGATGCTGCGGTGGGCTCGGCGATGACCTCCTTCCTGCTGTCTTGGCGGTCTTGGTCTTGTTGCACCAGAATGGAAACCTTTGGCTGATTCCTCGGGACTCCGCGCCTGCTTCTTGCCTACTTTGCACCAAAGAGGAAACTAGTGCTCTATGCCTGCTGGCGCCCGCCTGGCCTTGGTCGTCGTGGCTCACGTCAGCTGAGCCTCATGAGGTGCTCCTTGCACAGAACTCTCTGCCCCTCGTGAGCCAGCCTGACGAGGCATATCCCCTCGGGGGTCTTGGCGTCGCCCTCCTCGTGAGGCTTGGCCCCTCGCGAGGGCCTTGCATTGTCGATGTTGAAGTTGGGCCATACCAGGCCGCTGGTGGAGCCATGCAGTGGGCCGCATGCAGGCAAGTCTAGGTACCCCCATATCCAGAACGCTGACAGTACCAACTATACCATGCTCCATTAAAAGAAACTATGTTAGAACTGCTTTATGTGATCTTGGAGCCGGTGTTAGTGTTATGCCTTTGTCTTTATATCATAGACTTGATTTGAATAAGTTGACACCAACCGAAATCTCTTTGCAAATGTCTGATAAATCAACTGCTATACCCATCGGTATTTGTGAGGATGTGCCTGTTGTGGTTGCAAACGTTACTATCTTAACGGACTTTGTTATTCTTGATATTCCTGAGGACGGCAGTATGTCGATCATCCTTGGTAGACATTTTTTTTAATACCGTAGGGGCTGTTATTGATTGCAACAAAGGCAATGCCACTTTTCATGTTAATGGTAATGAGAATATGATACACTTTCCGAAAAAACAATCTCAAGTTCATAGTATCAATTCTATTGGAAAATTTTCAAGTATTACTATTGGAGGTTTTGAATTCCCTATTCCTACTGTCAAAAACAAATATGATATTCTTATTCTTGGGGACATGCATATCCCCGTTGAGGTAACTTAGTGTTATTCGAATATTCTCCGGTTTCATGGTATTCGAAAGAAGTTTGTTAACAAGACTTGATCAACCTTGTTAGTGGATTCCTTTTGATGAGCATGAGATGGATGAATTTAGAATGCACAACTTTTTGTACCCACTTTTTATTTTCTGTTATTTAGAATAAATAAATAAAAATCATATTTTCTATCTGTTTTCTGAATTATCTTTGCAATAAAAAAGTACCCTGAAAATAAAAGTTCTCCAAATGCCCTGAAAATTTAGTATGATTTTTTGTAGAATATTTGAGAATTTCTGGCACTTAGAACACACCAAGGGGCCACACCATCTAGCCACGAGGGTGGAGGGCGTGCCCTACCCCTTGGGCGCGCCCCCTACCTCGTGGGCCCCATGTGGCCCCCTCCACTTATTCCAGTATCCACACACTCCGTCTTCCTCCAGAAAAATCACTCCTTTTGCTGTCATTTACGATCTCCTTGCTCAAAGCTCCATTCACAAAACTGCTTTGGGGGATTGTTTGTCGGTATGTGACTCCTCCAATGGTCCAATTGGTTTTTGTTCTAGTGCTTTATTTATTGCAAATTTTTGCTACTGATGTGACCCTGTTCTTGAGCTTGCATGCCAAATTTATGTGGTCCAAAGTAGTTTTAATGCATGATATAGTCTCTAGGCATTTGTGGGAGTAGTTGCTATCAATCTTGTTGAGTTTGGTTCACTTTTATTTTGAGTCGCTAAAATTTGAGAAATTTTTCAGAGGAAGAAACATGTTTAGGAAAATATACCAAGGTGGTTCTTCAAGGAAGCAAGCTCCGAGGCTTGTGATACGTGAGCCGGACCTCGAACCATGAAGGGAAGCTCAAGTGTGGCCTAGTGAATGGTCGTCGGATGAATTTATGATCCAAGTGGGCTTCAAAGATGAATTTGATGCGTATGTGCGTAATGCTGATCTTGAGGACTTCATATCAGATAAGTGTCGATAATATTATTACCTCACTGATTCCTTTGTGCGGTGGTTTAACTTTTCATATAAGCGCAACACTCACACTATTATATTTGACCTCTATGATAAATCATATACCATGGACCTTAAAGATTTTGATACTGCTTGCAAAATCCCAGGGTGGGGAATCTTTAGTGAACCTCACAAATCTGAATATAATAATTTCCTTGCTAGCATTACTGTGGGAGAAACTAGAAATATCACACAAGCTACCATAGGGAGCGTTCACTTTCCTGGCATACATTACTTTGCTCTCTTTATAGGTAGATGCATTAACGGTAAGCACGAGCATTGTCACATTTGCGTCCCAGATCTTAGTGTCCTCAAGAGTGCAGTATTAGGTGATAAACGATATAACTTGGGGGCCATTGTTGCATGGAGGTTACATCTTAATGCTAAAGATGGAGATTTATTTGGTGGGATTTATGCAACTCGTTTAGTTGATTATCTTGGTGTATCCATAAGAGAAAATGATATTGAGTTGCCACTTGCTTTTCTAGATTATAATGATGTGTTTAGCTACCAGTTTCTTCAGAGGAACGATCAGTCCCTCCAGTACCGACTAATCTTTGATAGATGACGTGCTGTCCATATTACCTTGCCTGCTCCTTCCTTCTTTAACTTTCAAGCAAATGAGAGATATGTTATAACCAGAGAGGAGGCGAACGAGTATGAGAGATCAGCGGAGGCCGCTCGTCTCCAGGAAGCAGCTCGTCAGGCGGCAGCTGCCGCAGCACAGTATGATCCCAACTATGATGTCGGATATCATCTGGGCCAGTGGTGGCCTTAGACCAACTTAGGCTTAAAACCTAAGCTTGGAGGAGTATGTATTTCTCACGGACATTATATTTATGTTTACACACTCATTCTAGTTGTCGGTGTTCATACTTTTTCATTGTACTATCCATGCTAGTTTATTTTCTTTACCTGCTTTCTTCTTGTGTGTTTGAAAAACTTTGAGAAAAACCAGAAAAAAATTAGTTGTAGCTTCTAGCTAGTTTACTTTTTATGCATGCTAGTAGTAGCATTAAATAAGAAAACCTAAAAAGATTTCCCGTTCTTCCTTTGCTTGTTGGGAGCTTTCCCGTGTAAATAGTTTTTCTCGTTCTTGTTCTACTTTCTTCAGGAAAACAAAAACTCCAAAAACATTTCAGTGTGTTTCATTGAAATTCTTTTTATTTTCTTTGGGGGTCGAGAGGAGAAGACCACGATGAAAATGATGAGTGGCTCTCATATACATTATTTTTGACCTAACCAAGAGTCCATATTACCTTGTCTTCTCCTTTGAATAAATGTTTGCAGATTCCAGCTTAGTCTAATGCACATGCACTATTATCCCACACTGTTCGGTCCGTTCGGTTTGGGCAGAAATAAAAGTTTGCTCTTATTGTGAAAGTTTCTATTTTTGCATCGCACAAACCAAACAAGAAATCTAATTATCCTAAAGGAAAATCTTGGCACATTATTTTTATAATACAATGGATTTGCACAAGGGGATAATTATTTTTGTTGAATCTGTAATTAAGATTCAGAAAGTTTCCATGGGCATGAACAAAGTTCAAAGCTAACTACCACTTTTACAATGCTCGTCTCTCTCACTTTCACTTTTATTTTTGAAAAAATTTTAGGTTCCCCTCTATATTTTTTGTTTTTAACCTTTATAAAAGCACACAACAGAATAAAATGGTTCGGGTTGTCTCTCTGGGAGTGCTTTCTTTAAAGCCATTAAGCTAAGCATAAAGTGCTCAAGTAATCGATCCACCCGGATCCTAAGGTATATCAAAGCCAATTTTAATTAAAAATGATTTGTAATTTACTAGTGAGCACAAAGCAACATATATCATGCAATTGCGAAGTCTAACTCTCTTCTTATGCATTGGCATGTCATAAAAGAACCATTCATGCACATCAAGTAAAGGCCAATACATAGCATAAGCAGTTTCTTGCAATTTTATCGTGTTAGAAACATAGATAGGCAGAGATGTGGTTCCTCTCTCATAATAATTGCAAGTAGGAGCGGCAAGCACATGCATAATATATTCATAAAAATCATCATGTGCACTAGTAAAATGCAACCCATCAATATAATCCTTAATAAGAACAAACTTCTCCGATATAGTGTAGTTGGGAAAATTCAAATAGGACTATCATGTGTGGGTGCACATTACTGCAGGATGCTGCTAACGCGATGCTACGATCAGAGATCCTTCGACGAAACTGTGTGCGATGAAATAATCACAAACAGTGGTGTAAAAAACCGCCAAAAAAGATGCAAAACGTTTGCAATGACGGATGCATCAAACATGGTTCAAATCTTGGTTGTGTGTAGAATTCAGGGCATATGGTTCAGTTAAATTGACTGTTTGCGATGAGGAGGAACAAAAGAAACGGGCTGCCAGATGAATGTGTGTGCGATATGGAGCATATACTTCACTTGGATGAACTGTTTGTGATTAGGCAACACAAAAGAAACGGTCAGCCAGATCAAGGTGTGTGCTATATGCGGCATGCGATTCACTCGGATGAACTGTTTGCGTTGAGACAAGAGAACGGAAATGGTTCAATATAACAAGATGTGTGTGATACGCGGCAAATAGGTCTATAATCAGAAATGTGTGCGAAGACCGATAATAACACATAAGATTTCTTGTAATAAGACGTATGTGATATGCTTTGTCTACAGAACATCTATTGGCCATTGGGGGACGCGCGGTCATCCGGATACGCCATAAGGATGCGAAGAGGCATCCTTGATACATCTCCAACGTATCTACTTTTCCAAACTCTTTTGCTCTTGTTTTGGACTCTCCATGATTTGAATGGAACTAACCCGGACTGACGCTGTTTTCAGCAGAATTGCCATGGTGTTATTTTTGTGTAGAAATAAAAGTTCTCGGAATGACCTAAAACTTCACGGAGACACTTTTTGTAATTAATAAAAAATATTGGCGAAAGAATCAGCTGAAGGGGCCCACACCCTGTCCACGAGGGTGGGAGCGCGCCTCTTGCCTCGTGGGCCCCTTGGACCTCCACCGACCTCAACTCCAACTCCATATATTCACATTCGGGGAGAAAAACTCAGAGTTAAGGACTCATCATGCTTTACAATACGGAGACGCTGCCCAGCCCTGTTTTTCCTCGGGAGGGCTGATCTGGAGTCCGTTTGGGGCTCCGGAGAGGGGAATCCATCACCATCGTCATCATCAACCATCCACCATCACCAATTTCATGATGCTCACCGCCGCCCGTGAGTAATCCCATCGTAGGCTTGCTGGACGGTGATGGGTTGGATGAGATTTACCATGTAATCGAGTTAGTTTTGTTAGGGTTTGATCCCTAGTATCCATCATGTTCTAAGATTGATGTTGCTATGACCATGCCATGCTTAATGCTTGTCACTAGGGCCCGAGTGCCATGATTTTAGATCTGAACCTATTATATTTTCATGAATATATGAGTGTTCTTGATCCTATCTTGCAAGTTATAGTCACCTACTACGTGTTATGATCCGGCAACCCCGAAGTGACAATAATTGGGACCACTCCCGGTGATGACCGTAGTTTGAGGAGTTCATGTATTTAGTAAGTGTTAATGCTTTGGTCCGGTTCTCTATTAAAAGGAGGCATTAATATCCCTTAGTTTCCTTTAGGACGCTGCTACCACGGGAGGGTAGGACAAAAGACGTCATGCAAGTTCTTTTCCATAATCACGTATGACTATATTCGGAATACATGCCTACATTATAGTGATGAATTGGAGCTAGTTTTGTGTCACCCTATGTTATAACTATTGCATGATGAATGCCATCCGACATAATTATCCATCACTGATCCATTTCCTACGAGCTCGTTTCATATTGATCTTTGCTAAGTTACTTTTCCGTTGCCACTGTTATAGTTGCTACAAAACTTCTACTGTTACCTTTGCCACTGTTACCGTTACTTCCATACCACTTTGCTACTAAATACTTTGTTACAGATATTAAGTCTTTAAGGTGTGGTTGAATTGACAACTCAGCTGCTAATACTTGAGAATGTTCTTTGGCTCCCCTTGTGTCGAACCAATAAATTTGGGTTGAATACTCTACCCTCGAAAATTGTTGCGATCCCCTATATTTGTGGGTTATCAATCATATATCAGCAAGGACTAGCTGTTCCACTAGTATCTCATGTAAGAGAACTCTCAAGTTAAGTGTGCTCAGGCTAGAGCAGCCATCAGATGGGTGACAGGATGGGAAGTTGTGTTGATGTTGGAATTAACTGATAGGATGGGTCATATCTGTTAAATTAAATGACTGATATGACCCATCCCATGAGTTAATTTAACCTTGAGGTCCTTGTTTTTTATTTTATTTATTTTTTAACACATGTTAAAGAAGGTCTACCCATTACATTTTGACAATGTGTGTTACATGGCATACAGTTGATCCATCCGACCTGTTTGTGATGGAATAAGCCATGTGTGTTGTGGGCAAACGCTTGCTAGTGTACAACCGTTTGTGATTGATGAATTCATCACTGATGGGTTCCCTAGTGTGGTCTGTGTTCATATCATCATCATCATCTACTTCTTGTGCTAGCTCGATGACCTTTATTAATTGATGGCATTTTATGAACACGCTACCGTTTCCCGCCATTTCCTCACCTGCCTGCTTCTCGCCACCCAGTGATATTGCGCAAAAACCTAGGTGGCGTGCTTCGCACGGAGGCAACAAGCACAGCCTGTAGCATATCCACCTTTTCCAAGCATACCAACTCACCAAAGCACCGCCTCTGCCATCAACCTCGTCGACAAGGAAAACCAGAACGCGCCACGGCCCGTCGAGGTTGCGGCGCTCCCTGGCAACGCGATGGATGACGCCGTGATGCACGTCATTGCCAGGGTTGAGCAGACCCTTGGCGCATGGCGCTTCAGCACCGCGGATCAAGATAGGCATGTCAGTGCCGAGAGGCTGCAGCTTGCCGCACAACATGATCGATGGCGCGTCACAAAGCAAGCAAGGTGCGTACGCGCTGATAGGCTGCGGCTTGCCGCATGGTGAGACCGTTGCAGCGCCGCAGAGCGAGAGGCGCGGCGCGCAGCAGAGCAAGAGCGGATCCATCGGTGCTTTCCTGCTATCAACAGGGCATCGCTGCTGGGTACACGTCCTGTCAGTACCCCGATTCCTCACCGGGAGTGGGAACAGGCCCTATGTGTCGTACGTGCACCAGAGGTCGGTCGCGCCGTACTTGCACCGAATGCTCACCGCGTCGTTCGCATGGGTCGCGCCGTTCACCTTGTCTGCGGCCCGCTTGATGCCAATGCGCTGGTCAGTAGGCTCAACTGCCTCCTTGGCCCAGGAGTCCACCTGGTCATAGTAGAAGAACATGGTCATCGCATCCTTGAGGTGGTGATCTCCGATGAAATAGCCAACTTGGAGCTCGAGATCACGTTCCAGATGTACCGCGAGTGTGTCGACCGCTTGGACGAACGCCCGCATGAGTTCAGGCAGAGCCAAGAGCTATCGTAGGCAAGGGCAGTTGGTCATGGTCTCATGGACGCGTTTTATTTTGTTGGATAGCTATGTATTCACAACAATCACAGTACTGCTCTGTTTCAATGTGTGTACTCTGTTTTCCATTCTTATATGTTATTTTTCAATGTGTCTTTATACGCTTTCCATTCTGTATATGTGGACAACAACATCTAGATTCAAATTAGTATACAAAAACAGATAGAAAATAGAATTCATAATATATATAATATTAATTATTAATTAGTTCATCACAGAATATATATAATATCATCACTACTAGGTACAATGCATAAAATTGAAAATGAACAATACTAAAGCTAATAATCCCTCTTGGGGCCAGTAATCCAGCAGCCCCTCGCCAGCAGCTCCCTAGTGCGTGGTGTCTTCCCAGCATGGAGGCAGTACTCCGCCTCCTCTGCCTCTTAGCGCTTGACGTACCGATCTGCCTCTTGCAGGAGGACGAGCATGAACGATCTTGCCATTTCATTGGGCGCCCACCAGAGCTCCTCGTCGGTGGCACGCTGGAGCTTATCGGGCCACCTGCATGCAGCGACAAGGCGCCTAGTGCCTGTGGCCTTCCTCGCAAAGTACCTGTCTTCGTACACCTCCTCTGCACAATGACGCGCCTGCCCCCAAAGCTCCACCGCCTCATCTTTTGTGGTGGCATCACGGGCTTCACAGGCCGCCTGGTACCTAGCATCCTCCTCCGCCATCTCCTTCTTGAAAGCCACTTGCCTGGCTTTCTCAGCCGACGGCAGCGACTTCCAAAGACAAAGATCGTACTGGCCCCAAAACCAATCCAAAGTGGGGGGGGGGGGGTCCGGCGCAACCTCCTCTGGCGACGTGTAGGGGTCCTCGTGGCTGCTCTTCGAGTGAGCATCCGCGGGGGGCGGCGACTCCTCGTCGACACGTGGGCAGACCAGCGGTGCCATTGCAGAGATTTGAGAGAGAGAGAGAGAGAGAGAGAGAGAGAGAGAGAGAGTGAGAGAGAGGGAGAGGGCGTGCAAGGGGAGGATGTAGATGAGAATGCAGGCGGGACGACGTGAGCAAGGTAGTATTTATTGGCGGCCGGAATCTAGATCGATAGGAATAGTACACATGCCGGTCGCCAGAATTTATGAGTACTATAGTTTGAATTACACACAATTCTCACAGCAAAATTCGTGTGTGAACATAATAGCTTACGGTTACCAATGCAGAACCGTGTCTGATTAATAACGCCCGCCACTCACCTTCCAAACCTCGAGGCGTGAACTAGAGTGCCAATTGTGTGGGGGCCGCTTGTCTTGCCAGATTTCACATTTTATTTTTTAAACACCAGATATTTACAACGTCTGATGATTTTTTTAACTCGCACACAAGTACACTAATATGATTTTTCAAATCATTATGGTTAGCCGTTCATGTAGATGTAGTTCAAATTTGAATTACGGCCATTAAATGGCTAGAAAATCACTTAAATGTCTTCAAAAAGTCAAATGACCCCTGAAATTTTCCAAATTTTCACATGACAACTGTAATAGTGCACGTTACACATAGAAAAATATTGAAGGCCGTAAGAGGAAGCTATCTCCCGTTCGTCATCACACATGCATTGTTCCCTCTCGGAACCACGAGCCTTCTAGTGAGTTGCTCCGGTTTGTGAGGGGTGTGTGTCCAAACTTTTGTCAAACAATGCAAAAATTTACCACATCATCTTGGTGGCATGACATTACATCAACCAAGGTTTCATGTGTTTCTGATCTTTTTTTTGGAATTTAAATGCCATGGCACTCCATGCTTAATTGTGTCATAGCTGTTAGACCAATATGTTTGAAAATTCCTTCCAATTTACTGCACATGGAATTAAATAGCCCACAAGTACATAAAATATGACTTTTCAAACCGTTATGGTTAGCTGTTGCATGTACATGTAGTTCAAATTTCAATTACGGTCATTAAATAGCTAGAAAATCACTTAAATGTCTTAAAAGGTCAAATGACCCATGAATTTTTTTAAAATTTGACATGACAGTTGTATTAGTACTCCAAATTTTCTCGTACATTTAAAACACCATCCATTGCCACTTTACTCCAAATTCGTCTTTCACAGCAAATAAAAAATGTCTACAACATCACACACAGTTGTTTTGTAGGAATCATTTGCGATGAAAATTTCTGGATCTATTTAAGTCTTCTTCCTTAAGCTTCACCGGGTCGTCTGCTCCAGTGCCAGCAACCCCCGAATCCACAAATCCCGATCCCCATTCATGCACCCCCTTCTTGCAAAGATGACGTCATGGAAACGCTTCATGAAGGCTCGTACGATGGCCGCGTCCCCCGTCCACCCCTCCCCCCCGAGAGCCGCCACCTGCAATGAGAGCGCGACCGCCTACGCCGAGAGTGTCCCTGCATCCGCATGGAGCACGGCTGCTTCCAGCGAGAGGGCGTTTGCGGCGGCCGACAGGGTAGCTGCAGCAGCCGAGACAGCTCAGCTGCTACTACGACGGCCGCCGCAAACGCCGAGAGTGCTCGAGCGGCCGTCCGTGCCGCCGATGTCGCCCTGGCCCAGATCGAGGCCATCCACGCCAAGATATTCCAGGCCACCTCGGAATCCAGCATGCAACCCACATCCGAAAAAGCGGCGGTGGCCATGGAGCACCTGCTTCCTCATGAGGTCGTCGAGCTGGAGCTGGAGATGCAGGGGGCGGCAGAGATCGAGGAGCTCCGGAAGGAGGAGTTGCGCGTGGCCCAGATCGAGGTAGAGAAGAGTCTGTCCGTTGAGGTATCGGCGGTGGAGTACCAACGTGAGCTCTGGCGCAGCCACTACTATGAGTACTACAACCTTGAGGGTAGCGCCGAGGACGTGGACGAGGACGCGGTCGACTTCAGCAGGGGGACGCGGAGTCCACCAATGGAGGCACGTCGCCAGGACAAGTCATCGACGTCTCATCTCACACCGGTGATGCATAGGCCGGCGCGGCGGCAGATTTGTTAAAATTATGCGTACTTAGGCTTTGTTTTTAATGTTGGTCTTTGTTAGAGTCATGTTTAGGTCAACTGGCTCTATTTAATTACTAAAATTGCTCGATTCAGTAAGTGTGGTCTGTGTGTTGTACACTCTTTTGTGTGCCCAAATTAGCAAACGATGTTAAATTATTTAATGACGTACCTGGGGAAATTTCCACCAAAATTTGAAGAGTCAAATACACCACGGGTGCCTCAACTTGTCCGGCACGGTCACTTTGGTGCCTAAACTTGTAAAATACACGAAAGCGATGCCATAACTTGTCCGAGCGTTCAAATATGGTGCCTCCGTCCGTATCCGACATATACACCGCTCACATGGCATCGGCCCACATGTCAATGGCTATGAGAGGAGTGTGCTGATTGTTTTACAAGAAAACTCCTTGTACTTTAAATAATTTTCGCAAAAGCTCCTGACATTTTATTTAATTAAATACGCCAAACTGCATTGATCCCACCGGTCCGATCTTTCTCTCACATGTTCGGCAGGATTCGAACTCAGTACCAGGGTGCACAGCCAACAGTCATACACACATGTGCTAATAACTACGCCAAGAATAGTTGCCCGTGCAATATCCTGATACGCTTCTATTTATCAAGAAACCGGGTTGATTCATGGAAATTGAAAAAATATTAAGAAATACTAACGTTTGAAAAAAAAGAACTATTCAACATATTACTCCCATCAACTTAAAAAAGTGTTATTGCATTTTAAAAAATTCAACATTTTTTGGAAAATTATAACGTGTATTAAGAAATTGTAAACATGTTTTTTTAAAATGTCCATCATGCATTCAAAAAATTTACAATACCTATTTCATAAATGTTCAATATGTATTAAAAAATAGTGTAAAATTATTCTTACATGTCTACAAACACGTCTAACATGTTTTAACACATTTATAGAATTTATTGTTTCTACACAATGGTTTGAAATACATGTTGAAGAATTTTCAAAATATAATGTTGTTGATTTTTAGTAATTATCTATTCTAGAAGTACAATGAAGATACAAAATATTGTGCATGCTTGTGGTCCCCAGTGATGATACAAAACAAATTTTTAATATTTTATAATGTACATTGAACTGTCTAAATCCACATAAATTTTAGAAAAAGTTTAAGTTTAAATCTTTGAACTAAAAATAATAAAAATAGAAAAATTAAATAGGCAATAATCACATACTGATAATTATTTTGTTTTTATATTAGTATATTGTATATCATAAAAACCAAAAAGTATCTTAAAAAATAGAATAGAAATTACAGAGCGATAGATAGACTTTTCAGCTAACAGCTGTACAACCGGGTGGCAAACCCGGTTAGCAATCTCAAACCTTAATACTCCCTCCGTCCGAAAATACTTGTCCAAGGAATGGATGTATCTAGATGTATTTTAGTTCTAGATACATCCACTTGTATCCATTTCAATGATAAGTATTTCCGGACGGAGGGAGTATATCATATGCACACACAAAAACTAACAGTTGTACGCAAAGTACTACTCCCTTCGTTCAGAATTACTTGTCATAAAAATGGATGTATCTACAACTAAAATACATCTAGATACATTTATTTCTTGGACGAGTAATTCCGAACGAAGGGAGTATTAGTTTCGGCGGCTAGCGTGCGTACTAGCTATTTAACCTGGATATCCCAGGGATCCAAACCAATTCAAAGACGTAGTTTATTTTACCCCTCAAACAAAAGACGTAGTTTTATTTTCATGTTATTAGCATATACAGAGCAAGCCCTTACTTGTGGCTTTAATTAAATGTTAGGGATTTTCTGCACAAAAAAACTCGTACGCATTTTCCCCAGCGCACGCATCGCTCACACCACATGGACAGCACATACGATGCCATACGGGCGAAGGCACCGTATATGTACCGTGCGACAAGCTATAGCATTATTTTTATGTATTTTACAAATTTAGGCACTAAATTGACCGCAACGGACAAGTTAAGGCACCTGTCATATATTTAACTCAAATTTGAATTATCAAACTCATCCCATGCGCGTAAAGCAGAAGAATTGTTTGCGATGCACACTATCGTTCAAAGTGAATAGTGTCTGGCGGCACCGCGCGCAAAGTTTCCCTCCACATTTCGAAATTTTTGGCCTACCGCCGAAATATCTACCCCCTTCCCCACCCCCTTTTCTCCCTGACCACAAGTCACATTTCTCTTATTTCCCCCTTCCTTCCTTCCTAACTATAGCCGCTTCCTCACTTGCTTCCTCGCTCTCACCGTCTCGCATCCTACCGTCGGGGTCGCCATGGTCTTCTTCAAAGACCTCTCTAGCGGTTCATCCTCCTCCTCCGACTACTTCACCACCTGGGTATGCCTCTTTTCTCTCTTTTGGGCTATGACTTGGAATGAAGGATTTTTACCCGGCGGTCGATTTAAGTCATTTCTTCCTCTTATAGTTCCCTAGGACCATCAGTTGCAACACATGGAGCAGGGTGGCTAAAGATATGCCTGCTCATTGTCACCATCAATCTCCATGCGTGAAGCTAGTTGCGTTTGAATCTGTGGACAGTAGGAGAAAGTTTCTGGCATGTGCAGAGAAGGTTGGACCCTCTTTCGTTGTTACAAATCATTAGTTAGATGTGATTCAGACACTATCACGGTCCCAACCCATTCATACCACACCTTCAACCAAATGCATCCTAAGACAGTGTCACAATTTGTACCTAGTATCTAAAAATGTTGACATCTCATCAACGGTGCCATTAGAAAATTATTTGGCACCGCTTCAGCAGTTTGTGCAGTCAACTTGTCCACACATCCGAGTAGCCAAGCAGTAAAATATTAAATATTTATGGCATAAAGGAACTGGGCGTCGGAGCAACTAGGTGCTCCGGAGTTTGGGTCCTTGAGTTTTTCCCGCTGCATCGGCACGCCAGTGCAGGGCACCGGTGCGAGATGTAGCAACATTCTCTTTACACCAGTTTTGGCATACATAGTGGACGGCCGTAGTGCTATTAGTTCTATGTTACTAAATTTGTGCATGTACACACCTGTTAGTATCAATTTGCTGTCATCCAAACACTGTCGCTATGTTGTTGCAGTTATATTTACACTAGTAGAAAAAGGGTCAAACATGAAGCACATTAGTGCCGGTTTGTATTTGAGCCGGCACAAATGTATACATTAGTGCCGGTTCCAACGGCTAGCCGGGCCGCTCTCATTAGTATCGGTTCGTGGCTAACCTTTAGCACCGGTTCATGCCACGAACCGGTACTAATGAGAGTGGTGGCAGGATGTTGTCAGTCTGGGCCCCCTCCAGCACCTTTAGTACCGGTTCTTGGCACGAACCAGTACTAAAGGTCATCCTACATAAACCCTTCGTCCACCCGAGCTCGCTCTGTTCTTCCCCTTTCCCCTCTCCTCTCTGTTCTTCCCCTCTTCCTCTCGAGCTCATCACACATTTTGCCCAACATTTGTCAAGATTTGAAGGCCCCCATCCATTCAAATGATCACAAAGGTTAGCAACTTTGTCCTTTCATCTCTCATTGCTAGATTAGCTCTTGCAATGCTTTATATAGTTATTAATTTGTGAGTTTAGTAATTTGGGAGGAAATATATATATGTGCTAGTATTTGATTTATATGCAATTTGAGGTCAAAAATAACACTTAGTTTGCATATGTAGGTGTGGTTTACTTAGTGCCTTCTAAATCTCCGTCGTAACCACCGTCGATCGCCCGCACCGTCCCGTCGCCGGCACCACCTTGTGGTGAGCCTCTTGTTCATGAAATTTTATATAAAAAATTGATGTTTGTGTGATTTGGATATATAGTTACTCGTATAATAATTATCTTACCCGTACGTTGTTTGTTATACATAGTGCCATGGTTTTGATATCCGTCCCCGTCGGCCCTCGTCCTTGTTATGATTCGGATGTGGTATATTCTCTTTTAAAACTATTTGTTGCATTTCGTGTTTATGACAAATTATGCCCATCAAGTTGACATAGATATTTTTATCTAGGAGGTATGTGAACCGGAAATTCCAACCGACCCTATTGTCGAGAGGTTAAATTTAGTTGAAAGAGAAAACGAGTACTTGAAAGAAAAATTGAAAAGAATTGAGGGGGAGAAGATGGAATTGGAGTTGCATGTTGCCGATGTCGTCGATGATCACAAGATCAAGATGGAGAAAATGCGCTTGAAGATTAGAAAGATTAGAAAATATGCCATCGATAGTGAGGCTTGGTATCATTATGCTGTTGGATCAATTGTTACCTTAGTTGCGATCTTGATCGCATTTGTTGTTGCATTTAAATGCTTTAGCTAGAGAGTTATTTGTTTGTTGCATTTAAGTGTTGTATGAACTTTATGTATGAACTTGTATTAATTTGGTCTATTCGGTGTTGTGTAATGAAGATGAGCCGGCAATGGATGTACGATGACCGATGCTCTCCCCAGTTCGTTGAGGGCGTGCATACTTTTCTGCTTGCGGCTGAGGCAAACAAGCGGGCGGATGGTTTTATGCCTTGTCCATGTGCTGGCTGTAAGAATGGTCGCAATTACTCTACGTCAAGAACCATTCACGTCCACCTGTTTGAGTCCGGTTTCATGCCCCACTATAATGTTTGGACCAAGCACGGAGAAAGAGGGGTTATGATGGAAGACAATGAAGAAGAAGAGGACGACGACAGCTATCCTGGCCATGGGTTCCCTGAATACGATGATACAACAATGGGGGAAGAAGCTGAGCCGGTAATGCGGGAAGAAGCTGAGCCGGCAATGCGGGAAGAAGCTGAAGAAGAGGCATCAGATGAGCCCGTTGATGATCTAGGTCGGGCCATTGCCGATGCAAAGAGAAACTGCGCAAGTGATTTGGAGAAGAAGAAGTTGCAGCGCATGTTAGAGGATCACAAAAAATTGTTGTACCCGAATTGCGTAGGTGACAAGAAAAAGCTGGGCACCACACTGGAATTGCTGCAATGGAAGGCAGAGAATGGTGTATCTGACAAGGGATTTGGAAAGTTGCTGGTAATGATAAAGGATATGCTTCCAAAGGACAACGAATTGCCCGAGAGTACGTACGAAGCAAAGAAGGCTGTCTGCCCTCTAGGGTTAGAGGTGCAGAAGATACATGCATGCCCTAATGATTGCATCCTCTACCGCGGTGAGTACGAGGATTTGAACGCTTGCCCGGTATGTGGTGCATTGCGCTATAAGATCAGCCGCGATGAGCATGTGATGTCGAGGGCGAGCGCCCCAGGAAGAAGATTCCTGCCAAGGTGATGTGGTATTCTCCTATAATACCACGGTTGAAACGTTTGTTCCAAAACAAAGAGCATGCCAAGGCGATGCGATGGCACAGAGAAGACCGTAAGAAAGACGGAAAGTTGAGAGTACCCGCTGACGGGTCGCAGTGGAGAAAAATCGAAAGAAAGTACGGGAAGGAGTTTGCAGATGACGCAAGGAGCGTATGGTTTGGTCTAAGCGCAGATGGCATTAATCCTTTTGGGGAGCAGAGCAGCAACCATAGCACCTGGCCTGTGACTCTATGTTTGTATAACCTTCCTCCTTGGTTGTGCATGAAGCGGAAGTTCATTATGATGCCAGTGCTCATCCAAGGCCCTAAGCAACCCGGCAACGACATTGATGTGTACCTAAGGCCATTAGTTGAAGAACTCTTACAACTGTGGAATGGAACAGGTGTACGTGCGTGGGATGAGCACATGGGGGAAGAATTTGACCTAAAGGCGTTGCTGTTCGTGACCATCAATGATTGGCCTGCTCTCAGTAACCTTTCAGGACAGACAAACAAGGGATACCGCGGATGCACGCACTGTTTGGATGATACCGACAGTATATATTTGAATAGTTGTAAGAAGAATGTGTACCTGGGACATCGTCGATTTCTTCCGAGCAGGCATCCCGTAAGAAAGAAAGGCAAGCATTTCAAAGGTGAGGCGGATCACCGGACGAAGCCTCGCCACCGTACTGGTGCTGATGTACATGATATGGTCAAGGATTTGAAGGTGATATTTGGAAAGGGTCCTGGCGGACAACCTGTTCCGAAGGACGCTGACGGACGCGCACCCATGTGGAAGAAGAAATCTATATTTTGGGACCTGCCATATTGGAAAGACCTAGAGGTCCGCTCCGCAATCGACGTGATGCACGTGACGAAGAATCTTTGCGTGACCCTGCTTGGCTTCTTGGGCGTGTATGGGAAGACAAAAGATACACCTGAGGCACGGGAGGACCAGCAACGTATGCACGGAGAAGACGGCATACATCAGGGTCATGCAAGCTACGCTCTTACCAAAGAAGAGAAGGAAATCTTCTTTGAATGCCTGCTCAGTATTAAGGTACCGTCTGGCTTCTCGTCGAATATAAAGGGAATAATAAACATGGCAGAGAAAAAGTTCCAGAACCTAAAGTCTCATGACTGCCACGTGATTATGACGCAACTGCTTCCGGTTGCATTGAGGGGGCTTCTACCGGAAAACGTTCGATTAGCCATTGTGAAGCTATGTGCATTTCTCAATGCAATCTCTCAGAAGGTAATCGATCCAGAAATCATACCAAGGTTACAGAATGATTTGGTGCAATGTCTTGTCAGTTTCGAGTTGGTGTTCCCACCATCCTTCTTCAACATCATGACGCACGTCCTAGTTCACCTATGCGAAGAGATTAACGTTTTGGGTCCTGTATTTCTACACAATATGTTCCCCTTTGAGAGGTTCATGGGAGTCTTAAAGAAATATGTTCATAACCGTGCTAGGCCAGAAGGAAGCATCTCCAAGGGCCATCAAAATGAGGAGGTCATTGAGTTTTGTATTGACTTTATTCCTGACCTTAAGCCGATTGGTGTTCCTGAATCGCGGCATAAGGGCAGACTGGATGGAAAAGGCACGCTAGGAGGGGAACAAATAATATGTATGGACGGACATTCTCTCACTGAAGCACACTACACAGTTCTACAGAATTCCGCCTTGGTGGCTCCGTATATGGATGAACACAAGAATTTGCTACGCTCCAAACACCCGGAGCGGTCTGATGACTGGATTACACGTGAACAAACCAGGAGTTTCGCCAGCTGGTTGCAGACACGTACCATGCATGACACCTCTATTGAAGATGACCTGTACTTGCTGTCCCAGTTACCATCTTCGAATATAATGACTTTCAAAGGGTACGAGATAAATGGTAATACATTTTACACGATCGCCCAAGATAAGAAGAGCACCAACCAAAACAGTGGTGTCCGCTTTGATGCAGAAACCAAGACGGGAAAGGAAACATATTATGGTTATATACAGGACATATGGGAACTTGACTATCGACGTGGTTTAAAGGTCCCTTTGTTTCGGTGCAAATGGGTCAATATGACACGAGGCGGGGTAACGGAAGACCCGCAGTACGGAATGACAACAGTGGATCTCAACAATCTTGCGTATGCAGACGAACCATTCGTCCTAGCCAATGATGTGGCACAGGTTTTCTATGTGAAGGACATGTCTACCAAGCCAAGAAAAAGAAAAGATAAGGAAGCGAATGCATCGTACGATGAGCCAAAGCGGCACATAGTTCTTTCTGGGAAGAGAAACATCGTGGGACTGGATGACAAGACAGACAAGTCAGAAGATTATGAAAAGTTTGATGAAATTGCTCCATTCACAGTGAATATTGACCCGAGCATCCCGTTAAATGATGAAGATTTTCCATGGTTACGGCGCAAAGGGACACACGCGAAGAAAAAGTTTCACACCCAAAGATCTGGGATGTGATCGGCTTCACTATCATCACTTTCTTTTGTGTTTCACACCCAGGAGGGAATGTCTGTAATAGTTAGGGTAGTTATGTGTTTTGACATTTGAAACGCGAAGAAATTTTATGTGCAAACAAATTCTTTTCATGCATTTACTGATTTTTTTCCAGCTAAATGACCCTGAAATTGAAAAGCATTTCAAAGGAACTCAGAAAAGGTTGAAAGTTGGCATGGTATCATAATTTCATACAAATAGCATGTGCAAGAAAGTAGAGAGGGTTACGGCAAAAACTGGATGCACTTCGTGTACAAAATGGACAATCTCTTTCGAAGTATCAGGGTTTCCGACGAAAACTGAACTGTTACAAAGGCATTTCAGTTTTTAAATAACCTAAGCATTACTAAATTGAATATAATGATAAAACACACTAATATTAAACATAAGAAAAAGAATCACTGAAAAAACTTTTTTCAAAGTTAAGTTATTCACAAACTAGTGATTCACACAAATTTCAAATAATTCAAAATTTAAACTATTCAAATTTGAAATCTGCCGGCACTAACAGAAAGTTTGTAATTTTTTGTGCCTAAAGCAAAAATATTCACAAAGAAACTCTAAATACAGCAAAAAAACAACTCAAAAAAAAATAAAACAAAAAAAATAAAGCGAAAAAAATTAAGAAAAAAAAGCCCGCCTACTGGGCCAAAGCGGCCTGCATACGACTAGCGACACAACCTTTTGTTGGGCCAGGATGCAGGCCCGCAAAGGCCCAGTAGGCCCACTGGGCGAAGAGGACAGGTAGGCCCAGTAGGCTTGGTTGGGAGAGGAGCTCGAGAGAGCTACCGCACTGGGGCTTATAAACCAGTGCGGTAGCCCCTCGACTAGCGAGGTGGGACTAAACTTGCGCACCGCGTGGAGCCAGCGCACCCCCTTTAGTACTGGGTCGTGGCTCCAACCGGTACTAAAGACCCCCCCCCCCTTTAGTACCGGTTGGTGCCAAGACCCGGTACTAAAAGGGGTGCGGTTCCCGCCGCTTGGCCTTGCCAAAACAGGCCTTTAGTACCGGTTGGTGGCTCCAACCGGTACTAAAGGTGCCTTCTATATATACAACACTTACAAAATTTTCATTCTCCCTCTGTTTCTTCCTCTGTTTCCGTCGTCTCCGTCGCCGTCGCCGCCCCCGTCCCATTGCCGCCCCGTCCCCGTCGCCGTCCCCGTCCCCGTCGCCGCCCTCATCCCCGTCGCCGCCCTCGTCTCCGTCGCCGCCCCGGGCCCGTCCCCGTCGCGCCGTCCCCGCGTCGCCGCCCCCGCGTCACGCCCCGGCCCGTCACCGCCCCCGGCCGTCGCCTCGCCATCGCCCCACTGTGAGCTCTCCCCCTCTAACCCCTCTCCCTCGCCCCCGGCGGCCACCATGGGCGCCGCCCCTCCCCGAGCCCATACACACACACACAAGCATGATGAACACACACACACATATGTATGAATTAATGCATGTATATATTAGTATATATGTATTTTGTATGTTTAATTAGTTTAGATTATTTAGATTATTATTTTTTCACTATTATATATGTATGAATGCATGTTAGATGGATATAATTAGTGTTTAATTAGTATGGAAATATTTTATATAATGTTGTTTTTCAGTTTTTTAATGGATGTATAGAAGTTGTGTTTTCTGTTTTTAGTGTTAGATGCTTAATTAGTATGAAATAGTATATAGATTTTTGACATATGCAATGATAGCATAATTAGTGTTATATAGAAATGTTAGAAATTTTAGTTATCAAAATCCAATCATTAAAAAAATGTTACTTTTGCGGGCATATAGCTAGTATTTGTTCTCGATGATGCCCGGCCTGCATCCTTGCCGTCGACCCGTTCGCGACGACGTCCAGCCGACCCATGTCCGGGACTGGGCTCCGCCGGGCTGGCACTGGGAGGTGCTGCCTGGAGGGGCGCGCCGCTTGATGAGGAACCCGGCCCCGGGTCCCGTCGTCGACCCTGATCTCGTTTGGTGGCGTTCGCGTGGGCCAGTTTCGGTGCGGAGGGACCCGGCCCCGCCGGAGGTGGTACGTCGCCGTGTCAGGGAGGAGGACGAGCACGTCCATCGCTACATGGTTGCGTTAGAGGGCGGCAGGTTCTCCAATACCTGGCAGTTTCTTCGGGGATCTCACTTCAGCTATGATCCTGTGAGGGTTCCTTCTCTTTGGGTGTCCACCGCCCGCGCCGCAGGAACCGTGAGTGTCCTAGATTCTTCTGTAGTATTCGATCTTTAATTAGCTACCTAGCCAGTGATGTACTATTCAATATTATATATTATTCGAGATGATGTATTCGAGATTATATCTATTATTCTAGACGATGTATTCGAGATTATATCTATTATTCGAGACGATGTAATTTGAATACTAAATTGTTTTATATTTCTTTTGGATTAGTTAAATAAAAGCTATGGCAGACAATACCGACAGAGAGGGAGAACAGACCATGTTCGATATGATACGCGGGCCAGATGATGATCAGAATGAAGAAGATTATGACGGCTCCGAATTTCTAAACAACACCGGAGAGGGTGATATGATATTCGATCGCGACGACCGAATTGATGAAGTCATGAACTACGATTATGACGATGACGAAGAACATGTTGATCCTGAAACAACAAAGACCGACGAGGTATATATATTTATATAAGCAGGCATCGGGTGATCATCACATGTTTTAAATGACTTGAAGATATATTAACGAATCGATCTTTGTTCTTTCAGCCATCCGGATCGAGCAAATCTTCAGGCAAAAGGACGAAACGAGGCCCGAACAAAAAGTTGAAGCAGGGCGTAAAGTACAATATCGAGGCATGCAGACCTAATGGCGAACCATTAGCGCCTAAGAAGATTGCGGACAAGTTCGTTCGTCAGTGCGGAGTTCTTGTGAAGTACCAACTCCCGATCAAACTTCAAGAATGGAGAGAGCCAGCAAAGCCACGTCCAGATGTTACTTTTGTCGACAAGAATCAAAAAGATCTGCTTTGGGATACTCTCATGGAACATTTCACCCTACCAGATCATTTCACAGAAGCAGATGTGCAGAAAGTCAAGGACGCTGCTCTTAGGAAGATGGCGGTTGCATTTAAGAACCACAAGAATCGTGAATGGGACAAGTACGTCAAGGGAGGAAGGAAGACTCCAGTATTCGAGGGAACACTAGAGAACCAACATGCTCATTGGGACGATTTCGTGAAATTCAAGGATTCGGAATTAGCTAAGGAACGGTCGAGAATAAACAAGAAGAATGCCGAAAAAAGGATAAGTTCCATAAGCTGGGGCCAGGTGGCTATGCGGTGGCAATGCCTAAGTGGGATAAGTCTGAGAAAGAGATGGAGGATGCAGGTGTCACTCCGGTTACTAAGAGCTGGCCCCCAGGGTCAGGACTTGGTTCTATGCGCATGGGGGGGAGTTGGACCCGGAGACAGGCAATGTTTCGACGAAGGGCAAGTCTGAAGGGAGCCGACGATGCGATACTTGTTGCAATAGAAGAGGCACGATCGGGGGTGTTCCAGCCCAACAGAGAGAACGACGAGCTTACGCGTGCCCTGGGAAATCCTGAACACCCGGGAAGAACACGAGGCAAGGGCGCTATTCCGTGGTATGAGGGGTTTTCAGACTGGAACACCGACTACAGAACCCGTGCGAGAAAGAAGATTGCGGAGGAGAAGAAGAGGAAGATGGAGGAGGAGCAGAGGAAGCGGGACTATGAACGCCTTCAAGGCCTAGAAGCAAGTCAAGCGGAATTGGCAGTCAAATTCCAGCGGCAGCAGGAGCAGATCGACTCACTTACCCAGCAAAGGGGGTCTCAGCAGCTGCAGCAGCTAGCGGATGATCCAGCATTGGATAGCACCGCCCCATCCATGCCGAGAAGCAGCGTGGGTTCCGCCCCGGACGACGCAATGCTGGGTAGATACCCCGTGGATGACATCACGGAGAACACTAACTGCGAGCTACACGTCAAAATGAAGAACATATCCATGAAGGTGGCGGACGGCGTTGCTTTTACAAATCCCCCCGAGGCAACCTTCCATTGCAACCCGATTCCAGCGGGCTATGCTCGTGTCTTGGTTGATGAGGTGGTGGACCCACCATATTCGGAGCTACAGCTTGACATTCCTGGAGGTGACGACGAGCGCTTTCTCGGAGAGGCCAAACATCGTATCATCCTATGGAAAAAGGATTGCATCATCTTTCGAAGGCCACCGACACCGCGTCAGCCGACTCCTCGTCGAAGTCCGCCACCGAGTCAGCAGACTCCCGCTCCTGCAAGTCCACCAAGTCCGGCAAAGTGTCAGGCCACTCCTCCTCCAAGTCCGGCAAAGTGTCAGGCCACTCCTCCTCCTCCAAGTCCGCCACAGCGTCAGACATCCACTCCTCCTCCAAGTCCGGCACAACCTCAGGCCACTCCTCCTCCAAGTCCGGCACAGCTTCAGGCCACTCCTCCTTGTCCAACTCAGCCCCGTCAGCCGTCTCCACCGCCTCAGCAATCGCAGAAGAGACACCCCGCAGCTATGGTGCGTAGCGGTACGAGTCGAGGTAGTACAAGAAGTACAGGTGGAGGCAAGCGATATAAATATGGTCCAAGCCTCACGCCTCTTCCGCAGAGGGCTTATGACAGGTCCGAGGTGGAAATCGCAGCCATATCGAAGGCCGAGGTGGAAGCCCATTTTGCACCGAAACCGCCACCGCCGCCAAGGGAGAAAGTGCTTGAGGAAACGATTGACCACTTCATTTCTATGGCTCAACCACCAGCTCCCAAGCCTGTTGACACAGACTATGAGCGCCACATCAGGAAGTTAAATCAAGCACGTCTACGTAAGGAGGCAAGCTCGGGATCGAGCAAACAAGAAGCAGCTGTCAAAAAATGCGGGAAAACCATTCCCTAGCTGGAGAACAGGCGGCGCAATCGATCCCCTCGCTTTTTGTGCAACAACACGTGACAGTACGCGCGCCCAATATTATTGTGGGCAAACAGTTTACATTCCCGAGGTGGGCAATGTGGTAATAACTGAGGAGCATATAATGCAGGCTGAAGTTCTCAACATCACTATTGGACAACTCCTCGAGATCGAGCCCATGCCTGTGTTAGAGAGGATGAAATAAAACGGAAATATGTCCGGGGCCAACCTTTGGTCGAGCCAGACAAGGTCAAGAACCTCCCAACGAGAATGTATGAATTGCATCAATGGTACATGAACATTACCAAAATTTCAGATCGATTGTCCCTCATGGTGAATGTCAAGGAGGAGCATTACTTCCATGAGAAAGCTCTGTCCGTTGAGTATTCTGAACTGTTTCAGTTATACAATAAAGACGCACTCGACAAATCTATCATCAGTTGCTATTGTCTGTAAGTGATTTCTTTCTGTAATTTAAGTCTCAAGCTAGCTGTAGTGATCCTTTTGATCAATCATTACCTGTAATTATCCTCACTATATTCTTTTCTGTGGTATTATGCAGGATGAAGATGTATGAAATGAGAAAAGGTGGACGCTTTGGCATTGGGTTCATTGACCCAAACACCGTTAATGAATACACATGGCTAATAAATCCATATCATCAAAAGAACGTAGAGGACAACATGCTAGAGTTCTTGAAGCGCCTCAAATACAATGAAGATATACTACTTCCTTACAACTTCCAGTGAGTCACACTGTCTTGTACTACAAATTCTCTGTTTTTGCCTACTAGCTAGCTACATGTTTTTGCTTACATATGCCCGCTTAATTAAGACATGCAAACGTGTGTGCATGCAGATTTCACTGGATCTTGTGTATCATTAAAGTTGACGCCGGAACAGTTGAAGTACTGGACTCACTACTCAAAGCAAAAACTGACTATAACATCTTGTTTGGGATAGTCAACAGGTAATTTCAATCATTATTAACTATATATCTCGGCCTATTTAGTTCGTCATTTCATGATATGAACTATTTAATAACCCCTTTATTCATTTTCTTTGTCGGCGGTCAGGGCTTGGGCAAGGTTCATCAGCGTCACGGAAGGCGAATGGAAAAAAAAGCTTAAATGGTTTCGACCCAAGGTAAGTAATTAAGTAGTACTAGATAGCTAGCTAGCTGCCATCTCTTTAATTATCATGCTTGATTAATTATTATCTGATCAAATTCCATTCTCGTAAAGGCCCTGAAGCAGGCGCAGGGGACTGATCTGTGTGCATTCTGCGTTTGCGAGAACATTCGCATGATGGCGTCCGAAAGGAGCAGATCTCAAAGACAGGAATGGGTACACTTGTCAGAACACTATTCACAATTTTACACCATTGTCGATATCTAGTCACACAACTAATACACATGCATATTGATCTCCTTCTTAATAGTTCAAAGAGGTGCGGGAGAAGCTCCTAGAAATGGAGCGCGTAGAAGCACTTCAAGAGGAAATAGCGGGATTTTTGCTCGACCAGGTCATAAATCCGAAGGGAGAATACTATTACCCGCTACCGCCCCCATGAAAACCACTTCCAATTGTCATCGTGCTCCGAAGGCACCAATTAGGCTAATGCCACTGGCTCCGAAGGCAACATGCATATGTAGGAGAAATTGTATATAGCTATACATGTGTGTATGTGTGAATTAATTAATATGGTGGTTTGTGAGACATTGATGATATATATATGCATGATTGGTTCTACTAGAAATTCTATTATATATATATATATATATATATATATATGCATAACGTGTACAATGTGTAGTATCGTAAAATACCAGCAAACGAAAAAGAATTAAAATGGAAACACAAAATTAAATGAAAAAGAAATCATAAAACTAAAAAAACCCAAACCTTATAGTACTGGTTGGTCTTACCAACCGGTACTAAAGGGCTCCAGGCCCTCGGAGCTGCCCCTTCCCCGGGGGTGCCCTTTAGCACCGGTTCGTGCTGAACCGGTACTAAAAGGGGGGGCCTTTAGTGCCCACACTTTAGTGCCGGTTATGGAACCGACACTAAAGGGCCTTACAAACCGGTGCTATTGCTCGGTTCTACACTAGTGTTACCTTCCTCTTAAAATGTTCAATTTGTTATTTATAGTACATGAGTAAGAACTTGTAGCATTTTTGTAGTTAATTATAGCTTCTGATGTTTCGGAATTTGGTTGTTGTCTCAGTAGCAATTAATTCATTTGCACATTGATCTTTTTGAGAAGATATGTCATAATTAACCTATTTCTTCAGTTTTTCAAAATAAGTATGAGTGATTTTCTATGTTTCTATAAACCCATTTTCCCTACAGTTGTTACTGATATAGTTTTAAACATTATAGGATGAACTGAAGTTTTCTTACTTGGAGTGGGTTGATCAAGAGTGGCCACATTCTTTGAAGATGTGCCTAGCAAAGCTCTGGAGCATGTATCAGGAAGAGAACAGAGGTAGTCTTAGAGAAAGTGTTGTCAACACTGAAGAATATTTGAAGATGCGGGATAAAAAGAGGAAGGTGGAGACTGAGCTCAGGTTTTTTTAAATTAGACTTTGCTAAGATGGTGTTGGTGAAAGAGGAGGCAGTTTTCTAGTTGGCTAGTGCAAAACAGGTTCTTACTAAACTAAAAGCAAAGGTCGATAAGACAAGCATGGATGATCTCGATTAGGGAAATGAATATATTGTTCTAATATTGTTCTTATGAAGTTGAACTAGCTATATGTTGTACTGTGTTGTTTTCAGGCAGCTAACATACTATGATGTTAAAATATATTTATGTGCCTAATATGAAATTGGCAAACAGCTGTTCGATATGAAATGTGAATTTGCGTAGTACTAGAACTATTAACTGTAAACTAATAAACCTGCTAAATGGGTCATGGAATTTGCAAACAGTTCTAGAAGTAAAAGTTCTTGTGATGGATAGCCCAATGCCACACATTTTTCGTCATCAAATCGTGTGTGATGTAGTTGATAAAAGCAAACGTTTAACCAAGGCAGAGTGTGTGTGATAGTTACACCTATCACACACGAGCATATACATAAACCTGTGTGAGATGTACATACAAACAGAAACATTTTCCCTGGATTGGTTGTGTGGGATGTACATACAAACGGAAATTTTTTCCCTGGATTGACTGTGTGGGATGTACATACAAGCGGGAACGTTTTCCCTGGATTGACTGTGTGGGATGTACATAAGAACGGAAACGTACTCCTTGGATTGACTGTGTGTGATATATAGACAAACGGAAATGTTTTTCTGGGATTCACCGTGTGGGATGTACATACGAACGGAAACGATTGGGTTTTTATGCCTCGCCCGATCGCACACGGGCTCATTTTGCTCCGTCTATGTGCCAGGAGGGCCTATCCCCAATGGTTTCTGGGTCGTGTGGGAAGGACCCCCCTATCGCCCACACTCACTTGGTGATGGTTCCAAATGCCGTCGCGGAAAGGGGTTAAAAACCATTTGTATAGCACCGACGCGTACCAGTGGCAATAGCAACAATTTCATTCTTCACATAAGGAACTATAGCAAGTTCATTTCCATAAGCATCATTCATATTGGCATCTTAGCCACAAGCATAGCAAGCATCAAGTTCATCAAAAAGGGATATTTCAAAAGAATCCAAGGGATCATAGCAATCATCATACCATTCATCCTTCCATAAGCACGGAGGGAAATTAAATAATGTATGAGTTGAGGAGTTACTCTCATTAGATGGTGGGCACGGGTGATCAATCCACTCTTCCTCCTTTTGATCTCCGCTCTCATCCTCATCTTTTTCATCTAATGAGCGCATAGTGTCATCAATTTCTTCTTCCATAGATTCCTACAGAATATTAGACTCTTCTTGGACAACGAAGACTCTCTCAATAAATACATCAATATTAGAATTGTATTTATAATTCTCATACCAATATTTAAGTATAGCAAAAAATTCAGGTCTATAAACAACATCATCATAATCTTCATACTTTTCAAACAGAGATTCAATTTAATATGCACCCTTAAAATCAACAAATTCTTCTATTCGTTCCACCTCATTGTAATCATATCTACCATTAGCATAAGAAGCCAAGGTTTCATTATCATTAAATTCACATGAAAAGGGAAGGTGTGGAGCCTTCATCCTAGAGCAACAAGTATAATCATATCTCAAGCATAAATTCCAAGCATACCATTGCAAATAATCAATTTGATCCCATAATAGTTTTCCTCTTTGCGTCAAGCGGTAATCCCTAAAGTATTCACGTTGATCCAACGTGGCTCCTGTCGGTGTCAAAACCGGCGGATCTCGGGTAGCGGGTCCCGATCTGTGCGTCTTAGGCTGATGGTAACAAGAAGCAAGGGACACAATGTTTACCCAGGTTCGGGCCCTCTCGATGGAGGTAAAACCCTACTTCCTGCTTGATTAATATTGACGATATGAGTAGTACAAGAGTGGATCTACCACGAGATCGTAGAGGCTAAACCCTAGGAGCTAGCCTATGATGATTATGATTGTAATTGTGATCGGAATTCTAAGGACCAACCTCTCCGGTTTATATAGACACCGGAGAGGGCTAGGGTTTACATGGAGTCGGTTACAAGGAAGTAAACACAATATCCGGATCACCAGGCTTGTATTCCATGCAAAGGAGAGTCCCATCCGGACATGGGGCGGAGTCTTGAGTCTTGTATCTTCATGCTTCAATAGTCTGGACGATGTATATAGTCCGGCTGTCCGGATACCCCCTAATCCAGGACTCCCTCAGTAGCCCCTGAACCAGGCTTCAATGATGATGAGTCCGGCGCGCAGTCTTGTTTTCGGCATTGCAACGCGGGTTCCATCCCCGAATACTCCAAAATACCTGTCACGAAGAATAGTGTCCGGCATCCCATAAATGTTGTACTCCTCGGCTTCAGTGCCTCAATAATGACCATCTCCATGTGTCGAGTAAATGCGAGGGGCCGAGGCATTTTTGCATTTGCCACCCCCAATCCTTCGGGCTGACCGTCTATTTGAAGAGACGGGGATTCTTAGATCCAAACCCCACTCTCCCCCCTCGAGCAAGCATCCAACAGAGTGCTTCGGAAAACCATTTCAACATGGCCGGTCGTCGCAGCTCTTCTGCTTGCTCTTCTCGCTCCAAGCCGGGGGACTGGGAAGAGTGTTCAGTTCCTCATAGCCATTTGATAGAGTTGCAAACCTAGGGGTTTCTCCCACCGGCGTTCATGGCCCCCGTCCGAGACGGAATAGCCACTTATAACGGAGGGTAACAAGCGGAGGGATCTCCTAATCCATCTCTAGAGGAGCGAATATGCCTCATCCCGCATCTGCTAAGGGGCGTCAGGTTTCCTATCCACCCGTTCCTTCGCGGGCTCCTGGAGTTCTACGGCCTCCAGTTGCACAACTTTACCCCTGCCTCCGTACTACACATAGCCGGGTATGTTGCCCTTTGCGAGCTATTTCTAGGCTGCGAGCCTCACTTCGGGTTATGGAAAAAGTTGTTCTGCCTTGTCCCTCGCAACCAGGGGGAATCCCTATGTCAAGTGGGCGGGGCCGAAGTATGGCGTATTGGCGAGACCGGATACCTATCCGGCATTCCCAAGAAGGCACCAGAGAACTGGCCTTCGGAGTGGTTTTACATTGATGACGTTTCCCTTATGGATCCAGTCCGGACAGGTCTCCGCAAGTTCAATGATGTCCCACCGAGGGCACGTCTAAGCTGGTGCCCCCGGGGACCCCAAGAGGAGGATACCAGGGAAATACACTTCCTGATGAGCAGGATAAAATTACTGGCCAAGTCCAGACTGACGATAGTCGAGGTTATGGAAATATGCATAATACGGGGGGTGCAACCGCTTCAATATCGAGAGAAGCCCATGTGGCACTTCAATGGGGAAGATGATGCCACCCGCTGTGGCCGTAAGGGTCCGGACTCCGCCACTGCCCTGGCAAGGATATTGTCTGATTTATACAAAGGAGAAGAGGAAGAATTCCTCCACATTCAACCGCGGGATGGATTCTCCATGTACAACCCCCCAAACTGGGTAAGTTGTCATTCCTTTCCCCGCTTCACTTAGTGTAGCATTCTTTGCTAAGATTACCTGCCTTGATATTTCCGAGCAGGAACTAAGGAGGGCCATAGAAGGAATTTCCGACCCTTCCCCGCAGCCAGAGGATCCCGGAAGGGCCCTAGATCCAGGACTCGATGAAGATCCGGATATTACCGTGGAGCTTGTCAACGGGACATTTTATCAAGCGATCTGTGATGGCACCTCAGTGGCCATTATTGCCGACTATCCCAGACCGCTACCTACGTCGCGTGTAAGCCAAGCCGAAAACCCTATCCGAAGAGGACTCCCATCAGATGTCATGCCTTACCCTTGAAGTGTCATGTTTTTTGCAGAGAGACGGTCAGAGCGCGGGGCCAAGCCCCTAGGGACTCGTCGACCACGGGCGTCCGGATCAGGCAGGATCAAGAGGAAGGCGGTAAGGGTCGACACGCCACTACAGAGGTAAGGAAAAAACCTGTCCTGCATATGGTATTTGAAGTATAACAGCGCCCTTTGTGTCCTGGCAGGAAGAGGAGTAGCCGGACTATATCCGGGGATCCCACCAATCACGCCTCCACAAGTCGGATTCCAGAACCGGCTTAGAGAGCGGAGGCGGAAGCGGGGCTGATGCCGCATAGTTCTCCGATAGAGGACACAGATATGCTCTCGGCCACAAACTCCGAAGTAGAGAGCGCCATGAATCACCGGCGCCGACGGGCCGTGCTTCGGAACAACATTTTTTCGAAGAGGCATTTAATGCCTTCAATTCGGGAGATGCATACATCCGAGCTGCTCAAGGCAGGCTTGCCCGAGCGACAGACCAGTATACCAAAGATATACGGGTAAGAAAATTTGATAAGCATGTATAGCAGTAACCCCTGAGACTTGAAATGGTTGGAACAACTGTTTTAAGGATCAAGTTATGCACAGGTCCTTGTAGATAAGAATGAACAATTGGCTCGGGAGCTGGAGGAATGCAAGGCCCAGCTGAGGGACATAGTTGCCAAGCTAGAGGAATCCCAGAAGGCCTCGTCTGGTAACATTTGTATCAATTGTACGAAGATGCACCAGTTAGTAAATAGTTGGTATAACAAGTCTAACAGAGAATTCTCAGACGATCCCGGGGTGAATCCGGAGGGCGTAAGAGATGACGACCCGCATCTCAAAAGGCAGCTAAAGGTTGGCGAGCGCATTCTTATGCAATTTAGGCAGGAGCAGAACAGTCTCCAAGATGTCAATGCTTGGCTGGACGTAGAATTAAAAGACGTCCGCGCCCAGCTGGCGGACTCCGTGAAGGAGAACAAAAGGCTTTGATGCGGCATTTATGGTGAGTGCCTAGACGAACTGTATGATAGTTCGGCGAAGAAGTATATTGAAAGAATTTTTCTTGCAGGAATGTTAATGGGTCGCCCTGAGGAGGAGGTGCCCTCATCTGCAAGTGATTTACTGCAAGACCTCTCGCAACTGCATGAGCGAGCTCGGCAAGTAATGCAGGGTGTTGCCCGGGCCTTGTGGCCATCAAGCTTACTGCCGAATGGCATGGGGGAGCTTGTGGATATGCTTCAAGGAGCCCGGCGGCGCTTCCGATTTTGGAAGATGTCAGCTTGCCGGCAAGGTGCAAGAGAAGCCTGGGCTATGGTGAAGACAAGCTACACCAAGCTGGACCCGAACCATATGGCCGAAGTAGGACCGGCGGGGCCTGATGGGCAAGAAATTCCCATGAGTCTGGTATATGACCAGGTAGCGTTAGCCGCCAAGTATTTTCAACAAGATTGTAAGCTAGATAGCCTTGTTGGATGGTATAGAGGAGGAATATAGTCAGTCCAAGTGACTGTGTAATTCAATGGACATAATTAGTCCCTAGCCAGATTAAAATCATTTGTCATGGCGGACCTTTTCGCTTCAGCCCCCGGATCCTACAGTCCAGGGTGTGTCCGAATACCCACTCAGTTATACAAAACCGGGGTATGCGTGGAAACCAGGCGTAGGGGTCATAAGTGCTTGAACAGACAAGTGCCCAACTAGTTATGTTATATTACATGATAGTAAGAAACATCTTCTAGGGAGAATAGTTCCGTTAGGGGTTCCTTTCCCGGGTATGCATGCGACAATGCACATGTCCGGACTGCGAACGATGGCGCAGGATACAAGACTTTTGGGGATTTACGTTGTAATAAACGAATACATCTTTTGTTCATCGACCGAATATTCTCTTAAGGAATAGCTCTCGGCTTCACCCAGTCTGAGGTACACATCCGGCTGAACCGGCAGTAACAATCGCAGAGGTGCTCCCCTTATGCCCTAGCCTAATTAATGGGAACGTAGGGCATAAACACAAGAGCCAGGCAACCCAGCTTGGCCACATCTTAAGTCATATCGATGCATATAATGGTGAAGAAAAGGCGCATATGAAAAAAGAAACGCATATGTGATGGGCAAAAAGCCATTTGAGTAATTATTTTTAGCTTCCGTATAGGGAGCCCCCAGGTATTGCTTACACACATAGTGCGGCCGGAGTGATCCGGGAGTCCGCACTGTATTAAATACTGTGTGTGAAGAGAAAAAAGGCCGAGAAAGGAAAAAGGGGTGGAGCATAATTAAAAAGGAGGGGGTAAGGAGGCGAACACTGAGTTCGGCGTTAGGCGTAGAATCTCCGGAGTCTGGCCGCGTTCCACGGCTCGAGTCTGTTATCGGATGCATTACGTAAGCGGTATGCTCCTCCGGTGAGAACTTTGTCAATGACGAAGGGACCTTCCCACTTGGTTTTGAGCTTGTCCTTCTTCTTCTCTGATAGACGTAGAACGAGCTCGCCAATGTTATAGGTTTTGGCTCACACTTCTCTGCTTTGATATCATCGAGCCTGCTGCTGATAGAATGCGGAGCGGGCTTTTTCGACGTCGCGCTCCTCCTCCAAGGCATCCAAGTTATCCTGCCAATCTAGCTCGGCTTCCTTCTCTTCGTACATGCGTACGCATGGCGAATCATGTATTATGTCGCAGGGTAGTACTGCTTCCATGCCTTACACCATAAAAATGGTGTGTATCCGGTGGTGCGATTCGGCGTGGACCGCAGCCCCCGAAGTATAGAGTCGAGCTCTTCGACCCAGTGCGTGTCCGACTCTGTCAAGGATTGCACTAGTCTGGGTTTGATGCCGCTCATGATGAGACCGTTTGCCCGTTCAACCTGGCCGTTTGTTTGGGGATGGTAGACGGAGGCGTAGTCAAGCTTAATGCCCATTTTGCCGCCCCAAGATTTCACTTCATCGGCTGTGAAATTTGAGCAATTATCAGTAATGATGCTGTGGGTGGCGCTGTATCGGTGTACGACCCCGGATATGAAGTCTATTAATGGTCCGGATTCGGCCATTTTGATTGGTTTGGCTTCTATCCATTTGGTGAACTTGTCCACCATGACCAATAAGTATTTTTTCTTATGGCTTCCCCCTTTAAGAGGTCCGACCATATCCAGCCCCCAGACCGCGAAGGGCCAAGTTCTGGGGATTGTTTGGAGAGCGGTAGGGGGCATATGACTTTGATTGGCAAAGAGCTGGCAACCGGCGCAATGGTGAGTGCCTAGACGAACTGTATGATAGTTCGGCGAGGAAGTATATTGAAAGAATTTTGCTTGCAGGAATGTTAAACGGGTCGCCCTGAGGAGGAGATGCCCTCATCTACAAGTGATTTACTGCAAGACCTCTCGCAACTGCACGAGCGAGCTCGGCAAGTGATGCAGGGTGTTGCTTAGGCCTTGTGGCCATCAAGCGTACTGCTGAATGGCATGGGGGAGCTTGTGGATATGCTTCAAGGAGCACGGCGGCGCTTCCGATTGTGGAAGATGTCAGCGTGCCGACAAGGTGGAAGAGAAGCCTGGGCTATGGTGAAGACGCGCTACACCAAGCTGGACCCAAACCATATGGTCGAAGTAGGACCGGCGGGGCCCGATGGGCAAGAGATGCACGTGAGTCTGGTATATGACCAGGTAGCGTTAGCCGCCAAGTATTCTCAACAAGATTGTAAGCTAGATAGCCTGTTGGATGGTATAGAGGAGGAATATAGTCAGTCCAAGTGACTGTGTAATTCAATGGACATAATTAGTCCCTAGCCCGATTAAAATCATTTGTCATGGCGGACCTTTTCGCTTCAGCCCCCGGATCCTACAGTCTGGGGTGTGTCGAAATACCCACTCAGTTATACAAAACTGAGGTATGCGTGGAAACCAGGCGTAGGGGTCATAAGTGCTTGAACAGACAAGTACCCAACTAGTTGTGTTATATTACATGGATAGTAAGAAACATCTTCCAGTGAGAATAGTTCCGTTAGGGGTTCCTTTCCCTGGGTACGCATGCAATAATGCGCATGCCCGGACTGTGAACGATGGCGCAGGATACAAGACTTCTGGGGATTTACGTTGTAATAAACGAATACATCTTTTGTTCACCGACCGAATATTCTCTTAAGGAAACTAGCTTTTGGCTTCACCGAGTCTGAGGTACACATCCGGCTGAACCGGCAGTAACAATCGCAGAGGTGCTCCCCTTATGCCCTACCCGAATTAACGGGAACGTAGGGCATAAACACTGGAGCCAACTAACCCAGCTTGGCCACATCTTAAGTCATATCGATGCATATAATGGTGAATAAAAGGCACATATGAAAAAAGAAACGCATATGTGATGGGCAAAAAGCCATTTGAGTAATTATTTTTAGCTTCCATATAGGAAGCCCCCAGGTATTGCTTACACACATAGTGCAGCCGGAGTGATCCGGGATTCCGCACTGTATTAAATACTTTGTGTGAGGAGGAAAAAGGTCGAGAAAGGAAAAGGGGTGGAGCATAATTAAAAAGGAGGGGTAAGGAGACGAACACTGAGTTCGGCGTTAGGCGTAGAATCTTCGGAGTCTGGCCGCATTCCATGGGTTCGGCTCGAGTCTGTTATCTGATGCATTACGTAAGTGGTACGCTCCTCCGGTGAGAACTTTGTCAATGACGAAGGGACCTTCCCACTTGGGCTTGAGCTTGTACTTCTTCTTCTCCGGTAGGCGTAGAATGAGCTCGCCAATATTGTAAGTTTTGGCCTGCACTTCTCTACTTTGATATCGTCGAGCCTGCTGCTGATAGAATGCGGAGCGGGCTTTTGCAACATCGCGCTCCTCCTCCAGGGCATCCAAGTTATCCTGCCGATCTAACTCGGCTTCCTTCTCTTCGTACATGCGTACGTGTGTATGTCGCAGGGTAGTACCGCTTTCATGCCGTATACCATAAAAAATGGTGTATGTCCGGTGGTGCGATTCAGCGTGGTCCGCAGCCCCCAGAGTACGGAGTCGAGCTCTTCAACCCAGTGCATATCCGACTCTGTCAAGGATCACACTAGTCTGGGTTTGATGCCGCTCATGATGAGACCATTTGTCTGCTCTACCTGGCCGTTTGTTTGGGGATGGTAGACGGAAGCGTAATCAAGCTTAATCCCATTTTTCCGCACCAAGTTTTCACTTCATCGGCTGTGAAATTTGAGCCATTATCAGGATGATGCTGCGGGGGACACCGTATCGGTGTACGACCCCGGATATGAAGTCTATTACTGGTCCAGATTCAGCCGTTTTGACTGGTTTGGCTTCTATCCATTTGGTGAACTTGTCCACCATGACCAATAAGTATTTTTTCTTATGGCTTCCCCCTTTAAGAGGTCCGACCATATCCATCCCCCAGACCGCGAAGGGCCAAGTTATGGGGATTGTTTGGAGAGCGGTAGGGGGCACATGACTCTGATTGGCAAAGAGCTGGCAACTGATGCAGTGTTGGACAAGGTCTTGTGCGTCTGCTCGGGTCGTCGGCCAATAGAAGCCTATTCGGAAGGCCTTGCTGACTAGTGCTCGAGCCGCGGCGTGGTGCCCGCCCAGTCCGGCATGGATTTCAGCCAAAAGCTGCAGCCCTTCTTCTTCGGAGATGCACCTTTGGAGCACTCCGGTCGCACTTTTCTTATAGAGTTCCCCTTCATGGACTTTGTGAGCTTTAGAACGTCGGACGATGCAGCGTGCTTCATTTTGGTCTTCGGGGAGCTCCTGCCTATTTAGGTAGGCCAAGAAAGGCTCAGTCCATGGGGCGATTACAGCCATGATTTCGTGGGCTGAACGTGTTATTTCGGTGGTAGAGCCTCCGATTTTGTCTGATGGTTCGGAATCTGGGGGTGTGTTCGGATCCATGTTATTATTGCCGGACTCCCCTTCCCATACTATGGATGGCTTGAACAACCTTTCCAGGAATATGTTAGGTGGGAGAGGGTTGCGTTTAGCGCCGATGCGGGCAAGGACGTCCGCCGCTTGATTGTTTTCTCGAGCCACGTGGTGGAATTTGAGCCCCTCGAACTGAGCTGACATTTTGAGGACGGCATTACGGTAGGCCGCCATTTTCGGATCCTTGGCATGAAAGTCTCCGTTTATTTGTGATATTGCGAGGTTCGAATCCCCGTGCACTTCTAGGTGTTGGATGCCCATAGAGACTGCCATCCGAAGACCGTGCAACAGAGCCTCATATTCGGCTGCATTGTTGTAGTCTATGTATAATATTTGGAGGACTACTGGACCATGTCTCCGGTGGGAGACGTCAGGACTACACCTGCTCCCAATCCGGCCAGCATTTTAGAGCCGTCGAAGTGCATGATCCAGTTGGAGTACGCGCCGTACTCTTTAGGGAGTTGGGCTTCTATCCATTCGGCGACAAAGTCAGCCAGTACTTGCGACTTGATGGCCCGTCTGGTTTGTATGTTATGTCGAACGAAAGGAGCTCGATAGCCCATTTAGCAATCCGTCCTGTAGCGTCGTGGTTATTTATTATGTCATTCAATGGTACTTCGGAGGCCACCATAATCGAACACTCTTGGAAGTAGTGTCGCAGCTTCCGAGATGCCATGAAGACCGCGTATGCTATTTTTTGATAATGTGGGTATCGGGGTTTGCATGGGGTGAGGACCGTGGATACATAATAAACCGGCTTTTGGAGCGGGAATTTGTATCCGTCAACCTCTCGTTCGATGATGAGCACTGTGCTTACAACTTGATGTGTTGCAGCTATGTACAGCAGCATAGGCTCGCCAATATTTGGCGCTGTTAGGACTGGACTACTGGCCAGTAGGGTGTTTATTTCATCGAGTCCGGACGCGGCTGCATCCGTCCACACGAAATGTTCGGTGCGCCGAAGAAGGCGGTAAAGGGGTAATGCATTTTCTCCTAATCTGGAGATAAAGCGGCTCAAAGCGGCCACGCATCCCGCTAGTTTCTGGATGTGCTTGAGGTCTGTTGGTATATCCAATTGCGATAGAGCTTGGATTTTTGTCGGATTCACTTCAATTCCACTATTGGAAACAATGAAGCCCAGCAGTTTCCCCGAGGGGACGCCGAAAATGCATTTTTCCGGATTCAGCCTGATGTCGTATGTCCGGAGGTTATCGAATGTGAGCCTCAAGTCATCTATTAGGGTTTCGACGTGTCTTGTTTTTATGACCACATCGTCCACATATGCCTCCACTGTTTTGCCGATTTGCTTTTCCAAGCATGTTTGAATCATGCGTTGATAGGTTGCGCCAGTGTTCTTAAGCCCGAAAGGCATAGTGTTGAAGCAAAAAGGGCCATATGGCATTATAAAAGCTATTGCAGCTTGGCCGGACTCTGCCATCTTTATTTGATGGTATCCAGAGTATGCGTCGAGAAAACACAGCGAGTCGTGTCCTGCTGTGGCATCGATGATTTGATCGATGCGAGGGAGAGGAAAGGGGTCCTTGTGGCAAGCCTTGTTGAGGTCTTTGAAGTCGACGCATAGGCGCCAGGATTTGTCCTTCTTTGGTACCATTACCAAATTTGCCAGCCAATCCGGATGCTTGATATCTCTGATGAATCCGGCCTCAAGTAGCTTGGCTAGCTCTTCCCCCATTGCTTGTCGTTTGGGCTCCGAAAATCGCCTTAGGGTCTGTTTGACAGGTTTGAATCCTTTTAGTATGTTAAGGCTATGTTCGGCCAATCCACGTGGGATGCCCAGCATGTCCGATGGGTGCCAGGCGAAAATGTCCCAATTCTCGCGTAGGAAGTCTCATAGTGCGGCATCCATTGTGGGGCTCAGATGTGTCCCGATGGAAGCTGTCTTCATGGGGTCTGTTGGATCGACTCGAAATTTGATGATCTCGTCCGCGGGTTTAAATGAGGTGGACCTGGGTCTCTTGTCGAGTATCACATCGTCCTTGTCCAGGGTGGCCCGCAGTGTTGTTAATTCTTCGGCTGTTAGGGCTTCAGATAATGCTTCCAGGGCTAGTGTTGTGGTTTTGTTTTCGGCGCGAACTGCGACGTCCGGATCACTGGCTAGAGTGATGATTCTGTTGGGTTCAGGCATTTTAAGCTTCATGTACCCATAATGGGGGACAACTTGAAAGCTTGTAAACGTGTCCCGCCCTAGGAGGGCATGGTATCCGCTGCTGAAAGGAGCCACTTGGAATGTAATTTCTTTGGACCTATAATTCTCCGGGGTGCCGAATACCACATCGAGTGTGATTTTTCCCGCACACCGTGCTTCCTGACTAAGGATAATTCCCCTGAAGGTTGTGCCGCTTTGTTCAATGCAACTTTTGTCAATGTCCATCTTGTTGAGTGTTTCTTCGTAGATCAAGTTTAATCCACTTTCGCCGTCCATGAGCACTTTAGTGAGCCGAAAGCCGTCCAAGATTGGGCTAAGGACCAGAGTGGCTGGTGCCCGGACATTCTGGAATCGAGGTTCGTCACTGGGATTGAAAGTTATGGCAGTGTCGTTCCATGGGTTTATTTTTGCCACATGGCAGATTTCAGCGGAGCTTCGATGAGCTCACTTGCACCTATTGTTTGAGGCAAAAGTCTCGAAGACTGTTAGTACCGTATTGTGTTCGTCGGCGGGATGTTGTTCTGCTTTATGGCTTGCAAGAAGATCCTCGCCACTTTTTGCAACCTGCAGGAGTATCCAACATGCCCTAACGCTATGAGTTGGCTTTGTATCCGGAGTACTGCGGTGTTTACATGGCCCATTGAGCCATTCTTCCAATACGGTTCCCCGCCCTGGGGTGGGCCTTGGTTTTTTGGGGATTGGATCGGCCGACTTACGAGAGTTCGCCCGTTTAGTTCGAACAAAGGTTTTGGCGAGAGCCTGACTATCCCAAAATTTTGTTTGGGTTTTCCAGGCGCTTTCCATCGCACAGTACTTCTGTACTATGGTTGCCAAGTCAGCAAAGTGTACTATGTCACGGCGACTTATAGCATTAAGGATTCCTTTGTTCGTGCAGTTTTTGCAGAAAAGCGAGACTACGTCCTCCTCTCGACAGTCCTTGACCTTGTTTAGCACAAGGAGGAATCTGGCCCAGTAGCGATGTACTATCTCCTGGGGCTCTTTCCTGATATGGAAGAGACGGTTTAAGTCCGGGTGCGCGGTAGTTGCTGAATCTGGATTCTGATCCGATCTAGCACCCAGGGACGTGGGAGCTCCCGAGTCTGGCAGCTCGGGTTTCGGGGTGCTGCCCAATTTCTCCGGCCCAGTGCCCGGTTCGAAGTCCGGGACCCGGGTCATGTCTTCCCTTGGGAGGGTGTCCGGCTCAAGGAGCTCGGTGATTCGGACATAATTCGTCCTCAGAATTGAGGGATAATCCGCGTGTGGTTCCTCCACTACCGCTATCTCATGAGTGGCCGGCAGGGATTTAATGTCCCTTTGGTCGGGTTCAAGCCCGATCCGGTCATAGTCCGTAGCGACTCCCAGAGCGGCCATGCGATCCAAGAGCTCATTAAGGGAGAAGAGCTCTATCGGATCCATCTGTTCGGCGAGTTCCAAATTGATGCGAAGGTTATGCGTGATGACCCGAGAGGCCATCGTCGGTGCGACGGCCGATGGGGCAGCCATGACGAAGCCGCCAAGTCGGAGAGTTTATACTATAGCCAGAGCTCCCCCGGAGGTAATGTTGTCCTTGAAAACAAGACGAGCCATCAAGCCTTGCAGCGACGACACAGAGGAACTCTCAATGAAAGCACCAATGTCGGTGTCAAAACCGGCGGATCTCGGGTAGGGGGTCCCGATCTGTGCATCTTAGGCTGATGGTAACAGGAAGCAAGGGACACAATGTTTACCCAGGTTCGGGCCCTCTCGATGGAGGTAAAACCCTACTTTCTGCTTGATTAATATTGACGATATGAGTAGTACAAGAGTGGATCTACCACGAGATCGTAGAGGCTAAACCCTAGGAGCTAGCCTATGATGATTATGATTGTAATTGTGATCGGCCTTCTAAGGACCAACCTCTCCGGTTTATATAGACACCGGAGAGGGCTAGGGTTTACATGGAGTCGGTTACAAGGAAGGAAACACAATATCCGGATCGCCAGGCTTGTCTTCCATGCAAAGGAGAGTCCCATCCGGACACGGGACAGAGTCTTGAGTCTTGTATCTTCATGCTTTAACAGTCCGGACGATGTATATAGTCCGGCTGTCCGGATACCCCCTAATCCAGGACTCCCTCAGCTCCCATTGTCAAGTTGAATGGGGTTTTCAAGATTATCAAAGTAGTGTTTAATATATTTCACATAACAAGCATCGAGGGTTTTAGGAGGTTCCCCATCTCCATTAGTAGCAAGTACAACTAATTTTGTTGGTATTTCGTGCTCCATATCCATAACTGAAGATAGAGAACACCTTAGAACAGAAAATAAAATCTACTTAGTGATAAAGCAAACAAGCACACATGATAAGATTCACCCCACGCTATTGCTCCCTGGAAACTGTGCCAGAAAAAGGTCTTGGTAACCCATAAGTATAGGTGATTGTTTGTAGCCTTTTTTGATAAATAAGAGTGTCGAACCCAACGAGGAGCTAAAGGTAGAACAAATATTCCTTCAAGTTTTGTCAACCACCGATACAACACTATGCACACTTAACATTTTGCTTTACCTTGAACAAGTATGAAAGTATTTTGTAGGTGCGATGCTAGAACTACTTTGGAAGAATAAAACTATGAGTACTTTGCGAGATAATAAAAGTTAGTTGTTTAGTGAAAAGGTTTTTGTCAGACAAGAAAGTCATTTGTCCCTAGGAAATCGATAACTTGACCAGTGATCATTATTACAATTTTATATGAGGGAGAGGCATGAGCTAACATACTTTCCGTACTTGGATCATATGCACTTATGATTGGAAGTCTAGCAAGCATCCGCAGCTACCAAAGATCATTAAGGTAAAACCCAACCATAGCATTAAATATCAAGTCCTCTTTACTCCCATACGCAACAACCCCCTTACTCAGGTATAAGTTTGTCACTCTCGCCACCCACTATAAGAGAATCACGAACATATTGCAACACTCTACAGCGGGTACCCCTCACGTTTGCGTGATACGGAGGCACCATAGGATAGCACAAAAATAAAATATAGAACTAAAACCAATCAGATCATCAATTAACCCATAGGACAAAACAGATCAAACATCATAGGATAACCACATATCATTGGATAATAATATAGAATGTTGAGCACCATGTTTAAGTAGATAATTGCAGTGGGAATAGAGAGGTTACACTTCTGCATAGAGGGGGATAAAGTTGGTGTTGACAGTAGCAAGTTTGTTGGTGTAGATCGTCGTCACGATAGTAGCCCCGTCAGCACTACATCGCCACTGGGCGATAGGGTGAGAGGGCCCCCCTCCTTCTTCTTCTTCCTTGGCCTCCCCCTAGATGGAAGGAGGGTTTCCCCTTGTGGGTAACGTAGCATGCAATTTCAAAAAAATTCCTACGCTCATGCAAGATCTATCCAGGAGATGCATAGCAACGAGAGGGGAGAGTGTGTCCACGTACCCTCGTAAACTGAAAGCGGAAGCATTAACTTAACGCGGGTTGATGTAGTCGAACGTCTTCTCGAATCAACCGATCAAGTACCAACGTACGGCACCTCCAAGTCCTGCACACAATCAACTCGATGACGTCCCTCGAACTCTTGATCCAGTAGAGGCACGAAGTAGTCGATGAGTTCCGTCAGCACGACGACGTGATGATGGTGTTGGTGAAGTGATCCGCGCAGGGCTTCGCTTAAGCGCTACGACAATATGACTGGAGGAGTAAACAGCAGAGGGGGCACCGCACACGGCTAAGAGACAACTGTTGTGCTTTGGGGTGCCCCCTGCCCCCGTCTATAAAGTAGGAGGAGGGAGAGGGTCGGCCCTATAGCGCGCCCAAGTGCGGGGGAGTCTCACTAGGACTCCCAATCCTAGTCGGCTCCCCCTTCCTTCCAACGGAGAGGGGGGGAAGGGGAAAGAGGGAGAGAGGGAGAAGGAAAGGGGGCACGCCCCTCCCCTTAGTCCAATTCAAACTCCCTTGGGGGCGCCACCTCCCCTAGCCTAGCTCCTCCTCTCTACTATGGCCCAATAAAGCCCATTAACTTTCCCGGGGGGTTCTGGTAACCTCCCGGTACTCCGAAAAATCCCTGAACCTCTTTGGAACCATTCCGGTGTCTGTACATAGCCTTCCAATATATCAATCTTTACCTCTCGAACATTTCAAGACTCCTCGTCATGTCCGTGATCTCATCTAGGACTCCGACATCCTTCGGTCACCAAAACACATAACTCTTATAATACATATCATCATCAAATGTTAAGCGTGCAGAACCTACGGGTTCGAGAACTGTATAGACATGACCGAGATACCTCTTCGGTCAATAACCAATAGCGGAACCTAGATTCTCATATTGGTTCCCACATGTTCTACGAAGATCTTTATCGGTGGAACCGCAATGTCAACATACGTTATTCTCTTTGTCATCGGTATGTTATTTGCCCGACATTCGATCGTCGGTATCTTCATACCTAGTTCAATCTCGTTACCAGCAAGTCTCTTTACTCGTTCCGTAGTGCATCATTCCATAACTAACTCATTAGTCGCATTGCTTGCAAGGCTTCATATGATGTGCATTACCAAGAGGGCCCAGAGATACCTCTCCGATACTCGGAGTGACAAATCATAATCTCGATCTATGCCAACCCAACAAACACCTTCGGAGATACCTGTAGAGCATATTTATAATCACCCAGTTATCTTGTGACATTTGATGGCACACAAGGCATTCCTTTGGTGTCCTGGAGTTGCATAATCTCATAGTCGAAGGAATATATATTTGCCACGAAGAAAGCAGTAGCAATAAAACTGAACGATCATTATGCTAAGCTAACGAATGGGTCTTATGCATCACATCATTCCACTAATGATGTGATCCCGTTTATGAAATGACAAATCATGTCCATGGCTAGGAAACTTAACCATCTTTGATCAACGAGCTAGTCTAGTACAGGCATACTAGGGACACAGTGTTTTGTCTATGTATTCAAAAATATATCAAGTTTCCAGTTAATACAATTCTAGCATGAATAATAAACATTTATCATGAATAAGGAAATATAAAATAACAACTTTATTATTGCCTCTAGGGCATATTTCCTTTAGTCTCTCACTTGCGCTAGAGTTAATAATCTATATTACATTGTAATGAATCTAACACCCATGGAGTCTTGGTGCTAATCATGTTTTGCTCGTTGAAGAGGCTTAGTCAACGGGTGTGCAACATTCAGATCCGTATATATTTTGCAAATCTCTATGACTCCCTCCTTGACCAAATCTTGGATGGAGTTGAAGCGTCTCTTGATGTGTTTGGTCTTTTTGTGAAAGCTGGCGTCCTTCACCAAGGAAATTGCTCCAGTATTGTCACAAAAGATTTTCATTGGACCCGATGCACTATGTATTATACCTAGATTAGATATGAACTCCTTCATCTAGACTTCTTCATTTGCTGCTTCTGAAGCAGCTATGTACTCCGCTTCACACGTAGATCCCGCCATGATGCTCTGCTTAGAACTACACCAACTGACAGCTACGCCATTCATTAAAAATACGTATCTGGATTGTAACTTAGAGTCATCCAGATCAGTGTCAAAGCTAGCATCGACGTAACCATTTACGACAAGCTCTTTGTTACCTCCATAAATGAGAAAATGTCCCTAGTCCTATTCAGGTACTTCAGGATGTTCTTGACCGCTGTCCAGTGATCCACTCCTGCATTACTTTGGTTCCTCCACTACAAAAAAAAGACACATCCGTGACATTTTGGGCCGAATGAAAAAAATTCTATCATACATATGACACTTCTATGACGATAATTGTGACAAAACCCGGTATCATCATAAATGTGGTGGGCTCCTACTTCTATGACAAAAAATCATGACAGAAAATGGGCTTTTCGTCCTGGGCGGCGGTGACGCAGCTGCATGACATTCTTTGGGCCGTCCATGATGGAAAAAACCGTGGTAGAAGTGAGGGGGAGGAAAATTTCGGGGAGTTGCCGGTTACGGTGGGAGGTCGGGGGCCGAGCGATGCGCGTTTCTCTCGTACACGTACACGCGTGTGTGCGAGGCGTTGGCTCTAACTGAACCCGAGCGAGGCATTGGGCTCTAACTAAACCTGAGCGATTGCACTGCAGGCTACGCATTACTGAACCCGAGCGATCGATCGATGGCTGTTAACTGAACCCAATGGAGCGATTCCTTCGCTACTGCTGCTAACTGAAGCCGATCGATTGGATGAACAGTGAGCGTTGTGGGGGGGGGGGGGGTTGGATGAACAGTGAGCGGTGGCGTTGCCTTTGGATGAATAGGAACCCGTGGTGTGGACTACGAGGGTTCACCGGTTCGGCTTCGGTGTGAGGCTGCCGTCGCCGCAGAATAACAGGAGGTGTGGGTGAGTAGAGGGATGCCCTGGCCAGCGATGGGAGTAGTAGGGGGCGCTGAGGCCTGCGCGGCAGCACAGCCGGCCACGGGAGGAGGGAGGCGGTCCCGCCGGCGCTGCTTTGGCGGTTGGAGCAAGAAGATCAGAGATTGAAGAAACACGACGGCCATTGGATGTTACGTCTGGTAGAATCGTTTGTTGACGTAGTATATAATAACTAAAAAAATCTTGCATACGCGTCAACTAAACAGGCCCACAAGTCAGACCACTCCCTCTTTTTTTAATAATTTATATATAGCTCATGGCAACTTCTTATGCAATTTATTGCAGTATTTTTTTTGGTTGGCCAGGGCCAATTTCGCATAATTCTGTGGGTTCCAAACTATTTTTAATACCGAAATGTCGAGCTAGATTTAAAGTACTTTGAAGATATATTTAAATTAGGTTAATGCCTAGTGAAATAGGAATCTGAAAATGTGAAAAAAATCAGAAATTATGAAGTAATTGCCAATTTGTCATCTGTTTTTATATTTACAACCAATTTCATATCACTTTCAAGATTTGCAGGCATCTTGAAAGAGTTGCAGCCCATCAGGGCGTAGAAAAATAAGTAGGCCTGGATTGGGTATTCTTCAGAAAAAATAAAATGGGCTCATTTTCACAAAGAAAAAATAGCTGGGCTGCTCACATGGTGAACATAAAATATAAGCCTGGGCTAGACTGGCCACATCCCAGTTCAAACCCTGCTCCGTCTCGACAATACCAAACAAAAAAATACTGCTCGAGTAGCTACGTCCCAGGTGTGAGTCGATATTGTGCTGTTCTCTTGTCTATTGACTATATACGCTCACAATGTCGTGGGTCCCAGATGTCAGGAAAACACTAGGAGGAAGCATTTTATTTTTCCATATGCTGACGTGGTGGGCCCCTACTGTCATCCTCTCCACGTACTTCTACCAATTCCTATTGTTTGTTGACCATGTTAACAACGTGAGAGGGTGGCGCCGCGGCGAGCGCACCAAAGCGCGCGGAGGACGTCGGCGTTAACGATTTAGAGACGGTGGGGCGGCGATGCGTGCGCTGAGGCGCAGCCAGCCATGGGAGGCGGAAGCAGGCGGCCCCGCCGGTGCTGGTTTGGTTTTGGCGGCTAGAGGAAGACAGGACTGAAGAAACACGATAGACTGTAAAAGCAACAGGAGTACTTAACAACCTTAATTGAAACCAGCAGGGGCACTTAACAACCAAAGCTGAAAGCAGTATGAGTACTTATACAGGTTCAACCGTACAAAGCACGCCTCGGATAGTGCTACTTTGCCTACAGTTAACCAAGGGTGAGGCCGCCAAGCCCCAGGAGAAGGCCCAAGCGCCACCCCGCGCATCCACAACCTTCTGAAAGCGGCTTCATCTCGCAACATGGTCAATAAACAGGATATTCGCTTTAGGGCCATGGAAAAGCATGAACATAATCTTCTGTCCTATTCTCCAAGATGGATGGGCCTTCATTATTTGAGACCACCCACGAATAAGTATCTTTTCACCTCCAAGGGAATTGAGTAGGTCGACATAAACATCATGTTGTGACCAAGCGCAAGTCTGACCCGACCATGGTCAGGCATCTGTATGGGAACAATAGAACTTGGCAGTTCCTGTTTCAAGAAGATCACAACTGTAAAATTGTGTATAAGCAATAGTTTATGAACAACATATATAACAGAGAACAGCTCGTACCATAAGTTTCTCGACACAGTTGGACGTGTTCAACGAGTGCAGCAGTGGCACACATATCCCACATGGCCTTCCACCATTGAAATGCCCCACAAGGACCTCAAGACGATCAATAAAGTGTAGGAACTTGTGGATGTCGATCCAGTCAACTTCAGGGCCATTAGTAACAGCCAAGTTATTACAGAGTAACAAACGAGCAGACTGCTTAACTCTGAAAAAACCTACACGTGCCACCAATTATAAGAAAATATTAGTTAGAAGTAGCATCTTCGTGAGAGATTCGTTGCTACTTCTAAAGTTAAATTGTGATTAGTTAGACAGAATAGGTGGATTAAGAAGTAATCGAGGCAACAAGCAAGAACCATATACAAAACTAACATGGATGAAGAATTGGAACGATGTCGGGGTGGAAGATCGCAGTGAAGATGAGACCAGGTTCTGCTATTTCCATCAACATTCGTGCGCCAACTTTCAGTCCGTAACACTTGAGAAAGTTTATCCAAGTTCGGCCATAAAAAAAGCAGCGATCTTCTTGGTTCATGAACCCAACTCGGAAGTAATATCTATGGATTGTCTTCACTGTGACCATTAAACTAGTGTATTCAATTATGGCAAGGCCGAGCATCTTGAGTACATGTGTTCTGGCAGAGCAAATAATACACTGCAGGAAAAATAATATGAGAACACAGCATGTTAAAAAAACCACCCTCCCGGATAGAGAAGAGGATTCTAGGAACATATTGTGCGCGTTTCAAAATGCTTTGGTAGGATGAGAAGGAACAAGTGTGGCGTCTCGCCGAGGGTGCAGAAATCTGTAGGGTACTCGCACTTTGGGCACTGCAACTGAAACACACTAGATTCAGTATGAAGAAAAATGCATCAACGGCGGCGGCTGCCATCCTAGGATTACCTGCGACCAAGGGACTTGGATTTATCGGGGATGGATGAAGAATTCGTACCTGGTTCTCCATGAGAAAACCCTATGCAATCGCCGAGCGGGGGTTTTCTCTGAACAAGGAGACGAGGGAGAAGGGGATTCAGGCCCAGTGAAATATTGCCGCTTCGTCCGTCCAGCTTACTGCTAAAGCTAGAAAGGGGGGGTTGTGATTTGATGGCTCATTGGGCATTACTGCGGCGCTACGACCGGGGTGTGTCTACCGTGAAGTTGTGCACTCTAATTTGTGCATATGGCACATGGACCCCGTTGTCGGTTGCCCCACATATCAGCGAAAGGAAGTAGAAAGATAGGAGTAACTAGTTACACATAAATATATATTTTGACAGAGAGATACTCCCTCTGTAAATAAATATACAAATCTTTTATATCACAGGCTCACCTTGCCGAGAAATATACTCCCTCTGCAACGCACGGGCATTATGGGGGTTCAGCTTTTTTTATGGGGGTTCAGCTGAGAATATAATACTCAGATAGGCTCACGGTTCTGGATTGTGGGCCGTAGGCTGACCCTGCATGTTTGGGGGCCCATGTGTTCTACCTCAGCGCTTTTCATATTGCAAGCGATCGGTACTGCGCTGGTTTTAGATGCTGTCGCAAGGCGAATACACAAAATTGAATAAAGCACGGCAGCTGTTGGAATGAAATCGGACGACAGTTCCTAACCAGCAATTAGAGTTGCAATTCTATCAACGATATACCATGTGATAAATAATACTGTCATACTACTTATACACATAGGACACTTGTTTCACCATGCCAGATTATTACATCAAAATCGCTCAGAGGATAGTTCGGCAGTTGCGTGCTGCTACTGAAGAATTTCAAAGTTGATTTGGATCAGCTCTCCTTGCCGAGAAAGTTCGATTTTGACATCATCCCCTACCGCAAGATATTATTTATAATTGAACCTTGACCATCCTTTAGCATCAATCATCATGCGACCATCCTTTGTACTTACGGTATATTGAGCAGGTTCATTCACACCAAGGCTGCGCATGGTAAGAAAAACTTGGCCGCGGTCGCCCGGATTGTTGAACGACTCCCTCGTTGCTCTAGGAATTCTCTGTTTGCAAACAAGAAGACATACCCAAATAGTTAGATCAACACAGTGAATCAAGTGAAACAACATGGAAAGAAAAAAGAACGAAGCACTTGGGCGGCCAATGCTTACCAAGAAGGTGGACATGTCGGTTTTTGTAAGGACTTTGGTATATGAAGTGCGAACTGCAGCCCAGTATGTTGCCGGTGCAACTGCATGGGCCGGACCAAATGCAAGTGCAAGTGTTGGTGCAGGTGCCGAAGCTGCTGCTGCTGCCGGAGATGGTGCCCCTTGTAGAGCTGGTGCCGGTGTCGATGCCCGATCCTGCGGTAAATCAGACCGATCCGCTGACACGGTCGGTGCCCAATCCTCAGCTGGATCAGACTGAGCTGCTGCCGCTGTCAGTGCTAGAGCAACTGCCGGTGCTCGATCCGTGTGAGACAGCGGCGATCATGTCTGGTCTGCTATGATCAGCTTTCTAACTTGACTAGGATCCGTGACCGTGATCCAGTTTTTTTCTTCATTTCTTTTAAACGCGAGAAGTACTAATTGTGGCGTTTTTGCTAAACCAAACTGCAGTTCATCATCGGGATTCAGCTTGTACTCAGACAACAGACTGATCCAATTTTTTCCAGTAATATAAGTGATGGACAGTGCCTTCGTTACTGACATGACATAATAAGTGAAACCTGCAAAAATAGCCATCGTAGAGCAAACCAAACGGTTTATTCTATGATGAATGTCACATGGCAAAACCTGCATCGTAAAATTGCAGGAAAAGAAAGAAAACATGACATTAAATCAATAAGATTTAGATAGTAAATCAATAAGATTTACTTGATGTGACACGAGTGAATCCTTACCAGGAAATCGCTATGTTGAAGTACTAAACAGAAGATTGATCGTCCAACTACGCGTGGCATGCAGGGGCCCTGCCTACTCCCACAAGCAGGGCAGTCCAAAGGTCGTGACAAATCGTATGGACCGAACATCCATGGGACTAGAAATCCTGGTGGGTGCGATAAACCCTGCAATGCATATAGATATTGGAGTATAACCATAATTGATAAACCGTCCTCACAAAAAATATGATCTGGATACTTCAAAATGTACAGACTGAATTAAATAGACAGACATTAACATAGACCGTTCTCAGGACTGACCACACACCAAAGTGGCAGTACTAATAAACAATACAGGGTTCACAAACAAAAATCAAGTACTGAACAATAGTACTTACTACAGACAAGCAAAGTTGCACTAACTAAACTCTGCAGACTATTTCTTGCCACCAACCTACGGGATGAACTCCGCATAACTGACTAGGCCATGGACTTCGTGTGAGATGTCTACATGCACCATCACCATCTTGTCAACCTTGGAGAACCTAAAAGAGTGGTCTTTCCACTCATAAACATGATGATGAAGACAGTCCACATTAGATTTGTTGGGAAGCTTTACAAGAACCACACCCTTCGTAATTGAAGGCACAGCCAGGAAATTGTTGTGGTCAAGTACAGCCTCGAGAACACGCCTGACAACAATGCTACAGGAAAACACTAGTACAGGACACATGGCAACAAGGACATAGCAGCTGGATAGTTCAACAGTAGAACTCATCATCAGGTCTTCCAGTTCACACGGCATGACTTTGAGAACTTCATCTCCACCGCGGACCTGGTTCTAATTCAAACAGAAACCATATTTTATTACTACCTCCGTTCAGAAATATAAGATGATTTTCGATATTATACACCATATATGACTACATATACGCACAGAAATGAGTGAACAAAGACACTAGAACATGTCTTCAAAGGCATGAGAGCAGAGGGATTACATGCAATATCCATAACACAAGTTACTGAGGCAAATATACCCTCTTAAAAGGTAGCATTGATGTTCATAAAGTACTCCCTCCGTCCAAAATTATTGTCTTAGATTTGTCTAGATACAGATGTATCAAGTCACATTTTAGTATTAGATACATCCGTATCTAGACAAATCTAAGACAAGAAATTTGGTACAGAGGGAGTAGTTGAAAGTAATCTATAGGAAATTTGGCACACTAAAATCACATGCAAGATCACCCAGAAAGTTGTACTACCTGTACTAGTACTGCGTGTTAGATGAAAAAACATGATCAAGATCAAGAAAAAGATCGTCAACAAGAGACATTACCTGGACTTGCTTAATGAGGGATCTCAGAGAGGGGGACTTGGATAGGGCGATGGCTTTGAGCTTGTCTGCGGTAGTCTCGGCGGGGTGCTTGCGCTTCTTCATACCATGAGCCTCGATGGTTTTGGCCAGAGCCATAGACATCACGTCGGCCGGTGCTCCGGCGTCCATCCAAGAGAGGAAGCTGAGAGAGAAGAGTGAAAGGAGGAACGAGATGAGGGAGAAGCGAAGCGAGTGGGGGTTTTCTTCAAGAGAGGAAGCTGAGAGAGAAGAGTGAAATGATGGTTGCTTCGTCCGTCCAACTTACTGTTGGAAAGGAGGGGGTTTTGTGATTTGACGGCTCATTGGGCATTAATGCGGCGGTTCGATCGGGGTAGTCTACCATCACTCTACTACGGAGTAATTTAGTGCATGGCTGGTGGACCCAGGTGCTGGCTGTCCCACACGTCGGCAAAAGTGAGTAATTTAGTGCATGGCTGGAGGAGGATCCGCACGGTAGAGCGTGTCCACTATTTTTCATTCTGAAGAAAAAAATGATTACAGCAAGCGTTTCCACTCTTACGACGGAGGAGTGCGAAACACGGCAGCCACTTGAACATACACAGTGCTCCTACTACTAGGCATGTGCAGTGGTTCATACGTCAGTACTACACAATCTTGTTGCTAGTGTAGTAAGATATGACGATAACAAATGATGTTGTGTGCATGTCAACTACTCCTATATGTAACATAGTACCGCTTTTTCGACTGTCCAGTCGAGAATGAACGGTGAGATCAATGTTAACAGAACTAGGTCCACAGCGCACGGAGAGTACGGTGCTACAGTACTCCATGAAACATGAACCATATGAAGCACATCCTATAGTGTTAGACAGGGTGTATGAAGGGTGCACGGGATGGGAGCAAAAGTTCCCTTCTCGACCCACTTTTGGGTGTTTGGCAGAGTGCATGAACCATGAAGGGTGCATGAGTCCACACTAGTAGGTTGACAAAAATACACGAAGAGGAAACAACTATATTGAGATGAGAATGCAACCAAACACACCCACACACTTTGTGCTACAGTAACTGATCTGCACCGTCTGAGTTTGATCCAACGGTCATGTTGCACCGAGACATGGACATGCCCATGCAGAGGGCGCCTAAACACCACCAAAGTCCCTCTGCTTCTCGAGGCGCACGACGTTGGTGATGCAGGGTGCAACCGCCCGCAGAGCCCGCTCCCGGGAGACGAGAGCCAGCTCATCAAAGACGGCGTCCAATGGCATGAATGGATTCCGGTGACGGAGCCCTGAAAGGATTCGCCCGGCAACGACGACGGCAGCCCGCAACCCCTCCTTGTCCAGCTCAGCCCCCACCATCGCGCAGAGACGGTTCAGCTCCTCGGAGATATAGGTGAAGAAGGAGATCAGGTCAGGAAGCCGCAGCTCGTTGAAATCGACCGGGTGGTCGAAGGGGTTTAGCCCGAAGGCCGGCATCGTCGCGCTGGCATGACGGTAGGCATCGCGCAGCCGCAACACGTGCGTGGCAACTTGGTTCACCAAGTGGCTGAGGCGATCCTGGACCTCATCACGATCGGCCCGCTCGCGCTCCAGCCGGCTCCCCTGACGGCCTATCGTATATCCCGCTTTCTGCAGCAACGCCTCCGACGCCTCGAGCATCTTTGTGGTGGATGCCTGCCGCTTTTGAAGCTCCATGAACTCCCGCACATAACGGAGGAGCATGGCACTCCTCTCCTCCTTGAGCTCACGGAGCTCCACGTCCTTGGCCCTGAGCTCCGCATCCTTGGCATGGAGCTCCTGTGTCAGGCGCCTCACCTCGGACTCCGTGATCTGCTGCGCCGCCATGGCACCAGGTAGAAGCAATGGGGAGAGGAAGCAAAGGGGGCGAAACGTCTGAAAGGCAATGCAATCTACGGGAAGGCGGAGAGAGCCAACCGAGGTGCAGGGAATCTTTTGGTTTTCACCACGGTAAAACACCTGTCGACGACTTCTCACATCAGGGAGCAGTGGGTTTTTACAGGCGGAGTCATCGTGACTAATTGCTGTCGCGCCTGCTCCCGTCAATCAAAAAATTAAAAATCCTACCGCGCCAGCTCCCGTCAATCAAAAAATTAAAAATCCTGCCGCACCCAAACACCAGAGCAACACCGCGGTGGGTATTTAAATTTACCTGCCTGCAAGTAGATAAAAAAGGGGTGAAAAAACAAATGTGGCGGTGGCCTAGCTAATCGGTCGAACTAGCCCAACTAGCTAGCCACCGTGCTTCACTGATGTACTCGGCGGGAAAGGTGATCTTTCGTGATTTGACGACTCATTTACTTGCTTCGACGCTACGACCAAGGAGGACCCAGAAAACGCGCGGTAGGGCGTCCCATGTCAGGAAGAATATATGTGTGCACCACCCGGGAGGACCCCGAAACCGCGCGGTAGGGTGTGCCACGTCTCGGCACGGAGGAAAAATGTGCGTGTAAAAATATACTGTATCAGACGTAGTACCTATGGTTCGACCTCGAGACCCAGCTAGTCGGTCGAAAACACCCCACTAGCCACACCGCTTCATCATGCAAACGTGGCACGGAGGATAGATGTGGTTAGCTCCGTCTTGACCAGCCACAACGTCTCTTGTTCTAGGCGATTCTTCTATTTTCCAAGCTTTTTTTAGTTGTAATAACACCACGGCAAGCTAGCGCCGCTCTTCGTGTGTGCCCGTGCAAAGGTTAGACGATGGAGAGAAGAGAGATTGAGATTGCAGACCTGGGACCCACCAGTAAGTGAGACAACGGTCATGCACGTGTTGCCGAGGCACTCCCTCTACTCTACTCAATGCAAGTACTGTATAAAATCAAGTTATGGGACAAAGCCAACAACCGTTCGTTTTGAACAAACACTTTGCGCGGTTAGACAAGTAACGGCACGAGTTACACGTATTTTGCAAGTTTACGAACAAGAATGACAGTGGCATAGAATATCACATCCACCCTGTAGCTTAGATACTATGGTGATATGAGTTTTTACACCGTTGGAAGTGAGATCCAATGGCTTGGGAGTAGTCTTTGTGATTATGCGCAATTTCCAAACTCTCCAAAGGTTTGTCTTTTTGCAAATAAAACATTCAGGCCTCGTGTGTGCCGCCGCATCTTCGATCCAACGGCTTCCCGGTGCTCATATTAGGTGCTCCCCGTAGCTTAATTACCCGCTACGGTGATATGAGCATCTAGGTCGTATGATCAGTGATCAGATGGCACATGCATAGTACTTGTACTTTCTGCGCATTTCCCAAACTCTATCAGCCGTATATTGCAAAAACATTCAAACCTCCTACTATGGGCCGTTAGATCTCAGTGAACTCGTATCACCATAGAATCTACGGTGCGGGAGCACCTCATACTCTCCCGTGCGAGAAAACATAAGGTGCTATCATAGCTTGGATGCTACGGTGATACGAGCTTGGAGGTCGTTTGATCTGAGATCCAATGGCATCTGAGCAGTCTTTGTGCTTGTAAGCAGTGGCCGAACTCTTTTGGGGCTTTTCTACAAAAAAGCCATTCGAACCACCAAGGAGGTGTTGGGTCACAAATCCAATGCCTCCGAAGAGCTTGTATCACCAAAGCATCTAAGGTGTGGTAGCACATGATATTCTTACATACAGGAGAATATGATGTCCTCCTTCATCTTAGATGCTACGGTGATACGAGCTTCGAGGTTGCTGGATATGGGATCAAAGGGCATCTAAGTAGTTTTTGTACAAATTGTGTGCAATTCTCTAACTCATCAAGGTTTCCTGCAAAAAAATTAAGACACATCATGTGAGCTGCTATATCTCAGATCTACAAGCTCCAAGCAACTCGTATCGGCATATAGCATCTAAGGTATGGGGGCACATGATATTCTCCCGGGGAGGAGGGGTGGGGCGTGCACAACCAATCGGTGGTTGGGAGGGTGGGGACAAATACAATCTAAACAACCCTAAACAGAGTTCCACAATTTTATCTAAGGTTGAGGGGTTGACCCCCGACAATCATAACTCCGCCTAAACACAACATTTGCATGTACTGTAGTACTAGACTTAATATTCATGTTTCAGTTTCATGTTCATCTTAAATATTGAACTGAGGACCATGGATGTCTTACATTTTACTCCCTTCGTTCCTAAATATTAGTCTTTTTAGAGGCTTCAAATGGACTGGCACATATGGATGTATATAGACATATTTTAGAGTGTAGATTCACTCATTTTGCTCCGTATGTAGTCACTTGTTGAACTCTCTAAAAGACTAATATTTAGGAATAGAAGGAGTATTTTTGAATTCGTGTCATACATGCATGGGTTGGAAAAATAGATGCACTATACTTATTGGATTGTTGTTGTGTTCGTGCGTGTCTCTCTCTCTCTCTCTCTCTCTCTCTCTGTGTGTGTGTGTGTGTGTGTGTGTGTGTGTGTGGTCATATGCTTGATACATACAAAGTTTTCTCACCTCCATATTGTTCATCTTTTAAATTTGAATTTGCATTGGAAAACTTACTAGGGATACCATGAAATGTGAAATCCACGTTGAGATCACTATATCATAAACTCACTTTAATTCAACAACTCGTCATAAATCAATTACCACGTTGAGATTAGTATTTGCAAGGAAAATACGGGTATTGTAATATGCATAGATTCGTTCGGAAATTTAAAAGGTTCCTTTCATATTCTCGAATGGTAGGACCCAACGGCGTACCAGCCAGACCTTGGCTCGGGTTGATCCTAAAAAAACGGGCTCGTGTCCTTCGGTGGCGTGCGTGGCACGCACATTAGGCAACCCCAACCAGTCGAGCCTCAGCATTTCAAGTCGAAATATCTGGCGGCCAGAATTCCAGGCCTAGGAAATTCCCCTCATGTCCCCGGTCCATAATGACTACCGATGAACAACGGAGGGGATGCTTTAGTAACTAGACAAACGTTACCTAACATGCCGAGCACGGTTCAATTCCCTCGGTCGCCGCTCGTCAAGGTCACCCGTCACTGCATTGCCTAGTACTACTACTACTACTACACCAGGATGAGCACAGAATTGATCCCGTTTGTTCGTGCCTAGTACTTGAGTTAATATATCAGGCAATGCACTGGTACGCAGGGATTGTCCTTTTACTCCCTCCTTTCAGGTTTATAGGGCTTATCTCAAAATTTTAGTTTTCCCATTTTATAAGTCTCAATTTGGGTTGTTCCCCATCACTGTTCAGATTTCAAGGTGCAATAAAATCATTACATGCAAGAATTAGAGAAAATTGACCAATGCATGTACTTCATGCATGCATGCATTGCAATTAATGCATTCGTAAACACAATTTTTGAGGAAAACAAGCGCATTAATTGAGTTGTTTTGCAAACTACAACAATTGTTCCACCACTCACCATCTACCCTGGTTGGTGAGATTTTTGAATTGAGCCCTATAAACTGGAAAGGAGGTTTAACTAAGCAAAATGTTTGACCAAATCCATTCTTAAGAAATACAACAGGACAGATGTACGGCTTGAAAATTTATTGCATGATGCAGGTTATGATATTGTTTCGAATCCTGGATCTTAAATTCAGAAAATCCAAAAGTGAGCATAAATTCTTGAAACTGAGCATGGTCACGTGATATGGCACAAATATTACTTCATAAGTGTTTTCTTCAATTCGAGACAAGTTGCTTATGACAAGTTGCACAAATGAAGAGCCAAGGTATTTTGGAACAAAGACCTGTCACGTTAAGGCGAACGCTTTCACTATTGAAACCGTGGGCGTTTACGTGCCGCCACGAGTCCCCACTTCTCATCGGCAGGTGCCGTCCCAGCAAGCGTGCGAGTCTACGGGAGGCGTGCGAGTAGACCACTGCGCCGGCTATCAGGGAGGCGTGCGAGCAGACCGCTGTGCAGACTCACCGGGAGGCGAGCCCTTTGACTAGGCTCCGCCGTCCACCGTCGTCCCAACTGCTCCCACTTTTAATGTCGCCGGCGCCGCAGTTTAAAATCAACCCCGCACTACCCGGTATCGCTACAATTCTCTCTCTTCCTCTCCGATTCTCCTGTCGTCTACCTCCAACTAGCCTGACCTGACCGTATGCCATGCCACATCATGATGGTCTGCCTTTAGTGTTCTAGTTTCATGAGGAAGACACCCAGCCGGAGTCTCACGAACATAAGGCGCTTTGGGACGAGCTTGAACTGGCCTTGCGGGAAGACGCAGCACCTGTCCCCGCTCCCCTTCCGGCTCCCGTCGCCCCGACTACGCCAGCGCCCATCCTCGTGGCATTGATGGGCTGGGAGCCGCACATTGTCGCCGACCTTGATGCCACGGGGTTCCACGAGGTCCCCGCTGACTTTCACGCGCCCGTGCACCTGCCAGCGCATGCGCCTGCGCGTGCACTGATGCGCACGCTCGTGCCGGTGCCCGTGCACCTGCCAGCGCATGCCCCTGCGCGTGCACTGACGTGCGCGCCCGTGCCGGTGCCCGTGCACATGAATGTCTCCGCCGTGCCGTTGACAGCGCCTGTCCCCGCGTGGGTGCCAGTGCCCCCCTCAGCGGCATGGATGGCCGCCGTCAACCGTTTCCTTGCACCAACGCCAGTCGCCTCCTCCCGCCAGTTGACTTGCTCCGAAGTCCAAAACATTTTGGCCTTCCCTGAAGCTAGGCCAACGTCCAGGAGTACGCCAACAACGGTGCAAGACGCCGCCGTCGCCGTCGGTTAGTGGCCCGACGACACACAGAGCACGACAGAGTAGCCGCTTCCCACCGCGAGACGCCCCCGCCGCCGCCGCGTAATCTAAATTTGCCATGAAAAACGTTCGGATTGACATGCTTAAAATCCGAACGTTTATCATTTCCATTTATTTTATATCGATCATCGTATAATTTAAAGTCGGAGTCAGACTGAACGAAATGTATGGTTTGATCGATTGAATGTTCTACTAGAGCCGTATCAAATTAAATATAAAATGTCATCAAGCCACATGTATTCTTTGTCATCCAACGACCTAGACTGCTTCAATGTCGAGCGCTCAACACGTTTAGCGTGCAATTAATTTCATGCCAAAAATAGTGCTAATCACATGACAACACGCAAATAATATCCTAATACTTAATATACTTCCAAATTAACGTGCATTGCACGTACACACTGACTAGTGCTGCTAGTATCCGCATGCACTTAATATACTTCCAAATTAATGTGCATTGCACGTACACACTGACTAGTGCTGCTAGTACGTGAAACTGGTGCCATGACTTGTGAACGCGTCCAGATATGGTCAACGGCAACATCGCCCGCGAGTTCTTCATGTTTGCCCGTGCGTCTAAATGCAGAAGGGGAGGAGAGAGAGAGAGCACACATGGAACCCACCAGTAAGTGAAGGCGAATAGTACTAAAAATAATATTACATGTTATCCATTAATTAGGCTGTGGTAATATAAAAACATTATGTGAACAAAGGGGGTACAACAAACATTGCTATTCTACGTATGTTGCCTATTGACGTGCAGCTTGAAGGCCCGGTCGCATGTTCGATCCTCGTCCTTTATTTTTTAATTTGTATATGGGTCCAAATTTGTTTCATGACATGCCCCTCGGTGTGTAGTTTGTAGCACTTTAATTTGTGGGTCGAAATTTTTTCATTCCAAGTGGACTATCGGTGTGTAGTTTTGTAGCTTATTTATAATAATTAAAGAGAACAACATAGTTTTTTCAATAATACCATGGTGCGACGTTGAAGGGGAGAAAGGACATGTGAGAGAGCGATGACCGAGCCAGAGGGAAATCAACTATGGGAGTTGCGTGGGTTGCAACGGTGTTTGGAGTAGTTGTGGGCCGAATGCTACGAAAATATAATCTAAACCGACCGGAATAAATGCCTACACAAATTTATCCAAGGTTGGAGTGCCCCTCGCAATGTAAATAGCTTCAACGCGTGGAAGATACCGTGTGAGAAAGCAAGGTCAATCGAGAGACATATAGATAGAGAGACAAAGTGAGTGTGGTCCGACATTCATTGAACAAATATATATGCTCCGGAGAGATATTGTACGATTGAGCTTTTGGTAAGGGTGAGGGCTGTAAGATAGAGCTTGAGAGATGATCCAGTCACAGACGTGTAGATATATTTTGTGCATGGGAGGAAGCAAGGTCAACCGATCACATAAGGGTCGTGCGATCGAAGGAGTGAGATGGGTTGGAGAGAGTGACCTAGATAGACGATGTGCGTGAGAGTATACAATGCGAATAGGTCGAATTGGGCTCAAACATGGTGATATATCGTTTTTGTCCGAGAAAGAGCGAGGTCAATCGAGACATACGAATATATATATATATATATATATATATATATATATATATATATATATATATAGAGAGAGAGAGAGAGAGAGAGTGAGTGAGCGTGGCCCACCATGAGGTCGAAAGAGTGGCGGTGGCTTGGATGGACTGACCTAGATAGACAATCTGCATGAGAGAGTATAGAGTGTGCCGATCGAGGCCCGAACAGGGAGATATATCATTTGTGTGTGAAAGAAAACGAGGTTAAACGAGACTCGGATAAAGATAGCGAGATTGAGCGAGTGTGGCCCGCCATGCGGAAGAAAGAGTGAGACGGTCTCGAGGGAGTGACCTAGATATACAACGTGCGTGCGTGCTCACGAGAGGTTGGGGGGCTAGATAGGCAATGCATGTATTTAGCGCGAGAGGGTGAGAGGGAGAGGGGGGAGAGAGAGAGAGAGAGCTCAGCATGGGGTGCAATGCCCGGTGTGTGAGGTAAATACATTTGGTAACAGGAGTGGAAAAAGGGGTTGTGTAGTTGAGAGACTTAGAGATCGAAACATGGAGAGAAAGAATGAACGTGTGTTGGAAACCGATAGCTTGCTAAGTTGGTTAGGAGAGGAAGATTGACCGATACAGGAAGTATGTAGCGTTTGTGCGCGCGGGGGGGGGGGGGCTAAAAAGAACATTTGAATGTACATAGTACGAGACTTAATATCGATGTTTCAATTCGGTGTACATTGTAAGATTTGAACCGAGGACCAGGCATACGGGTAATTATTTCGAATTCGTGCCATACTAAGTTTCGAAAAGTTGACATTGACTCAATTTGTTGTGCTATTTTGTAGGTCATATGTTTGAATCTATCCAAAAGTTTTCTCACTACCATGGTGTTCATCATATACATATGAATTTGTATTAAAAAAGTAGCATGGATACAGTGAAATGCGAAATCCACGTTAGAATTGGAGATCGCTATGTGACACACACTCTAATTCAAATAACTAACTATGTGACACACACTCTAATTAAAATAACTAATTATGTGACACACTCTAATCCACGTTAGCGTGGGTACCGTTTCGATTTTTTTTCAAAATAACTCCTCATTAATTAATTTATAGTACTCCCTCTGTTCACTTTTATAAGACCTTGAAGACATTTCAGACAATGTGCAAAACAGTACATTTTTAGTTGTCTGAAACGACTTACAAAAGTGAACGGATGGAGTATCTCGTTTCGAATGACTAATTATTGCAAGGAAAACACGGGCATGGCAATACATATAGATTCATTTGCAAATGAAAGAAGATTTGTTTGCATTCTCAAATGTAGGCGCACCAGACAGACCAGGGTCGTGTCGGGGTGGACGCTGCTTCGGTGCCTTAAAGGCAACTGCCCTTGGGTGACTGACATGTGGGCCAGCCACCTATTGGGCCCACATTTCGTGGACACAAAGGCAGGTGCCTTAAGGCACCGAAGGATAGTCCTATCGGGGTGGTCGCGTGTGTCGGACGGATGCGTAGCACCCAGCCACCCACCCCCTCCCCCCCAAAAAAAGGGCGACGACAATATAAGTTCGCGCTTCCACGTTTCGGATTGAAATATCTGGCGGCCCCAATTCCAGCCCTGCAAAATCTCTCTTCTCCACCGTGCCCTTCCGCGCCCAGATTGCTCAAATCCCTAATTCGCCACCATCCCTCGAATCGCCACTCCCCCCGTCTCTTTCCCCACCATTCCCCACCTCTGTGCCGGACAACAACGACGAAGACGATGGTCGCGCTTCACCACCGCACTGAGCTACCTCATCTATGCCCTCGTCCATCGCACCGGGTGGTCCACCGACAACGTCAGCCGCCGCAACCGATGTGCCTCACAGACACCGAGTTCCACCGCATCAGGTGCGCTTCACCGACACCGTCTCCCAGCTCACTGGGGCTACTTCACCGAGCACATCGTTGCACCTCCGCCCCCCAAGGCTGTTGGGGCTTCACCAACGGTCTCGTCCACCACATCTTAGCGCTCCGTTGCCACTCAAGATCTGCATCCGTGTGCGGCCAGCCAACGCCAGCGCATCACCCTCAACGGCTCTGAAGTGACCCACACTCTAGCTAGGCGAGCATGCCCAAACGCCGGCCCGAACTAGGTATCCACACATCACTCCCTTGTGCACTGTTCCGACGATGTTTGGATATCCTTTCACTGCTCTCTTAGCTTACACGCCTATGCAACTCTGACTTTAACTCTTATTTCTTCTGGAGATATCATATGAAACAAGCAAATCCATTTTTTAGCGAAGCATGACAGCGCTACGGGATCTGGTACACATCCTGCACACCCATATAACTTTGTAAGTATTTGTCCTCCGGTACAACATCAAGGTCGATTCCTCTTATTTGATCAACCATTCGTCGTGTCAAAAATGTAGAGGGGGATGCAAGGAGCACAAGGCCTGCACATCCAAGCAAGTGGTAACATGGACTTGTACATGGAACATCCCAAGCGCAAGTAGAGCTGCAGTGAGCCTGTACAATGAGCTAGCGTAAGTCCTTGCTTTTCATTTAATTCGTACTGGCATTCGTGTATGATTTGTGTGCAGTGGCTGATCCACGAATTCAAGTTACCAGGGGTGAACATTTAACTTAAAAAATACGAAGGCACTTGCACTCCGGAAATCAACATAACTTGAGAAATGTGAAGCTACATGCACTTTGAAAACCAGCTAATGATCCAAAGTAGTTCAGATTATAAACACTAAATGATGCAAGCACCAAAAAACACAAAATGCAACATGGTGTATAAGGACTAAAAACATGGTATGTACCTGCTTGAATTATTCGTTCTCTAGCTGAAAATATCGAAGTGTAATTGCATGTATAACCAGTGTGCAAACTGCATATCAATATATCTATCCTGCACAAGTATGCCAATAGTTTCAAACAACAGATTACAAAAGTATTTATGCTATGTTGTCATGATACGGGGACTTTTTGGTAGATGGCCTCGACGTCTCCTCAAGCTATGAAAATGCACCATAATTTGCTTGTCATCAATGCCTGCAAATCTCTGTCTCTCTCAACATAGTAGATCATCATTAGACACTAAATCCTTCAATGAGCTTGCAAAATGCTTGCATTAGATCCCTCATTAGACACTATATGTTCATCACCAGGAGCATGTAAAATGTTTGCATCAAATCCTTTATTAGCAGTCTATTCATTAGACACTTCAGGCTCAAGAACAACATGAGCTTGTATGTTTGCACCAGAAACTTGATTAGATACATCAGATTCAGTCAGTTCAGTATCGACTGGGGGAGTTATAAAATAAGTAGAAATTGGTTTCATTTTCTCATAGATTCCCTACATACAAGCAATTTTACAACACCGTCAGGTTTAACTATTGGCCAGAAATTGAAGAGTTGAATTAGATATAATCAGGGATGTGATGTACCTGCTCGTTGCGCATGCTACTCTTACAAGCTGCGACTGTCCGTTTGCGCAAGCTCGATGCCATGCCCGTGCTACCGCCGCTGCCTCCCACGCAAGCTACACCCAGGGTTGGATCTTCATCTTCTTGTCCTTTCATTCGCTTGAAGCCCGGCAACCGCCCTCCAACAAGGGCGTGAGGAAGTGTTGTGTCGGTCTGTCCGGCGGCGGCTAGGTAGCAAACCAGACTGGAGGCTGGAGCGAATAAATTGGGATTTTTCCTCCCGTCGATCAATATGGGAGGCGCTCGTATGGGCCGCGAGCCTGCTATAGGGCCTGCCTTGCACTTATGTTATTGGTCCATCCAAATTGAAACATTTTTCTTCATTTTTTACATTACCTGCTCGTGCGTTGGGACGAACAAAACTAGCATGGGCCAACCTGGACGACTCAAACTAGGTGCACACTTTCCAGCCACCTGAGGCGGCCGCCCATACCAGCCCCTATGGTGGCGTCGCCCCTTTTTGCGTGTATGATTGGATAGTGAAAAATATTCCAGTGGCGCTTTTGATTTACCGACAGAGTGGTTGAATTGCTTGTTTCTATGAACTGAGTTTGCCAATAATGTGAAGGATGCCAGTCTTTTCATCCTATTGTAGATTGCTTAGATCTCGATATGCCAAAAGTAATCGCATGAAATATACAGTAAAAGCCAGTGTGATGTGTTTGGCTACAACTAGTCTAACTACACGTCCTCATATAACATATCAAGGACGCACCATCTTACCAGATTAACCCTTCAACTTACCCATGCAGTGTGGGAAGAAAGAAGTATTGGGACTGCGTATCCAAGCAATTGATGCCATGGACTGCTTTGTACAACCTTGTAAGCGAAAAAGAAGTTGCAGTGTGCCTGTACAAAGAACTAGCACAAGTTCAGTTACCTGCTTCTCGGAATTTTAGTTAGCCACTTATTGCAAAATTGTTCAATTATGTTGCTTGGCTTAATTTAGTTTGCTACTGATTACATAATGGCACAGCCTGTTAATCATATTGTAGACTGCGCCTATCTATGTGTTTGATACTTACTGTTAAATATTACCTGTTTGCCTTAACTTAAATATCTACTTGTTTGTTTAACTGCTTTGCTGCTGCAACAGTGGGTTACAATGATGTTAATAATTACTGTACTTTTTAGCATCCAATTGAAACTCTTTAATTCCTTGTTTGTTTAACTGTTTGCTGTTATAACTCCTAGTTGAGATGTTTTGCTAACTTCAACTTCTCTGAATCCAATCGGAACTTTAATGGCAAAATAGGTTAGCCCAAGATCAAAGAGCGAGGTCCCCATGGACGTTGCATCATCCCACAGAAGTGGCACCGGCCCAATCATGCATTATGAATTGCCAACTGCTGATGCTCTAGAGGCTAAACTAGTGGTAGAAAGAGATTCTGCTTCTGCACTTAGAGATGAAGTTGACATGTTGAGGAAGCAAACAGCACAATCACAAGCAGTACTCAAGACAACCATTAAATATTTGGTGGGTTTCAAAACAAAGCAAGCTGAGACTGAGCAGATTGTTAAGGTCCTGAAGGAAAAAAAGGAAATTAAATTCCTACTTGGTAAATCATAGGTGAAATGTTCTTTCCATAGTTGAATAACCTTTGTGTTGTCTGTTCATGTAATCAATCAAATCATTTGTTTTAGAGATCATGTAATAATTGTTTTTTTTGTTTTTTGGTTTGTAATTTTATTTGAGCACAAGTCTGTAATAATTGATAAGACTCAGAGACATTTCATTTGGATTGATGTGCCAGACCTACAAATATGCCAATCGGGCTGAATGTGCATTCAGCAATAGTAGTAGTATAGATGGACCATAAGTGGCACGCATCGGAAAGGGCCAAGATGCTGGCTAAAAAAAGGATGCTATTGTAGCCAAAAAAAGTACAACAGCCTGGCTTATGTATGTTAGTTGATATTATTGATCCATATACTGTATAAGTGTTTATATGTCTGTTAGTTCTGTACATTCTTGGTTGATTGACTCGGTATTTGAATCTTGATACATCGCTTGTGTACATATCTAAATGGGAGTGCACATTATGTTGCGTGTGACATTTGAGTTGGACATGAAGTGTCCCAAATATTCAAATTCACCTTAAACTGGATTCTAGTTTCTGAATTTGGACATCGGCATTTGTAAACCATATTCATATATGACAGTGGAATACATCTTTGTCATCCTTTTGAAGATATATAAAAACACATAGAATGATTTGTAAAGATTCATATAGGAATACAAAGTGGATTTGAATTTAGTTGCCAGGGTAAACGTGGATGCTTATTGTCCCAAAATTCAAAAGAAGCAGCAAAATGTCCACTCCCACGTCGGCTGCCCGAAGCCAAGTGTTTGGGAGATGGAAATTATTGTCTACCCATTACACGGACAATCCATCGTCCCGATTTCCACTGCTCTAAATAGGGGTACGTTAGTAACTTCAATTAGACGTGACACGTCCGCCTCTGAGCCCATTCTGACACGGTGGGCGTCAAACATGGGCGGCAAAACACATTTGATTCAAGCTCGTCCGAAAGACCTCTATTTCTCCCTCCATTCCCCATTCATACACGGTGGGCGGCAAAACAAACTCGACTCGGCCGAAATCGATGTAGGCAAATATTTTCAATAGGGGCAGGTTTGTAACTTCACTCAGACGTGACATAATCGCCCTACCTGTCAGCCCTGTCCATACACCGTGGGCGCCAACCATGGGCGCCAACCACCCTCTCCTCGCCCGAAATCGCTCTGGGCAAATATTGGTGAGATGCGAGATTACCGTCCTATCCCCAACCGACGAGACGTACAAATTTTAAATGGGGGCTAAGCTCGTAACTTTCCCATATTTCAGACATGCGCGTCCCAAAAACATGGTTCCCCGTACCTCTCCCTCCATTTTCCCATTCATACACCGTCCATGCTAGAACACCCCATCCCCACACCAGCCTCTGTCCGCCACCCCATCCATCGCCGCTGTCCTCCACCACATCCATCGCCACCGTCCTCCACCATGCTGGAGCGCCTACCAAGACCGCGTCGTCCATAGCTAGAGATGGACGTTTCTCATCCACGGCGATGGACCAATAGCCTTGCATCGCGTCCTCTCGCTTCATCGGCGCCGTCGTCCTCTTTGCCGGGGCCACTCACACGACCTTCTCTTCCACCACAACGGGACTTATCCCCCGATGCACCCGTCTACCGTCGCAGATCTGCTTCAACTCCACCGACAGCCATCGCACCCCCGATGCCTACACGGCGCCGCAAGAGAGGTGGTACTTCATATCTCCTCAACTTTTTGATCTCAACCAGAAAATAGATCTTAACTTGGTTACTCTACTTTCTTTTCAGCTCTTAGAATTTAGTTCTTAGTTCGAAGCAAACAATGGATGCTAAACATCATTTCTCCGGTTTGCAGCTTCAAATCTGCCATGGCACAGCCATAATACAGTTTAATTGATCATGCTTAGGGTTTAATTGATCATGTTGGTTCTGTGGTGGTTTCTTTAATAGAAATCGGAGGGGAAACCCTCTTTTGCTAAAAAAATATGCTTATAGTTTCCCCCTTTTATGATCACTATACGATCAGAATACGTGCTTCGTGTCATAATAACACTGCTCCACCCATCAAGCTAAACAAGCTTAGATGTTCAAATACGAATCTGATATTATTAAAAAAGAGTTGTTTAATTGGTCAGCTAAATGTTCCTAAATTAGTTTCGGAAATGCATGTTCGCCGCTCGGGTGTGTATCTCTACAGGGTGTCCACGGTGGTCCGGCCCACCCTGGGATTTTGGGTCGTCCCAGGCCCCGATTCCCCTCTGTTCTGTTGCGCGCTTCCGATCTCTACTCGCCTCCAGCCGCCTGCCTCACCGGCGACTTGCCGTCCCCGGACGGCATGACTCTAGGAGGAGACGCCGGACTAACAGGAGGCTAGGAGCCGCTCGCCCAACAGCGTCACCGCTGTCCGGGCGCGCCGCCGTGCCTACCTTCCCAGTCCGTTCAGGGCTCAGGCATGCAGCACCCACCAAGCCAACCCGATTTATCCTGAGATACGTCCTCAACACTCAGCAGCCACTCCTCATCACCCATTTTCTAATTGATTCATTACTCATTAGGCAGGACTGTCATTAGGTGTTGTGTGCTCAGTGCTACCTACACTTAATGGTTCAGATGTATTTCGGTAATCTTTAGTACCTCTAAAGTTCACAGGGTTTTCAAAATTCCGGCCCTCGAAACAGAAACTAGTCATTTTGGATTGTTGGTCGTAGTGACATTGACCCAGATTACTACTGCAAGCCAGGTTTGTTGACAATTTTACTTGTCTTTCTTACTCATTCGATATAACATCCAATTATTCACGTCGATTAGTTGCAAACAATAAGTGCTAGACAAACTTCTTCATCAGATTTTGGACGGTCTCTTACTGCAGTTACAATTCTGCATACTTGTCCTAATAAGCTCACAAGTAAATGATTGATTCACTACATCTATGCTTGCCTTGTCATATTTGTTGTCAATATTATTTTAGGGTGGACCACCCTGTTTCTAAATACTGGAACCGTAGACATGAGTGAATAGTATTTCTCTATGTGATCTCTTCCATCATGTGTGGGTAACGAACACTGCATTGTATAGAAAGAAAGTGTCATTTCCATCTTTTACATAGGTTTCGATCTTTTACATGGAATACAATCTGCCTACTTGCTTTGTGTCACACTACCAAAACTCCACCCTTGAAGCTAAACATTACGCCACTCATAATTGCTTAGTTTATTTGTTCAAATACGAATTTCATATAATTCTAATGTTCCTACTTCAGTTTTGAAATGTGTGCCTGCCTGTTATAGAGACATAAGGGGTTTGTATTTCTGTGTGTGGTCTGGTCAGCACGGTTGGGGAGGTGAACTTTGCATATGCAGGGGTTTATAGGGAGACACTCTCCGAGTTGAATCCGCAATGCATTCCATAGATAATCTGACTACTTTTTATGTTTTCATGAATCTCAGATTCTGAACAGCATCATAATGATTATGAGCTGGCACGCATGAAAAGAATAAAGCAGAACAATGCCATGGCTGTCAAACTTGGCATTAAGGAACTAAAATCAAGTCTGGATGCAATGCAATGCAAACGCTCTCCACCTACAGATTCATGCTCAGAATATGATCCTAACAGTGATTCTGAGCTAGAGGGAGACCTAAGTCAATGTAGCTCCCTAGTGGAGGAGTCAGAGGAAGATGCCCTATCTTATTCACCCATCAAGGTACTTGCTCTAACTTTCCAAGGTTACATTGCTCGCACATATCTTGCAACTGATGCTTTGCATTGCTTCTACTTTGTTGAACTGCCATTAGCTTAGTTTACACATCGTGTATGTGAATACGCCCTGCCTATCCATTTTCAGTACATATTCCATCTGTCATCATACCATATTTATCCATTCAAATGCTATTCTTGTGTATCAGACGTTCAAAAGGAAGAGGGTGATTGCTGATCGTGGAGGAGCACAAGCAAAGTATTTGGAAAAGGTAGTGGTACCTGATAAATCAAATAGCCCATTAGATGTAGTTGCAATATCGCCTGACCCACAAAATACCCCAACTCTAGCAGACTCTAGCCCTACTACACTGGTCATTTCTAATGCCCCAACTCAGCAGACCCCAACTGCAGCAAACAGTATGATTATGCCAATTGACATAGCACCAGTTGTACGATGCAAAACCCCCATTCCAGCAAAGAGTACACCAAATCCAGTTGCCAAATCCCTTTTCGAACCAGAGAGAGCCCCATTGCAGCAAATAGGACCCATGTTCCATTTCTTCCCAGTTTAGAAGACGAAGCTTATGTTGTTGTCAGGAACTTTGTGTGCATCTTTCCTTCATGGAAAGATTATACCGCAGACACAGAACAATTTCCAGTCTTCCTCCGCAACTTACGCGTAAGTAATGTACTAATGTTATTCATGGTCATTACTGCATATGTTTCTGCTGATAAAAGACACAAGATTTCATTCTTTTAAATAGGCGAGGAGCAAACTGGATTGTGATGACGAGCAAGAGTTGGTTGTGCTTTTCAATCACTCGTTGATGAAGTATCGTTCCTACCTGAGGCAAGCGCACTTCGATGGGAAGCCACTGAATGAAACTTTTGTAAAGTCTCCGGTGCTACATTTATTTGACGGTGACTGGAATAATCTTGTTACACATTGGTCTCGGCTGCAGCGTAAGGTACTCTCTATGATATCACATCACAATTTGAACTACATTTCTGCATTTGCCTTAATGTCTCACTTGTATGAAAACTGTTAGCAGAAGAACAATCGTTCTCCAGGGACCACAGAATCTCGCAACTATACTGCACACTGCATTGCTCTTGTGAGTACCTCTTGCCCTGTATGACCATACTTACTTTCATAGTTGTTTGATTATGTAGCATCACTGCACATGTTAGCCTCGTAATCGTCCATTTGGTGAACATTATAAGATTCGTATGGACTCTTACACAAATTTAGAATCAACCCAATGCTTTTGAAGAGGTTTAGCTCTACAGTCCTCTTGTAAGGACTAAACGTGGTCTATCACTGTACTTACATTAATAGCTACTCCCTCCGTCCCATAATATAAGAACGTTTTGTATAGTACACCAGTGTTCAAAACACTCTTGTATTATGGGAAGAGGGATTGGTTCATTTTGTACCATTCTGCATCTTATCTCCCTCGCCCACCATTTACTAAAAAAGATCATATCTATATTTAATCTTACCAACAAGTAGAATACACAGACAATGACAGTGCAGAAGTGTAGCCCATTGCTCTTGTCGATACATTTTGTCCTGTAACGCTTGTACTTCCAGGGATTGGTAGTTGATTATGTGGCATCAATCTGCATCTTATCTTCATTATCCTCTATCCCTTCCAGTATTATCATATCTATAATTACTCTCTACAAAATGTAGAGTACAGGCAATGCTTATGAAGAAGATTCTGTGCTGAAATTCTTGAGTTATCCTTCCCTTGACATGGAGAAGGGCATTATAAAGCCGGTGTTAACTGTTAATGTAAGTCGGTCCTTCTAAAGCCTTTATCCTCAACTGCTGTCTAATTTGCTCATAGTCCCTATCGTTTACAGCTATTTAGTTTGCTGTTTCTACCAAAATGCTTGTTAGTAAGAACCGTAAGTTCTAAGTTTTACTTGTAAAACCAAATTTCTTATTCGTACCATGCACATTACTTAATACTCCCTATATGTATGCTTGGTTTTGTGGATCTATAATCCAGTGTGTGGTGAAGTAGCCCACGTTTGCACCTTGTCATCTCCTGTTTTATCTTACTGATGTGGCTGATGATATGAACAACATGCCATGCACATTATCCAAAATAGATACAATGATTTTCTTTGCCCTTCATCTATGCTTGTTATGTTGACATGGTAATCCAGTAGTGTGGTGAAGCTCCCCGCATTATGAACAATGCCAAATTATGCTATTGATATTTTGAACTTACTCTTTATTTTCTAATTTGAAATTGGATAGAATTGACAGAAAAGTTATCATTTTTGTTTATACATGTGCAAAACCTGTCATCTATCTGCTTTGTTTCAGGGTGATATGCCTGATGGCATGCACAAGTCTGCTGAAGGCTGTGAGACAAACCCAACATATATTGCAGCAAAGAAGGCAAAACATCTTGAAGATAGCGAGACAACCCCAAAGTCTTGTCTTGATGCAGTGTTCAAGTTACTTGAGACTAATAGTCAGACAAGCTCACAGAATTCGTTGTCTGAATTAGTTCGACTTCTTTAGTCCCAAGTTCTAGCAGAAAGGCATTCTGCAACTCAACTTCGACTTGAAGTCCAATCTCTAAGAAAGATTGCGGAGAACAACAATGAGAACCTCATCGCTAAACAGCTACACCTGGAAGCTATGACCGACATGCTAGGCCGGTCTCACAGCCTTGCTCAGCAGCTTGCGCAGCAGTTCCCCCGCAAGGCTAACCTTTCTTGAACTGTCTTGGAAGTGGTCTTGGTTCAGTATTATTTTGTTACGCTACAATGGTGCCCAGTTTTTGTAATCTGCTTCTTCGTTGCGCTTTATGATCACTAGTGGCGAACTTCGATGCCCAGTGGATGTAATATACCTTAAATCCTTTATTGTATAGTGTAGGTTTATTCTTAGTTACTATGTCGTAATTTCTTTATTGTATAGAGTAGGTTTGTTCTTAATTCCTACTAGTTACTGCCATCATTCGCTATCTGAAAAAAATCAGATGTAGTTGACCGGGCCGAAACATTCAACTCTAACGGGCCAGGTTTTTAGCGGGCCACAATTGGGTCGGCCTGCGTCTTTCTTGGGCCCGAATGATTGGGGCCTACACACATCGCGCCAGGCCCAAACTTACACCAGCCTATATTTTAGTTGGGCCTTTTGTCGACCCAGCGCTTAGTTTGGCCCAGGTAGTGTTGGGCCATTAACAGGCTGAATATTGTACTGGCCTGTTACGGCCGAGATGAAAGCACGGGCCTTTAGCAGGCCAAAATGCATGTTGGGCCATAATTTTCACTAGTCGTCGACGGGCCTTCAGCAGGCCGAAATGTAGACCGGGCCGTTATGGGCCCAGTTAGCTCACGGGTCGTTACCAGGCCGAAACATATCTTGGGCCTTAGTTGGCCCACTAATATCATGGGCCTTTAAGAGGCCGAAAGCTTAGTACAGGCATCAACGGGCCGAATTATGCGACAGGCCTTTAACAGGCCCAAAGTTACGTTGGGCTTAAGTGTTGCCATCTTTATATCACATCATGTTTTGACCATATCACATCACAACATGCCCTGCAAAAACAAGTTAGACATCCTCTACTTTGTTTGTTGCAAGTTTTACGTGGCTGCTACGGGCTGCTAGCGTGAACCGTACATACTTGCAGCACAAAAACCACAACGGTGATTTATCAAGTTTGTTGTTTTAACCTTCACAAGGACCAGCCGCAGTCAAATTCGATTCAACTAAAGTTGGAGAAACAGACACCCGCCGACCACCTTTATGCAAAACTAGTTGCATGTCTGTCGGTGGAACCGGTCTCATGAACGCGGTCATGTAAGGTTGGTCCGGGACGCTTCATACAACAATAACGCCGAATCAAAATAAGACATTGGTGGTAAGCAGTATGACGATCACCGCCCACAACTCTTTGTGTTCTAGTCGTGCATATCATCTACGCATAGACCTGGATCGGATGCCACTGTGGGAAACGTAGCATGCAATTTCAAAAAACAATCCTACGCTCATGCAAGATCTATCTAGGAGATGCATAGCAATAAGATGGGAGAGTGTGTCCACATACCCATGTAAACCGAAAGCGGAAGTGTTAACTTAACGCGGTTGATGTAGTCGAACGTCTTCTCGAATCAACCGATCAAGCACCGAACGTACGGCACCTCCGAGTTCTGCACACGTTTAGCTCAATGACGTCCCTCGAACTCTTGATCCAGTAGAGGCACGAAGGAGTCAATGAGTTCCGTCAGCACAACGGTGTGATGACGGTGTTGGTGAAGTGATCCACGCAGGGCTTCGCCTAAGCACTACGACAATATCACCAGAGGAGTAAACGGTGGAGGGGGGCACCGCACACGGCTAAGAGACAACTATTGTGCTTTGGGGTGCCCCCTGTCCCCGTATATAATGGAGGAGGAGGGAGAGGGCCAGCCCTATGGCGCGCTCAAGTGGGGGAGTCCCACTAGGACTCCCAGTCCTAGTCGGCTCCCCCCTTCCTTCCAATGGAGAGGGGGAAAGGGGAAAGAGGGGGAGAGGGAGAAGGAAAGGGGGGGCATGCCCCTCCCCTTAGTCCAATTCAGAGTCCCTTGGGGGAGAAGGCGTGCGCCACCTCCCGTGGCCTGCCTCCTCCTCTCCACTATGGCCCAATAAGGCCCATTAACTTTCCCGGGGGTTCCGGTAACCTCCCGATACTCCAAAAATCCTTGAACCTCTTTGAAACCATTTCGGTGTCCGTACATAGCCTTCCAATATATAAATCTTTACTTCTCGACCATTTCGAGACTCCTCGTCATGTCCGTGATCTCATCTGGGACTCTGAACAACCTTCGGTCACCAAAACACATAACTCATATAATACATATCGCCATCGAACGTTAAGCGTGCGGACCCTACGGGTTCGAAAACTATGTAGACATGACCGAGACACCTGTCTGGTCAATAACCAATAGCGGAACCTGGATGCTCATATTGGTTCCCACATATTCTACGAAGATCTTTATCGGTCAAACCGCAATGTCAACATACGTTATTCCCTTTGTCATCGGTATGTTAATTGCCCGAGATACGATCATCGGTATCTTCATACCTAGTTCAATCTCGTTACCGGCAAGTCTCTTTACTCGTTCCGCAGTGCGTCATCCCGTAACTAACTCATTAGTCACATTGCTTGCAAGGCTTCATATGATGTGCATTACCGAGAGGGCCCAGAGATACCGCTCCGATACTTGAAGTGACAAATCCTAATCTCGATCTATGCCAACCCAACAAACACCTTCGGAGATACCTATAGAGCATCTTTATAATCACCCAGTTACGTTGTGATGTTTGATGTCACACAAGGCATTCCTCTGGTGTCTAGGAGTTGCATAATCTCATAGTCGCAGGAATATATATTTGACACGAAGAAAGCAGTAGCAATAAAACTGAACAATCATTATGCTAAGCTAACGGATGGGTCTTGTCCATCACATCATTCCACTAATGATGTGATCCCGTTTATCAAATGACAACTCATGTCCATGGCTAGGAAAGTTAACCATCTTTGATCAAGGAGCTAGTCTAGTAGAGGCATACTAGGGAGACGGTGTTTTGTTTATGTATTCACACATGTATCAAGTTTCTGGTTAATACAATTCTAGCATGAATAATAAACATTTATCATGAAAAAGGAAATATAAAATAACAACTTTATTATTGCCTCTAGGGCATATTTTGTTCACCCCTCATGACCTCCACGGCGGCGGAGGGGCGAGAGCCCCTCCGAGATTGGATCTATCTCTCTGTTTCGCGTTCCTGCTTTCTGGCTTTTCACCCTTTCTTAAATATCTGGAGATCGGTAACTCCGATTGCGCTGAAATTTTGACATGATTTTTTTTTCCGGATATAAGCTTCCTTGCACCCTAAGAAGAGCCCCAACCAACTTACGGGGTGCCCACCACCGCGCACTGGGGGGTGTTGTCACACCCTGGTGATTAGTGGAGGCCGTGGGCCTCCGTTTGCGTTGATTCCACCCTCCCCCCCAAAATCACATATATTCTAGAACAATTCTCCGTAAATTTTTATCGAGTTTGGACTTCGTTTGATATGGACATTCTGCGAAAAAACATGCAACAAACAGGAACTGACACTGGGCACTGGATCAATATTTTAGTCCCAAAAAATCAAATAAAATGTTGCCAAAAGTATATAAAAGTTATATAATATTGACGTGGAACTATAAAAAGTTATAGATACGATGGGGACGTATCACCTGCATCTTGATCTTCCGGGATATCAACTTGTTCTCCACGCGCTTCAAAATCATTAGTTCTTCCAGGATTTCAATTTGTTCAGAGGGACGTGAGAGCAAAGCGTGCACGGCAGGACACGAGCAGAGCATGCCGCGGCCGCCTCAACCGCAAGCAACCACACGCATAGAGCAGTCGAACATGCAGGAAATGGTCGCCTACAAGCCGGCTGACAGTTGCGTCGCTGCATAGAGAGCGGTCGTGTGGTACTACCTCCATCTTGGTCTATTAGTCCCCTTTATATTCTGTGCCATACTTTGCCCTTAAATTTAACCAATAAAATGTTAATGCATGTTATAAAAATTATATAATTGGAAGCTATGTTCAAATACAAATCCAATGGTATAATCTTTGGGGACATGCATTCGTATTTTATTAGTTAAATCCTACTTATAAACTAGGACGGGGGTATAGTAGGTAATTAAATCGCAAACGTTTTTCTTATTAACCGTATGTGCATGTGGCCTTTCGTCCTCCTCTCGCACGTCTTGTCACTGAGCTGCCACAGACGGCTTACAACGCAAGCTTGCGCAGCGCGCGGGGGCGTTCTTTTGGCCAAACGGTGGCTCGAAGTGGCGCCAATGAATCGTAGGTGAGCCCGTTCCCGCACAACCTCGCAGATTCCCGTGCAAGCTTCCTGCCCGACTCGGTGAAATTCCCCAAAATCCCAATGCTTACCGGCCTACTATATGAACCATCACGGCCGCCGAGTCCTGCGTCGCATTTTCCCCTTCCTCCCTGTAGCTTATCTTGCATGCTTCTCCCACAATCGCCAATGGCACCGGTCCGTCGTCGTTGCTCAGGCACTCCGCCGTCACCGGAGGACAGCTCCAGCTGGGAGGCTACACCGCGGCAGTGGCGCAGTCCCCGGCGTAGTGTAGTGCTCATGGCATCCCTATTGGGTGTGCGCGGAACACCCACCACACACTCCACCGCCGTTGCCCGTCGGCAGCTGTTGACAGCTGTCATTGCCGCCACCCAACCTTCTGCCGCCGTGGACGCCACACCACCGTCGACAGCCAAGGCCATCGCTCGCTCCGCTGCCACGGCCCGAAGGCGGGAGGTGGCCATCATGGCCGCCACCCCACTACCGGCCACTGTGCACATCACCCGCTCCGCTGCCGCGGCTCGAAGGCAGGAGGTGGTGGTCATGGCCGCTAACCCACCGCCGACCGTAGGGGTCATCACCCACTCCGCCACCTTTGCTCGAAGGCGGGAGGCGGAGGTGGAGGCCAGCACGTGCATCAGTGACCTTGCGCGCTACATCGAGTTCCTGCAGGACGAGGAGGAGCGCCTCGTCGAGCATGCAAAGAGACTTACTGCCGCCATGGCTGCAGCGCACGCCGCTGCAGAGGCGAGGAATCAGGAGATCTACGAGGAGAACCACCGCTTTAAGAGGGGTCGTCTCAAGCAGCAAAGGGCGTTTGAGGTGAGCGTCGATGAAGGTGCAGCAGCGGCAGGCACCATATTGTAGTTGTCCAGCTCATCCGTAGGTTCCTCCTCCTTTGCCTCTTACTGAGCATGCTCGGCAAAGGAGAAGCTGCCGGAAGTAGTACAAAGCCCCTCTCTAGTAATAGTATTTACGGGCTATTTTGTTCAGTTCATCTGACTAATGATGTGGTGAAACTGTACAATGTACTAAAAATTAGCTGTATATATAGTTGAACTAGTTGTTTCAGTACGTGGTTGGCAACAATAGGGGAAAAGTTTGGTCGATTCAGCTGTCGAGTCAAACTATTTGTATAAAGAACAACTGCTTAATCTATGAATGAAATCTATGCTTAATTACTGAATTTTAGTTGCAAAAATTAGATAGTGCTAGTGATTTTTAGCTGCATATTTTGACAAATCGCAGTGTTACAAGGTTGACAAATGGCAATGTTACTAAATCAACAAATGTCAATCTTTCCAGTTTGACAAATGGCAATATACTCAATATGACAGACGCAAATCTTACCAAATTGTCTGTACGTGGTTGCACACGGGTCATCCAAAACAACCGTTTGCGTTGAAGAGATGTACAAATCCTGCTCGGCGCATTTTCTCTTGGCTTAGCGCCCAAATCTGGTTTTGCATACTGTATTCAATCTAAACCGTTTGTGTTGAAGAGATGCACAAATCCCGTGCTATGAATTTTCCCTTGACTTAAGGGGGAAGACCATAGCTCTCACTTTGCATACAGGTGTTCTATCTAAAATGTTTGCGATCAAGAGCTGCACAAATCCTGCTCGGCACATTTTCCCTTGGCTTCCTGGGAAGCTGTCGGTTTGCATACGGGTGTTCTAACTAAAACTTTTGCGATGAGTGTTATATATTTAAAACCCATTGACGTTTTTCCAAAACAAAATCGTTTGATAAGTCTATACATTAAGAGAGAAAAGCGCAAGTTTGTTCAAACCATATATTTCATTCAGTCACACTACAAATTTATATTCATATGATCCAGATATAGTATTAAACCCAAAAAACTATTTCCGATTGTGGCGGAGGCGGCGTGCCACGCCGGCGTTGTCGTTTTCGTCCTCCAAGACATCGTTGTTGAAGTCTTCAAGGTAGCACAAAATGTTCTTCAGTTGGAAATCAAACATCATGTCGTCGCGTGAACAACGGGCGGGGCGCAGGAGGACGGCAACTGGTGATGCTGTGAGGTAGCGGTCGACAGCGGTGTCCCATGCCGCTGAGGGGGGTGTGCGCACGGGCGCGGGGGTGCAGGCAAACGCACGGGGACCAGTGACGCGGTGGGTGGAGGGGCGCGCATGGGCACAGGCACGAGCGCTGGTGCTTGCATGTACACGAGCTCGTGTGGGTCCGCAGAGGCCTTGCTGACGCCCACGGCTTCTAGCTCTAAGATAGTGCTCCGCGACCAGCCCGTTAATGCTACGTGGATGGTCGCTGGCGCGGGCGCGGGGATGGAAGCTGGGACGGGCGCAGGGGCAGCAACCACCGCGGCCAGCTCGTTCAGGGACATGTCCAAGAGGCCCCATTCCTCCTTATTTTCTATCTCCTCCGGCTTGGAGTCGACTTCGCCAAACTTGAAGACTAGTGGCGGATGTTCCTTCTGCGCCATGGCGTTGGTGGAGGTCTACGGGAGGGAGGGGAATGGGAGGCAAATAGTAAGGCCGCCAATATTAAACAGCGGCTCGAGCACCATTAATGGAGAGGGTGCGAGGGCGGGCGGCCATGGAAGTCAAAGGGCTCGCTTCCTAGTGAGCCTGCACAGCGTACAGCTCGCACGCTTCTTGGTGAGCCTGCACATTGGAGGACAGCCTGCATGCCTCTCGGACAGCCTGTGCACCAGACTGCGCTCGCACGCCTCCCATTCAGTCAAGCAGATGCCCGCAGGACACCTCCTATAGCCATTAAAAGCAAGACACATGGCGTCACATGAATGGTTAACAGAACGCACATGATTTAAATTATAGAAACGTTTGAGATATTAAAGTGGCAGCTATTTTTCAAAATGCCTTTGTTGGCTGTTATTCGAGTGCGCTTTCTCTAAAAATGGATAATAAAAATATCACATCATGTCGGGTGCCATTCCATGATAGCATGCCAAGTTTCATGGATTTCAGACGAGTTTTAGATTTACTAGAATTTAAAAACAAAGTTCTCAACGTTTTGCCGGCAATCAACAGTGCCCTGGTGTTTGAAATTCATTACCATTTCTTACATGGGACCTAAGCATGAACCCAAGGACACACATTTCATATGTCAACCCATTTTTCTGCACTAGAGCATGTGCATGTAGTTAAAATTTGAATTATGCACATAAAATGCCTAGAAAACCCAGTTAATGTATAAAAATGACCAAGAAAACCCCAAAGAATCCCAAAAATTGACACAACACTCATGTTGTTCTATGTTGACACTAGAAAAAATTTGAAAGCAAGAAGAGGCAACGGATATCGTTTTGTCCCCAAGGGTGGTACGTTCCCTCCCGAAACCACCAGGCTTGTTGTGAGAAGCTCTAGTTTGTGAGAACCTTATACCCAAACCTGCCTCAAATGGGACAAATTTTTTGCCATAACATGTTGATGCCGCTCCATGATAGCATGTCAAGTTTCATGAACTTCAGATGAGTTTTGGATTTACTATAATTTAAAAACCATGTATCTCAATGTTTGCGGCCGATCGACGGTGGCAAGGTATTTGACATTCATTCTCATTTCTTGCATGGGACCTAAGCATGCATCCAAGGACACATATTTGATTTTTCAAACAATTTGCATGCACTGAAGCATGTGCCTGTAGTTCAAATTTGAAATATGCACATAAATGCATAGAAAACTCAGTTAATGTATAAAAATGTCCAAACGAACCCCAAAAATTCTTAAAATTAACACAACAGTCATGTTGTTCTATGTTGATAGTAGAGAAAAAGAAATCAAGAAGAAGCAATGGATATCGTTTCGTCCAGAAAGGTGAAACGTTCCCTACCGTAACCATGAGGCTAGTTGTGAGAAGCTCTGGTTTGTGAGAAGCTTATACCCTAACCTGCCCCAAATGGGAAAATATTTTTACCACGGCATGTTGATTCCGTTCCATGCTAGCATGTCAAGTTTCATAAATTTCAGACGCGTTTTTGATTTACTAGAATTTAAAAACAATGTATCTCAATTTTAGCGGTCGAGCGGCGGTGGCAAGGTGTTTGACATTCATTCTCATTTCTTGCATGGGACTTAAGCATGCAACCAAGGACACACATTTCAATTTTGAACCCATTTATATGCACCAGAGCATGTGCATGTAGTTAAAATTTGAATTATGCACATAAATGCATAGAAAAAACAGTTAATGTATAAAAATGTCTAAGCGAACCCCGAAAAATCGCAAAAATTGACACAACACACATACTGTTCTTTGTTGACATGACAAAAAATTTGAAAGTAAGAAGAGGCAACAGATATCGTTTCGTCCCCCAAGGTGGCACATTCCCTACCGAAACCATCGGGCTTGTTGTGAGAGAAGTTCTGGTTTGCGAGAAGCTTATATCCATACCTGCCCCAAATGGGACAATGTTTTTACCATGACATGTTGATGTCGTTCCATGATATCATGTCAAGTTTCATGAATTTTAGACGAGTTTCGATTTACTAGAATTTTTTTAAAAGAAATTTACTAGAATTTTAAAACCATGTATCTCAATGTTAGCGGCCGAGCGACAGTGTCAAGGTGTTTGACATTCATTCTCATTTCTTGCATGTGACCTAAGCTTGCAACCAAGGACACACATTTGATTTTGCAACCCTTTTTATGGACTTGAGCATGTGCATGCAGTTCAATTTTGAATTATTCACACAAATGCCTAGAAAACCCAGTTAATGTATAGAAATGTCCAAATGATCCCCGAAAAATTCCAAAAAATTTAACACAACACTCCTGTTATTCTATGTTGACACAAGGAAAAAATTGAAAGCAAGAAGAGGCGACGAATATCGTTTTGTCCACAAAGGTGACACGTTTCCCTAACGAAACCATGAGGCTTCTTGTGAGAAGCTCCGGTTTGTGAGAAGTTGCTACGTCTTGAGCTTGCGTTGGTTTTCCTTGAAGAGGAAAGGGTGATGCAACAATAGTAGCGTAAGTATTTCCCTCAATTTTTGAGGACCAAGGTATCAATCCAGTAGGAGGCTCCGCAGAAGTCCCACGCACCTATACAAACAAACAAAGAGCTCACAACCAACGCAATAAAGGGGTTGTCAATCCCTTCACGGCCACTTGCGAAAGTGAGATCTGATAGAGATAATATGATAATATAAATATATTTTTAGTATTTTATGATATAGGTTGGAAAAGTAAAGATGCAAGTAAAAGTAGATTGAAAGCTTATATGATAAAAGATAGACCCGGAGGCCATAGGTTTCACTAGTGGCTTCTCTCAAGATAGCATAAGTATTACGGTGGGTGAACAAATTACTGTCGAGCAATTGATAGAAAAGCAAATAATTATGAGATTATCTAGGCATGATCATGTATATAGGCATCACGTCCGCGACAAGTAGACCGACTCCTGCCTACATCTACTACTATTACTCCACACATCGACCGCTATCCAGCATGCATCTGGAGTATTAAGTTCATAAGAAAAGAGTAACGCATTAAGAAAGATGGCATGATGTAGAGGGATAAGCTCAAGCAATATGATATAAACCCCATCTTTTTATCCTCGATGGCAACAATACAATACGTGCCTTGCAACCCCTGCTGTCACTGGGTAAGGACACCGCAAGATTGAACCCAAAGCTAAGCACTTCTCCCATGGCAAGAAAGATCAATCTAGTAGGCCAAACCAAACTGATAATTAGAAGAGACTTGCAAAGATAACTCAATCATACATAAAAGAATTCCGAGGAGATTCAAATATTTCTCATAGATAAATTTGATCATAAACCCACAATTCATCGGATCTCGACAAACACACCGCAAAAAGAGTTACATCGAATAGATCTCCACAAGAGAGGGGGAGAACATGGTATTGAGATCCAAAAGGAGAGAAGAAGCCATCTAGCTAATAACTATGGACCCGAAGGTCTGTGGTAAACTACTCACAACTCATCGGAAGGGCTAAGGTGTTGATGTATAAGCCCTCCATGGTCGACTCCCCCTCAGGCGGAGCGCCGGCGAAGGCTCCAAGATGGGATCTCGCGGATACAGAAGGTTACGGCGGTGGAAATTATTTTTCGTTGGCTACCTGGATGTTTTCGGGGTACGTGGTATATATAGGAGGAAGAAGTACGTCGGTGGCCGCCCGAGGGGCCCACGAGATAGGGGGCATGCCCTATAGGACTGGGCGCACCCTCCACCCTCGTGGCCGCCTCGGCTGCTTCTTGGCTTGCACTCCAAGTCCTCTGGATCACATTCGTCCCAAAAATCACGCTCCTGAAGGTTTCATTCCGTTTGGACTCCGTTTGATATCCTTCTCTTCGAAATACTGAAATAGGCAAAAAAAACAGCAATACGGGCTGGGCCTCGGTTAGTAGGTTAGTCCCAAAAATGATATAGATATGTAAAATAAAGCCCATAAACATCCAAAAGGGGTAATATAATAGCATGGAACAATAAAAAATTATAGATACATTGGAGACGTATCAAGCATCCCCAAGCTTAATTCCTGCTCATCCTCGAGTAGGTAAATGATAAAAACAGAATTTTTGATGTGGAATGCTACCTAACATAGCATAATTCTCAATGTAATTTTCTTTATTGTGGGATGAATGTTCCGATCCAAAGGATTCAAAATAAAAGTGCATATTGACATAAGAAATACTAATACTTCAAGCATACTAATCAAAGCAATCATGTCTTCTCAAAATAACATGGCTAAAGAAAGTTATCCCTACAAAATCATATAGTCTGGCTGTTGCTCTATCTTCATCACACAAAGTATTTAATCATGCACAACCCCGATAACAAGCCAAGCAATTGTTTCATACTTTAGTAATCTTAAAATTTTTCAACTTTCACGCAATATATGAGCGTGAGCCATAGACATAGCACTATATGTGGAATGGAATGGTGGTTGTGGAGAAGACAAAAAGGAGAAGATAGTTTCATGATGACCCACAAGTGTAGGGGATCTATCGTAGTCCTTTTGATAAGTAAGAGTGTCGAACCCAATGAGTAGCAGAAGGAAATGATAAGCGGTTTTCAGTAAGGTTTTCTCTGCAAGCACTGAAATTGTAGGTAATAGAGAGTTTTGTGATAAGATAAATTGTAACGAATAACAAGCAATCAAAGTAAATAAAGTGCAGCAAGGTGGCCCAATCCATTTTGTAGCAAAGGATAAGCCTGGATAATTTCTTATAATGAGAAAATAGCTCCCGAGGACACATGGGAATTATCGTCAAGCTAGTTTTCATCACGCTCATATGATTCGCGTTAGGTACTTTGATAATTTGATATGTGGGTGGACCGGTGCTTGGGTACTGGCCTTACTTGGACAAGCATCCCACTTATGATTAACCCCTATTGCAAGCATCCGCAACTACAAAAGAAGTATTAAGGTAAACCTAACCACATCATTAAACATATGGATCCAAATCAGCCCCTAACGAAGCAACGCATAAACTAGGGTTTAAGCTTCTGTCACTCTAGCAACCCATCATCTACTTATTACTTCCCTATGCCTTCCTCTAGGCCCAAATAATGGTGAAGTGTCATGTAGTCGACGTTCACATAACACCACTAGAGGAAAAGACAACATACATCTCATCAAAATATCGAATGAATACCAAATTCACATGACTACTAATAGCAAGACTTCACCCATGTCCTCAGGAACAAACGTAACTACTCACAAAGCATATTCATGTTCATAATCAGAGAAGTAATAATATGCATTAAGGATCTGAACATATGATCTTCCACAAAGTAAACCAATTAGCATCAACTACAAGGAGTAATCAACACTACTAGCAACCCACAAGTACCAATTTGTGGTTTTGATATAAGATTGGATACAAGAGATGAACTAGGGTTTTGAGAGGAGATGGTGCTGGTGAATATGTTGATGGAGATTGAACCCTCCCGATGAGAGGATCGTTGGTGATGACGATGGTGATGATTTCCCCCTCCCGGAGGGAAGTGTCCCCGGCAGAATAGCTCTGCCAGAGCTCTAGATTGGTTCCGCCTCGTGGCGGTGGAGTTCCGCCTCGTGTGGGCCCCCTGAGGTGTTTCTTCTGCTCAATAATTCCTATTAATTCCAAAAATAAGTTTCGTGGAGTTTTAGGATTTTTGGAGCAGTGCAGAATAGGTTTCCAATGTTTGCTCCTTTTCCAGCCAGAATTCCAGCTGCCGGCATTCCCCCTCTTCATGGTAAACTTTGTAAAATAAGAGAGAATAGGCATAAGTATTGAGATATAATGTGTAATAACAGCCCATAATGCAATAAATATTGATATAAAAGCATGATGCAAAATGGACGTATCAACTCCCACAAGCTTAGACCTCGCTTGTCTTCAAGCGGATGCCGAAATCGAAAAATATGTCCACATGTTTAGAGATAGAGGTGTCGATAAAAATAAAATACGAACATGAGGGCATCATGATCATTCTTATAACAGCAACATAAATAGATTTTATCATAAGATTTCTTATGCTCAAGTAACGATCAATTCACAATGTCAAGCATGGTTCAGAAACTTCATTGGGAACTAACAAACTAAAATCTCAGTCATTGAAGCAATTGCAACTTATCAAAACATCAGAAAGAGTCAGGAATAGAGCTTTTCAGCAAGTCCACATACTCAACTATCATGTAGTCTTCTACCATTGCTAACACTCACGCAATACTTGTGGTTATGGAGTTTCAGCCGGACACTGAGAAAGATAGGGGCTTATTGTGTTGCCTCCCAACATATTCACCTTTAGGTGATGTCAACAATAATAGCCCATGCTAACTTATATCCAGTTGGATATATATATCATGATCTTTCAAACACGAGGAGCTTGCCAAAGGATAAAATGAAAAAGGGAAAGGTGAAGATCACCTTGACTCAAGCACAAAGTAAAAACATAAACTAAAAGATAGGCCCTTCGCAGAGGGAAGCAGAGGTTGTCATGTGCGTTTAGGGGTGGATGCACAAAATCTTAATGCAAAAGAACGTCACTTTATATTGCCCCTTGTATGTGGACCTTTATTATGTAGTCCGTCGCTTTTATTGCTTCCACAACAAGATCGTATAAAGCTTATTTTCTCTACACTAATAAGTAATACATATTTAGATAGCAATTTTTATTGCCTGCAACATGACAACTTACTTTAAGGATCTTACTCAATCCATAGGTAGGTATGGTGGACTCTCATGGCAAAACTGGGTTTAAGGATATTTGGAAGCACAAGTAGTATCTCTACTTGGTGCAAGGAATTTGGCTAGCATGAGGGGGGAAAGCAAGCTCAACATGTTTGGAAGGTCAATGACAATATACTTTAACTGAGATGTGCGAAAACATAAACCATTACATTGTCTTCCTTGTCCAACGTCAACTCTTTTAGCATGTCATACTTAATGAGTGCTTCACAATCATAAAATATGTCCAAGATAATATATTTGTATGTGAACCTCTCTTTCCTTATTACTTCCTATTAATTGCAACGATGACCAAAACTACGTTTATCAACTCTCAACAACTTTTATGCCTCATACTTTCTATGTGTGAAGTCATCACTAACCATAAGATCAATATGAACTCTTTTATTCTTTCTAATTTCTCAAGATCATAGCAACATAGCAAAGCCCTTGACTCAACACTAATCTTTATTATAGATAGCTCACGCACTCGATTACATAAAGAGATCATAAAGCAAAACTCAAAACTACTTGATACCAAAACTTCAATCTACTAGATCAAGATACTACTAAAAGGATCAAACTAAATAAAACGGTAAAGATAGGAGTGTGATGGTGATACGATACCGGGGCACCTCCCCCAAGCTTGGCAGTTGCCAAGGGGAGTGCCCATACCCATATGATTATGTCCTCGGAGGTGATGGAGTAGGAATTGTTGATGATGTAGGCTTCTTCCTCAATTTATGCTTGAGTATAGTATTTTGCTCTTTTAGGTCCTCGATTTCCTGCTCAAGGATTAATACTCTTTTGCACAATTCCTGTTTATTTTCCTGCAAGAGACGAAAAGGGATAAACTCGATCTTTTGCTTCTTTGCTCTATCAGGGAGGCTTAACTTTTTAAACTCCACATGCATATCCCCAGGTTGAGGTAATGGGGTTTCGTCCTCGTCTGAACTCGTCTCCTCCTTTCCCTTAGGTTCAGTCTTCTTCTTCTTCTTCAGAGGTCCAGCCATCATGCTCCAAGTCCCCATAGACCTTAGGGTCTGCAAGGTAATCAGCCACATAGCTTTCCCCTTCCGAATCCTGAGATGACATAATGCTCTAAATCTGCAATAGAAACTGCTCGAAACGAAAACAGAGGATATTTGTGTGATACGATGGTCAAAACCTTCGAGAGTTTATATAATGAATTTTTACCAATCAAAATACGTAACGTGCAAGAAAACGGAGTCCAGGAGGCACACAAGGTGGCCACGAGACAGGGGGGCGCGCCCAGTAAGGGTGGGCGCGCCTTCCACCCTCGTGGAGGCCTTGTGTCCTTCTCAGACTACTTCCTTCTTCCTAAAATTCTTAAATATTCCAAAACTGATAAAAATTGCCATTAGAATTGTTTTGGAGTCGGTTTACTTACCGTACCACATACCTATTCCTTTTCGGAGTCTGGAACATTCTGGAAAGTGTCCCTTATGTATTCCTCCAGGGTTACGTTTTCAATAATATTAGTTTCAACATTGATAGGATTACCTGAAATGTAATGTTTAATTCTTTGATCGTTCACCACCCTCGGACTTGTGCCTTCGAAGTTGTTGATTTTTATGGCACCAGAACGATAGACCTCCTCGATAACGTAAGGACCTTCCCATTTAGAGAGAAGTTTTCCTGCAAAAAATCTTAAACGAGAGTTGAATAATAACACATAATCACCTACGTTAAACTCACGCTTTTGTATCCTTTTGTCATGCCAGCATTTGACTTTTTCTTTGAATAGCTTGGCATTCTCATAGGCTTGGGTTCTCCATTCATCAAGTGAGCTAATATCAAATAACCTCTTCTCACCGGCAAGTTTGAAGTCATAGTTGAGCTCTTTAATAGCCCAATATGCTTTATGTTCAAGTTCAAGAGGTAAATGACAAGCTTTTCCATAAACCATCTTATAAGGAGACATACCCATAGGATTTTTGTATGCAGTTCTATAGGCCCATAATGCATCATCAAGTTTTTTGGACCAATTCTTTCTAGACCTATTGACAGTCTGTTGCAAAATTAATTTGAGATCTCTATTGCTCAACTCTACTTGACCACTAGACTGCGGATGATAAGGAGATGTGATTCTATGATTAACATCATACTTAGCAAGCATCTTACGGAAAGCACCATGAATAAAATGTGAACCACCATCAGTCATAAGATATCTAGGGACTCCAAACCTCGGAAAAATAACTTCCTTAAGCATTTTAATAGAAGTGTTATGATCAGCACTACTAGTTGGAATAGCTTCTACCCACTTAGTAACGTAATCAACAGCAACTAAAATATGTGTATAACCATTAGAGGCAGGAAAAGGTCCCATATAACAAAAGCCCCAAACATCAAACAGTTCAATAACAAGAGAATAATTCATAGGCATTTCTTGACGTCTACTAATATTACCAATTCTTTGACATTCATCACAAGATAAGACAAACTTACGAGCATCTTTGAAGAGAGTAGGCCAATAAAAACCAGATTGCAATACCTTGTGTGCAGTTCTATCTCCAGTGTGGTGTCCTCCATAGGATTTAGAGTGACACTTGCGTAGGATCTGTTCCTGTTCATGCTCAGGTACACAACGTCTAATAACACCATCTACTCCTTCTTTATAAAGGTGTGGGTCATCCCAGAAGTAATGTCTTAAATCATAGAAGAACTTTTTCTTTTGCTGGTATGTGAAACTAGGTGGTATAAATTTAGCAACAATATAATTAGCATAATCAGCATACCAAGGAGCAGTACGAGAAGCATTAACGACTTTCATCAGGAAAGCTATTATCAATAGGAAGTGGGTCATCAAGAACATTCTCTAACCTAGACAAGTTGTCTGCAACGGGGTTCTCAGCTCCCTTTCTATCAATAATATGCAAATCAAATTCTTGGAGCAAGAGAACCCATCTAATGAGTCTAGGCTTAGCATCTTTCTTTTCCATAAGATATTTAATAGCAGCATGATCAGTGTGAATAGTAACTTTGGAATCAACAATATAAGGTCTAAACTTATCACATGCAAACACAACTGCTAAGAATTCTTTTTCAATTGTAGCATAATTTCTCTGGGCAATATCAAGAGTCTTACTAGCATACTAGATAACATTCAATTTCTTATCAACTCTTTGCCCTAGAACAGCACCTACAGCATAATCACTAGCATCACACATAACTTCAACGGGTAAATTTCAATCAGGTGGCTGAACAATAGGTGCAGTGATCAAAGCTTTCTTAAGTATTTCAAATGCTTCTACACAATCATCATCAAAGACAAAAGGAATATCTTTTTGCAATAAATTAGTCAGAGGCCTAGAGATTTTAGAAAAGTCCTTAATAAACCTCCTATAAAAACCGGCATGACCAAGGAAACTTCTTATACCTTTTATGTCCTTGGGACATGGCATATTTTCAATAGCATCAACTTTGGCTTTATCAACTTCAATGCCTCTCTCGGAAATCTTATGCCCCAAAACAATGCCTTCATTAACCATAAAGTGGCACTTTTCCCAATTCAAGACGAGACTAGTGTCTTCGCATCTCTGCAAAACTCGATCAAGGTTTCTCAAGCAATCATCAAAAGAGGATCCATAAACGGAGAAATCATCCATGAATACCTCACAAATCTTTTCATAAAAGACAGAGAATATAGCCATCATACATCTTTGAAAGGTAGCAGGTGCATTACGTAAACCAAAAGGCATACGTCTATAAGCAAAAGTACCGAAAGGGCAAGTAAAGGTAGTTTTCGATTGATCCTTAACTGACACAGGTATTTGAGAGAAACCGGAATAACCATCTAGAAAGCAGAAATGACTGTGTTTGGATAGTCTTTCCTGCATTTGATCAATAAAAGGTAAAGGGTAATGATCTTTCTTAGTAGCTTTATTTAATTTACAGAAATCAATTACCATCCTATAACCTGTAATAATTCTTTGCGGGATCAATTCATCTTTATCATTAGGAACAACGGTAATACCTCCCTTTTTAGGAACACAATGGACAGGGCTTACCCATTCACTATCAGCAACAGGATAAATTATACCTGCCTCAAGGAGCTTTAGTATCTCCTTTCTTACCACTTCTTTCATCTTGGGATTCAGTCGTCGTTGAGGATCTCTAACTGGTTTAGCATCGGCCGCCAAATTAATTTTATGTTGGCATAACGTGGGACTAATGCCCTTAAGATCATCCAGAGTATATCCAATAGCAGCATGGTGCTTCTTTAGAGTATTCAATAATCTTTCTTCTTCTTGCTCTGAAAGGTTAGCACTAATAATAACAGGATATATTTTCTTTTCGTCAGGATAAGCATACTTAAGATTATTAGGTAATGGTTTGAGTTCAAACACGGGATCACCCTTGGGTGGAGGGGATCCCCAAGAATTTCAACGGGAAGGTTGTGTTTCAGCATAGGTTCCTGTTTAAGGAACACTTCATCTATTTCCCTTCTTTCCTTCATAAACATATCATTTTCATGGTCTAGCAAATATTGTTCTAACGGATTAGTAGGAGGCACGGCAATAGAAGCAAGACCAATAATCTCATCCTTACTAGGTGATTATCTATCACGAGGTTGTCTACAAAACTTAGCAAAATTAAATTCATGAGACATACCTTCTAAGCCAATTGTAATAGTATCCTTTTTACAATCAATCTTAGCATTAACAGTATTCAAGAAGGGTCTACCAAAAATAATGGGACAAAAATCATCTTGTGGGGAACCAAGAACAAGAAAATCAGCAGCCTTCCCATACAAGACTTCAACATCTCTAACTATCCCAACTGGTTTAATGGTATCCCTATTAGCAAGCTTAATAGTAACATCAATACCTTCCAATTCAATGGGTGCAATGTTGTGCATAATTTCTTTATATAAGTCATAGGCTATTGCACTAGCACTAGCACCCATATCACATAAGTCATGATAACAATGATCTCCTATTTTAATGGAAATAACAGGCATGCCTACAATAGGTCTATGTATCTTAGTATCTGGTCTAGCAATATTAGCAGTTTCACCACAGAAATAAATAACATGCCCATCTAAATCATCATCCAAGAGATCTTTAACCATAGCAACACTAGGTTCAACTTTTATTTGCTCAAGAGGTGTATAAGTCCTAGTATTACTCTTACGAACAACAGTCAAAGTTTTAGCATGATCCTTTATCCTAACAGGAAAAGGAGGTTTCTCAACATAAGTAGTAGGAACAATAGGATCACTATAGGTGACAGTCTTTTCTTCAACTGTAATAGGTGCAACTACCTTTATTTCAATGGGAGGATTATATTTAAACCACTTCTCTTTAGGGAGATCAACGTGAGTAGCAAAAGATTCACAGAAAGAAGCTACTATCTCAGAGTCAAACCCATATTTAGCGCTAGTTCCACGGAAAGCATTGGTTTCATAAAAGATTTAACACAATCAAACTTAGGTGTCATACCTGACTCCTTACCATTGTCGGAACCCCAATCTTCAGAGTTGCATTTAATTCTTTCCAATAAGTCCCATTTAAATTCAATAGTCTTCAGCATATAAGAACCAGCACAAGAAGTATCGAGCAGGTTGCGATCATTGAGAGAAAGACGAGCATAAAAATTTTGAATAATCATTTCTCTAGAGAGCTCATGATTGGGGCATGAATATAACATTGACTTAAGCCTCCCCCAAGCTTGAGCGATGCTTTCTCCTTCGTGAGGCTAGAAATTATATATGTAATTACGATCACGGTGAACAAGATGCATAGGGTAGAACTTCTGGTGAAATTCCAACTTCAATCGATTATAATTCCAAGATCTCGTATCATCACATAGCATATACCATGTCAATGCATCTCCCTTCAAAGATAAAGGGGAGACCTTCCTTTTGACAACATCATCGGGAATACCTGCAAGCTTAAATAATCCACAAACTTCATCCACAAAGATAAGGTGTAAGTCGAGATGCAATGTTCCATCTCCTATAAATGGATTAGCTAGCAGTTTCTCTATCATACCCGAAGGAATCTCAAAGTAAATATTTTCAAAAAGTTCAGTAGGTTGAGGAGCAACTATTTGCTCTTCTGGTCGGGGTGAAGATACCCCGAACAAGCCCCTCAAAGGATTAGTTTCCATAGTGTCAAGTAACAGAAAATTTCAGCACACTATATAAATGTTTCCTTACCAAGTTCCACTCACCAAAAGCGCTACACTCCCCGGCAACGGCGCCAGAAAAGAGTCTTGATGACCCACAAGTGTAGGGGATCTATCGTAGTCCTTTCGATAAGTAAGAGTGTCAAACCCAACGAGGAGCAGAAGGAAATGATAAGCGGTTTTCAGTAATGTTTTCTCTGCAAGCACTGAAATTGTAGGTAATAGATAGTTTTGTGATAAGATAAATTGTAACGAATAACAAGCAATGAAAGTAAATAAAGTGCAGCAAGGTGGCACAATCCTTTTTGTATCAAAGGATAAGCTTGGACAATTTCTTATTATGAGAAAAGAGCTCCCGAGGACACATGGGAATTATCGTCAAGCTAGTTTTCATCACGCTCATATGATTCGCGTTAGGTACTTTGATAATTGATATGTGGGTGGACCGGTGCTTGGGTACTGCCATTACTTGGACAAGCATCCCACTTATGATTAACCCCTATTGCAAGCATCCGCAACTACAAAAGAAGTATTAAGGTAAACCTAACCACAACATTAAACATATGGATCCAAATCAGCCCCTAACGAAGCAACGCATAAACTAGGGTTTAAGCTTCTGTCACTCTAGCAACCCATCATCTACTTATTACTTCCCTATGCCTTCCTCTAGGCCTAAATAATGGTGAAGTGTCATGTAGTCGACGTTCACATAACACCACTAGAGGAAAAGACAACATACATCTCATCAAAATATCGAACGAATACCAAATTCACATGACTACTAATAGCAAGACTTCACCCATGTCCTCGGGAACAAACGTAACTACTCACAAAGCATATTCATGTTCATAATCAGAGAAGTAATAATATGCATTAAGGATCTGAACATATGATCTTCCACCAAGTAAACCAATTAGCATCAACTACAAGGAGTAATCAACACTACTAGCAAACCACAGGTACCAATTTGTGGTTTTGATACAAGATTGGATACAAGAGATGAACTAGGGTTTTGAGAGGATATGGTGCTGGTGAAGATGTTGATGGAGATTGACCCCCTCCCGATGAGAGGATCGTTGGTGATGACGATGGTGATGATTTCCCCCTCCCGGAGGGAAGTGTCCCCGGCAAAACAGCTCTGCCAGAGCTCTAGATTGGTTCCGCCTCGTGGCGTTGGAGTTTCGTCCTGTAAGCTTGCCCACGATTCTTTCCAGGGTAACATCCTTCATATAGCAGAAGATGGACATCGGAGGGCCACCATGGGGCCCAGGAGACAGGGGCGCGCCTAGTAGGGGTGGGCGCGCCCCCCACCCTCCTAGCCAGGGTGTGGGGCCCCTGAGGTGTTTCTTCCGCTCAATAATTCTTTTTAATTCCAAAAATAAGTTTCGTGGAGTTTCAGGATTTTTGGAGTAGTGCAGAATAGGTTTCCAATGTTTGGTCCTTTTCCAGCCAGAATTCCAGCTGCCGGCATTCCCCCTCTTCATGGTAAACCTTGTAAAATAAGAGAGAATAGCCATAAACATTGATATATAATGTGTAATAACAACCCATAATGCAATAAATATTGATATAAAAGCATGATGCAAAATGGATGTATCATTTCACATCAACTAGGTGTATCAACGGGCTATGGAGATTACCATTAATAGATATCAATGTGAGTGAGTAGGGATTGCCATGCAACGGATGCACTAGAGCTATGAATGTATGAAAGCTCAACAAAATAAACTAAGTGGGTGTGCATCCAACTTGCTTGCTCATGAAGACCTAGGGCATTTTGAGGAAGCCCATCATCGGAATATACAAGCCAAGTTCTATAATGAAAAATTCCCACTAGTATATGAAAGTGACAACATAAGAGACTCTCTATCATGAAGATCATGGTGCTACTTTGAAGCACAAGTGTGGTAAAAGGATAGTAGCATTATCCCTTCTCTCTTTTTCTCTCATTTTTTTCTTTTCTTTCTTCTTTTTTTCTTTTTTCTTTTTTTCCTTTGGCCTTTCTTTTTTTCTTTTTTTTTCTTTTTGGCCTTTCTCTTTTTTTCTATTTTTTCTTTTTGTAAAGTCCGAAGTCTCATCCTGACTTGTGGGGGAATCATAGTCTCCATCATCCTTTCCTCACTGGAACAATGCTCTAATTGAGATCATCACACTTTTATTTACTTACAACTCAAGAATTACAACTCAATACTTAGAACAAGATATGACTCTATATGAATGCCTCCAGCGGTGTACCGGGATATGCAATGAATCAAGAGTGACATGTATGAAAATTATGAAGGTGGCTTTGCCACAAATACGATGTCAACTACATGATCATGCAAAGAGCAATATGACAATGATGATGTGTGTCATATAAACGGAACGGTGGAAAGTTGCATGGAAATATATATCGGAATGGCTATGGAAATGCCATAATAGGTAGGTATGGTGGCTGTTTTGAGGAAGGTATATGGTGGGTGTATGGTACTGGCGAAAGTTGCGCGGCACAAGAGAGGCTAGCAGTGGTGGAAGGGTGAGAGTGTGTATAATCCATGGACTCAACATTAGTCAAAAGAACTCATATACTTATTGCAAAAATCTACAAGTCATCAAAAACAAAGTATTATGCGCATGCTCCTAGGGGGATAGATTGGTAGGAAAATACCATCGCTCGTCCCCGACTGCCACTCATAAGGAAGACAATCAATAAATAAAATTGTGCTCCAACTTCATCACAAAGCGGTTCACCATACGTGCATGCTACGGGAATCACAAACTTCAACACAAGTATTCTTTAAATTCATAATCACCCAACTAGCATGACTTTAATATCACTACCTCCATATCTCAAAACAATTATCAAGTATCAAATTGATCATAGCATCCAATTCACTTTCTATGATAGTTTTTATTATACCCAACTTGGATGCCTACCATTCTAGGACCAAATTTATAACCATAGCAAATACCATTCTGTTCTAAAAGACTCTCAAAATAATATAAGTGAAGCATGAGAGACTAGCAATTTCTACAAAATTAAGCCACCGCCGTGCTCTAAAAGATATAAGTGAAGTACTAGAGCAAAAACTATCAAGCTCAAAAGATATAAGTAAAGCACATAGAATATTCTAATAAATTTCAATCAAGTGGGCTTCTCCCAAAAGGTGTGTACAGCAAGGATGATTGTGGTAAACTAGAAAGCAAATACCAATATCATACATGACGCTCCAAGCAAAACACATATCATGTGGCGAATAAAAATATAGCTCCAAGTAAAGTTACCAATGAACGAAGACAAAAGAGGGGATGCCTTCCGGGGGCATCCCCAAGCTTAGGCTTTTGGCTACTCTTTAATATCTTGGGGTGCCATGGGCATCCCCAAGCTTAGGCTCTTGCCACTCCTTGTTCCATAGTCATCAAATCTTTACCCAAAACTTGAAAACTTCACAACACAAAACTCAACAGGAAATCTCATAAGCTCCGTTAGTGAAAGAAAGCAAAACCACCACATAAGGTACTGTAACGAACTCATTTTTTATTTATTTTGGTGTTAAACCTACCGTATTCCAAGTTCTATATGGTTCATACCACTTAATACTAGCCATAAATGCATCAAAATAAGCAAACAACACACGAAAAACAGAATCTGTAAAAAACAGAACAGTCTGTAGCATTCTGTAACTAACGCAAACTTCTGGAACTTTAAAAATCCTACCAAAATAGGAAGTCCTGAGCAATTTGTCTATTGATCAGCAGCAAAATGAATCAACGCAAAAGCATGTTTCTGTGATTTAACAAAACTAATACCGTGCGCGTAAAGTTTCTGTTTTTTAGCAGAATCAAATTAACTATCACCATAGGTTATCCTATAGGTTCTACTTGGCACAAACATTAATTAAAACATAAAAACACATCTAAACAGAAGGTAGATGAAAAACTTATTACTAAACAGAAACAAAAACAAAAAACACAAATAAAATTGGGTTGCCTCCCAACTAGCGCTATCGTTTAACGCCCCTAGCTAGGCATAAAAGCGAAGATAGGTCTAAGTAGTGCCATCTTTGGCACTCAATTCATAAGTAGCTCGCATGATAGATTCATAGGGTAATTTAACTTTCTTTCTTGGAAAGTGCTCCATGCCTTTCCTTAATGGAAATTGGAATCTAATATTCCCTTCCTTCATATCAATAATCGCACCAATCGTTCTAAGGAAAGGTCTACCAAGAATAATAGGGCAAGAAAGATTGCAATCTATATCAAGAATGATAAAATCTACGGGCACCAAATTTCTATTTGCAACAATGAGAACATCATTGATCCTTCCCATTGGCTTTTTAATGGTGGAATCCTCAAGGTGCAAATTTAAAGAGCAATCATCAAGATCATGGAAACCTAGAATATCACATAAAGTTTTCGGAATCGTGGAAACACTAGCACCCAAATCACACAAAGCATAACACTCATGATCTTTAATTTTAATCTTTATAGTAGGTTCCCACTCATCATTAAGTTTTCTAGGTATAGAAACTTCCAAATTAAGTTTTTCATCATAAGATTGCATCAAGGCATCAACGATATGTTTGGTAAAAGCTTTATTTTGACTATAAGCATGCGGAGAATTAACAACGGATTGGAACAAGGAAATACAACCTTCTAATGAACAATTATCATAATCAAATTCCTTGAAATCCGAGATAGTGGGTTCAATGCTATTTAAAGTCATGACCTCTCCAATCCCACTTTTACCAAATTTAGCATCAAGATCTAAAAACTCCAAATTATTGGGACGCCTTCTAACTAAAGTTGACTCATCTCCAGTCCCATTATTATTAAGATTCATATTGCAAAACAAAGATCTAATCGGGCACACATCAATAACTTTAAGATCTTCATCATTATTTTCACGGAAACTAGAAGAACACGCCTTTACAAAGCAATCTTTCTTAGCACGCAATCTAGCGGTTCTTTCCTTGCACTCATAAATGGAAATTCTCATGGCTTTGAGAGACTCATTGATATCATGCTTAGGAGGAGTAGATCTAAGTTTAAGATAATCAACATCAAGCGAAAGTCTATCAACGTTCCTAGCCAAATCGTCAACTTTGAGCAATTTTTCTTCAAGCAAGGCATTAAAATGCTTTTGAGAAATCATAAATTCTTTCACACTATTCAAAAAATCAGAGGCATCTTATTAAAACTACCATAAGAATTATTGTAGGAATTTCCATAATTATTAGAGGAATTACTAGGGAACGGTCTAGGATTAAAGTTTCCTCTATAAGCATTCTTTCCAAAACTATTCCTACCAACAAAATTCACATCCATAGATTCATTATTATTATCAATCAAAGTAGACAAAGGCATATCATTGGGATCAAGAGGATCATTCTTAGTAGCAAACAACTTCATAAGTTCATCCATCTTTCCACTCAAAACATTAATTTCTTCTATAGCATGCACTTTTTTACTAGTAGATCTATCAGTGTGCCATTGAGAATAATTAGCTATAATATTATCAAGAAGTTTTGTAGCATCTCCTAACGTGATTTCCATAAACGTGCCTCCCGTGGCCGAATCTAAAAGATTTCTAGAAGCAAAGTTCAAACCGGCATAAAATTTTTGTATGATCATCCATAAATTCAAACCATGAGTAGGGCAATTGTGAATCATCAATTTCATTCTTTCCCAAGATTGGGCAACATGCTCATGATCAAGTTGTTTAAAATTCATAATATCGTTCCTAAGAGTGATAATCTTAGCGGGAGGAAGATACTTAGAGATAAAAGCATCTTTGCACTTGTTCCAAGAATCAATACTATTTTTAGGCAAAGACGAAAACCGAACTTTAGCATGATCTCTAAGTGAAAACGGAAATAACTTCAATTTAACAATATCATTATTTGTATCTTTCTTCTTTTGCATATCACACAAATCAACAAAGTTGTTTAGATGAGTAGCGGCATCTTCACTAGGAAGGCCGGCGAATTAATCTTTCATAACAAGATTCAGCAAAGCAGTATTGATTCACAAGACTCAACATCATTAAGAGGAGCAATCGGAGTACTAAGGAAATCATTATTATTGGTATTGGAGAAATCACACAATTTGGTATTATCTTGTTCCATGGCGACAAGTAATTCAACACACAAGCAAACAGAAAAAGGCAAGCGAAAGAGAGAGGAGATTGGGAAAGAGAGGGCGAATAAAATGGCAAGGGTGAAGTGGGGGAGAGGAAAACGAGAGGCAAATGGAAAATAATGTAAATGCGAGGGAGATGAGTTTGTGATGGGTACTTGGTATGTCTTGACTTGAGCGAAGACCTCCCCGGCAATGGCGCCAGAAATCCTTCTTGCTATGTCTTGAGCTTGTGTTGGTTTTCCTTGAAGAGGAAAGGGTGATGCAACAATAGTAGCGTAAGTATTTCCCTCAGTTTTTGAGAACCAAGGTATCAATCCAGTAGGAGGCTCCTCAGAAGTCCCACGCACCTACACAAACAAACAAAGAACTCGCAACCAACACAATAAAGGGGTTACCAATCCCTTCACGGCCACTTGCGAAAGTGAGATCTGATAGAGATAGTATGATAAGATAAATATATTTTTGGTATTTTATGATATAGATTGGAAAAGTAAAGATGCAAATAAAGTAGATTGAAAGCTTATCTGATAAAAGATAGACCCGGGGGCCATAGGTTTCACTAGTGGCTTCTCTCAAGATAGCATAAGTATTACGGTGGGTGAACAAATTACTGTCGAGCAATTGATAGAAAAGTGAATAATTATGAGATTATCTAGGCATGATCATGTATATAGGCATCACGTCCGCGACAAGTAGACCGACTCCTGCCTGCATCTACTACTATTACTCCACACATCAATCGCTATCCAGCATGCATCTAGAGTATTAAGTTCATAAGAACAGAGTAACGCATTAAGAAAGATGACATGATGTAGAGGGGTAAACTCAAGCAATATGATATAAACCCCATATTTTTAGCGTCGATGGCAACAATACAATACGTGCCTTGCAACCCCTGCTGTCACTGGGTAAGGACACCGCAAGATTGAACCCAAAGCTAAGCACTTCTCCCATGGCAAGAAAGATCAATCTAGTAGGCCAAACCAAAACTGATAATTCGAAGAGACTTGCAAAGATAACTCAATCATACATAAAAGAATTCAGAGGAGATTCAAATATTTCTCATAGATAAACTTGATCATAAACCCACAATTCATCCGATCTCGACAGACACACCGCAAAAAGACTTACATCGAATAGATCTCCATGAGAGAGGGGGAGAACATGGTATTGAGATCCAAAAAGAGAGAAGAAGCCATCTACCTAATAACTATGGACCCAAAGGTCTGTGGTAAACTACTCACAACTCATCGGAAGGGTTATGGTGTTGATGTAGAAGCCCTCCATGGTCGATTGCCCCTCTGGCGGAGCACCGGTGAAGGCTCCAAGATGGAATCTCGCGGATACAGAATGTTACGGTGGTGGAAATTGTTTTTCATTGGCTCCCTGGATGTTTTTGGGGTAGGTGGGTATATATAGGAGGAAGAAGTACGTCGGTGGCCGCCCGAGGGGCCCACAAGATAGGGGGGTGCTCCCTGTAGGGGTGGGCGCGCCCTCCACCCTCGTGGCTGCCTCGGCTGCTTCTTGGCTTGCATTCCAAGTCCTCTGGGTCACGTTCGTTCCAAAAATCACGCTCCCGAAGGTTTCATTCCGTTTGGACTCCGTTTGATATTCCTTTTCTTCCAAATACTGAAATAGGCAAAAAAACAGCAATATGGGTTGGGCCTCCGGTTAGTAGGTTAGTCCCAAAAATGATATAAATGTGTAAAATAAAGACCACAAACATCCAAAAGGGGTAATATAATAGCATGGAACAATCAAAATTTATAGATACATTGGAGACGTATCAGAAGCTTATACCATAACCTGCCCCAAATGGGATAATATTTTTTACCCCAGCATGTTGATGCCATTCCATGATAGCATGCCAAGGTTCATGAATTTCAGACGGGTTTTGGATTTACTAGAATTATAAAAGCAAGTACCTCAATGTTTGCCAGAGAGCCACAGTGCCGTGGTGTTCGAAATTCATCCCCATTTCTTGCATGGGACATAAGCATAAACCCATGGACTCATATATGATATTACAACCCATGTTGGTGCACCGGAGCATGTGCATGTATTTTAATTTTGAATTGTGCACCTGAAATGGCTAGAAAACAAATTTAATGTATAAAATGTCCAAACAAACCCTGAATAATTCCAATTTTTTTACGACACACATATATTTGCATGTTCACTGTAGATAAAAGTTCTAGCAATTCAAACACCTCCATTGCCGCTATGACCCCATTATGCAATTCAAATAAAGATGAATAATCAAGTAGATCGCACACAGTTTATTATCACCAACCGTGTGAGATGCAGTACAAAATATCTTGGAGCACCGTCGGTGTATAGTATGTCTATGGCTTACGCGAAAAGGTGTGTCGGCTACAGTCCATAGCCGACGTGTCAAGCTAGCTCGCTCCCCAAATATCATTTCACTATTCAATCGTCGCCTGTGAAAGGTGGGGTCGTGGACCCGCGTCGTGAGGGAAACTTCGGCGGCCCACTCCAGCGAGAGCGCGGACGCAGCCGCAAGGTGCATGAGTCGGCCGCAATCTATGACCAGACGGCCAAGGCAGCCCAAACGACCGTTGCTGCTTCTCAGGTCGCGGCAGCAACATCTGCCTCAGGGATAGCAACTGGCGAGAGCGGCACAACAGTTGTCCGTTCCACAGCGGCGGCCTTAGCTCTGATGGAGGCCGCCCATGCCCAGCTCATGGCGGTCACCGCACAAATCAAACGATGCTTCTCCGACAATGGTCGGCAACCCACGACCGAAGAGTTGGCAATCGCCGATAGCGTTCGAGCAGCCGTCCGTTCCTCCGCCGCATACCTTGCCACAACGGAGCCCGTCCAAGCCCAGACCGCGGCCGCCCGTGCCCAGCTCGTGGCGGCCTTTTCCAAAGAGATGGCGGACGCGGATGGCAAGATGCTTGCCGAGTATGGTGCGATGGAGGCCATGGAGCCCCTTCACCAGGAGACCGTCGGGCGCGAGTTGGACATGGAGGAGGTGGCGGATATTGAGCACCAGCCGTAGTAGTACTCTTTTCTTTGTTTAATTAAGAGCGCCGGTCTTTAATTTTGTTAGAGTAATGTTTAGTTCAGCTAGATCTATTTAATTGCTGAACTTGCTCGATTAAGAAGTGTGGGTGTGCTGTAGTCTCCTTCGTGTACCCAAATTATGCAATGACGTGGATGACCACTATAACCAAGGAAATTCAAACCAAAATTTTTGACTTTCAAACTCATCACACACGGTTTAAGCTATCTGAATCGTTTGTCATGTTCACATATTGTACACAGTTTTGAATAAGGGACCGTGTCTGATGACACTTTGCGCGCAAGTTTTTTCGCTGAAACGATTAAAAGTTTTCGGCTTCCACGGAAATATCTACCTCCACGCCCCTCCCCCTTAACAAAAGACACATTTCCCCTGTTTCCGCCTTCCTTTCCAATTTGAAACCTTCACTCCTTGCTTGCAGCACCACCTCCTCACCGCTGACCCTCATTCACGCTGCTCGGCCTCATCTATCCAGGTAGGTAATCCACATCCTACCCTCATCCTCCTCCTCTTTCCACATCCCACATGCCTCGACCATCAGCGCGACACCTTCCACCCAAATCACTGACCCCTCCACCAAATAAATGTCGCCCTAACCCATGGTGCACGCAGTATAGGCAAGAGCTCAAGGAGCATTTGGTGGCGGAGAAGCAAATCGCGGCCGCACACGCAGATGAGGTCGTGATGGCTGCCATTCGTACTGACCCCCGGATCTTGGAGGAGCACCTTGCCTTTGCTAGCTACGTCGGTTAAGCATGCTTGGTTTACCCTTTGCGTGTGCTTCTCCTGCCTTAACAAATTCTAGTGAATTGTGTTATCTAATTTTACCATGCAATTTGTTGCTCTAATGTACATGTTCTATAAGTCATGCAATGTGGTGCTCACTTATTAAATGTTTGGTTGATTAGTTGTCGTCTTCAGTTAATTGTTTGGTTCAATTCTGCAAATGTGATGTTCAATTCTTCAGGCTGCAATTTTGTACTGTCTTCCATGTGAGAAATAAATCAAATTTATCTTTACAAAATACATGAGAAACGAATACAATTGTTGTATTTCCATGTTGTCGACCATGCTTGGTTTGGTTAACTGTCTGATCTTCTAGCATATTATACATTGTGCAATGTGGTGCTCAGTTAACGTCTGGTTCATTTCTTGTGGTGTTTAATTAACTGTTTGGTTCAATTTTGCAATGCAATGTTCAATAGTTGTGGGTGCATTCTGTTATTGTATGCCATCTGAGAAGTAAATAGAATTTGGTTGTACTAAATACATGAGAAACAAATACAATTGCTATATTTCCAAGTTGTTAAGCATGCTTGGTTTGGTTAACTGTCTGATCTTCTATTAGGAGTATGTTATATTGTGCAACGTGGTGCTCAGTTAACGTTTGGTTCATTTGTTGTGGTGTTTAGTTAAATGTTTGGTTCAATTATGCAATGTGATGTTCGATTGTTGTGGGTGCATTATGTTATTGTATACCATGTGAGAAATAAATTGAATTTGTCTGTACTAAATACATGAGAAACAAATACAATTGCTATATTTCCAAGTTATTAAGCATGCTTGGTTTGGTTAACTGTCCGATCTTCTATTATGTGTATGTTATATTGTGCAATGTGGTGCTCGGTTAATGTTTGGTTCATTTGTTGTGGTGTTTAGTTAAGTGCTTGGTTCAATTCTGCAATGCGATGTCCAACTGTCGTGGGTAGAATTTTGTATTGTTGTGCATGTGAGGAATAAATCGAATTTGGCTGCAGTTAATACATGAGAAACATATACAAGTGCTATATTTCCTAGCTCTTAATCATGCTTGGTTTGGATAAATGGGTTTCCATGTGGCTTGAATTAATCTGATGAATCTGCAATGTGCTTATTTTTCATCAACATATTTTACTGATAGCATGTGAACCCTCACTTAACCTGATGACTAACTACCTTAAATGTGTTGTAGGGAAACAATGAGAAGCACTGAGGTTTACAATCGAGGTTAGCACATGCATGGTCCGTTGTCTAATATCACATTATTGTGCAATTGCAGGAACCATTTTAATATCTAGCTTTTTAACAATTTGGTCTCGCACATGTAGGTCCTGTTGTCAGAGGTTTTAACCCACTGTTCGACCCTTTTTGCATATGGGGAAATGAGTTGTCCATGAATATCAACCAAGTCAAGAAACTCAGAAAGATTGTTAGGATAAAGAAATTAGCGACAAAAAACAACAAGATATTTGTCTGCATAGTGAAGAAGACATCAGTTCACTACAAGATGGTACTAACTATTATACCTTGCCTTTTTTATTCCTTTGCCCCATTTCCAATATAGAGAAGATATTTATGTACATCCTTATTTTCAGGCCTTTCCAAAGCAGTTTACTGATGATTACCTCTCAAACCACCTCTATGGTCAGGAGGCGAGGAAGGTTTTCATACAACACCCATGGTTCAATATTGAAGTGTTCCTGAAGAGGACTAATGATGGACGGTCAATCATCCATAGGCACTAGCCTAAAGTTGCAAAGACCTTCAACATCAATGAAGGCTCAATATTCGCCTTCTGCTTCAGCAGTTTTTCAAATGAGATGCATCTATCTATGTACCGTCTATGATGCTAATTTCGAAAGGTTCTAGATGTTGCATGTGAAACTTGGTGCTGGTGCAGTTATGTAATGGGGTATGTAGCTGAGTGCTGAAGCTATATGATGTTGTACTCTGATGTATTTCAATTATGAAATGATGCTTCCTTAATATGGAAATGAAATATATTGTGTGCTTAATATGAAATTTCAAATAGATTAATAAGTGGATTATTAATAATAGGGTAATTAGCCTGCTAATGGCCAATTAGCTTGCTAATTGGGTTTTTCTACTGCAAACGGTCATTGATAAAACACTGTGAGCGATGACCTCAGGCAACGCACACAGTTTCTAGGAATGAACCATGTTGGATCAATGAACAATCACACACGACATCCTCTTCAAAATTGTTTGCGTTAGGCCATGTTGCACAAATGTTTACCACATAAAAATTGTGTGTGATGGACAGCCTTTGCCACACAGTTTCTTCTACGCACCGTGTGTGATGCATTCAATAACGCAAATGATAAAATTGTTAATATCGTGTGCAATGGCAATGCTATCACAAATGATTTAATGGAGAAAATTGTGTGTGATGTACCTGTGAACGGAAACATTTTCCTTGGAGCGACTGTGTGGGATGTAAATACGAACAGAAACGTTTAGCAGGGACTGACTGTGCGGGGTGTACTTACGATCGGAAATGATTTCGCTTGTATAATTGTATTTTCTTAGCACTACTATATGTATAACCGTATTTCATCCCTCGTCGGTCGCAAAAGACCTCATTTTGCTGAGCATGTGTGCCAGGAGGGCATATCCCTGACGGTTTTTGAGTCGTGTGGGAAGGACCCCCCCCCCTATCGCAGTCACTCACTAGGTGACGGTTCAGAACACCGTCGCGGAAAGGGTTAAAACCCATTTGTATAGCACCTCGCTATACCAGTGTCATGTCAAGACACAAAGAATGAGGTGGGAGTTAATGCACCACGCCTAAGTACTTTGGGATTATTTGGTTTTCATAATGTGACTAATGCACCTGTACGTAGGGAGTACCCAATTCATTTATGTGGACGCAAATAATTCATATATTGTTGCTAGATTGCTTAATGAGCATAATGGATTGGCTAGCCCTAGTTTATCAATCATGCATCTAATTATGTGCAATAACCGATGCAAAATAAACTCCATGCTTCAACTTACAATTTTAGCAACATGCAGCATATGTATCCTAACCCTCATGCATCGACAACCCAACAAATCCATATGCCAATGAATAACATGATGAGTTTGGATAATCAAGTTGAAACACCCCATGTACGAACTTCCAATAGCATGCAACAAAGTGTTTCACCATTTTATTCATCGGCAACTAACTTGTAATATGCTAATACAAACATGCCGGAAGATAGGGGAGTTGGTCATGCTACTACTATTTATTCGGCCAATTACCCTTAACCATAATATGCTAGCCTCATGAATTTAATTTTTCGGCACCATACACAACTGTAGATGTTCATAATTCATCTTTGCATCACTGGTTTAGAGACGTACTATACAAACGATGTTTACCCCTTTACGCAATGGATTCTTAAACCTTCGCCTCGTTAGTGTGTGCAATAGGGGGGTCCTTCCCACACGAACAAGAAACCGTCGAGGATAGGCCCTCCGGTCACACACGCGGGGCAAAATGAGCTCGTGTGCGATCGGGCGAGGCATCGAAGACCAATCGTTTCCGTTTGTACGTACATCCGACATAGTGAATCCTAGAAAAACGTTTAAATTTGTATGTATATCACACACATTTTTTGTGACGCCCGGATAATTAGCCTACAGTAATCCCGCTTTAACGATGCCACGTCACCTCGGTTACTGTTGCTAACCTCGCGTTAGATCGAAACCGATTCGAAATCAAATTCAAAAGCAATCAAAAAAATAAAAGTTTTCAAATATTAAAACTAAAATGTTCCGAGTGAACCAAATATTGTATAGGTAATTATGGTGGAGAAGCCACACCTTTATAAAATGTTTAAATACTATAAGATGAATAAAACAACTGCAAAAACAATTATTTAAATACCTTTTGTAATAAATAAAAGGTCAAACTAATTTATTTAAGGACTAGACTTCTTGTGACTATGGACCAAGTTGAAATACTAATTTAGATACTACGTGTATATTTTACTAAAACTAAAATAATAGGAAACAAAACTAAAACAGAAAAGGTAAAGTAAATAAAAAGTAAAAAACAAAACAAAACATAAGAGAAGGGAGCCCCCCGCTGGGCCAACCGGCCCAGCTAGTCAGCCAGTCGGCCAGCCCATTACCCCCTGGCCTATATGGCCCCTCACCCTGAACCCTAACCCGTAACCCCCACCAACACCTTCCACTTCCCCCCGCCCCACGATCCCCATGCTCCTCTCCTCCCCCCGATCCAGATTGGGATCGGGGCACTCGCCCCCGTCGCCGCCCCGACCCCGTCGAAGCCACCGCCCCGGATCACTGTCGTCGTTGCCTCCTCGCCCTCCTCTCCCTCGCGCGGCACCACGTGAAGCCGTGGCCACGCCTCATCGCCACCCCGCCGCCGCCGCCCGAGGACCTCGCCGGAGCTCCCTCGCCGGTCTGCTTCCTCCTCCTCGCCGGCCTGCCTCCACTTCGTCCGCGTCGTCCCCGACGACCTCCTCGCCTGCCACTGCCCTGTGCCCTGCAACCCCTTGTGAGGCCCCCTCCTTCCCCTTTTCCCCGTGGTCACCGCCGCGCGCTCGCGCTCGCCACGCGCAGACCACGTCTACTCACACCCTGCCTTGCTGAGGCCTCGTTAGCCGCATCTCGGCTACGCCCTGCGCGTGCACCGCCCGTGCCTCCCACTCGCCGGCCTCGACGCCCGCCCGTGCGAGCCCCGCCACTGCTCCCCTCCTCCTACCCTGCAATTGATGCTGCTCGTTGTTGCTGCGGCTGCCGCAGCCCCTGCCGTCGCCCGCTCCCGTTCCAGTCGGCGCCCGATGGCCCCGTGCCCCGGCAGCCTTGTCCCGCCCTGCGGGCGAGTGCTCGCTTGGGTGCGCCCACACCCGCATGCCCCTGGGCGTGCGCCCGTAACCCGTCGCCCGCGCCCTGTATGGCCCTGTGGGCATATGACATATGGGCCCCGCCCAGAACGTTTAAAAAATAGTAATAGTAATACAAATAAATTTAAATAATTAATTAATTAATCAATTAATTAAATTAACTCAATTAATCCTATTTAATTAATCTAATTAACCTGTTAGTTTATCTAAACAGTAATTAGTTTAACCTAAACCCTAATTAACCTAATAGTGTATGATAGGTGGGTCCCACTGGACCCACACATCAGTTTGACCAGTCAACACCTCTATTGACTGCTGACGTCATGTTGACATCATGATGATGTCATCAAACACTGTTTTGGATAATGTTGAATTAAATTAATTAAATAAATTCTAAAAATGATTTAAAACTTTAGAAAATCATATAAAATAAACGTAGCTCGGATGAAATTCAGAACGGCGACACGAATCTGGATACGCAACCCGTTTGTCCACCCCACATCCCTAGCATAGCGAACACACAACTTTCCCCCTCCGGTTCATCTGTCTGAAAACGTGAAACACCGGGGATACTTTCCCGGATGTCCCCCCCCCCTTCACCGGTATCACCTCCTACTGCATTAGGTCACCTCTAGCACCGCTTATTGCCATGTTATGTTCTGTGATGCCTTGTGTGCTCCGTATTTACTGTTTCTTCCCCCTCTTCTCTCCGGTAGACTATGAGGCCGACGCTGCTGCTGCCCAGTTCGACTACGGAGTTGACGACCCCTCTCTCTTGCCAGAGCAACCAGGCAAGCCCCCCCCCCCCCTTGATCACCAGATATCGCATATTCTTCTCTATACTGCTTGCATTAGAGTAGTGTAGCATGTTACTATTCGGTTACTCCTATTATGTTGCATAGCCTGTCATTGTTGCTACAGTCATTGATACCTTACCCGCAATCCTAAATGCTTAGTATAGGATGCTAATTTATCATCATTGACCCTTCATTCTTGTCAGTCTGCCTTGCTATACTATTGGGTCGTGATCACTCAGGAGGTGATCACGGGTATATACTATACATATATACATACTATACAGATGGTGACTAAAGTCGGGTCCGCTCGAAGAGTACCCGCGAGTGATTCACGGATTGGGGGCTGAAAGGACCTTTGTCCCGACGGCCCTCTGTGTGGATCTTTGTGGCGGAGCGACAGGGCAGGTTGAGACCACCTAGGCGAGAGGTGGGCCTGGCCCTGATCGGCGTCCGCGGTTGCTTCATAATAACACGCTTAACGAGATCTTGGTATTTGATCTAAGTCTGGCCATTTGGTCTATACGCACTAACCAACTACGTGGGAAAGATATGGGCACTCGACGTCGTGGTATCAGCCGAAGCCTTCTTGATGTCAGCGACTGAGCGGTGCGCGCTAGATTGGACCGCGTAACATGACTTCCTTTGTAATGGAGGTTGCTAGGTCTGCTTCCGGTCGCGTACGCAACGTGCAGGAGTGCAATGGGCGATGGGCCCAGACCCCTGCGTGCATAGGATTTAGACCGGCGTGCTGACCTCTCTGTTGTGCCTAGGTGGGGCTGCGACGTGTTGATCTTCCGAGGCCGGGCATGACCCAGTAAAGTGTGTCCGGCCAAATGGGATAGAGCGTGTTGGGTTATGTGGTGCACCCCTGCAGGGAAGTTTATCTATTCGAATAGCCGTGTCCCTCGGTAAAAGGACGACCCGGAGTTGTACCTTGACATTATGACAACTAGAACAGGATACTTAATAGAACACACCCAGACAAGTTCCACAGACAACCCGGTGATCGCTTTTCCACAAGGCGGCGAGGGGAGGATCGCCGGGTAGGATTATGCTATGCGATGCTATTTGGAGGACTTTAATCTACTCTCTTCTACATGCTGCAAGACGGAGGCTGCCAGAAGCGTAGTCTTCGATAGGACTACCTATCCCCCTCTTATTCTGGCATTCTGCAGTTCAGTCCACTGATATGGCCTCCTTACACATATACCCATGCATATGTAGTGTAGTTCCTTGCTTGCGAGTACTTTGGATGAGTACTCACGGTTGCTTTCTCCCTCCTTTTCCCCCTTTTCTTTCTTCCTGGTTGCCGCAACCAGATGATGGAGCCCAGGAGCCAGACGCCACCGTCGATGACAACTCCTACTACACCGGAGGTGCCTACTACTATGTGCAGCCCGCTGACGACGACCAGGAGTAGTTTAGGAGGATCCCAGGCAGGAGGTCTGCGCCTCTTTCGATCTGTATCCTAGTTTGTGCTAGCCTTCTTAAGGCAAACTTGTTTAACTTATGTCTGTACCCAGATATTGTTGCTTCCGCTGACTCGTCTATGATCGAGCACTTGTATTCGAGCCCTCGAGGCCCTTGGCTTGTATTATGATGCTTGTATGACTTATCTTTATTTTTAGAGTTGTGTTGTGATATCTTCCCGTGAGTCCTTGATTTTGATCGTACACGTTTGCGTGTATGATTAGTGTATGATTGAATCGGGGGCGTCACAAGTTGGTATCAGAGCCGACTGCCTGTAGGAATCCCCCTTCCAACTCCTTGGCCGAAGTCGAGTGTAGTCATTGAATTTTTTTTACTAACATGGTTGTGCGGCTTACGGGCCCACGTCGCCATTGGGTGGTATTAGGATCTTTTACTCCTCGTCTATACTCTAGGACTCTGATCTCTCTTCTATTCGGGTTAAATGAATTTTGCTAACTCTAACATTAGGATCTCGTGATCACTTCCACCCGGAGAGCCCCGTGTTACCGATGATCGCCTGCTGCATCAGAAGATTCTGAAAATACTTTACGATGTGCTCTTGAGACTATGTGCCATCGCTTTTGCAATTCACTTCCATCGATAATTCCCTCTAGATAACTACTTACACCTGTCGTTCATATTGTCATCCCCAGTTGCTCTTGTTATTACAAGATGTCCTGAAATACTCTCCGATATTTTGAGAATTCTTTATGCTTACTACCCTACAGTTCCTTGCCGCATGAATACCCCTACAGTTAATTACTCGCGCTTGCCGAGTAGCCGTTAGTCCAAAGTTGTTCGTGTGTTTCAGAAAATTCTTTGGAATGCTATTCGATCTTTCGAAAATCCTCAACAACCTATTGTTCTTGAAATTCTTGCTTACTAGCATTATGATTAACTCCATAAGTCTGGTAATCTTATTGGCATCCTTTGACAATATCATTTTGATTCCAATGATTCAATATGTTGCAAATGCTCACAATCCTCAATCATATCCTAGAATTCATCCTTCCGGCTCAGACGTCATTTTTAACATGAGCTGGATCTCGACCAATCAAATTGTCGTCTTTGGTACCCCTAAGCTTACTCAAGTTATCCAGCCATAATCAGAGCATTTGCTTCTGATCCCTTTGATTTGGAAATCATAAATTCCTTTGCATCTGAACTTTGAATTAGTTAGTTGTTTCTGCCTTTACATTGTTTCTTCCTTTGTTTGAGTACTGATGTTTACATCAGATCCCTTGAGAACCATCGGATCCTTTGTTGGATTTTATCCGACAACGTCCTTCATATTCAGTCACTTTGGAAGTTCTTCCCTGATACATAATGCCGTTGGTAAATCCTATTCTCTGATTTGGCCAACCATGCGCTGCTTTCGAGCTGGTGATATTTTACTATTGAAGCTTGTGGTATATGTTTCCACGATGCCCTGATGGGTTGAACCTATACCTTCCTTAATATGTGTGAACTCGAAAGTTTTCACGAGTCATACTCTTCTGGTATTTTGCTAGATAAAATTTCAACATTACAACTTCTTCGAAAATGAGAAGTGAATGAAAGGTTATGCATTAGAGAAGTGGGAGTCGACCTTGAACTTTGTGTTCATGCCCATGGACACGATGTAGATCGTATCATTAAAGCTTCTCTTAAATTAATTATTCCTTTGGTATAAGTTCATCTTATATCTGGGATCTGGCCTTTTGCAATCGTGGTTCCGACCATGTTCTCCTTTAAATACCATTTCTTGTGCAAGTTTAAGCACTTGTCTTCTGCGGAGTAATATCCCAGTCCAACCTCTACTTCGATTTGTCATCGAGTATCACCCCCTGGTATCTCAAGATTATCACGGAACTGCATAACTTCTTATGAGTTCTTCATCAAGTGCTACATTCTCATTGATTCCAATTTTTCACGGGCTCTGAGTTATTAAACACTCAAAGACACCGATAACTGACTCGAGTCCGCATTGCGATTAAACAACTCTTGGTAACCTTCATTACTTATGAGTTTGAACTCAATCACGTCATTCCTAGCCTGTTTGGCTATATCCTTGTCGTGCCGATTTTAACTGTGCTACCTGGTCCTTCTTCCTAGAGCACAATTTTTGACGATAAGCTAAGCTTACGTCGATCTTCCTCATCATATCATTTCACTTTGGACAGCAAGCTTGCTTTGGAGTTTGTGTCATACCCATGGTTTCAATAACCTTTTGCTTCATCATTCCTTTGACTTGATGTCATCACCAATTGATTACATCTTCATGAATTCTCTCGAGAAGTGTGTCGTGCTCATCATCAGCATTCTGAGCTCTTCCAGGATATCAATGGAATTCAGGATGAGAAAGACAATCCTTGCCCTCGATGATTAGTGTGATCATCGACCACTCTACTACCTTTCCTCCAACACAAACTTGTTCTTGTTTTGTGTTATACCTTGAGTTCCTTGCTATCCAGCAATTGTTCTTCTTTACATTGGAGTATTACCATCGTTTATGTCAAGAATGTCGTGAGAATTTCACCACCTCTTATGAATTATCGATGCAAGTAATACTTCTCACAATAACCTTTCTTTCTTGGTCCCCGTGTTACTTCTAACCGAAAAACCGACAATCGAACTATGATGTGCGACTTTAAAACTTCTAGCAATCCTATTGCTTTGAAGTTAATGGTCGATGTTTCATTCTTAGCCTATTGGTTATTGAATCACCACTCTAACAATTGATCAGGCTACCTATGCCCATATTTTGAGCGCACCTTTCAACCAATGTTTAATTGTGTATGTTTTCCTCAGGCATACATCATTATATCATTTGATCTGACAAGTGTTATCTTCTTGTTCACATAATTGTGGAAATCCATCTTGTCGGAAATCTTGATGAATTGTCGCTGAGTCCCTCAGTCACCTCCTCGTCCTCTCCCTGGTTTGATGATGAACTCTTGTTTCGAAACTCGCTTCCATAGTTCAATTCTCGAGAATCTTACAATGTCATCTCGTCAATTTGTGTTGCACCTTTTCTTCTCAGACATCCTGAGTCTGAGGTATCCTGACACCAATCGGATCTGAACCTCGGACAGATATGATGGTTGGAACATATTTCCAAGAGTTATAACATTGATCTTTTTATGACCCGGTAAGGTGATGGCATGCCCAGCACACCTGGCCGGATGACCTGCTGTTATAGTTTCCCTATTAGCAAGGTTATCCATTCTTCCATGAGGAAATTGTAAGACTTATTCTACAAGTTGTTCCTGATGGATCCTTCCTGTATCCAAAGTCTGACCTTTGCTTGAAGACCATGTCAATACTATCTCGAAGCATGTCTGTGGTACTCCGATTTTCAACAAGAACATTTGAAGCCCAATGCTAAATGTTTCCTGCTCAATTATCCAAACACCGTTGTATGGGTAATGTCATGAAATTCCTCTCCCCTTACATAAATGGTTTTCTACTTTCTATCCTGTCATGGATATCATGCTCTGTTTGTCCTTGGGAAGGAAATACCCTGAAATATGTGTTTTAACACATTTTCCTTTCCATTGTTCTGTTTAATCTGATAATCATATTTTCCTTTCCATTGTTTGATTTAACCTTTCTTGTGATCTATATGACCTAAGCAGTAATATTCTCCTGCTTATGTAAACACCTCGTGGTACCGCTCTGTCAGTAAGACCCTGTTACTATTGTTGATGACATTCCGGTAGCCACCGATGGACGAGAACCTTTCCTATTGGCCCGCCTCGTTTAACGAGCAAGAAAATGGTTCTCTTCGTCCCTCGCCCTTGGTACCGACGTTGTTGCCGACATAATCGACAGGCTACATTATGACCTGCCTTGCTATTTTGCCCATGAAAGAAGTCACCGCTCCTCCTACTTTTAACCCACATGGTGCCACAGGATCGAAACCTGACTCTTCTTTACAACCTAGTTCTAATGTATCCTTTGCACCTGGCTTCGTATGTGATTCACGAGCTAAATGCTATACCATTATTCATCCTGGAATCAAACACCATGCTATTCTCGTTGGTCAAACCCCCATTCCAGCTTCTGTCTAGTCATTGAATGATTGCCTACCCATTTGAAACTTTGGTACCAGCGTATATTGCACTCAACGAATTCACTGAAATACAACTCGTGGGGTACCTTGTGTATTTCCCATTGAGTTCACCGTCAGATGCCCAGCCTTGTGGAGATGCGTTCTTCCGGAGTTTTTTTCCCCCTTGGCCACGTTCGTAGGACGATGGAGATCCCGAAGAAAGGATGACAACTTGGTCATGGTGACTTGAAGCAGAGAAACGAAGACATCAACATAATGGATCGACCTCTTTGAGAAGAGCAACCAAGACTGGGAACACTCGCTAGGATTTCATAACCAAAACTTTCCCCCTTACACCCCTCTTAAATCTCGGGACGAGATTTCTTGTAGTGGAGGAGTATTGTGACGCCCGGATAAATAGGCTACATTAATCCCGCGTTAACGATGCCACGTCACCTCGCTTACTGTTGCTAACCTCCCGTTAGATCGAAACCGATTCGAAATCAAATTCAAAAGCAATCAAAAAAATAAAGTTTTATATTAAAACTAAAATGTTCGGAGTGAACCAAATATTGTATAGGTAATTATGGTGGAGAAGCCACACCTTTATAAAATGTTTAAATACTATAAGATGAATAAAACAACTGCAAAAACAATTATTTAAATACCTTTTGTAATAACTAAAAGGTCAAACTAATTTATTTAAGGACTAGACTTCTTGTGACTATGGACTAAGTTGAAATACTAATTTAGATACTACGTGTATATTTTACTAAAACTAAAATAATAGGAAACAAAACTAAAACAGAAAAGGTAAAGTAAATAAAAAGTAAAAAACAAAACAAAACATAAGAGAAGGGAGCCCCCCACTGGGCCAACCGGCCCAGCTAGTCAGCCAGCCGGCCAGCCCATTACCCCCTGGCCTATATGGCCCCTCACCCCTCACCCTAACCCGTAACCCCCACCGACACCTTCCACTTCCCCCCCCCCACACGATCCCCATGCTCCTCTCCTCCCCCCGATCCAGATCGGGATCGGGGCACTCGCCCCCGTCGCCGCCCCGACCCCATCGAAGCCACCGCCCCGGATCACCGTCACCGTTGCCTCCTCGCCCTCCTCTCCCTCGCGCGGCACCACGTGAAGCCGTGGCCACGCCTCATCGCCACCCCGCCGCCGCCGCCCGAGGACCTCGCCGGAGCTCCCTCGCCGGTCTGCTTCCTCGTCCTCGCCGGCTTGCCTCCACTTTGTCCGCGTCGTCCCCAACAACCTCCTCGCCCCCCACTGCCCTGTGCCCTGCAACCCCTTCTGATGCCCCCTCCTTCCCCTTTTCCCCGCGATCACCGCCGCGCGCTCGTGCTCGCCACGCATAGACCACGTCTACTCGCGCCCTGCCTTGCTCAGGCCTCGTTGGCCGCATCTCAGCTACGCCCTGCGCGTGCACCGCCCGTGCCTCCCACTCGCCGGCCTCGACGCCCGCCCGTGCGAGCCCCGCCACTGCTCCCCTCCTCCTACCCTGCAACTGATGCTGCCCGTTGTTGCTGCGGCTGCCGCAGCCCCTGCCGTCACCCGCTCCCGCTCCGGTCGGTGCCCCATGGCCCCGTGCCCCGGCAGCCTCGTCCCGCCCTGTGGGTGAGTGCTCGCTTGGGTGCGCCCACACCCGCATGCCCTTGGGCGTGCGCCCGAACGGGGCGCGCCCGTAACCCGTCGCCCGCGCCCTGTATGGCCCTGTGGGCATATGACATATGGGCCCCGCCCCAGAACGTTTAAAAAATAGTAATAGTAATAAAAATAAATTTAATTAATTAATTAATTAATTAATTAATTAATTAACTCAATTAATCCTATTTAATTAATCTAATTAACCTATTAGTTTATCTAAACAGTAATTAGTTTAACCTAAACCCTAATTAACCTAATAGTGTATGACAGGTGGGTCCCACTGGACCCACACGTCAGTTTGACCAGTCAACACCTCTGTTGACTGCTGACGTCATGTCGACATCATGATGATGTCATCAAACACTGTTTTGGATAATGTTGAATTAAATTAATTAATTAAATTCTAAAAATGATTTAAAACTTTAGAAAATCATATAAAATAAACGTAGCTCGGATGAAATTACTTTCTACATGAAAGTTGCTCAGAACGGCGAGACGAATCCGGATACGCAACCCGTTTGTCCACCCCACATCCCTAGCATAGCGAACACGCAACTTTCCCCCTCCGGTTCATCTATCTGAAAACGTGAAACACCGGGGATACTTTCCCGGATGTTCCCCCCCTTCACCGGTATCACCTCCTACTGCATTAGGTTACCTCTAGCACCGCTTATTGCCATGTTATGTTCTGTGATGCCTTGTGTGCTCCGTATTTACTGTTTCTACCCCCTCTTCTCTCCGGTAGACTACGAGGCCGACGCTGCTGCTGCCCAGTTCGACTACGGAGTTGACGACCCCTCTCTCTTGCTAGAGGAACCAGGCAAGCCCCCCTTGATCACCAGATATCGCCTATTCTTCTCTATACTGCTTGCATTAGAGTAGTGTAGCATGTTACTGTTCGGTTACTCCTATTATGTTGCATAGCCTGTCATTGTTGCTACAGTCATTGATACCATACCCGCAATCCTAAATGCTTAGTATAGGATGCTAGTTTATCATCATTGACCCTTCATTCTTGTCAGTCTGCCTTGCTATACTATTGGGCCGTGATCACTCGAGAGGTGATCACGGGTATATACTATACATATATACATACTATACAGATGGTGACTAAAGTCGGGTCTGCTCGAAGAGTACCTGCGAGTGATTCACGGATTGGGGGCTGAAAGGACCTTTGTCCCGACGGTCCTCTGTGTGGATCTTTGTGGCGGAGCGACAGGGCAGGTTGAGACCACCTAGGCGAGAGGTGGGCCTGGCCCTGATCGGCGTCCGCGGTTGCTTCATAATAACACGCTTAACGAGATCTTGGTATTTGATCTAAGTCTGGCCATTTGGTCTATACGCACTAACCAACTATGTGGGAAAGATATGGGCACTCGACGTCGTGGTATCAGCCGAAGCCTTCTTGACGTCAGCGACTGAGCGGCGCGCGCCAGATTGGACCGCGTAACGTGACTTCCTTTGTAATGGAGGTTGCTAGGTCTGCTTCCGGCCGTGTACGCAACGTGCAGGAGTGCAATGGGTGATGGGCCCAGACCCCTGCGCGCATAGGATTTAGACCGGCGTGCTGACCTCTCTGTTGTGCCTAGGTGGGGCTGCGACGTGTTGATCTTCCAAGACCGGGCATGACCCAGTAAAGTGTGTCCGACCAAATGGATCGAGCGTGTTGGGTTATGTGGTGCACCCCTACAGGGAAGTTTATCTATTCGAATAGCCGTGTCCCTTGGTAAAAGGACGACCCGGAGTTGTACCTTGACCTTATGACAACTAGAACCGGATACTTAATAAAACACACCCAGACAAGTTCCACAGACAACCCGGTGATCGCTTTTCCACAGGGCGGCGAGGGGAGGATCACCGGGTAGGATTATGCTATGCGATGCTATTTGGAGGACTTCAATCTACTCTCTTCCACATGCTGCAAGACGGAGGCTGCCAGAAGCATAGTCTTCGATAGGACTAGCTATCCCCCTCTTATTCTGGCATTCTGCAGTTCAGTCCACTAATATGGCCTCCTTACACATATACCCATGCATATGTAGTGTAGTTCCTTGCTTGCGAGTACTTTGGATGAGTACTCATGGTTGCTTTCTCCCCCCCTTTTCCCCCTTTTCTTTCTTCCTGGATGCCGCAACCAGATGCCGGAGCCCAGGAGCCAGACGCCACCGTCGATGACAACTCCTACTACACCGGAGGTGCCTACTACTACGTGCAGCCTGCTGACAACGACCAGGAGTAGTTTAGGAGGATCCCAGGCAGGAGGCATGCACCTCTTTCGATCTGTATCCCAGTTTGTGCTAGCCTTCTTAAGGCAAACTTGTTTAACTTATGTCTGTACTCAGATATTGTTGCTTCCACTGACTCATCTATGATCAAGCACTTGTATTCGAGCCCTCGAGGCCCTTGGCTTGTATTATGATGCTTGTATGACTTATCTTTATTTTTAGAGTTGTGTTGTGATATCTTCCCGTGAGTCCCTGATTTTGATCTTACACGTTTGCGTGTATGATTAGTGTACGATTGAATCGGGGGCGTCACATTTTTTATGTGGAAACGTTTGTGTAAGGTGTCCTAACACAAACAGTTCTCTGGCGGAAGCCGTGTGTGATTGTTAATTGATCCAACACGCCTACTTTCCAGAAACCATGTGGGTTGTTTGAGTTCATCGCCCATGGTGTTTTCATAGAAACCGTCTGTGATAGAAAACCCCAATAAGGGTAATTGGCCTATTATTGGTAATCCATGTAGTAATAGAATTGACATTATAAAACACACCATATATTTCATATCCGTATAACGACAACCAGGATTTCATAATCGAATTACACCATATAGCTTCAGCACTCAGTTACACCATATAGGGATATAGCTAGCTACACCATTACACAGAAGCACCAACTTCCACATGCAACATCGAAAATCTTTGGAAAGTAGCATCATACATGGTAAATAGACAGATAAATCTCATCTGGGAAACTACAGAAGCGAAAGGCTCATATTGAGCCTTCAGTGATGTTGAATGTCCTTGCAACTTTAGGCCAGTGGCTATGGATAATTACCCGCCCAACCTTCGCCCTCTTGAGGAAGACTTCAATATTGTATTGTAGGTGTTGAATGAATACCTTCCTCACCTCTCGAACATGCAGGTGGTTTGAGAGGTAATCATCGGTGAACTGCTTTGCAAAGTACTGAAAACAAATATATGCATAAATCGTTGTTATAAATTTTGAAATGGCACAAGGCAAAAAAACAAGGTAAAAGAGTTAGCACCATCCTATAGTTAACTGATGTCTTCTTCATTGTGCAAACAAAGATCTTGTTGTTATTTGTTGCAAGTTTCTTTATCCTAACAATCTTTCTGAGTTTCTTGACTTGACTGATATTCATGGATATCTCATTTCCCCATATGCAAAATGGGTCGAATAGTGGGTCTAAGCCTCTGATAATAGTACCTACATGTGTGAGACCAAATTGTAAGACACCTAAATATTACAATGATTCCTGTAACTGCACAATGATGTGCTATTAGCGAAAGGATCATGCATGAGCAAACCTCGATGGTAAACCGCAGTGCCTCCCATTGTTTCCCTGCAACACATATAAGGAAGATCTTGATCAGGTAAACTAAGAGTTGCCATACTATCAACAGAATATGTTAATGAAAGATAAACAAATTACAGATCCAACAGATTAACTCGAGACGCATGGAAAAGCTAGTTAACCTAACCAAGCATGCTAAACAACTTGGAAATACAGCAATTATATATGTTTCTCATGTATTGAGTACAACCAAATTCGATTTATTTCTCACATGCATAACAATACAAAATTGCACCCACAACAAATGAAAATCAAATTGCAAAATTGAACCAAACAGTTAACTGGACAGCAGAACAAATGAACCAAACCAATTAACTGAGAATGACATTGCAGAATAGAACATATACTAGAAGATAAGACAGTTAACGAAACCAGGAATGCTTGAGAACTACTACAAAATGTAGCAATTGTTGGACCAAACTGTTAACTGAACAATACATTTCAGAATATCAGTTTGCATATTAACATTACAGAGTACAAATCACTAGAAGGCACCGGCGATGGCCTCGAGAAAATAGCACGAACTATATTTTAAAGTAGACAACTGCATGGCAGAAGACAAGGTGCTCCTCCAAGATCTGGCGGTCCGCACACATGGCAGCCATCACGACCTCATCCATGCGTGCAGCCGCGATTTGCTTCTCCACTGCCAGATGCTACTGAGCTCCATGCTATACTGCATGCAAAATGGTTGTGGGCGGTGCTTAATTGAAGTACGGGGCAGTGATTTGGGCGGAAGGTGTTGTGCCATTGGTCGGGGCATGTGAGATGAGGAAGGAGGAGGATGGTGTGGATGGGGTGTGGATTACCTAACCATATCGACAAGGACGCACAGCAAGAAGAAGGGTCACTGGAGAGGAGGCGACACTGCTAGTAAGCAGCAGTGAAGTTTTGTACTTGGAAAACAAGGAGGAACAATGGAAATGTGGCTTTTGGTGGGGGCAAGGAGATAGATATTTCTGCGATGGCAGAAATTTTTTCGCTCGGTGCCGTGAGAAACTGGTGCGCAAGTGTGGTTCAAGCACTCGCGGTGGACTGTAGACGATGAAGCTTCTTGCGTAAGCCAGACAAGATGGTGCACCAAGTTCTTTTATATCGCATCCCACACGATTCTTGCTAGTAAACTGTTTTTGGTATACCTGATTTTTTCATTCTATTTTGAAAGACAAAATGGTGTTATGGAGGGAAAGCATGGTGTTTGAATTGCTAGAACATTTATCTGCACTAAACATGCGACTATATGAGTGTCGTGTTAAAATTTAGAATTATTCGGGTTCATTTAGCCTTTTTATGCATTAATTGAGTTTCTAGGCATTTAATGTGCATAATTCAAATTTGAACTGCAAGCACATGCTCCAGTGCACCAAAGTTTGTTGAAAAATCACATGTGTGTCTTTGGGTGAATTTATAGGTCCCTTGTAGGAAATGGGAATGAAATTCAAACATCTAGGTGTCGTGGCTCGGCCAGAAACATTGTGAAACTTGGTTTTTAAATTCCTGTAAATCCAAAACTTGCCTGAAATCATGAAATTTGGCATGGTGTCATATCATGGCACCAACATGCTGTGGTAAATTTTTTGGATGGGACAAGTTTTGGTATAAGCTTCGTGCAAATCGAAGCTTCTCTCAAGAAGGCTCGTGATTCTGAGAGGGAACATGACACCTTTGTGTACGAAACGACAAACGCTGCCCCCTCTTAGTATTCTTACAGATCCAACGTAGAACTATATGAGTGTCGTGTTAAAATTTGGAATTATTTCGGGGTCGTTTGGCCTTTTTTTTATACATTAATTGAGTTTCTAGGCATTTAATACGCATAATTCAAATTTGGACTGCAAGCACATGCTCCAGTGCACCAAAGTTGGTTGGAAAATCACATGTTTGTCCTTGGGTGAATTTCTAGGTCCCATGCAAGAAATGGGAATGAAATTCAAACATCTGGGCGTCGTGGCTCGGCCGAAAACATTGAGAAACTTGGTTTTTAAATTCCTGTAAATCCAAAACATGCATGAAAATCATGAAACTTGGCATGGTGTCATGTCATGGCACCAACATGTTGTGGTAAATTTTTTGGCCGAATTGGGACAAGTTTTGGTATAAGCTTCTTGCAAACCGGAGCTTCTGTCAAGAAGGCTCGTGGTTCCGAGAGGGAACGTGTCACCTTCGTGTGCGGAACGACATACGCTGCCCCCCTTCTTAATTTTTTTTACAGAGCCAACATAAAACTATATGAGTGACATGTTAAAATTTGGAATTATTTCGGGTTCGTTTGGCCTTTTTTATACATTAATTGAGTTTCTGGGCATTTAATGTGCATAATTCAAATTTGAAATACAAGCACATGCTCCAAAGCACCAAAGTTGGTTGAAAAATCACATGTGTGTCCTTGGGTGAATTTCTAGGTCCCATGCAAGAAATGGGGATGAAATTCAAACATCTGGTCGTCATGGCTCGGTCGAAAACATTGAGAAACTTGGTTCCTAAATTCCTGTAAATCCAAAACACGCATGAAAATCATGAAACTTGGCATGGTGTCATGACATGGCACCAACATGACGTGGTGAATTTTTGACTGAATTGGGACAAGCTTTGGTATAAGCTTCTTGCATCCCGGAGCTTCCCTCAAGAAGGCTCGTGGTTCCGAGAGGGAACGTGTCACCTTCATGTGCGAAACGACATACACTGCCTTTTCCCGCCTTGATTTTCTTTACAGAGGCAACATAGACCAATAGGAGTTTCATGCTAAATTTTGGAATTATTTCGGGTTCGTTTGGCCTTTCTATACATTAATTGAGTTTCTGGGCATTTAATGCGCATAATTCAAATTTCAACTACAAGCACATGCTCGAGTGCGCCAAAGTTTGTTAAAAAAAATCATTTATGTGTACTTGGGTTAATTTATAGGTCCCATGCAAGAAATGTGAATGAAATTCAAACATCTGGGCATCGTGGCTCGGCCGGAAACATCGAGAAACTTGGTTTTTAAATTCCTGTAAATACAAAACTCGCCTGAAAATCATGAAACTTGGCATGGTGTCATGACATGGCACCAACATGTTGTGGTAATTTTTTTGTCCGATTTGCGAAGGCGCACACATTAACAACCAACATAGTCATTTTGGAACAAGTGATGTCACCTTACAATCGGAAACACAAGTATTATTGAAACCATGGGTGTTCTACTTACCATTTACGTGCCACCACGCGTCCCCTTTTTTTATTGCCTAGGTGGCGCCGTGCGGGGTAGCTATTTGAGTATGGGAGGCGTGCGATCAGACCCCTGCGTGTGCTTATAGGGAGGAGAGCCCTTTGACCTCCATCCGCCGCCCACCTATCTCCGAACGTCTCCATTAATGGTGTCCAAGCCCTTGTTTTATGGCATGGCTATGTCTCACTCGACTGAGATTTAAGAAGAAAAAAGAAAAATTTGCACGGATATTGATGTAAGATCCGACGGGCATATATAGCATTGACTGTGACTTATAGCAAGAATGATATGAATATATAAGGACGATGAAAGTGGATAATAATTGTCTTACATATTTAGGAAGATAACTAAAAATGCCACATGCGGCAATGCCCGAAATACACAAGGGCAAAAGAAGAAGGAAGACGCGGACAACGATCTGGCTCGCTGATCTCTACTTTCTTGATGCGTTGTTGCAGGCCGTGGAGACTAGTTCTCGCGGCGAGCGGCGATGAACTCTTTCATGTCCTCAATACACTGCTTGAGAGCATCCAAGGATTCCTCCACCAGCCTTCCGCGCTTAATGCGGAACATGGGATTCTCATTCATAAGTTTCTTGACGATGACACCCATCCTCTTAACAAGGCAGTGGTCTCCTTGTGCTGCTTCGTCCTTTCGACGATCTTCTCCTTTCCTCCCCTAGTCCCCAGATGATGTCGTTAGCATTTTCAAATGAGGCATTCATCTCGTCCTACAGCTTCATCCAGCCGGAGATCCGATCCATCAGGTCATCGAGCATAGCACGCACGCGCCTATGAGAGTCCTTGCATGCCGGCGAGACATTTTCCCAGGCCACTGCAGCACAGGAGGGCCTCCCTGCTGCATTCGCGGTGTGTCGGGACATCTCTGCTACTTCTGCGGTGTGGCCGGACTAGTCTACTGCATCAACGGCGCGGTGGGACCTCTGTGCTGCTTCGGTGGCGCGGCGGGACCTCTGTGCTGCTATAGCGGTGTGGAGGGACATGTTGGTTGCTTTCGTGGCGAGGCGGGACATCTCTCGTGCTTCCTCTTCCATGCTCGCCTCTCCCTGGTTGTAATCTCTTGACCCAGAACTCATGCGGGCCATGAAAGACACAAGGGAACAACGATGAAATACTTGTTTGTTTTTGTATTTATAACTGAGTACTAATACGCTCCTAAGTGGGAAACCATTTAGGTTTTGATTGGTATGAACAGGTTTGCAATTGAATATAGCATTGTAGTAATTTGGAATGTGACGGGACGCAAGCTCAAAATTTGTTGAAGGTTCTAGTTTCAAAGTGCAGCACTAATCCCGGATGGCGTAACATGGGCACGCGTTCTCGGCTGCGTATGTGGCGTTTGCACCATAGGGTGCACCGCAATAGGCGATGTCAGCACACGTCTTGTTCCATCAACCGTGCGCGCTCGTTATTACCATCGCACATACTTCTTTAATTAGAATGTGTGCTCGTCTAGCGCACACACCTTGATCTGTCTAACTTTTTTTGTTTGTTGTGGCTAATCGCAAACAGTTTATTCATATGAAGTGTATGCCGTCAATCGCAGACACCTTGTCCGGCTGACCGTTTCTGTTGTGTTCCCTAATCGCATACAGTTCATCCGAGTGAACTGTATGCCGTCAATCGCACACACACCTTGATCTACCCGGCCGTTTTTGTTGTGTTGCCTAATCACAAACGGTTCATCTGGGTGAATGGTGTGCCGTACATCGAACACACCTTCATATGGCTACCCGTTTCTGTTGTTAAGCTCATCACAAATAGTTCATTCGAGTGAACTATATGCCACGCATCGCACACACAACGATAATCTAAAACGTGTTTGTTGTCTCCGCCATCGTAAATGTTTTGTATCTTTTTTATGGTTTTATTACATCATCATTTGTGATTAATGCATCGCACACAGTTTCGTCAAAGGTTCTCTGATTGTAGTGTCGCGGTAGCAGCATCCTGGAATAGTGCATGGTCATGCTCATATAAGTGAAAATCTAGTAGGAGCGCATATGCCTTCATCTAACATTGTAGCATATCTTGCCCCTACACAATTATAGAATTTTGACAACATCTCATTGTCGAAAGAGTCTAAAAGCATGGGGAGGGGGCAACCATATCCAGACTGGACAACTGAGAGCAAGCTTACATTCTCTTAGGATTTTTGTGCAATGCCATTTGCCAGGAAATAATAGAAGGCGGGAACCTCATGATTTTGCTGCTACAAAAGCTAACAGAGTTGTGCAAATGATGCATTCACCCAGTACTATAGCATCCAGTGTACACCCTAAAGAATTGCAAAGTTTTGGCAACTCATTGCCAAAAGAGTCTAAAAGAATTGGGGGAGATTTGATGTAGAGTGGATGGAAATTGAGATGAAAATTTTAAAGCATGCCAAGCTGAGATGTAGGCTAAAATTAGACAAAAAGAAGCCTTGTGAATTAACAAAGAAAATAAGAAAGATTTGGTTATTAAAGATAATTTGAGTATTGAAAAATCTAAATCAAATAATACATGTACATGTGCATAATCTATTCAAGATAAAGAGGACGGCAAGGTGTTGGGGAGCTATTCGAAAGAGGAACAATATGTAATTCAAGTTGTGCAACCATCATGCGCTCCCTACATAATTGAAGAGGTATGTCAAGCAAGGGATTTACCTATTTTCCAATTTGGTCACAACTTTATTGTTGATACAACTATTAAAAAAATCTTATAATTAATTTTGAAAGACCAATGATGAAGGGTAATTTACTTGTTAGCAATAATAAAATTGTTACAGAGCATATCGATCAACACATTGTACCACTCGAAGAGACCAATACTGACTTACTATTGCAACCACAACTTTTCAGATTGTACTATTTAAAGTTTATATCTTAGTGGGTGATACGTCCATTTTGCATCATGTTTTCCTACCATTATTTATTATGTTTTGGTCAGTATTTCACTTTATGAAGCAATTCTAATGCCTTTTCCCTCTTAATTTGCAAGTTTCACATGACGAGGGAGATTGCTAGCCGAATTCTGGACCTGAAAAAGCTACAATAGAAATTGATATTCTCCATAGCTACAAATGACCTGGAAATTTATAGAGAATCATTTTGGAATTAATAAAAAATATTGGAAGAACAATCTTCGAGAGGGGACCCACCAGTAAGCCACAAGCCCAGGTGCCCCCTTGGGGTGCACCACCCAAGCTTGTGGGCCCAACAGCAGGCCTCCGTGGCCCTCCTTCTCGTATATGATGCAATTTGCCCTAGAAAATTCAATAAAAGACTTTAGGGGCGAAGTGTCGCCGTCTCGAGGTGGAACCTGGGCAGGAGCACTTTTGCTCTTCGGCAGAGCGATTCCGTCGCGGATACTTACATACAGGAGAGGAAATCGAAGCCATCGACATCACCAACTATCCTCTAATCATGGGAGGACCAATCTTCATTAACATCTTCACCAGCACCATCTCATCTCAATCTCTAGTTCATCTCTTGTATTCAATCTTTGTCCCAAAACCTTAGATTGGTATATGTGGGTTGCTAGTAGTGTTGATTACATCTTGTAGTTGATGGTAGTTGGTTTATTTGGTGGAAGATTATATGTTCAAATCCTTAAGCCTATTTAATACACCTCTGATGTTGAACATGAATATGATTTTTGAGTAGTTACTTATGTTCTTGAGAACATGAGAGAAGTATTGTTATAAGTAATCATGTCAAGTTGGTATTCGTTCGATATTTTGATGATATGTATGTTGTTCTTCCTTTAGTGGTGTCATATGAACATCGAGTACATGACACTTCATCATACTTGGGCCTAATGAAAGGCATTGGGCAGTAATAAGTGGATGATGGGTTGCGAGAGTGACTGATACATATTCAGCGTATCTATAATTTTTGACTGTTCCATGCTATTATATTATTCATATTGGATGTTTTATACGCATTATTATGCTATTTTATATTATTTTTTGGGACTAACCTATTAACCTGGTGCCTAGTATCAGTTGCTGTTTTTCCTTATTTTTGCCTTTACAGAAAATCAATACCAAATGGAGTCCAAATGGAACAAAAGTTTGTGATGATTTTTCTTGGACAACAAGACACCCAGGAAGCTCTGGGAGGAGGCCAGAAGGGCCATGAGATGGCCACAAGCTCGGAGGGGGCGCCCTAGGGGGCGCCCCCCAAGCTTGTGGGTCCCTCATGGCACTTTCAGCCCTAATTTTTCTTCTATAAATACCCAAATATTCCCTGAAGACCAGAGCGCACACCAAAAGTACTTTTTCGCCGCCGCAAGCTTCTGTTCTTGTGAGACCCCATCTTGCCGCCTTTTCGGGTACTCCGTCAGAGGGGGGCTCGATCATAGAGGGCTTCTACATCAACCCTGCCGCCCTTCCGATGATGTGTGAGTAGTTTACCACAGACCTACGGGTCCATAGCTAGTAGCTAGATAGCTTATTCTCTCCCTTTAATCTTCAATACAATGTTCTCGATGTTCTTGGAGATCTATTTGATGTAATCTTCTTTCGCGATGCGTTTATTGAGATCCGATGAATTGTGGGTTTACGTTCAGATTACCTATGAATATTATTTGAATCTTCTCTGAACTCTTTTATGCATGATTTATATAGTTACGTATTTCTCTCTGATCTATTGATTTGGTTTGCCAACTAGATTGATTTTTTCTTGCAATGAGAGAGGTGCTTTGTAATGGGTTCAATCTTGCGGTGCTCAATAGCAGTGACAGAAGGGGACATGAGACATGACACATATTTGTATTGTTTCTATTAAGGATAAAAAGATAGGGTTTATTCATATTATTGGATCTATCCCTCTACATCATGTCATCTTGCTTAAGGCGTTACTCTGTTCTTGTTAACTTAATGCACTAGATGCATGCTGGATAGCGTTCGATGGGTGGACTAATAGTAGTAAATGTAGGCAGGAGTCAGTCTACTTGTCTCTGACGTGATGCCTATATACATGATCATTGCCTTAGATGTTTTCATAATTATTCGCTTTTCTATCAGTTGCTCAACAATAATTTGTTTACCCACTGTATGCTTTCTTTCAAGAAAGAAGCCTCTAGTGAAAACTATGGCCCCTGGGTCTAGCTTTTATCATATTATTTTCATATCTATAAAATCAAAAACCCAAAAATACCTTGATGTAATTTATTTACTTTTATCTCATTTTGCACTTTTACTTATCTTTTATATCTATCACTATCATATATCATCCTTGTAAGTAACCGTGAAGGGATTGACAACCCCTATATTGTGTTGGGTGCAAGAATTTGTTTGTTTGTGTAGGTGCTATCATTAGAGACTTGTGTGTTCCTCCTACTGGATTGATACCTTGGTTCTTAACTGAGGGAAATACTTATCTCTACTTTCCTGCATCACCCTTTCCTCTTCAAGGGAAAAACCAAAGCAGCTCAAAAACTAGCAGGAAGAATTTCTGGCGCCGTTGCTGGGGAGGATCTACATCAAGCCAACCAAGTACTATCATAAACCCTCATCTCTTGCATTTACTTTATTTTCCATTTTCTTCTCGTTTTCCTATCCCTCACTTCTAAAACGTTTTTAGAAACAAAAATATTTGCCTTCCTCCCGTTTGCTTTTTTGTTTGCTTGATCACTTTATCGTTATAGATAGTTCCTCTCTTGTTTCTTGCACCCCTGAAAACGAAGTCCTAAATTGTAAGCAAAGAGGGGGGAGAATTTAAAGGATGCTTGGTATAGAATTTGCGATGCTGAAAGATCTATTCGTAAGCAATCTACTACTATCCTTCTTCGCAATTTCTACGTGGGCATTACTACTAGGTATAGATTCGTTTTTGATACTATTATAGGTGGGAATTTCTTGAGTTTCCCCCCTTTGGATGCTTTCAATGCTATGGGAAATTTAGTGGGATCACCACCTATCACTATTAATGAAACAATTTTAACTCTGGAACATGTTATGCAAAGACTAGATGCTATTGAAAAGAAGATGCCCACCATAGAGCATATTGAAAATTTGGATAAAAAGATTCGTAATCATGTCACTCAATTTGGATCAAAGGTAGGGAATACTCTTAAGATGGTAAAAGAGAGGAAACCAATAATTAATGAAAGGGTGGAACAAAGCCCCTCTAGGATTGACAAGTTGGAAGAAATTATAAATAATTTGGGTTCTGCCTTTTCTTCCATTAAAACTATTGAAAAAAAAACTCCTAATAGTAAGAATTGCAAGTTTACTTATGTTCCAAAAAACAAAGATGCCACTTCGAGTAACAACAATGAAGATCTTAAGATGATTAGTGTTCACCCCAATTTGGTTGAGTTGATAAAGAAACCTACTTGCGAGAATGAATTCTTTAACTTTATCTTTAGGAGCATGATCACCGAGAATAAGCATGTTAGATCTCTAGGGAAATATGGATGTGTGATTGAGGAGTTGAATACCAAAGATAACAATACCTAGATCTATGCAATATGCCTAGCTAAGGGAGTAAAACAATAGCGCTTGTTGGGAGGCAACCTAATGTTAATTTTTGTGTTTCTTGTTTTTCTTCTGTTTTTCTATAATTACACAAAAATGCTACTGTTATGATTGAGTTTTTTATGTTTTAATTAGTGTTTGTACCAAGTAAGACCTTTGGAATGATTTGAAAGATAGTTGATTTGATTCTATGAAAAATAGAAACTTTTGCACCCAGTTCTGGAATTTTGTAAATTCACATAAACGTGTTTTTGCTTTGAATTTTTTACACAAGATTGATACAAAAATTTCCCATGTCGTCCTTTATATATATTGTTCCTATAAAGGATGTTGGAGTAATCATCTCCTGCACGCCTCCACGGGCAAGAGTGACCACTGAGCCATCCGTTTCGTGGTGGCGTGCCTCGAGGGCCTCGCTGGGGCTCTCCGCATCGTACGATCTTTCCGGACAGCGTGCACTCGAGAGACCCACCTCGGGGGTCCATGACAAATAGTCTACAAGGCGGACGGGGCCACCATCATGTGGTGGTTTCGGTCATGTCCGCATGGGGCGTCCCGTGCACGTCCCCGCATGCGACTCGGAGGCTGGACTGACGTCCTTCGACCCTGGGCGGGTTGCGTGTGTCCTCTCGCGCGCTCCGCTATGTGCGACGGGAGACTGGTTTCGGCTTGTTATTGTCATTGGTCCATGATGGGATATGTCACTCGCACGGGTGCGTGCCAGTGATTTCTGGCTGCCCCGCTGTTTGGTTACCCCGACCGTGGCTGCGTCGCTCACGCGAGGTGAGCTACCCTATTGGCAGTTTCACTTGCATGAGACGCCCACCCGCTACCTGGCAGTCTCGCACGAGATGGGCACCCACTGCCGGGCAATCGATGTTGTAATGCGCTCGATTCTCTGGCGCGGGATGGAACGTGTAGAGGCGATTGGAATGCATTGCTTAAGAGGGCGTTGTCTGCTTGGTCGTTCGGCTCGGCCTCCCATAGTCTTCTCTTCTTTTCCCCACGACTCTCTCCTTCACCAGCTCCCCCTCGCTTCTCTCCCCTCGAATGGCAGCGGCTTCACAAGCTTCTTCGTTGGTCCTCCTGCTGGGTGGTGTGCGCACATCACCCATTTTTGTCCACACAGCCATTGTCAGGCGCTAGGTAGGAGAAGGCGGCGAGAAACGTTCGGGAGGAGGCGGCAGACGTAGTGGCATGGCCTCTTAGGGTGCGCGTCATTTGTTTTGAAGAGAATTCCTTATTTGGCCCTTTCTTAAAATCTGCTTCCCTATTTGGCCTGAAAAAGTTTTTCTTCCTTATTTGACCCCAAATGTAAAATGTGTTCCCTATGTGACACTTATGTCTAGTTTGACCACTAAAGGGGTTAAGTGCCACGTGAAAAGACCATTCTACCCTTGGTGCTACATGAGGGTAAAAATGATCATTCATTTGTTCCACTGAACCGGTTTATTAGAGCGAAAGAAAGAGAATAGAGAGCAGCTCGAGAGCATATCGAACGAAGATGCGCGAGGATACGACATTCTCTAGTAATAAGCCGACGAACGACAACCCAAGAGGATTCGTGCAGAAAAAAAATACAATGTTGCGGAACAGTTGTACGTGTTGTGCTGCAGATTTTTATTGCTTGCTTGCATGCAGGCATATTCACTAGAGTGGAGTATCAAGAAATAAGGGATGCAGTCACTCAGCGGCGGAGCTATGTTGTGTGCAGGGGCCATGCCCCCCCCCCCCCAGCCTGAGTAAAATATGTGAAAGAAAAAAATTGGAAGGAAAGATTAGGGAAAATATAGACTTTTGCCCTTCTGTCTGCCCCCCCCCCCCCCTCCCCCCCAAAAGATTTAACCTAGCTCCGCTGGTGCAGTCACTCCCGGGTGCTCTCAGAGTTTAGTGGATTCTGGCCGTCCGATTCGTTTTCCTGATGCGATTCTAGCCGTCGGATCAAGCCTCTGGACGATCTGGGCCGCCAGATCAAAAAACGGCGTTGTAGCAATGAATAGTTACCGCCTTCCGGGGTTCTCTGTCACTTCGTGGACTCGTTCAGGTCTCGCTGATCTGTGGGGTAGCTCACGTGTGGGTCCCGTCTGTCAGTGGCTGGGTCTAGCGAAACGTCCCCTGCGGCTCGTCGCGTGCACCCGGCGGTGAATATCCCGTGCCACCGCATGTTATATCCTGCCCCCATCGAGGGCATTCCGGTCTTTTTGCTTTCAGGGGCGTGCGTGCTGCGGTGGTTGGCCCGTGCGGCTACGGGGTGGGGGAGGGTAGCGGCTTGCCCTGTCATTCTCTCATTCGTCCCCTTCGTCTCCTTCTCTCCTCCACTCCCCATCGCGCCCCTATCATCAGCCGCCACCGCCATCGCCGGGAGGGGCCGCCACTCGCGTCGCTCTCCGCAGCCGCCACAGCCCCCTCCCCTTCCAAACCCACCGAGATGACGGCGTCGGCACTGGCGCTCGCGGTGGTCGGGTGGCTTGCTCGCGCTCGCGGAGGCCGAGGTGGTCGCGCTGCTCTGGGTCGTGTGCCGCCTCCGTCGCCGGTAGGAGGGGGCCGCAGAGGCCGCCGCGCAGCCCGGTGACCAGGAGCTCCCCGGTGAGCAGCCGTTCCGCTTCGCCGTCTGCCTCGCCCTCTTTGTCGTCCTCACTCCGTCCTCTCTATGTTTTCTGGATTTGCCGTCGTCGCCTTCTCTGCTCCCAAGATAGCCTCGCTCTCCTCCTTGGTGCCCAGCGGGAGAGGCAGCGGACGAAAGTCGATGACGCCGACCCCCTCCTCCATGGCAGCGCCTTCGTCCCCGACGACACCCAGCAGCAGCTCACTCCCGGTACTACTACCCTCCCCCTTCTCCCTCCCTCTCTCTCACGACGGTTCTTGGATGGAGGAGACACTGCTGCTCGTTCCTGACTTGGTTTAAAATCCACACAAGTTTGCATTGAAGTTCTTCAGCACGTGGCCTACAAGGAGGCGCCGTATCCTACCATGTCTTACGACGGAAGGAAGTGCAGACTGATTAATTACATGCTTAAAGTTTACACTGGAAAACCATTGTTCTTGCTAGGACTTTTTCTGAATGTTTCAGATTCATGGTTTTCTGCTCTGATTTTTACAGGCCCAAAACGAGGCAGCGTTCCCAAATGTGAAGCGACAACCCGCAGAAAGATGAGCAGGAGCAGACCAGGGATGAAGCCAAGATCTACGATGGTGATTCTTCCAATAAAATGGTACATCACATGTTCACCTAGCAACTTCTCCCTGAACCAGAAGTCAGCCACTAAACACATTCAGTCTACTTGTCATTCTGACATGTGAACTGATAGATGCAGGTGGCCAACAGCTTGATGGTGCCGTCGATATGAGTAAAATGCATCGATGGTCATTGAACTTATTGTATACGCTCATTTTGGTCACTGTACTTAAGAATACGGTCAATACGATCACTATATACGCATTGCGGTGATTATACGGTCACTGTCACACCGTATAGCTTCGTATTTTATATAGTTGACCGGTCAAACAGTTCAATGGCGCTGTATCAGCTCCACCTGTCAGTGGCTAGAAGAAATAAAGGGTACGATTGGAAAGTAAAAGAGTGCACCGCTGCTGTGGAATCGAACCCGAACGACGTGCTGGTAGTGCAGCACGCTAGCCAGCCGAGCCAACTTCAGTTCGCGTTTAATTTATTTGCATTCACGTGACAACCATAACAGGGCGGCCGTTGCTTGTGCTGCGTACTTGTGTGGGTACGTGCATGTTTGTGTGTTGTGTGGTGTTGTGCGTGACTGTGATATGCGTGAACAAGATGCTTGCCATGTGTGTGCGCCCGCTTGTGATGTACGTACGTCTGAGTGAGCACGGACAAGGCGAAGGCGTTGAGAAAGAAGAAGTCAGAGGCAGCGAGGAGCTGCACGAGCGCGCCAAGAGGACAGCCTGTGCGCGAGTCAACGGCGAGCACAGACATGTGGCGCCGGATGGTGGCCGGGCCTGGACAGAGGTGATGGTGGTCGCAGGCATGAAGAAAAAGACGATGGGGGAGAAGAGGAGAGTGACCAGTACTGTGTACGCCACGTCCGCGTCGCATCGCTAGCTTGTCGTGATGCCTGGTGTGTGATCAAGTAGTGCAGTGCGTGCGTGCTGAGTGTGTGCACTATATGCATTCTCGCTAACGTATATAAAAAAATCGCTCAGCAAGTTAACCAAAATTGTTATGCGCTCCATTGGCTAGCCCACTGTTGCTACCACATTAATGTTCTGTGTTAGAAATCCTCATAGACGCACATTTTATTTTGCCTCTTGTTTTCTTTCTTTCACCGACTGACAGATGGGACCCGCATAAGTAGAGAGAGAAAGTGGGCTAACAGGGCATCATTGGGACTGTTTGACCGGTCAACTAAATAAAATACAAAGCTATACGGTGCGACAGTGACCGTATAATCATCGCAATGTGTATATAGTGATCGTATTGACTGTATTCTTAAGTACAGTGACCAAAGTGAGCGTATACGACAAGTTCAATGACCACCCATGCATTTTACTCCGTCGATATTGTCTCCTCCAGCGTCAAGGAACCAGCCAAAAACGTCATCGTCAAGCAAGCGACGCTGAGCAAATGTCAGGTGCCATCACGCACCATGGTGTGGCGATCAGATTGGCAACGTGTTCAATGCAGCGTACAATGCCAATGATCAGTTCATTTTTGTGGATTGTTGTGGGGGATTGAGGCTTTAAAGCACATGAATTGCAGCAGGAATTGTTCAGGATACTACTGTTGTTGCTACTTGGCGCGTTACCATCACCGGGAGGAGCGACGGCCATCCACATCGCCATTGCCATCGTCCTTCAGGTGCTCTTCCTATCGCTCTCGTCAACCCCTCCTAGCCACTGATCTGAGATCTCCTCTTCATTTATTATGGCATAGCTTGCAACTGTACCATAGATTTGAGTGATAGGATTGTTGTGCAGACTATAATGTGGAATCAAGATTTTGGTTGAGAGAGAGAGAGAGAGAGAGGACCACGATCTTGCTTGTGTCCTGTAATCAGATATAAAGGACACTATATTTATAGTAGATTAGGCACATGGTTCATTGCTGGCTTGCTAGACCTGTGTGACAAACGCCAATGTGTTTATCTGTACATATAGCGGCCTCTTTGAATATTTCTTCCTCTAGGAGATGATGCTGAAAATAATCACATTTATGAAGTTATGCTCTGCTTTGGCACATGTTTATATCCTAATCCAAGTAACTGGTTCTCTCTTCTACTGTGCCTTTGATAATTTTCGTGGCATTTGCATCTAATTATCTGCATGACAAGATTTAGTGTGTCAGGGACACTGGAATGATTTTTTCCTGAACAATTGAAGTGTGAACTGAATTTACGAATTGCTATCACTGAAAGTACAAACTGTGAATGTTTCAGATCAAGTATGTGTAGGAAGTCGCGTCTTTAGGAGGTCTGAATATATTATTTGCTGTCACTGACAGATAGTATGATCGTTTGCTCCTTGGGAGGTCTGTTCCTTCAAGTACAGCTAAAGCAAATAAACTCCAACTTATTTTAGTGTTTGAGATTCTGATTACCAATCTGCAACAATGTCCATGCCCTTTGGTATTGCACTCTAATTATTTTCTTTGCTCATTTGTTCCCTGCAGATGGTTTACGTCTTAACTGTCTACAACAAAAACGATAAATAGCACCGCATCCGGGTACCAAAGCCATCCATGCATTTCATAGTCCTCTCATCATACACTTGATCATAAAAATCAGCTTATTTGATTACGACCTGCCATTTAAGCTATCAAACTACTGTTATTGCATCTGGTCTTGAAAGGACAATAAACAATTGGTTTCATACTTCGTAAATCATGTTTGGTGCCACTTGGATTTGGTTGAGGTGTTGGACTGCATCGTGGATCTGATCAGGATTATTTTAGCTTGGATTTTGTCTTCTTTTCTACCTCTTATTTCACTTTTGGTTAGCTGCTCCTTGGGTTCTAGCTATCTCCTTTTCTTTAATTTTTCTTTTCTTTGTCTTCGCCTTGACATTGGATTGTATATGAGCTGTTTTGCAGGTACTAATGTTGGTGTGAGCTCAAGGAAAAAGGCAAAACCCATTTGTAGTTTCAGCTTTACGAGGCGTTGTCAGCAATGATTGATGAGATAATTGGTTGAGCTACTTTTGGAAGGGGCGACGGAAATCATAAAAACTACGATGGCTATGGAGATTCAACATACAGAAAGATGGAAGAGGTTCTGATTCTCTCTCTCTCCCATCCAATTTCTTTTGATTTAATCCCCAGTCTTATTTATCTATGCCTACATGGTGTGCGGCTTCAAGGAAAGATTACTCTGTAATATTAGTGCTTCATTGCCTACTCAATAGTGTCCTTTTTTTCTTATGAAATTTAGCTGCAGTGATGGATCACTTACATGTACATTATGTTACATCTCACGGTTATCTGACTTTCTTACGCAATATATATCTCTGTCATTCACATATATATGCTTAATTCATGGAGAAGTATATCTTTTGCTATAACATAATGTCGATGATGATGGCCATAGAATCAGCCAGCTCACCTGTACTAACCTTCTTAAAAGATAGATCTATGGCCCTTTAGGTTATTTGCTAGGCATATCATCTAATCCAATTTACTACACTGTTGTCTGCGTGCATGTGAAGCTCTTATGGAGATAATTACTTACATACCAATACCATGAGTCCGCTGTTTATTAATGTTCACCAAAAATGATGATAAATTTGGTAATTAATTGTGTCTATTAAGTGTAAACTTTATCGAAAAACATTTTGTGTTCCGGGCCTATGACTCTTTGTTTATTTTTGTTTTCCAGAACACACAGTAAATAAAACAGAACACAAAGCAGTAGCCTTTGGAGCAGGTTACAGTTTGCACTTGGTATTAAAGGATTTGGAGCAGGCTATATCTGTGATGACACAGATTGGTTATGCAGGATCTCTTGGTAATGAAACTCTTCCCTTAGCTGTACCTAATCTCGTATCTTCCATTCTTTTTCCTTTTGAGTGGATTGCTATATGGAATGCCATCTATTTCTAATGAATTTAATGTTGTTTGCTGCCTTTTTTAATTAGATAGATCCAATAACTATACCAATGAATAGATTTTTTTTGTGACTGATATATGATTCTATAAATGCTATATATTTTGTATCCGGTACGCAAGGTTACCTGAATCTTCTCGCATATTTTTTTTGCCTTTGTTGCTTTGTATGGAAAATAGCCTATTTAGTCAAGTTTGGTTTAGCCTTGTATGTCGTTTGCTTACTCAATATTGACCTCAGTGTCATTATGCCTGCTTCTGAAACTCTTTAACACTGAAATATATGCTCTGTTGCTCTTAATCAAGCGGCTTTTGTACTGAACTTTATGTCATGCTGCACTTACTCAGGCTAAATCCTTCTGCTTTATCATGAAGACAACAAATAGTGGTTACTTCTCATCTGAGCTTGAGCTGTGGTGAATGCGACCGATGTTTCTACGAAGATGTAGTTCTTTTGGTTTATCGACTAATATTATCGTATATAGACGTGATGCCTGAGGCGTTTTGAATCAGTGTCGTAGCAGACTACCCTATCCTTATTGTAAATTATGTGTGATCACCGACAGTCCTTCGGGTCGATTTACCACTCCATGGTTATTGTAAATTATGAACGAATTATGCTGTAGTTTTAGTATTGATTCTTTAATCTTCTTCGGCTGCCTGTGTTATCCTGTGTTAATGCATATACAAAACCTGGATTCCTACTAACTTACCATGATCAAAATGTTGGGACCCGTACCCTCGCGCCAAGACGCAATCACGATCTAGTATATATTCATGCAATGGATCGATGTAATCGAATAGCCTGCTTCTAGTCATTCATCTTTTCATGCGTATAGTACGTGTGCTAAGACGGTGTCGGCCAGACGAAAGTCATATACTCGGAAGATTGTCGAATATACAGATCGACATGAACTCTAGCTACAAGTTACACTGACGTCTTGCTGCGAAAAAAAGAGAGTAAAACTAATGTCTGAACTGAACTAACCCTAACTAATTCAAGTTAATTGTGATTAACTCCAACAGGCCCGTTGGTGCATACTGGATTTATTTGCATTCGCGTACGTCAAGAAGCTAGCTAGCTACCTCGTGCACTCAGGAGAGGCTGACAGTACATGCGTACATAGTATATGTAGCACAAACGGTATGGTGGTGCTGCTAAAAGTTTCCTAATGCATGGTGTTTATATAACCAGGGGTAGAATGGACCTTCCACGTTACACCTAACACCGTTAATGGTCAAAATAGACGGAAGTGTCGTATAGGGAACAAATTTTACAATGAGTGTCAAATAAGGAAGAAATAACTTTTCTGGGCCAAATAGGGAACCAAATTTCAAGAAAGGATCAAATAAAGAATTCTCTCTTTGTTTTGAGCTCTCACTATATGTTTTTTTTTTGCCCTCGCCTATGTAGGTATTGTGACATCCTTCGCGTGCTTCGGTTTGAGGTGGTCTTTAGACAACTGTTCTTCAAGGTGACCCGTTTCTTTGGTCATTTTTGTGTGCTCTGATTCACAAGGTGTGGCCCAATCCTTGATTCTTCAACGGGTTTGGTTGCGTCGTGACGCCTAGAGGATTTGGTGTTGGTGCCGTTCGGCTGGTTCACCGCCCATTTTCATCGTTCGTGTTCGTTGTGCCAAGGTTGCCCTTTTGATTTGCATGTGTAGCGTAGTTGTTTCTCTTGGTGTTAATTTATACGTACGTCCTGTTTTTGTGTCTCCTTGCTGTTATAGTATTTGTCTGCCTGGTACAATGCATCAGGGAATTGTGGGTGGGGTGTAAGAGGATTGATGGTAGGCATTTTCTATATAGAGCTTATTTTAAAAAAAATCTATATAGAGGCAAAAGACAAGGACAACGATTATCAGAACTTGTGGGAGATGGTCTTGACCTATAATGTAAAGGACATATACTATGATAGGCTTAAAGAGATCTGTGAACTTGGCTACAAGAGAGGTCAAGATCCCCATGCTCCATGTCAGATTGGCGAATAGTTATGCACTGACCGTTCGGGCTGCATCGTTCTAGAGGAAATCCTACCAAGTTCGTCAAGGAGATCTCCTGACCTTGGACAACTGCATTTGCTATTCAAGCAATTACGGGGAATCATGCCTCTCGTCCAGACTGCACCCGTTCCTGAAGCAAGATGGCAAAAACCTCCTCCGAGATCGTATAAAAATAAATATTGATGCTTCTTTCTTTTGATGCTGGAGGGCGTGATCATTGCAATTCTTCAGAATTTCCAACGAAAGCTATGGCAGGGGCATCAGAATCTCGATCATACTATCAAACGCCCGAACTGCAGAATCTATTGCCTGGAGCTGGTCGAAACACGCAATGGGAAGATTGAAATATGGAGTCCTTATGCGACAGTTTTGGCAGAATGCTTACATTTAGCTCATGGTATACCAGCGATTTCATTTAGGCATTGTCCCCGGGAAGCATATTATCTTGCTAGGGGTTTTTATGATTCTAAAACTAGTTATGATTGGGTAGATGGAGCTCCCAGTTTCTTGTTATGACATGTACTACTGGATATAACCCTGCCACAGATTGAATAAAAGTGCCATGAGGATTTACCTTCAAAAAACATGAAAGCAACCAATAATATTCTAATAAAAAAAGCAACAAATGCTACTGCTGGTTTGGAGAACATTCATCATGTCATTTATAACAAGGGGAGCACATAAACATAAGGACTTCGCGGATACGTTATCTACACTTAGTTCCATTACCAGGGCCGGAAAGGGTTGTGGTTAGCTTCTACCAAGAGTCAATGAGCCTACAGAAAAAACAGATGACATCAAGTTTATATGAGATATACATGCAGCGCTAACTGTGGACTGAATTCCAGATAGAGACTTACCAAAATGACCTTGTATTCAGATCGTCCGGTCCCGAAGTCATTCCGACTAGAATAAATTTCATATTAAATGAACAAAATGAGATACTCTATTACTTTCACCAATGAAGCGGCTATACCAATGAACAACCTGTGAGATCGATCCAAGATTAGCCATTGTTCAGCACCAAATTCCATGATTTGAAATTCGTGGCAACAAAGTCAAAGGTAAATACCAATCAATGGGCTACTCTACTGAGGCTTAGATTGCAGGTAGCGCGTTAGATTGCTTCTGCGTCTTCTTTTTGCCTAGAGAAGAGAAATCAAGAAGTAAGATGATATAAGCATGCCTCATTTGTTTTCTGCAGGTTTTGAGACATAAAAAAGGGTACTGATACAAGAGCCTTCCAGTAAAATTAGATCAAACATTCTTGTAATGATTAAGACTACAAATGAATTAGTTTATATCAGAACCGAAGCACACCATATTACTTTAGTGTTTTTTCAAAGAAAAACTGTTGCTTTATTATTGAAGAACTGCACCAAAATTAAATGCCTGAAATTATTTGCCATGCAGATTTGGACCGTGAATCATGTGATGATTACCTCTCCCCTAACTAAATGCTTCCTATGTTCATTTTAGCAGTAAAAGTATCAAAAGATATACAACAAAGTAGCAACTAATAATGAGCAGATTAATTACGTATTCGACACGGCCAAATTGTGTTTTACAGGACAAAGGAAAGTAGTGAAATCCAGCTCCAACCTGTGGTTTTTGAAGAAGGAACTGCCACTTTGTTGCACCTGCTTCTTCCCAATTCATTTCTAACTCCAGATACTGGAGTGTCTGCTCTCTGAGCTTTTGTTGCCTGCAGACGACTTGGCCCGCTTGATGATAATTGTGGAGAGATTCCTGAGCACAACCCTGATGTGCTTGCAGGCAGCTGATCTAGAAGCTGCGGGAAATATGCACCACTCAGTAATAGAAGATGTTAAGATATTGCGCCTATGATCACAAGGAGATGGCCCCAAACCTTTTTTTTGGGAATGCTGCTCTTCCGAGCAGCATGTAATACTGAATATTCAGAACCATGTAATGCCAAATCATCAGAACCATGTAATGTTGAATTATCACATGGTACCAACCCATTATTCTGTGACGAGTTTGGAGTTGTACTACTTGCGTAGCTGTGTGAATGCTCCGCGCATGATTCACGGTAAAGCTGAGCAAGCTCCAATCGAAGCTGGTAGTTTCCCCGTGAATGATACATTTTTGTAGCAAGAGGAGCTGGCACATCTGATAAATTAAATGAAAAAAAAAAATCAAAACACCATCTCATAAGAACAAACTGTGCAGAGAAACTTAAAAAACAGTATGATGTTAGCCTTAACTTAGAAGGCACAAACTTATCATTTGCTAGGTTATTGGTGCCACCGGATAGACACAGGCGCAAGTTTTACAGTCAAGCCAATGTGAAATAATATAGGACCCGAACAAGAAACTGTGGTTCCCACTCAGATCCTCACGTAACACAGATCCTTCATGTATATTTTATTCATTTGTTTAGTATGTAAGTATTTCCTTGTGAAAAACTAGTAGAGTATATTTCACATATACTCCCTCCATCCCATAATATAAGATCGTTTTGCAAGCTGTTTTAGCTTGTAAAACGATCTTATATTATGGGATGGAGGGAGTATTATTCAAGTCCCATATATTTCACGTATATTCTAATGTGCTTTTCTAACGATTAAGATATGATCAACCAGAATTGATACCAAACAAACCGACATCGATGTACCATTAGAAACTGGAAACCCCATCGAAGAAAAAGCTGTTGGGCGGGCATCACCGTAGGAGCTCATATTACTGATGATTAAACTATGTCTAACTACAATTAAGAAATATTAGCATTGCTCACAATAATCAACTGCTGCATTTCTAAGCTTCAACCCAGAAGAATAAGATAGGTAAAATTCACTATCAGACATCATTCTTTTTTTTTGCGAATAACTCCCAGACATCATGTTGGCACTGAGACATCACAAAGTCAACAATTTATTGATTGACATTGTCAAATAATATCATTTGCTGAAGCACACCAGACTGATTTTAAATTTATAGGACATATAAAGGGGATGCTATCGAATCATGGAATTATTTCTGCAAAGGCCAACCAATTCCGTGTTTAAGAGCAAACTTGGCCCCCAAAAATGGTCGTTAGCATGATTAGAGATGCATGTGCATAGAAAACATAAGCGGCACAAAACATAAGCATACTGATAAGTACATTGTACCTCTAAAACGACTTTCAGGAGCATTGGTGGCAGATGTTTTGAACCCTATACAACAAAGAAGCATAAAATAAGCCATGGCACGATTAAGACCTGACCAGAAAGTTGGACCTTGCCACAACCATTATATAGCTACCAATTGAAACATCTATCCCGACAGTGAAGCTGCAACCCAAGAGTCGAACACATCCGCCACCTCTGTAGTCCGTACTATCAATTTCTCTAGATAATGGACTTGGATTAACGCATTTCACATCTAAACAAAAGTGGGCTTATAAATTTGTATCATGGAGGACCACAAGCTAATGCAAACCAGAAACGTGGTGGCAATACTAATAACAGCATTACATACAAAGGTCAAATGTTTCAAGAAACTATTAAACAACAAATGAAGTAGAATAAAAACTTCACCAGATTGAATTAGAAAGAAAGTACCACTTACTTTGATCAGCAATAGAATTTAAAGGTTTGCTCTCATTCCCATTGGTCAACTCAAAGTCATTGACGATGTTCTTATTTTCGGGCTGAGATTTTAATTTCACTTTTATATGTACCTTTTGATCTATCAGATGTCAAGGCAGCAAAACTTCGAACGGAAATCCATATAATAAGGAATGGATATGAAGATAAAACATTGAACACAAAAAACGCATATACTCCCTCCGTCCGAAAATACTTGTCATCAAAATGGATAAAAGAGGATGTATCTAGACATATTTTAGTTCGAGATACATCACCTTTTATCTATTGTGATGACAAGTATTTTCGGACGGAGGGAGTAGCAGTGTAATGTAGACGCCCAAAGTAAATAAACAAGAATCAAATTGTTTCGCATAAGCTATTAACAGGGATACTTCCATTGCTTGTCAGCTTTATTTTCCTGCCCTTCTTTGGAGGCTTCATAGGATGAACATCGTCTTCTACACCCATTGAATCGTTTGGGTTCACCTTCCCTGAGCTACATCGCTCTGCAGAAGTCAAAATATCAATGAATTTCCAGATCAGTTCAATGGACTCACCTTGTAGAAAGTGTAAATTTAATATTTTAATTAAAGTCACACCAAGCAAATGTGTAACAAGGAAGGTTTGGAACAGTCATAAATCAAAAACCATGAAAACTCGAACTTTTGGTATATAACATGTCAAGTATTGATGTCTGTACGTTTTAACGTAATATAGTAATAGAACAAATAACGCCACCCTAAATAAATGAATGACTTCACAATACAATACCATGTTGATTAACATTATTGGCCAGTTGCATGATGAATAATAGAGTGATAGTGCCAATAGTCATTAACAAAGTCAAATTATGACAACACAACGACATGGGGCCTTTTGCATATACATACTGCAAATAATGTAGTTTATGCAGTGACTAGCCTGGAGTCATGCTAAATTATAAATATATACAGTAGATGTTTGCAGCATTGTTTCCAACAAAAACAGTGTGTCATTTATGCACTAACTAGCCTGGAGTCATATTCATTGTCATGCTTTCATATGAACTAAATTACACCAAAACAGTGTTTGGTCTAACGTGTTGAACAATACCTGCATGAGGTGCATAATGGCTGGCCTTAACAGGCTTCTGGCATGTATCACAGCGGACCTTCAATATAAGATGTCAGCTCAAACTGGAAGCAGAAAATGAAAAGGGGGGATCTAGGTTTATCAAAAAATACCAGGTCCAATGGATCAGCCATAGGTTTTGATCCGAATATATGCATATCTGCACATAACTAAATGATAAATTGTGGCGTCAACTGATAACTTTACAATGTGAACTATAATATAATGGCATTGTGTGTCACAACGTAAACATGATATGTAGTATGTGAGCCGAGAAACAAACTGAGAAAAACTGATAAATCAGTTATCAAATAAAATACACATCAGACAAAACTGAGTAATAAAAATGGTTGCTAGAAAAATAGTGCCACTGATAAAGGCACGCAGAAGTTCTAATGTTAGTGTGTGAGTCTGTGATCCCTTGTTCAAGAAATGGAAGAACTTACCATCTTCATCAAGCAAATTTGGTTCATGTGCGCTAAGAAGCTGCTTGTGTAGGATATGTGAAGCACTCTTCTCATTAATCACCTCATCTGCCAATGCGTCAGGGGGGAGATCTTATTTTCGTTCTCAAATACCCAGAAGGTTTTAAGTTATGTACGTTTTTCTAACAATGAGCATTTATTTTATTCTCTTATGAGAGCTATGTTTAAAAAATCCAGCAAAATGAAATATGGAGGCAAGTAAACGAAATTCAGTTCTCCAAATATGATTAAAAAAACCATAACCTTGTATGCAGATGATGAAATGTCTAAGGTCATTACACTACCTCCAAACAGAGATAATGTAAACGGAGACATAATAAGTATACAAGTTACAGGTATTTGTGAAAATGGAAACTTATATTTGGGACTGAACTCATGTTGACTTCTATATTATATAGACAAACCGATAGTCTTGCAATCAAGAAAACAACTGTAAAGGCATCATGACTTGAATTTTATAATACCAATACTATTGGTTTTACTCTGGTGGATACGGGGAACTGGGGATCCACCAATAAAATCAAGAGAATAAACTAAATGGAAGCTCATTTGTTATAGTTTACCAGGTGTGGCATGATTTTCCATCATTAGCTTTAGCACAGAAGCCATTTTAAAATGTCCGGCCATGCAGACCATTTTGTGATAGCAACCTACATTAAACCAAATGCACATGATATTAGTTTAAAAAATATTCAAACATCCAAAGTTGGACTTGGGTGATATCATGTTGTAAGAAACTTTGCAGTGTGTTCACTATTTCAAAACTTGTAGTTTGATTATATGCCTGATCATTGTCTTTCCAGCATTAAGTCTCTCCATGAAGAAAACAGATGCAAAGATGTGTCACTGGTATGTGGTATTGTGGTGTCCCATGTGCCACCGATTCATTAACAAATCCAATGGGAAATTTCAACACAAGTGCAGCTACATATACAACATGAGCCCTTAGCCAATGTGTCAGTCTTGATACTCCAGCTCGCATTTCATAACTAGAAACAAACTTGAAAACATTTGGGACCAGAAGTTGCTGATGTCCACAATTCAACATGTCAATTTTTTCTGAATATTTGTAAAATGAAATTAAATCCTAAACACTCAAGGCTGAAACAATGAACAAAAATAATCGCAGACCTACGCTGACAATTCAAACTCCAAGATCTCTAAGTACCGCCATGAACATTATGAATATAGTACTGTTAACTCAATACCCTGTCACCTGGCCAACTTATCAGCCAGTTTTGCATAAGTTCCATTTGCATGTGTGGCCTCAATCTTTTCACACTCCTGAGAGTTAAACCAAAACTGTAAAAAAAGACAAAAAAGAAACTAGAATTTAACTGATGTTACATTGACATTCCCCGTCCAGCTTCTCACATTGCGGCAAATCTAATGAAATCCTAAAATATGTGCCCCGAATACAAGTTTGATCTCCCCACCATTACGTCCTCTCCTACATTCAGATCACACTACACTTGAACGTTTCAAACAACGAGAAGTGCACAACTAACAGGCAAAGCACACGAAGCAGTGTCATGTACAATGTGACAATCTGAATATCGCACACCTATGATCATTCCACTAGTCGCTAATTCATTTCAAATTTGAGATCAAATTCCGAATAAAAAACTCTTAGGAATATCAAAAACTTGTTTCACAAGTCAGGGCTTCACTAAAACCAATCACGGAGTTAGATCGAATTACGACTAAAATTTTGACGAACTGACCCCAGTAAAAAACACACGGGAAATTTCCTTTTAACTTCACAAGTGTCTCACCTGCAATAGCCGAATTCCTGGAGGACGCCGAGCCCTCAAAAAATGCCGGAAAAATCAGGGGGTGTTGAGGAAATCTCGGTGTCAATCGGTGGCCCTCTGGCGCCGCAGGCGTCTCCGCCGGCAGGACTGTTCGCCGGCGGGCGCCTCCTTCCCCCGCGCAATCCCACTTGTCACATGCCAAATTCCGCGACTAGAAGAGCGCGAAAAAAGTGAGCCAGAGGCGAAGGAAAGCGCAGGAGAAGCGGCAAGGTGGCGTAGAGAGATCTCCTACGCTCGGGGGAGGATCCCGGCGATCGCCGGCGGCGATGGGGAGGGGAATAGGCGCACGAAGGCGAAGCGAGCGCCAAGCGTTTGGAGATTTGGGGCGGAGGCGTTCGGGCTCGGTCGGTTCTTGTAACGAGCGAACCGACCGGGTCGGACGCCTGGTCTGGGTCCGGATCCAACGTAACTGGTCCGACCTAGCCAGCGCCGCTCGCCGCTTAGCTGCTCGCCGCGGCAGCAAGGGGGGGAGGGGAAAGCAAAAGAGGGCGGCATCTTTGCGTCGGCGATGGCGGCGGCGGCGTCGGCGAGGAGCAGGGTGGCGTTCGTGCTGGTGGACGGGATAGGGGACGTGACCATCCCTTCCCTCGGTGGGCGTACCCCGCTGGAGGCGGCCGCGGCACCGCGGCTGGACGCTGTGGCGGCGGCTGGGGTGGTCGGGCTCATGGACCCCGTGGAGCCCGGGCTCGCCTGCGGCAGCGACACGGCGCACCTCTCCCTCCTCGGGTACGATCCCCGCGTATACTACCGCGGCCGCGGCGCGTTCGAGTCCATGGGCGCAGGCCTCGCCATGGCCCCGGGCGACATCGCCTTCAAGGTCCGGTTCTGGAGACACTTGTTGATTACATTTCTTACTTCCTATAGCAGTAGATCAGCCTTAGTGCGCTCTTGTGCCTTAGTATTTCTAATTAGTTAGCTTACTTCATATAGTGTTTCTAGCTAATTTACTGCTAATGGTTCAGATCATTGACTAGTCTTGTAATTCCTTTAGTAAACTGGAGCCCTTTCTTGTTAGATTTTTGCATACTATTTCCCTTTGTTAATGCCCCGGATTGTAGACTGGTACTCCCTCCGTAAAGAAATATAAGAGCGTTTAGATCACTAAAGTAGTGATCTAAACGCTCTTTTATTTCTTTACAGAGGGAGTACTTTTGAAGCCATGCAGTAAACGGTATGTCTGAACTGATGAATGTATTGTTTCCCTTTGCTGAATTATTTACCCACACAGTCGAACTTTGCTACATTGGACGAAAGCACGGGGGTTATCGTGAGCAGGAGGGCGGATAGGCACTTTGAGGAGGAAGGCCCAATCCTCTGTGCTGCATTAGATGGAATGAAGCTCCCATCATTTCCCGAATATGAAGTGAGAGTCAGGTGCACCATCTATTCATGCTGAGCATTAATGTGTTATTATTGGTTTTCCTATTCCCATAATTTACACCTCTTTCTACAGGTACGCTACTGAGCACAGATGTGGTGTGGTTGTGAAAGGACCAAGGCTAAGTGGAAACATTTCCGGAACTGATCCGTTGAAAGACAACCGCTTGCATCTAAAGGCTGAACCTTTGGATGATTCGGAAGAAGCTAAAAACACCGCAGCTGTGGTTAACGAGCTCTCTAAGGAGATCACATGTATACTGGTTTCTCAACCCATCAATGCAAAGCGTGCTGTCGAGGGGAAGAATATTGCTAATGTTGTGCTATTGCGAGGCTGTGGTATCCGGATTGAGGTTAGTGAACTCAACTTTTTTTCTCGTACGATTACTAATTCCTAGAATGGGGTGTTATATGTCCATATAAATAGATAATTCCAGGAGTAATAAATAGGAGTAAATAAGTAAAGTATTGATATAATTGGAATTGCGGAAGCAGTGCAACTCGCTGGAGGTAGCAATATCAAAACGAGAGATAGATTCGGAAAGATTTGCACAGTGATCTTTGCTTTCGAGTACCATGGTTCAATCCCATCAAAATAAGTATAATCCTGATCTGATTCTTGAGTTCTAATGTTGAATTTTTACCAACTTAAGCTTAGAGCATCTTGTCATCATAACACATATAGGAACACGCTTTTGGCCAACATCTGCATTGGCTCTTCCAAATCTATTGAAGATTACTCCGGCGAGCATAAGAGTTTCCCATCTAAAGCATGCAAGAGTTCCCTGGTTATGATTTAACATGTTTTCTACCTACTGGAACTTGATGCTACTGGACTTCCTTTCTAATGAAGTTGCATGCACCTATACTAGGTACCTCCCTTTGAAACCAAGCATGGACTCACACCATGCATGGTAGCTCCTACCAAGATCATAGCCGGGCTGGGGCTGTCGTTGGGCATTGATATCCTTGAAGCACCTGGAGCAACTGGAGATTATAGAACTCTCTTAACTTCCAAGGCAAAAGCTATAGCCAAGGCACTCTCTGCTCCTCTGGACACACCACCTCGCGTTTTTGTGCCTGGAGAGGATGAATATAAAACCGGAAGAGAAAATGGATACGACTTTGGTTTCTTGCACATCAAGGTTAAAATAAATATAGGCTCTCTTGAAAACTAGCATTAACTGTGTGATGCTGATAGTTTGTATTATAACGTTAGTGCAGGCTATTGATGATGCTGGCCATGACAAGGCTGTCAAGTTAAAGGTGCGAGGTCTGGAAGCTGTCGACCGGGCTATTGGTCAGCTTGCAAGGCTCCTGTGGGAAGCTGAGAAGTCGGGGCACTACCAGTACTTCCTCTGTGTCACTGGAGACCACTCTACTCCTGTTGAGTACGGAGACCACAGCTTTGAACCTGTCCCGTTTGCAATATGCCGTCTGAGAGATTTCGTGGGAGCGATTGGGGAGGGCAATGTGATGAATACCCCCCTTGACGATTTCCCGCTGCCTTTGGTTAAATCCGGAGAAGATTTAACTGATGATTCAGAACCAGCGGAACACAAGCCTGGGGAGCGTAAAGCTTTTAGCGGCGATACAGTGTGTGAATACACCGAGATTGCTGCTGCAAGGGGCTGCCTTGGGCGGTTCCCTGGAAGTGAGATGATGGGCATCATCAAGAAGTTCATGAAAGCAAAGAACGATTAACGCCAGTTCGATTGCTAACACTGTACTTGATCTTTGTAATAATGACGAACGGATAAACGACGCAGAACCAGCTTAATCCGATAGGAATAAAATCTATCATGGTTGAGGTGGAATGTCATGTGGTTTGAATCTGTTCACAACTGCCATGTTACCCAGCGAATGTCCGCCGGGAATTGGCGTCCTAAGTTTAAGCCTCCTTTTTTTCCTTTTCCCTTTCTTGAGGCGTCCACCTTATGAAACTTCTTTTTTCTAAGCTTACCAAACTTCTGAGCCCATATGTGGTCTTTATGCTGAATCCTCTGTGCCTACAGTGTAAGCTATACAACAATATGCGGAGCATTATGTAGCTTGGCAAGAAGAATTTGGCACTATGTTCAGGCCCATATGAAGAAGGCACTGTTCATCCAAGAAACACATTACTCTCTCTTATCAACAGCTATAGATTGTGATGCAAATATCTTGGTCGCGCAAAGACTTGTATTGGAGCAGAGACAACGGAAGAGCATTCAGAATGCAATGATAAGGAACGAGTTAAATACCGTTTCATACGTACAGAAACATGAATACATACGTAATCCCGAGCTAAAATTCCCTTGGCCACATAGAAAGCATAACACCAAGAACAGTAGCACCTAAGTAGATCGAAATCAACATTGGATGTGACCAAACTAACAATGGAACCAATATACAGGTCAATCAGGAAAGAGAAACATGACAAATATACAGAAACAGAACATTTCCACCTGGCACTATCCACTGTTTTCAAGCAAGAGCAACCTTGGATAGGATTCAAAGGAACTGATGCAATCCGCAAGTACAAACATGAAACGTAATTACTCCAAAAAACGCCATGAAATGTCAATAACACTTTCAGACGTACAGGTCTATGTATTTATGAAAATAAACGCACAATCTGCCTTTCCAGTGTATTACTCGAGAGAAAGCAAGGCGAAAAATGCAACTGGTCTGGACAATTGTCAGAGCGAGCAGAAGTCTTGTTGCCAAGAGGACAGATACATCGAGCAACCAGGAGAGATATATCTTTCAAAGAAGACCACGTCGCCTTTTGTAGTCGCTCACAGAGAGAGTTAGAGCATGCCTCCTTCCATCATTGTCAGGGATCTTGTAACCCATCGTTGCTTCTATCTTCTGCTTCCTCGCCATGTAGGCCTCAAACTGACCTTTGGGTCCACCATACTGCTCCAGAATAGCCAGTGATATAGGAAGTTCAAAATTATGTAGCGGATTCGTTTCTGTCCCGAGATCCAAAGGTGCGTTGGTATCAACCAGCTTCCCAGCTTCAGCTGCTGCCACCAGAGCTGAAGCTGTGACTGCTGTGCCAACTCGCACCCCACCCTTCACAGCTTCCGTCACAGCTATTACATTATCGCTGTTGCCATTGGCGGCTTCAGCATTTTCTGCTTCTCCTTCTGGCTTTGCTGCATAATAGTTCCTCGATCTTGTCCACCTCCTTGAGAAAGGGTCATAACCAGCCTCTCCAGCCTTCAAACTTGTATTAACAGCTTTCATTTCTGATGCATTCTTGAAATTCTCAGCACGGTTCTTCCTGTTCATCTCCTCTAACTTTGCTGCCTTCTCATTAGTTGACATTGGCTGAGCAATCTTCTGCAGATGACTCAACCTTGCACGGATCCTTTCTGCTTCTGCATCATCCCTCCGGACCAGGGCCATCTCCAACTGATCCCTCAACCTATCCTTCTCAGCAGCAACATTCATAGGACGTCTCACAGCTGATTTCTTCAGTTGCAGCATCTTCTGTACCGTATCTGCTGAATACACAAAATTGTAGGCCTCTATAATGGCTTCTTTCTTCTCCAGCACTTCCTGCCGCGTTGGTATGCGTACGCCATTCTTTTCAGCCTCTTGAAGCCACTCCTTGAACTCTTCTTCAAGGACAGGAGAGTCGGAGACCTGAGTCATCTGCCACCGAGCAGCATTAGCTTCATTATCCCATACAACATTGAGATACTTGCATGTTTCGTAACTCTCCAGTTTGTACTGCCGATCTGGGTCGCTAGCATCCACGTTTCTAACTATGCACAGCCTATACTTGGGGGTGCCTGATTTTGTCTTGCCAATCCCAAGCCGCACAAAGCAACCAGATACAAGGTCCTCAAAAAAGGGTTCCATGAACCACTTCACCAGCTTTGACCTCCGAAGGGTTATGCTCTTCACATCATCAAACTTGAGAGGGTCAAGTCTACTTGGTGATTCGTCAAACTCATCATCCCGATTATCCTCAGCAATCCCAACATGGTTGTTCATCCTCCCCCTGTGACCGCCATCATTGCTACCATCGCTCGGGGGGGTTCCAGCCCTGCGTCTATTAGGTGAGCCGCCACTCTTGGGAACCAGATCCTTGAACCTGCTACGGTACGCCTCCGGATCCTGCTGCCTCATCCTCTTGGCTCGCAGCTCGTCGAGTGCGCTCTTGGTGGCAGACCTGTCAGTCCGGGCCGAGGCCCGCAGCCGGCTGGGCGGTGGGGGAGGGCTGTCCTTCCGGGCCTTGTCCGTCTTGGACGAGGACGCCCGTGCCAGCTTCTTGAGCTTGTAGTCGTCGATCCTGGTGCTCCGCTCCGCCAGGATCATCTCCCTCTGCAGCTCCGTCATGTTCTCCAGCTGCTCCTTGTCGTCCTCGTCCTTGTACAGGTCGCTCCCGACGGACGGCGCGCTGTCGGAGTCCTCACCCCCGCTCCGCCTCCCCTCGTCATCGGGGTCCTCGTCGTCATATCCTCCTCCCCGACTGCCGCCCTTCCCCGTCTGGTGCCTCTTCTTGAGCGGCACCTGCGAGCCCGGCGGCAGCCTCTTCCTCGGGTGGCTCGGCGCGACGTCCGAGTCGGAGTCGCCGTCGTCGGAGCCATCGGAGCCGCTCCCGCCGGAGTAGGAGCCCCCAGCACGGCGCCCATGCTGCTGCCAGTGCTGGTTCGACTGCCGGGACTGGCCGCCCTTCCCCACGGTCCGACCCGCGGCCTGGAGGAGCAGATCGTCCAGGTTAGGGTCCGGCATCGCCGATGACGCTCCTCCTCCTCCTCCTCCTCAAGAACCCCTACAAGAACAATTCCCAATAGCAAATCGGGAAATAAACCGCCATGAGTACTCCACCGAGTAGCAAAAGTGGAGAGGGAGGAAGAAGATCTGCTGGATTACCTTGGAGCTTCGGTGGCGGCGGCGAGAGGTCGATGACACCGTCGAACACGAGAGGGGAAAAAGAGGGGTTCTGATCTGTTGTTGGGCCTTGGCAGCAGCAAAGAACTCAACAACGGGCCCGTTTATTATGCTGCCTCTTTGGGTTTTGGACTTCTGGTTGAGGGTAGTCAATGGTACTCCCTCAGTCCGGAAATACTTGTCATCAAAATGGATAAAAAGCGGTGTATCTAGAACTAAAATACATCTAGATACATCCCCTTTTGTTCATCTTGATGACAAGTATTTCCGGACGGAGACACGATTGCTGTTAATCGGGTTTTTTTTTGAGAGTACGCCAATGGCGTACCATATTTTTATAGAAGGCAGAAAGTTTAATTATAAGAAGTTAACGTAGAATGCGAACATTCAAGCCAGCCAACTCCAAACAAACAGACTAAGGCTACTCTCTCACAAAACGTTGAAGACCTCCTACTCCTGTCCCTGCAGTCCTAAGATCTCGCACCTCCTTCCCGATTTGGCCCAACAGTTGCGTAGGGTTCATGAATTGCCACGGCCTGTTAAACACCCGAGCATCCTCATGGCACCCGCCGGGTTCGAGTGCGGGTAATACGCGCCCAAACCCTTACCCGTCTCAACATTTTTAGCCCATACCCATACCCTTACCCGCACCCCGGGTATAAAATTGTTCCCATATCCATACCCGGCCGGGTACGGGTAATACTCGCGGGTAAAAATACCCAACTCTGTCACCTCACCCAATTGACATTTCAGCAAGTATAAAGGAGCGTTTCATCACATATATACAATATTTCATCAATTCAACACGTATATTTCATCATTTCAGCAACATATATACCACAAGTCAACATTTCAGCAAAATATAACCCATTTTTAACTCATGTAGACAACATTACAACACATATTTCAGCATTCCAGCACATATAAACAGCATTCCAGCACATATAAACAGCATTCCAGCTCATATTTCAGCATTTCAGCACTTATATACAGCATTACAACACATATAATCAGCATTATAGCACATCTAAACAGCATTTCAGCACATATAGATAGCATTTCAGCCATAGACATAACACATTTCAGCCATAGATTGGACACAAATAGGTTATAGGTTCAACAAGCAAATATGTTTGACATGTAAAGGTTCAACAAGCACATAGGTTTGAGACAAATAGGTACAACTTGAAGGCACAAATAGGTTCAAGACATAGTCATCATATCAACTTGAACATCTCCTACATGACACAAAATCCAATTGAGTAGATTGATCTTCTCTCCACTTCATCTTCATGAGCCTTGACATATGCAAGAAAGACATGAGAACTTGAATTGTGGAGAGTTATATATTTCCAAGACATAAAGAAGAAAGGTATGTGTGCACTTCTTATGTACCTGCATCCCTTCTTGGATGTCTTGAAGGCAAGTCCAAAAGCTAGCTTCTCCTGTGTTAGCATCTACAAAAGTAAACAATTGTCAACAATCTGAAAACAAGAGAAAATATTAATAGAAAGCACTATTTGCTCACCTTTGAACTTGTTTCTAAGCCAATCTTGTGAGCACATTAAAACCTCAACAATATGTGGTGTCAATCGGCTTCTATGGTCATTGAGCTTTCTGCCACTTGTAGAAAAGGCTGATTCTGAAGCAACCGTTGTAACAGGATACCTAGTTCCAGCCACTTTCCACCAATCCAACACGTTGAACTTCTCAACGTAAGGCACTAATCCATCATTCAAGTATTGATCTATTTCACCTTGAAGTCTAGTTGTTGCAGGCATTTGTTGAGCTACAATGTTTTGGAAGACACTCATGATTGCAGGAGCTTTCATTGTAGAAATCATAGATTCTTCATCCGGTGTATATGCCTCATTTTCCACTTCATATTCTTCCAATAATAAGCCCAGACTAGCAACTATGTCATCAACTTTTTCAATGCATTCATAAGAAGATGGCTCAGTGCCATGGAGCATGGCAAAGCAAGCTACCAACATTTGCTTCTTGTATTGAGGATCAAGAATTATAGCTATAGCCATTAGACCTTGGATGTCGCTCCAATACTTATCAAATTTTTCAGTCATGCTTTTTGTCATTTCTTTGATAGTGTTGTTGCTAGATGCTTCCCACTGCCTCATTTTCATTTTAATTTCACATATCTTAGGAAAGTACACATTGGCGGTCACATAATCAGTTCCAGAAAATAGCTCGGTTATTTCATAGAACAACCTAAGCATCTCTACAACATCTACAGCGAAAGCCCATTCTTCTGAACTAGGCAGCCACTCATATTGCTTTTCTTTTTCTTTTGCACGTTCAAAGACAGGTCTATAAGGCAAAGCAAGATCAAGCATTACAAAAGTAGAGTTCCACCTAGTCTTGCAATCAAGTCTCAACTTCCTTTTTATTTTCACTTTCTTATACTTGGCCATTTCCTCAAACTTCTCTATCCTTTTTGGCAAGGCGGTCCAATATGCCACACTTTCACGAATGTTTTCTATAGCAGATTGCATGACATCTAAGCCATCCTTCACTATCAATTCAAAATATGTGCACAACAACGCATGTGAAGTAAAGTACCTTCATAAAGAAGCTTACTTTTTCCTATCTTCCCCACAATTTCTGCAATTGCCTTGTCATTGGCGTTGCAATTATCAACGGTCACAGTGAAGAGCTTTTCATCAAGATTCCATTCAACCAATGATTCATGCAGCTAGCACTTCCGCATTATGTGGTGCTGGAACATAAATAAACCTACAATATGCACACAAACGCAATAGTTGACGAAAGCTTAATGGACTGCTGAAAATAAGTACAATGAAATGGACTGCTGAAAATATATGATGTGGGAACATGTATATACCTCATGAGAATGTTCCTTAGCCTCCAAGAATCATCAATGAAATGGGCTGTAATAGCCATATATCCCTTCTTTTGGCTGTCAGAAGTCCACATATCGGTGGTGACTGCGACCCTTGATTGTACCATACTCATATACTCGATGGCCTTCTTCTTTTCTATGTCGTACCTTTCCACAATGTCAGTTCTACAAAATAGAAGATAAGGAACAGAGTCAATGTTATTTGCACAAGAGAAACAAGAAACATTAAGAGGAAACGGAAAACTAAAGACATAGCAGCATATTACCTAATAGTATTTCTAGTATGCAGCTTGAACAATGGCTGAAGTGCAGCAACAAATCTCCTAAAACCAACATGGTCCACCATAGACAAAGGATAATCATGCAACACCAACATGTTGCCAAGCTCTGCTCTAGCGTACTCTTGATTAAAAGTGTAGCTCTCCATTCTCACTTTCCCATCATTCTCGGCCATCACCTTCAATGAGGCTTGATGCAAAGTTTTACCATCCTTCGTCTTCAACTTCCTAAGAGTGCAACTCTGAAGATGCAACTTTAGATGCTTAGTACCATTCCATGATCCTGCGGTAAGTGTCTTATGACACCAATTACACTTGGCCTTCCATTCTCCATTTATCTTCAACTTATGCATGTCCAACCAAACCTTAGACGTGAGCTTGCGACTAGATGGTTGATGTGGATGCACCTCTTCCGCCTCATCCTCTTCTCCTTCATCGTCTGAAATGCTAACATGATCTCCATCTTCATCTATTGGTGTTGCTGTGTCCATAGACTCATCTACTTGGCTTCGGCCATTGCTTGTATCACTGCACAAGAAAGTTAACAATTCACTATATAGCACAACCAGATTTGTCCAAACTTAATATACCACACAAAAATGTTTACAGAAACAATCATAGAAATCACTTTGTAAAAGTTACAGAAATGATTCACTATATATAACCTTCTTTTGTATTACAAGATCAAACTACACTAACTGATTTACAAAAATGATTCACTTTATATAACCTTCCTTTGTATATACAAGTTTTTCTCCTAAACTAGAACAAGTCAATGATCTGGAAATAAATTTATGGCATGGCATTCTAACTCCCAAATTTGCTGTTCCAATTCTAACTCCCACATTTAGAGCACTCACTTTCATTCTTACACCAAACTTCATAACAACAGAATCAAATAGATCAGTTCACGCATCATAGAATTTTATGAAAAAGTGAGAAAAATTTCACCACTTTGGACGCTTTGGTGCCCTTTTCGCTGGTGGGGTCGATCTATTTCTCGCAGGAGCAGGAGCAGCCGGACTTTGCCGGGTGCTGGCCACCGCCGTCGCACCTCCACGGCCACGGCCATGACCCACCTTGTAACCGGGCGCAGATGAGTTGGAGCGGCGCCCGGGATTTTGCCCCGTTGAAGGTGGTTGGAGACGCATGTTCTTGGAGGTAGATGAAGGCGTTGGCGTCCGCACCTGAGAACCACTCCCGCCGGCGCCGGCGCCATCTTGTCCGAGATCGTCCTCATCCACGGGTGTTGAGGTTGAGCGGACAAGGTACCCATCCGCGCCGAAGTAGTGGGCCTCCTCGACGTCCTCTGGACCGCTCTCCATCCGCGCCGAAGTTGAGGCTGGGAGGTGCTCCGGTTGGCCGGCGGTTGAGATGGAAGAGCTGCGGCAACGGCAAGCGAGATGAGTGGAGGAGGCGCTATGGAGGGAGGAGATGTGGAGACGATCGAGATGGCCTGGTGCCCTGCCCAGGCAGCCGCAGCGGCCGGTGGCGGCGGCGGCCACCTAGGGTTGCAGCCCGGGTGAGAGAGATGGGTGTGACGGCGCGATGGGGTGAGGGTGAGGGGTCGAGGGGCAGAGGGGGTTTTGTGCGGGCCTGCGTGGGCTAGGGTTGCGGCCGCTGGGTGCTAGGCTAGAGTTTTTTTTCTTTTTCTACTTAATGACATAGGGGGCCTACATGTAAGATGTATTAACATGCGGGTAGGCGGGTAGGCAGGTATGGGTATTGCATTCCTGTACCCATACCCGGCTTACCCGATGGGTATAGATTTTTCCCATTTAAATACCCATGGGTATTTTATTTTCCCATACCCTTACCCTGATAGGGTTTTTACCCGTCGGGTTAGCGGGTAACGGGTACCCATTGCCATATGGACCCGGGCATTCCTCTGCTTCCACAATGCCCAGGTCGTGATAATAACCAGTGTATCAAAACCACGCCGCTCGGCATGCCTGAAGTGGCTCCTCGCCCGAAGCCATCAATCCATCAATGTATCTTGAGGCTCCAGTGTCCTGATTTGGATGTTGAGCTCTTGGGGTCCTAAGTACCAAACCTCTCTTGCATATATTCATTGGATCAGAATGTGCTCAATATTGTCTTGGCCCTGGAGGCAAATGAAGCAAGGAGAGGGGTGATCTTGCAATCCATGTCTGGCGCGGCGATTCGAGGTCCATAAATGCAGCTGCACGGCCAACCAAGCAAAGATTTTGCACCTAAGGGGTGCCCAGCTCCTCCAAACACACTTCGCAAAGGGGACCCTCTCCAAGCCAGCGCACAGCCGTTGGTAGGTAGATCTCGCCGTGTACACTCCTGATTTGTCACAGGGCCAAGAGAAGGCGTCCGACATCTGCGTGTTCCTTTGGACAGATCCAATCGCGTGCCCAAGATGCATAAGCTGGAGTTGGGCCGTGAAGGAAACGTTGCCATGGATGTCCTGGAGCCATCTATTATTAGTCAGAGCCTCCTGAACCGTCCTTCGGTTGCGCGTACAAGTATCACGCTGCTATGAATCAGCGGTGCGATGTCAATGATCGCAAACCCATGAATCCATCTATTCCTCCAGAACAGCACACGGCTTCCTTCGCCCACCTTGATCAGCACAAGGCCGTCGAACACCTGCCTTGCCAACTGATCATCAGACATGGGAATACCTTGACACGGTCTGCCTGGGTCTGTTCTACGGAGCCATTCCTAGCGAACTCGCAGCGCCAAAGCTTGTAATTGCAGGTTCTTCACGCCCAGGCCACCGAACTGGGTCGGTCGACAGATGGAGTTCCAAGTGACCTGACAGTGCCCTCCGCTAACCTTTTCTTTTCCCTTCCAGAAGAACGCTCTCATCCAGCTATTGATCTCTTCGAGAACCCAGATCGGCGCTTCCAGCACCATTAAGTGGTGGACGGGCCTAGTTGTCGCGACAGACTTTACGAGCACTAGCCTGTCGGCCCGCTGGATTAGCCCTCTCTGCCACGCGGGCACGAAGCGCTTGGCTTGGTCCAGAAGGGGTTGCCATTGCACCCTGGTGAGTTGCCGGATCGCCAGCTGCAGTCCAAGATATTTGCAGGGGAACTCACCCGCCTGGCATTGCAGCACGTCCGCCACCCTCTGCCGATCTTGCTCGTCCCCTCTGATGAGAATGGCAGAGGATTTGGTGTAGTTGACCTTGAGGCCGGACGCCTCGCCGAAGATGTGGAGAGCATTCCAAACGGAAATCATGTCTTGCGTCGAAGGCCTGATGAACAGGGCAACATCGTCGGCGTAAATCGACAAACGCTGCATAGCCGTAACTCCAGTGAGCGCACTGATAATGCCATCCGATTATGCTTTGTTGATGATGCTAGTTAACACGTCCATCGCGATCACAAATAACAGGGGCGAGATGGGATCTCCTTGTCTTAAACCCTTGGCATGCACAAAACTCCTCCCGGGGACTCCGTTCACCATGACCTTGGTGGTCGCCGAGTTAAGTAGCGCAGCCACCCAACCAATCCACTTGTTGCCGAATCCTTTTGTGTGAAGGAAGTCAAAGAGGAACGGCCACGCCAAGGAATCAAAGCGTGCGCGAAATATCCAATTTGAGGAACACTCCGGGATCACGACGGGCATGGATTTTCCTTGCAACTTGGCGCACGAGCAGGAAGTTATCGTGCAAGCTCCTGCCAAGAATGAAGGCAGACTGGTTGGGCGCTACAATATCCTTCATCCTCTTCCTGGCTCTGATCGCGAGCATCTTGGCGAACAATTTGGCAACGCTATGGGGCAGACTAATTGCACGGAAGTCTCCAACCTCTTGAGCATCCAGTTTCTTCGGGATGAGGACGATGTGGGCATGATTGAGCTTGCTAAATCCTCTGCTATCCCCCAACGAATAGCTTGAGAAACACGGCCATGATATCCTGCTTGATGATTGGCCAAGCACAGTGGTAGAAGGCCCCAATAAATTCGTCCGGTCCCGGCGCACGATCCGTGAGCAGTTCTTTTATGGTGTTCCAGACTTCTTCCTCCGTGAACATCTGCTCGAGTTCTCGAAGATCAGCGGCAGGAATCCCAAGAAACTCAAGGTTCAGGCCGGATTCCCTCGCTTGGGCGCGCCCAAGAAGCCCTTCATAAGCTTTAGTAAAGATCTCCTCCTTCCGATCCTGGTCAGTGTAGATAATGCCATTGTGCCTGACATGAGCGATGAAATTCTTCGATCTCCGTCCGTTTGCCACAGCTTGGAAGAGCTTGGTGTTTGCATCCCCCTCCTTGATCCATCAGATCCTAGATCTCTGTCTTTCGATAGTTCGCTCCAGTGACGCGAGACCTAGCAGCGCATGCTTGAGGGTGCGTCTGAGCCATAACTCTCCAGGGGAGAGCAACCTTGATTCCTGAACTCTATCCAGCCTCGCGATCACCCAGTTAGCCACCGCCATCTGAATCTTTATGTTCCCTGTTTTGCGCTGGTCCCGGGCCTGAAGGGCCGTAGCAGTGTTCCTGAGAAGAGCATCTAAATGCTTAAATGGGTCCACAATCCCCTCGTCGCAAGTCCAGGCCTCCCTGACGGCCTCCTCAAATCCATCTAGCTTTGTCTAATAAAGCTCAAATCAAAACCGCTTCTTGGAGCAAAATGGCACACTCGTGGAAAGGTGAAGGGGCGCGTGATCCGAGATGTTGGTCGAAAGGGCCTGGAGCAGGCAGTCCGGAAAGCTAAGTTCCCAATCGACAGAAACCAACACTCTATCGATCTTCGTCATGGTCGGCAAATCTCGCTCATTAGACCAAGTAAAACTCCTTCCGTGCATGTATAGCTCTTTGAGCTCGTGAGAATCAACAAAACCTCTGAACCGCTGCATCATTCTCCTGTTAAGATTGGCGTTACTTTTCTCGGAAGCACGTAGAATCATGTTAAAGTCACCAAGGACCATCCATGGCCCCTGGCAGGCTAGCCTCCTGACCCGAAGCTCCTCAAGAAACGCTGTTTTGAGCTCATCTCCTTGCGGCCCGTAAACCGCAGTGATCCACCAATTAGTACCATCCTTGCTATGAACCATGCCACTAAGGGAGTTGGTGTCGTGCACTAGTGCATCTACATCCATCACCGATCTATCCCATGCAAGTAAAATCCCGCCACGAGTCTCAGACGCTGGTAAGTAATCGAAACCGTCAAAGGACAGACCTAAACATTGAAGAACCACAAAATCATCTACTACATCTAGTTTAGTTTCATGGAGGCACACCAAGTTCACCTTGGTTGCCTGCACAAACTCCCTAACCACCACCCTCTTCGCAGGACAATTTAGCCCGCGCACGTTCCAACATAGGATTTGCGGGTTTATATCCATAAATAAAGAAGCATCTAACTCCAGAACCCGCCAAGCGCTCAATGCGCCCGCACCGCCGAGGCCGAGCCCTTCTCCAGAACATCCATGGGCGGCACCTCTTTTCTCGAAGAGTGCTGCGATGGCCCAAACATGCTGATCCCGAAGAGGTAAGTCGAAGATGTTCTATAGCTCGTTAACAACCGTGTCGTCCACGTCCAAGTCATCTGGAGTGAGTCCCAACACTCTCATGAGAACATTCTCCGCCTGGCTGGCCCTGTTGCTTATGCTCCGAAAGCTTCTTGCTGCCACGGGTGCAGCGTCGAGGGGTGAAAGGCTCAGCTTCCGCTCGAAGGTTGGAAGCTTGGACTTCCTTGAGAAGGGGTGGGGCCAACTTCTTCACAAGACTAGAGCAGAACCATTTGAGTTTAGAGTAGGCAGCTGATTCCTGGGCGGACATGCCATCGAGTCCAAGAGGGTGAGCGATCCGCATGTCTGAAACCTCTCCAAGGGCATGCCTGGGTGGCAGCTCGTCGTTGTGCATGGCTACGGAAGGAGCAGCCTCAATGATTGGGCCATGCCGCACCAGGATCGACGCCCCACTCTCTGGTAGGCCAGCATCCACACCCCCATGCACCCCAACCACCGTGTGACACGCGTCTGCCACAGAGTCCGTGCCAGCCAAGGGGATATCTTGGTTGGAACCCAAGGATGGGATCGGAACTGCGGGATACTCTGCATCCGATGGAACACCAACCTCCTTGGCCACAAGCGGGGCATAGGAATCCAGATGCAGCTCGGATCCGGCAGGGACAACTTCCTCCACTACCCCTGTCTCCAGAACAGGCAGGGCCACCTCGGGATCCTTCGTGACCGTGGGGGCCGCGTCCGTCTGTGTGTCAGTCAAAGGAGACTCCTGGCCCACCTGATCCTCCTCGCTCACCAAACGTGGCACCTGCCCCAAAGCAGCCCGGTCCACCTGATCTCCCGCAGGGGCTGTCGCGGACTCGACAGCGCGCGCCTCCGCCTCCATAATGATTGGCGCGACACCAGATCCCACAACCGGGCCCATGCCCTGATCCTGCACCAAGGAGACAGCCGCCACCAACTCCTTCGAGGCAATGCGCGCCAGGCCAACCACAGTCTCCACGACAGGGACAGGTGGTGATCTGACCACAGTCTCTAAGACAGCGACAGGTGGTGAACAGGCTAGCAGCCTCACAACGGGCGACTCCGCAGGGGTAGCACGGCGTGCGGGGCCCAGCCCCGGGGAGGGGTCCATGGGCGGCAGACGCCCGCTGGACGGCCCCACTCTGCCCACCAATGCCTGCACATAGGACCGACCCACTCCAATGCCGACAACAATGCCGCCCACCCGCGCGGGCCCGTGGGAGTCGCGCACGCCTCTCCTCCAGGGTAGGACCTGCAGCTCGCCACCGGCGAATGAGTCGTCGGAGTCATCCGGCAGACCACTCTGCCCACTGCCATCCGAGCTTGCTGGCCGGCGCCAATTCTCCGGCGGCGTGAAATCTCTCATGCGCCCAATGTGCACCAGGGCGGGGTACTCCAACAACCGACAGCAAGCTTGACGGCGAGCCGCTGGCAGCTCAGCCTCCTCGACCGGATCCGGGATCCACAGGCGCTTCTTGATAACCCACAAGTATAGGGGATCGCAACAGTTTTCGAGGGTAGAGTATTAAACCCAAATTTGTTGATTCGACACAAGGGGAGCCAAAGAATATTCTCAAGTATTAGCAGTTGAGTTGTTAATTCAACCACACCTGGATAACTTAGTATCTGCAGCAAAGTATTTAGTAGCAAAGTAATATGGAAGTAACGATAACGGTAGCAAAAGTAATATTTTTGGGTTTTGTAGTGATTGTAACAGTAGCAACGGAAAAGTAAAATAGCAGAGAACAATATGTGAAAAGCTCGTAGGCATTGGATCGGTGATGGAGAATTATGCCGGATGCAGTTCATCATGTAACAGTCATAACATAGGGTGACACAGAACTAGCTCCAATTCATCAATGTAATGTAGGCATGTATTCCGAATATAGTCATACGTGCTTATGGAAAAGAACTTGCATGGCATCTTTTGTCCTACCCTCCCGTGGCAGCGGGGTCCTAACGGAAACTAAGGGATATTAAGGCCTCCTTTTAATAGAGTACCGGACCAAAGCATTAACGCATAGTGAATACATGAACTCCTCAAACTATGGTCATCACCGGGAGTGGTCCCGATTATTGTCACTTCAGGGTTGCCGGATCATAACACATAGTAGGTGACTATAGACTTGCAAGATAGGATCAAGAACTCACATATATTCATGAAAACATAATAGGTTCAGATCTGAAATCATGGCACTCGGGCTCTAGTGACAAGCATTAAGCATAGCAAAGTCATAGCAGCATCAATCTCAGAACATATTGGATACTAGGGATCAAACCCTAACAAAACTAACTCGATTACATGATAAATCTCATCCAACCCATCACCGTCCAGCAAGCCTACGATGGAATTACTCACGCACGGCGGTGAGCATCATGAAATTGGTGATGGAGGATGGTTGATGATGACGATGGCGACGGATTCCCCTCTCCGGAGCCCCGAACGGACTCCAGATCAGCCCTCCCGAGAGGTTTTTAGGGCTTGGCGGCGGCTCCGTATCGTAAAACGCGATGAATCCTTCTCTCTGATTTTTTTCTCCCCGAACACGAATATATGGAGTTGGAGTTGAGGTCGGTGGAGCTCCAGGGGGCCCACGAGGCAGGGGGGCGCGCCCAGGGGGGCATGCGCGCCCCACCCTCGTGGACATGTGGTGGGCCCCCTGGCCTTGATTCTTTCGCCAATATTTTTAATATTTTCCAAAAATAAGTGTCGTGGAGTTTTAGGTCATTCCGAGAACTTTTGTTTCTGCACATAAATAACACCATGGAAGGTCTGCTGAAAACAGCATCAGTCCGGGTTAGTTCCATTCAAATCATGCAAGTTAGAGTCCAAAACAAGGGCAAAAGTGTTTGGAAAAGTAGATACGACAGAGATGTATCAACTCCCCAAGCTTAAACCTTTGCTTGTCCTCAAGCAATTCAGTTTATAAACTGAAAGTGATAAAGAAAAACTTAACTCTGTTTGCTCTTGTTGTTGTAAATATGTAAAGCCAGCATTCAAGTTTTCAGCAAAGATGATGACTAACCATATTCACAATAACACTTAGGTCTCATGTTTACTCATATCAATTGCATAATCAACTAGCGAGCAATAATAATAAATCTTGGATGACAACACTTTCTCAAAACAATCATAATATGATATAACAGGATGGTATCTCGCTAGCCCTTTCTGAGACCGCAATACATAAATGCAAAGCACCTTTAAAGATCAAGGACTGACTAAACATTGTAATTCATGGTAAAAGAGATCCAGTCATAGTCATATCCAATATAAATTAATAGTAATGGATGCAAATGACGGTGGTGCTCTCTAGCTGGTGCTTTTTAATAAGAGGGTGATGACCCAACATAAAAGTAAATAGATAGGCCCTTCACAGAGGGAAGCAGGGATTTGTAGAGGTGCCAGAGCTCGATTTTAAAGCAGAGATAAATAATATTTTGAGCGGCATACTTTCATTGTCAACATAACAACCAAGATATGGCGATATCTTCCATGCTACACACATTATAGGCGGTTCCCAAACAGAATGGTAAAGTTTATACTCCCCCTCCACCAACAAGCATCAATCCATGGCTTGCTCGAAACAACGAGTGCCTCCAACTAGCAACAGCCCCGGGGGAGTTTTGTTTGCAATTATTTTGATTTGATTTGCATAAAGTATGGGACTGGGCATCCCGGTGACCGGCCATTTTCTCGTGAGTGAGGAGCGGAGTCCACTCCTCTTGAGAATAACCCGCCTAGCATGGAAGATATGGACAGCCCTAGTTGATACACGAGCTATTCGAGCATACAAAACAAAATTTCATTTGAAGGTTTAGAGTTTGGCACATACAAATTTACTTGGAACGACAGGTAGATACCGTATATAGGAAGGTATAGTGAACTCATATGGCATAACTTTGGGGTTTAAGGGATTGGATGCACAAGCAGTATTCCCGCTTAGTACAAGTGAAGGCTAGAAAAAGACTGGGAAGCGACCAACTAGAGAGCGACAACAGTCATGAACATGCATTAAAATTAATAAATATTGAGTGCAAGCATGAGTAGGATATAATCCACCATGAACATAAATATCGTGAAGGCTATGTTGATTTTGTTTCAACTACATGTGTGAACATGTGCCAAGTCAAGTCACTTGAATCATTCAAAGGAGGATACCACCCCACTATACCACATCACAACCATTTTAATAGCATGTTGGCACACAAGGTAAACCATTATAAACTCCTAGCTAATTAAGCATGGCATAAGCAACTATAATCTCTAATTGTCATTGCAAACATGTTTATTCATAATAAGCTGAATCAGGAACGATGAACTAATCATGTTTACAAAAACAAGAGAGGTCGAGATCATACCAGCTTCTCTCATCTCAATCAGTCGATCATATATCGTCATAATTGCCTTTCACTTGCATGACCGAATGATGTGAATAATAATAATAATAATAATAATAATAATAATAATAATAATAATAATAATAGTGCACGTGCATTGGACTAAGCTGGAATCAGCGAGCATTCAATAAACAGGAGAAGACAAGGCAATATGGGTTCTTGGTTAAATCAACAATAATGCATATAAGAGCCACTTCAACAATTTAATTATGGTCTTCTCCTATCGACCCCCAAAGAAAAGAAATAAAACTATTTACATGGGAAAGCTCACAACAAGCAAAAGAAGAACGGGAAATCTTTTTGGGTTTTCTTTTAATTATCACTACAGCAAGAAAAGTAAACTAACTAAAAGCTACTACTTTTTTGGTTTTTTTTCTTAAGATTTATCAAACACACAAGAAGAAAGCATAAAAAGGAAAATAAACTAGCATGGATATTACAGTGAAAAAGTATGAGCACCGACATCTAGCAATGAGTGTGTGAACATAAATGTAATGTCAGTGAGAGATACGTACTCCCCCAAGCTTAGGCTTTTGGCCTAAGTTGGTTTATTGCCACGGATGGCCTGGCGGATATCCAAAGTTTTAGTTGGGGTCGTACTGAGATGAAGAAGCCCCTGATTGCCACTGGTTGGCAATCATCTCCGGATCCCACTAGTGATTAGACTGTGGTGGAGGATCAAATTGTGGTTCCGGCTCTGGCTCTGTGGCTAACGTAGGGTTCCGGTAGGCGTGAATGGCCGCCAGCGGAACGAGATACTGGCCTGCAGATAAATCAAACAAGGAAGGAGCAGGCAAGGTAATAGTCTCAGGGTGATGTTTATCAAAGAACAATTTGTATTTAAGCGCCCTTTCCCTGTTCTTAACAATAAAATCATGCGCTACCATACTCTTATAATCTAAATAAACAGTAGGCAACAATTTTTCTTCTTTTTCATAGTGCCTAATACGTATGTTATAATATGCAGCAAGGCGTGAAGCATAGACACCTCCAAAGATGGGGCCCTTTGTACGGTTCAGACTTAACCGTTTGGCAATAATACCGCTCATACTAATAGAGTCATCGCGGAATAAACCATGGAACAAAATAATAATATCAGGAACACAAAGGTTTCCACAGTTTCCGCGACCAATTAAGCAACGACTAGCAAATACTGCAAAGTAGCGCAAAATAGGAAAATGTATGCTAGTGATTCTTGCATCAGAAACCTTCCTAGTTTCCCCTACAGTAATAGTATCAATAAACCCGTCCACATCTTTACGATGTGGTTCCTCTAAGCTACCCTCGAAATGTATTTTGCAAACCCTGCAAAATTCATCTAGTGACATCTTCTTAACCACATCATATAAATGAAACTCTACTGAAGGAGGTGTTTCCTTAGGATAATAGTAGAAGTTTTGCACAAAAGAATTGGTGAGTAAGAGATACTATTCGCGTTGGTCGCGGAGGAAGTCAGTGAGGCCTGCATTCTCAGCCAATTCATAAAAATCATCATAAATCCCGACTGCTCTCAATAAATCATCGGAAGGCCATTCACACGGCCAAACCTCCGTGGTGCGAGGCAGATTATATCTGGGCCTCTCTGCTTCTTCACTTTGCTTTTCCTTCGAGCTTCGGCTCGATGAGCCCCTAAAAAATCTCTTCATTATTTTCTGAAAAATTCTAAAATTTTTAGTATCTTCAAATAAAATTGAACCAAGCTCATCAAAATTGATAGCAACTACTCCTACAAGTGCCTAGGGCCTATATCATGCACTAGAACTACTTGGAACCATATAAATTTGACATGCAAGCTCAAGAACATGGTCACCTAGGTAGCACAAATTTGCAATGAATAAAGCACTAGAACAAAAACTAATTGGACCAATGGAGGAGTCACATACCAAGGAACAATCCCCCAAAGCAATTTTATGAGAGGTGCTTTGAGCAAGGAGATCGAAAATCGCAGCAAAATGAGCTAGAACTCGTGCTTGAGCTGGATGGTGATTTTTTTGGGAGGAAGAAGTGTGTGGTGGCTGGCATAAGTGGAGGGGGCCCACCATGGGCCCACGAGGCAGGGGGCGCGCCCAGGGGGTGGGTGCGCCCTGGACCCTCGTGGCCAGGTGCCATCTCCCCCTGCTGTGTTCTCAGTGCCAGATATTCTCAAATATTACAGAAAAAATCATATTTCAATTTCAGGGCATTTGGAGAACTTTTATTTTCGGGGTATTTTGATGTTGCACAGATAAATCAGAAAACAGACAGAAAAATACTATTTTTACTTTATTTCAACTAAATAACAGAAAGTAGAGAAAGGGTACAGAAGGTTGTACTTTCTAACTTCATCCATCTCATGCTCATCAAAAGGAAGCCACTAACAAGGTTGATCAAGTCTTGTTTTTTTTACTGTACACAGTAGGGCAAAACCCCACTGCAATTTTTTATTATTTAATAAAGAAAAACAAGGGTCCAACAGTACAAAGGCTTGAGGTAAGCCCTAGAAAGAAAAAGAAAAAAGCTACTAAAACAAACAAAAATTACAGAACAAGATTGTCAAGCCAATCACAGAAAGCCCTTGCATAACTCTTTTTAATCCTGAATCTGAGCAAGTTAAGCTCTTCAAGGAAGATTGCTTTCCACCTCTGAACTGAAGGTTGAATTGCTTGAAAGATGAGATTATTTCTTGAGATCCAAATAGCCCAGGAAGCTAGGATGATGATTTCCATGAAGAAAGGTACATGTAATTTTTGTCTGAGATCATCAAAAGCTTCAAGCACAGAAACATTAGCTTGTCTTGTAGGGCATAATAGGTCCCAGCACTAGGAGGCAAAAGGGCAGGTCCAAAAGAGATGTTGCAAGGTTTCCTCCTGAGGACAGTTATTGACAGCACAGTTGTAGGTTTCCAAATGGAATGTTTTCCTACGTAGAAGGTTCCTGGTATTAAGCCTATCATGAAGTAATCTCCAAAAAACACCTTGTGTTTGGGCTAGCAAGAACTATTCCAAATCCAGTTAACAAACTCATTTCGACTAACATGGAACCGGAGAAATTTCGAATAACACTATGTTACCTCAACGGGGATATGCACATCCCCAATAATAAGAATATCATATCTATTTTTGACAGTAGGAAGAGGAAATTCAAAACCTCCAAAAAATAATCGATGGAATTTTTCCAATAGAATTGATACTGTGGACTTGAGGTTGTTTCCTCGGAAAGTGTACCATATGCTCATTGCCATTAACATGAAAAGTGACATTGCCTTTGTTGCAATCGATAACAGCCCCTGCAGTATTCAAAAAGGGTCTTCCAAGAATAATAGACATACTATCGTCCTCGGGAATATCAAGAATAACAAAGTCCGTTAAAATAGTAACGTTTGCAACCACAATAGGCACATCCTCACAAATACCGACAGGTATAGCAGTTGATTTATCAGCCATTTGCAAAGATATTTCAGTAGGTGTCAACTTATTCAAATCAAGTTTACGATATAAAGAGAGAGGCATAACACTAACACCGGCTCCAAGATCACATAAAGCAGTTCTAACATAATTTCTTTTAATGGAGCATGGTATAGTTGGTACTCCTGGATCTCCAAGTTTCTTTGGTATTCCACCCTTAAAAGTGTAATTAGCAAGCATGGTGGAAATTTCAGCTTCCGGTATCTTTCTTTTATTAGTAACAATTTCTTTCATGTACTTAGCATAAGGATTCATTTTGAGCATATCAGTTAAACGCATAGGCAAAAATATAGGTCTAATCATTTCAGCAAAACGCTCAAAATCCTCATCATCCTTTTTCCTGGATGGTTTGGGAGGAAAAGACATGGGTTTCTGAACCCATGGTTCTCTTTCTTTACCGTGTTTCCTAGCAACAAAGTCTCTCTTGTCATAACGTTGATTCTTTGATTGTGGGTTATCAAGATCAACAGCAGGTTCAATTTCTACATCATTATTATTGCTAGGTTGAGCATCATCATGAACATCATCATTAACATTATCACTAGGTTCATGTTCGTTACCAGATTGTGTTTCAGCATCAGAAATAGAAATATCATTTGGATTCTCAGGTGGTTCAGCAATAGGTTCACTAGAAGCATGCAAAGTCCTATCATTTTTATTTTTCTTCTTTTTAGAAGGACTAGGTGCGTCAACATTATTTCTTTGAGAATCTTGCTCAATTCTCTTAGGGTGGCCTTCAGGATACAAAGGTTCCTGAGTCATCTTACCGGTTCTAGTAGCCACTCTAACAGCATAATAATTATTCTTATTATTTAATTCATTGAGCAAATCATTTTAAGCTTTAAGTACTTGTTCTACTTGAGTGGTAACCATAGAAGCATGTTTACTAATGAGTTTAAGTTCACCTTTAACTCTAGACATATAATCACTCAAGTGTTCAATCATATAAGCATTTTGTTTTAGTTGTCTACCAAAATAAGCATTAAAATCTTCTTGCTTAACCATAAAGTTATCAAACTCATCCAAACATTGGCTAGCAAACTTAATAGGAGGGATTTCAGCTTTATCATATCTATAGAGAGAATTTACCTTTACTACCTGTGTCGGGTTATCAAGACCATGTGTTTCTTCAATAGGTGATGAATTAAGATCATATGTTTCTTCGACAGGCGGTAAATTAAGACCATGAATTTCTTCAATAGGAGGTAAATTCTTAACATCTTTAGCTTTAATACCCTTTTCTTTCATAGATTTCTTTGCCTCTTGCATATCTTCAGGACTAAGAAATAGAACACCCCTCTTCTTCGGAGTTGGCTTAGGAATAGGCTCAGGAGTTGGCTCAGGAAGAGTCCAATTATTTTCATTTGTCAACATATTATTCAATAGAATTTCAGCTTCATCTGGTGTTCTTTCCCTGAAAACAGAACCAACACAACTTTCCAGGTAATCTCTGGAAGCATCGGTTAGTCCATTATAAAAGATATCAAGTATTTCATTTTTCTTAAGAGGATGATTAGGCAAAGCATTAAGTAATTGGAGAAGCCTCCCCCAAGCTTGGTGGGAGACTCTCTTCTTCAATTTGCACAAAATTATATATATCCCTTAAAGCAGCTTGTTTCTTATGAGCAGGGAAATATTTAGAAGAGAAGTAATAAATCATATCCTGGGGACTACGCACACAACCAGGATCAAGAGAATTAAACCATATCTTAGCTTCACCCTTTAATGAGAACGGAAATATTTTAAGGATGTAAAAGTAGCGAGTTCTCTCATCATTAGCGAACAAGGTGGCTATATCATTTAATTTAGTAAGATGTGCCACAACAGTTTTAGATTCATAGCCATAAAAAGGATCAGACTCAACCAAAGTAATTATATTAGGATCAATAGAGAATTCATAATCCTTATTAGTAACAAAGATAGGTGAAGTAGCATAAGCAGGATCATATTTCATTCTAGCATTCAGAGTTTTTTGTTTAAGCTTAGCTAATAATTTCTTAAGATCACTTCTATCATTGCAAGCAAGAAAGTCTCTTTTAGTTTCTTCATCCATAACATAGCCCTCAGGCACAACAGGCAATTCATATTTATTAGGAGAGCCTTCATCATCACTATCATCAATATTATCAGTTTCAATAATTTCATTCTCTCTAGCCCTAGCAAGTTGTTCATCAAGAAATTCACCAAGTGGCACAGTAGTATCAAGCATAGAAGTAGTTTCATCATAAGTATCATGCATAGCAGAAGTGGCATCATCAATAACATGCGACATATCAGAATTAATAGCAGAAGCAGGTTTAGGTGTCGCAAGCTTACTCAAAACAGAAGGTGAATCAAGTGCAGAGCTAGATGGCAGTTTCTTACCTCCCCTCATAGTTGAGGGATAAATTTTTGTTTTCTCGTCTTTCAATTTCCTCATAGTGACCAGCAGATATAAATCCCAAGTGACTCAAAGAATAGATCTATGCTCCCTGGCAACGACGCCAGAAAATAGTCTTGATAACCCACAAGTATAGGGGATCACAATAGTTTTCGAGGGTAGAGTATTCAACCCAAATTTTTTGATTCAACACAAGGGGAGCCAAAGAATATTCTCAAGTATTAGCAGTTGAGTTATCAATTCAACCACACCTGGATAACTTAGTATCTGCAGCAAAGTATTTAGTAGCAAAGTAATATGGAAGTAACGGTAACAGTAGCAAAAGTAATATTTTTGGGTTTTGTAGTGATTGTAACAGTAGCAACGGAAAAGTAAAATAGCAGAGAACAATATGTGAAAAGCTCGTAGGCATTGGATTGGTGATGGAGAATTATGCCGGATGTGGTTCATCATGTAACAGTCATAACATAGGGTGACACAGAACTAGCTCCAATTCATCAATGTAATGTAGGCATGTATTCCGAATATAGTCATACATGCTTATGGAAAAGAACTTGCATGACATCTTTTGTCCTACCCTCCCGTGGCAGCGGGGTCCTAACGGAAACTAAGGGATATTAAGGCCTCCTTTTAATAGAGTACCGGACCAAAGCATTAAAACATAGTGAATACATGAACTCCTCAAACTATGGTCATCACCGGGAGTGGTCCCGATTATTGTCACTTCGGGGTTGCCGGATCATAACACATAGTAGGTGACTATAGACTTGCAAGATAGGATCAAGAACTCATATATATTCATGAAAACATAATAGGTTCAGATCTGAAATCATGGCACTCGGTCCCTAGTGACAAGCATTAAGCATAGCAAAGTCATAGCAACATCAATCTCAGAACATAGTGGATACTAGGGATCAAACCCTAACAAAACTAACTTGATTACATGATAAATCTCATCCAACCCATCACCGTCCAGCAAGCCTACGATGGAATTATTCACGCCTGGTGGTGAGCATCATGAAATTGGTGATGGAGGATGGTTGATGATGACGATGGCGACGAATTCCCCTCTTCAGAGCCCCGAACGGACTCCAGGTCAGCCCTCCCGGGAGATTTTTAGGGCTTGGCGGCGGCTCCGTATAGTAAAACGCGATGAATCCTTCTCTCTGATTTTTTTTCTCCTCGAACACGAATATATGGAGTTGGAGTTGAGGTCGGTGGAGCTCCAGGGGGCCCATGAGGCAGGGGGTGCGCCCAGGGGGGTAGGCGCGCCCCCACCCTCGTGGATAGGTGGTGGCCCCCCTGGCCTTGATTCTTTCGCCAATATTTTTAATATTTTCCAAAAATAAGTTCCGTGGAGTTTCAGGTCATTCCGAGAACTTTTGTTTATGCACATAAATAACACCATGGAAAGTCTGCTGAAAACAGCGTCAGTCCGGGTTAGTTCCATTCAAATCATGCAAGTTAGAGTCCAAAACAAGGGCAAAAGTGTTTGGAAAAGTAGATATGACGGGGACGTATCACTTCTCAGTAGGAACAAGGTCCGGATCGCGGCACCAAGCCCGAAGCTTGAACAACGACAAGTCCTCCCGACTGGCTGTCTCCGGCGCAAGACTGACGATGTCGCACGATGATCCCAAGATTTTGGCCGCCGTCTCCCATTACCAAGCATGGGACGGAATGCCCTCGATCATGATGTCAACCAGCACCCTCATCACCCTAGTAGTGGCCTGGGCTTGCCTGATCCAAGGCCGGAAGAAAAGCTTGAACCCCTGGTGCACCACCGAGTCGGCGCCCGTGGTGATGTTGCGGAACTCCGGGGTGGCGAAAATGATCAAAAAGTCCTCAGGATGGAAAGATGCACCGAGAACGCGTATCTAGGAATACTGAGCCACGCCGCGATGGCCTCCGCTGCCTCCACGCAGGACACCGGCGGCCTCGCGCCTCCAACGTACGCCACCGCAGCCAGCCTGAGCCTTGCCTCCATGTCATCCATGACCTGAGAGCGCGTGAGGATGCAGATGTTCTCCCCCGGCACCCTCACCGGCAGCATAGGAGGCGCGGGGCGCACCACAGGGACACTTGGCGAGAACCGTGTCAGCGGCGCCGACATTGCGTTCTTCCAAGGATCCAGTGGAACACGCCCAGGACCAAATGCCGACGGGGATCCGGTCTCCATCTGCGTGACTTTAGCCGCGGTGGCGCGGCACAGCTCCTCGACTGGGGCGGGACTGCGGGGCCTCTTGCACTGGCCGGAAGAATGGCCCTCCAGGTTGCAATGGATGCAAAGCGGCATAAAGGTGCAGTCTTGCTTGCAGTGACCGGTCCTGAAGCACTGATGGCACGGGGACTGACTGCGGTCCGAGGAAGAGGAAGAAGGCGGACGGGGCAGACCCTAGACGCGCCGCTGCGCCTTGCGCTGCCACTAGAGAGCCTTGTGGGAGGCCTTGGCCCGGTTCCAGCCGGCCGCCATCCTGGAGTCCACCATCCCCGGCGCTGGCAACCTGACCGACGCAGGGCCGTCCGAGGAGGAGCGGGCGCACGAAGATCCCAAAAGGCCAAGGCCAGAGAACACCGGGCGAGGATGGGGGAACGCGGATGTGACGGACTCCAGGCTCCCAGATCTGGCCGCCATGAGAGTGGGCGGGAGAGGCGGGCGGCCGACACAGGGGAGGTGGGCGCTGGGACCGGAATGGTCATCGGCACGAGGGTGGTGGACGCTAGGGCCGGGGTGGCCGACGGCGGAGCGCAGGAGCACAGGAGAGGAGAGCGCAGGTCAGCCGGCTAAAAGCTACGTTAATCAGTCTGGAAGCAAGGTAAGAGCATCTCCAGCCGTTCGTCCCCCCAGGACGCCGAAAAAGAGCGGCTTGGGGGCGAATCGGCGCTAGTTTGGCCCCTCGGGGCGACCTAGCTCTCAGTCACGGCCCCATGTGCCGCCCCCCAGGTCGCGGCAATTTTAAACTTGGTCGTTCCTGCTCACAAAAGACGCCACAAGTCCGGCGATCACGGGCCACAGTTCGGCGATCGGATAAATGGTTCGGTGTACAAAATAGAATGCCATAAGTCTGAACGCCTGTGCAATGCATCACTCGGGGGGGGGGGGGGGGTCGGCCTCCGGCGTCGGCGGAGTTGGCATGCGCGGGCTTGGCGGGGTTGGAGCTGCTTCTGTGCTGGGCGGCGTCGGCGCGGCTTCGGTGCTGCTGCGCGCATCATCGCTCGGGCTTGGCGGCGGTGTCGGCGTGGGCGCGGGAGTTGTCGTGGAGGTACTTGAATTCTTGGTCGTTGTTGTCCTGGCGATACATGGCGAACATGCGCAGCAGCTGCGCCGAGAAACAAACAGTTGGCGGACGCGCACGACGAAGAGAAGCGGGAGACCGGCGTGCCATACCTGATCCTCAATGTTGGCGCCGCTCTCCGGGCGATCCGCGATCAACTCGACGATCCCATGCCATTTGTTGCACGCCGCCTGGATGAACCCCCAATGGTTCGCCATTGCCTTCGACCTGCACTGCATGTAGACGCCTTTAAAGTAGGGGTCAACGAGCTTGCGCTCGTCGAACTCGGCCTTGATGCGCTCCCAGTACGTCTCGATCCTCTGGTTCGTGCCGGTGGTCGGGTCGAGGCTGTCGGATTTCGGGTTCCGGCAAAACCCTTGAGGTTCGAACTCTGGGGTGCACATGAAGATCTCTCCTCCCCCTAGCTCACGCCCTCACCGCGATCTCAAAGCTCAGCGCGTCTGTTATGCGCTGCTAGAAGGAGGGCGCGAGAGGGCCGGCCGGGGGCCTTTCTGCCCACGGCCGGGCAAGAGGGAAGGGAGTTCTTCCTTCTTAATTCTTGCTTGATTAGATTGATGCATCTCCTCTCTTTATATAGAGAGGTTTACTTGACTCCCAAGCAACGCTTACTTGACCCCTAAGCAAGCGACCCTTATCTCTAATTAACCCTAAGACTAATGGGCCCATTAGGCCCATCACATACTCTAACACTACACCCCACCTGGACATGCAGCTTGTCCTCGAGCTGCAGCCTAACCAACTTATAACCATGACTCGACGCAACACAAACCGAACACCTAAAAACAATCCTTTTACATCTCAGCTTGTTTTATTATTCTCAACCTGAATTGGACTGGGACGCTTTATTTTGGACCCCTTAACAAAAAGTGGACACCATCCGCACGTCGGACATGCACGTGTACAGCCACCTGGATCCCATGGACACCACCTGGACAAAATGAGTGCATGTGTATGACCACCTAGAAGTGGTCGCAAGAGTGACCAGCAGAGGCGCCCTCGCGGCGGCCGGTGGCGGAATGCAGTGGTGCTACGCGCTGCGCTGCTGTCGGTGACACCATGCCTTCTCCCTGCCGGACGGCTGTTGGTTTGCACTGCACAGGGAAGAATGGAGGGCTTGAGATGGAGAATGACGAGGAGGGGTGTGCCCCCCCAACCGCCGATGTCGCAGACTTTGAGGTCGCTGCCCGCAGGGAAAACAACATGCCCGCCGTCCATGGGGGAAACCGCATGCCCAAGATCCCCGACGCAGCGGATGAGATCGAGGTCCTTTGCGCAGCGAAGGGCAACTTGGAGGAGCGGCAGCTGCAGACCACGCATCTCCCGCACACGCCGACGCGCTAGGAGGCCGCACGCAGCAGCCTGCAGCCTCACCGCCGCCGACACGTGGCGGATAGCGATCCAAGACGGAATCGGTGACTGGACTTGGTGAAGCGGGACTCCCGCTGGTGCGGTTGATGCGGGGCCGAAGCTGACCAGCGGTGGCTGCTGCAGCTGCAGCGGCTGCTGCGGCGGAGCGCCGGGCACGGCGGCTGCTGAGGGCGACGTGGTCGATGGCGGTGGAGACAACGACAGTGATGGCTCCAGTAGCCTGTCCAGAAGCGATTCAGGAGATGAGGAAGCGTCATGTCTGACTGAGCCCGTGCTCCCTTATTTAGAACCTGCACGAAAAAAGCTTGGGTACGGCCCCTCACGATGTAAGAGAATTTTGTGGAGGGGGAGCCCCTCATGTAAATAGACCACCACTTTATTCCCTAGGCTAGGCTTAAAGTGTGCTTTGTGTGCTCGCGACACCCCTTGCAGGCTTGCTGCCCTAACTTACTTTGGTTCAGTCGAGCTTCAAACTAGTTTGGCAACTACGGATGTGCATTCCTTCCGAAGGGAGCCCCTCACGAGCTCGTGAGGTTTTGGTTTCCTGAGGTGTCCGTCGGTCCACCCAAGAGGGCCTTGCGAGAAACGAGCGCTAGTAATGGCGAGGTGTGCGCGTAACGTGTGCATGCAGCCGCCAGCCCCCGCTCGCGAGGCGCTAGGAAGGGGGGAAATAGCACACGCAAATCCCAACAAAACACGAATCCAGAAACTCATGAAATCAACACGAACAAGAAAGGATGCCCCCCCACGACTGCCAATGGAAATATGACTTCAAGTTCAAGATCGAAAGCTGCAAGTCCGAGCTACAGAAAAGGGAGCAAAAGCAAATGGCCACATCCGACACCTATCTAGTCTTCTTGTCTCCCCACCAGCGCGAAGCTAACTGCTTTCACTGGCTGTGAGCATAGTCGTTGGGGGACAGTGTCGACGACCAGCATGGAGCATGGTGCTTCCACTAGGACGTGGGCGGGAGCCCCGAGGCCCGAGGGCGGCACACCGGAGACTCCGGGGCGTGTACAGCCCCACTCATTATTACGTGAGAGTGTCACGAGCGGAGACCTTCATAGGCGTGAGCCTTGCTTCATATCGCCAGACAAGGGCCCCGCCTTGCGCCACCCTCGACCACCGTTGGGGCGTCCGGAAACCAGGACAATGCCAAGGGGCAAAGGGGACGCTAGCGGTGCCCTCTGCGACCACGGGCTCTCTACGGGGGGGAAGGCTCGCCAGCGCCTCCCCGGCAGAGGGCCTTCCTCTGGGCGATGCCTTGCTCCGTGCGATGCGGGGTGGGGCCTTGCTCCCGGCTCCTCCCACGCAGCCCCCTGTGCGTTTCCCCTGGCGGAAGGGGGACTGCCGTGCTGGGGCCGTCGTCCACCGCTGTGACCTGATTCACTTGCGACCCATGGTTAGTGTAAGCCTGTTCCTGAGAGATTAGTGGTACCCTGTAGCTGTTTTCGTCGGTGTGGTCGGCGAGGCTCCCGGGTGGCTCCTGGAAGGCCTCAACATCCAGCGTCTCCTCTTCCCAACCCGGCTCGAGGAACGAGCTGGGGTCATCTTCCGGCGTGTACTCCTGGTCCATCATGCGGGGCACATAGGCCTCCGGAGCCGTTGCCCCGGAAACCTCGCTGAAGTGGCCCGCGCTCCACGTCACCCGACCCGGCACGCCGCTCTGAGGATGGTAGGGCAGCATCCTGCCAGGACCGTGGGTGGCAACGCTCACGCCTGTGCCCATTGGGGAAGGCACAGGTGCGGTTGGGTGTCCGGCACCGCTGGTTGCACCGATGCCGACAAAACCTCCTGGTGCGCCCGGGGGCGCGCGGGCGCGTCGAGGCCCACCGTGTGACCTGGCCGCAGCCTGAGGCGTAAGCAAGGAGCAGAAAGGCGGCGTACCCCTGGCTGTGGTGTCCAATAGCTCGGCAACGCGCTCCAGCAATGCATCTCGGCCACTCTTCATCAGTCGGGACCGCAGCAGCTCCCGTGCCACTGTGAGCGCGGCCCTCATGTTCGCTTGTTCCCGTCGGGTGTGCGGCGCCGTCGCCGCGGCGTAGCTGGAGGCCCTTGCGGTGGCTCGCGCACGCCGCGGGGTAAGGGTGGACGACGTCAGACCGCACCTCCCGTGCCCCGCAGCGTTTGGCGGCGCGCATGCCGCCTAAAGCGCGGAGTTGAGGTCTTCTTGGGCGGTCGACGCTGCCCGGGCTGGCCAAGCCGCCCAGTGGTCAGCGTTGGCCCTCAGGTCACCAGACATCAGCGTCGCAGAGTGCTGGGGGTCTGCTGATGGAAGAGAGGCTCCGACGCACCCCTACCTGGCACGCCAAATGTAGGATTTCAGGTTCTGGCAAAACCCTTGAGGTTCAAACTCTGAGGTGTGCATGAAGATCTCTCCTCCCCCTAGCTCATGCCCTCACCGCGATCTCAAAGCTCAGCGCATCAAACTCACAGAACAAGAGACACAAAGTTTATACTGGTTCGGGCCACCGATGTGGTGTAATACCCTACTCTAGTGTGGTGTGGTGGATTGCCTATTGGGCTGAGGATGAACAGTTACAAGGAAAGAACAACCTCCTGAGGAGAGGTGCTCTTGTGCTTGGTGAGCTTGTGTTGATGAGGATGATCTGAATAGCCCAAGATTAGTTGCCTCCTACCGTGGTGGCTAGTCCTATTTATAGAGGCCATGGCCCTCTTCCCAAATGTAGGCGGGAAGGGATCCAACAACCGCCAAATTTGAAGGGAGACAACTAGTACGAGTTATCCTGACTAAAGGTGGTCTTCGCCTGCCAAAGGCTCCGGTGGTGACGCCGTCTTGGGCTCCACGGTGACCTCCGTCCTGCCGTCCTGCTGGTCTTGGTCTCGTTGCACCGATATGGAAACCTTTGCTTGATGCCTCGGGACTCCTCGCCTGCACTTGCCTCTTTAGCACCAAAGAGGAAACGAGTACGCTAAACGCTCTGGCGCCTGCCTGAACTTGGTCGTCATGGCTTGCGTCACAGAAACCTCACAAGGTGCCCCTCGCCTTGATCTCTCCGCCCCTCGTGAGCCAGCCTAGTGAGGCCACCCCCGAGGAGGTCTTATGTTGTCCGCCTCACGAGGCTTGGCCCCTTGCGAGGGTCTTGAGCGTTGGCTGATGAAGATGGGCCCTACGGGGCCGCTGGTGGAGCCACACCGCGGGCCGCAGGCAGGCAAGTCTGGGGACCCCCGTTCCCAGGACGCCGACAGAGGCAGACGACTTTCCACACTTCGGCGAGACATTCCTGCTCCTTGGAGCCCACTTGATGCGTGGCTCACCGGTCCTGGCTGCCCCCTTCTTCTTCTTGCGCCTCCTCGGTGCCGACTCCTCCTGCTCCTCCTCCTCCTCCTGCCCGTCCGACTCCTTCTCGCCGTACTCAAGCTCACCGTCCATGCCGCCGCTGAGGTCGACCATGTCGTCCTGGGTAGCGAACCCGAGGGATGCGGTGGCCGCGGCCGAGCCTGCCGCGATGATGTCGTCCATGTCGGCGTCGGTCGCGTCGGTGTTGCTGAGGTGCGACGTGGAAGCTTGTGAGAAGGGCAGCGTGCAACAGTGGAGAGGCGGCGTCAGGGATGACGTGTAGGCCGGCGACGAGTAGTTGTATGGAGGGTACTGCACACCGGCAAAGGCGGGCGAGGGCGTGCGTTGGGCCGGGTGTCCATGGGGGAAGGTGACGTTGGGGTTGAACCCACCATGCGCGTCCCCGTCGGCATAGCCCGGCGACGGCGTGCATCCCCATAGTTGCAGCGACGACGAGAAGCCGGCTGGAGAGCCGACGTTTTGCTGGCTCCAGGGCGCTTACTGGGCGTGGCCGCCGGGTGGATTCATCACCCCCACGCGAGCCGCCTCGGCTTGATCCGCCGCAGCCGCAGCCGCACGCGCCGCGCTGTCCCGAGCCTTCTTGGCATTGGCCCTATTCCACCGGTCGGCAGTGACAGCCTCCCGTCGCTGAACTTCCGCCCTCCAGTCAGCGTTGGACATGCCTTGTGGCTTGGACAGCGGCGCCCTCGGCTTCCTCTGCTTCGGCTGGGCGACAGCGGCGGTCGCAGCTTTTGCGGCCCGGGGGATCACGTACTTCTTTGGCGGCATGGCGGCCGGCTAGGAGGCGAGCGGGAGGGAGATTGGCGGGAGGAATGGAGAGAATGAGAGGGAAGTGGGCGGAAAAGCGGGAAGAAATGACGGGAAGTGGCTCTCGACTCGCCGACAGAGCGGCCCCACGCCCCTTTTCGCTTGTGCCGGCGCCCGCAGGCGCCCCCCAGCGCGCCGGGTTCGACTCGGGTGCGCCAGCTGTAATTTCGGCCTAATCCGGCAAAAAACAGACTCGTGGGGTGATGACCCACAAGTATAGGGGATCAATCGTAGTCATTTCGATAAGTAAGAGTGTCGTACCCAACGAGGAGCAGAAGGAAATGATAAGCGGTTTCAGCAAGGTATTCTCTGCAAGTACTGAAATAAGTGGTAGCAGATAGTTTTGTGATAAGGTAAATGGTAGCGAGCAACAAGTAACAAAAGTAAATAAGCTGCAACAAGATGGCCCAATCCTTTTTGTAGCAAAGGACAAGCCGGAACAAACTCTTATAATAGGAAAAGTGCTCCCGAGGACACATGGGAATATCGTCAAGCTAGTTTTCATCACGTTCATATGATTCGCGTTCGGTACTTTGATAATTTGATATGTGGGTGGACTGGTGCTTGGGTACTGTTCTTACTTGAACAAGCATCCCACTTATGATTAACCTCTATTGCAAGCATCCGCAACTACAACAAAAGTATTAAGGTAAACCTAACCATAGCATGAAACATATGGATCCAAATCAGCCCCTTACGAAGCAACGCATAAACTAGGGTTTAAGTTTCTGTCACTCTAGCAACCCATCATCTACTTATTACTTCCCAATGCCTTCCTCTAGGCCCAAATAATGGTGAAGTGTTATGTAGTCGACGTTCACATAACACCACTAGAGGCTAGACAACATACATCTTATCAAAATATCAAATGAATACCAAATTCACATGACTACTAATAGCAAGACTTCTCCCTTGTCCTCAGGAACAAACGTAACTACTCACAAAGCATATTCATGTTCATAATCATAGGGGTAATAATATGCATATAGGATCTGAACATATGATCTTCCACCAAATAAACCAACTAGCATCAACTACAAGGAGTTATCAACACTACTAGCAACCTACTAGCACCAATCCCAGACTTTGAGACAAGAATTGGGTACAAGAGATGAACTAGGGTTTGGAGATGAGATGGTGCTGGTGAATATGTTGATGGAGATTGCCCTCTCCCGATGGGAGGAGCGTTGGTGATGACGATGGTGATGATTTCCCCCTCCCGGAGGGAAGTGTCCCCGGCAGAACAGCTCTGCTGGAGCTCTAGATTGGTTCCACCAAGGTTCCACCTCGTGGCGGCGGAGTCTCGTCCCGAAAGGTTGCCTCTGATTTTTTTCTCTTCGAAAGACTTCATATAGGAGAAGATGGATGTCGGAGACCCACCAGGGGGCCCACGAGGTAGGGGGGCGCGCCCTAGGAGGGGGGGCGTGCCCCCCACCCTCGTGAGCAGGGTGTGGGCCCCTTGGACTTCATCTTTGGCGAGGATTTTTCTTTATTTATTTTAAGGTATTCCGTGGAGTTTCAGGACTTTTGGAGTTGCGCAGCATAGGTCTCTAATATTTGCTCCTTTTCCAGCCCAGAATTCCAGCTGCCAGCATTCTCCCTCCTTATGTAAACCTTGTAAAATAAGAGAGAATAGCCATAAGTATTATGACATAATGTGGCATAACAGCCCATAATGCAATAAATATTGATATAAAATCATGATGCAAAATGGACGTATCAACTCCCCCAAGCTTAGACCTCGCTTGTCCTCAAGCGAAAAGCCAATAACAATAAATATGTCCTCATGTTTAGAGGTAGAGGCGTCGATAAAAATAAAATACGGACATGAAGGCATCATGATTATTCTTATAAGAGCAACATATATAGATTTTGTCATATGATTACTTATGTTCAAGTGATGATCTTTTCACAATGCAAAAGTATGAATCAGAAACCTTATTGGGCACCAACAAACGATAACCTCAGTCATTGAAGCAATTGCAATTTATCATAACATCGGAAAGAGTCTATGTCAGAGCTTAAAAGCAAGTCCAGATACTCAACTATCATCTAGTCCTTCATAATTGCTAACACTCACGCGATACTTGTGGTTACAGAGTTTTAATCGGACACAGAGAAAGATAGGGGCTTATAGTTTTGCCCCACAACCTTTTACCTCAAGGGTAATGTCAACAATAATGGTTCATGCTCCCCTACATCTAATTAGATATATATATATATATATATATATATATATAGGGACATTTACATCTGTGCCCCTAACTCGAACCCACTACTCAGATTTGCCCTTAATTTTGAAGCATGCTCAAATTTACCCCTCCGCCGTTAAGTCACTACTCAGAAATGCCCTTCCGTACGGTACTGTAGCACTTTCCGTCCAATACTGTAGCACTTTCCGTCTGCTACAGTACACATGGGCCTTTGACGGTCAAAGGCCTTTGACTGGACGGAAGGGCATTTTTGAGTAGTAACTTAACGGCAGAGGGGCAAATTTGAGCATGCTTTGAAATTAGGGGCAAATCTTAGTAGGTGGTTTGAGTTAGGGGCAGAAATGCAAATGGCCCATATATATATATATATCATGTTCTTTCCAACATGCTAAGCTTGCCAAAGGATAAAATGAAAAATAAAAGGTGAAGATCACCACGACACTTGCATAAGGTAGAAGATAATAATAAGAGATAGGCCCTTCACAGAGGGAAGCAGAGGTTGCCATGCGCTTTTATGGTTGGATGCATAATATCTCAATGCGAAAGAACATCACTTTATATTGCCCCTTGTGATATGAACCTTTATTATGCAGTTCGTCGCTTTTATTACTTCCACATCACAAGATCGTATAAAGCTTATTTCTCCCACACCAATCAATCATACATATTTAGAGCAATTTTTATTGCTTTGCACCGATGACAACTTACTTGAAGGATCTTACTCAATCCATAGGTAGATATGGTGGACTCTCATGGCAAAACTGGTTTGAGGGTATTTGGAAGCACAAGTAGTATCTCTACTTAGTGCTGAGAATTTGGCTAGCATGAGGGGGAAAGGCAAGATCAACAAGTTAGAGGATCCATGACAACATACTTTATCTCAGATATAAGAAAGACATAACTCATTATGTTGTCTTCCTTGTCCAACATCAACTCTTTAGCATGTCATATTTTAATGAGTGCTCCCAATCATAAAAGATGTCAATGATAATATATCTATATGTGAAACCTCTCTTTCCTTATTACTTCCTATTAATTGCAACGATGACCAAAGCTATGTCTGTCAACCCCAACAACTTTTAATCATCATACTCTTTCTAAGTGAAGTCATTACTTTCAATAAGAATCAATATGAACTCTTTATTTCTTTTTATTCTTTTTCTTCTTTTCTTTTATTCACCCAAGATCATGGAAAAATAATCAAGCCCTTGACTCAACACTAATCTTTATTATATATAGCTCACGGACTCGATTACAAAGAGAGATCATAAAGCAAAACTCAAAACTAGATCATGCCATAAACTTATTCTACTAGATCAAGATACTACTAATAGGATCGAACTAAGAAAAACGGTAAAGATAGGAGTTGTGATTGTGATATGATACTGGGGCACCTCCCCCAAGCTTGGCAGTTGCCAAGGGGAGTGCCCATACCCATGTGATTATGTCTCCTTCTTTGTTGTTGAAGAGGAAGGTGGTGGTGTTGTTGACGATGCGGGCTTTGCGTCCATCTTCCAAGGCATAGGTTCACCATGATAGAATGATGATCGAGTCTCTGGAATCCTCAAATCTGTAGCCAAACTCATCCTTTTGAATCTATATTTATACTCATAGTTTTGGTTTTGCAGGTCATAGATTTGGGCTTGGAGGTGCTCGATCTTCTCTTGAAGCCTGAAGATGGCCTCCCCGATGTTATCAGCATCCAACTTGTGGTTGCTAGTGAACTCTGCGATCATCATGTGGTTGGAGTTGAGTCCACGTTCCACCATCCCTTGGCACTTGAAAACTTGTTGCTCCACTGCTTCGAGCCTCGTCTCCACGCTTCCGGCCCCCTTTGGTCCTTCTTCATCGCGGATGTGCAGCAACCCATCACGCAACTCAATGGTTTGAGGGTGTCGCAGCACCTCCGCGAGGTAAGGGTTGATGACCTTCTTGAAGAACTTGTCCTTGGAAGCACTTGGGGCCGTCATGATAATCTAGATCTGTCAGAAAAACAGCTCGAAACAAGAACAGAGGAGATTTGCGTGATATGGGAGTCAAAACCATCGGGAGGTTATATAATGAATTTTTACCGACCAAAATACGTATCGTGCAAGAAAACGGAGTCCGGAAGGCACACGAGGTGCTCACGAGGTAGGGGGCGCGCCCAGGGGTGTAGGGCGCGCCCACCACCCTCGTGGGGCCCTCGTGTCCTTCCCGGACTGCTACTTATTTTTTCTATTTTTCTAAATATTCCAAAACGGAGAAATATTGCCTTAAAAGTTGTTTTGGAGTCGGTTTACTTACCGTACCACATACCTATTCCTTTTCAGAGTCTGAAACATTCTGGAAAGTGTCTCTTATGTATTCCTCCGGGGTTACGATTTCAATAATATTGGTTTCAACATTTATGGGATTACCTGAGATATAATGTTTAATTCTTTGACTGTTTACCACCTTTGGATTTGTACCTTCAAAGTTGTTGATCTTTATGGCACCAGAACGATAGACCTCCTCGATAACATAGGGCCCTTCCCATTTAGAGAGACGTTTTCCTGCAAAAAATCTTAAACAAGAGTTGTATAGCAATACATAATCACCTACATTAAACTCACGCTTTTGTATCCTTTTGTCATGCCATCTTTCAACTTTTTGTTTAAACAACTTGGCATTTTCATATGCTTGGGTTCTCCATTCATCAAGTGAGCTAATATCAAATAACCTCTTCTCACCAGCAAGTTTGAAATCATAGTTGAGCTCTTTAATAGCCCAATATGCCTTATGTTCTAGTTCGAGAGGTAAGTGACATGCTTTTCCATAAACCATTTTATATGGAGACATACCCATAGGGTTTTTATATGCAGTTCTATAAGCCCATAATGCATCATCAAGTTTCTTGGACCAATTCTTTCTAGACCTATTAACAGTCTTTTGTAAAATTAATTTGAGCTCTCTATTGCTCAACTCTACCTGACCACTAGACTGGGGGTGATAAGGAGATGCAATTCTATGATTAACATCATATTTAGCAAGCATTTTACGGAAGGCGCCATGAATAAAGTGTGAACCACCATCATTCATTAAATATCTAGGGACTCCAAACCTCGGAAAAATAACTTCCTTAAGCATCTTAATAGAAGTGTTATGATCAGCACTACTAGTTGGAATAGCTTCTACCCACTTAGTAACGTAGTCAACGGCAACTAGAATATGAGTGTATCCATTAGAGGCAGGAAAAAGGTCCCATATAATCAAAGCCCCAGACATCAAACGGTTCAATAACAAGAGAATAATTCATAGGCATTTCTTGACGTCTACTAATATTACCAATTCTTTGACATTCATCACAAGACAAGACAAACTTACGGGCATCCTTGAAGAGGGTAGGCCAATAAAAACCAGATTGCTATACCTTATGTGCAGTTCTATCTCCAGCGTGGTGTCCTCCATAAGCTTCGGAATGACACTTGCGTAGGATATGTTCCTGTTCATGCTCAGGTACACAACGTCTAATAACACCATCTACTCCTTCTTTATAAAGATGTGGGTCATCCCAAAAGTAATGTCTTAAATCATAGAAAAACTTTTTCTTTTGTTGGTATGTGAAGCTAGGTGGTATAAATTTAGTAACAATATAATTAGCATAATCAGCATACCACGGAGTACTACGAGAAGTACTTATAACATTTAATTGTTCATCGGGAAATCTATCATTAATAGGTAGTGGGTCATCAAGAACATTCTCTAACCTAGACAAGTTGTCTGCAACGGGGTTCTCAGCTCCTTTTCTATCAACGATATGCAAATCAAATTCTTGTAGCAGGAGAACAACCCATCTAATAAGTCTAGGTTTAGCATCTTTCTTTTCCATAAGATATTTAATAGCAGCATGATCAGTGTGAATAGTTACTTTAGAATCAACAATATAGGGTCTAAACTTATCATAAGCAAATACAACTGCTAAAAGCTCTTTTTCAGTAGTAGCATAATTTCTTTGAGCATTGTCTAGAGTCTTACTAGCATAATGAATAACATTTAATTTCTTATCAACTCTTTGCCCTATAACAACACCTACAGCATAATCACTAGCATCACACATAATTTCGAAGGGTAGATTCCAATCAGGTGGCTGAACAACAGGTGCAGAGACTAATGCTTTCTTAAGTATTTCAAATGCTTCTACACAATCATCATCAAAGACAAACGGTATATCTTTTTGCAATAAATTAGTCAAAGGCTGAGAAATTTTTGAGAAGTCCTTAATGAACCTCCTATAAAATCTGGCGTGACCAAGGAAACTTCTTATACCTTTGATGTCCTTGGGACAGGGCATCTTTTCAATAGCATCGACCTTAGCTTTATAAACTTCAATACCTCTTTCGGAAACTTTGTGCCCCAAAACAATACCTTCATTAACCATAAAGTGGCACTTTTCCCAATTCAAGAAAAGATTAGTTTCTTCACATCTCTGCAAAACTCGATCAAGATTGATCAAGCAATCATCAAAAGAGGAACCATAGACGGAAAAGTCGTCCATGAAAACCTCACAAATCTTTTCACAAAAGTCAGCGAATATAGCCATCATGCATCTTTGAAAGGTAGCAAGTGCATTACATAAACCAAAAGGCATACATCTATAAGCAAAAGTACCAAAAGGGCATGTAAAAGTAGTCTTTGATTGATCTTTAGCCAACACAGGTATTTGAGAGAAACCAGAATAACCATCTAGAAAGCAGTAATGTGTATGTTTGCATAATCTTTCTAGCATTTGATCGATAAAAGGTAAGGGGTAATGATCTTTCTTAATAGCTTTATTTAATTTGCGGAAATCAATTACCATCCTATAAACTGTAATAATTCTTTGTGGAGTCAATTCATCTTTATCATTAGGGACAACAGTAATACCTCCCTTCTTAGGGACACAATGGACAGGACTTACCCACTGACTATCAGCAACGGGATAAATTATACCTGCCTCCAGAAGCTTTAGTATTTCTTTTCTTACCACTTCTTTCATTTTAGGATTCAGACGTCGTTGAGGATCACGAACTGGTTTGGCATCTGCTTCCAAATTTATTTTATGTTGACATAGAGTGGGACTAATGCCCTTAAGATCATCAAGAGTATATCCAATAGCAGCATGATGCTTCTTCAGAGTTTTCAATAATCTTTCTTCTTCATGCTCTAAAAGGTTAGCACTAATAATAACAGGATATATCTTATTTTCATCAAGATAAGAATATTTAAGATTATCAGGCAAAGGTTTAAGCTCAAACACAGGATCACCCTTGGGTGGAGGGGGGTCCCCTAAAATCTCAACAGGCAAATTGTGTTGCAGAATAGGTTCCTGTTTAAAGAATACTTCATCTATTTCCCTTCTTTCATTCATGAACATATCATTTTCATGGTCTAGCAAATAGTGTTCTAAAGGATCACTAGGAAGTACGGCAATAGAAGCAAGACCAATAATATCATCCTTACTAGGCAATTATTCCTCATGATGTTGTTTACTAAATTTAGAGAAATTAAACTCATGAGCCATATCATCCAAGCCAATAGTAACAACATTCTTTTCGCAATCTATCTTAGAATTAACAGTATTCAAGAAGGGTCTACCAAATATAATGGGACAAAAGCTATCTTGTGGAGAAGTGAGAAGAAGAAAATCAGCAGGATATTTAGTTTTCCCACACAAGACTTTAACATCTCTAACAATCCCAATTGGTGAAATAGTATCTCTACTAGCAAGCTTAATCGTGACATCAATACCTTCTAACTCAGCAGGTGCAATTTCATTCTTAATTTTTTTGTATAAAGTATGCGGTATAACACTAGCACTAGCACCCATATCACATAATCCATGATAACAATGATCTCCTATTTTAACGGAAATAACAGGCACGCCTACCACAGGTCTATGTTTATCTTTATCACACGGTTTAGCAATTCTAGTAGTTTCACCATCGAAATGAATAACATGCCCATCAATATTATCAAACAAGAGATCTTTAACAATATCAATATTAGGTTCTACTTTAACTTGCTCAGGAGGTGTATAAGTTCTGATATTGCTTTTACGAACCACAGTTGAAGCTTTAGCATGATCCTTTATTCTAACAGGGAAAGGTGGTTTCTCAACATAAGAAGTAGGAACAATAGGATTATTATAAGTGACAATCTTTTCTTCAACTTTAATAGTTGCAGCTACTTTTACTTCTATGGGAGGATGATATTTAAACCACTTCTCCTTGGGGAGATCAACATAAGTAGCAAAAGATTCACAGAAAGAAGCTACTATCTCAGAGTCAAGTCCATATTTAGTGCTAAACTTACGGAAAATATCGGTGTCCATAAAAGATTTAACACAATCAAACTTAGGTGTCATACCTGACTCCTTACCTTCGTCGAGGTCCCAATCCTCGGAGTTGCGTTTAATTCTATCCAATAAATTCCATCTGAATTCAATAGTCTTCATCATAAAAGAGCCAACACAAGAAGTATCGAGCATGGTTTGATTATTATGAGAAAGCTGAGCATAAAAACTATGCATAATTATTTCTCTTGAGAGCTCATGATTGGGGCATGAATATAACATTGATTTAAGCCTCCCCCAAGCTTGAGCGATACTTTCTCCTTTGCAAGGCCATAAATTATATATATAATTGCGATCACAATGAACAAGATGCATAGGGTAATACTTTTGATGAAATTCCAATTTCAATCTTTTATAGTCCCACGACCTCGTATCACATAGCCTATACCATATCAATGCATCTTCCTTCAAGGATAAAGGGAAGACCTTCTTCTTAGCAACATCATCGGGTACACCTGCAAGCTTAAATAATCCACAAACTTCATCCACATATAATAAGTGCTCATCAGGATGCTTTGTTCCATATCCTGTAAAAGGATTAGCTAGCAGTTTTTCCATCATACCCGAAGGAAATACAAAAGGAGTTTCATTTTCAATAGGTTCAGTAGGTTGAGGAGCAACTCCTTGCTCTACTGGATGGGGTGAAGATACCCCAAACAAGCCCCTCAGAGAATTACCTTCCATAATAACAAGTGACAGTAAATTTCAGCACACTATATAAATTTTTCCTTACCAAATTCCACCTACCAAAGGCGCTACACTCCCCGACAACGGCGCCAGAAAAGAGTCTTGATGACCCACAAGTATATGGGATCTATCGCAGTCCTTTCGATAAGTAAGAGTGTCGAACCCAACGAGGAGCAGAAGGAAATGATAAGCGGTTTTCAGCAAGGTATTCTCTGCAAGTACTGAAATAAGTGGTAACAGATAGTTTTGTGATAAGGTAAATGGTAGCGAGCAACAAGTAACAAAAGTAAATAAGGTGCAGCAAGATGGCCCAATCCTTTTTGTAGCAAAGGACAAGTCGGAACAAACTCTTATAATAGGAAAAGCGCTCCCGAGGACACATGGGAATATCATCAAGCTAGTTTTCATCATGTTCATATGATTCGCGTTCGGTACTTTGATAGTTTGATATGTGGGTGGACCGGTGCTTGGTTACTGTTCTTACTTGAACAAGCATCCCACTTATGATTAACCTCTATTGCAAGCATCTGCAACTACAACAAAAGTATTAAGGTAAACCTAACCATAGCATGAAACATATGGATCCAAATCAGCCCCTTACGAAGCAACGCATAAACTAGGGTTTAAGCTTCTATCACTCTAGCAACCCATCATCTACTTATTACTTCCCAATGCCTTCCTCTAGGCCCAAATAATGGTGAAGTGTTATGTAGTCGACGTTCACATAACACCACTAGAGGCTAGACAACATACATCTTATCAAAATATCAAACGAATACCAAATTCACATGACTACTAATAGCAAGACTTCTCCCTTGTCCTCAGGAACAAACGTAACTACTCACAAAGCATATTCATGTTCATAATCAGAGGGGTAATAATATTCATATAGGATCTGAACATATGATCTTCCACCAAATAAACCAACTAGCATCAACTACAAGGAGTAATCAACACTACTAGCAACCTACTAGCACCAATCCCGAACTTTGAGACAAGAATTGGGTACAAGAGATGAACTAGGGTTTGGAGATGAGATGGTGCTGGTGAAGATGTTGATGGAGATTGCCCTCTCCCGATGAGAGGAGCGTTGGTGATGACGATGGTGATGATTTCCCCCTCCAGGAGGGAAGTGTCCCCGGCAGAACAGCTCTGCCGGAGCTCTAGATTGGTCCCGCCAAGGTTCCACCTCGTGGCGGCGGAGTCTCGTCCCGAAAGGTTGCCTCTGATTTTTTTCTCATTGAAAGACTTCATATAGGAGAAGATGGACATCGGAGACCCACCAGGGGGCCCACGAGGTAGGGGGGCGCGCCCCCACCCTCGTGAGCAGGGTGTGGGCCCCCTGGACTTCATCTTTGGCAAGGATTTTTCTTTATTTATTTTAAGGTATCCCGTGGAGTTTCAGGACTTTTGGAGTTCCGCAGAATAGGTCTATAATATTTGCTCCTTTTCCAGCCCAGAATTCCAGCTGCCGGCATTCTCCCTCCTTATGTAAACCTTGTAAAATAAGAGAGAATAGACATAAGTATTGTGACATAATGTGGCATAACATCCCATAATGCAATAAATATCGATATAAAAGCATGATGCAAAATGGACGTACATGGGGGTGCGACTTGGCCGATTTTCACCCGCCGACACTAAAAAAACGCCTGGGGGGGCTGTTGGGGGTGCGGCTGGAGATGCTCTAAGGATCTCAGTAATCATGTTTCCTTTTGTGTCTCAAAAAAGTAATCATGTTTTTTTCACTATATATGTTTATGCTATGAAGTTCTTCAGCCAGACCAGGAGGTACTATCTCATGCCTGAAGGCGGGTTAATGAATAACTCTCTATTAGCACCTTATTCAGGAGATGAGATTCTAAAGGTGTTGTTTGATATTGGGGATATAAAGATTATGACATATGCTTGGTGACGATCTAGTTAATTACTATGTTATACCATTTTGATGGAATGAAACTACAATTGTTATGAAACTACTCTCTTTGGACCCATCGACCTGTGTAATGTGGTTAGTGATCTCAAAGATGCTTGTTGCTAAATTAGAATTAATACTTCCAGAGGTGATAGATATGATTCAGAGAGCTTTTGTGCTAGGACGTCTTGCCACTGATAATGTTCTTGTGGCATATGAAAGTTACCATACAAGTAATAATCAAAGGGATGTGAAAGAAGGACTATGTGTGGCGAAATTAGGCATGCACAAGGCATATGACTATATCGAATGGATTTTCTTGAGTGAAATTTTACGGAGACTAGAATTCTATGTGGCATGGGTCAATTTGGTCATGTAGCGTGTTTCTACAGTAGAGTACCGTGTTTCTACAGTAGCGTGTTTCTATGTGGCATGGGTCAATTTATATCACACTTTGGGTGGGGTGATAGTGACAACAAAGATAGGATGCAATGAATGGTGTGATGGAAGATGTGTGTTCCAAACATATAAAGAGGCATGCGGCTCCATGATATGCACTGTTTTAACCCAGTAATGTTGACAAACCAAGATGATGCTTAATTGATAATCTAGATTCTCTATGTGCAACAATTTTTCAGGTTAAATATTTCCCTGATGTGAACTTGCTCAATGCAACTTTGAAGAAAGGAGCTTCCTTTAATTGGCAGTATTATGGTTGGTATGAACACCTTCAAAGCATGAACACATTTGGAGAGTAGGTGATAGTCAAAAAATTATTATTTGGAATGACATGTGGATTCCTAAATGCATAACCAGGAGAGTGATCACAAACCATGGTGGGTACTTCTTGTCTGAGGGTGGGGGTTCAATTGATCCTAGCATGGGATAGTGGGATGAAGATCTGGTCAGGTTCTGGTCGGGAGGCCTGGAAACGATACTCAACATCACCTTTACCAGAAAATAGCATGGAGGATTTTGTTGCCTAGAGTTTTATAAAAAAAGGATTTTCACAGTATGATCCGCATACAACACCATATGGGATCATAAGCATGAGAGAAAGCTAAGGAGAACTGGTGGTATGGATTCGATGAATTCTAATCCTATTTGGGGTATTGTATGGAAATTGAAACGTCCAGCAAAATTCAATATATTTGTTTGCATAGCTCTTCATGGAACAATCTCATGCCGGGTTACTTTGGTGAATCATCATATCGAGGACTCACCGCAATGTCCTTACTGTAAGAAGGGGTGAAAGATGTATCACACCTGCTTATTAGATGCCCAAAGGCCGAGGAAGTGCCAGGCATGCTTGGGATTGACGAGATAATCATCCCATCATGTGATAAAGACCTAGTTGGTGAAGCTATGCTAAAATTCTGGCTATCCAACATAGTTGACAGGGCACATGTTCTTGGACAAAGGAGATTGGTATCTTTGGTACAAACTATAGAAGCTCGTGTATGAGGGTAAGTTTCAAAATGCCCAAGATATTTCTTCTTTTGTCCACACACTAACAACGAACTATACATCATAGACTAACCCCAATGTAGTTTCCAAGAGGGGGTTGGACCAGACCGCCATTAGGATTTGTAAAGCTAATCGTTGATGCGGCATATGATCATGATACACTACAAGGTGGAGTGGGTGTTGTCATGAGAAACAAAACGAGAAATTTCATCACAGCGAGGAACACAAAAATTGGATGGTGTGTTGATGTTCTTACTGTAGGAGTTATGGTTCTACGATTTGGCCTCTCCCTAGCAAACTGGGGTGCAAAAAAATTGTGACTAACTCAGATAATCAAGAGGTAATTGAGATAATTTAGGAAGGAGTTCGCTATTTTGGTGTTGTATGTAAGACCTCGATCTTCGCTCCTTGATTTGTTTTTTCCTTTAACTAGAGTTGGCTCTCATCCTTTTCTTTCGGTGTTCATTGGATTTTCATTGGATCTTTTAAAAATGTTGATAGTCTAGTGGCAATGCTTTTCCTAGACCCCCTCAGATATTGTTCTCAAGATCCTTGCCGCCAAAAATATCCTCCATATTGTTCGGTGTCTAAAATCCTAATTCTCAATTCATGCCTTGTTAGCAATGGACTTTCCACCAAAGACGTTGATGGTCATGATCAAAATCTATCGAGGATTTCTGTGATGTCGCAAGGCGGAGGCCAAGGGAGGAAATTGTATCGTGGCTTGGGATATGGTGTGTAGGCCAAAGTGGTGATGTAGGTGTCACATCCTAGCTAGTTCATGCATTAGAGTGTTGCATCATGTCTACCTTTCATCAGAAACTTGAATTGGGGAAGACAGAACCCCCAGCACCCCCCTGAATCAACTAAGGTTTACTAGAAATATTTTCAATGAACCTGAAATGCCCTTCTAAAAAGTTCACCCTTTTTGTCTTGGGTTAGAACCTCTGGCAAAATTGGTGCACAATTTTCTAGGTCAACAGAAGGTCATTGAATTAAATCATATGTAAATTGCATTTGGGCATTTAAATGCTAGTAAATATTTTAAATGCTCAAATAATTCTCGAATTAAGTGTGGGCTGTTGGAAATATTCTAAACAGAGCCTATGATTATTTCCAGGATTTTTGTAAGTGTCTAACTATTTTTAATAAAGCCACAAACTTGCAGAAAAATAGAAAAAGAAAAACAAAGCAGAGAGCAGAGGCTTACCTGGCGCCACCTAGCAGGCCCACCTGCCGGCCTAGCCCAGCCACCGCTCCAGCGAGCTGCTTGGCTCGGCCAGGCAGGCAGCCAGGTGCTCGACATCGGCACCAGCGCGTGCCACGCAGCTGCCCGCCGCCCTGCTTCCTCCCCTCGCCGTTCTGCCGCCCTGGGTTGGTCACCCACTCCTCCCCCGAGCTCGCAGACATGCCCCTTCCTTCCCAGCTCCTCTCCCTCGCTCGCCCGCACCATGGCCGACGCTGCCGCGCCCGCGCCACCGTGATAACCGCGCCCACCGTCGTCCCTGTACCGCACCATCGTGTCCATTCTCTCTGCCGTCGTCGACTACGTCGAGCAGGCCGAGCCCCGAGCGCTCGCACGCTCTGCACCGCCTCCACCGACCCCGTCTTCGTCAACCACCGTCGGAGATCCCCTTCGCCGTCACCGTCGCAACAGGTCATCCCCGACCTCGCCGTCAGCTCCATCGCAACCACCGTGAGCCTGGCCACCTCTCTACCCTCTCTGTCCTCCCTCTCGAGCCCCATAGCGACTGCATGTAGCTCACCCGTATGCGCCACCACGGAGCTTGTCGCCGACGATGCTCCGGCCACCCACTGGCCAAACCACCATGTCCAACGTGCTCACCGCATCCCCAGGAGCCCAACACACCACCCCTCGTGCCTCGCCGTGCCCCGTAGCCTCGGGTTCATCTTCACCCAACTCTGGCGACCGCCAAGGTCGTCGCCGGCGACGTTTACGGCAACCCCGAGCCCAACCACCGCCACCAAACGCTGCGGCTTGCTCCCAGCTACGCGTAGATACTCTCCGCCGCCCATTTGGTCGCCGGAACGCGAAACTGCACTCCCACCGCCGCGTCTGGCCTCGCCGGCGGCTAAACGCCGGCGGGTTTGACCCGTTAACCTTGACTGGGTGGGCCCAGGTTGACTCCCCCTGAGCCTATGACAAGTGGGGCCCGCTCTGCTAATTAACCTAGGGTTAGCGCTAACTAATATTAGTTAGTTAAACTAACTACTGACACGGAGGACCCACAGGTCTGTTTAACCTGGACCAGCCCCGTTGACCACTGACGTCACACTGACGCAATGCTGACGCAATAACTAATTACTGGAATTTTTCTTATACAGGAAATTCCAGAAAATAGTTCAAACTTCAAAAATTCATAGAAATTAATATGTAACTCCAAATGCAAAGATTTATATATGAAAAATGATCAGAAAAATCCAATATTTCCATGTCAGAACACCTTAACATTGCTGTTTAGGTGAAACAAGCTAATGCACTTATATCACTTATTATTTTGGGTGATCATTTGGATCCTTAGTTCAAATGGACTCAAACCTTTCTGTCCCAAGTTGCATTAGACCTATCACACACCATTTTGCCATGTCATTGCATGCATCATATTGTTGCATATTTCCATGTGGTGATTGTGTTCCGATGTGTTCTTTGTGGTAGGTTCTGCCTCCGAGGATATTCACGAGTATCCAACTAAAGGGCAGTATCCCACTACCACTCCGTCAGGCAAGCAACCCATTGATCATTCCGATACAAACCCATGTTCTCGCTTCTGCCCTTGTTTACTGCATTAAGACAACGCGATTCAAACTGCTGTGTGTTGCGGTAGTTGAACCCACTTCCTCTGCATGACCTGTCATTGCCATAGTAACTATATGAAACCCACTAGCATGTGTAGGAGTTGATTGAGCCATATTTGTGTTTCCTACCATGCTATGCTTGCTATGCTTAGAGTCGTGCCAGGTCTGGCTCATCGGGGTGATGAACTAGAGTGAACTAGAGTGAAAGGTTGTGTCGGTAATGAGAGTGAAGTGTTGAACATGATTTGGTAAAGGTATCGATGAGAGGCCATGTAGGAGTACATGGTGGGTTGTTTCATTGAGGCCGTCCTTAAGAACTGAGATCGGTATGCGTGATTTAAGATTCAGCTACTACCACACATTGGGATCCTTAATTGACCCTCTCGACTTATTAACCACTCTTTTCCTCTGTCCGGGAGTTACAAAGTAGTTTCTAGTGTTTGTAGTATGCTGGGGGCCGCATGCAACGCTGACCGTAGGGGTGGGCTGTGTTGTGGTAGGCACGTGGCACGGTGTACCGAGTCGCCCGTTTGGTGTCTCGGGAACCCTGCACTCATCGTTCGGGGCCGTTAGTGGAAACCTCGGCCGGACTCCCTGCGGATGGAACCCGAATAGGCAATAAACCTGGACTAGGGACTCGTGTGTTTAGTCAGGTCGTGGCCGACACCCTCGCCGGGCTTCCGCTTGAAGGTTGCCGAGTACATGTCGTGTAGCTGTGATAAGTGGTGAGAGCGTATGTGAAGAAGTACACCCTTGCAGGGTATAAAACTATTCGAATAGCCGCGTCCGCGGTAAAGGACTACTTGGTCACCTATGCAGTTCATAGACAAGCGAATGGTTACTACTAAAAGCCTCAAGATAAGTGTGAGTACCACGGATGGCCCTCTCGTAGGTTGACGGGAGAGGATCCACGGTGGAGTATTGTGATGGTGATTAGTGGACTCGTGTGCGACAAATGTTTTACAAGTCGTGTCTATCGTAGGATAGCTTAGCCATGAGTCAAAGCTGGCTTGCTGCAATAACTCCACTACCTTCTTGAGAATGTGCATGTATAATAGGTTCTGTTGTAAGACTTGCTGAGTACCTTCGTACTCATGTTGCTTTAATTAATGTTTTCAGACGACAATGCCGCCCCTTCAGATGGGTTCTATGTAGACCTCGACGTTGACGAGTGACTTGCCACCCAGGTGGTGATCCAAGCTTGTGAAGGGCCTATGTAGATAGACAGGCTTCGTCAGGCCTTCTTTCTTTCTAGTGTCTGTACTTAGACTAGTTTGCTTCCGCATGTGCTTGTATGTTTGTATGACTTGAGTGTCGGGTCATGTGACCCCTATCTGTATGAACATGTTATGTATGGCTCCTTGGAGCCTTTAAATAAAGTACTTGAGTTGTAGAGTTCTGTTGTGATGCCATGTTGTATGTACTCATATCGGGCATATTGTGTGTATGATTGAAATGCTTGGTATGAGTGGGATCCGACAATCTAGTTGTTTATCCTTGGCAGCCTCTCATATGGGGAAATGTAGTCTAGTGCTTCCTGAGCGATAGTAGTCCGCTATATCCTGGTTCACCGGAGTCCTGCTAGCCCAGCACTACTGCTCTGGACACTTGACTGGCCGGCATGTGTTTCACTTCGTTCCTATGTCTGTCCCTTCGGGGAAATGTCACGCGGTGACATCCGGAATCCTGCCTAGCCTGCTACAGCCCGGGTTACCGGAGTCCTATTAGCCCAGTGCTACAGCCCAGATTCACACGTTATTGACCGACATGCTCGAAGTTGATTCATGTATGCCTGTCCCCATGGGTTAGTGCGGCTTTGGGTTCACGACTAGCCATGTCGGCCCGGGTTCTCTGTCATATGGATGCTAGTGACACTATCATATACGTGAGCCAAAAGGCGCAAACGGTCCCGGGCCATGGTAAGATGACACCCGTGGGATTACCATGCGTGAGGCCGCAAAGTGATATGAGGTGTTACCGGTTGGATCGATGTGACCTGGAATCGGGGTCCTGACAGCGTTGGCATCAGAGCCGGACTGCCTGTAGGTTCGCTAAGCCAAACTGGTCGATGTCGAGTCTAGAAATGCTTTAGTTATATGTAGGGGAATTGAATGTGGGAGGGAACGTAAGGCTCTTTTTACTCCTTTACCTTATGCCCTCTGATCTGTGTCATTCTCTTCTCATTCTACGTGGGTTAAGGACTAGGCTCTCTTCTCTCTATCAGGTTCACGTGTTACTAATCCGTAGTAACTTATAGGATTGTGGGTTACTAGCCTCAGTTCAGTTTCTACTACCTTAGTATGTTATCAGTTGAACCAGAACCTTGATATGATGTTGTTGAGCGACTATGCAATTTTTTGCGAATGTCTCCTATCTGTTTCTGAGCATTTACAGCTGTTATGCTGTCCAATTTTCCCTAGAAATTCTAATGTCTTTGCATTGTGGTTGTGCTTTCAGATGGCCACTCGTGCTCAAAACCAAGTGGTTCGCCTGACACCCAGTGCCTCGATGTGCCCGGTCATACAGGTATGTTAGTCCGAGTAATGATCGAGACGGGTTACCGTTGGTATCCCGAATACACCGTCGAAGAGCAATTTCGAGACTTTAATCAAAGCCAATATTTCTGCACTGTCAGGACATTTCCTTCTTATCCTGGATCTACCGAGCCTCTCCACTGTTCCTATGGACTGGGAGTTACTATTGAGATGGCTGTGCAGGATGCTGCCTATTCTATGATGACCATCATGCGAGTTAGGACTGGCCTGCTTCGAAACACCGACTTCCGTTATATGCCAGCCTCACTCCCTGGAGCGCAAGGGTATCTCCAGGCTATCTATGCTAGCTCCACACATGAGGACTCACTAACTCGCACCACTGCCGAGATGCTCGAGGATAAGGACTGAGAGAATCGGGCCTTGAGGCTGGAGCTTTTCAACACCCGTGCTGATCATTGGGCCACCTTGACTCGGTTTGCACCTGCTGTGCAAGCTGGATGTATGGATATGAGGGATCTATATCCTGTGCGATCTGCTCTACCAGACATGGTGGATTGGCGTGATGTGGGAGGCATCACCCCACCCCGTGGTCCCCGCAGGCCACCGTTTGTTGGTTCAAGACCTCATCCTAGCCCCTATGGTCCACAAGCTCCTTAGGACCGTCTGTTCCCGGATGATCACGTTGAGCTTCCAGGCTATGGTGGTGACTTCTATGAGGACTACTACGGAGTTGTCTGAGTTAGTAGTAGTATCACTAGTATTGTAATAGTCGTTTTTCCACCGTCCTACGTGACTTGTGGAATATGACTTAGTGTTATCAATTCCGGAGGTGTAGAAAAATAATGTATAGGAGCTTGGAATGCCTCCGATGAGATGTAACGTCTTTCACCGTAGTTGTACTCTAGCCTGGGATTGTACTAAACTATGTATGGTGTGTATGACCGTTGGTATATATATGGCAGTTTCTATATTACCATGTCATACGGGTGAACATCTCTGCATTCCGTGTAACCCATTACATTCCGCACTTCCTTACCAAGATTTTCCATCCTTGCCTAAACCGTTGTCTTGTTTTCCTAGGATGGTCAACACCCGCAACAACCCTTCTGCCCCGGAGCAAGGTGAAGCCAGTGCAACTAGGGATGAAAATCTGCCTCAACCGCCTTCTCTGGCCGAAGTTATGCTGGAGGCAGAACGAAACAAGCATGAGACCAACCGCTTGCTGGAGCGGATTGAGTAGAATATGGCACGTCATCAAAGGAATGATTTGGTGTCAATTAATGACTTTGTCAAGTTGTACCCACCGAAGTTTAATCATTCCGTCGAGCCCGTCGATGCGGATGACTGGCTTCGCAGCATCACCCATAAGCTACGTTCTGCCAACATAGCTGAAGCTGATAAGGTTACCTTTGCTGCCTATCACCTCGAAGGCCCTGCTAGCCTTTGGTGGGAAAACTATGAGGCTATGCGCCTGGTTGGCCAGATCACCTCTTGGGCTGAATTCAGTGAGGCATTCCGTGAACATCACATTCCGGAAGGTCTCATGGATCGTAAGAGGGAAGAGTTCTGCAATTTCACTCAGGGTAGACTGACTGTGGATGCATACAGCCGTGAGTTTGGAAATCTAGCACGCTATGCTCCTGAAGAGGTATCCACCGAGGCCAAGAAGCAGGCAAGGTTCCGCAAGGGACTTAGCCCCGAGCTTCGCCGTGATCTTCGTCTGCACGAGTGCACCTCCTTCCAAAAGTTGGTCAATAAGGCCATCAGTGCTGAGACAGGTCAGACTGACTTTGAAGCTTCACGCAAGCACTCCCGTGACTTTGGTTCTTCATCCGGCTCTGGATCTCAGAAGCACCGGGTGTGGATTCCAAACACTGCTCTGCCACCCAGGTTCACTCTGAGGCCATCCTTTGAGGCACCTCGCCCCAACCAGCAGTATGCACCGCCCAAGGCCTATGGTGGCCCCGCTGCTGATGCTGCTCCACGCCCCAATGTGATAACTTGTTTCAAGTGTGGGGAGACGGGTCACTACATCTGTGAGTGTCCCCAGAACAACCCCAACCAGATCGGAAAGTCTGTTGGCCGTGGCAAGCCAGCAGGAAAGGTGCTTTACGCCAAGCTAGCCACCACTGCTCGTGGCCATGTCAACTATGTCTCAGCTGAGGAAACTCATGAGGACCCCAACGTCATTCTCGGTACGCTCCTTGTTAATTGCCTTCCGGCAACTATTCTCTTTGATACTGAAGCATCTCATTCATTTATATCTGAGAGCTATGCTCGACTGGACAACACCACACTTTGTGACATGCCCACCTCCATGGTAATTCAAACCCCTGGTTCTAAGTGGCAAACCTCTAGAATCAGCCATGGAAATGAAATCCTTGTTGATAGATTGGTCTTCCTTGCGTCACTAATAGCTCTCAAGTCCTCGGACATTAACATCATCTTGGGTATGGACTGGATGTCAGCCCATTATGCTAAGATTGATTGCTCTACTAGAACTGTTCAACTCACCCATCCTTCGGGCAAGACAGTCAATGTTTTGACCCGAGTGTCTAAGTGTCAGCTCTACTCCCTAAATGCCGACCCACTTCCAGACCTTGAAGATATTCCGGTAGTCCGTGACTTCCCGGATGTCTTTCCAGAGGAACTGCCAGGTGTTCCACCTGACAGGGATGTCGAGTTCGTGATAGACCTTGTTCCAGGAACCATCCCAATCTCTAGAAGACCTTATAAGATGGCACCCCTAGAGTTAGCTGAGCTTAAGAAACAACTTGATGAGTCCTTGCAAAAGGGTTTCATCCGTCCTAGTTCTTCTCCATGGGCTTGCCCCGTCCTCTTCGTCAAGAAGAAGGATGGAACGGATCGGATGGTTGTAGATTACCGACCTGTCAATTTGGTCACTATCAAGAACAAGTATCCGCTCCCCAGGATCAACGATCTGTATGATCAGCTCGCTGGATCCTCAATCTTTTCCAAAATGGATTTGAGGTTGGGCTACCATCAAATCAAAATCAAGAACGGGGACATTCCTAAAATGGCCTTTGTTACTCGTTATGGCCAATACGAGTACACTGTCATGTCCTTCAGTTTAACCAATGCTCCAGCCACCTTCTCTCGGTTAATGAACTCGATCTTCATGGAGTATTTGGATAAATTCGTCGTGGTATACCTCGATGATATACTCATCTACTCCAAGAATGAGGAAGAACATGCCGAACATCTAAGGCTAGTATTGATGAAACTTCGAGAGCATCGCCTTTATGCCAAATTCTCTAAGTGCGAATTTTGGTTGCCAGAAGTGACCTATCTAGGCCATGTAATCTCTGGTAAGGGTATTGCTATCAATCCCGAGCGAGTTCAAGCCGTCCTTGACTGGACTCCACCTGAAACGGTCAAGCAAGTTCGGAGTTTCCTTGGCCTAGCGAGCTACTGCCGCCGCTTCATCGAGAATTTTTCCAAGGTTGTTAAACCTCTAACTAAACTCCTCAAGAAAGATAAAAAGTTCGAGTGGACCCCACAGTGCGAGTTCAGCTTTCAGGAACTGAAAAGACGCCTGACATCTGCTCCCGTACTTGTACCACCAGATTTTTCTAAGGACTTTGTTATCTATTGCGACGCCTCGCGACAAGGACTAGGTTGCATACTCATGGAAGATCGTCATGTGATTGCCTACGCTTCTCGACAGTTGCGTCCACATGAGGATAACTATCCCACACATGATCTAGAGCTTGCAACAATGGTCCATGCACTCAAAACATGGCGACATTACCTCCTCGGTAATCATTGTGAAATTTACACCGATCACCGAAGTCTGAAATATATTTTCACCCAACCGAATTTGAATCTCAGGTAAAGACGTTGGGTCGAGTTGATCACAGATTATGACTTAGGAATAACTTACACCCCGGGCAAAGCCAATGTCATGGCTGATGCACTAAGTCATAAATCTTATTGTAACAACCTGATGTTACAACAAAGTCAACCACTTCTCCATGAGGAATTTCGCAAGCTTAACCTTCACATTGTTCCTCGAGGATTCCTTTCCACCCTGGTGGCGAAACCCAACCTTACGGATCAAATCATAACTGCTCAGCGGTATGATAGAGGAATATCTCGGATCAAGGAGAACATTGCTAGCGGAGCTGCTAAGTGTTTCTCCATGGATGAGCGAGGTGTTGTCTTCTTCGAGAACCGCTTGGAGGTTCCCAAAAAACAACAGCTACGGCAATTGATCCTTAAGGAAGCTCATGAATCCCCTCTCACCATTCATCCCGGTAGTACTAAAATGTATCAAGACCTACGCTAGAGGTTTTGGTGGACTAGGATGAAGAGGGAAATTGCTCTATACATTGCTAATTGCGACGTCTGTCGTCGTGTCAAAGCAGAGCATCAACGTCCTACTGGCACTCTTCAACCTTTGGCTATTCATGAATGGAAATGGGATAAAATCGGTATGGATTTCATTACCGGGTTTCCCAGGACCAAGAGAGGGAATAATGCTATCTTCGTCGTTGTCGATCGTCTTTCCAAAGTAGCCCACTTCCTACCCATTCGTGAGAGTATAACTGCTAGCCAGCTAGCTGACCTGTACATCTCCCGAATAGTGTCTCTTCATGGTGTTCCATTGGAGATTAACTCAGACCGTGGAAGTCTCTTCACCTCTCGATTTTGGGAAAGTTTCCAAAATGCTATGGGAACTCGTCTCTCCTTTAGCACTGCCTTCCACCCTCAATCAAGTGGTCAAGTAGAACGAGTCAATCAAATTCTGGAGGATATGGTCCGAGCTTCTGTCATCTCTTTTGGTATGAATTGGGAGGAGTGCCTTCCATTCGGCAAGTTCACTTATAACAATAGTTATCAAGCTAGCTTGGGCAAAGATCCTTTCGAAGTTCTCTATGGACGAAAATGTCGAATGCCTCTTAACTGGTCAGAGATCGGGGAAAGACAACTCTTTGGCCCGGACATGATTCAGGAAGCAGAAGAGCAGGTTCGCATTATTCATGAGAAATTGAAATCACCCCAATCTCGTCAAAAGAGCCAATATGACTGCAAACATAAGCCCATGACCTATGAAGTTGGCGAGAAGGCTTACCTTCGGGTTACTCCTTTGGAGGGAACCCATCGTTTCGGTATCAAAGGCAAATTGGCTCCTCGTTACATTGGACCCTTTCGCATTCTTGCCAAACGAGGAGAAGTTGCCTACCAATTGGAACTACCTCCGCATCTTTCCAGAGTTCATGATGTCTTCCACGTTTCTCAACTCAGGCGTTGCTTCTCGGATCCTATCCATGGAGTGGACCATGAAACGCTTGATCTCCAAGATAATCTCACATATCGGGAATATCCCGTTTGAATTCTTGATCAAGCCGAGCGTACCACTCGATGCCAGAATATCAAGTTTCTCAAGGTTCAATGGTCACACCATTCCGAGCAAGAAGCTACTTGGGAAAGGGAGGATCGTCTTCGATTTGAGTACCCCACCTTCTTCCCGACGGATCCTAAATCTCGGGAAGAGATTCTTTTGAGTGGGGCTGAGTTGTCACATCCTAGCTAGTTCATGCATTAGAGTGTTGCATCATGTCTACCTTTCATCAGAAACTTGAATTGGGGAAGACAGAACCCCCAGCACCCCCACTGAATCAACTAAGGTTTACTAAAAATATTTTCAATGAACCTGAAAAGCCCTTCTAAAAAGTTCACCCTTTTTGTCTTGGGTTAGAACCTCTGGCAAAATTGGTGCACAATTTTCTAGGTCAACAGAAGGTCATTGAATTAAATCATATGTAAATTGCATTTGGGCATTTAAATGCTAGTAAATATTTTAAATGCTCAAATAATTCTAGAATTAAGTGTGGGCTATTGGAAATATTCTAAACAGAGCCTATGATTATTTCCAGGATTTTTGTAAGTGTCTAACTATTTTTACTAAAGCCACAAACTTGCAGAAAAATAGAAAAAGAAAAACAAAGCAGAGCGCAGAGGCTTACCTGGTGCCACCTAGCAGGCCCACCTGCCGGCCCAGCCCAGCCACCGCTCCAGCGAGCTGCTTGGCTCGGCCAGGCAGGCAGCCAGGTGCTCGACGCCGGCACCAGCGCGTGCCATGCAGCTTCCCGCCACCCTGCTTCCTCCCCTCGCCGTTCTGCCGCCCTGGGTCGGTCACCTACTCCTCCCCCGAGCTCGCAGACACGCCCCTTCCTTCCCAGCTCCTCTCCCTCTCTCGCCCGCACCATGGCCGACGCTGCCGCGCCCGCGCCACCATGATAACCGCGCCCACCGTCATCCCCGTACCGCGCCATCGTGTCCGTTCTCTCCGCCGTTGTCGACTACGTCGAGCAGGCCGAGCCCAGAGCGCTCGCACGCTCTGCACCGCCTCCACCGACCCCGTCTTCGTCGACCACCGCCGGAGATCCCCTTCGCCGTCACCGTCGCTACAGGCCGTCCCCGACCTCGCCGTCAGCTCCATCGCAACCACCGTGAGCCTGGCCACCTCTCTACCCTCTCCCTGCTCCCTCTCGAGCCACGTAGAGACTGCATGTAGCTCACCCGCACGCGCCGCCGCGGAGCTCATCGCCGACGATGCTCCGGCCACCCACTGGCCACACCACCGTGTCCAACGTGCTCACCGCATCCCCAGGAGCCCAATACACCACCCCACGTGCCTCGCCGTGCCCCGTAGCCTCGGGTTCATCTTCACCCGACTCCGGCGACCGCCAAGGTCATTGTCGGCGATGTTTCCGGCAACCCTGAGCCCAACCACCGCCACCAAACGATGCGGCTTGCTCCCAGCTACGCGTAGATACTCTCCGCCGCCCATTTGGTCGCCAGAATGCAAAACTGCACTCCCACCGCCGCGTCTGGCCTCGCCGGCGGCTAAACGCCGGCGGGTTTGACCCGTTGACCTTGACTGGGTGGGCCCAGGTTGACTCCCCCTGAGCCTATGACAAGTGGGGTCCGCTCTCCTAATTAACCTAGGGTTAGCACTAACTAATATTAGTTAGTTAAACTAACTACTGACACGCAGGGCCCACAGGTTAGTTTGACCTGGACCAGCCCCGTTGACCACTGACGTCACCCTGACGCAATGCTGACGCAATAACTAATTACTGGAATTTTTCTTATACTGGAAATTCCAAAAAATAGTTCAAACTTCAAAAATTCTTGGTTCAAATGGACTCAAACCTTTTTGTCCCAAGTTGCATTAGACCTATCACACACCATTTTGCCATGTCATTTGCATGCATCATATTGTTGCATATTGCCATGTGGTGATTGTGTTCCGATGTGTTCTTTGTGGTAGGTTCTGCCTCCGAGGATATTCACGAGTATCAAACTGAAGGGCAGTATGCCACTACCACTCCGTCAGGCAAGCAACCCATTGATCATTCCGATACAAACCCATGTTCTCACTTCTGCCCTTGTTTACTGCATTAAGACAACGCGATTCAAACTACTGTGTGTTGCGGTAGTTGAACCCACTTCCTCTACATGACCTTTCATTGCCATAGTAACTAGATGAAACCCACTAGCATGTGTAGGAGTTGATTGAGCCATATTTGTGTTTCCTACCATGCTATGCTTGCTGTGCTTAGAGTCGTGTCAGGTCTGGCTCATCGGGGTGATGAACTAGAGTGAACTAGAGTGAAAGGTTGTGTCGGTAATGAGAGTGAAGTGTTGAACATGATTTGGTAAAGGTATCGATGAGAGGCCATGTAGGAGTACATGGTGGGTTGTTTCATTGAGGCCGTCCTTAAGAACTGAGATCGGTATGCGTGATTTAAGATTCAGCTACTACCACACATTGGGATCCTTAATTGACCCTCTCGACTTATTAACCACTCTTGTCCTCTGTCCGGGAGTTGCAAAGTAGTTTCTAGTGTTTGTAGTATGCTGGGGGCCGCATGCAGCGCTGACCGTAGGGGTGGGCTGTGTTGCGGTAGGCACGTGGCACGGTGTACCAAGTCGCCCGTTTGGTGTCTTGGGAACCCTGCACACATCGTTCGGGGCCGTTAGTGGAAACCTCGGCCGGACTCCCTGCGGATGGAACCCGAATAGGCGATAAACCTGGACTAGGGACTCGTGTGTTTAGTCAGGTCGTGGCCGACACCCTCGCTGGGCTTCCGCTTGAAGGTTGCCGAGTACATGTCGTGTAGCGGCGATAAGTGGTGAGAGCGTGTGTGAAGAAGTACACCCCTGCAGGGTATAAAACTATTCGAATAGCCGCGTCCGCGGTAAAGGACTACTTGGTCACCTATGCAGTTAATAGACAAGTGAATGGTTACTACTAAAAGCCTCAAGATAAGTGTGAGTACCGCAGATGGCCCTCTTGTAGGTTGATGGGAGAGGATCCATGGTGGAGTATTGTGATGGTGATTAGTGGACTCGCCTGCGACAAATGTTTTACAAGTCGTGTCTATCGTAGGATAGCTTAGCCATGAGTCAAAGCTGGCTTGCTGCAATAACTCCACTACCTTCTTGAGAAAGCTGGCTTAGCCATGAGTCAAAGTTGTTGTTGCTGTTGTTGCTGCTGCTGCTGCTGCTGTTGTTGTTGTTGTTGTTGCTGTTGCTGTTGCTGTTGTTGTTGCTGTTGTTGTTGCTTTGTTG